>NC_139973.1:30889165-32266665 GCF_963993115.1 Abramis brama
ATGGAGACGATGGGTCATCAAAGGGAGGATGCGTCCTAGTGCTCTACATTTTTTTACTTGTGGTTACAATATAGCCGTTTATTAATGTTGTTCACTCACGACCATGACTCTTTGAATAGTGATCTTTGATCTGCACACAACTGAACAGCACTTCAGTTTGGCGAGGTCATTTTTGTCGAGGTTTGTGCCAGAGTATAAGGGAATTTAAAATGGCAACTCAAGTTACGGGGAGGAAAAGAATTCCCAACCGGGAGAAACTATCGGCGGAGGATGATGCGCTCAGTCAAATAGCTCGAGAGGTAAGACAGATGAACAGCATTTCACGTGGTACTGTAGATGCAGCTCTATCACGCTGCGCAAAATGTCGTCCTTTTAGCCTACAAGTGCTGGAGTTCTTCAAATTTAGTCTTAACTGGAATCCCAAACGATCTGGCTGAATTATACGGTTTTGTCGGTTGTGCTGTGTGCTGTCCCTTTTTTTCCGCATGCAGTACGGAAAAATGAGCACGGATACGATGACGCTTGTCCTTTCATAATGTGAATGGGAAACGTTGCACCCCTCCCCTCCCAATTATTAGGCGCTTGTGAATGACAAAAAAAAAAAAAAAAAAAAAAAAAACATTATTCGTCGCAGTCTGAATCGAGGCATTGTTGCTAGCATGACCTACATGATTGCACGACTTCAGTTAATAGGTAGACAAGCATTTCCCCTCTACCTCTATACAAATAGCGCTAGTGCAGTTGAGCAACAGCATCATCATGTTTGGATACTTGCACAGCTGCGTGACGTCATGAAGCGAAGATCAAACGAAAATGCTGAGAGAAGGTCCCAGACTGCTGACGTCAGAAACTACTCTGATGCGGCACATCACACCCAGTAAATGGCCCAAATAACCTTAGGGATATATTTTAAAATACACAGAGCTCAAATCGTGCTTATCACTTAAATACTCTGCCATATGTGATCCTACATCGTCCTCTTGTCGTTTGGCTTTCAGTTTGTAATGAAAAGCAGACACAGCAGCTAGATTTATTTCTTTTCTGACAGGAAAATGTGGGCTATAAATGCAGAAAATAAATGGTGCAGGGATTTAGTAAAGCTTGCTAATTTTACTTCTACTCATGAAGTATTACCTATTACACAGTTAATGGATGTTGTTATAATTAAGTCATCTTATTCCTAATGTTTCAAAAGATGTTCCATATTAAAAGCTAGCTATTTGTGTTTCATGAGTTCACACCTACAAATGATTAGATAGAGTAAAAGAGTATGCGTATTTTGGCGTGCTGTCCGGGGGAGGGCTCCGAGCTCGGAATGTATCCCGAACCCAGAGTGCCCCCCGTATCTCTCGTTAGGATAGTAACCAGACGAGTGTGAGGACACAGAGTTGTGGAGGGATGCAGAAAAAAACTGTCTAGGAACATAGGTGAGTCAGCTACGTATTCGTATATACAGTAGGCCTCTCATGCTGATTGGATAGATCATTTGAACGTTCTCCTCCTGAACTTTGTTAATAAAACATAATTTTGTGTCATTTAGTTCTTTACAAAAATATATTAAGGTTTTAAAATATTCAGGTTTTCAGGTTCACCTAAAAACCTCTGTGACCTTTTGGATCAACTGACCACATCTGGAAAGCATTTTCCTCACTGAAGAATCCACACATCTTCACAATTTTCCCCACCACGCTTCTTTCTTCTAATTGACATTGACCATACCTTGATGCTTAGCTGGTGCCCTTAATAGGAAAAATCTTTCGATGTAGTATGGAAATGAATCAGGGATATTTAGTCTATAAAATTAGCTCCAGTTAAGGGATGGAAAAAGTAATGATGCTTTGCATCATTTGCCCTCTGGTCCTTTTGTTCTTGTAAAACTCTGTACCCACCGTCTTTTAAACTTACCATCCCTCTAACAGGATGAATCAGTCCCTGTAGAGTAGAATAAACTCTACATCCGCAAATGTTTTTACTTTCTTTTTGATCCTCTTTCTCATTGAAACTGCACAATCAGCCATTGCCTAAGGCAGGGGGAATTAAGTCGAAGTTAAAGGAATAGTTAAAGGAATTATTTTCACATCTTCATGCCATTCCAAACCCCTATGACTTTCCTTAACACAAAAGTTGATTTTCTTTTTAACTGGCTGCTGTTTTCAATATAATGAAAATAAATGTCAAATGTTGCTAACAGGCTCAACAAAAATGTACCATAAAAGTATTGTTAATGTTGTCCATACGATTTGTGACTTCTTTTCCATTAACAGGCAGAAATTTAAGTTGTCACACTGAAAACTTTATCCGCCCTGCCTGTCCAATTCCTGAACAATTAAGTTGATTAAATGCACTTGGGTTTGTGCTTTCTGGAACTAAAATGATTGGAAAACTGTGTACTTAGTCTGATCTTTTCAGTGATTCATTTGATCCAGTTCACAAAATCTGCTTACACATTCATGGGTCATAGCCGATTTGTGCCACACAGGAGGAAAAAATCTGAATTGTGTCACTTGAACCATGTTATGCAAATGTGGTGTTAGACAGCTCTGTTTAGGCATGAATTAGGTGTGCAATCTGATATGGTGTCATTATCACACTGTGCCACTAAGACAGCTATGTAGCACTTACAAGGTTCATCTGTGATAAGTATAATCAACATCTCTGCCACCTGAGCTGTTTTTATACACTAGGCATTAGGGAACAGCAAAACTCTGTAGAAACTTGATCACTTTTCTTTCCTCTGTTTGTTCACAGATGCGTTTTGAATTGGGGTGTAGACTTTGTTTCAATGTGGCGCTAGTTAGTTCTTGCCATGACAGTCATGTGAATGTCTTATAAAGTATTTCCCACCCATTTTATAGTTGATGCAATGTTTTTATTTAGCCTAAACAATGCTTGTTATATTGTAGATTTTTGGCTTCTTCTCAGCATGTTTCTGAGCTTAAACTGCTCACTCTGTTTTATTGTACAGTGATGGTTTGGTCTGCTCATCACAATACAGGAATAATGGAGACATGTAATTTCTCTTACATGAGACGTAATTTACGCTTGAATTTACTTGTGTAATACAGCGTAGACGACAATAAAGCTGTGTATACCAGCCTCCTACGTTTCTGCTGTTGCATCAGAAGAGGTAGTAGTCCAGCGTGATGGCTACATACCGTCATGTAAGACCGCATCTGTATTGCAAATCCCTCCATGTTGCTGTTGTTGTTTTTGGAGTATGCAATGCAATGTCATAAAAACCAAAGCAGATATTCCGGAAAACAAAAGAGCACCACAGGACACACATTGGATCTGAACAGTTGCAATACACAGTGTGGACAGTCAATGATTTTGATTCCAATCGGATACACAAATAATCGGATTTGGACTGACAGTATGAACATAGCCTAAGGTCCTTTATTGGGCCCAGGGGATAGGGGTCCACCCATACAATTTGACTGCAATGATAGCTGATGCCTCAATTAAACAAAACAGCCAGTGCAGAAACAAAACCTTTTTTCTGGAAATTTGCTGCACTATTACCAGTATTGTTTTTATTGACATTCCCCAAAAATCATTAAATTATTATTGATAAATCAATTTAAATTATGAGCCCCAATAAATGAATTCTGATGTTTCTTTGTGGTAGTCATATTATGGATCCAGCAGAATGGAGAGAATTTGAGAATTAATTGATTGCACTCTGAACTCCATGACGACCTCTTTCCAAGTGAAATATCTTTACTGTGTCTTAGTTGCACAGAAGCAGAAATCACATCTCATGATCCAAATTTAACATCTACCTCAGTCACAGCATGTGGAGTCCATTGAAACTTTGGACTCCATTCACATTCGACTCTTTTTCCACTTACTGCCCTTGTATTTTCCAACTCCTGAGACAGGAAGCAGAAAGCCTTCAAGGCTGTACGTCTTAGGCTTTGTTCCAAATGGCACTCTTGATATGTACTTATGGTGTTGCAGACCTGCCATGGCTCGTGTGCCTGTGAGACAGTAGAACATCCCATTGGATATTTTAGGGATTTCGTGACCGCCCACTTTGCAGAAGCACTAATAGAAGCAGGCTCCAGCAAAACTTTACTGGACAGTTTATGCGACATAACGTCACCAAAGTGTGGATTTTGAAGTAGACCGCAAAGGTTAAGCATGACATTTGGGACCTTGTGAAGGCTTTTGACAGTTATTAATGTAAAAAGGTTGTGATTTAAACTCTCTACATTTCAAGTAAATCACACACATATGTGACTAAATAATGTCTATCATTAGCTACTGGCTAAGTAGTTTAACATAGTTTCTCTCTCTGTCTCCATGTCTTTACAGCACAGTGAGTGCACTATTCCTATTCACAGCATATTTGACACACTCCTGGCTTGGCTGCGAGTGCTCTGTGTTTCTCTCACACACAAGCAAAGAGAGAGAAAGCAAGAGAGTCTTATATACCACATACTAATGCACTACTACATAATATTCTTTCTTTTTTTCCTGTCAAAAAGATAGGAATTGTCATAATTTGTTCAGAATTATTCAGCCTTTAAAGTCACCATGAAATCAAAATGGAAGTTTTTTGGCTTTTGGTATATATATACATATTCATGTTAGCCTTTACTGTTATCTATAAGCTAGTGTGACTGTGCTCAAAAACAATGACAGTCTCTCACTCACAGAGGTGGACAGTAACAAAGTACATTTACTTGAGTAGTGTACTGAAGTACACTTTTTGAGTATCTGTACTTTACTTGAGTATTATCTTTTCTGGAAACTTTTTACTTTAACTTCACTACATTTGAAAGACAAATATCATACTTTTTACTCCACTACATTTCTGTCAAGGTCCTTGAGTAGAAAGTAGTAATGTCAGTCAGAGGATGATTTTGGTTTGGAAATGAAAGTCGGGTTGACGTCAAAACCCGACGTCAGATTTACGCTAGAACCCGACGTCGGACAGACATTGGATTTTGGTTGGAAATGAAAGTCGGGTTGACGTCAAAGCCAAAAAACTAAGCCAAGGGCACTATTTGAGGGAACAGCCATTTGGGTGCCCTAGACCATTGTGGACGTTATTGAGTGACTTATTCAATCTCACATTCAATCCCACTACTGGAACTGTGTTCTAGAAATAAATGTGAAATTGATATGAGGGTAGGCAGGCATAGATTCAGAGGCATAAGGTATTACATTCAACAATGCAACAATAATAAAACAATGCATTGACATTTACTTTTTACTTTTGATACTTAAGTACTTTTAAAAACGAGTACTTCTGTACTTTTACTTAAGTAAGAATCGGTCTTTATAACTTTTACTTGTAACGGAGTAATATTTGACCAGTAGTATCTGTACTTTCACTCAAGTAAGGAAGTTGTGTACTTTGTCCACCTCTGCTCACTCAAAACAGGAAGTCTTTCACTTTCACTTCAGCTTCTCATCAAATTTTCTGTCCAATCGAATTCTCTCTAGAATCTGAAGCGTCCCGCCCCCTGCACTATAAATAGACGCTGTAGCTGTGGCTAAAATCGGTCACTTGTTCACACATTTACTATTTTCTACATGGTGAATGGCACATAGTGCACTATTTAGGGGATAGGGAACAATTCAGACAGTGTAAACATTGGGGCGAATGAAGTCTGGTTCTACGTTAGTGTCACACAAACCTCCGTAGTGCACACAGTCTGCTCCGGTCCAGAGACATGATATCTCAGAGCGGATTGTATGCACGAGTCCTCGCAGACCACAAAACGGACCCATTTAAATTCTGCACAGAATGCTGTATTTTAAAGCGATATGGATGAGATTAGGAGGAGAAACGGTTAGAGATTAAGAGGAAACTGCGGCTTTACCAAGCACAATGGCTCTGGCCGAGCTGTGATATAAACTAAACGCTATTGGCTATTTAAAAAAAGGGGAGGAGCTGTTAGATATGTCCCACCCTGTCTTCCTGTTTCAGTGGAAATAACAGGTGTGTTCGACATCAGCTGCGGCTGGATGTAACCGATCGGCGAGAGTTGCCGCGTACAGGAGGGGAGGAGCTGAAAACAGAGGCGTGAAGTCAGACACTTTCTGCTTCCCGTAGTGACCGCTCACGTGGTGTTTGCATACTTTACCACCGCTGACGTGAAATAAATGCAATATTTGTCAAATACACAGACGTTTCAGATACGTTTCCATTTAATACTTTATGTACTGCTAAATACAACGTATGTTTGTACAAGAATTAAGTTCAACATAAGCCTATACTATTTAAATACGAATGTAGTGGGGTCTACGTTTTTTTATCAGTTTTATTTTGATGAACATGACACAATATAACATTGTGACTACATGAAAATTGCTTTTACTGTTATAAAAAACAGATTTGTGAACATTAGTGGAACTAAAGGTGATTGAATAAACATGAAACACACGTGATCGTTGTCATGTGGTGGATTCGGCCAATCGTGGAACAGTTGTCGTCATCAGAGCTTGTGCAGCCGCTCTTGACAAGCTACGCAGAAAGAATCAGCCGGCTGCCTTAGAATCGCTCTCACAGTACTTTGATGGTATACGTCACAGTCACGTGGCATCGGCGCTGTCTCAAGTCGGACACAATTTCTAACCGGCATGCACTGCTTCAAGTCAGCCGCTGATCAGTTTTCGCAGGCCACGCTGTATGGAGTCGAACAAGCCTTACATCAACACACTGAATAATGATGAGTGTTTCAAGTGACGGGAATAATGCGCAAGCAGCAATCTTATTGGCTAGCGCTCATCGCGTTTTGAACGAATGTAGACAACATTATTCATGAGCGCAGCAGCATATCAGACCTTTTATATCATAGTAGAATTAATAATAGTAGTAGTATTTTATTAGGGTTATTGTTAGTTTTTTACAGAAACAATGAATTACCAATAATGTCAAGCATTGCTACCTGCCCATAAGAAAATGACTAGCCAATGGCAATTCTATTGCCAAGGTGTGCATAGAGGGTTGGTTTGTGGAGGGAAAAGTGTGGATTTTGGCTCATGAGGTGAAGATAATTTAGCTGACCTAGTAGTAGAAGTGTATTTAGCCCCTGCCTCACTGCAGCAACAGATTGGCCAGCCACCACCCACTGACCTGCATTCTTTAAGCCTCTCCACAACATCCTGTGTTAATCGCCCCTCTAGGAGCTTCAATACTGTGCATCATTTTGGCCGCTTTCATTCAACTCCTCAGACAACTAAAATGTATTCCCTTTCAGGGCTACTGATGACAGTTTCCAGTGTAAAGTGCCAGGAATGCAGAGGCAGTTATTCTGTTAGTCATGCAGGGTCATATATCAGCATATTCTGCTCTCTGTGGTGCAGTGGAAGGCAAAGCTGATGTTGTAGGCCATTGCAAGTGTGCATGTTAGGGGGGTTGCAGTAAGCCTGCGATTAAGTTGCTGGGTAGACCGAGGTGAGGAGCAGACAGGAAGTGATGCTTTATGGGCCTGCATTGCGCTCTAAGAGCAGATTAGTCTGGAGCTACTCTCCATGGCCGTCTAATCTTCTGCACTGTCACCTAGAAAACAAAAACAACTGATTCCCTATTATTGTGTTTTACATTTACTCAGAATCACTGTTAAACCAGTTTATCTGGCCAGTATCAAATAATTGTTTAATCATTGTTTATTTGCACACTCTGTGTTGTTTCAGTACCAAATTAACCAACAGAATTATGCAAATCAGGTAATGCCACAAATAAGCCAACAACTTTAGCGCCAAACGCAATTTGTACTGTGCAATTTTCCCTCTTGCAGGCCATTTCTGAGTGCTTAGTTGTGGAGGATCCAGCAGACTACCATGCTAAACCAGCATGCTAAACTATACTATTACGATCCAGGCTTGTAAAATGATGAAAGTTTTGTCAATGAATGCATGTCTGTATAGCCATAATACTCATCAACATCAATTTATGATCTGGTGAAATTTTGTAAACAAATATTTATCTTCTAAAATATTTACTGGTGGCTTTATACAAGCAATTATTGCAATAAAAAAATATTTTATCTTATTAAAAAAATATGTTAAATATGCAATTCATTCAGAAACTGACTTGAATGAATCTGCATTAAAATTCTTAAAAAGAAAACCTTGTGAATATTCCATATTAATTATTTATTATCATTTCTTATACAATTGTTTAACAAAAATAATTTCTGCTTATTAATATTTGAAAAACTTTACTACATCTACTGAATCAGCTTATTAATCAAAGTCACGTGGTGCAACCACCATGCAGAAACAAACAAAAAACATAGTAAATAGTAAAATAAAACCAATGAACTGTCATTGAGAGTACGACACGTAAATATATTTATTAATTTGCTCTGATTATTTTAATGATTTGCTTGTGGTTTCCTAACAAATTTCACTGAGTGTTACAAACTGAATTGGTGACTCCATTTCCAGTCCATGCAAACACACATACACACACACATACACACATTTGTGATCTGCGTGAATTGTGAGTCAGCATACTTGATATTCAAATTAACCCCTCCGCAAGACTGTGGAGGAGGAGGAACGCTCTTGTTGTTTGTTCCATCAGTCCCTATGCAAAGTTCATTTTGCACTCTTGCTCTGAGCCACATATGTTAAATATGGCTGTGAGGTGCAGGCTTGTTTGCTTTGGAAGCTATTACTATGTGTGCTCATGGTTCCAAAGACACCCAGAGTGTAAGTTAAAATGTGCTGGGCCAGAACCACAGCTGCCTATACTTCATTTCTGCCATGTGGACTGCATATCAAACTTAATAAATGTTTCCATGCAAAATGTTCTATACAATAGATCAAGAATATATTAAGGCTAGGTGATTTTGGTATAGGATTGTCTAATTGAAAGAGAGCTGAGCTGAGCTATTCTGAGCTGGTCTGCCCTGGAGCGGATTGTGAGGTGAAGTTAATTCACATTGGCCTGCCAAAGCATGAGTTTGATCTCAGATATTTAGGCGTTCCACTGCGGCAATTTGAATCAATTTGACCTCTCTCCCTCCTTGGATCTCAGTGATGGTTGGAAGAGATTTGCACATGCAAATATATAACAAGTACACCATCCCAAGCACAGTCTATAGATTATGCCAAGTACAGACTCTACTTAAGTGCAAGTAAGTGCAAGTAGTTGAATCATTATTCCTTAATCTATGAAGATTAAACTCTTCTGAATACTAATTATGTCGTTGGATTATGATAGACATTTTGCTTCACAAAGCAACATATTTTAAGATGCAGTGTGTCAGATGTAGAATCAGGGCTCGAGACTGCACAAATCATTTTAGAACCAAAGGAATGTTTAGTTACAGAATCAATGGAGAAATTTTATGTTCACACACTACTGATCCTGATTGTACTTGTGCCAGATAAATATTGATGCTGTGTGAGAAAATTGTTGCCTATTTGGGGGAAAAAATAGTTGTATTACAGTCTTCATTTTGAATCATGGTTTAAAGTGTAAGTTGCAGGTTAACCACCACAGCCAATTAATGTGTAAATTAAAGTGCTCTATATGTATATATTTAATTATTTCTGTCTTAAAATGCGTTAAAATAACATTTATTGGGGTTTCTTCAAAGGTAGCGTTTTTTCAGTAACTGGTGATGACGTCATAAGAGGAACTCGCAACCCATACTCTGCTAGATTCTTACTGTATTATGGCTATTTGGAGAACGACTGAGGATGTGGGAAACCATCAAATTCTTTATGGACCACAGCCCTACAATTTTTAACCGGTCAGACGTGAGAGAGGGGAGGAAATTGCCAGGACCCATGGCACTCAAAGAGTTATTAATGCTTGGTGTGAGGAGAATGAGTGGAGGGTTGGCCAGGTGTCCTGGTGAGTAGCTACGTTAGAGCTAGTCTAGGCTAGCCTGGTGCAAACTTAACCCGGATAATATAAGGGAACAAGCCAGTCTTTTCAAATGTTTGCCGTCATGTAGAATAGCAAGGAGGACAGCGACTGAAGACATTATTTACTTACATGGTGTCAGTCCAAATCAGAGCTGTAGAGATTGTTGTAAAGTTTTCTTTGATCAAAGCAGAGACCAGGAGACAGTCGGGATCGCGTTCAACGGAAGTTATTCTTTATTGAGAACTCTGCTGTACGCGGCTGTAGAACTTCCGACATGATCTGACTAACTTAACTTTACATGGTATCTTATAGGCATTTTAGGAGGAGGGACTTTTGGGGGTGGAGACAAATTCAACCAAAGCATGTAAATGAGTATACAGGTTAAGGTAACACCCTAGACTGAGGGTCTAGCCAATCCTAATTCAATCAGCATAAGGCTCCAAGGGCCATTTGGGTCCGAAAGCCATTTGCAGAAACAAAAGGTGAGATTCTCAGTGAATCATTTGTGTGCTAATCCCATCAGTTCTGAGTGATACTGGGACTCAAAGAGCCATTAAAGACAATGAGGAGAAAACAGGAAAGGCAACTTTGCTGAGCAGAATCATTATCTTACCCTTAAACACTAAATACAATATTCTTTACCGTGATGCTATGTAAGGAAGCATATTTGAAATAGATTCTTAAATTTGAATCCTTCAAGATGCACACACTGCACAGGCACCAATCGCTAGTCTCATCGACGCCTCAAACGTCATGTAATACCCTTCCTCAATCCACGCTATTTCTCACGATTTAATTAGCGATGTTTATTGTCAGAAAAGAAAAAGAGTGATCGATGTCCCCATCACTGTGTTTGTGTGGGCTATGCCACCCAATTGAATCAGCAGTGGAGAGTATGTGCTGCCGTGAGGTGAACGCGTTTTTGAGTTTAGTGGAACAGCTCGACCTGCGACCGGCTGATCTGACGTGCCTGAACCCGGTGCCTGAACCCGTTTGTTTTGCGAATAGCTTATTCTCATTTCAGGCAGGATCACGGCCCCCTTGAAGTCAGCACACACGAGTATGTTTACAGTTGAGTTATTTTATCCATAATTTTTTTATCAAATAAAACATACAACCAACTTTTCTGTAGTTATGTAAGGCATCTATAGCTATGACTATGCCGGTAACTCTACTAGTGAGTTCCTCTTATGACGTCACGCCCCATCTAGTGGAAGGGAGCGGGAGCGGATAAAACCACTGTTAAAAGTGCCAACTTTTCATATTATATTCAGCATTTTGGTATAAAAAACAATGGTGGGCGGTTCTTATCTTTATGTTTAATAAACACATTGCATTATCTTCGTGAAAAATTTAACCTGCAATTTACACTTTAATGAGGGAGTCAGCTGTTCCTGTAAACTCAGTAATGGCTCTGAATGGTTCACTGGCCGAGTGAGTTGGATTCATACCGCTTACTTATGTGAGTTTCCCATTAAAAAAGAACCAGTTCTCAAGAATCACTTGTCCTTGTCATTGTGATATTGTAGACAGCTGGTGACACTAGAGTATTTGTTGATAACTGATTGTAGACAGCTGATGATACTAGAGTATTTGTGATTACTGATTGTAGACAGCAGGTGGCAATAGAGTAGCTTATTTTGACGTGTTCCTCCCGAACTACGTTAATAAAACATCATCGCGTAAAACAGACAGTTCCGCTAATGTAGGCTATGTTTCTGTCGATGGATGCACATGCTGACTCCCCAATAAGACATTACAACAGCGATAATCAAAAAAAACTTGAACAAAACGGTTACTCTTTGCAAAACTTTGTTCAATGCGAGTGTCATTTACGCGGTCATCACCCGGGTGTTTATAGCGCGCGAGCGCAGGCGAGACCTGAACTGCACACGTTGCTATCTGTGTTAAACTAAACTCATTTAAGAGCAAGACGTGAAAGAGAACTCATCCAAAGTGTGCTCAAATCTCAGACAGCGCGCATATATTGAGTTCTCTTTCAAGTCTTGCGCTTGAATGGACAAATTCACACAAAAATTATGTCAAGACATATGTCAATTATGTCTTGATGAGTATCTCAGCAGACATAGTCTGTTATGCCTTAAGTGAACTTAAACGGTTGAGAAAGACAATGCATGTGTGTTGAATCTGTGCATTATTCTTTAAAGGCACAGTAGCCTAATTTTCCTGCTGTCTGTGTTTTTAATGTTTATCAAACAACAAAAGACAAGGAAATCACTCACAGCTCTGGATTGAATAGCTTTTAACTTTAATAAGGATTGATCTATTCAATTTCTGTACCTGAAAACAAATGTTAGACCTACCTGAAAAACCTGAAAAGCACTGATTATTTTATTAGTATCTTTGCTCTATTGTATTTATTTGTGCAGTTGCTTGTAGTTAGATTATTTGTTTTTATTTTATTTGACAGTAGTGCTTTTTTCTCTGAACATAGCACATACCGATCCGTACCGAAACCGTGAACCTAAAACCATGATCCAAACCGAACCGTGAGCTATTTGAGCCGTTGCACCCCTAATATATATATATATATATATATATATATATATATATATATATATATATGTGTGTGTGTATATGTGTGTGTGTGTGATGCGATCTGGGAAAACCCATCACATGGTGAAATTTTACCTATTACAGCCTATTTTACCTATTACATTTATATTATTTGACCATATGAAAGCTGGTTTCAAGCCCTTTCCAAATTTGTTTTTGTTTCTTTCATCGTTTGTCCGTAACAAAAGTTATGATTTTCAGGAATGGAATTTTGAGAAAAACATGGTTTATTTAACTGTCACCGTCCTTCTAGCAGGACGCTTGCCGCTCTTTTATATATTGCCTTTTTCATATCAAATATTTTAGTAATCATCATAAATTAGGTATCATTCGGAAGCTTACGAACTCAAAATTCATCCTGTGAAAACCGTTTTGAAATTGGACGTTGTGTTATCATGGAAACAGTACTCTAAATTCTTTTAGCATTCTCCTCCCCTAGTGGGCGGTGTCAGTGTTCATATTACAAAATTTATTTATTTTATAATCAAAAACTAATCTTGACAAAACACATATCGTCGGGAAGGTCTGAATCTCAATGTTCCATATTTTGTGATAAAAGGGATATTTTGATATAAATGTATTAATTTGTTACAGGAGAATGCATCAAAACAAAATTCAATGGAATGTGGGTTACACCAGCTAGCTATTTTTGGTACAGCACTTACATTTTTGTGAAATCAACTTCAAATTTGGAACACAACTTGGTTAGACATATGGCTTTGATTTTATATTAATTTTAGAGTAAAATAATTTTGGAAATATACATTTGATATAAAATAAAAAATATTTAGTACAGTACATTTCATTTACAGTAAATTGAAACTTCCATAACTTTCTCATACTTTCATTTGAAGTGCTTTCACTTCAGAAATAATCTGCTGTGTGTCTTCGTTAAAACAAGACCAAACTTAGGTCTATATTCCAAAGCATTTTTGAATTACAGCCATTTAAGTTTGGCTAGTGCATTTTCACATCTATTCTCAAAAAGACAGTTAAGGGGTTAAAGAGAGGCAATGAAAATAAAAACACAACAGTCAAGTATCACACGTAAAAGTCACTTTGCTGTGGTAAAATACTTATTTTAGTCACTGTACATGTAAAAGATACAAAATTATTACTTTGACCCCAAGGAACACACACCACTTACAAACATTTTGAACATTAAGTGTACAGGTATATCTGTTTATTATGACATTCAATGTATTTCACTTATTTAACTCATTTTCTGTTTGTATATGAGCCTTATTATAAGTTACATACTCTATTAAAGGGATAGTTCACCCAAAAATGAAAATTCTGTCATCATATACTCACCCTCAAGTTGTTTCAAACCTGTATGAATTTCTTTTTTCTGCTGAACACAAAAGAAGATATTTTGAAAAATGTCTGTAACCAAACAGTTGATGTGTCCATTTACTTCCATAGTAGGAAAAAAAAATACTATGGAAGTAAATGGACACATCAACTGTTTGGTTACAGACATTTTTCAAAATATCTTCTTTTGTGTTTCAGCAGAAAAAATAAATTCATACAGGTTTGAAACAACTTGAGGGTGAGTATATGATGACAGAATTTTCCCTTTAACAATTAAAAAAAATCCTTTAAAAAATATAAGTCTATAAAATATTTATAATTTATATTAAAATTCAATTATTCTAATATTATTATGTTATTATATTATCTGAACCACAGCTATTCACATTTATTGTTGAAATTAAACTTTAAAATGTATACGCTCAATATACTAATTACAACTGCAAAAGACTATAAACGTAGGGAAATGTTCAGACATATTAAACATTAACTATTGGGAATTCAAGGTTAGAATACAGTTAAATAAATATTACAGTTCAGACACCTACAGTTCAATTCCATAACCTTGACCCCGACCCCGACGGCATTTCACATGACTTCATCCTCAGACTCACTTGATTCACTATTATTTAATGAAACCATTATTGTGTTTGCAAGTACATACAAACTCTTGGGCATCTCATCTTGAACTGCAGCTGGTATAGGTGGTAGTACCTGTGCTACATCTTCAATAATGGGATGGTCATCATCTGAAATAAAAAAGGAAGAATCAATAACTGTTAACTGTATATTAAATGTTTTCAAAAATGTCTAAACTAGACATGCACTCCTAATAACCCTGACAATGCATCACCCAAGTAGGCTATTTCACCCAAGACCTGTAAAAACTTGTAGGACTATAACAACAAACTTGCAATATTATATGCGAGTTCACAGAGTTGATCTCTTTCCTGGCTCCGAAAGAATCTAGTTCCTTATGGATCCATAGGGAGGCCTGTGGGGTCCTGACACAGCTGAGGAGGAAAGGAACATCTGTCATATTCTGCCACGCTCATGCTTGATCTAGGACAGGCACTCTGTCTTCTCCTGACAGAACCTCAAATCCCTCTAATAGCAGTGACTTGCAGTCTGTTTTTACAGAGCGGTATTTAACGAAACCAGAAACTGAACATTAAAGCTCAAAATATAGCTCCCCCAGTGTAGGAATCCTGCCAAAGAAGAAAAACACAGATTGCAGTGACTGTATTTCTTTCTTCTCTTTGGTAGAGTGTATTTGCAAAAAGATTTAGTGCTCATTCATGATTAGAAATCATTCATGTATGACAGCTGCGACAATCAGTGAAGCTGGAGCCTTTCATAATTAAAGAAGCTTAATATTGCATTAGTAGTAATAATGTTATTTCACTACGATTTAGTTCTGCACTAATACATGAAACCAACAAAAATCACTGGTCTAAAGTGGAGAATGTACACAAGTCTGGTATGACTGATAAGGCACCAGTTTATCGCATACACATGTGTCTCATGCTGAGTCACTGATCAAAGGGTTTTAACCTGTGGAGATACTGGCATGTGCATGTGTTTAAACTGTTCATTATTGGTGCCGTATTTCAGTAGACATTATGGCTATCGTTTCTCAAACTGTGGTTGGGATCTCTTCTGGTTTCTTTATTAATATTGTCCATTAGAATCTTCAGCCTAATATTGCTTAACATATACTTGTTGACTAGCTGGGTTGTTCATTTTCTTTTACAAAATATGTTCATCATGATAACCACTGTGTCCACCTGGATTATTAACATGACTATACTATGGTAAAACTGAAAATGCACAAAAAAATAAATAAAATGACAGAAAGGTTACTTTACAATATGGAGATCACATATTAGTGCATGGCTCTCTGGAACTCGATTTTGGTTGGGCACAATCCAGCAGTCTGATATTTCATAATATTTATTATCGTCCATTTAAACAGTGCATATCAGACCACTTATCTATAGGTAAAGGCCTTTACCCACCAACACAAATGTTTGGCACAAAAAATGGTGCAAATTTTGCATGGGATTTGTCAGTTTGAACCAGTGCAAATAAATGGCAGATGGTCCGAATAAAAATACAAATTCACTCTCTGACAGTAGGTGGCGCTTATGGAAAAATGTTTCATGTTTTCAAACAGCCATTCAGATTTTTGTATTCTCTATGGGGTTTATTAACACCAAATGAAATAGTGCAGAGAACAAGAGAGCTGGTTGCAGATTCTTTCTCTGCCATTCACTGTCGCTTATAGCTAAATAATCTGTTCATTAGTGCCATCAAGGCATGTGCTGCATCCAAATATGCCTACTTAGTTACATAGTTACATTGTGGGCGAAAAACAGCATGTGAGCCGAGCATGTACAAATCCATTTTGTTTATAAAACAATAAAGGCGAAAAGTACCCTAATTACCTACTTCCAGGGGATTCTGAAGTGCATCCTATGGACACGCAACTGACACTGTAGGTCACATGTCAATTTTATTCATACTACACACATTCATACTTGGCTATATAGAACATACGTTTTTTATAGAACATAGACATGTCATGTGACCAAAAACACAAATGTCATTGGTTGGCCAGTTTTCTTAACAGTGTGATGGAAAAGAGATTAGAACACTTATCAATAAAAAAATCTGTCACATTGATGCTATGCAATTGTTTACTGTATGTAGGCCTGAGTAGATGCATTAACAGTCGTTCATTCAAATTAAAACGTTTATCACTCCTAAATTTTGCGTCATACATTTGTCTTGATGTGAACTGGCCTTAACTGAAACAGATGCTACACTGCATATTCTTTCTTCTTTTATAGAAACACAACTGGTGCCATTTTGTGTCTCAGTTATTGATTGTGGTGAAAATGACCTCAGAGGACTTCATTATTAATATTACTGTAATATTGTTGCAGTGTTTGTCTTGTTGCTATGTAGTTTAGTACATTGTAATGAACTTTTTTTTCCTGGCGGAAGCTAAGATAATATACATGTACAATTATACAGTTTATATTGTAACAGTTTTCCATTGTTATGTCTCTGATAGTCAGTAGTGTGAGAGTTGCTCTGCTGAGCAGTGTGAACTCCCAGCTCCCTGCATGCTGTTGACAGGCCAGTGGACGTGGTTGGCAGGATCTAGGCCAGAGGCTTGTCTGAAGCCCCTTATTCAATGAGTTGTGACTTGTTCAGACAAAAGAAACAGAGCTGCTTTCTAACAGTGTGTTTGTGTCGCCTCGGCAAGCTTGTTATGCTGTCTCCTTTCAGAGATTTAGCCAGACTTCATACAGTGCATTAGCTATGCTATCTGGATATATTGCATGCACAACAAAACGCTTGCTCTTCCGGAGCTTATAAAATAAAAAATGTATTTTATGCTACTTTAACAATTTTGAGGTAAAACAAAAAGGTAGCACAATGGAATTGACTAATTTCATTCAACAGAGACAGGCTGTTTTCACACAAAGGTTTGGTTTCCTCGTTTGAACTTCCCCTTGCCACCACTGATCTCTATTCACATTGTAATTTACACATTATACATTATATTATGCAGTGCTGGGTAGTAACTGATTACAGATAATCTGGATTACGTAATCAGATTAAAAAAATGAAGTACTTGTAATTGTAATTAGATTATATTACATTTTAAAATACTTGTAATCAGACTACAGTTCATTTTGTATTGATTACATGATTACTTGTTATTCTCACAATGGCACTAAATTATTCATAATTCATTGATTCCACTTCTTTGTGAAAATTCTCCTTTCTATAAAATTTTCTGCACACACTCACACCCCAAACTGCCTTATCTAGTTACTTACTAAAAACGTACGTTTTCAAAAATGAAAATAACAACTTCATAATTCGCATTTTTGCAAATATGGGTGTGTGTAATTTGGGAACCAAGGGGCAGGGTTTTGACATAAAACCCTGCCCCACCATGGTACCGCCCAGCAACATTAGGCCTCGCCGCCAGCACCCCCCCCCTGATAAAATATGTTCCCGTGGCTATGTATGTAGGAAATATTAACCAGACAATTAATATTGACAAGAAAATTTAAAAATTTGGTTGAATAACTTTCTCTTTTTTAAACTGAATGCTAACAAATATGGCTATAAAAGAAACTATACAGTTCATTTAAATGAAATGTCGTTTTAATTACATATATGATTTGGTCTGAACTCTGACAGTATTATGTAATGTTTCATATTTAATAATATTTTAGTGTAAAATTTGTGAAATTCACTTTTTACTAATGATGCACCATTCCCCCCCCCCCCCCCCCACCGAAACACTGTAAGCAAAATTAAAGATTCAATACATGTGTAACAAATGTAACATGCCTATATAATAAATTACTTTATTATTTGAGCGATATTGCCAAAAAGTTATCACAATAAAATTTTCCATATCAGTTTATATCAATAATAATCACGATAATTATCACGATTGTCACATCTGCCAGCTGGAGTACCCATGATTTCCACCAGAGAGCACTCCTTCGTAGTCCATTTTTATCAGATCATGAACTTCATTTCCAATAACTCATTTCCTGGACTCATGATGTTGTGATTATTTTCAGCTGTGTCTCATTATCTTGTTAAACTCTGCCTAAATAAGCCCTGTATTTTTACTTTGTTAACGTTGCATACTTTCCCTGATAGCACACGTACGTTCTGTCTGTTTGATCACGTCTATTTTTTTTTTTTTAGAGTCTTTGCTCATCTGTAATACATCTATAGGACGTTTCCCATCAGATGTCAAATAGATGTTTAGAAAATTTCTTTAAGATGTTTATGATTTAGGATGTATGTAAAACTGACATCTTAAAGACGTATATCAGATATATATCTTTCTGATGTACGTGTGCTGTCTGGGTTGCGAAGTCTTTTAGGTGTCATACCGCATTTCTGAGCGCTCTCTTCCTGATGTCTCGTGTCATGGTTTTTGAGCTTCTCCTGTTTGCCTGTGTTTTTCTGCCCTGTTGTCTTTTTGGATTATCTGCCCTGTGTTTTGACCTAGTGATGGGACACACGGTGGTGACGCCTGCTTTTCAGAACAGTGTAAATGCAACAAAACTCTGAAAATGTTTAAAAAAAAAAAAATATGTTTTACAAACATATTGCAAATGTTTTATTTAAAGTAAAATCTATCAAATGCAATTAACTTATCACCTAATAAGATTAAATATCAAGTGTCTGTATGATATGCATTATTTTATTGATTTTCAGTGCTTTTTTTGTTTGTTCTATTGATGGCTCAGCTAAACAGGCCAATAAGAGACTATTAACTACTGTTATTCCTTTTAATTATACTAATGTCTCATTAAAATGTCTACAACTGTATAAAACTGATCATAGATCAGTGAATCCGCATGATCACACATTGATAGCCCCCCCCCCAGGTGTGTACCATTGCAATGTCTAAATGTTTCGAAACAGTTTTGGCATTACGAAGCCTCGTTTACTGAAATCACTTGACTTTGATACCTGATCCGAACCACTGATTCGAAACAAAAGATCCGTAAAGGTTTCGAAGCTTCATGAAGCACTGTTTCGAAATCGGCCACCACTATTTTGACCTACTGCCTGTTTTATGGATTGTGGATTGCCCTAATAAAAGATACGTTTGGATCAGTGTTTCAGAGCAGTTTGTGACAGCGATAAATGTCAAATCTTTATTTCTTTCAAGTTTTAAAGGCAGATGTTTGCTCCTAAGTGAAAGTTGTAAAAACCAGAATGTAAATTGTGGTTTTAAACTACTCTTAATTGTCAAAACGTGACAAATTGAAACGGGTTTGTGTCGCCTGACTTAGATCAGTGGTTCTCAATTCCAGTCCTCGGGACCCGCTGCTCTGCACATTTTGTATGTCTCCCTTATTTAACACACCTGAACCAGATCATCAGCTCATTAGGAGAGACTCCATGAACTGAACTGAGTGTGTCAGATAAGAGAGACATACAAAATGTGCAGAGCAAGGGGTCCCGAGGACTGGAATTGAGAACCACTGACTTAGATGATGTGTATCTTCAGCACAGTTTGCAGTGCAGGCTGCAATATTAATAATATTACATGTTTTGTCTCTTAGAAATGCACATTGAACAGTAGCTTGAGTTGACAGTAGTAGTAGCTTGAGAAAAATTGCTTTAACAAAAACAATTAAGTATCTGTAAAAATTGTAACTCAGTTTTATATGGTAAAATTTAAAATTTTCTGACTGATTGAGTTTTATTCAGATAAACCATAGTAGCAAACATTTAGATCATGATAACCACAGTTAAAACTATGCATATAGGACCTCACTACCATGGTAAAATGTAACTATATGGTTTCTATGGAATTTGTATGAAAAACAGTAGCCTAAATACATACATATTAGTATAAATGCACAAATGTTAAAGCTTAATCACAAAAAATACTGTAATTATATTCCATTACTCCTTTAAAGAGGTGGTATAATGCCCCTTTTTACAATATGTAAAATAAGTCTCTGTTGTCCCCAGAGTGTGTATGTGAAGTTTTAGCTCAAAATACCCCACAGATAATTGTTTACAGCATGTTAATTGTCCCTTTTTGAGGGTCAGTAAAAACGCGTTGTTTCGTGTGTGTCCCTTTAAATACAAATGAGCTGCTGTTCTCGGCACAGAGGGCAGAGCTTCAAGAGCTTGTGTGTGTTAGCAGCTCAGATTACCTGTTCTGCCTTTTATATTTAAACTGGAGTCGGACAATGATGGAGAGACTCAAGAAGAAGTGACAACATGTAGAATGCAACAGGACGTTTCTGAATGGTTAGTTGATGAATTTATGTTCCTGATGTGGAGTTAACTATCTTCAAGTCATGGATTAGCATATTCTGTCATGATAATCTATAAGTCGCTCGTGTGGGAACTGTTGTAAGATGCATACAGAGTGACATGATATTGCATTTGTGTTACGTACTGTATTGCATGTGAAAAGACGGATGCGACAGCTTGAGCAGACTCACAAATGTGCTCTACTACAACAACTCTTCCTCTTCTCAACATGGACTGAGTGTTCCCGGGGGCGGGGTTTATGTAAATTTTTGGGTTAGTGATGTCACTAACCCGGGAGGAATGTCATGTAGTCCCTAACAGTCGTTTGTTGTAGTCCTTAAACAACAATTTCTTTAAAATCAAATACCTTCCTTTGCTTTGAACTTTGAGTGTTATAACTTTGCAGATGTTGTTTATGCTCAAACAGCAACATTACACACTAATTCAAGTTTGAAAAGTGAAATCATAATCAACAACCACTTTAATACATTTAATATGTCTACATTAACAATACAAAAAAATTCGATATGAATATCCCACATTTCTGCCACAATACCATGGTGCAGTTAGTGTTACTTCAGTAATCCATGGTAAATGATGGCCATTTGTTGAATGAAAAGCCTTGTGACTGTATCGTATCGAACAGTGTTTCTCCTGTTTGTCAGTTCTGTTCCATCTGGGTTTAGTTTAAACCACTGAGACATTTGAAGTGTGAGGACCAAAAAATGCTATTTGTATGGTGACAGATAGTAAGCATTTACAATGATGTACATCATTTGGGTTGTTGAGCAGCATTTCTTTCTCAGTTATGCTTTGGGTTTCACTTGTTGACCGGAAATGGCAGCTTGGAGGCAGTGAGTGAGCTATTCCTTCCTGGCACAGTTTGTGTGTGTGCGTGCTTTGCGGGTAACTTTAGTTCATAATCGGTGTTTGTGTTTACAATATCACAATCTATGTTTGTGTTTACATCTTACAATATTACAATCTATTAATGATTATTTTCATGTTTATATAACAGTCGATTATATTTTTTCCTTGACCATCATGTTGATTTTGTTGTTGTTATGTTTCAAACATTTTCTTTATAGGTAGAACAGTCATTTCTAATGGTTCTTAATCTTAGTTATGGTGCTCCTGATTGGTACTCATTTCCATGGGACTTCCACCCCCTCAAGACAATGATGAGATTAAAACTATAATGGATTAATCACTGAAAGTCTGTCAATAGCTTAATTAGATTAAATTCCAAGAACTCTCAACTTCAATTTTAGCATTCGCTCTGCATAGAACTCAAGCAGAAAAGGGTTTTCTCTGTCATACAATTTTCCTTTCTCACTCACTGGTAAATATAGTCTTGACTTTCATTTGTATTGAATAAAAAAAAAAAAAACTGCTTTATGTGATTAGTGTTTTCTCTGTTGGGCAGTTCTGACTCCCCCCCCCCCCCCCCTCTCTCTCTCTCTTTCTCTTTCTCTCTCTTTCTACCAGGCGGAGGCAAGACTGGCAGCTAAACGAGCAGCCCGGGCAGAAGCTCGAGAAATCCGTATGAAGGAATTGGAGAGGCAACAGAAAGAGGTCAGAAGATAATCTGTTTGGCAGACTGTTGCAGTTCTAGTTTCTTCTTAGGCTATAACAAATAGCCTGTGTTGAATGGTTCTACATAGAATTTCACACTAGCTTTATTTAAGCAGATCCATACAAGCAAAAGTAAAATGACTAAATTCTAATCTAGTAAATATCTTGTATCATTAAATAATACTAAATAATTGTCGCAGAATAATACTCAATTGTGCCTAATGCCTGCAACCCTGTTGATATTCAGAACAACAGCACTCTTGCTTGTGTAAAATCTTTTAAATAAACACTTACCTGATAATGTTCCAGTGTAAATGTTCAGTAAACAAGAAGTTAATATTGAGTAACTTAAATTTTAAAAGCAATATTGACATTTATGTTTTTTAACAGTAGCCTAATTGAAGAGCTCTTTTCCAAAACGTGATAAACGCCATTTAAAAAAAAAAAAGAAAAAAAAAAAAGAGTTTGTCATGTCATATTGCTGTGTACTGAACCTATTCACAGCTCCATCAACGTTTCATGCCAAATCGCTATATTTCCTTGTTTAAAATGTACTGCAAGATGCAGTTCCTTTCCAAACCGCGATAAGCGCCGAACCTATTTTTAGCCTAAACGATACATCCTCTGGACTAATCAGAATTCTCTCTTTCTCTCGCTTTCTCATCCTCAAATCACTCGCGCGTATCGCGCCAGACGCTCAATTCGCCTCATTCGCGCGTCCGCGCCGCGCTAAACGCAGGACCTCCAGATGCGCGTAAACGCGTCTTTACACTGACTTAACATGAAATCACTTGCGCCAGACGCTCTATTCGCGTTTGGTTTGAACGCCACTCACTCACTCTCTCACTCACACAAGGTCATGTCGTGATTTGTTTTATGTAAAGTGGACAATGGTTCTACTTTTTATGGGTTCGACACTTTACTGAATGCCAATGTATTTATTACTGGACTGACTTGCCTTTTTTTTTTTAAAGACAAATTTTTATTTTAGATTTATAGCGTTTTGAAAAAAATGGATGGATTTATAGTGTAAAAAAAAAAAAAAAAAATGTTGTTTGATTTAATAATCATTGTTCAACATGTTCAGACTGAGCCAAAAAAAAACAAAAAACAAACAAACATTTTAACAGGATAAATTGAATATTCACAAAATGTGTGGGTCTAGGTAAAAAATGTAAGTTTCCTGAAACCTATTTAAATGGATTAATAGCATTTTGGAAAAGAGCTCCTCAATTGTTTAGTGTATGAGTGCTTTTGAGCAAGTCAGCTTAGTGAATGTTTCATTCACTCACTCGTAATAAGGTTATAATGTAACCTGCAGATAGGGTTTAAAAATTCCCACCACTAATACACAAACTGAAATGAAAAAAAGTGGAGTAAAATGGTTCTCCAGGACGAAAGATTTGTGAATTCTCTTTAATTCTCATAAACCACCTAAGCATTCAAAATAAAATACAGTACCACTCTCAGAATTAAGCTGGAGCAGAAACACAGTTATTCCTGATTTAAACATCTCTGTGATGCAGAGAAAAAAAAAGGTATAAATATTCCTTTTTCTTGCATAAATGTTTTGCTTAGCATATAGAAAATACGGGGGGATGCGTGTGATCTTGGATCCTAGTGTGTGTGTGTGTGTGTGTGTTTGTTTGTGTGTGTGTGTGTGTGTGTGTGTGTGCTGGTGTTAACCATTGCTAGTCTGTATTAGTAAACTGAAGATGTGATATGTACTGTATGTAGTGCCGAGTATGGCTTATGAGGTAACTGGGTGAATGTTATTACTTTTCACATACATTGGAGGTATATCCTTTATTTAGTAAATGTATTAGTAAATGCACTTTTTTGGTGTTTTAAGAGTATCATATTTCAGAATAGCTTCTTTGATAATTTTTAGCATAAAAGTGCAAATATTTGGGGTTGTCGTTTAGAGTGTTCTCTGCTATTGTGTGTGTTTAAATATACTGTATATTCGACCGATAATACATCACTGTTCAAAAGGTTGGGGTCATTAAAGTTTTTTAATTGTAGAAAGTCTCTTATGCTCACCTAGACTGTATTTATTTAATGAAAAATACAATGAAACAATAATTTACTAAAAATTCCTGATTCAATACTATTTCCTGAAACAGAAAATATTATTACAATTTGAAAGAATGAGCATGTTTTTATAATTTATTCCTGTGATGGCAAAGCTGAATTTTCAGCAGCCATTACTCCAGTCTTCAGTGTTACATGATCCCTCAGAAAACATTTTAATATGCTGATAACTGAAACAGTTCTTCTTCTTATTATTAATTTTATTATTATTATTAATATTAATGCTGAAAACTGTTGACTGAGAACGTTCAGTGCATCATGTGATCAACTGCTAAATTTAAATGCGATCCCCCAGGATATTGTTAATTTGTTGGCATTTTGAATCAGCATCATTTTTAGAAGGCTTTTGAGAATATTTTGGGTTGTGTAAATGGTGTGCAGGTTATAAAAATGACAGATTTTTATTCTTTATACAGCTCTATCCTGATTTATTCACAAATGATCCCTATAGTCTCCTTTAAGCTCTTTATATCTTTCTCTTCCTGTCTCACTTTCTTTCTTTCTCTTCATCCTGGTCTCCCTGCTGTTTAATTAGATATATCAAGCGCAAAAGGTAAGATCTGTCCCTCCATAATGTCTTTCTAACAGTCCTCATATTTGATAATTAGAAAAATACAAGCTGTAGTATTTTGCATTGTTTAATGAACATCAGGTTATAAAAATACAGCTAAAGCTTGAGGAAGAAATAAACAAGACCAATCTCAAACCAAGTTCTCTTGCAAACCTGTTTGTAACATCCTCCTATACTTTCATTATAACCCTTCCTCATTTGATCGTCTTGCTCTCCTCCTCTCTGCACCAGAAATACTATGGGCTGGACAACAAATGGGGCCATATTGAACAGTGGATGGTATGACCTGTTATTATACCACACTGCTGCATGCAATAGACCGCCAAAGATAGAATTCGAATTAGAAACAGGTCCCACACAGCACTGCAGTTAATCAAACCCTAACTATCACAATGTATCCTTCAGAGAATGAAATGTGATTGGTTGGTGTTGCATGTCTCTTAGGCAGTCTGTGTCTGATCCTCATTTCACAGGCTTTACTGGAGCAGTGGGGGGCAGGAGGCCCATCTGACATGTTAGGGCTTAGTAGAGGTGGTCATAACATACAGCAGGATTATAGGGCGGTCGCGTGACCCACATCTTAAAGCACTCAACCCTCCCCTCCCACCCCTCCAGACACCCTGTCTGAGCCCTGTAATAAACCGTGATATGACAGACAGCATAATCTCTCAGTGCATGCTTTGTTGTTCAGTTTTTGCAGTGTTTGATAGTCATGTGACCTTTTGACCTAAAACTTCCTGCTTTCTGTCCTCTTTTCCCACTCTGCTTTTCAGGAGGACAGTGAGCGGTATTCCCGCCACTCTCGGAGACATACTTCGGTCTGTATCTCTCCATCTGCTTTTTGTCCTACTTTTATTCCCTTTTATTCCCTTATTTCCTTAGTCCCTTTTTCCCCTTTTTTCCCTTTCTTCCTCATTCGGTTCTCCTCTTCATCACTCATTTCCTATATTTTATTTTTGCTAAAGGCCTGTAGTGTGCTGTTCATAACAGATGTCAGATGTACTTCACCCAAAAATGAAAATCACTTTATCACCTTTATGATGTTAAAAACTAAATTTCATGCTAATTTCCATGCGGTTACAGTGAACAGGGACTGAAGCTTTCAAGCATCATAAAACTCCATTACATTGTCATAAAAATAGTCCATACAACTCTTCCAATATGAAAACGTTGTGTGAGAAACAGACAATGTAGGCTAACACACACACACACACACACACACACACACACACACACACACACACACACACACACACACACACACACACACACACACACACACATTTACTATCTAAATGGTTACATATAATTTTTTTCATGGAAGCTTATTTCTGCCACAGTAATTACAACTTTTTATCCCACAATTCTGATCTTTTTTCTTGCTATTGCAAGTTTATATATCACAATTCTGACCTTATTTCTCGCAATTCCGAGAATTCAGAATTGCGAGATATGAACTCGGAATTGCAAGAAATAAAGTTCAAATTTGGAGTTATAAACTCGAAACTGTAAGAAATAAAGTCAGAATTGTGAGATATAAACTTGGAATTGAAAAAGTCAGAATTAGAGTTATAAAGTACAAAATGTGAGATAAAAAAGAGAATTGTTGAAGTCGCAATAACCTTTTTTTTTTTTTTTTTTTTTGGTGGTGGTGGAAACAAGCTTCCATAGTTTTTATATAGCCTGTAGCTAGTTATGCATACTATAACCCCAAAATATGTAGGTACACACAAAATGTTAATTATAATTTTTTTTTTTTTATAATTCACTGACAAAAAATGTTGTGTATGCATTTAATTCTATCCTTTTTTGACCCACATTTGCTATAGAAGTACACTCTCAGGCATACAGAAAAGCATGGTTTACCCAAAGCACAGTTCTAAACTCACTATTTTCTTTGTCTTCCTGTCTCAGATATCAGATGATGAGGAGCGGATGTCTGTTGGCAGTCGGGGAAGTTTGAGGGTTAGTATGTGATTCCTCCTATAAAGCTTTTCATTTGGAAGATACAATTTAAAAAAAAAAAGACTGGAGATTTTATACCAGTTTCTACTGTTTAACACACAATTTGAAGAGTGGTACTTTCTCTTAATTTTAATCTTATGTCACTTAAATAAAAACAGATATTCAGGACTTACACTACTGGTCAAAAGTTTGGAATCATTTTAATTCAGAATTTTTTTATTTTGTTTTATGATTATGCTCACCAAGGCTAAAAAAAAAACAAACAAAAAAAAAAAAAACACTGTAATATGGTGAAATACTATTACAGTTTAAAATAATTAAAATTTTATTTAAATATATTTAAAAATATCATTTTAATTCCTGTGGTGGCAAAGCTGAATTTTAGGCATCAGTCTTTAGTGTCACATGATTCGATCATGTGAAATTAGTCTAATTAGTTATTAGCTCGGTTCTATGGTCAATAATGGTTCTTAATATTATCAATGTTGAAAACAGTTTTTTTCTGCTTAATATTTTTGTTGAAACCATGATACACTTTTCCAGGATTATTTGATGAATAGAAATTTCAAAAGTACAGCATTTATTTCAAATAGAAAGCTTTTGTAAAATTCTGCCTCATTTTTTAATGTGTCCTTGCTGAATAAAAGTATCTCCCAAACTTTTGATCACAGTTTCCACAAAAATATTAAGCAGCAAAAAAATGTTTCAACAATGACAATGATGTGACAGTAATGGAGTAATGATTCTGAAAATTCAGCTTTGCCATCATAGGAATAAACACTACATAAACACATTTTAAAATATATTAAAATAGAAAAGTTATTTTAAATTGTAAAACATAACAAAATCGCAATTAGCCTATTCTAAACTTTTGAACGGTAGTGTAAGCAAACATCAGTGAAATGCAAAGAGAAACAATGTTTGTAAAATAGCTGATGGAATTGGTAACAGAATAATGAATCCAGACTCTGTGCGACTGCCATTTGCACACAGAGTCCTTTCACTGCTTGTTCCCTCTTTCATTCATTCTTCATCACACTTGTGAAACAATCTGTCACCTCAGCTATTTTCATGGGGCTTTTTTTATTTCTCATTCTCACATTGTTCTTTTGTCCTCCTCTGCTTACCGTAGGGTAACCACACAGATCTCTGCAGCAGCACCAGCAGTCTGCCTTCAGCCAGACTACAAAATGGACGGGTCTGTCCCTCTCACAATCCATAGCAATCCCTCTTTATTCCTGCCTTCATAATTAGTTCCCTTCCTCATTTTTTTTATCTTATAACCTTTTCTTCATTTTGCCCGCTCCTCTTTCCTCATTCATCTCACAGGAACGCTTATTTTCAAACAACTGTCAGTCGACTACAACTGTTGGTTTCTTAAAAAAAATAAAAAAAATAAAAAATCACATTCAAAATATTCAAATTGATAGACAAATAGACGTTGTAATCAAAATTATTCAACTTTCAATGCAAATAAGGTTTATTGGCAAAATTCACTTACAGCTGTTTGCAATGAACAAATCAAACAAAAGTAATTGTAATAGTTCAACACAACAAATGTTTCAAGTGGTTTCCCCAAATTCAACTGAAAACGCAACTTTTAATGACTTCTGCAGACTCAAAATTATTCAACCCTTTCATGGCAAGCATCTTTAGTATGTAGTAGAACACCCTTTTGCTTTTGTGTACCAGCTGCAAACGAGATGTATAACCAGACACCAGCTTCTGGCAGCGTTTCTGAGGAATCTTAGTCCATTCCTCATGAGAAATGGCCTCCAGTTCAGTAATATTCTTGGATTTGCGTGCTGCAACCACCTTCTTCAAATCCTACCAGAGATTTTCTATGGGGTTCAAATCAGGTGACTGTGATGGCCACTGTAGAATCTTCCAGGACTTCTTCTCTTAACTTTTTGGACCATTCTTTTGACTTAACCATATTTCTAAAATGCAGTCAAAAGTAACACTCAACAACAAACCTAGCCAGTTCAGGTATTTCATGTGTTCTAGCTCAAGTAAACCTGCTGCAACTAATGAAGCCTTCATTAGTTGCATCTGTTTTGCTGATTTGTGATGTTGTGGGGGATTCTATTCAGGGGGTTGAATAATTTTGAGTCTGCAGAAGTCATTAAAAGTTGCATTTTTAGTTGAATTTGGGGAAGCCACTTGAAACATTTGTTGTGTTGAGCTATTTCAATTACTTCGGTTTGATTTGTTCATTGCAAACACCCGAAAGTCTGTAAATGTTGCCAAAAAACCTGAATTGCAATGGGGGTTGAATAATTTTAATTAAAACTGTATTGACTTTTTGTGATTAAAAAAATCTATTTTTGATTTGTATAAGCAACTCTAGAATCCAAAGGTCTGAAATTAACTTTAAAAAAATAATATATATTTTGCTGTATTTTGCTGTATATTCTTAAGTACTACATTACCCACAATAGCACTGTGAAATCCACCAATCAGAGAAGTTGTTGTTACTGAAATCTGCATCTTAAGGTGCGACCACATTAGCAAAACTTCTATGAAATTTTGTGAACAAAAAAGTCCATTATTAATAGTGTAGCAATGTATGAAGCATCGCTCACCCAGAACTTACTTTGACAAACTTGAACCCAATGCAATGGAAATTTTTCACCCTCAAGCGCATGGATTCCTATCTAAATGATTTTTATTTTGGTCGCAAATATTTTCCAAAAATCTGTAAATGTGTCTCCACCTTAATTTCTGCCTTAAAAAGTAGTCAAGGTTAGAATTAGTAAATCCCAAATTATAGCATGTTGAAAATGGTTAAAGTCTACAGTTTTAAATATGTTTGAAGACAAACCATGTGCAAATTCATAAGTCAACACCATTGCTGAGTATTTTCTCCTTAAAATGGCAGTGAACCAAAGACGAACCAAAAATGCGGTTTGAAATCACCGGTGTTTTTGACGTCACAAACTACCTTGTAACCAATCACGTCAACGAGTGGATCTCTGAGCTGGTGTGAGTGAGTGGAGGCAGGGCTAATTTGCATATTCATAGAACCGTGTACACTAAATGAGGCAAGGGTGTATAGTTACATTCAAGCTATTTTAAGCCATGAAAATTTTTTTTCAAGGAAAAACCTTTTAAAAGTTTAATTTTGGTGATTCACTTGTATTACTTGAGTTTTAAGGGATACAATTATTGACTACAGGGGGACTTTAAGTGTGGCCAGATTAAATACAGTACTATTTCTGGTATATGTTTGAATTGCATTATTTTGATTGAATGCAGAAATGCTAATACTTACATGCAAATGCAAACAGTAAAATGCACATTTTACCTCCTATTTTAAATGCCTATTGAGAAAATTAATGGAAAAAAATACTTTCATAACGAAGAAAGCTGCAAAAGTAAGCTGTCGTTTTTTTTAGTCTATACAAACTTGTTTTAAGATGTGGTGCTGTATTGCTGGTAGGATGTTGTAGGAAGTTGTTTGATAAAATCTGATATTTATTTATTTAGGGGAGAGATTTTTTTGAAGAATGTATAGTATTTAAATGAAATGTTATGAGCATACATTTTTCTTCCTCCTCTCTCTTTCTGTTTTTAGCCCTCTGCGCTTTTTAGTGAAACCCCCCGTTCAAGAAGTCTCAGGGTTTGTTTCCAGTTGTCATCTGCATGCAACCTGACATGCAGATTGTTTGTTAACTCTGTTTCATCTTGTGAATACATGACACACATTGTAATGAACTTAAAGATATAGTTAATCCAAAAATGACAATGATTATGTTGTCATCGTAACCCTTATGACATTTTTTGTTTGGAACACAAAAGGAGTGATCTAGTAGAATGTTCAAACTGTTAGTTTCTATAATATGAAAGTGAATGATGACCCCGGCTGTTCCTTTAAAGTACAATCATTATATTTAATACTCTTTTGTTGTGCTTTAGAGAAGTATGTAATGTGTTGACTAAAGCACATGTAATGTACTTGATTATAATTTTAACTATTAATATATTTATATTATATAATATATTTAAAATATATTAATATTTGTACTAAATTACAACTTCTAATATATATATATATATATATATATATATATATATATATATATAAAATATATGCTTTTTTTTCCATTTTAGAAAAGAGCTACTTTTATATATATATTAGAGCAGAATAATGACATTAATTTTCATTTCTGGGTAAACTATCTCATTTACGGACTTGTTGTGTGTGTTCAATCCCTCATTTGAGCAGATACCTGCATGCAGTGTAAACTGATTCGCAGAATCTTGTGTTGACAAGTTTATGGTTTCCATAGCCTCTTACTCAGGCATCTAACGCAGAAATCAATTATTTATTTAGTCATTCCATAAGTAATCAGAATACATCAGAGTGCATTAGAGTTGATGGCTAATGTGTTAACTTTCTGTAAACACACAAAGAAGCTTTCTTTGGACTCCTCTGTATGCCATGAGCATTTCCTCCTCATAATGTGTTTAAAGTACATCTTCTCTGGTTAGCAGCCCTGTTTGATCACATTTCATGATGGTGAACGATCTTGGATACATAAAGCGGCCATTTAAGGGTCTTTATTTTAACTGTTTGTTGTGTTCTCCATGGTTATGTCTGAGAGATATCAACTCTGTGAGGTGAATATAGTATGGTGAGGTGTTCTGTTCTGTCTGCAGGGGTCACTGCATGAAGAGAGTTCATTCTCTGGCACTAGGCGTTTCAGTGGCTCCAGCGCTAGAGGCGTAAGGCCCAATTTTTACCTATCCCTCTGAAAGGGGCATGACCTGATACCCAATGCCAGTCTGGGCTTGTTGAGCATCTTGCATGGTTCTGTTTTCAGACCACACCACAGGCTTGACTAGGTGTTGTCTGTGTCTGTTTATGTCATGAGCTTCTCATGGAGTTTGGGAGTCTCCACCCTACTGTTCCCACTCTTGTTGTGTTTGGATTCCTGCATGGCAGTAGAGTGGGACTGTTGGTGTATGTACAGTATGTAAAGCATGCATTTGATGGTTGATCATCTTGGATTGAATATCTTTTTGTCTTTTGTGTGTGGTCGAAATATGGTTGTTTACTAGTCACACTGATTGACTCTGCTTCGCACAGATACCTGCTAATGCTGTGTGTCAGTGTGTTTTGTCCCACCATATGGGTATGGTTTTACACTACTCTTTAAAAGATTGTTTTTTTTTTCTCCAAAAATTAATAGTTTTATTCAGCATGGATGGATAAAATTGATCAAAAGTGACGGTAAAGACATTTATATTACTACAGAAGACCTCTGTTTCAAATAAATGCTGTTTTTAATTAATCATTGACAACATTGATAATAATAAGAATGGTTACTTTAGTACCAAATCAGCATTTTAGAATAATTTCTGAAGGATTGTGTGACTGGAGATTGGAGTGATGGCTGCTGAAAATTGGATCACATGAATAAATCACATTTTATTAAAATAGGACCAGTTATTTTAAATTGTAATAATATTTCACAATATTAATGTTTTTTACTATATTTTTGGTCAAGTAAATGCATTCTTGGTGAGCAAAAGAGACTGCTTTCAAAAACATTAATAAAAACATGCCCCAAACTTTTGAACAGTAGTGTATATGGTACTGTGTCATTTCTTTAAACTTTATACTTATCAGTTCCCATAATTTTCCTCTAATGCTCAGAACTAACTCTCTTTCTGCTAACATCTGCTCCTCTGTCCATCTTATTCTGCTTTTTTCTCTATACCTGCTTTTCTGGTCAGCCTTCAGACTACAATGGCTTTCTGGGCTCCAGTTCCAGGGCTTCATCTAGGGCGAGTTCAGCCCGTGCCAGTCCTGTGGTGAGCTTCCCATTTCTATCACTGACCAAGCTTTAGTACTGCAGTTTCAAGGTCAAGTCTGTCATCTCTGTAACACATGAAGATCCATGGCAAAAACGGACCTGTTCTCCTGTTCCTTTGGTTATCCTGTTCCTCACTCTGGAATATTCAGTAGGCTATTGTGTGGAATTAGCATGAATCTTGTTTGTGTCGTGCTCCCTCTAGTGAGTAAAGCATGGAACATATCTATAGATGCCCCAATTCTGATGCATTATTGTTTTAAATAAGTATTTCTCATTTAATGTAGATTTGTATAAAGAGGCTGGATGATTTTACATTGTAGATTCTGCTGAACATGTTTAATTTTTCATAGGTGGAGGAAAGGTCAGACTTCCTGGAAAAGGTCAGTAGAATAATTTTGAGGATGTTGAACACAATTTTTAATCCATCACAGTGAATAATACCGCAACAAAGTGATCCACCAGACAAAGTAAATATTTAAACTACATCCTCAGGGTTCCAGGACAGCCTCCACCCTCTCGGCTGCCACTCTAGCATCTCTGGGTGGAGGGTTATCACGAAGAGGAAGCTGTGATACCTCGCTTTCAGCTGACACTGAGGCCTCCATACGGGAAATGAAGGTAGTTTTGGTGTGTTCATAATACTAAATTATAATGGCCATGAACTATATGTAAAGATCTTCATTTTGTTGTCTACTCTCAGGACTCTCTGGTAGAGGTAGAGGAGAAGTACCGTAAGGCCATGGTGTCCAACGCTCAGCTGGACAATGAGAAGACAAACCTGATGTATCAGGTGGACACACTAAGAGACACTCTGATGGAGCTGGAGGAACTTCTGTGTGAGACACGAAGAGAGTGTGAGGAGAAAAACAGGGTAAGGCTTATCAAATGATGAAATAAATTATTTGATAAAGAGGGTTTTAATACAAAATCCTGTAGAATAATTGACCCTTTTACAATACATAATTGTTTTTTTTGTTGTTTTTTTCATTACAAAATATGAAATTTACATTAATGTGTACATTACATTCATGTAATCCATGAAGTGTGATGAATAAATATTATTATTGACAAAACTACTACGGTGAGACAAAATCCCATTGGAAGTGCATACAGGTTATTTTGACCCCATTTTACAAAGAGTAATAAATAACATTGCAGAGGTACTCACATAGTACACGTTTTGACATACAAGAGGAATGAATGGAATATCAAGGAATTAAATTATTATTGGAAAAATATTGTTATTATTGGATTATATTGGAAAAAAATCTAAAAATCAAACTCTGTTGGGTCAATTTGACCTCCTTTTGGGCATTTCGGGTTAAGTCTGATCATAACTAAACTACTGTATGTGGCAATGTTGCATGTTATAGTATAATCAGTTTTGAAGTTGTTTTGCAAATATGGAAATGGTTAGCAGAGAAGTTGTTATCTCTGGTAAGCTTTTAGTGTGAGTTATCAATCAAGCACACAGAGATATCAACACTCAATATACAGTTCACAGACTGTTAATATGCAAAGATTACTGACATGCACACAGTCATACTACCGTTCAAATAACTATGACAGTACAGCTGCTAGTAACCAGGAATATATTGCAAATTTACAATTAATTTTTCAGTACATACTTCAATGATGGGCATTTCTGTTTTTAGGAGTGCGAGCGAGAACGTCATGCCCACAATGTCCTAAAGATCCAGTTTGAGGAGATGAAGGAAACACTGAAGCAGAGTGAAGAGTTGTTGACGGTGAGCATCACCAGTAAATGATGGGGCACTCTTCTGGCTCTTTGTCTTCCTAACATAGATGGATTCTGTTTTTTGTTGTCTTCTTTCATATTTTCCTCTTAATATTCTTCTATCTGCTCATCTGTTTTCCTCTGCTTGCCCTCATGGCCGGGGCTCAGGAAGCCCAACAGTCTCGCGGGAAGCAGGCGGACTATATTAGAGAGATAGCTGACCTGCAAGAAACATTGGAATGGAAAGATAAAAAGATCCTGGTACAATTACTTTGCTTTACATGGCCATGTTTCTTTAATCATATCACATCAAAACATTTCTCTCTTTTAGATTTTAACACTTAATAATCTTTTGAATTTCAGAATTCCCTAAATCCTCCTTAGCTTGTGTAACTTATTAACCCAACTTGTTTAAGTATGGAATGCTTTATACTGTGTCACATGTCCCTTGTAGTCTTTCCTAACCTTACAGCTTTCCTTTACTCCTTTGTTCTTCCCTTCCCTGACTGTTCACTTTTGCGGATGGCCTAATTTAGGCCTTAGAGAGGCAGAAGGAATATTCAGACATTATCCATGATGAACGGGAGGCACTCAGGGATGAGGTTTGCGGGCTTAAGGATGCTTTAAAGGTAGAGGTGTAGAAAGAATATTTGCAATCACAGAGATAAAGAAGTCATTAAATGTAGCGTCATTATTTTAAATTCAAAGGACCATAATAACAAATTGGAAAAAATGGGATGTTGACATCAGATTGTATTCTTGCTCAGAAACATGGCATTGTGCTGGGATCTGAGGTGACGGCCAATGGGCAGGTAGCAGACGGGGCGATTGATGGGCATGCTGATTCGGAAACAGCTTGCCGACTGAATCAAGACTCTCACACGCCCACCATGACTGGAGACAGCATGTTAGGTAAGACAAACGGTTTCCAGTATTTTTTAACTCACAATCTAAACAATTGCAGCAGATTTACTTCTTGCCATCAAATTGATGTAGTCAAATGTTTACCATTTTGCTTTTATGGCATATAAATGCATATTTGCAATGTTTTATTTATTTATTATTATTGTAGAAAACATTATAAATATGTTAAAGATTAGAGATTAAACACAACTATGGTGAAGACTGCACAGTTCAAAATGGTGGGAGGAAATCATTTTGGTGTCATTCATGTGTCAATTTGTTAAATGAGGAAACGTTGACTGTATACATCCCCCAAAAAACAAGTTAAAAGAGCAGGGAGAACAAACTCTGAGGCACAGAAACTGGACTGTTTGCTATCTGATGCAATCTCTGAAAACCAGCATGAAGCACAGTGATTTAAAGGGTTTTGACATACAGAAATGTCAAAACCCATTACTGCAGTAAATTACAGTAACCTATAAGAAATGTAGTCAGCTGACAATAAACATAAATACTTGACCATCTGAGAATGAAGTCAGCACATTTTGTGCACAAATGGTAACAAACTCTTATAAATATCTAGTTCAGTCATGAAACTCTAGATGGCACAGGCTGATAGGTCCTCAGTAGCAATCACACTCACAAGCAATCACAGTATTAGCACATGGCACAAGTTGTTTGGCGTCTGCTGATTCTGCAGTCAGTGAGATTGCTTGTTCAACATTTAAAAAGTCTGGTTCGGTGTTCGCTGTAGGCTAGTTTGGCAGCAAGCTGTCAGAGTTCCTCTGAAATCCTCCACCTCCCTTAGCTCCACCTGCTTAGATCTGCTACAGGATTTATGTATTAATGCAGCAGCATATCTTACATGCTCACAGCAGCGTGTGTAGCAGATATAATCTGCCAAGACCAAACACATTAACCTTGCCATTTTCATTAACATTGCCAAAACTACTTAGAGAGTTGTCAAGATTAATAATAGGAAATTCTGACACAGGAGAATCTTCTAAATGCTAACAAAAATCATTCAGTAAATGTGTTGCCAAAGCAAGGTCAAACAACCCTAGATGAATCAGAAATGGCAGCCCTCAGTGAAAGGTCAATGTACGTAAAGGAGGTTTCCAACTCTCAATATTTAGAAAATCACTATTCCAAGTCTACTGACTGCAGATTTAACACCTCACAGGTAAAGTGCACTCCAGTTAATGTTGAATAACCTGTAACTACTGTTAAAATCAGAAAAAAACATGTCAGAGGATAAAGGAGACATTTATTCAAGTGCAGAAACTTGATTCACTATAACCATTTAAACCTGAGAATCAGATAATTTCGGAAATTACAGTATATGAACCTCAGACCAGACTAGCAGAGAACATTAACTGAATAGAACTCAATGCTGCCATGAAAACCTCTCAAGATCTCATGTTTGAACCCACAGACTCTAACGAAGTGGATATATTTAATATCACAGGAGACAATGGTGTACAATCCAGGGACCAACAAGAGACAGAGGCTGAGCCAGTGATGCAGTGTGTGGAGGACACGTATAGCATGCTTGTAGAGCACAAGGGCAAAGCTTTCCTTCTCGATAGTTGTGAGGAAGCAGTTTCTGCTCTTTTAGTTCTGGATGGTGTAAATATGCATAGCAGTGAGCCTCCAAAAGAAATAATATTCGATGTGAGAGGACTGAGTGTAGAAAATGAAACACAGACGTTCTTTAAGACAAAGTTTAAAATTAAGAAGATCTTCAACTGCTGTGTCTTATGATTTTTCACAGATTTTTTTTCCTGATGTTTGTGACAATGTCCTTTTGATTTTTATTTTTCATTGAGAACTTATACTCATGGTGTAATTTTGCATATGTACTTTTTAAATCTTTAATGTAAATGAGAATGATCCAGACATGTTTTGGGCATGCAAAAGCTGTACATTTCTTTCAATATTCGGAAATTATAAAAAGCTTGATTTTTGAAAAAAATTCTTCAAGAGAAATGTGAATACATTGTGATATGGATAAAATCCAAATCCATGGACAATTAGATGCATTGCACTTTGGAAGAATATGTACTTCTCCATCTGTGCCAATACATCATCATCATCATCATCATCATAATTGAAATCACTTGTCACCACAAATAAAAAGCAAATACCAAAAATGTTTTATACAAAATAATATTCACATCAGTGTACATATACAATGTGTATAATAATAATAATAATAATAACACCATATATACATTTTCTATTTATACACAATTGTATGTTCATATTAAATAAAAACAGTAATTATGTTAACTTTTTTAAATTAATTACATGATATGATGATTATTAAATTAATTATATAGAAATATTGCTGTGAAAACCCCCCAACTCAAATTAAGATAATTTGACATACAAGAGGAATAAAGCTTTAAATAGACTTTACAAAACTGCCGTTAGAAGTAAATATATTATTTGTTTTCTTTCTTCTTCTTATTCCTTATCACCCCAACAATCTATTTTGCAATCGAGTCATGCATTTTTGGTCATGTTAAATGCACGTTAATTGCATTTTTTATAATTCATTGTATAATTCATTGTAAAATGTTAAAATGACAGTTCCAATTTGTATACTCTGTACTACAAAATAAATTATATTAGTGCCTACATCGACCCATTGTGTATGTCACATTGTTCTATTCTGTATGAGGTTCATGTGCTGTACATATTTTTGTTTGAATTTTTCAGAGATCAGATTAAGGAAGCTGGTGGAAGAGAGAGAGAGTTTGCTCGACCAGGTGAGTTTTGTAATCTTATGCTTTTCAAGTGATTCATTGTTTTCTGTATAATTGATATTGTGGGAGAGCATCTTATGACATCTCTGTCATAAGGACTTTGTTAGCATGACTGTCCGCTGTAGCACGTCCTGATTTTGCAGAGTTTGACGCGTTCCTGTGTCAACATATTTTTTTGATCCTGGAACAACATACCTGTCAGAAAATTTTATCATAACCTATAACTTCTCCCTAAAATCAGAGGGAAATGATAGGTGAATCACACTGATGTAGAAGCACCTAACCCTGGCTGTAAGCCTAAATTTGACAAAACTGTAAACTTGTCCCTCAAATCTGATTGGTTGATTGGAATTTTGTTCCAGGATCAACAAAGATGTTGATCCAGGAACATGTTGCACTTGGTGAAATCAGGTTTTGCTGTGCTGTGTGTGTATTTGCAGGTACGGAAGCTTAAAGCCACTGCAGAGCAGAAACAGAAGAATGGGACAGAAGAAATGGGAAGCACAGATGACGATGACCTTCAGAATGGTCTGGACCCTCATATCTTAGATCTGCAGAGTAAGATACACCTTTAAATTTCAATCACTATCAGTCTTGATTTAGGCTGGCTTGTAATATGGAGGTAAATATTTTCATGTGACCTCAAAAATGTTTTTTTCTACAGGAGATGCTAACAGGCAGATAAGTGACCTGAAATTCAAGTTGGTCAAGTCTGTGCAAGAAGTCACAGCGCTTGAACAAAATGTAAGTCATGGTTAAAACTAACACAAGACTTTTTTCCCAGAGGCACAACTCAGTATTGTGCTCTTGCTTTCAATTTCATAATCAGTGGTTAATAATATTTTCCTTTCAAGTTTTACTTCTCTTTATGCACTATTAATTTTGTTCTGACTGTGGTACAACCAGTTCCACAGTGTTTCATGCATAACCTGTCATCTCTGTCATGTGGCAGATAATTCGGCTGGAGGGTCAGGTGGGTCGCTATAAGATGTCTGCTGAGGCTGCGGAGAAAGTGGAAGATGAACTAAAAGTGGAGAAACGCAAGTTACAGAGAGAGGTACATTATTAAATGATGGGGGGGGGGATCTAATATTTCAAACATCTTAGCAACAACTGCACTCTAAAAATGTAAATTATGATGTAGTCAATTTTTTGGTGAAATATTCTTATAATTAAAAATATTGAGCACATTTTAAAGCTGTGAAATCAATTAAATATACCTTATGAATTGAGTACATGTAAGAAAAAAAGAAAAAAGATCTACATTTGGTGCCATGACTAATACAATTAATTAGACCTAATATGTTAAGGTAATGGACCAAAAAAAGAAATGTTGGGCGGGACTTGATATTGTCCATTGAATATCGACTGGATCATTGTTGTTTGTTATTGCTGCAATAAAGTGATGTCCGGTTTGTGAACAATTTTGTAGTCTGAAACCGAGTCAGCACAGATTTGCAAGTTACTCAAGTAAAATTCACTTTCGGACTTTCATGGTGACTTAAAGGAACACTTCGACTTTTTGGGACTTTGGCTTATTCACCGTATCCCCCAGAATTAGATAAGTCCATACATACCATTTTCATCTCCGAGCGTGCTGTAACTCTGTCTGACGCACCCACCGCTAGCCTAGCTTAGCACAAAGACTGGAGGTAAACGGCTACAGCTAGCATACTGCCTAGAGCCCTGCACGGGGCAAAACATCCAGCCCTAACCGAGACCTGGCCCGTGGTGTTCAAGCCCTAATCCGGCCCCAGCCCGAAAACGTCTGCAATTTTTCAGCCCGAACCCGACCCGAGACCAACATCAATATCACTTTGAGCTCTCTCTGACGCACGCTCTCTTATGCGCGCTGTCTCTGCTAGACGCACAAACATAGGCTACACACACACGCTATAGGTCAAATTTTATTATAGGCCTCAAACATAACTACCACCACCAACAATTATGCCCACAAATATTAATACAGACTGTCCATTACAGAGAAGCATAAGCATGCAGTAGAGAATATTGTATAGCCAAATGTGATCCAGCAGTAAATAAAGATTTACGGCCTACCTTTTTTTTTTATGTCAAGTAACTTTACTGAAGAACAATGTTTCAAAGAACTCTTCGCCAACTGGCTAACATTAAATAATAATAAAAATATAATAAAGAAAAAAAAAATCAGTTGAACTGAGTAGGTTCATTCACTGTTTATTCGCGATTGTTGTGAAGAAAAAGAATAGCATCCACTGTTGAAGGCTTCAGGCTCGGTAATCAAATCAAAACTCTTTCAAAATGCAGCTTTTCCTGAAGTATTGGGAACTTTTAGTAACTCCTTACGCTCCAACTTCTCCCTGATGCTCTGCATGGTCAACTGTCACCTAATGCATTGCACGCGCGTCACGTTACTCGCGTGATCGCATATTGCGTTGCATATTTATAATATTATCAATATAACAATATTCCATACAGTAGCCTGCGCTCTGCACGTATTATGGGCACGATGAAAGGAGAAAAGCTAAATGAGCCCGAGTCCGACCAAAGCCCAATCTGTAAAAAAATAAAAAAAAATAAAATAAAAAAAATTGACCCGACTGCTCCCACTAAGTGACAAAATAACGCCAACATTTTCCTATTTACATGTTGTGATTTGTATAGTCACAGCGTGTACAAATAACATGGTCACATATTCTCAGAAGGCGAAGCACTGCTACTTGGGCGGAGTGATTTGCTCACAGCGCCTGTGAAGCCCCGTGGTGAGGAGCAGAGTTCGCTCAGAATTGGAGTAAATCACTCCGCAGAAGTAGCAGTGCTTCGTCTTCTGAGAATATAGTTCCCAGTATGTATACGGTTAGAAGATGGTTGTGTCTCATGTGACCTTGTTATTCGTACACGCTGTGACTATACAAATCACAACATGTAAATAGGAAAATGTTGGCGTTATTTTGTCACTTATTGGGAGCATGTGTGCTAGCTGTAGCCGTTTACCTCCAGTCTTTGTGCTAAGCTAGGCTAGCGGTGGGTGCGTCAGACAGAGTTACAGCACGCAAGGAGATGAAAAAGGTATGTATGGACATATCTAACTCTGGGGGATAAGGTGAATAAGCTAAAGTCCCAAAAAGTCGAAGTGTTCCTTTAAATGTCTCTTGGCTCATCCTCGACCTGACCACAGGCTCTACTCTTCACCACAATGGTAACACCAAAACGTCAATTTAACAGAAACTCCCATGAATCCAAACATAAAAGAACATGCACTTACAGATCTCCTACTATATTAATTTTGTGCAAAACATATTAATTACTCTCCTTATACAGTCCGTATCATAGAATGCTAGGAAAATCAAATTTCCCTCTCTTTGCGCGTGATTGTCCAACTTACTCAATTTCTTAAGTTGCTGTTAAAGATGAGAGAATGTTGAGATGGAATGAGTAATAATAGTAGTTCTTGAAACTGATCAGTATACTTTCTTAATTCTCAAATATGTTGAATGAAATTTAACTAAAATATGAAGTATATCTTAAAAATATAATTTATTTGTCAAATACTAATTTCTTTTCATAAAACTTAAATAAGAGATGTAAATTTTAGTCAAAATTAACTGTTGGATTTTCAGACATTTATTTTGGTATGTCCAACTCAAGTGATATTCAGAGATTTTATTAAGGTATATATTGTGTGATATTTACAAAGCCACTGTGTGATGTGTGATGTAACAAATTCCTGCTGTGCTTATTCTAGCTGAGGTCTGCGCTTGACCGTATCGATGAGCTGGAAGCAAGCAACAGCCACCTGACGAAGAGACTAGAGAAGATGAAGGCCAATCGGAGTGCCCTACTGGCACAGCAGTGACGCCCGCCTGTGCCCACTCTGCAGTCAGGGCATGATTCCTATCACCCACTGGCACAGATGACGTGCCACCCATAAAAAAACTAAAATTTCTATCAAAATCAGATCAAATTAGCTCAATCATCTTGCTAATTTAGACTTCGAAAAGATAAATAAGGCTAACGGGCATGAACATCAACCTTCATTTGTTTGCTAGTAGGATTCCAAGCGGAGGACACATCAAAAACAAATTCTTACTGAGGCTCATTAAAGTGACCTTTGGTTTGGATTAGCAGAATTCAGGCCCTCAATGAGCTCTCAATACTTTTTTGACTGGGTTACGGATCTCTGTGTCTGCAGACCAACACAACACAGCAGAGCACATCTATGACAGCATGTTACTTTATGGTAGTATGTTGGTTCAGAGGGACATTGACTTAGCAGATCATGCACTTTATCTCTGCATCAGTATTCAAGTGTGTTACTCGGAAACTGTACATGGAACCATTTTGCATAATGAGGTAATGGAAATTGTGTAGTCCAGATATTAAATTAATGAATGTATGCTCTCATACAGAGACAGTTGTGCATTTTCTTGCAGTGTTTTGTGCAGACAGGAACTTAACAACAGACATGTGCAGGATATGTGCAACATCACTTTGAACGTTTAATGGGGGATTGTTATAATGTCCATTTTGTTTTACGCCAAATCTGTGTGTGTAAGTGTTGGTTCGTACTTAAATAAGGTGGACTAGCACTTTATGACGTTAGTAATTTTTGTTTACATGCTAATGTTGCGTAAACATCCTGAGGAACTTATATGAGGACATGGTTACAAAAAACTTTGATGCAATAATAATGCTAATATAACTTTATGGAGTTTATTTGGGTCAAAGCCAAGATTGGAAGTATCTGAATCATTGTCCTTGAAAATGTTCTCAGTGGCAGCAATTATTTTTCTTTGTTGCTTTACTGAAGCACTCTTTTTTTTCTCACATATCTATTCAACTAAAGTGGGCCAAATGATGAAAATACTTTTGTTTTGTTTAATATGCAGGTTTTAGATCACCTACTCGCTTTCTGTGTATAAAAACAGAGGTCTTGGTCATTGTAATATGGTAAGTAGAAGTAGCAGTATAAGCACAGCTGATCATCAGAATACTGTTCATATCCAGTTTAAACTCAGATCATACTGCAACAGCATATATCATCGGAGGGCTAAATGGACATTTGAGACGTCACCAGCCTTTATAGATACAATCTGTAATCTGAGTCTTGCTTTCGAAAACATGCTGAGTCAACACTATAAATGGGAGTGCAGCTGGTTTTTTGAAGCTGGTCGTTGTAGCACTTTCACTAATGGTCTGCCACTTAAAGAGTGTATCATTAATCTCATTGAATTTGGGGTTTATAGAAATAAACATGGCTTTTTTAAGAAAAAGAAAAAGGAACTGTATTGCAATAATGCTTTTCAGAGGAACTGACCATTACATTTACACAACAAGCTCAGATGTACATCATTATGCTAACAGCTGTGACAATGATGTCATAATGCTATATCCGCTGGATGATTGTTTGTGGCAAGATGATTCTTTTTTGCTGATTGTGAGCTTCACTTGTATCCCTCCCAGGGTTCTGCAACCATTGGAGACAATGCGCCACCTTGTTTACACACTCAGTGAACATGCTGTCTCATAAGGACTGATATGCTGAACTTTTGAAATAACAGACAGAGACACACAAATTATATTGTTTACCTGTATTACACCTCTTCTGTAAGACATGGCATAGCAAGATAAATAAACTCATGCAATAACACTGACTTTTCAGGTTTTTATTTATTTCATTCTTTTGTTGCATTTTACGTTTTAATAAACAAGAATTACAAAATGGATCCTGCTCCCTCAAAACATTGAAAAGATGGAAGTGATGTACATTTGAACAGCAGAAGAAAGCACTAAATTTTCTGCTGATAAATCGGGTTCTGCATTTTGGTGTGGAACATGTCATGGTGAAGTCATATGGTTGGCAATAATATATATATATATATATATATATATATATATATATATATATATATATATATACACATACATGGGCCATTCTACAGAATTGGTGCAAAGTCAGAGTTGGAAACATCTTGATTTTTTTTTTTTTTTAACAAATTTTGCATGTATGCAAATTGTATAATATCCAAGGTACGCTTTTCTAGTAATTGTGCAGTTAATTCTCATATTGTATTTTCAGAAAATGCTGGAATATTTTCCTTCTCCCCAAATATATATATATATATTTTTTTTAAATATTTTTACAGGTTAAATCAATAAAGATTATAATTTTAATAATATTTTAAGTGTAATTTATGAGATTTGCTGTATTTTGAACCCAATCTTTCTTTGTAGAAGGCATAAAGTTTACCGTACTGATTTCAAAGTTAAGGATTCATTAGTTTGAATATGCACTGAACCAAACACTATCATAACATCTTAGTTGATAATTCAATATACTTTATTTTTGACAAAACATCCCATGTTACGGTAGTGACTGCACATTTTTGGTAGTGACAGTAATGTTTTGGTAGTGACCACAATACTTAGTTTGCCATGGCTGAATCAGACTGTCCACATTTTATGTTAATATAAATAAATAACTATGATGCACATATGCAGTCAGTACATATAGCAGACACACATCTGACAGTAAATATCTTATAAGAACACCTAGAGCTAGATACTTTGGGTCTTGAGGTGCAAGTGAGAAGATTTTTCTTCCTAAAAAAAAAACAACAACTTACAATGTAGACTGTTTCAGAACCACTTTGTTTTATTTTCACATTTTCAACATTTTGTTTATGAGTCATTCAGATAAATCTCCAGAACCACTGAACTGTGTGTGTGTGTGTGTGTGTGTGTGTGCGCGCACGCGCGTGTGTGTGTGTGTTTACATAAAACATTAATTTCAGAATATTTTTCCTCATTCAGATAAATCTCCAGAACCACTAAACTGTGTGTGTGTGTGTGTGTGTGCTTGCATAAAACATTAATTTCAGAATAATTTTGCCCTGCAAAATGTCTCCACCTCTTTTTGTCTTTTCACCATCATCCTGTGTCTTTTCTGTCTTTTCCTCCATGCTTTTCTGACATGTCTTTGCTCCCTGTCAGATAATTCACTGATACTCTTCAACTTTCCTTCTTCCCTTCGTTTCTTATTTCTTTCTCTTTCTTTCCTTAAGTATTCCTCGTACTTCACTGGGTCTTCCCTCAACCTTTGTTTGTATTCTCTCTGCCTCTCTGTTGTAGTTTTTAAAAAAAAAATTAAGCATGTTGGTGTTTTATGTCATTCTCCCTGTCAAGTTAATCATAGAAATTAACATTACTGTCACAGTGTTGGGTTTGTGTTTCCGGGTGTCCACTAGAGGTCCTCCTTCCCCACGGTGTCATTCACATTATGAACTGCATTCCCCACAATCCTTGTCTGTACCCATCACTGTATCATTGCACTCAGCTGTTCCCCATCATCATTGCACTCAGCTGTTCCCCATTATCATTGTTAGTTTTGTTATATATACCCTGCCTGTTTAGTGTTTGTTACGGAGTCCTTGTATGTATCACACCACTTCTTAGGTTGGTTCTTGTCTGTGTCTTGTTTTGTTCTTGTGTTGGATTGCTTCATTGGATTTTGACCTCTGCATGGACTGGATTATGATGTAATGGATTGGCCCTTAATAAATATACTGCAATTTGGATCCTACCCTTGTTTTTGTGTGTGGATCGTGACAATTACTGCACTGTAAACCCTAACGCTCAAAATAATTAATTGGTTTAAGTAGGACAAACTTAAATTAAACTAATTAGTTCAGTCAAATTAACTTGTATGAGTATTTAGCACTTTCTTTTTCTTTCAAGTTCACAGAACTGATATATTTTAAGTAAACTGAACTGTTTCATTGTTCTGAGTTTTATGAAATTATTTATTTTAATTTAGACAAACTTAAGTTTAACTGAAACGGCTGGGATGTCTATTTCCCAGCATGCTTTGCCGATGGCACTCGAAAGGGAGAGTAAATGCTAAAATTAATTGTAATATAATGGGGTTTTTTTTGTGTAAGATTAATGTTAAGTGTGAGATTTAGTAGTGATTAATGTTTTGTCATGCTAATTTAGAAGAATTTCCGTTAATGTTGGCTTTATATTTACCATCATGGTGACAAGTGGTGCATGCAGCTTGATTTGAGAGCAAATAATCCCTTTATATTGTTGCGCTCATGCAACAAGTGCTTCTGTATAACATACTATTGTTAATATGTTAGCAAATTAGTATGTTAGCAGATTAGCTTTTAAAAGCTAAGTTTATACTAATAAAAGTGTTCACATTGAGATTAAATGAAAGTTTTAAGTTAATTGTATGAATTAATGTACTTTGAATTTCAGAATTTAAAAAAATTTGAGGCAATTGATTGAGTTCTGCAAACTTATTCGGGTTTACAGTGTACTTTATAGATTTGAGTTATATTAATTGAATGGACTTAGTACTATTAACTTTATTTACCCAAGTTATCTTAACAATAAGTTTTTGAGTTACTTGGACACAAATCAATTTTTTTTTTATGCTTAAATTGTTTGAGTTAATAAACTTAAATGATTTAAAGGGATAGTTCACCCAAAAATTCTATCATTGTTTACTCACCCTCAAGTTGTTCCAAACCTGTATGAATTTATTTGTTCTGCTGAACACAAAGGAAGATATTTGGAAGAATGTTTGTAATCAACAGATCTCGGTCCCCATTGACTTCCATAGTAGGAAAAAAATATACTATGGTAGTCAATGGGGACCGAGATCTGTTTGGTTACAAACATTCTTCCAAATATCTTTCTTTGTGTTCAGCAGAACAAAGAAACTCATACAGGTTTGGAAAAACTTGAGGGTGAGTAAACAATGATAGAATTTTCATTTTTGGGTGAACTATTCCTTTAAGGCAATTGGTTTCCTCAAACGGTTTGAGTTGAACTAACTCATCAGGTTTTACAGTGTGACAACAACCTTACACCTAAGCTAGTATCATGGACTGCAACCTTAAGTAATTGTAACCTCATCACATTACAGAATTTTAACAGAATCTTGCATACTAAAACACTACTAAAACATACTACAGTAGTAATTATTTGCATAACTGTACTAAAATGTAGTTTATTCCTCCAAATAAAGGATTATGTGTTCCCTTTTGTCACTACCAAAACAGTAATGTCACAACCGAAACTTCAAGACATGTTTCGGTTGTGACTGTCTTGGTAGTGACAATTTTAGATACTTTTGAGCCTAGCTCGAAGATGCTAATCAGCACATGGTTAGCAATCACTGGTCAGAACAGTTGAACACATATAACAACTAAATTTTATGGAATAACATCCAAAAAAGTTTTCTCAATAGCAGAAAAAATTAGTTTGGTAGTGACATTCCTTAAAGTTACACACAGATTTTTAGACTTTAGAACACATTTACCTCAAAATGATGGGATCAATCTACTCACCATATAGCACATGAGAGAGAGGGACACAGGAATATTTCCTGATCAAAAATGTAGGGGTGTGGTTAAAATCAGTCTCAGCCAATGGACTACAACATTCACTGTTTTGGTAGTGACATGAAAATGCAGGACACATTTTTTTAGATAAAGTTTCATGATTTAAAAATAAAATATAAAATAAATATTTTTTTTTAACTTCACTTTTTAAAAAAAATCAAAAATATTTTTTTTTAAAACAAGAATGAAAAAATTTGCTAAACATTTTTCAATATCATTTTCACAAGTTGAAATTTAGGGGTTAGGGTTTGGGACAGCCACCTCCTAATTGAATACCTAAATAGAATTTTATGAAGTTTAGTGACAACATGTTACAATGTTTACATTGTACAATGACTGGTAGGATACAGTTTTTATTATTGCTTGACAAAAAATTTCAAGATTTCAATTCCATTCTTGTGATTTGATTCCGATTTTGATTCAATATTGACTAATTTGGATACATGTTTATTTTAAATTTTATTTAAAAAAATAATCTCACCTAATGCTGTAAACATAAAGGGCCCAATCTGCTGGGATTATTAAAGGTTAAAAATAAATTAAATTAAATATAATGCAGTTTTTGTTATAATAACAATTATTTAATGACATAAGTAAAAATATAATAAATATGTAATATAGTGAATATGTAATATAGCTATTTTTTCTATTCAGTTAACATGATATGGTCATTAAATGGCTTTCCTGAGGTAAATGTAACGTTATGTGACATAATTGTTCTCCTGCTGTTATATTGACCTCTTTCCGTGGTTGAAAAACACTAATTGGTCGATATGTATACTTTCGGTAAGTTGTACTGCATCTTTAAATAAAAAAGTAACAGATGATCGGTTCACGTGCACTTGAACTGAGGCGCTCAGCGATCTGTCACGTCACATTTACAAGCGCCAAACGTATTTTTGTCTGAATTTCGTAATAAAATTGACGAAATCTAAGAGCTGAGAATTAGTTTAATATTAAAAGTAGGTACCTCTTTGCTCCGCAATATTTCTGTGCGTGAGAAAATGGATGTGTGGCGTGAGAGCGTGTGAAAAGTGTCAATTGCGTGAGTCTCACGCTCAATGCGTGAGAGTTGGCAGCCCTGTTTATTTTATGTTTTGATGTCCTTAAGAATATATATTTGCAGTATAAGTACCAAAAACCATCCCAATGTATTTTTACAGCTCCTTTCTCGGGGGCTCTGCTAAGAACAGGTCGATTTTGGCCTTTCTATTCAATAGAGCTGGTAAGTCCTGCCCATCCGTAAAACCCCAAGTGGACCTCTAGGTTGAAAAATCGTCAATGCAAGTGAATGTGAGAAAATAATTATTTTCTGGTCCTGTTTGAATTGGGCATGAATGTGAACATATGTTGTCTGTGAATTTTTTATATAATTTTTCATGTTACGAGATTGACAGTATGATCTAGCAGTTGTGGAAAAGACATAACGAGAAAGACTACATGTCGCCTATGTGACGTCACCCCATAACACATTTTCCCTCCACTTGTCAAATCACGGTGCTAATGCTGCGATAATCTATGGAGACAGATCGAGATGCCTGTGTGTTTTGAACCCAAATGTCACCATTCAAACCAAATGGGCTGTTCTTTCTTCAGATTCCCGTCTGATGTAAAAACTAGCTGTAGTCCACAAAGTGCTCTCACACAAAATCTAACCGTATCAAACTTCTACCCGCTAAATTGTAGCATTCTTCACACTAAAAATTATATTAAAAATTCACAGACAACATATGTTCACATTCATGGCAAAATTCAAACGAGACCAGAAAATAATTATTTTCTCACATTCACTTGCATTGACGATTTTTCAACCTAGAGGTCCAGTGGGGTTAGCGATTTTTCAGCCTTGAGGTCAACCTTTTCAACCTTTTCAACCTGACGATTTTTCAACCTAGAGGTCCAGTGGGGTTAGCGGAAGGGGCGGGATTTACCAGCTCTATATCCATGAGCCTCTCTTCTGATTGGCCTGTTGTTTTCTGAGTGATGCACAGCCAGGCCAACCACAGTTAACTAGGGTCATGTATGCTATGTCTCCAGTTTTCCTACTTCTGAAACCCATATCACACATACATTTTCACCACTTCTGACACGTATGCAAATGTTCATGAGTGGGCAGTATGTAAATATAGGAGGACTATGTTAAAGTAATTTGTATTTGCCACACTTCCTGCTACCAGAAGGTGGCACTATTACTATAACCGAATATGAGCATGGTCATGTGTTCAGGACAGGAAAGGACAAATTTGAAGAGGATCATATCAAAACTGTAGGAGGAGTTTGTTACAGTACAAAGCCTGAAAATGGCAAAAACTGCACAAAAATCGGAGAGGAAATTCAAAATGGCAGACTTCCAGTTGTGTTTAGGGCTATGCTCCAAGATACTTTTTAGTAGGTATTGGGCCATTCCATGTATGTACCGAATTTTGTCCATGTACGTGAAACGTAGCGCCAGGGGCAATAAGTCGAAATATTTGTTTGCCCCTCTTTTTGCCCTTTTGCCCCACCCAATTCTGAAACCCATATCAGATGTAAATTTCGCACCCGTGCCACCGCCACCCGGCGGCTTTAGGAAAACAGAGCACGGTGGGCAGTATGTAAATATAGGAGGACTATGTTAAAGTCATTTGTATTTGCCACACTTCCTGCTACCAGCAGGTGGCGCTATTACTATAACTGAATATTGTCATGTAGATGTGTTCAGAACAGGACTCTTATCAAACGTGAAGTTTGTGGCAGATCGGACATTGTATGCTTGAGTTACTGCAGGCTGTTTGTGGTTGCCTAGCAACATCGGAACTGCAAGCAACATTAATGTAGAACTTATCTGATGATGCATATATCACCCAAAGGCTGAAATTGGGTTTGCACATCTCCATTTGTCAGGCCGCCAAGGGCACACCCTTCGACGAAAACTCAAGATCTTCGCAATTTAACGTCGCAAAGGCCTTAAGATTACACTCACCAAATTTGAAGAGGATCAGATCAAAACTGTAAGAGGAGTTCGTTAAAGTACAACATCTGGAAATGGCAAAAACTGCACAAAATCTGAGAGGAAGCCATTGAGCCATTTTGCCCCACCCAATTTTGAAACCCATATCACACGTACATTTTCACCACTTCTGAAGCGTGTGCAAAGTTTCATGAGTTTTCGAGAATGTTTAGGCCCTCAAAAAAGCGATTCACTTTGGAGAAGAAGAAGAAATGGAGCAAAAACAATAGGGTCCTCTCACCATCGCCATACCTGTCAAGTATCCCGTTTTGGCCGGGAAAGTCCCGTATTTTACCCTTCTTTCCCGCCGTCCTCCCGTATTAGTACTTTCCCGTAAATCTCCCGTATTTTAACCTGCGTTATTAAAAAATAATAATACCAGGCGGAGTAAAAAAAAAAAACCCTTCCCAATCTGAGCTCTGTCACTAGCCTCACGATAACTTCCACCTGCAGTAGCCTACTACAGGTACTGTAGGTGGCAGTTGTCGCGAGGTTAGTGTGTGAGGTCTGATGATGAGTGACAACGCAGAAAAAAAACAAAAAAAAAACAGACATGGATGATGGACGCTACGACAGAGAGACGGAAGGCACTCCTGCCAAAAAACCAAAACCCTCATGTAAATACCGCGAATGCAAAGTCTGCAACAAATTTGTACAATAACAAAAAGTTATGTGAAATGAAAAGAAAAACTGTAAAAAAACAAAACAATATGAGATGAAAAGAATGTGTGGAATGAAAATAAAATGTAAATGTAAAGACAAGCAATGTTAAATGAACAGAAAATATGCAAATAAGCCTTTAAATAAATGCTCTTCATATATACCCTTTTGTGTTTTCATTTAGGGTATAATGAATGTTCACAGCATGTCAATGTCAACAAAGGTAGGCCTATCATTGGCTTTATGCACAGCTGCACTACTTCCTGAACTTCAGACAGCTCCTTTGTTTCCTGTCTGCCATTATTGGACAAACTGATTGATCCAGGTGTGCCTGACCTCAGTAGTCACAACAACAATAATCAGACACACCTGGATTAATCAGTTTGTCCAATAATGGCAGACAGGAAACAAAGGAGCTGGCTGAAGTTCAGGAAGTAGTGCAGCTGTGCATAAAGCCAATTGTAGTTTATAAGTGGTTGACAAGTGGTGATTTTAGCTTTCTTGTACACCTGTCTTAAAATGTAAAGGATACTGGAGCTTGGTTGGGGTGGTGGGACTGCTCGGGGTGGGCGCCGGAAGATTTCCCTTATTTTAAAATCCAAAACTTGACAGGTATGCTCGGGCCCTAATAATAGCATAATCCATCCATCCATCCATCCATCCATCCATCCATCCATCCATCCATCTTTTTCCGCTTATCCAGGGCTGGGTCACGGGGGCAGTAGTCTAAGCAGAGACGCCCAGACTTCTCTCTCCCTAGACACTTCCTCCAACTCTTCCGTGGGAATATCGATGCATTCCCAGGCCAGCCGGGAGACATAATCCCTCCAAGCGGGAAGGCGTCCAGGAGGCATCCAAAGCCACCTCATCTGGCTCCTCTCGATGTGGAGGAGCAGCGGCTCTACTCTAAGCTCCTCCCGAGTCCCGAGTGACCGAGCTCCTCACCCTACACTCAAAAAAATAATTCATTGGATGAACATGATTTAATCATGCCACCTATATTATAGGGCTGAACGATACATCGAATTTTCATCGTCATCGCGATATGAACTCGAGCGATGAACACATTGCAACAGACAGCCTGACACGATGAATAAGGGAAAGCAGTTTATTACAGTACATGCGCCAAGCGCATGTAATAAACGTTTGACCTATCACGTTTAGCCCTGAAGACACGGTTGGTGCGTTCATGCTATTTGGCCAATCAGGTGAAGCCCCAGGAAGTGTCAGCTATGCTCAGATTGATTTGTGAGGTGTCAATTTAGTTGCGACACTGTGCCGTTAGCAAATATGATGGCGGAGGAAGGAGAGAGGAGTGAGGAAAATGTGGTGGCTGACGAAGACCTTGTGGTGAAAAAGAACAGCACTTCAGCTATATGGAATTATTTTGGATTTAGGAGAGATGACGCGTTACAAACACAGGTAACGTAGACTAACCATGTTCCGTACACAACGATATTCCGTACAGATGACCTTTTCCCGCCGATCGCTGAATAAATATGAGCCATTACAGTTATTTTAAATGGCCATTTTTATTTCTATTTATTTATTTGAGTATAAAAGTTATTTTCCCCACATTTGTTTTATTCAGAGAGATGTTTTTGTTGAGTTTACAAGAAAATATTTTAAAAGGAGCAGGGGAAATTGAACGTTAATTTCTTATAGTTATAATGCCTCATTTATGTGTAATTTGTTCAATAAAAGCATGTCAAAAATTATCTATTTGATTTCTTTATTCAGTGGGAATAGGCTATTCAATGTTTAGGTTCGCAAAGAACCTAAAGCACTAAGACATGGGAACAGTATAGCTAGCATTCACATTTGAATATTTATCGCAAGTCATATCGTCATCGCAATATTAAACAATGTTATCACACATCGCAGCTTTTCCTCATATCGTGCAGCCCTACTATATTCCATCTAAAAAAACCAAGTTAAGTCAACCAACCTTTATCATGTTATTTGAACACAAAATAGATGTGTTGGAAATATTAATATCATGTTTAACCATTAAACTCATTTGCATCTTTTTTGAGTTACATGTTCATTCTTAGTTAATTTAGTGAGATTACTTTGAGTGTATTCTACATTGGTCAAACACTTCAGTTGAACAAAATTAAAATGTAAAATGTATGACAAAACATGCATACAAAAAGACAACATGCAAATCCATTTTACATTTTTATTTATGCAACATTTTGCCTGCATTACATATAACTGAATTGTAGCAATTGGCTACTGACTAACTGGAAACAATTTACCATATAACAATGAGATGTTCTCCGATACCATTGGAATGGCCTCCGATACTGCCTAAAAGCTGGTATCGGTAAGTACTTTATGCACAGATCCAATACCGTGTAATTTAGCAAAGAAAGAAAATCTACTTTAAAGTAGTAAAAAAAAAAAAAAAAAAGTCCTGTTACACTCACTTGTCAAACTTTATAAAAGGTTAGGCATTCATTGTTTGTATTACAAGAAGTTAAACCTGAGCCACATACAGCAATGACGGTTTGGGTATTAGAATATAAAGAAAAAAATGGTATCAGTATCAGAACACCTCTGAACATAAGAATTTCATCTGGGGCACCAAAAGTACAAACACAACAGTGCAACACGTGGTGCTTTTTGATTCCTACCAAAAAATATACCATATATATTTTAGTACTCTTCTCACTGTTGTTTTGCCTGCCACTTGTAAAGAACATTATACTATATAAAAACATGGTATAAACATAAATCAACACATTTTAATTCAAACCTTGGAAATCTCCACCATGACATTTCTTATTTTTCTTCCAGCTGCTCCACCTTTGCATCAAACACGTTTTCACATTAGTATCAAATATCTTAAACCTGTTAAAATATGTTTAACTGTTTAACTTGTAAAATTGTTGGGGTTTTATGTTAAAAGTTTGAAGCATGTAAAACATTATCAACATATTTAACACTAGTAAACATCCTTAAACAATCCAACACTAGTAAACATTATACAATCTCAGTATTTGTGAATGACTGTCAAGTTTTTACAGTCTGCATACACTAAGCAAACTAAAAGTCCTTTAGAAAGCAAAGCAAAAATTAACAAAAAAAAAAATCTGCCTTGTAGACCTCTACTTTAAGCAAAATTTGTTCCATGACCTTGTTTTTGGTAATTGTGCTTTAGACAAGCTATGCCCATGTACATTCAAGAGAATCTTCTGCATCACTTCAAAAGTGCATTTGAAGTCTAGTGAAGCAACTCACCTTTTTACAGTCCGTGTCCATTGAGCAAACTTAAAAGTCCTTGTGAAAACTAGGAGGCAAAAATAAAAAAATAAAATCTGCATACTAGACTTCTACTTTGACAAATTTACTTCATGAGCTTGTTTTTTAGGAACTGTGCCTTGGATGATAACCTCTGGCCATCCAGATTCATGAGAATCTTCTGCATCACTTCAAAAGTGCATTTGAGGTCTGGTGGGTAGCTCAGGTTCAGACAGTATATTAGTCCAAATAACAAAGCACAGGCATCCCCAATGTTTCGTAACTCGCCGAGGACCTCCACACCTTCTACCAGGACACTGATGTCCTCTGGGTCATACACTCCCATCACAGTTTGCTCCATGGAAGCGCTGGCCTCGAGGTCTGTGTCCTGTGGGATGTTTTAGGGAGTGCTTGAATATGAAGTCATTCAATATTCATTTTATTTCATGTGTGTTATATACATTTACATATACATACATACACAAGTTAATTAAAACACTTAATTATAGTTAGTTTATACCAAGTAATTTCTGAAAATTCATTTTCCACACTGCACCTACTCTGAATTTATCATACCAAGTAGGGATGTAATGATACACTCAACTCACAATTTAAAGTTCACAATACGATTTTCTCACAACTTTCTTTAAAAAAAATAAAAAAAAATTGAATATTTATATAAATTGTGCAAAACAAGAGATGTGTACTCTTACCAAAAGTGTAACTGAAACAGTATTTTACACTAGATAAAAATAAATCCTGTCTCTTTAGATGCAGTCTGTTGGTTCATCCCGGTGCTGGAATTCTTTCCAGTGAAATGCAGCCACATGATAGACCATTTAGTTGTCAGCATTTAACCGCGTTAAGCCAGCTAAGGTTACCTGCTGTATGTTAACTAACGTTAGAGTCAAGCCCTAGGCTGTCGCATAGAGATTTATTTATTTTTTATCTCAACCAGTAGTAATCTTAATCAGTAGTAAACACATTTAAATAGATTTTTAACCAATTCACGATGCATCGTTTCATCCCCACAAGCAAGTAAATATGTGCTCTTTTCAACTGGTTTACAGCTTCTTTGCCAAACATACGTAACTCACCATATAATCCTTCACAAGTTTCTCGTGGTCTTCGTTGCTAGAGGTTGACGCGTCATTGAGTCATCTTCTGAAGAACATTGCAAGTAGACCACCTTTAGGGTCGCTTTGTCATCAATTTCAGAGATCACAGACAGATTTATGAACTCCTTTCCAAAATCAAAATCTTGATATTGAAGGTGAAAATCTTGCTCTAATCCAAAACTAGTCTTTATAGTCTGGTACAATTGTTCCATGGAGCTTGGTAACCCTGCTGGCAGGATTAGCTTTCTGGCATCATCTTCACCCAGAATGGTCCTCAGTCTCATAAGATGGCTCATTGTGGAGACCTGAACACACATAAAAAAAAGGTTGAATATGCAACAATAAAAAGTCACTTTTATGACAAACGTTGCCTTGTAATGTTAATTTGATAGGTACAATGCACAGGTCCTTAACAGTCCCACAGTAGAGAACAATAAATTCCCCGAGCACAGCAACAACAATCAGGTGCTGGTAGATAGCAGGATGAGTCTATGAAAAGTCAAAAAACACACTACCGCACACTGATCTGACTTTACTACCTTTATTGTGAGCAACGCGTTTCGCCCATTGCTTCTTGCTTGGAAGCAATGGGCGAAACGCGTTGCTCACAATAAAGGTAGTAAAGTACCAGAGTAGGCTCTAATTTAATTTTCCCATGTTCCTGCATTAGCAGGAGAAAGACTAACATCTTTGTCGAAAGGAAAACCTAACACTGTAGTATACAAACACTAACACACGATTTTACAACTGTAAAACACAACACAATTTCATAGCATTAAAACAGCACAATAATAATACCAAGAATAAAATCATAACATTAGGAGCCCACAACAACAAGACAACATTACAATAATTAAGTTTATACATGATGGGTACATGATTGGGTTAATTGTGGCCGGAAATACTTACAAACTTCCTTATTACTCCCGTTTTCCGTGCAAGTTAATGTGTCTTTTCAGAGAAACCAGACGCAGGCCTCCCACTGAATAGGCAGCTAACGAGTAGTCATCAAGTAGTTCCCCATGCTCAATCAGAGACACCTCTTTTACTTGTGATGTGTCAAACGCTCTAAAATGCTCTCTATACCAACTGGACAACTTTTTCACAATAAAATGTACCTGGCCTTGCAAAATACAAATCTGCAGAATTTCAGCTAACTCTGGCAGACCAAATAATTGCCCATGGACAAGAATCATCCCCTTGTTGTAATTCATATCATTGTATGAAACACAGTTTGTAATGTGGACATTGTTCTCATCTGGCAATCTTTGCTTAATAGCAGCTGCAATGTCACTTTGCAAAACATCTACTGGTACTGATGAGACACTTGTTACCGCCAAAGGTGTCTTATGGTCAAGAGAGTACAAGTCAGGGGCAATCACAAGCTGATGTTTTTTGGCAAGTGTGAGAGGTATGTTTTTAAAACAGTTGGTATGACGAGCAATCTGTTTGAAGACACTATGTTTTGCCTCAAATCTTAATGTCCATGTATGGACAAGTGGGCCAAAAAGGCGAATCAGAACAGGATAGTGCTCCAAAAAATGATGTTTAGGGAGGAGATTGTTGTTGGGAAAAAGCTCTTGGTATCTTTGGCGATGTTCATCAATTTTGCACTCAAGGTAAGATATTGACTCAGCAGTGTGGACAGGGGCTACAAAAAGCTCCACAATCTCTTTCAGATCCAAAACAACATGCCATGTAGGTTCATCCTCCGGCACAATGGCCAATGAGTGGGTTTCCACCAATGCTTTTTTTAACTGAGAAAGTCTGTGGTATTGTGTGAGGCCGATTTGTTTTATCTGCCCATTTATACTCGAAAGTTTGGATCAAATTGTTAAGTTTTTCTAAACTGAAATACTTCTTAGAAATCAAAAGAGAAAAACAATATGCTAGCTCTGTATTAGGCTATGCCCTCAAATAGATCATGGGCAAGATCTGGAGGGTAGCCTGCGGTAACATGAAAATGGGAGAGATTCTTACTCAACACACATACACGTTTAACACCATAGCATGCACTTGCTTTTTCCAATGCACACTTCAAATGTGCATCATGTTGTTCCCGCATTCTAAGCTCAAAACGACTAGCTGTCTTCAACTGAATTTCTGTTTTCTTAGCTGTACAGAATCTACAGATGTAGTCACCAGAGAAACTTTCTACAAAACCTGCCAGGCCATGGGCTCCAAGGTTATCAGCTATAATGCAACTCACAGTGCCTTTGATACACTCATTCAGCTGATTGATGAACACACCATGTTCCTCCAAAATTACCAGATCATTCAAAAGTGGATTCAACACTTCTTTAAAAACAAATTTCCTCAAATCATCACTTTTACAAAGAACAGCCAAATAAATTGATGAGAGAGCAGAATGAGAGCCAGGCGGGAAATTATCCAAGACCCAGTAAACCCCACAAAGCTTATGCTTTTTGCGCGAAGTCCCAAGCGGATTACAAACCTCAAACTCGTCAATATAAAGTTTGATGGAAATTCTCAACTTATCAACTACTATAAAGCTATTTATTTTATAATTTTCACCATCTCGAAAAGACCTGTAAACTCGCTGATCATCATGCAAAGCTTCTCTACTTTCTTGAGCTATGTGTTCTTCTATCACTTTATCCAGTCATTTATTGTGACTCAGTATTTCCTGCAATATCTGTAATAATGGAACATATTGAAACGACCTCCTTTGTTCTACAGATAAAAAGTACTCAATAGGCTCTACAACTCTAAAATGTACCTTGTAATATTGTTTTCTTTTATAAGATGTGGCAAGAGGGCCACACTTTTCAAAACATTTAATGACAGGGTGAGAAACACACACAGAATTAGCAAGTTCTTCAACAACTGTCTGACCAATACTGAGGTTATGAAAATTTCTGCAATTGCACCCTTTGTGACAGGTACACTAGCTTAAAAAATGCAACTCCTCCAATAACTCCTCCAATCCTTTTGCTGGAATATGAAATATATGTTCTAATTTTAACAATATTGCTGCTATTTTCCGCTCAATTACTTCTGGCAATTACTACTACTTCTCCCCTAAACAAAAATATCTAGGCTCACACACTCTTCTAGAGAAGCCTGTTTTTCGTCACACGCTATAATAAATAAAAAATTACAATCACTTTAGCCAGAGACACTACTAAATCATCTCTGCTTTAAGCCTAGTTCACACTACACGATTTTAAGCCCGATTTGCCGGTCAGCGAGCTTGGTCACCGTGGGGCTGTGATCAGGGGTAAATCAATGATCGAGCAGCGATCACCAGTGATTATGTGTGAACTACTCAAAGACGCATCAAAACAGCTCCCTGACACATTTCATTCTGACACATCGCCGATGTCTGCCAGATATCTAGCATGCCAAATATCTGGAAGAGTCAGCCGACTAACGTTAGACATCCACATCCAGCCAATGAGAGCAGGCAGCTGGCAGAGCAGGCAGCTACTTTTTACTCACCTCCAACTCCATCTGTAGCTCAGACAATCCCTGCTACCTGCGTGTGCTAATCAATTCTTTCACCCAGATTCTTTGTCTTTATAATTGCTATCTTTATAATAACAAACAACAGCTGTTTCGTGTGTAGGTTCGCGTCATTTCCCGTTTCACATTTCACGTGTGTTTTCTTGACAAAACGCGGTTTGGAGCGTCGGGTGACAGAGTCGCTGTCAGCTCCTGTAACGTTACTGTACGTTCACATCGCCACCGACTTGAGCTGCAAAGAAGCTCTGGCCGCCCTGTCAAGGACGCTTGTCAAAAAGTAGCCTACAGGGAAGCTTGTTGACGCTTTGGCCGCTCTGACGTAGCAGCATTCTATGTTCGATCATGGGAGAAGATAAGTGTCACACCATGAAATGTAAACAGAAAAAACAAGCAATACATTGACACTAGAAACCTTTTATAATGACAGCATTTTTATAACCGTTTTGGTCACATTTGGTCGGGAAAAAAAGAATAATTAGCTATTATTATTATTATTAATTTTCTGCTATTATTATTAAACTGTGCAATTAATCCGATAATGATAGGAAACCCAGCAACGGCGATGATCAGCTTCTCCTCCATTTTCTCGGAACTAATGTTTTGGTAGGAACGAAAGTTTACATCGTATGTTTCTCCGGAATCAGCCAGTGTGAAGGACGTCTATATTCCGATTGGTTGCCTGCGTTTGCCGCTGCTTGCCGCTGAACCGCGTCATAGCTCATTACCATAAAGTTGAGCTACTTTCAACTTTCTGATTGACGCTCTGGTCGCTCAAAACACCCAAAACGCGACGCCGATGGATTTGACGCTCCTTGCAGCTGAGAGAAGCCAGCTTCCATTGAAAATGAATGACTTCCGGTAACTTTGGAAGCTCAAGTCGGCGGCGGTGTGAACGTACAGTTAGTGTGTGATCCCGCCCTCTTGGAGAGGCGCCCGCGCCATTGGATGTGCAGTTGCCGCAGCACAGCCAATGAGTGAGCCAGACACTCACTGTGCTAGCTGTGCAGCTGCAAAATGCGTTTTACATTTTAGGCTTCAGTAAATCGAGGAAAAGGAGTTTCCCCACTGCGTATAGCTACGCAATACTCGTTCCCTACTCTCAGGGAACCGAGGTTACGATAGTAACCGAGTAGTTACAGAGCACGTCTACGGAGAGCCTTGGCACTTCCTATTAGCCCCATTGTATCGATCTTGGTTGTAGTTCCATTAGAATTCCACTGGAGGTGATCGCGGGCGAGCGCAGACTGAATGGGAGTCTATGGGGCTAGACGGCTAAATGTATCTCTTTCACCCGATTGCCGTTGAGAAATCTCAGATTTGATTGTAGGTTTTGCAAGTTCAACATGGGTTATAGGTCGAAAGTTGAATGAACGAGTACTTATGTCCTTTCGATTACTTACAGGTTGAGTTGTTGTTGCCCATAACACGCTAGCATTCTGCTAATGAACGCTGATTGGTCAGTGAAGGACTGATTACGACCAGAGATACCGCTTGATGGCATCGTGGCATCCGAAGCGGGACCAGAAACAAACAAAACAAAAACTCGTCTAGCACGTGTATTTACCTGTGTCAGCTGTGTTGTCGATGCCTCGAGAGAAAAGAAAGTGCAGAGCGCGAAAGCACCAAAGTGACTGAAGGATTGCCGTAAAGCAGTATCTCTGGTCGTACGGTGTGTATGACGTCATTGACACTTTAAAAGACTTTTTAAAGCAAATAAGTGACTCTAAAAAATCTAACACCCAGCAGTGTGTAATTTCTTGGCATCTCCTTTCGAATACAACATTCAAATTACTTGACAAAAAATTACATCCTGAGAAAAGTGGATTCTGTGGGTGAAGCTCCATAGACTCCCATTCATTCTGCACTCGCCTGCGAGCGCCCCCGCATGGACAGAGACGTGTTACTGCAGCCAGTCCAGAAACCGGAAGTAACCAGAGAGTGCCAATACTCTTCCTATTAGACATTCTCTGGTAGTTATCGATCAGTCACGTAACGTTAGTGTGAACGCCACAACAACTTCAAGACTCCCTCACAAGACAGCAAATTGTGTAGTCTACTCGATTTTAGCATGTCTGTTCTCCCGCCCTTCAGTCAATCAATGCTGCAGTTTCCGGAGCGCAATGTTTTACCCATAGTATTTCATTTTTTTAATTAAATTATTTTTTTTTTACTCAGTAATGGATATGATTTAAAATGTAGCGAATTACAATACTTTAAACAAAACATACTTAAGTAAAAGTAAAATTACAGATTTTAAAAACTACTTAAAAAAGTAGAAATACACAAAAAAACTACTCAATTACAGTAACGCGAGTAAATGTAATTCGTTACTTTCCACCACTGATGATAATGAGGTCTATGTGGGGCCGTACAAGCCATAATTCTTTCTGGCACTCTCACACTGACACCAAAGGTTGCAAGAAACATGATGAAGATGAAAATCAGGTATAACGTCTTTAATAATCCACTCAGAGGGTAATACACAACAACATTTAAACAAACAAAACCAACCACTATACGTAAACGTGACCGGACAAAGTATGTGTGTTTAACACTTCCCAGCATCCCTCCTGGTCCCCACCTGCACGTCATCTCCAATCACACACACACCTGCACGCCATCATCACCCTCATCACTGCCACTACAAATGCACACTCCTCACCACAGTTCATTGTCTGACCTCGTTTGATGTATTTTTGTCCTTCCCCTTTTGTCTCCAGTGATCTCCCTGTCGCCATCGTCGTACTTCCCTATGTCTCACCCTTTCACCCTTTGGACTCCACTACCCAGCTCACCTCATCCCTTAACCTTTGTAATCAATAATTCACTATTCACCATCCATCTTCCTCTCCTGTGTCTACTTACTGTAACACTCACACACTTACATTCTCCTTTCACATGCATATATTTCTGCTCTCACACACTTACATTCTCCTTTCACAAAAAATAACTTAAAAATCTCTCATTATACTATATTATCACCCAATATTGGATTAAATCTTTTTGTCAACTTGTTCTCTTTCAGTTAGGACTGGTTTAGGTGTGTTGTAAAGTTTTCTTTGATCGAAGCAGAGACCAGTGAGACAGTCGGGATCGCGTTCAACAGAAGTTATTCTTTATTGAGAACTCTGCTGTACGCGGCTGTAGAAACTTCCAACATAATCTGACTAACTTAACTTTACATGGTATCTTATAGGCATTTTAGGAGGAGGGACTTTTGGGGGTGGAGACAAATTCAAACAAAGCATGTAAATGAGTATACAGGTTAAGGTAACACCCTAGACTGAGGGTCTAGCCAATCCTAATTCAATCAGCATAAGGCTCCAAGGGCCATTTGGGTCCGAAAGCCATTTGCAGAAACAAAAGGTGAGATTCTCAGTGAATCATTACATATGTTGCCTACACTGTAAAAAAAACACTGTTTTTTTTTACAGAATTTTACCGTTTTGTCATTACAGTGAATGCCTGTTATTTTACAGATATTTGCTGTAATTTAAACCACTATTAAATTTACAGGTAATTGCTTGTATTTTGCTTTTACATCAATTTTACGTTTTTAAAAGGAACTTGTCTGTATTTTTACAAAGTAATATTTTACAGATTTTTTCTGTGAAATTAGAAAAAGAAAAGAAGGTATAACTGCAGAAATCTGCATCTATTCAATATGTTGTCCTTACAGATTATTAAGCATGTGGGGGTTAAAGTGAGTTTTTTTTAAGGTTAAATAATATGTACAGTAGCCTACATAGGCTAGGCCTGTATTGAATTCTTTTTTATTGCATAGGCTATAGTCTTTTAATCTTGTCTTGAAAATAGATGCTCATTTTGATCATTATTTCATTGTCTTATTCTCCCATAATTTAATTTTATTAATATTTTTCAAAATCTCCGTTGCTGCACATTCAGGGCTTTGTGTGTTGTGTGTGTGTGTGTGTGCGCGCGCGATGACGCAGATTCAAATTCGCCGCCATTACGTTTCCGCTGTTGTTTAGTCCCGCCCACAACGGTTAGCTGTCTGATCAGTCGACTTTGGACAAAAAAGAGGTTAAAAGTAAAATTAAAGAATTCATAAACAACAAATGGCAAGAAGAATGGAATACTGATAACAAGGGTAGACATATGTACAGTATACAGAAACAAGTAGGAAATGGAAGAAGTGTTTTTAGGAATAGAAGATACAATTATTTCTCGCATTCGAATAGGACACACAAGACTAAATCATTCATTGTTCAAAATAGGAAAACATAAAACGGGTAAATGTAATTATTGTGATCAGGCAAAAACAATTGAACGTGTTAATAAAATGTATAATATATGTAGAAGAAAGAGTAGAACTTATGAAGGAAGTAAGAAAATTGGAGGTTGTATCATTTAATATGGAAAGCCTATTGAAAATACATGCAGAACAAGATAAAATATAGTGTAATAACATTAGTGTTGAAATGAATATATAGTTGTATGAAATATTTTAAAGCAATAGGAGTATACTGGAGAAAATAAAGTAATGGGTATAAATAATATAACATTTAAATATATATAATCTTTACTAATTTATTTATTTAAAAAAAATAAAAATATTTATTTCTCAACCTTATTGTTTACGTTGTTAATTTTTAAACGATTATTAGTGCTTCACACTCCAGTCCAGTTGGTGGCGGTAATGCACCGAAAGTTGGTTTGCCAACCGCCATAAAACTCCATAAGAAGAAGAAGAAGAAGAAGAAGTCGACTTTGGACAGAGAATGTCTAATAGGAAGAGAATTGGCACTCTCTGCTTATTTCCGGTTTCTGGACTGGCTGCAGTAACACGTCTCTGTCCATGCGGGGGGGCTCGCAGGCGAGTGCAGAATGAATGGAGGTCTATGGCGAAAAACCCTCAAAATCCACTTTTCTCAGGATATAATTTTTTGTCTAGTAATTTGAATGTTGTATTCGAAAGGAGATGCAAAGAAATTACACATTGCTGGGTGTTAGATTTTTTAGAGTCACTTATTTGGTTTAAAAAGTCTTTTAAAATGTCAATGACGTCAGAATGCTGACGTCATTAGCAGAATGCTAGCGTGTTATGGGCAACAACAACTCAACTTGTAAGAAATCGAAAAGAAATAAGTACTCGTTCATTCAACTTTCGACCTATAACACATGTTGAACTTGCAAAACCTACAATAAAATCTGAGATTTCTCAACGGCAATCGGGTGAAAGAGACACATTTAGCCGTCTAGCCCCATAGACTCCCATTCAGTCTGCACTCGCCCGCGATCACCTCCAGTGGAATTCTAATGGAACTGCAACCAAGATCGATACAATGGGGCTAATAGGAAGTGCCAAGGCTCTCCGTAGACGGGCTCTGCTTTGGATCTGTATCAAGGGAAAGCGGGAGATTTGAATTCAGTCTACTCTCGTGAAGTGGATTATGATATTAACAGTGGTTCAAAGCAATCGTATTCGTTGAGAGCAGCTGTGAGCAGGAGCCCTGTTGTCAGTCAGTCCGTTTGGATCACTGATCTATATAGATCAGTCGTTTGGATTCTTCGGAAATAACGCCCTTTTCAGTGAGCCTGGTTCGTCACAGCGGACATCATGCCAACCTATCACCGGCTGAGGTAAGAGTCTACATGTGAACGATATTTTATATTACATTTGTGTTAAGTTTACGTTACAGTTTTCAAGCTAACGTTAGCATTTTAAATGTTCAGTTAACTGGCGAGAGCTACTTAGGTAAAGTTGGTTTTATATTCGCACATTCACACTTTTTTGCTTAAAAACTGTCTCAATAACAAGCGCAATAAAGCACATTTTTGCAAAATAAAAGCAGCTACATGATCTTTAGGACAAAGATGGTGAACTACAACACTCTCCACAATCGATCACAATGGGCAAATATTGTTTTAATGGCATACAAAGTTGCGAATGTCCACTGAATGTCCAATGTAGTGTGGGAACCAAGATAGGGACCGTCTAAAAAGTTCTATTTTTTTTCATTGTGTGCAAACAGACAACTACATTTTTGCAAAGTACAGATGCAACCAGCAAATATCTCTCACATTATGTCTTCTAATGCTATTGATTGTACTTTAGCAACAATAAAAAGTGAATTATAATGATTGTATTTAGGAAACCTGCCTCACTATACATAATGTACATACATATTTTTAGAATAAAATTACATTAATTCACCAAAAGGATTTTTTACTATCCGAAGGTTGTAGCATGTTCCTAGTGACCAGTCTGACTTACTACAGGTGAGATTTTGACAAAAAGTCCCTTACTGTACGTACAGTTGACATAAGTTTTTTAAAAAATTACTGTAATTCACCTAAATCATTTTTTCGTGTTCCAAAGGCTGTAGTGTTTTCCTAGTGACCAGACTGACTTACTACATGTGAAATGTTGACAATACCTCCCTTACTGTACGTACAATTATCAAATAAGTTTATGAAAAAATTACTGTAATTCATCTAAATCATTTTTGCATGTTCCAAAGGTTGTAGTGCTTTCCTATGGACCAGACTGACTTACTACAGGTGAAATTTTGACAAAAACTCCCTTACTGTACGTACAGTTGACAAATATGTTTTTAAAAAAAATACTGTAATTTACCTAAATAATTTTTTCGTGTTCCAAAGGCTGTAGTGTTTTCCTAGTGACCAGACTGACTTACTACACGTGAAATGTTGACAATACCTCCCTTACTGTACGTACAATTATCAAATAAGTTTATGAAAAAATTACTGTAATTCATCTAAATCATTTTTGCATGTTCCAAAGGTTGTAGTGCTTTCCTACGGACCAGACTGACTTATTACAGGTGAAATTTTGACAAAAACTCCCTTACTGTACGTACAGTTGACAAATACGTTTTTTTAAAAATTACTGTAATTCACCCTAAGTATTTTTTCGTGTTCCAAAGGCTGTAGTGCTTTCCTAGTGACCAGACTGACTTACTACAGGTGAAATTTGGACAAAAACTCCCTTACTGTATGTACAGTTGACAAATATATTTTTTTTTAATTACTGTAATTCACCTAAATAATTTTTTCATGTTCCAAAGGCTGTAGTGCTTTCCTAGTGACCAGACTGACTTACTACACGTGAAATGTTGACAATACCTCCCTTACTGTACGTACAATTATCAAATAAGTTTATGAAAAAATTACTGTAATTCACCTAAATCATTTTTGCATGTTCCAAAGGTTGTAGTGCTTTCCTACGGACCAGACTGACTTACTACAGGTGAAATTTTGACAAAAACTCCCTTACTGTACGTACAGTTGACAAGTAAGTTTTTTTAAAAATTACTGTAATTCACCCTAAGTATTTTTTCGTGTTCCAAAGGCTGTAGTGCTTTCCTAAGGACCAGACTGACTTACTACAGGTGAAATTTTGACAAAAACTCCCTTACTGTACGTACAGTTGACAAATATGTTTTTTAAAAAATTACTGTAATTCACCCTAAGTATTTTTTCGTGTTCCAAAGGCTGTAGTGTTTTCCTAGTGACCAGACTGACTTACTACAGGTGAAATTTTGACAAAAACTCCCTTACTGTACGTACAGTTGACATGTTTTTTTTTTTTTAATTACTGTAATTCACCCCAAGTATTTTTTCGTGTTCCAAAGGTTGTAGTGCTTTTCTAGTGACCAGACTGACTTACTACAGGTGAAATTTTGACAATATCTCCCTTACTGTACAATTATCAAATATGTTTATGTAATGAGCATATTATTACATGTTTATTACATATGTTTATGAAATAAACTGTAAATCACCTATAGTGTTTTTTTTTTATATCCCAAAGGTTGTAGTACTTTCCTAGTGAAAGGACTGACTTATTACAGGTTAAATTTTGACAAAAACTCCCTTACTGTACGTACAGTTGACAAATACGTTTTTTTAAAAAATTACTGTAATTCACCCTAAGTATTTTTTCGTGTTCCAAAGGCTGTAGTGTTTTCCTACAGACCAGACTGACTTACTACAGGTGAAATTTGGACAAAAAGTCCCTTACTGTACGTACAGTTGACAAATATGTTTTTTTAAAAAAATACTGTAATTCACCCTAAGTATTTTTTCGTGTTCCAAAGGGTGTAGTACTTTCCTAGTGACCTGACTGACTTACTACAGGTGAAATTTTTACAATAACTCCCTTACTGTATATACTATTATCAAATAGGTTTATGAAAAATTTACTGTAATTGACCGTAACTATTTTTCCGCGTTCCAAAGGGTGTAGTACTTTCCTAGTGACCTGACTGACTTACTACAGGTGAAATTTTGACAATAACTCCCTTACTGTATATACTATTATCAAATAGGTTTATGAAAAATTTACTGTAATTGACCGTAACTATTTTTCCGCGTTCCAAAGGGTGTAGTACTTTCCTAGTGACCTGACTGACTTACTACAGGTGAAATTTTGACAATAACTCCCTTACTGTATATACTATTATCAAATAGGTTTATGAAAAATTTACTGTAATTGACGTAACTATTTTTCCGCGTTCCAAAGGGTGTAGTACTTTCCTAGTGACCTGACTGACTTACTACAGGTGAAATTTTGACAATAACTCCCTTACTGTATATACTATTATCAAATATTTTTATGTAATAAACATTATTACATGTGTTTATTACATATGTTTATGTAATAGACTGTAATTCACCTATAGTGTTTTTTATATATATATTCCAAAGATTGTAGTGCTTTCCTAGTGACCACACTGACTTACTCCAGCTGAAATTTTGACAATACCTAATAATACTGTTTTACATAATAATATATATATAATAACTGTAATTCACTAAAAGGGGTTTTGTTTGTTTAAGGTTGTAGTACATTAATAGGGGCTACATTATTATTAACAGTAGTGACTGAACCTGTACGCATTGGTGCAGCAAATCTGACAGATAATGAACAGCAAGATCATGGAGGCATTCAAGATACTGTACAGTGCACTGTTTTATTTCTATTATCTTTCTAATTGTTCCACTGAGATTATACATAAAAGTTGTAATTAATTCCTTGTGGTTAGATTAATATTTCAATATCACCTCTTCAAAATTTTGCTGTTGTTGATCCTCTCTTGGTTTAAGTTGTTCTTATATTATCATAAACCCTTTAACTGATTGTTTTGTCAAGTACTTTTTACTTTACTATATTATCTTTTAATGTAGTGACGTAAAAGTTTAAGTAAAACAAATGTGTGTGTTTGAATACATTTTTTTTCAAATGTTTCCAGTCAGGACTACTTTGGGTAAACAAAAATATTTAAGCAATTGAACATGTTATTTAATATTTATTCATTGCATTATGTAATTGGTTAACACACATAACTATAACTGTTAGTGGTTTGTTACATAGTTAATCCTTGTCATGTTTACCAACGTGAACAGTGCCAAAGATGGTACCGAATGTATGCTGCATTGGACTATCACCAGACAAGCTACCAGAAAAAGATGCCCAATGGTTGTGCTCACTGTGTACCTTAAACAGTGGAACATCATTAAAGAATATCTGTTGAAACTTCTGCTTTATTGTCCTTGTTGCAATATGGATTACCATTGTATATCTGTATTTTGGGACTTACAGTTAAAGACCCATGGACCAGATATGATTTATTAAGACCAGGAGTTAGAAGTGCACTCAATTTACAAGAGTCAGAATTATAATAAATTAAAGGAAATTTTACTGAAGAATGTTTGCAGTTTATTATCAGGCAGAAGTCAAGAATCAGAACCAGTGATCAAAAGTAGGTTCTGATTGGCTAATAAATAATCACACATTTTCTACACATAGATAGACTGAAGCATATCTCCATCAATTATGCGGCTGACATTCGGACCCTGAATTTAGGCACGTCGTGACCTTCCACACTTGTAGTGATTGTAATGAATAGTAATTGGACCAATTTTTGAGTCTCCAGTCTAGGACCAACTCTATAGCGCCACCACCAGTTCAAAAATTCAACATTAAAAGGATTATAGCTTTTGAACCCTTTGATCTAGATGTGAATGTAAATAGATGTAAAATGACACTTAGTACACCTGATTCCACTCATTATGGTGATCACAATCAATATCTTACATTAAGACTCTGCCCATTACAGTAGTGGCCATTTTGAAAAGTACAGTGTTCCATTTTTTTGTGCTACTCCTCATTCAAATTTTGTTCAATTTTTACAAAAATTGGCTCAGATGATCTTTGGACCAAGCCACACAGAAGTGACTGAACAGATTTTTTATTTTTGCTATCGTTCCTGATATACTTTTCTCCAAATTTGACCTGTATTTGTTGCCTTATGGTAGTTAGCTTAGCATGCTAATTGGTTAGCATGCTAACCTGATGCCATTCTTTCTAATGTGGCTCTTCAGCTATAAGGCTAATAAACTACGTTAGCATTAAGCTAACTTAACTTGCTAACTTAACTAATCTGGTTAACATGCCTTTGTGTGCTCATTCTTACACTTAAGCCTCTCCTCGGCAGCTTGGTAAGACAGCGTCAACTGAGTGGCGCAAGCTGCTAAACCACGTGACACGAGCCCTGAACCATTCCGGTTGTGGGTTTGAATCCTGTGTGGCACATTCCCAAACCGCAAGAGGTATTGTGGTGTAAAAGTTGCTTCTGTTCCAGACATGGTGTCTATATGTGAGCGAACTCGATAAATACAACATGCAGCGAATTTATACAAAAATTATTCATTTTGAATTGCTTCTCACTTGAACTACTGGACCTTCTTCATCTTGCTAAAAACGCAACTTCCCAGTGGCGCAATGATATGAGTGACAGGTATCTGACCCAGAGATAATGGGTTTGAGCCCTGTGTGGGATGATTTAAAAAAAAATTGTGTGTAATGTTGTGTCATGTCGATTCCTTTATTATTCAACGTTGTACTAATCTTTCTTCCTCTTGGATTAATGTATGTCTTGTTCATTATATGTTCATTCTCATCTGAACTTCTGTTCATTTTGAGTTCATTTTCACCTATACTTCTAAACCAGCTATTTTTTCTTCAATTTCTGCTGTTTTTACTATTACTGCTCTTGCTGCTGCTTCAGCTTGGCCCCGTATCGCTGCTTGCAGCTATATTTCCACTTGTTCCTTAACATGTAACCAAAATACTAACACACACAGACACAGTTTCTTCAAGATTGGATTTGGTGAGGAGGAGAGTCTTCTCAAAACATTAATATAACATGTTATTTATCTCAAGGAGAGGATACTTTAAATCTAACTGTAAAGTAAAGACTTTAACTAAGAAATGGTCTCTCAACTATAGGTTTCAATGACTCCTGAGACCATTGCTATCAGGGTAGCCTAGAAAAGCAGATGGATGTAGTGACACCTGTTAAAGAAATCCATATTTCATCTCTGGAAGCCAGGCTAAATGAGCAAGCACTGTTACTGCATTCCTGGCATGGGCCAGACCCATACGTTACACCTCAGATATCAAATACAGACATTTAAAGGATACATGAAATAACATTTTCGATAATCACACTGATAATTTCTATAACAAAGTAAAATCTCATAAGCCTAGAGAATTCATTCAACTCATTTGATATATAGAAGGAAAACTATTGATTAATACCTTGATTATAATCACTCATTAGATATACATTGAAGCAGCAGTGTGTTCCAGAATCCACTTCTTCAGGACTTCATAACAAAAACTTAACTTGAATAATTACAATAAGGGTGTTGCTTATTTATAACATTGAAAATATTATTAACCTAAAATATCTGCTTTTTTTAATCAATGAAAGAATTGTGTTGTACAAGGAACAGCAGTTCTAATACATACTTTTACCTAATACATTTATCCAAGTTAATTGAGTAGAGTGATCACTGGGAACATACTATAACCTTTGGAACATGAAAAAAGGAGAAATTACAGTAACTTTTTAATAATAATATGTTTGTACTATACTTACAGTAAGGGAGGTATTGTCAAAATTTCACCTGTAGTAAGTCAGTCTGATCACTAGGAAAGCACTACAGCCTTTGGAACAGGAAAAAATACTTTAGGGGAATTACTGTAATTTTTTCTTAAACGTATTTGTTTATTGTACGTACAGTAAAGGAGTTATTGTCAAAATTCCACCTGTAGTAAGTCAGTCTGATCACTAGGGAAGCACTATGCCTTTGGAACATGAAAAAATACTTTAGGGGAATTACTGTAATTTTTTCTTAAACTTATTTGTTTATTGTACGTACAGTAAAGGAGATATTGTCAAAATTCCACCTGTAGTAAGTCAGTGTGGTCACTAGGAAAGCACTACAGCCTTTGGAACAGGAAAAAATACTTTAGGTGAATTGCTGTATTTTTTTTAAATTAATATTTGTATACTGAACGTACAGTAAGGGAGGTATTGTCAAAATTTCACATGTAGAAAGTCAGTCTGGTCAGTAGGACCATACTACAACCTTTGGAACATGAAAAAAATCCCTTTGGTGAATTACTGTAACTTTTACATAAAACATATTTGCGTACTGTATGTACAGTAGCCTACACAAAAGTAAAAATATGCAGCAAATATCAAACCTGAAACTATTTCTACCCTGGTTGGCAACTTTATTTTTTTTTTTTTTTTTTACTTGACTATGTTCATGGTGTCTGCAAGTCTGCAACTTGGGTAAAGTTGATTTTATATTCGCATATTCGCGGAGTTCCGCGTTCAATATCTCGTGAGCTGAATATTGTTACTACACAAATAACATTGTTTTAATATTTAAATCTTCTTCTTAAAACAAGCTTTCCTTCGGGTTTGCACTTTGCAGATGGTCCCTTCTTAGCAGCCTGCGCATAGAGATCAATGTATTTTATCCAGTGCGAAGGAAAGATCGTTTTGAGGAAAACCTAGTTGTCCTAGTTGAACATATTCTGACATGTGTAAATGTAATACTAAGTTGTAAATAAATATATATATTTTTTTGTGATTTCAGGTCAAGTGGAAAGCAGAATGATCATGGCAAACAAGGTATGGGAAGAAGTAATTTAAAATATTGTAATGGCAGAGTCTTCTGATTCCATATGATTGCACTAAAAGTGGCAGAAAATTTCATTTGTTTTATACTATATTTTCCCATGTGAATATTCATTTGATCCTTGTGAGGCCACTGCACAAGGTTTGGTTTTGCTACAGTAAGACCACAATTGTGTTAGATTCCACCTATCTATCTATCTATCTATCTATCTATAATTATATATATATTTTTTTTTTGTATTGTAACTAGGCTCTGTCATTTAGAAACATGGGTTTTCCTATCACTTAGTGACATATATCTCTACCTTTCATTCCAGCCAGAGGATCTGACGGTTGCTGCTCGCATCTCAGCCTACCTGATGGAAAATTGTTGCTGGATAAATGACCTTCAACTCAACCTTGCCAAGACAAAACTGCTTATGGTTTCACTTTCACCCAAACCATGCGATCCTGCTGATTTGCCTTATACAACATCAGAAAGATCCGGCCCTTCCTATCGGAGCCACACAACTCCTTGTCTAAGCTCTTGTTCTATCCAGACTGGACTATTGTAATGCTCTCCTGGCAGGCCTTCCAGCATCAGTCAAACCTCTGCAACTGATCCAGATGCTGCAGAAAGACCTAAACACACTGCTTCAGATCTATGTGTCTCCAGAAGCTTGTGTTCTGAAAGCGAACGGCGCCTTGTGGTGCCATCATCCCAAAGAGACACAAAATCACTTTCACTGACCTTTACCTGGACTGTTCCCTGCTGGTGGGATGACCTGCCCAACTCAACACATTTTCAAGAAACCGCTTAAGATCCATCTTTTCATAAACACTTGACCCAATAATAATACTAAATCTTTGTTTAAAAAAAACAAACAACAATAATAATTGCTATGAGTACTGTGCTACACTAACTAGGACTTGTCACTGCACTTGTTGCTTCTATTGTTCTCAATTTTTAGTCACTTTGGATAAAATGTAAATGTGTAAAATAAGTTATATTAGAGTATAAAGGTATACGGCAATTGCCTTTTAATGTGGATATTTTTACATGTTCTAAATTATATACTAAGCTTGTATTTCCTATCATTCACGTATCTTGATGTTATGTGTTTATGTTTAATGAGTAAAACTGTAAATGTGCAGGTATTCTGAACTTATACATTTAGTTAATTTAACGGCCAATTTTATATATGTCACATATATTAAAAACCTATATCAAAACCTATATTAAAACATATATGTTTATATAGGTTTTTTCCGTGTGGGAAGAAAAAAAGAGCTATAGAGATTGTGCTATATATGTGTACTATATTACAATACTATATTTATGTAGGCTACGTTATATACGTTTATCGAACAGCCTTCGATACATTTCTATGTTATAACTTCCCGAAAAAACTACACAAACATATAAAACAAACTTCTAACGAAATACTAACAGCATCTTACTTACCAATCCAAAAGAAATGTTGCAAGTTCGGAACCTCATTTCTTTCATGTCCATTGTCTCCAGCGATGGAAAGCAGTGCCAATGTTTACTCTGGTTCTGTTCCAGGGACGTGCACAGGGGGGTTGCTCAGGTTGCCCGGGCAACTGCCCATATGCCCTTCTCGACTCACGTTGCCCTTCCGAGGGGGGGAAATAAATAAATCGTACAATGGATGCAGAATTTCACATAGGCCTAGATAAAAAAAAATCGCAAAGCCTCATTCACTTCCATTCGGGCACCGAAAATGAAAGTCAGTAGGGGAAGGGCAAACTCTGTTTACGTGGCTGCAACGCTGCACGCGACCGGTGTAGCAGTCGATTCTGTTCCCTACCGGAATTCCTGTTCCCTTTACGCAATCATTCTACAAATCATGCGTAGTTGCCCAGTTACCATATGTACCATCAGAACTGAATACAAGCAAGATGCACAACTGAATGTACGGGAAGCCAAAAGGTTAAAAAAGGATTGTATTTTTTCCTGAAATTTAAGCTTTTTTTTTTTTTTTTAATTAGAAGCGAGTTTTTCCCCATCTGTCAATTCAATCCAGATTATTTCTTCTCAAATTTAAAACAATAAAAAGCAACAACAAAAAATAATAAAAAAAAACAATAAACAATAATATGAGGAACTCTTTTTCTCGTGTATTTTGGTGACATTTAACATATTGTTAATACATTTTGTATACTGTTTACAATCTCTGACGTTTTGCAATCTTTATAAATAATAATAAGACCATAATATGACTCAAGTCATGTTTTTCTGTGTTATTATTAGTAGTAGTTAAGGTGATTGAGTGCTGTATTTCAGTGTTTTACTTCTTTGTGTATATATATTTTAATAAAGACCCTGTTATTCTCAGTCCTTCATATAGCCCATATAACCTTTTTTCAGGTTAGAGCAACTGCCCCTCAAAATTCCTGTGCACGTCCCTGTTCTGTTCCTTTTTTTATCAGATTTTATTTGCGATTCCGAGCGTGTTTTTTTCCCTGCAACGGGTGGTTGTGGTGGTGGTAAGGGTCTCTTGCCAAGGGCTTCAGCCATTCTTCCGCTCTCTTCCCTGAACTGAAATGTAGTAGTGGGCTGTACTTTCCACACGATTGACACATGGGATTGACATCAGGTTCAAGTACGCCCACAAGCCGTGCGAGTTATTCGTGTATTGCATGTTTGGCTTATGTTGCCCGCATACCGCCTCCCATGGCCGAAACTGGTATTACGACACCTGTCGGGCCATGGCTAGTAATTTAGCATGCTAATTTAGGTTGATATCTCTGCAGCACTATAACTTGTAATTTTTTTAATGACATCATCGCCCTTATTTCTTCTCATTCTTTTGAATGAGCTCATTTTTTGGATATTTTTACCTCAATTCTGACACATGGCACCTTTAATCATAGATGCTTATAATTTCTTAGATAAAAATAAATGTAATAATATTTTTTTTTAGAAATGTTCTCACTTCGATCTGCTTCCCTTCACCATTCAAGAGAAAACATATCTTCCAGAAATTTACCAGCAATTGTTTAGTGAAGATAAGAACCAGTTACCTTTCTTTTCCTATTTCAACGAAGGTAAAAGAAGTTCACTTCAAAGTGATGAATGAGATTTATCCATGTAACAACTTCTTGCATCAAAGATTTAATATGGATGTGAATGTTTGTACTTTCTGTAATTCTGACATTGAAACCGCAGAACATCTCTTCTTCTCTTGTAGTGTAACCCAGACCTTCTGGGATGCTTTCCAGTACTGGATCATGTACGATACACAAAATATCCCAATGTTAACATATGAATACGTTAAATTTGGTCTTCAAATGGAGAACAGAACAACTGAGTTTGGAGTGAATAATCTTTAATGCCTTTCTAAATGATATAATTTTGTATAAACAATCCCTGAAATGTTGCAAAACAAAAAAAGCCCTAATTTTTCATGAATACTTATGCAAACTCATTCCTTAGTGTCTACTGCTGAGTCTCTTGGTCTCTTTTCCCTTTATTTATTTATTTTTGTTTTTGTTTTGTTTTTGGAACATGTATCAACGTTGTACTCCATGTTCAATTCATGTTGTAAGATTGACTGAATATGATTACAATGTGCCTTGTTGTATGTTTGATATATGAATCTTTAATAAAAAAAATAAAAAAAATAAAAAAAAGTTAATTACTGTGCATAACTTCCTGAAAACTCCCAATAAATCATACATGCAAACATCAACGTCTTTAATTATTAATTCTGTTTACCAAAGCAGTCAACATTTATTAGATTAAAATGCCAGCATTACCGTAGGAACACAACTAATGTGCAGAGCGAGCTCTGAGTGTGCCACTAATGAGTGTCCAACCAAAAACGTCTCGGTTACGTATGTAACCCTAGTTCCCTGAAAAGGGAATGAGACGCTGCGTCGAAACGCTACGGGAACGCCCCTGCGTGAGTGCATCATGAAGCACGTATGGAATCAATCCAATGGCGAGACGGAACGTCATAGGTGGGTGACGTCATCGACCAGGAAATTATAAAGCACCCCAGAAATCACAAACGCGCTAGCTTCTGATAGGCTGAAGCAAGTCGATCACGGGAATGCCGGGAGTATGGCAGGGTGACGCAGCGTCTCGTCCCCTCTTCAGGGAACTAGGGTTATATACGTAACCAAGACGTTCCCTTTCAAGGGAACTCGAGCTGCGTCGAAACGCTACGGGAACGCTAATACCCATGTCGCCATGCGAGCAAGTGACCGTCCATGTGAGATCAGAGCGCACATGTGGACGAAAGCACCTGCGCCCCTGGAGTGGAGCTGAGGTCAAGATCATAGAACCTGATGAATGTGTGCGGTGAGGACCAGCCTGCCGCATCACAGACATCAAAAAGTGAAACTCCTGACAGTAACGCTTTAGAAGCGGCCATACTCCTAGTAGAGTGAGCTCGTACAGCCAAAGGTGAAGGCTGACCAGCCGACTCGTAAGCAAGTGAGATAGCCTCAACCACCCACTTGCTCATCCTCTGCTTAGATGCAGGGCACCCCTTCCTGGGTGACCCAAAACAAATTAACAACTGTTCAGACTTCCTCCACAGGGCAGCTCTGTGGACATAAGCATCTAGAGCCCTAACTGGGCAGAGCAGATTTAGTTTCTCTTGGTCTGACGTCTGGAAAGGAGGAGGACAGAAAGCCTGCAGTACGATAGGCCTAACAACATTAGTTGGAACCTTCGGAACATAACCTGGTCTGGGATGGAGAAAGGCCTTCACCATGCCAGGCGAGAATTCCAGGCACGAGGGAGAAACCGAGAGAGCTTGAATGTCTCCAATTCTCTTGAGAGACGAAATAGCAAGCAAAAAGATAGTTTTAAAAGTGAGAAACTTCTCTGAAACCTCCGCAAACCATACTCGGGCCAGAACGGGGCTACCAACAGTAGACTGACCCCGTCCCGACAGACCCTTTCCAGAACTCTTGGGAGCAGAGCAATCGGGGGAAATGCGTACAGACGTGACCTCGGCCACGTCTGCACCATGGCATCCAACCCCAGAGGGGCTGGATAGCTCAGGGAGAACCACAGTGGACAGTGTGATGTCTCCCTGGAAGCGAACAGGTCTACCTCGGCACGACCGAATTCCTTCCAAAGGAGCTCCACCACCTCGGGATGGAGTCTCCATTCCCTGGGCCTCAGCCCTTGCCTCGACAGGATGTCTGCCCCCTGATTTAAATACCCCGGGATATACATAGCCCTCAAAGAAAGGAGTTTCCCCTGGGCCCACAGAAGGATCTGGCGAGCCAGCTTGTACAAGGGACGCGAACGCAGACCCCCCTGATGGTTTATGTAGGAGACCACCGATGTGTTGTCTGACCGGACAAGCACATGATGGCCCCTCAGGTCTAGTAGGAAATGTTTCAGAGCCTGGAACACCACCAACATTTCTAGACAATTTATGTGACATAAGAGATGATGGTCCTGCCACAGACCTTGGGCTGAGCGACCACTCATGATCGCTCCCCAGCCCGTGAGGGAGGCATCCGTTGTTAGCGTGACGCGACAACAAAGAGCTCCCAGCACGGGCCCTTGGGAAAGAAACCAAGGTTCTTTCCACATAACCAGGGCACGAAGACATCGTCGCATGACCTTGATCATGCGGAGTGGGTTTCCCCTCGGGGAGAACCCCTTGGTTCTGAGCCACCACTGCAACGGTCTCAAGTACAACAGGCCGCAAGGTATAACGTTGGACGCTGCTGCCATGAGACCTAATATTCTCTGAAATTGTTTTACAGTAAGTGACTGGCCTAGCTTTGTTTGTTCCACCGCTGAGAGGATCGAGGTAATACGAGCAGGAGACAGACGTGCCTGCATCATCCTCGAATCCCAAACTATGCCCAGAAAAGTGGTCCTCTGTAAGGATGGAAACATGGAAGTAAGCGTCTTTTAGATCTATCGTGACAAACCAGTCCCCGGATTTGTGACACGATCTGCTTGAGAGTGAGCATCTTGAATTTGAGCTTCCCTACTGTGCGGTTTAACAGGCACAGATCTAAAATTGGACGCAACCCCCCATCCTTCTTCGGAACGATGAAGTACCGGCTGTAATAACCTGACTCCCTGCTGGGTGGAGGAACCCGTTCTATAGCCTCTTTTTGCAGTAGAGTCTTTACTTCCTGTTCCATTACCAGAGCCTGCTCGGGGCCCACCACTGTGGATAGGACCCCTCTGAATCGAGGTGGACGAGACCTGAACTGAATAGCGTAACCGTTTTCGATCGTCTGCAGGACCCACTGATATATATTTGGAAGATTTTTCCACTCCGCCAGAAAATCTACTAAGGGTACCAGCCTCTCGAGACTGGCCTCTGGAATACTTTGAGCTGCAGACACAGTGCCCTGTAACGGCGCACCGGCAGGGAACAACTGGTCTAACTGCTCTGGACCCCTCGGAGGAGGAGGCGAGCTCCCCTCGGGGAAAAACTCGCCGGGACCGTCCACGCCCTGGCATGAAGCCAGGGTTGGCAGAGCGATCCCCTGAGGGCACCGAGAGAGAACGGGCACCGTGTGATCACCGTTTTCTCTCGGCGGGGACTACCCTCAGCATCCTGAAGCCTGGATCGTCAGGACTTTTTTTTAGACGAAGCCTTCTTGGCGATAATAACTGTCCTCAGATCAGTTTTACCCCTCGAAGACTTCGTCTGAGAGTGCCGCGCCGCACCCCAGACTTTCTGTGGGGGAGCGCGAGACGCGACACTCTGCTTTTGTTGCGCCCGGTGTGAGGAACTAGCCGACGGCTGGGACTGATCTTTTTTACCGGCAGCCCCAGAGACATGAACTCTAAGCGGGAGGAATTTTTGGAACGCCGCCACCTGCTTTTTTTCCTCCTGGAACTTATCAATGACTGTGTTCACTGAGTCACCGAATAAGCCCGCAGGATTAAGCGGGGCATCCAGGAGAAAAGATTTTTCTCTCTCCTTCATGCCAGAAAGATTTGACCATAAATGCCTCTCCGCGGCCACCAGGGCTGCCATAGAACGGCCGACTGATTTGGCCGTCTCCTTGGTGGCACGGAGGGCGAGATCTTGCTGACTGACGTAGTTCTCTGACATTGTCTGAACTAACCTCCTCACTCTCGCTCATATCTTTTAAAAGATCAGCCTGGTACGCCTGCAGGATGGACATCGTGTGCAGGCATGCCACAGCATGACCTGCCGCCGAATACGCTTTACCCACCAAAGCAGATGTATTACGAAGTGGCTTGGTGGGTAACATAGGTGCCTTAAATGATGACACTGACTCAGGTGAGAGGTGACTAGCTAGTGCCTCTTCAGCTTTCGGCATCGCCCCATACCCGTACTGACTAGCCCCAACAATATTAGAATAGGTGGAAGTCTGAGGTGTATAAATACGGGAGGAAACCAGTCTTTTCCAGGACCTCAACACCTCAGTGTGGAGGTCTGGAAAGAACGGTAGGCACCTGCGTGGAGGCTGCAAACGAGAGGGCAGAAAGCGTTCATCTAGTTTAGATTTTATTCTAGACTCCTGCCTATCTGCTGGCCACTCAATACTCAATTTTTGCACAGCTCTAGTGAGCACCTCCATTAGTTCCTCACTTGCAGGAGACTGGGGTGACGAGTCCTCAGTATCTCCTGTTCCAATACTAACAACATCCAGCTCCTCAGAACTGGATAGTTGCAGTACTGGGACCTCAGCCTGGGCGGAAGAAACCGCAGCGTGTGCTTCCAAACCCGGGACTGAGGCACTGGATCTGACAGGTGAAGGCTGAGATAAGGCAGAGCCCGTCTCAAACCCCTCTGTCAAATCCATTTGCGAACCCCATGACTGAAGTCGCCGCTCTGCCTCGACAGAAGCGGGACCCGAGCCGTGGGGAGCGCGAACCGAACCACCCTCCTCAAAGAGTGATCGGCGGGAGCGCAACGTTCTAAGAGGAAAACGCTAGCAATGCTCGCAATCAGCTCCCTTGAGAGCTGACTGTGCATGCTTAACTCCCAGACAAACAACACATAGTTGGTGTGTATCCCCACCCGTAATATAGTGAGTGCAAGGATGAACACACTTCCTATATTGTTGTTCACTCGCCATCTCCATATAATTTTTTTTATATATATATATGTGAAAAACTCCTGCCTAGTAACACTAAGGACAGACAAAAACACTTTGACAATATAGAGACAATATGATTCACACACAGAGCGCTTGCTGAAGGCACAAAAGCTAGCGCGTTTGTGATTTCTGGGGTGCTTTATAGTTTCCTGGTCGATGACGTCACCCGCCTATGACGTTCCGTCTAGCCACTGGATTGATTCCATACGTGCTTCATGACGCACTCACGCAGGGGCGTTCCCGTAGCGTTTCGACGCAGCTCGAGTTCCCTTGAAAGGGAACAGTAGCTATTACTAAACATAGGCATAAATGGACTATAAAAAAAAAATCAGAAAACGGTTTAGATCAAATTAATTTTATTAGTGGTAGTTATTAGTCTTTTTTCCACGTTTGGTTAGATGGATCTTTGTATTTAATGGCTAAATAATCACGTACCATTCCAACTATATGTCAAAAAGCTGCAGATGGCAGATTATAATAGTTTAAATTATGGCAGTATTAAATTATATGTTTAATTCAAATTCAGATTACTTATTATTTATTCTTTTAAAGCCTAATTGATTTAGTTTACACCTAAATGTTAATTAATGCATTAACTATCAAACACGTACTTACATGTAGTTAAGGCTGCTGTTATTCATGCATGAATCCTTATGACTCCTGTCTTAGATAAGGATAGCTCTTCACCTGTTCATGATTAGTTCAAATCACATGTATTTCACTTGGCTACTGTATGAGCTCATGCACAAAATATGCTACATTTAAATATGTCATAGCTGATAGAACACTGACGAGAATATTGCTTGAGAATAAATTATATTTACACCAATTATTTTTTTTTTTTTCAGACAAGCAACTGTTTTCTCCATCTAGATTTAAGGAGCTTTAGACACAACCATATCAGAGCTAAAAAGGCCTATTTGATGATCTGTTATGCATTTCATGTAGACTTGTGGTACAGTGGTCATTTACATATAGCCAACAACAAATTTCCCAACCAAAAAAATTTGGCCAGTAAAATGCTGAGTGGTTAGTAACTTTGGAAAACCACTAGCCACAGTGGCTGGTGAGCAAAAAAGTTAAGGTCAAGCCCTGTTATACATATATGATTTCATAAAATGTTATGTTGTACTGTTGTTCTCTTACGAGAGGTTCTCTCGTATTGCGTAAGTAGCTTACGCTTCGGGAAAGTTCTCTTTCTTCGAGATCTGAAGCCAAAAAATTATCCTTAATTTTGCATTTATTGTCAACGCAGTGCAGCGGCAGGCAGACCAAAGCAAGCTGTATAAGCGTGCTCATTGGCTGCCAGGCGGCAACTGCTTAAGCCTACCAATGAGCCCGGCGTGACGTCACACCCAATGAGGGCGCTTCGCGCCCTCCACACCCTTCTAACCGTCAAGAAGGGTGTGGCCAGTATGTATATATTGAGGGCTCACAGGCTGAACTCTGATTTTCTTGTCTTCAGCGAAGCTCTTCGCATCGCTGGATCTTGAGAAGCCGCCGCCGTCGAAACCAGCGACCAGCAAGCTTAGGACAGCGCCTGAGGAAGCCGGCCGCCTTCGCCGCCTTCAGCCATCCGTGCCTGCTACGCTATCCGGCGACATATCCTTTTATTACTGCTGTGTGTGTTCGCCCTGCGACACACACTTTCTCTCACTGTTCTAAAAGAGCAGGGTCGACATTGAAAGTTCCTCGCACTCGGGGCAGCCGCCCGTAGAGAGTGCGGTGGCGGCGTGCTCGCGGCCCAGGCAGAGAGCGCAGAAGAGGTGGCGGTCTCCGTTGCTGAGCGGGGCGCGGCACGAGCCGCAGGAAAAACGAGGCATTTTGACAAAAACGCCTCGTTTTTCCTGCGGCTCGTGCCGCGCCCCGCTCAGCAACGGAGACCGCCACCTCTTCTGCGCTCTCTGCCTGGGCCGCGAGCACGCCGCCACCGCACTCTCTACGGGCGGCTGCCCCGAGTGCGAGGAACTTTCAATGTCGACCCTGCGGGCTCGACTTGAAGTTTTCGACCAAGCTGTCGCTCCGCCTGTCCCTGCCGGGCCGCGCAAGAAGAAGTGCCGCTCGCAGAGACCACTGAGGAGCTCGCCGGAACCTCTCCCTCGAGCTTCTCTCTCGCCCTCTCCGCCCCCCCCTCCCGGCCGCTCAACCGCCGGTTCTCGCCCGTGCCGCCGCCGCGTCAGGGGATGAGGCGAATGAGATAGACACTCTCCCTCTGTTCGAGCCGCGCTACTGCGCCGCTCACAAGGGATGGCAGAAGCGGATGGTCTCGGAGCGAGCTTCCTCTCCCTCTGTTCGAGCCGCGCAAACTGCGCCGCTCACAAGGGATGGCAGAAGCGGACGGTCTTGGAGCTCTCTTTACGTTACAAGAAAGCTACTCCGTCCTCGCGCGTCACTCACCGGCGAAAAGGAGAACAGAGTGTTTTCGTCCCGCTGTGGCCGGACCTACCTCCATTTCTCAGTCCCCTCTTAAGTTCAGGCGACTGGAATTGTTCATATCGCAGTGTACGAGCCTGTTATAAATACACGCATGCCTGCAAGCAAACGCCGTCACAAGACATGACGCTCTCTTATATGCTCGCTCTAACCGAAAGCTATTGTATTCCCCCCTGTGGCTCAGTGGCGGAATCTTACGCTTTTGCGCCAGAGACCCGTGTTCTATCCCGGCTCTCGCGGCAGTTAATAATTTATGCTGTTCGCTTCTCCGAGCTCGCGGCCAGCTTTTCTTACATACAGAAAGCGAACCCGCTCTCCCCCTTGTTGGGCCGCGCAGATTGCGCCGTTCACAAGGGATAACAGAGCGGACGGTCACGAGCAACGTTCAGCGCGCGCACCTCACTCACCGGCGAAAAGAGGAGAGAGAGTGTTTTAGTCCCGCTGTGGCCGGACAAACCGCCAATTCTCACACATTTCTCAGTCCCCTCTTAAGTTCAGGCGGCTGGAAATATTACTATTGCAGTAAACGAGCCTGTTTCCCTTTCAAGGGAACTCCCGTTGCGTCGAGAATGACGCTATGGGGAACGCTTTGCGTGATGACGTCTTGAAGCACATGTAAAATCAGTCCAATGGTGTGGCGGAACGTCAGAGGCGGGTGACGTCACGTACCAGGAAGCTATAAAAGCCGGCCCGAAACAGAAAACGAAAGCTTTCTGAGTCTTCAGTCGCGCTCTGTGTTGAATCTGTCCTTGTTATTTGGTGTTGTCTGTCTATATATATATATATTCAGTATGGCGAGCAAGCAGCAGTTTAGAGTGTGTGTCCATCCCTGCCCGCGTTATTTAACGGGAGGTGACACACACACTCTTTGTGTTGTTTGTTTGGGAGAGGAGCATGCCCAGTCAGCACTCGAGGGTGGTGACTGTGTGCATTGCTGTGCGCTTCCATTGCGTACGCTCCGATCCCGGTTGGCACGGTTCAATCCCGATCACGTTCCCCAGGGCTCTGGTCCCGCTGCTGCCGAGGCACAGCGTCGATCTCAGACCTGGGGTTCGCAAATGGATCTATCAGTGGATGTTGAGACGGGCTCTGCCTTATCTCAGCAACCTTCTGATAGATCCAGTGCCTCTCATCAGGGTGTGGAAGCACGCGCTGCGGTTTCTTCCCCCCCGATGGAGGCACCAATACTGCAATTGTCCAGCTCTGAGGAGTTGGACGTTGTTAGTGTTGAAGCTGAGTCTGAGGATTCGCCACCTCAGTCTCATGCTTTTGAGGAATTGCTCGATGTTGTCACGAGAGCAGTTCACAGATTATCTATTGAGTGGCCAGAGGATAGGCAGGACGTTCGCTCGAAAAGTAAGCTCGACGAACGCTTCCTGCCATCTCGTGCACAGCCTCAGAGAAAAAGCCTTCCGTTTTTCCCCGATCTCCACACCGAGGTGTCGAGATCGTGGGGGAAACCTATGTCTTACAGAGTTTACACAACACAAACCTCTCACTACTCTTCCATTCACAATTATAAAGAGCATGGTTATGGGGAGATGCCGAAGGTGGAAGAGACGCTCGCGAGCTATCTCTCTCCAGCGACGGCATCTTCCTTGAAGGCTCCCTCTCTTCCCTCTAAACCAGTAAAATTTACTTCATCGCTGGTTCATAAATCATATGCAGCCGCTGGTCAAGCTGCAGCGTGTCTGCATACGATGTCTATCATGCAGGCCTATCAGGCTGAATTATTGGGGGATTTAGAGGAGGGCGGGGGTATTGGTCCAGACACAGTGGCTGAACTACGCAGAGCCACGGATCTGTCTCTCAGGGCCACCAAGGAGACCGCTAAATCAATCGGGCGGTCTATGGCAGCCCTGGTGGCCACTGAGAGGCATCTGTGGCTCAATCTGAGCGACATAAAAGAAAAAGAAAAACATGTTCTCTTAGATGCTCCGGTTTCCACTGATGGTCTATTTGGTGATGTTGTGAACAGTGCGATAGCTAAATCACAAGAGGCCTCTAAACAGGCAGTTGCACTCCAAAGACTTCTCCCCCGCCGTTCATTCTATGAGGCTGCTGAGCGGGAGCAGCCTCACTCCTCTAAAAAGAGCGCTAGCCATCGTGCCACTCAAAAACAGAGTGTGTCCTCTCGTGCTCCCCCACAAAAATCTCGGGGACACGGAGGGCGCTCTCAAACCCAGCAGCCCTCGAGGGGTAGAACGGATCTGCGGACCGTTATTACCGCCAAGAAGGCTGCTGGGAAAAAGTCCTGACGTCCGAGGGCTCAGGACAAATGAGGGTAGTCCCCCCCGAAGCAGAGCGGTTAACACCTCTTTTCACGGTGCCCGTCTCTCTTCGGTACCCTCAGGGGACCGTTCTGCCAACCCTGCCGCCTCAGGTGTTACAGGGCGCAGCGGTCTCCGGCGAGCACATATCTCAAGGACCACCCGGAAACGTAGTGGCCTCGGGATGCCCGCCCCCTCCGAGGAGGGTGTTAGAGCAGTCTGTTCGGTCGTTCCCTGCCGGTGCGCCGTTACAGGGCGACGAATTGACTACTCAACAACAACAAAATCCAGAAACCAGTCTCGAGAGGCTGGTACCTCTAGTAGAATCTTTGACAGCGTGGAAGCTACTGTCAAATGTTTCTCGTTGGGTCCTGCAGACCGTGGAAAAAGGGTATCAAATACAATTCAAAAAACGCCCACCTCGGTTTATGGGGGTCCTGCCCACAGTGGTGGGCCCCGAGCAGGTTCTGGTCATGGAACAGGAAGTGAACACTCTGTTAGAGAAAGGGGCCATAGAATATGTACCTCCCTCCGACAGGGAAACCGGGTTTTACAGCCGGTACTTCATTGTTCCGAAAAAGGACGGGGGATTGCGTCCCATTTTAGATCTTCGAGTTCTGAACGATTCAGTCATGCAGCTCAAGTTCAAAATGTTAACATTGAGACAGATCGTGCCACAGATCAGGTCCGAGGACTGGTTTGTCACGATAGATCTCAAGGACGCATATTTCCATATTTCCATCCGTCCGTGTCATTGGAAGTTCCTGAGGTTTGCTTTCGGGGGCAAAGCATACCAATATCGTGTTCTTCCATTCGGCCTAGCTTTATCACCCCGCACTTTCACCAAATGCATGGATGCAGCTCTGGCGCCGCTGCGCCTCCAGGGTATTCGCATCATGAACTACATCGACGATTGGTTGATTTTAGCTCAGTCGCATCAGTTGGCGGTTCAACATCGAGATGTTGTTCTCGCCCACATGAAAGAGCTGGGGTTACGGCTGAACGCCAAGAAGAGTGTGCTTTCTCCACTCCAGAGGACCACTTTTTTAGGCGTGGTTTGGGACTCAGTGTCGATGCAGGCGCGCCTGTCACCGCCACGTATAGAGTCCATCCTTGCAGCTGTGAAAAGTGTAAAGCTAGGCCAGCTACTCACTGTCAAACAGTTCCAGAGACTGTTGGGTCTCATGGCAGCAGCTTCCAACGTGATACCTTTTGGACTGCTGCACATGAGGCCCCTGCAGTGGTGGCTCAGGACCAGGGGGTTTTCCCCGAGGGGCAACCCATTTCGCACAATCAGGGTCACGCGGCGATGCTTACGTGCCCTGGTTATGTGGAAGAAACCTTGGTTCCTGTCCCAGGGCCCAGTGTTGGGAGCTCCTTGTCGTCGCAAACTGCTAACGACGGATGCTTCCCTCACGGGTTGGGGAGCGATCCTGGAGGGTCGCTCATCTCAAGGTCTGTGGGAAGACCATCATCGTTCCTGGCATATCAATCGCCTAGAGATGTTAGCTGTCTTCCGGGCTCTGAGGAGCTTTATCACAGATCTCAGGGGACACCATGTGTTAGTACACACGGACAACACGTCGGTAGTCGCCTATATCAACCACCAAGGGGGTTTGCGCTCGCGCCCGTTATCCAACTTGGCACGCCATATCCTCTTGTGGTCCCAGGGGAAGTTACTGTCACTCAGGGCAGCTTACATCCCCGGGGTCCAGAATATAGGAGCAGACACTCTGTCGAGGCAGGGGCCGAGGCCCGGGGAATGGAGGCTCCACCCCGAGGTGGTGGAGCTGATATGGAGGGAGTTCGGCCAAGCACAAGTGGATCTGTTTGCGTCTCGAGAGACGTCTCACTGTCCACTTTGGTTCTCCCTCACGCATCCAGCTCCTCTGGGACTGGATGCTATGGTTCAGACGTGGCCGAGGCTACGTCTGTACGCCTTTCCCCCAGTTGCTCTGCTCCCGGGAGTTCTGGAGAGAGTTCGCAGGGACCGGGTTTGCCTGCTTCTTATAGCCCCGCGCTGGCCGGGCAGAGTATGGTTTCCCGATCTGGTCTCCCTCCTCGACGGGCATCCTCTGGAGTTACCCGTCAGGAGAGACCTTCTGTCCCAGGCAGGGGGCTCAATATTTCACCCCCGCCCAGAACTGTGGAACCTGTGGGCTTGGCCTCTGAGGGGGCCCAGCTCATAGAGTCAGGTCTCTCAACTGAGGTTGTTGAGACCATTCTACAATCCAGAGCTCCCTCCACGAGGAAACTTTATGCCCTGAAGTGGAGAGTCTTGGTGCCAGTTAACTGCCCAATTGGTACAGTGCTGGAGTTCCTGCAGGACCGGTTCACAGCAGGTCTAACCCCGTCCACTTTAAAGGTTTATGTGGCGGCCATAGGTGCTTACCACATTCCTTTGGGTGGAATGTCTGTGGGGAAAGACCCTTTGGTATCTCGTTTCCTTCGTGGCACTTGGAGGCTGAGGCCTGCAGTTCGCTCTAGGGTGCCACCTTGGGACTTGTCCATTGCGCTACAAGGCTTGTCCCTGGCCCCCTTTGAGCCTATTGAGGAGGTTCCTGAGAAGTTTTTAACGCTGAAAGCTCTTTTCCTTCTTGCCATTTCCTCTCTCAAGAGAATAGGGGATCTCCAAGCGTTGTCGGTTGCTCCGTCATGCTTGGAGTTTGCTCCGGGTATGATCAAAGCATTTCTTCATCCGAGACCGGGCTATATCCCCAAGGTCCCCACTAATGTGGCCAGACCTATTGTTCTGCAGGCCTTCTGTCCTCCTCCCTTTCAAAATGCGGACCAGGAGGCTAATAATTTGCTTTGCCCAGTTCGGGCGTTAGACGCATATGTCCACAGAGCTGCCCTGTGGCGAAAAAGTGATCAATTATTTGTGTGCTTTGGGTCCCCTAACAAAGGAGGCCCGGTGTCTAAGCAAAGGATGAGTAAGTGGGTGGTCGAGGCTATCTCACTTGCCTATGAGGCGGCTGGGCAGCCTTCTCCTTTGGCTGTCCGGTCGCACTCGACGAGGAGTATGGCGGCCTCTAAGGCCCTTATTTCAGGAGTTTCTTTACAGGACGTTTGTGATGCGGCAGGCTGGTCCTCACCGCACACTTTCGTCAGGTTTTACTCTCTGGATCTAGACTCTGCTCCAGGGTCTCATGTTTTATCTTCCTAGTGCTGCTCTCTAGATTACACACAGGACAGACATTCGTAGCTATGGAGGCGTTGGTATAGACGTTCCCCATAGCGTCATTCTCGACGCAACGGGAGTTCCCTTGAAAGGGAACGCCTCGGTTACGACTGTAACCTCGGTTCCCTGAAGAGGGAACGAGCGTTGCGTCGCCTTGCCATATCTCCTTCATGCCTGTCAGCTCGACTTCAGACTTTTACGAAGCTTTCGTTTTCTGTTTCGGGCCGGCTTTTATAGCTTCCTGGTACGTGACGTCACCCGCCTCTGACGTTCCGCCACACCATTGGACTGATTTTACATGTGCTTCAAGACGTCATCACGCAAAGCGTTCCCCATAGCGTCATTCTCGACGCAACGCTCGTTCCCTCTTCAGGGAACCGAGGTTACAGTCGTAACCGAGGCGTTTTATACACGCACGCCTGCAAACGAACATGAGGTTGCTCTCTTATATCTTCGCGCTAACTGAAAGGTAATGTGTTCTCCCTTGTGGTTCAGTGGCAGAATCATAGGCTTTCGCGCTAGAGACCCGAGTTCGATCCCGGCTCTCGCGGCAGATAAAAATTTATGCTGTTCGCTTCTCCGAGCTCGCGGCCAGTTTTTCTTACATACAGAAAATGAACCCGCCTCTCGTACCACTCCTACTCATGGTGCTCGAGTATTTATGAGCGTCTAAACACGAGGGAAGAAAAGACGGTTAAGTCCCGCTGCGGCTGGACCACTGTCAAAGCTTCACGCTCTGTCAGTCCCCGTTGCCACGGCTACTGCAGATGTTTACTTCGCAGTCAACGAGCCGGTATATCTACCCGCTCGCCTGCGCGCAACCACCGTTCTCACGGCGACCCAGAGAAATCTCAAATGAGCATAATGTCTGGTTGCACGGCTCACGCCGTATGTGTTTCAAATGCAGTGAATGTGCCCACGTTTCCGTGTTCACCCCTGCACACAAGCACTATAAATCCCGTGTTTCTCACAGAGCCCACTCTCACAAAGCAGGCAGAAGCCGCTCGAGTGTTAAAAGTAGGTCACGTGTCCACCTCACCGTGCCCACACCTACTCACTGCCCGCTCTGTCACACGGCCTCTCACGACCGGTGATGTTTTAAATGTAAGTCCTGTGCCCGCCTTCACACATACTAACGAACATTTCGCCCCGACGCCGCCCTCGCGCGTCGCGCCTCACACTATATGTTCCCCGTCCAAGCCACCGGGACACCGTGTGTAAAACGGCCAGCTATCGCTGCGTGCGATCCGCCGTATCTAAGCACCAAGAGCGCGCGCGCTGCGCCCACCCCTCCGTTTCGAGCTCTCGAGCCCGTGACACACTCAAAAGCGTGGGAAGCTATTCCAGGCGCATCAGAATGGGTGCTAAGCACAGTAAAAAAGGGCTATACTCTGCAGTTCGCTCGCCGCCCCCTGCGCTTTCAGGCGCGTGCCGAGACGAGAGTGAATGGAGAAATAGCACATCTACTTCGAGCAGAAATAGCTACACTTCTGTGCAAAGGGGCTATAGAACCGGTTTCCCCTTCTATGAGCGAGTCGGGCTTTTACAGCCGTTATTTCCTCGTTCCCAAGAAGGACGGAGCTCTCAGACCAATTTTGGATCTAAGATGTTTGAACAAGGCTCTTATGAGAAGACCGTTCAAAATGCTCACAACCGGGCAAATTCTCGCGCAAATTCGCCCGAGGGACTGGTTTATATCTCTCGATCTAAAAGACGTGTACTTTCAGATCCAGATAATACCCCGTCACAGGCCATTCTTGAGATTCGCCTTCGACGGTCAGGTATATCAGTACACCGTCCTGCCTTTCGGCCTGTCGTTGGCACCCCGTACATTTACGAAGTGCATGGACACGGCTCTCGCTCCCCTGAGGGGTCGGGGAATGCGAATTCTGAACTACTTGGACGATTGGCTAATTCTAGCACAGTCAGAGGCCGAACTCATCGCCCACAGAACAGTGCTTCTAAGCCACCTGGACAGCCTGGGGCTCACGGTCAACTGGACCAAGAGCTCATTAGTGCCCAGTCAATCAACCTCTTTTCTGGGTTTGGATCTGGACACTGTGGCAATGACGGCCCGCCTGTCGACACAGCGCGCGCGCTGCATTCGACACCTGGCCGCGTCCTTCCAGCCGGGCAGCACCGCACCTCTCAAGACATTTCAGAGGATGCTGGGTTGTATGGCTTCAGCTGCAGCAGTGCTTCAGCTGGGTCTGTTACGTATGCGCCCGCTACAACGCTGGCTGAATGCCCGAGTGCCTCACAGAGCCTGGGCTTCCGGCGGCATTCAAATCAGAGTGACTCAGAGCTGCGTTTTCAGCACTGAAGCCCTGGTTAGCGGCCGACTGGTACCAGCGGGGAGTGACAATGGGAGCCATCTCACACCGCAAAGTTATCTCGACGGACGCTTCCACCTCAGGTTGGGGCGCTCTTTCGAGGGCAAACCGGTCTTTGGCCTGTGGTCAGACCAGGAGAAATGCCTCCACATAAACTGTTTGGAGATGATAGCGGTCGAGAACGCGCTCAAGCGCTTCCTCCCATTCATACAGGATCACCATATGCTAGTCCACTCGGACAACATGTCCGTGGTATCCTATGTGATCCGACAGGGCGGTGTCAGATCCAGGAACCTGTGCAAGCTGACAGGACGCCTTCTCGTGTGGGCTCACCGCTCGTTGCGCTCGCTGAGAGCCGCGCACGTGCCGGGCCACCTGAATGTCGGTCCAGACAGACTGTCCAGAGACATCATTCCCCCGGGAGAATGGTCCCTGCAACCCCAGACAGTCCAGTTTCTCTGGCGCCTATTCGGCAGAGCGGAGGTCGACCTCTTTGCGTCGAGAGACAACGCTCATTGCCCGAAATTTTTCTCGAAAAGCGAGGACGCGCTGTCCCAGACCTGGCCCAGCCTCCCGCTGTACGCTTTTCCCCCGATCTCCCTGTTACCACAGGTTTTAACAAGGATCAGGGAAACACAGCACCCAGTGCTCCTTATAGCCCCGCGCTGGGAGAACCAGATTTGGTACCCAGAGCTGGTGAGGCTGTCGCACTCACCCCCATGGCCGATCCCGGTGAGAAAGGATCTCCTCTCTCAAGCCGGTGGGTCAATCTGGCATCCCCATCCGGAGCGATGGTCTCTGCATGCATGGATAATCAACGGATACCCGTTGACCTGCCAGAAGGGGTCATGAACACGATCACGTAGTCTAGAGCTCCCTCCACGAGACGGCTCTATGCGTCTAAGTGGTCTGTGTTCTCTAAATGGTGCGCTACTAAGAGCTTTGATCCACGCACATGTGGGGTTTCGCAAGTGCTCTCCTTCCTACAGGAGCTGTTGGAAAAGGGCAGGTCCCCTTCCACGCTCAAAGTGTATGTGGCGGCTATTGCAGCGTTCGCTGAGACGACGCGCAGCCGGGCAATCGGAAGGAGTGAACTTATTATCCGTTTCCTCAGAGGAGCCAGGCGGATGAATCCCCCGCGGCCCCCCTCGGTTCCTATTTGGGATCTGTCCTTGGTCCTGGAGGCCCTGAAGGCTTTTCCTTTTGAACCGCTTGAATCTGTGGATCCTAAGTACCTTTCGCTCAAAACCGTTTTTCTGATTGCTCTGTCTTCAGTAAAACGCGTGGGGGATCTGCACGCGCTATCTATTAGCCCTGCATGTCTTGAGTTCGGACCGAATGACTCTAAAGTCATTCTCAGACCGAGACACGGGTATATTCCCAAAGCGATTGGTACCCCCTTTAGGGCACAAATCATCTCCCTCTCGGCTCTGCCAATATCCGATAACGGGGACAGTGATAACCTCCTATGCCCTGTAAGGGCGCTGAGAGTTTACATCACGTATTCCGCCGCTTTCAGGCGGTCCGAGCAGCTCTTTGTTTCTTTTGGCGGACGCACCAAGGGTCTCGCCGCCTCGAAACAGAGCCTGCCCAGGTGGATAGTGGACGCGATTGCAGCAGCTTACGCCTCCAAACACCTGCAGTGTCCTTTGGGTGTCAGAGCCCACTCCACTAGAGGCATGGCCTCTTCGTGGGCCTGGTCCAGCGGAATTTCTATTCACGATATTTGTATGGCGGCGGGCTGGGCCTCCCCATCTACATTCGTGAGGTTTTATAACCTGGAAGTTCCGCCCTGCAGGCTAAACTGTTATCAGTATAAGTGGCATGTATGCTGCCCAGTCGCTTATGCGCAGACTATGTCCACATACTGGTTAATTTTCTGGTTGGCACCAGGGGAAGGATTCTTTTCCACAAATAGACCAGTGTTTCTGCTCTATTCCCTTTCCTTATACGTGTTTATGCACTGTGTGGGCCCGCGCTGCCGGCCACACCATTTCCACTGATGTATACAGACCGGCTATGCCGCTCTATCATTTATGTGAAGTTAAGTGCTTAGTACAGGTGTTGGCCCGACCGGCCACCTGTTTCAACATTATGTTTTTCCCCGGTCTCCCTGGGATTCATGTGTTGGATGCTCAGCGCGCACAGCGTTGACAATGAGTTCCCGAAGCGTAAGCTACTTACGCAATACGAGAGAACCTCTCGTAAGAGAACGTACTCGGTTACCTAATGTAACCTCGGTTCTCTCTAGAAGAGGGAACGAGTATTGCGTAACCTGCCGTGACGCGCCACGAGCTTTTGCGCTTCAGACTATGAAAACCAGAGTTCAGCCTGTGAGCCCTCAATATATACATACTGGCCACACCCTTCTTGACGGTTAGAAGGGTGTGGAGGGCGCGAAGCCTCATTGGGTGTGACGTCACGCCGGGCTCACTGGTAGGCTTAAGCAGTTGCCGCCTGGCAGCCAATGAGCACGCTTATACAGCTTGCTTTGGTCTGCCTGCCGCTGCACTGCGTTGACAATAAATGCAAAATTAAGGATAATTTTTTGGCTTCAGATCTCGAAGAAAGAGAACTTTCCCGAAGCGTAAGCTACTTACGCAATACTCGTTCCCTCTTCTAGAGAGAACCGAGGTTACATTAGGTAACCGAGTACGTTTTACATATGGTTAGTATTACTAGTTTGACGGCTCTAACTAGACTAGAAGGTTTACAAGTTTCCCTCATCACAATGTTAAACCCAGTGGAAATAAAATAATAATAATACAAGTAAAGTGCTTGAGGTGAGATGGATTGATATTGAAACGTATAAAGGGTATGCTGGAGTGCGATACTGTAAGGCGCCATCAGCGTGCATGTACATGGTGGCACCATGTATAAAGTACATGCACTCTTCAGACGCTTTGTATGGACTTAACATTGTTATGAATCTTTATTATTATGATGATTTTTATTGATTTATTATGAAGCTTGCGTTCGCAAGCTTACTTGTATGGTCTCTCATTTATGATTAATGTTAACACATAACGTTAGCTTTACATGAAGGCCCGAACACGTCTTTAGTGATGTGCCTAAACACCTATTTTAACGTATCGCGCCGACCAGCATACCCGGTAAAGAAGTCGTCTGTTTACTTTTATGTGAGCCAGTTTGTTATTTCTCTTTGTCTTTTGTAGGATAGGGTACTGCTGAACAACAATTAGGACAGGTTTTGAATAATCCAGTCACATGAAAAACATAAGTAATTTGCACTTTTTAATTATTGCTTTGGAGGGTCAGTTTTGTAAATCTTTCTACTCCTATGCTCTACCTCACCATTCTCGTTGGCAAGTAACTCAATGTGGAAATGCAAAGATTGTGGTGTCTCCAAAGTCAAGCGTTCTGAGCTTCTCAAGCATTTTAAGCTTGATCATCAGAATTTTGGACGTCGTCATCCTTATCCTTGTGTTTATTCAGACTGTCCTTGTTCATTTAAAACTTGGAGTTCTCTGAAGAGCCATGTGTCAAGGAGGCATCCTCAGCATCCCCCTCAAAAAGATGCATTGACAACTTATAAATGCTTGCTTTGTGAATACAAACACACGTCATCGTTTAAAGACTACTTCCATCACATTGGGCAGCACCTGAAAAATAATAAAACTGTTCCTTGTGTTTTTAGTGGGTGCTCATACAAAACCAATATTTATGGATCATTTAGAACACACAAGGCAAGGAAACACAAATCATTCTCTGAAGAGGACTTAAAGCCTGGCATTGTTGTCAGTGAAAGACCAGTCCCTATTTTTATCTGCAGAAGATGACATTGAATCAGACGAAGATGTCTCACTTGATGAACCTACATCCTCTGGTGTAATAACAGAAAATACTGAAGACTTGTCCAAAGCTATAGAGCACAAATTAGCCTCAGTCCTATTAAAGTTAGAGCACGTTTTTCTTGTACCTGATGTGGCCATTGATGACCTTTTGCAGGAGTTGCAGTGAAGTACAGTTTCATTTCCAGTTGTTAATCAAACTATTCACCAGGTACTCGGTTACGTATGTAACCCTCGTTCCCTGAGTAGGGAACGGAGACGTTATGTCAGTGACGACGAATGTGGTTTCGCTTAGAAAGCCTCTCACCTTCGAGTATGAGCCAATGGCAAGAAAATGCCATGGGTCTGCAGAATTTGCATAGCGTAAGTCCGCCCCACGTCGTGGGTATATACGGAAGTACGCTGGCAACATGCAGATATGTTTCTTCGCTGAGGAGCCGAGACTGAACTCCGGCATCCAGCGGTACAGCGGAAGTGGCAGGGAGACGTATCGTCTCCTTTCGTGGAGTTACGTCGTGGAGTTACTACGAGTTACGTCAGTGACGACGAATGGGGTTCCCAGCCTAATCACGCCACCTCGGCTGTCTTCCAGTGCCCTGCGTAAGTATGAGCTCCCTGTCGTGAGGCTAGCACGGACGAAGGACTCCTACTTAACACAGGAATACCAAGGTACACTGGGAAGCATATCTCAGCGGAAATATGCAATTAGTGCCAGCCCGACTAATTGGGGGGGGGGTCTTAAGAATACACATATGACCCAGAGGGGCTGCATATGGAGTATCACTGGGGTGTCCAGCCGCAGGTGGAATATTTCAACCCCAGGGGTGGCAAGGTGGCTTGCCAAGGGAAAGACACATGCTCAGAGAGGCTTACAGTGGAAATACACATGTGGGGGAACCATGCACATGGAGGTACCTAGCCAAGCGCAAAAGCTGCCAGTGGCATAACTCTGGCGTTGACGTCGACAGTGCTGGAGGAACTCAGGGCCTGCGGGGAGGCTCACCTGAGGAGAATATCACACGTATCCCGTCCGTGGAGAGGAATGGCGAGTAAGCGAAGACACCTGAATCTAGTACCGGCTGGTTGAAGCGAGTACATGAGAAGAAACTGGCTCCACTCGGAGATTGTAGAATCTCGCGAATTTGTTAGGTGTCGCCCAGCCTGCAGCTCTGCAGATGTCTGTTAGCGAGGCGCCATGCACTAGAGCCCAAGAGGAGGCCACACTCCGGGTCTTTCAGGGTGGAGGGAGACAGCCTTCCCTCCAACCCTTCTTGCAGGAAGGAAAGCATGACACTGATCGGGCATTTCGTGGGGTCTTCACGACGGGAAGAACACCAGTTGACGAAGAGGTTCCACTTCAATGCATAGGCATGTCTCGTGGACGATGCTCTAGCAGAAGTGATGGTAGCCACCACCGCTGGTGATAGGGTACTCAAACCTGCCTCGTCCCATCCAGGAGCCACACGTGGAGGTTCCAAGATCGGGATGAGGGTGCCATAGGGTGCCCCATCTCTGAGAAACAAGGTCCTTCCTCAGAGGAATTGGCCAGGGAGGTGCTGTCGCGAGGAGTACTAGTTCGGAGAACCAGGTCCGGTTGTGCCAATAAGGGGCAACCAAATTGACATGCTGCTCCTTCTCCTCCCTTATCTTGCCGTCTGGGGATGGAGTCTCCATTCTCCAGGGAGAGGCTGAACCCGTGAGAGCTCGTCGGCTGCACAGTTCAGGTCTCCTGGAATGTAAATGGCTCGAAGCGACCTCAGATGCTTCTGACTCCATATTAGGAGGTGGCGGGCGAGTTGTGACATACGGCGGGAGTATTGTACTGTCGCGGTATTGTCTGATCTGACTAGTACGTGCTGGTTCTTGAGCAACGCACGGAAGCGGTGCAGAGCCAGACATACTGCCAGCAACTCAAGGCAATTGACATGCCAAAGGCGCTGGGGTCCTGTCCAGGAGCCCGCGGCAGCATGTCCATTGCACATGGCGCCCCAGCCCGTGGTGGAGGCATCTGTTGAGACAACAACATGCCTGGAAACTCATTCTAAGGACACTCCGGCCCGTAAAAAAGTTGGGGATATTTAATTTAATTTAACCAATCAATAATACTATTGATCAGCCTTACCAAACGTGGACGTTTTTTCCACTAGAAACAAACCTTGTTGTGCTATTTTGATTTAATACTGTGAAGCTGCTTTGATACAATCTGTATTGTGAAAAGCGCTATACAAATATACTTGACTTGACTTGACTTGACTTAAAAAACTGAGGTTCGACCACGGGGTGAAGGTCTGACGGCAGGCTGGAGTCACTGGGACTCGGAGCGTGCCGTGTTGCCATGCCCACCTCGGGACTCGATCGCGAAGCCAGTGCTGAAGCGGTCTCATATGAAGCAATCCGAGTGACGTTGCTGCAGGTGCGGATGCCATATGCCCCAGGAGCCTCTGAAATAGTTTCAGTGGAACCGCACTCTTGGCCTCGAATTGACGGAGGCAAATCAGCAGTGACTGCGTGCGCTCGCTCGTAAGTGACGACCGAGTCGATTTTTATACCGAGAAAAGAGATCCTCTGCACGGCGCGGTTTGCTCTTCTCCCAGTTGACCTGAAGGCCCAGACGAGCTAGGTGCCGGAGCACTAGATCCCTGTGTTCGCAAACCTGGTCTCGAGAGTGAGTTAGACAGGGCTAGCCCGAATGGGAGAACCGCGTACTGGTATGCCCGCCCCTCGAAGCAAACCGTAGGAACGGTCTGTGTCGAGGAAGAATGGAGACATGGAAGTAAGCGTCCTTCAGGTCGATTGCTGCAAACCAATCCTGTGGCCCCACACATAGAAAATGCGTTTGGCTGTGGCATCCTGAACGGCAGCCTGTGAAGGGAGCGGTTCAGGACGCAGAGGTCCAGGATTGGCCATAACCCACCGGATTTCTTTGGGACAATGAAGTAGGGGCTGTAAAGCCCGGACCTCATTTCGGCTGGAGGGACAGTCTTGATCGCACCCTTCGCCAATAGGGTGACAACCTCTGCTCTCATGATAGGGGCATTGCCACCGACCATAGTGAAGCGGCCTCCCCTGAAGCGGGGAGGAGACAGTGTGAACTGAATCGCATATCCGAGTCTGATGGTTCGGGCGACCCAGCGGAACAGGTTGGGAGCTCTAGCCAGGCTCCCAAGAACTGTGCCAGCAGGGTCATGCCGGCCCGGACGTGGGTGGCATAGCGGCCCGGTGTGGGGGCACGGTCATTAGCCGCATCCTGCCAGAGGAGGCCAGGGAAGGACCAGCGTTCCACGGGGCGTGTTCTGGCAGGGGTCTGGCGACAGAGGGGGATGAGAGTGGCGAGGCTAGTGAGTGGCGCGCACTGTCATCCACAGCCTCTTGGGGCTCGGAGGAAGGGGCATCAGTTCTTGAAACAAGAGATTCTCCCCCGGCCCTCCAGCGGGGGAAGGAGTGGTCCTGCTACCAGCTCCTGAGAAGAACTGAGCCCTAACTCCAAGCTGCCCGTCTCGAGAGTGCTGCTTAGCTTGCTGTTTGGCCGGCTATGGGGCGGGGACGGGCAGTGCCGCCCTCCTGCATCCTCCTCCTGCCCGGGGCCGGTGAAGGCTCGAGGGGAGGAGCCGCAGGGAGGCGGCCTCAGCGGGAAGCAGACTAAGGAGATCGAGGGAGGCAACACAGTCGAATCCTCATTTCCACAGGAATCAAGCCCGCCTTGTGATGCTGTGAGTGACATGACACCATCTGCTGGAGCCCCGAATTAAAACACTGGGTCCCCGAGAGGAACCAGGCACACACGGAAGCCCCACGGTTTGCAATGTGGAAGGATAGATTGGAGTGTGGCAGAGGGGACTCTCACACGGAGATCATTGAGTCTCGATCTATAAATATCGCGATGGTCATGTTCCCGCAATGAAAGCATGACTCATCCACGAGCGTTGCCGAGTGTGATTAAGCCCAACACACGAAACAGCGCTCGTGACCATTAGGCAGATGAATCACGCGCCCACATCCAGTAAATACATGGGCGAGCCATCTTGAAAAAGACGTGCCGCGTGCAGCTCTTTTAGAGAGAGGAAAAAGCTCAGCAGAGTGCTGAAGCGCCCAGGGAGAAACACACACACTGTCGGCAGATCACTGCACAGATCAGTAGCAGGCAATGCGATCTCGCTGGAACGCGCCGTCACACCAACACACTGAAGCGCCGCTCGTCTCGAAGTGAAGATGATTCAGAATGGCTTGTAGGAGTGAAGAGAACTCTTGGCTCCGAAGCGAAAACATATCTGCATGTTGCCAGCGTACTTCCTTATATACTGTTGTATTACAAATTTATGAAATGTTTAATTTAGGTTGCAACAGTAAAACCTTTTGTCTTTAATGGCTCGAGCCCCAGCCCTAGACGATGAATCGTTAGGTTGATTGGATTAGCAGGGGAGACTTTCACCTTTTGTCTTTAATGGCTTTGGGATTGGCTCTTGGAACCAGAGTTCCTGGCCAGTATCAGCATTTGAATAAGTTATGCTGATTCAATTGGACTGGTAGCGCACTCAGAGTAGGGTGTGTTCATACTTAATTTACATGCTTTGTTCAGAGACTCCACCTCTATGTAATCCCTCTCCTCTTTGAGAAGTATAATTACACTGAATACTGTATTAGATTTAGAATGTTGGACGAACCGCAGCCACGCTCAATAAAGAAGAACTTCTGTTTGAACGTGATCCCAACGTCTCCTGGTCTCTGCTTCGAAGAAGGAAAAAGTTCCCAACAATACCCACGACATGGAGCGGACTTACGCTATGCAAATTCCGCAGACCCATGGCATTTTCTTGCCATTGGCTCGTTTTGTATACTCGAAGGTGAGAGGCTTTCTAAGCGAAACCCTATTCGTCATCACTGACGTAACTCGTAGTGACCACGAAAGGGAACATAATTTGCAGGTTGATAAAGTTGTTGTAGATGAGTTAGCCACCTTTCTTTGCCAGTCACATCCAATTCAAACAGCAATCAGAGAGCAAGGTCCACTTTCCACTGCATGGAAACGGAAGGCATACTACAAAGCCCATTTTTCAGTAGTAAAGCCTGTAGAGTATGTGCTTGATCGGAGTGATGGAAGGACATTTCAGTACGTTCCAATTCTACAATCCCTGCAGCAACTTCTGAGTTAACAGCCAATACTTGATAATACACTTAATTTAAAATCAATGTATAAAGGAGATGAATGTAAATATACATGCTTTTTTGATTCACTCAACTTCCAAAGGAATGAACTGCTTTCTGAACCTGCTATCTCTTTAATTTTGTACGTTCATGAATTTGAGATATGCAACCCCCTTGGCACATTCAAGAAAAAACACAAAATCTTTGCATTTTATTGGATATTAGGCAATTTACATGAAGGATGTCAGTCATCCCTGTCTGCTATAAATTTAGCTGCTTTAATTAAAAGCAGTGATATTAAGCGTTTTGGGTATGACAAAGTGCTGGAACCATTGATTGATGACCTTGTCACTTTGGAGAGACATGGACTTTTCATTGAAAAAGTCGGAAAGACTGTGAAGGGCACAGTTCAATGTATTGTTGCTGTCAATCTTGGTGCTCACAGTATTGCTGGATTTGTCGAAAATTTCTCTGGAAAATATGTCTGCAGATTTTGTACAGCAGAGAAAGAAAAATATCAGACTCAAGAAGTTGGATCTGAAACATTCTGCATCAGAACTGAAGAACTACATTCTGCTCATCTTCAGTTTATGAAAGACAATGACTTGCCTCACCATTTTGGTGTGAAGGGGGGGTGTTTTCAGAAAAATGATCACACTTCAATGTTTGCACAGGATTCCCGGCTGATGTTGTGCATGATCTCTTTGAGGTTATAGTCCCTTTTGAGATAGCTTTGTCCTCAAAAGAGATTCTAAAATCTAAAAAGTATTTCACCTTGGAACACCTGAATAAAGCAATTCAGAACTTTCCATTCAAATGGAATGACAAGACAAATCGTCCACATACTGTTACCGTCACATACCGTCACATTTTCTGCAAGAAGAACAGTAGGGGGTAATGCCCATGAAAATTGGAGCCTGTTGAGGTTTTTTCCTTTTTTGATTGGAGACAGAGTGCCTGCCACTGAACCTGCGTGGCAACTTCTGAATGATTTGAAAGATATTGTAGATCTTGTTGTCGCTCCGGCCTTCAAGATATCATAGAATCAGATTCCAAGAAGTTTTTCCCGAGACTAAACTTTTGCCAAAACACCACTACTTGGAGCATTATTCTGAGCTAATTGAGAAATTTGGCCATCTGGTTGCTCTGTGGACAATGTGATTCGAGGCTAAGCATAGCTTCTTTAAAAGAGTTGTGCGTCACACCAACTGCTTCAAGAATGTGCTCCTGTCGTTGTCACAAAGACATAAGTTTCATATGGCATATCATCTGTATCAGTGCAGCTCTCTTACACCAAGACTGGAAGTATCACATGTTTCTAATCTTCCCATTGATGTTCTGAATGAAGACATATCACGGACTGTACAACAGAAACACCCAAACCTGGATGTTGTGTGCTTGGCCAAGGAAGTAACATTTAAAGGCTTCACCTACAGAGAAAGTATGGTCATTGCTCATGGAGAATGTTCAGGACTTCCAGAGTTTGGCGAAATTGTGCAAATTATTGTGTTGCAGGACAAACCACTATTCATTGTCAGAAGACTTGATGCATGGTATACTGAACATTATAGAGCCTATGTCTTGGTCCAGTCATCTGACAAGAAAATTTAACTTTTAGAGCACCATGACCTTACAGACCCATATCCACTTGTTCAGTACACAATTGGGGGAGATGCATGGTGGTTCTGAAGAGATATATACATATTTGAGGTTTGAATTGTTTATAAATTCTAAGAAAAGTGCACAAGATGTAGTGAACATGTAAATGTATAGCAATTATCTATTACTTGTACTGTATCTAATCTTATTTATTTTCTTTTTCCAGAATCTGTTAGCATGTCAGGAAGAAGACCTGCCAAGCTTTTGGTGATTGTGGGTCAAGATGATTCAAGAAAGTTGCTTCTGCTAGATGGGATTCCCGAATCAGTGGATGAGCTCAGTGAAAAAGTGAGGGAAGCTTTTGGATTAAATTGTAGATTCAGACTACAGTATCAGGACAAAGATTTTGGGGATGTATTTGTAAATTTGACGAACACTGGAGAACTTCAGAGTCTTGGCACTCTAAAGATTATCCCGTTGCCAGACGAAGACTCATTCACTGCTCAAACAAATGATGGGACCCAGACTAATGATGATGCTCTGTCTGATACAATCATCCTCTCACCCCCTGGCTCAGAAACAGTTTCTACAAGAAATCAACAGTGGCCAAAATAATTTAATATTCCATGCTTTTCTTATGACACTGAACTCCAATTAGAGAGAGGAAATTCTCTTTTTAAGGCTAACGGAACAAGGCTGACTGTCACTCCAAAGATGAAGTCTGATATTCTGGAGAAGGTTTGTGATGAGATATACAAGTATAAATCTTATCCCAGCAGTGCAAACTTCTGTGAAGTTTCAGAGGCACTTATCAAGAAACACTCTTGCTTAGCAGAAAAGGGATCCTTCAATGGGTGCTATGGGTGGACACAGAGACTTAAAATGAAGATTGGAAACCTACGCAGACAGTTGAAAGGTCTTGGATGCCCTGATTATTTGGTAAATTCTCTGAAAACCAAAGCCTCAGACCATGCTTTTCCAGCAAAAAATGTTAAACAACCTAAACGTGGTGAGGCCAATCATATCTCATCCCTACCTGCTGGAGAGACATCAGCAAACCTTGAAATTGAGCGCCTGGCACTTGTAAAGGAAGTGAAGAAAAGAAACAATGCATTGACAATCAGAGAAAAAATGACAAAGACGTTTGCCTTACGCAGACAAGAGATTGTGGAAAACCAACCTAGTGTTCAAGAACTGCAAGAAAGATGGCCAGCTCTGTTTCAACAAGAGGAGGTAAAAGCATTTATTTGTATTGAAAAATGTTAAAATGTAAGTGACTAATCCTGAATTTACCATTGTTTTTACAATGGTATTTTAGTATGTTTTTGAAAATGACTTAGATGCCCTAATTATACCTTTTGTTGTTTAATGCTTTGTGTGTCTATGTTTTTTTACAACTAGTTCTCAAAGTAAAATAATTTTTTTCAGAAGTCTATTTTTTGTTTCTCTTTCTTACAGATTAATGCAGAATTTTTTCGCATCACGACCTTACCTTTACAATCGAGATTTATGGCCTCTTTGGACAAACAGAGCTCTCAGCTTCTCCAGGTTATTAGGAGCAAAGGTGGAGCTCTAAGGATACTATTAAAGTTATGGATCAGGTATTGGTTGCATGCGAACAAAATTGCTTGTGGCAATCAATTTAGTAGTGTTTTGGTCTAATAAAAACAATACATCTTGAACATTTTGTAGAGTCTGGACATAGACATCAGAACAGAGTGCCTGCTGAAGTGCCTGATCATGTACCTTGGTGAAGATACAAGCTGTCTGATCAAAGAATACCAGGTAATGTAGACAATGCAAACTACTGAAATTTTCTCCAACCATGTTTGCATTAAAGTTATATTTCACTACCAAGTCAACATTTCCCCATGTTTTACTCGCCCTCAAGGCATCCTAACTGAATATGGTTACAGGTGCATCTCAATAAATTAGAATGTAGTGGAAAAGTTTATTTATTTCAGTAATTCAACTCAGATTGTGAAACTCGTGTATTAAATAAATTCATTGTAGTTTAAGTCTTTGGTTCTTTTAAGTGTGATGATTTAGGCTCACATTAAACAAAAACCCACCAATTCACTATCTCAACCAATTAGAATACTTCATAAGACCAATAAAAAAAATTCACATTTTCACATTTTTAGTGAATTGTTGGCCTTCTGGAAAGTATGTTCAGTTACTGTATCTGTACTCAATACTTGGTAGGGGCTCCTTTTGCCTTCCAGTCAACTTTGCATTTAATATGCTTTGATACAGCATTCTGTAAATAGTGAATGGGGGCTGTGCTGTTCTGTTACAAAATTCTGCAGAGGACAGTTATTCATACAGGTTTGAAATGACAAGAGTGTAAATGATGACAGAATTTTGATTGTGAACTACTCCTTTAATAGGGGTTGGTTCACCCAAAAATGCATTTTGAACACTGTTGAGTAGATTGATAAATGCCTCTGATTGGCCATTGTGGTACTGCACTCAACAAATATGTCTGTGATTGTCTACAATGGTCAACACATGGGAGTGTTTGATTGTACAAGTGTTTAAAAGCATTTTCAAAGCCAAAAAGAGTGTAAAAGTACGTCTTCACCCAAAAATGAAAATTTTGTCATCACTTACTCTACTCTTGTAATTAACCGTACAAATTTTATTTTTACACTGAACATAAATGAAGATATTTTAATGAAAGCTACAATGTTCTGCTGATGGTAAATTTCTTTGAAGATGTTGGACTGTATAAAGCCTTCTATACAAATTTAACTGTACTACTGTTTACTAAACCGGATTTGTTTTATCTAGGGTTAGTTAAATAGTTTACCCAAAAATGAAAATTCTTACGTTGTTTACTTATCCTTAAGCTAGGTGGAAGGCCAGGTGCATGTTGTTTATTGAGGGAGGTGATGGCAGCGGGATGCACTGTGGGAAGAAGGCAGGCCGGCAGAGCCACTGTTATGCTCTAGGCAATGTTGTTCTGGGAAACTTTGACTAGCCTGGTTAGACAGGTTTGAGAACAAAAAGTCCATTATATTTTCTTGGAACTTGCTATGACTATTTACAATGTCTTAAACCGCAGTGTCAAATGCAAGTCACTTTAGTTTTTTAGAACCCAACCGAATCGCAAAACACGTGTTTACTGCACTAATGCGGGCAGATGAGATTCCCATGCTCTGACTATTACAGCCGGTCTAGACAGGTGACATGTCTAAACAGAACAGGCCGTGGTTGTGATGTATGAATGCAACTTTCAGTTAATTTAATCTGATTTGAAAGCCCATGGGCCCTATTTGAACGATCTAAGCGCATAGTCCAAAGCGCACGGTGCAAGTGCACTTAAGGTGTGTCCGAATCCACTTTTGCTAGTTTAACGACGGGAAAAATGGTCTGCGTGCCCAGTGCATGGTCTAAAAGGGTTGTCCCTTTTCTATTAATGAGTAATGGGTGTGTTTTGGGCGTAACGTGCAAAAAAACAACCAAGAGTGTAATTTCACATTTCCTTTAAAGGTCCCATTGCATGAATATTTCTTAGGTAACAATACAAATTTCTTAATTTCTTAAATAACTTATTAGGTTATTTTTTTAGCTTAGCTTACTTAATTAGGTTAATTAGGTTAACCTTAATATGAGTTTCCCTAGCCTGCCTATGGTCCCCCAGTGGCTAGACGTTTTGATGGGTGTAAACCAAGACCTGGGTATTTTTGAGAAAATGAAAGCTCAGACAGGCGAATCTAGAAATCTTCCCCTTATGTTGTGATAAGGGGAAAGGTTACCTTCCCTTTCTCTGCTTTGCCCGCAAAGAGAATTTGGCCCGCCCATGAGAAAATGAGCTGCGCGAGCACGATATTGTTTTTTCCTCGAGAGACATGATGGCTTGCAAACAAACAAAGCATGGCAGTTGCTCAGTGTTTGGATGTACAAATGAACACAAAAGTATTTTTTTAGTTCCTTCATCCGAGCCTCTGAAGAACCAGTGGGTTATGTGAATTTCTGATGTGTAATTGTTCAAGTTCAGACAGATAATCTTTCTCTCAAAGTCGTTCAATACTGTTTATGCATCAGTAAATCAAGCCAGTGACTAAACGATCAACTTCACGTCGTTTCTCTTAGTAGGATGAAAATAATCTTACTTAAACTGTGATTAATATATACAGAAAGCGATCAAAGAACAATCCCTTTCCAATCGCCCAAGCTGTCAATCACACAGCGTGAGTTTATCTGGACACTTGCCAAAACTTGTTATGAAGTCAATGACGCTGTTACACTGCACAACGAAGCTCTTACTGTACTTACCTCATGTTTGCATTGGTGAAATCATTAGTGAGAGTGCAGAAACTGAGTTGCAATGATAAGATCTTCATTCACAATTGCGTCATTCACAATTGCGATTCTTCAATCACACAACTGCGTCAGGCTGAAACTAGCAAAAAACACTTGCTTCGCGCCTGGCGCTGCATTGCGCCAGGTGTATGATAGGGCCCCAGGTGTTCAAAGTAAAGGAGCTTCTCCTGAATCTTCATTCCATCATATCCAATAGAGAATTGCTTACAAGACCAAACTTTCATGCCATTCTGTGAGCAGACAATGGAAGTTAGTGAAATCATTAGTGAGAGTGCAGAAACTGAGTTGCAATGATAAGATCTTCATTCACGTGATCAACAGGCTGTCATCTGCTCAATGCTCATCACTGCAACCTTTTATGTGATGGGAATAGATCTAAATACTTAAACTTCTCACGATTCCTTAATCTCGATAGCTGTAATAGTAAAAACGTATAATAGCTGTAATAGTAAAAGTATTCGAGAGAGTTCCACATGTAATGCTAGATATTTCATATGCAAGCATGTCAGCCAATCACAGCAGTGGGCATTTACACTGAAGTCTCACAGCAGACACGCCCCTACAAACAGAGCGTTCAAATCAGGCTAAAATCAGCCTAGGAAATATGCCTTTTATTTCTAAATTATAACAACTTTTGATCTAAAAAAACATACTAACATTATAAGGGCACCCCAGGAAACATTCTAAAATAATAAAATAATCCATGCAATGGGACCTTTAAGAGCCAGTGTGTAATAAGCAGAGTGTATGCGCGTTGTGGACCCGCCTATAGGTGCATATTACTAACGTGCTCTTTAAATAACCCAAAAAAAATTGCACAGTTGACTTTAGACCAGGTTTCAGTTGGGCAGTGGCGCAGTCTATTCTAGTTGCCTCAAAATAGCAACGCGCCAACAATGCACCTGAACACACCTCGTTTTCAGACCAGCATGCCCATGGGCAAACAGATGGGCGCAAATGCATTTGCTATTTAAACAACGTGGTGCAGGACGTGAAAATGATAACTGCGTCAGGCTGAAACTAGCAAAAAACAATTGCTGCTGCATTGCGCCAGGTGTATGATAGGGCCCCAGGTGTTCAAAGTAAAGGAGCTTCTCCTGAATCTTCATTCCATCATATCCAATGGAGAATTGCTTACAAGACCAAACTTTCATGCCATTCTGTGAGCAGACAATGGAACAGCCTGTCTATGGCCTGATTTTAAAACTGGCAGAAAACAGTGTGTTGTTGACATAGTCTTCTTTCACTGTAAAGATCATTTGCATAACGCTTACACTCAAAATACACCAAGCGGAACATTTGCTCAAGGCGTGGACATGACCAACCAAATTCTGTAATTGGTCCATTGAGAATTCAACAGTGCACACAGAGCCTTCAAAGCCATCACGGGAACTGTGGGCACCAGCTGTACTGACCAATTTGGATGACAGCTTGCAGAAACAAAGCCCATTCTGGTAGAGCATTGTTAATGGGCTGTATAGTGGGCTGCACAGGACAGCTGTGCATGTGCCACTCTCCCCAGAGCTCCCTTAATGTTGCCGGCCTAAACATTATTTTCTAGTTTCCTAATGAGCAGAAGTGTGTGAAGGTATACAGTACAAGTTGCAAATGGAGAATATGACTGAGTTTGAGTAGTTAACTTAAATATACAGTTCAGCCCAAATAGAAAATCATTTACCCAGCTTTATGTCCTTCCGTGGTGGTGGAAAAAAATGTGGTTCATTTTAAAAGAAATGTGGTCAGAGTGCTTCAAGGAGTTTAGTGAAGTTGGCAATAGGCCTATATTCAAAGATTCAAACTTCCCGGATCAATATTCGTCAGCTAAACGTTAAAACACAACTGACACCTTACAGTAGTAACGACAACGAGCTATAACCCAATTTTCCTCAAAACAAGCTTTATAATATAAATTTGTCTCTAAGCAGGAGGTTGAAAGACATGTCCGAATAAGGGACTCTCTTCAAAGTGCAAAACCCAAAACCCTTTTGCACATTTTATATCATGAAAAATATTCAATAACTTCACTGTGACAAACTGTACTGTCACCAAATTCCCCTTTAAAATACAAATGATCTGGTGCTCCCGGCAACAGCTCCTCTGTGTGTGTGTGTGTGTGTGTGATTGTGACTATTAGCAGTGTTTGTATTGTCAGGTGAAACATAACAGGCTCTTTGTGAATATTTGGATGCTGTGTTGTTTTAATCAGTATTGGCCATTCCAAATAAAATAATTTCTGCAAGCACTTTCTGATCATTTAAGGGTCTGTTTTGTTACTTATTTTATTTTTTAATCTGCTTTTGGGATGTTCGTTGTCGTGAATTAGGCCTATCATTTTATTTAGATTTTCTTTAGTTAGGCCTGACACATTTTTACTTTCTCGTCACCTTCATTTTGTTCGTCAGCATTACATGCTCGAACCGCTGGAAGGATTTTTTTAACTATGACAAAAGATGAGAAACGCAAATCTAAGCCGATGGATTCATCTTTAGATCTCGGTGCAAGTGTTACTGTGGACTTCGACTCGTGCTCTGGTGAAGTCGTTTCTCTACCTGAAACTCCGATAAAGGAACCATCACACAAAAAAGCAGGAATGATGATGATGATGAAGATCTGCATTCCCCTTTAGCCATGATGATAATCATCTCTCAAGTCCGTCATTAATGAAAGAGCCGACATCCTTGACAAAGGTATTGAAGAAGAGAAGGTATCAGTCGAATTTCTGGCAGAAGAAATTAAAGATGTAAAGGGGAATGTGGAGCGAGATGATAAGCGGGTGACAAATGCCAAAAGACGAATCTGTGAATTAGAGAACAAAGTACAGGATCTCTCCAGATACAAAAGGAGATGGAATATGCGGCTCCACAGTCTACCTGAACAACTAGGAGAAAACATCAGGCAGAAAGTTCTCTCCTTATCTTACTACGCACCACTCCCAAGGATTGTGTGTAGCGTAACAAACTTTAGCCACTTGTTGAGAGAGCCCGTCAGCAAGGAGACCGCGCTTACTTTGTTGGTCCAAAGGCGTACATCGATGGCAAATAACTTCTTTTGCAAGACATGGAGGTCGTTGAATGATTTGAATTTGATTTTGTTGCTAGTGGTACTGTTCTGCTTTTATTGTCATGTTTCTGAAATTTAATAATAGTATTTCCCCCTTGTGCTCCTTTTGTCATCAGTTTGATGAGACAATTATTCATTTGTTTTGGGAATGTGTGTATTGCAAACATTTTTGGGTTGACTTTTCAAACTTTGTTAAAAGGTATCTATCTTTAAACTTCTGTATAAGCCAAAACATTTTGTTTTTTGGTGACTCTGAAATTAGACCCTTATCATTTTAAATTTGTTCTTAACTTGCTACTTTTTCTTCCCAAATTTTATATTCACAAGTGTAAATTTTCAAAGAAAACTCCTTCTTTTTTTATTATTAAGAAAGATTTTTATATATATATAAATTGTTTAAGGAACTCTACTGCATGAGCAAGTAGAGAACAGTTCCCTCAGTTTTTCCTCCCTTCATTTAATCATCAATCATTTAAGCTTAATATTCTTTATGTTTTTGTAATGTAACCCTTTGTATTGTTTAATATTGTCTTGTTTTTGTATTTGTTATTATTGCATAATAAAAATAAGAAAAAATAAAATAAAATCCCTACCAGCCGTTTGTTAGTCCTTAAAAAAAGATATCTTTAAAAGCAAATATCTTCCTCTACTCATCTTCCTACATCCTCAGCTCTTCTTGCTCCATCTCCTCTTCCTATAGCATCTATTCCTTTCCCCTCATCTCTTTCTATCTCTCCCACTGTTCATCTCCCTCTCAATATTGCCCCTCCTCTATCCTCTCCAAAACCTCTAACTCTTACACCTGTTCTTTTCCAATTCTTCTTCTTTTTTTTCCCTTTCTTTTCCCCTTTTATAGTTTTTGTAATTGAGATAGCTGTGTAAACAATTAGGAAATTTGCATTTCCTGTGTTAATACTAACTCGTCAGATATTTATTTGGGGCTAATTGAGAACATTCTAAGTGCAACTGAGAATTTAACAAATAACTATGGAAGCCTGTTTCCGCCACGGTTGAGTAAAAAAAAAAAAAAAGATTCTTTAAGTCATAGTAGTCTCAGACAGACTTAGTATCTCATTATATTGAGAAAGTTTATCATAATAATGACTTAGTATCTCATAATAATGAGAAATGTTCTCATTATAATGAGAAATGTTCTCATAATAATGACTTCTCATAATTATGAGAAACTTTCTCGTAATAATGAGAAACTTTCTCGTAATAGTGACTTAAAGTCCATGTTCCAGGTTAACCGCCACTGACGATTAATGGGTACATAAATCACTCAAGATATTTATATCATTTTTAAAATGTCATAAAAATGGTCTTAAAGACCAGTTTTTTACGTTTTTGGTATTAACGTTTTTTTTTATGCAATTCGGTGATGACGTCACGTTGGGGAGAAGTGGAGGAAAGGTAGCCTCAGCCTAGTATTATGGTGCGTTCAAGTCATCTCGTATAGATCGTATTTACGAGTTAAACGCACTTGAACACCACCACAATGTCGTAAATACTTAATAATTAAAAGCATGGTCCGAGGAGAATGAGTGGAGAGTTGGTGAAGTGTCCTGGTGAGTTCATTTAGCAACGCAGAAATGAGCACTGGAGCTAGTCTACCATAGACTGTAAAAAATAGTCTACGAGCAGCCGTGCACTAACGGCATTTTTTTTTTTTTACTGTCATTGAATAGCACCGAGTGAAAAATCTACGTTTTCTTTATATCTAGTAGAAGTGATCATGACGTTAGTTCAGATAAGTACCGCTAACCTTTGTCATAGTGTTGTAGACGTAGTACTGGTAAACTTTGTCTTTGTCATCTAGAAATAGAAGGCATCATGCTAGCTATATGGGCGTTTCTTAGCGTTTATCTCTTCCTCCAGTGAAAATGTTGTTGCAAACGTAGCCGCCGCGTGTCTGCCGCTGTGTTTGGCAGGTGCTTGTGTGAGCAGTGCCGTCCCATGGAAACTGCGTTAGAAAGCTTGTGCTGTGTAGGGAAGTGAGTGCGTTTTGGTCGCTGGTCGAGGAGCTCACCCAGCGACCAGATGTGACGTGCCTCACTCAGCATCCAGAGTTTTTACACTCAGCACAAACACAGTAGTTAACCATTGTCAATCTACCTACTATATATTTCTATATATTTATCTGTCTAGCTGCTAGCTATCTATGCTAACGTTATGCTATCTGGCTGTCTGCCTATCTCTCTCTATACTAGCCTATCTATCTATCTATCTAAATCTGTCTGTCTGTCTGTCTATCTATGTCTATGTATTTATCTATTTATCTATAATCTGCGCTATCTGAATACTCTCGTCTCGTCTACTAAGTTACTCGTCTCTCTAGTCACTCTCAATGCTCTCAAGGCGGGCTTTATTAAATTCTCTCCCCAACGTGACGTGATGCAATGCATTGTGGTGGAAAGGAGAATTGCAAGCCGCTGTAAGATAGTACCTACTTTTTCGTATTATATTCCGTTTTGTGATACCCAATAACATAAAATACAATGGATAACAGTTTAAATGTTTATTACCAACAAGTAAATTGCACAAATTCGTTGAAAAATTAACCCTGCAACACGGCCTTTAACATCTCATAATAATCTCAACTCGTAATAATGACTTATTTTCTCGCACTTCTACGCATGTGCAAAGCAGTGGAGCAGAAGGGAGTGCCACACTAGCGATATCCGCTGGTCAAAGCCGTGTAAATGCATCACAGCAAACATGGCATGGCACACTCTGCAAAACAGTTGTATTTATTAAAGTCAGTTTGATCTACGAAGTCCAATCTGTAGTATCATTAAATAACATTGTGGCGAGGGGGGCGTGGTTCTGCAGAGTCTGTAGCGGGAGAGAGAGGAAGGAAGCGAGCGGTGAGTAAGTAGGTCAAGTGCAGATGATGAACACCTGTGTCTGATTTCAGTAATTGGCGTGGAGAGACCGGATATAAGCGCGACCGGGAGAGAGTGAGAGAGAGAGAGAGGGACTGGGACCTCGTGTGCTGCTGCCGACTGCGAGAAGCTGACGATTTATATTCTGAATTATGGACTGAGTTTATGCTGTGTTTTGCACGGTGAACGCGCTACGTACGCACCTTTTTGTTTATGTTTTCAACTTGAGTGAATAAAACGAGAGTCCCAGTCATCGCCGACCCCTTGTCTTCTTCCTTCCCTCACTACAAAGTATTGAACCTTATCACACTGGTGCCGAAACCCGGGAAGGGAGAAGAACGCCGCCGCCATGCAGACCCCGCCAGCAACGCCATTTGCGGATATCATCCAGTCGCTCGCCGGTCTTCACCAGGAACAACATCAACACCTGCTGGTGATCAAGGAGGAGCAAGACAAGCGGTTCGAGGCGCTCCTCCGATCCCAGCATGAAGACCGCGAGCTGTTCCGGAGCTGGGTAGACCGGGAGGTTCGGGCCATCCCCCCAGCAAGAGACACATCATCGCAGCTGCCTCTCAACAAAATGGGTCCACAAGATGATCCAGAGGCGTTTCTGGACCTATTTGAGAGGTCAGCGGAGGATCGGGGATGGCCCAAAGCGGACTGGCCAATGCGGCTGATCCCTTTGCTCTCCGGAGAGGCGCAGCTAGCCGCACACCAACTGCCAGTCCAGAATCTCCTGGTCTACCAAGACCTCAAGCGTGCCATCCTCCAGCGGGTCGGTCGGACTCCGGAACAACATCGACAGAGGTTCAGGTCGCTGACCATGGAAGAGTCCGGCCGGCCCTTCGTCATGGCACAACAGCTCCGGGACTCCTGCCGCAAATGGCTGATGGCCGACCAAAGCGACATCGAGGGAATCATCGATCGTGTGGTACTGGACGTGGGGTGTTGGATGTCCTTAGAGAGACTTGGGAGGACGGACCTTCTAATAGTAAAAACGAAATTCAGTATGTCCTGGATCTGAGAACAAAACTCCACACGTTGGGGCGGCTATCTATGGAGAATTTGTTACAGGCACAGGACAAACAGAGTCGGCTGTACAACAGGGGGGCTAGACTGCGTCAATTTGCACCGGGAGATAAAGTGCTTGTATTACTCCCTACTTCAAGTTCAAAATTACTCGCGAAGTGGCAAGGACCCTTTGAGGTCACACGGCGAGTTGGGGATCTCAACTATGAGGTAGCTCGAATGGATAGGGGCGGAGCACATCAAATATATCACCTCAACCTACTAAAAAAATGGTCTGAGGCAGAATCAGTGATGCTGGCGATGGTAGTGAGCGGAGAGGAGGATCTCGGTCCAGAAGTGAGTTCAAAGTCACAATCTCTCGCTCTGGCCCCTGGGGGAGACCACCTCTCATCCTCCCAGCTCACTGATGTAAAAACAATACAAGCAGAATTTGCTGATGTGTTCTCGCCCCTGCCTGGTCGAACGAATCTCATTCAGCACCATGTTGAGACCGAGCCGGGCGTGGTAATTCGCAGTCGGCCGTATCGCTTGCCTGAACACAAGAAAAAAGTGGTTCAGAGCGAATTAGAAGCAATGCTAGAGATGGGAGTGATAGAAGAATCCAACAGTGACTGGGCGAGCCCGATAGTTTTAGTTCCTAAAACGGACGGCTCAGTACGGTTCTGTGTGGATTACAGGAAGGTGAATGCTGTGTCGAAATTCGACGCATATCCAATGCCCCGAGTTGACGAATTGCTTGATCGGCTAGGTACTGCTCGTTTTTATTCGACACTGGACTTAACCAAGGGTTATTGGCAGATCCCCTTGTCTCCCATGACCAAAGAAAAAACAGCTTTCACAACGCCGCCGTTGGATTACACCAATTTGTTACTCTTCCGTTCGGGTTGTTCGGGGCTCCAGCGACTTTTCAGCGTCTGATGGACAGAATTCTCCGGCCGCACGCTGCATATGCCGCTGCTTATCTGGATGATATCATCATCTATAGTGGTGATTGGCAGCGACATATGCAGCATTTGCGCGCTGTACTGAAGACGCTGAGAAGGGCTGGGCTCACGGCCAATCCGAAGAAGTGTGCAATTGGGCGTGTGGAAGTCAGATATCTGGGTTTCCACTTGGGTCATGGACAGGTGCGTCCCCAAATTGATAAGACTGCAGCGGTTGCGACTTGTCCAAGACCCAAGACCAAAAAGGAGGTTAGGCAGTTCCTGGGGCTGGCGGGATATTATAGAAGGTTTGTTTCTAATTATTCGGACCTCGCCAGCCCGCTGACTGATCTAACTAAAAAGGAAGCACCAGATACGGTTCAGTGGACGGAGCAGTGTCAGCAGGCTTTTACCCAGATAAAGGCTGCTCTGTGTGGCGGACCGCTCTTACATGCTCCTAACTTTTCTCTCCCTTTTATGTTACAGACAGATGCATCGGACAGGGGGTTGGGCGCCGTCCTGTCCCAGGAGGTGGAGGGTGAAGAGCGGCCGGTGCTGTACATCAGTCGGAAGCTCTCGAAGAGAGAGACGATGTACAGCACCATAGAAAAGGAGTGTTTGGCCATCAGGTGGGCCGTTCTCACCCTCCGGTATTATCTCCTGGGGCGGGAGTTCACCCTCTGTTCGGACCACGCTCCCCTGCAATGGCTCCACCGCATGAAAGATACCAACGCGCGGATCACCCGGTGGTATCTGGCGTTACAACCCTTTAAGTTTCAGGTGATCCACAGGCCGGGTGCACAGATGGCTGTGGCCGACTTCCTCTCCAGGAGGAGGGGGGGGGGAGGCTGCAGGCCGGATGGCTCCCCGGCCTGAGTCGGGCGGTGGGGGTATGTGGCGAGGGGGGCATGGTTCTGCAGAGTCTGTAGCGGGAGAGAGAGGAAGGAAGCGAGCGGTGAGTAAGTAGGTCAAGTGCAGATGATGAACACCTGTGTCTGATTTCAGTAATTTGCGTGGAGAGACCGGATATAAGCGCGACCGGGAGAGAGTGAGAGAGAGAGAGAGAGAGGGACTGGGACCTTGTGTGCTGCTGCCGACTGCGAGAAGCTGACGATTTATATTCTGAATTATGGACTGAGTTTATGCTGTGTTTTGCACGGTGAACGCGCTACGTGCGCACCTTTTTGTTTATGTTTTCAACTTGAGTGAATAAAACGAGAGTCCCAGTCATCGCCGACCCCTTGTCTTCTTCCTTCCTTCACTACAAAGTATTGAACCTTATCACAAACATCAATTAAAAATCATCAGTATATCTTCCATACTTTTCCATGCGCAAGAAAATGTGTGAAAGTGGAATGCAGAAGCAGGACGGTTCCTCTTCGGTCGGTCAGTCGACGGCACGTCGAGACAGACGAATAGGAATATTGCTAGAGAGGCCAATCTACTTCGAGTGAAACTATGTAGCGTCTGGACCAATCAGACACACACAAATTATTCATTTATTTAATGAATAATCCAGCAAACTCACTCTCCCAACAAATGCCTGTGGAACTTCCCCCCCAAAAAACTAACATCCCAAATGAAGCTAACACACTGGCAGGACGTGGTGTCTTGTTACAGGACACACTGGGACTGATAAGAGTTTTACGATCCAAAGGAATGTCCAGAAAGCTGTGACTCTCACTTAAATTCTTGCAGAGGAAGAGAAATAAAAACCCTGTTAATCCTATATATTCTATATATAACCACTTGAGAAATGTGTGAACATGTATCTAATTTTCCCATCTCATGATTTTCCTTTTTTGTGGTGTGACTTTTGTATTCTTGTAAACTCTATTGGGTTAATGTTTCAGACTTTGCATATTATGGTTAACCAAAATCATATGTGTGGCATGTTTGGTCTCTATAAAATCCAATCTTCGTCTCCGATTTGTTAATTTACATTACATTTTGCTAACTTTGTGACGCATTAGTATTATAAGAATCTTAAAGATTCTTTTCTTAAGCACCCAATGAAAGTACATATTCAAATGCCCTGCTAGAACACAATGGGTCGTAAAATTTCCCCCCAAAGGGAAATCTTCTCATTGGCTCTTGCACCTCCAGAGGTTATGCCATCTTCACGCTTTAAAGTCACTGATCAGCTCTTAGCTCTCGCTTAGTCCCTTTCTGAAATGCTGACGTGAAGATGATGCTGAACTAGAAGCTTCTAAGGACCCACCAAGTTTGTGCCAGGCTCCAGCCTTGTCTTTCCATTCACCAAAGATACTCTGAAATCCACTGGTTCTCTCTCATCAAGACCACATCAGCAAAGATCAACTGGAGCTTCAACAGATTGCATCAGGACAGTTTAATTCAAATGGGCGAGACATGCAAGTATCAAACTTAGTCTCATTATTTGATACATTAAGTATCCTTACCCCTTTATAGAAGGGCGTGTTAGAACTAAACTGATGGTTTGCTCAAGGCTGTTGATCTGCTGAATTTCAAACAATGCTATAATTTCTTGCTTTCCTGTATTCTCATTCGTCACTAATCATATAGATTTTTGCTACTGCTCTTAGTAGTACTGTAAATTAAGAAAGACATTTCCCATGCCCCGGAAATGTACATTTCTTAGAGTTAATAAACAGTTAATACTGAGTGTTCATGGGACAAACAGGTTAATTGATTGTAATATTAATTTACAACAGTAAGTTAATTATATTAACTGATCCAAATATTCATAATCAATTATAACCAGCTATTACTGATTATTAATATTTCATAGGGCTAATTTGCTACAACTAAAACAAGCCAATACACATTGGCATGCAATCATTTGCATCAGCTGTTAAGCCTCGCAGCGCGGGTATAAAACGAGCAGCTGGTGTGATTGCACTTTAGCTTTTTGCTTCGGAACCAAGCACTTCGATGCTCTCTTTAAACTACAAGAGTTTAACTACTACGAGCAAGTTTCTTTTTTGGATCCCTCCACTCTGGTGCGGGCGTGATGACACAGCAGCGTGAGCAGTCTTTTTCTCTCTCTCTTCTCTCTCTCCCCTTCTCCATTATTTTTTTTGCCCTTGAGCAAACAAAAGGCTGTTCTTACAGCTGGTAAGGTGTGCAGGTGAGAGCACTCAAAAGCCGTTTTGACGGCTGGTAAGATCAGTGAGAGAGACGCGTCTGTTTACAAAACTTTACAAAGTTCTGTTTCTGGATGCGGTCGTTACCCGGGATCGTGGGATGGTCACGATCGCTGCCTCGTGTGTCTGGGCCTCGAACACACCGAGGCAGCTTTCGTTGATGAGTCATACCCATTGTGGGAAGATGACCATCTCGGAGTTGCGGTCGAGACTCTTGTTCCTGCAAAGGGGCAGAGTCCCCGTGCCTGCGCCTCGATCTAACCCTCCTCAGAGGGTTGCTTCGGGCTCTGATATGGAAAACCTGAGTCCTGAGTCCCGAGCCCTCGAGGCTGGACGATTGGTATCTCGGGGTGGCATGCGCTGGTTCTCAGCAACCCACCCCAGTGCCTTTCTTCCCTGAAGTGCACGAGGAGCTCACGGGGACGTGGACGGCACCTTTTACTTCCAGAAACCGTTCCGGTGGCTCCTCCTCCCTCACCACCCTTGATGGTGGGGCGGCTAAGGGATACACGCGTATCCCGCCAGTGGAGCGGGCCATTGCTATGCAGCTGTGCCATAACTGCACTTGGTGCGGAGAACCGTGTCTCCCTTCCCGGGCCTGTAAGTACTCGTCGGACCTAACCGGCAAGGCTTACAAGGCCTGTGGGGAAGCAGCCTCTGCCGTGCATGCCATGGCGTTGCTGCAGGTCCATCAGGCCAAGGCCCTGAAGGAACTGCACTTCTCCAAGAACTTCGTGCCGCAACGGACCTCGCACTTTGTGCGACGAAGGTCACCGCACGGTCAGTGGATCGTGCGATGTCCACACTTGTGGTCCAGGAACGCCATCTCTGGCTGACATGAGGGAGACCGACAAGCTCCGGTTCCTTAACTCCCCCTTGTCCCAGACCGGCTTCTTCGGTGATGCGTTCAAGAACTTCGCCCAGCAGTTCTCGGCTGTACAAAAGCAGACTGAGGCCATCAAGCACATCCTGCCGCCTCCACCCCACCGCCCGCGGCTCCTAAGTCTGCTCGTTTCCGGGGGCGGCCTTCTGCGTCTGCCCTCACTCCCACGCCGCAGCAGCAGCCTCCACCTAAACGGTGCCATGGAGCCAGGCAGGCCACCCCGCCTGTCCAGGCCCCCGCCAAGAAGGGCGGTAAAGCCAAGCGGCCCTAGGATGAGCGACCCGGAGATGGATGGGACTGCTTCAGGAGACGGTGACCGCATCGCTCCCTCTCCCGGAAGAGGGCCGGGTGTTCCACCTCGCTGCCCCACTCCGGGTATGCCTACGGTCCCTTTGGTCCCGCTTGTACGGTCTCTGCAAGCCTGGTTAGCGCTCCCCAGTCCGTCTCTCTGGCTCATTCGGACCATCAGGCTCGGCTATGCGATTCAGTTCACCCGGCGTCCCCCCAAGTTTCGGGCCATCCATTCCACTACAGTGAGAGCAGCCAATGCCCATGTCTTGCGAGCGGAGATCGCAGTCCTACTGGCGAAGGACGCGATAGAGCCGGTCCCTCCAGCCGTTATGAGGTCAGGGCACTACAGTCCCTACTTCATTGTACCCAAGAAAAGTGGTGGGTTATGACCGATCTTGGACCTGCGAGTTTTGAATCGGAGCCTCCACAAGCTACCGTTCAAAATGCTCACGCAGAAACGCATTTTCGAATGCATCCGTCCCCAATATTGGTTTGCAGCGATCAACCTGAAGGACGCGTACTTTCATGTCTCGATTCTTCCTCGACACAGGCCGTTTCTGCGCTTTGCGCATATCAGTACAAGTCACGGAGGGGGCCCTTGTTCCCATGAGAGAACAGAGCGTTCGCATTCTCAACTATCTCAACGACTGGCTCATACTAGCACACTCTCGAGAACAGTTATGCGAACACAGGGACCTTGTGCTCAGGCACCTCAGCCAGCTGGGCCTTCAGCCCCCTTGCAGAGGATCTCTTTTCTCGGTATGGAGTTGGATTCGGTCGCACAGACAGCGCGCCTCACAGAGCAACGTGTAGAGACATGTAGAGACGTGACCAGACAAAGAGTGAGTGACTGAGTGCTGAATATAAAGGTGAGCTGGTGATGGGATCCAGGTGACGGTAATTACTACTTAGAGTAGAGTGAGTGCAGGTGTGCGCCAAGGAGGATTCTGGGGAGTGTAGTGCAGAGACAGATGAGGAAGACAGACGGTGGATGTGACATTACTCCCCCCTCCCACAAGGCGCGACCCGCGCCAAAGGCAGCAGAACACGGGAGGGGGGGTGGGCATCCTGCAGTCCGTGATGGGGAGGTGGACCGGGTGTAGATGGACGGACTCCAGGATGGTCCAGACGGCCATGGCGGAGCAGACTGGTCAGGGGGCCATGGCGGAGTAGGAGACCACCCCTCGGGCAGTCCTGGCGGAGACGACCCCTCGGGCGGCCATGGCGGAGACTTCCCTTTGGGCGGCCATGGCGGAGCAGGCTGAGGAGGTGGCCATGGTGAAGCAGGCTGAGGAGGTGACCACGGCGGAGAGGACCCCTCGGGTGGCCATGGCGGAGAGGACTTATAGCCCCCCCCAAAATTTTCTTGGGGAAATTATCAGGCTTTGACACTGGGCTGAATGAGGCAGGGGGCGAAAGCGGCTCTGGGCTGGACAGGACCAGTGACGAAGGCAGCTCTAGGCTGGACGGGACCAGCGATGAAGAGGGCGTTGAGCTGGGTGGGACCAACGGGCGAAGAAGGCTCTGAGCTGGACGGGACCAGCGGCGAAGAGGGCTCTGAGCTGGACGGGACCAGCGATGAAGAGGGCTCTGAGCTGGACGGGACCAGCGGCGAAGAGGGCTCTGAGCTGGACGGGACCAGCGGGGAAGAGGGCTCTGAGCTGGGCGGAACCAGCGGCGAAGAGGGCTCTGAGCTGGGCGGGACCAGCGGCTCTGAGGGCTCTGAGCTGGGCGGGACCAGCGACGAAGAGGGCTCTGAGCTGGACGGGACCAGTGGCGAAGAGGGCTCTGAGCTGGGCAGGACCAGCTGTGAAGAGGGCTTTGAGCTGGACGGAACCAGCGGTGAAGGCTCTGTGCTGGACGGGACCAGCGGTGAGGAGGGCTTTGAAAACTCTGGCTCTGGCTCGGGGAGAACGACGCTCACAGACTCTGGCGGGCAGGCGACTGGCTCTGGCGGGCAGGCGACTGGCTCTGGCTCTGGATCGTCAGGGCTGATGAGAGGAGGAAGATCGCTGAAGTCATCAACCTCAGACATAGGCTTGGCTGGGCAGACGGCTGACTCTGGTTCGGCTTGGATGTGGAGATCTGGCTGGGCGATTCCCACAGAGAGGGAGGAACCGCACACCCATAGCGTGTGATCAATGAATTCCATGAATGTCCGGTGGGTATCGTCAAGCAGTAGTATCTGGGCGAGAGGATCCTCTAGTCCACTCCAAAAGTGCAATTTAAGATCCTCCTCCTCCCAGCTCACATCCTGATAGAGATCCAAATAAAACTCTGCATATTCCTCAAGAGATCGACCATTCTGGAAAAGGTTAGGGGTTTCCGTGGGGCTCTGCATTATGGTCTGGTCTTCTGTCAGGTTTCGTACAGGAAGCAGACAAGAAGGTAAGTTTTAAGTGCTTTATTGCAGAATGGAACGGATCCAGTGGAGAATGGTGAGTATGCAGATAACAGATAAACTATGGTAACTTAACTCAATGATCCTATTGCAGGTGATGAAGGCAGATGGCAGATGGCAGATGAACCAGGCTGAAGAAGATCGGGAAAGCAGGTAAGTATCCGGATGACAAGAGGTGAGTCCGTGGTGAGTCCGTGGTGAGTCCGTGGTGAGTCCGTGGTGAGTCCGTGGTGAGTCGTGTAGAGACGTGTAGAGACAAAGAGTGAGTGACTGAGTGCTGAATATAAAGGTGAGCTGGTGATGGGATCCAGGTGACGGTAATTACTACTTAGAGTAGAGTGAGTGCAGGTGTGCGCCAAGGAGGATTCTGGGGAGTGTAGTGCAGAGAGACAGATGAGGAAGACAGACGGTGGATGTGACACATGCATGTGATACTGATGCATTTTTAAAGCTGTGGCATATGGTTATGGTACTTTGTGGATGTATTTGTCAAAAATGACAAAGAAAACACTGCATTATTGTATTAAAAAGACTATATTTGGTATTCACACAATACAGACACAAAATCTCCAACTATAGGCATTTAATTACAAGACATTCAGATATAAGATTTGTATCCCTAATATAAGTGAAAGTATGTACTATGGAAATAAGTACATATATGCATGTATACATATATGCATCTTACATATATTTCACATTTATGTGCATATACGGGAAAATATATGGCACTTACATGAAAACGGCCATTTTTGCTATATTTTGAAATATATGTTTCATATATGTCTATGTGTTTTACATATATGAATTTTGCATATATTCTCATATAGGCAGCAGACATACATGGGCACTGACATTATATATGTAATTTACATATACCTGTATTGACATATATTACATGGAATTGGAACCGGTATCGTTCAATTCTATGACAGCTGTGTTGCGTTCAGTCCAAGATGGCGGAGCTGCAGCTCTGCGCATGGGTGCGTTTGTTGCAATGGAATGTTCTATTGAGTTTCGCCTCTTGGTACTTCCAGTTGGCTAGCAGACCATCACCTGCTGTTAGCATCCCATTGACTCCCATTCATTTTGGCGTCACTTTGACAGCGAATAACTTTACATCTGAGGCGTTTAAAGACTCCATTTGTCCATTATTTATTTTTAAAGAAACACGAAAATGTATAAAAGGCTCCATTACCTTGTATCTTACGTTATGGCCCCGTAGAAGCAGTTTTTGTAAAAATAGGCTAACGATTGCATCATACCCACGCGACTCTCTGTCGCACAGTACAGAATTACCGTATGGAGAGGAGGGGAAGCTCGCGTGCAATCGGGGGGACGTGGAGGCAAAATGGCAAAGTAATTAATCAGAATACTTAGCAAAAGTTTCTCCTGCTCCTAGCTCATGGACAGCTCCTACTCACACTCCCGTCTCTGCAAGTTTCAGAAGAGAATGATTAAGATTTCGCTTGGCACTGCTACTAGAAGACAGACGGGTTAGTGAAGACCATCATGAAGTTAGTGCTTCTAATTGACTTCACTTGTCTCCGTTGAACCCAATGGGGTCGCTGTGTCCAGTTTATATACTGTCTATGGGTACTTCTATAGACCTTATGTAGCCCCGCCCCTTTTCAGCGCTGCGCTCGTTGTCTTTTGACTTCCGGTCTGTATTTTCACAGCGATCTTGCATATTTATGAATGAACGGCTCGTTTTAAAATCTTCCCGGTCTACTGACATTTGTTAAGACATCTGCTTTAAACATTACAATCCTCATGATAACTTTCGTTAACTTTACATTAAGTAAATCCACTTCAAAAGCTAATTACTCCTGGACAGCAATGCCATAGAAATTAGGGCTGAACGATATGGACAAAATTTCATATCTCGATTTTCATGCCAGATATCTCGATATCGATACAATACGATATATATATATATATATATATATATATATATATATATATATATATATATATATATATATATATATATATATTTATATATATATAAATACAGAATCTGAATTAAAATGTGTTTGATTTAAGCCTACATTTCAAAATTTTGTGTCAGAAAATGTATTGTTTTTAAGCCTTTCGCACGTACGATCACACAGGTGTAATCAGTCTAGGCTGGTCCCTGGAGCGTACGATCAAGTGCATCACATGATCAACTGCTAAATTCAAATGTTGAATTTAGCCAGAGACAGGCGCGCTCAGAGCTGTCATATATCACAACTTTTCAGTGTTTTCAACCACATACTGTTTATTTTAGGTTTCAAACATATAAATTCACATAAGTACTAAAAAAACAATACATTTAGAGTTTGTAAAATACACACTGATGTCTATGGAAGAGGTAATAATAATCCTTTCCATTATAATTCGACACGTTTTATTCATATCAGATACACATTGTGTAAGTAACTTCAATGTTTACTCTATTCTATTCCCAGTTCACCAGCCATTACTTTTAAGTATTTCGGGAGAAGTGGATGAATTCACGTGTTGTAAACATAGAGGTTGTAAATCCAACAGATCCGATTCTCTGAACTGCGTCTGCGGCACAAACTAACACGGCGGCGCCCATCGCGCATACAGCTCAACTAACGCGATCGTTATAAAGGTGTTTAAACAACAATATACTTCCACTTGCATGTATTTGACAATCGGAATATCAGATATTTCATGCCATAGCTAACACATTTGTGAATATTCTGAATAAAAAAGGAAAAATCATCACAAATAAAAGCAGATCATCATTCATTCAGCGCTGTTGCTGCTGCGGTGTGTCACGTGACAAGCAATGACGCATCACCATGGAAACGCCGCCCCCCCTCTCACAATATAAAAAAATGAAAATGTGGTGATGTGCAAATGTAGGCTATATTATGAGAAAATTAAACTGTTTTTTTTGTTTTTTTTCATTAGGAAACTTTCAAAATTGCATAATAGGGGCACTTTAAACCTTGCTTCATGCGGGAGATGCTGCAAAAAACGCGAGCGCAACATCCGTCTATTGCGCGTTTGCCTAGAAAAGAAATGAAAAAAAAAAAAAAAGCAGCGCAGTGGAATGAAAAAGCGCGTTTTATATGAATGGACCCTTATGCAAAAACAAAACTGCTTGAAAATATGTTTGTACACAGATTTCCAGATGAAGTGTTCTTTAAAGGGGGGGGTGAACACTCAGTTTCAGTCAATCTCATGTTAATCTTGAGTAGGCTACCTATAGAGTAGTATTGCATCCTTCATATCAACAAAAAGTCTTCAGTTTTATTATATTTATAAAAGAAAGATAGGCTGTACCAGAGCCCGTCTACGGAGAGCCTGCCCACTCCCTATTAAGTCCTATTGTACTGAATTTTGGTTGTAGTTCCACCAGAGTTCCACTGGGGGCGATCGCCCATGAGTACAGAATGAATGGGAGTCTATGGGGCTAGACGGCTAAATTTGTCTCTTTCACCCGATTGCCGTTGAGAAATCTTAGATTTGATTGTAGGTTTTGCAAGTTCAACATGGGTTATAGGTCGAAAGTTGAATGAATATGAGTACTTAAGTCCTTTTAATTTCTTACAGGTTGAGTTGTTGTTGCCCATAACACGCTAGCATTCTGCTAATGAACGCTGATTGGTCAGTGAAGGACTGATTACGACCAGAGATACCGCTTGATGGCATCGTGGCATCCGAAGCGGGACCAGAAACAAACAAAACAAAAACTCTTCTAGCACGCGTATTTACCTGTGTCAGCTGTGTTGTTGATGCCTCGAGAGAAAGGAAAGTGCAGAGCGCGAAAGCACCAAAGTGACTGAAGGATTGCCGTAAAGCAGTATCTCTGGTCATACGATGTGTATGACGTCATTGACACTTTAAAAGACTTTTTAAAGCAAATAAGTGACTCTAAAAAATCTAACATCCAGCAATGTGTAATTTCTTTGCATCTCCTTTCTAATACAACATTCAAATTACTAGACAAAAAATTATATCCTGAGAAAAGTGGATTTTGATGTGTATAGCGCCATAGACCTCCATTCATTCTGCACTCGTCCTGTGAGCGCCCTCATATGGAATCAGAGTGGAACTGCAACCAGTTCAGAAGCCGGAAGTTTACTGAGAGTGAAACTTCTCGCCTTATTAGACATTCTCTGGCTGTACCGAGCATAGATATCATATATAAACGCTAGATGTCTTATGGCGCAGTCACTTCCGGCATCACCGTTCGGCCATCTTGTCACAGTGAAGCTGTGAATTAAGGTGAGTGATCAGCATGCACACAAATCATCTTATCTCGCTGAAATCTTGACGGATTTACAAACGGTTTGGTTTCTTACAAACATTATTAACGTGGCTATAATTCCGAATGCTTGAACAAGTATGTTATAATTATTTATATGTATGCAGTGTATGTATGCAGTGTCATAACTACATCTCTGATGTTTATAACAAACCAAACCGTTTGAAAATCGGTAGAAAATTGAGCAAGTTATGGTTATTTAAAAGTACATGCACCATTAAAGGAGTGAGCGAGCACACTGTGGCAAGATGGCCGCCACGTGCGGACGTCGACCTCCATTGGCCAGCAGCGCGCACGAGACATCTAGCCTTTATATATGATATCTATGGTACCGAGTCTTTCCGGAAAAAAACGAGCGGCTGGAGGCGTGTCGTGTGGGCGGAGCACCGATAGCTAACAACACACAGACATTTGAAGCAGTTTTACTCACCGCCTGCGGTTCCAATGCACGACCGTGAACCTTTATCGTTGGGACTGCTCCATCCTTAAAGGGATAGTTCACCCAAAAATTAAAATTGTGTCATCATTTACTCACCCTCAAGTTGTTCCAAACCTGTATGACTTTCTTTGTTCTGCTAAACACAAAGGAAGATATTTGGAAGAATGTTTGTAATCAACAGATCTCGGTCCCCATTGACTTCCATAGTAGGAAAAAAATATACTATGGTAGTCAATGGGGACCGAGATCTGTTTGGTTACAAACATTCTTCCCAATATCTTCCTTTGTGTTCAGCAGAACAAAGAAACTCATACAGGTTTGGAACAACTTGAGGGTGAGTAAATGATGACAGAATTTTCATTTTTGGGTGAACTATCCCTTTAAGCATTAGACGATCTGCAAATCCGGCGTCGAACTGGGCCTTGTTTATAAAACCTATGCAGCGCTGCCGATGATTTCCTGTTGAAGCGCGTTGATGTGCGCGGTCTCGCTCTCCTCTGGTCGACGCGGGCGCGCTTTTCAGAGAGAAATGCTCATATAAGGAGGTCCACTCTCGTCTACATCATTAGATCCACGATCGAAAAAAAAACAGCCAAAACTTGTACCAACCCGGAAGTAAGATTTTCGGCACAGAAATTCTCCGTTATTCGTCCAAAATAAAACATTTTTAAACTTTGGCCATGTTTAGCATGAGAATCCATCTCTTTAACACTGTAAACAACTCTGAATACATGAAACACCATTTTCTAGGTAGAGGAATTTCTGTGGAAGGAGTCTGTTTGCCTAGTCAACAGTGCTAGGCAAACAGCCAATTCTGCCTACAATCCCTTCCGCAATACAAGAGGAACTTCTCGTCATTCTCTTCTGCCTCTTTAGAAAGTTTAAAAATAGCACCTAGAAATTAAAAAATATATATATTTTAAAGGTAATTTAGTTAGATACTGTCAGATGATACCAGACTCAAGAGATGTTAGTATAGGTTAAACCCAATGGCAGGTATTTATTGAACAGTACTTCAAAGACAATGGTAACACGTGAGTATGATTGATGGTTCAACGGATAATGGCAGAATGATGATTTTAGTATAGTTGTTTACTCAGATGCAGAGCACACTTGCAGGGGAGCAGAGGAGACAAGTAGACATACAAGGATTACCAGAGGCGGACAGAGTACACAGCTTCATTACTTGAGTAAAAGTACAGATACCCCTTGCTAAATTTTACTCAAGTACAAGTAAAAGTACTACAGTCAGATGTCTACTTAAGTAAAAGTACTAAAGTACTTGTTTTTAAAAGTACTTGAGTATCAAGAGTACAAGAGTACATTTTCTAAATATTGCATTACTACTGCCACAGTGCTTACATTGGTAAACACAGCAAACACTTGAAGCGAAAACTATCATTAACTTGTTCAGAAAATGTAAATAGTCTGGCGAGGTGGGGCCACGGGTTGGCACATTCCCGGGATGCGATATTTTTTTCCCCAGGATGGTAGGGGAAGACTCATGAATATTCATTAGGCAAGTCATCCCTGATTGGTCTGATGACCTACCCCTAAACCTACCCGTCACTGGGGTTAAGACCAATCAGGGATGACTTCCCTAATGAATATTCATGAGTCTTCCCCTACCATCCTGGGAAAAAAAATATCGCTCCCGGGATGGACCTGCTGCGTCTTCATCCATTGTTTCATCCATGGTTTCGTCTCTTATCTAAATCTGACCATGGAGTTGACTTTGGCGGAAAGCTGAAGGTGATTGCTGATAGGCTGTCCCAATCAGTGGCGCCTGCACAATCCAATCACATTTGAGAGGGAAACAACAAATTGAGGGTTTCCGAGATGTTTCTTTTTTCCTTTCCTTTTTTTTTTTTTTTTTTTTTTTTTTTTTTTATAGAAGAAGAAGTAACGGGTACTCACACACTGTAAAAAATTTGCTGTAGTTATGCAGCTGCTTGCCAGTAACTTACTGTAGATTTAAATTGATGTTATACTGGCAACAGTTTGTTCAAAGTTAAATGAACATTAAACATTAACAAGTCTTTGTCTTTACAGAATAAAACTATAAAATAACAACCTAATGCAAAGCATTCTGGGAACCAGAAATCTTCATCAACCTTTTTCTGTTTTTTTTTCCTTCAGATTTTGGTTCCCAGAATGCTTTGCATGAGGCTGTTATTTTAGTTTTATTCTCTAAAGATAAAGACTTGTTAATGTTTAGTGTTCATTTAACTTTGAACAAACTGTTGCCAGTAAATAACATCAATTTAAATCTACAGTAAGTTACTGGCAAGCAGCTGCCAGTAATACTGTAATTTCTACAGATTTTTTTACAGTGCAGTTATGGATAGAAATGTAGTGGAGTAAAGAGTACAATATTTGCCTCTCAAATGTACTTGAGTAAAGTCATGAGTACTCCCCAAAAATGATACTCGAGTAAAGTACAGATCCCTCAAAATTGTACTTAAGTACTGTACTCCGTTACTGTCCGGCTCTGAGGATTACTCAGGAGACACTGGAGATCAGGAAGGTTTGCAGTTAAGTGAGTCACTGAGATGCTGAGTGAGTGGTGATGTGTGCTTTTGTAGTGCTGGAGTGGGAAGGTGATCGGAGGGAGAGCCTTGCAGGTATGACCATGACAGAATACTCACGCACAAATAATACAGGACAAAGGGTAAGTGATATCAACAGAGACCTCCACAGTTAAATGATGTGGAAGTAGGCAACATCGCAAAACTGGTGTGCTGTCTACATACACAAGCATATACACTTTTCCATCATCTGTGAAGCACACAGTTTTAGTAAATAGCAGTACACTAGTTTAATATTATAAGATACCAGTAGAGAATCAGCACTATTTTAATTGTAACACTTTGGATGCTGAGGATTTCATTTTTCATATAGTCAAGTCAAGTCACCTTTTTTTTTACATAGCACTTTTTACAATACAGATTGATTCAAAGCAGGTTACAGAGATAACAGGAAAATAATGCAACAAAGTTTATTTCCATAAGAAAATAGCGTCACAGTCCAGCTTAAGTAAGCTCAGTGATGTTTCATTTTTGTTGTAAAAAGTTATTAATTTAGTTAATTTATAGATATAGCCGCTCTGGAGAAAACCGTGATGTCATCGTCCAGCTCAGTTCAGTTCTCATATAATAGTGTCAATGCAGGCAGGCAGATCAATAATATTGTTGTACTGTCACAGATCAGCCTAGTCACCATCCTCTGGACTACATTTCCCATCACTCTCCTCGGTTACCTGCATGTCATTTCCCCATCACGCACACCTGTACCTCATCATCACCCTCATTACTGCCACTATTTAAGCACACACTTCACCACAGCTCACAGTCTGGTCTCGTTGATGCCAAGTAGACTATTCCCCCTGTCTCCAGCGTCTTCCATTCCTCTGTGTCTCCCTCAAGATCACCCTTTTGGACTCTCACTTACCTGCACGCCTCATCTCTGCCCCTTTATTGTTCAATAAACTCACTGTTCACCTGCCATCTTTCTCTTGGTGTCTGCTTACCATAACAGAAGACTGGACCAATAACGATAAGATGGATATACCCTTACTACAGATCATGAAAGATGTAATTCTAAAATACTTCTCTGAAAAAATATCTGTAAAAACATTAATCATTAATCATACTACAGTGGTTACCACAATTGTTGTTCCTTGCTGTAGAGCTAAATCAAGTATTTGCTTAAAAGGTAAGATCTTCACCTACCTTATTTTTAATAGTAGGTGGTCTTCTATTTGTGCAATTCTTGATAATTTCCTGACCAGTGATTTGTGATAAAAATGTCGACCATTAACCCTTAAACGCATACCTCAGGTCTTTAATGACCCGGGACAATATCCATAGTTTGAAATCAGCCTTCTTAGTATTCCTCAATCAATTCATTATAAACAAGAAACAAATAATAAAATAATTCCTGTCACTAAGATCTGTAACAGTGTAAGTATATTTTTTCTGCACAACAATAATTGAATCTTTGATGACTGAAAAAGTGCAATTTACCTTTATTCCACAAGGTGGCAAGGTCTGATACACAACGATGAAGTGACGTTTCACTCATAGTTACCGCAAACAGAAAACAATGGCTCAGCGATTTACTGCAGAGCAAATACTGAATGCAATCAAATATTAGTGACACTGTCACTTGATGGTGGATCTGGGGCCGTATTCACAAAGCATTTTATCTTACCACTAGGAGTACTCCTAAATCGCACTAAAAGATTTTAGCTAGGAGTTTTCTCTTAAAAGTTATTCACAACGCCTTTCAGACCTACTCTTAGTAAAGAAAAATGACAACTCCTAAACTAAGAGTGAGTCTTCGTTGCTATGGATGACGTCATTACTCATGCACGAGCTTGACTGAAGTGACCACCTTGATTGGCTGATGATTGTAACGCGGGAATGATTCCAAACACCTCCCCTACGATGATGATTGACAGGTGACAGGTCTGAGAATGCGTGCGCTACACAAGTAGTACAAGGACGGAAGATGATGAATAACTGAATAAATAGCCTAAATGAATAAAGAGTAAGGCAAAACAAATAGCCTAGTAGCCTAATGAAACATATGGATTGATGCAATATCTTTGCAACATTATTGAATGAATCTGTCACTATATGCCTCTGCCTACGTTTACAAAGAGAAGAACATTTTAATTTGATTCACAATGAAACGTTACAATTAGTTTACATGCAATGAGTAGCCTATAGTTTCGGTTGTTGTTGGTGGCGTTATTGCATCCCTAGTTATGCCTACAATGCAAAATTGTTCCCTCGCGATTGGAAGCTCCTGTAGCCGCCGCATACGCATTTCAAAACATCGCAACGTGAAATGCCACAAAAAGCGGTTTGTGAATAGGTCTTAGTGAGTTAGGAGTCCTCTCGACTTCTTTTAAGCTGTCCCAGGCTTAGGTGCTACTTTTAGGGTTAAAATGCTTCGTGAATTACTCTTAGTCAAAAAAATTAGGAGTCCTAAAGTTACGAGTGACACGCCCATTATTTTTAGGAGTTGCTCCTAAATTCGCCAGTTAGGAGCTACTTTTAGCCTTAAAATTCTTTGTGAATACGGCCCCTGGTGAAGAAGCTGTCAGCGATCAGAATATTGATTTGGACGTTGCTGAAAATGATATTTTTGAGAATATATTTGAGATCGTGAATATGAGCCAGATGCTGAATGTACTGGGAAATGAGCTCTGATGAGGACCATGATGATGGTATAAAACATCTCGTACTGAAGCCTTCCAAGCTCCAAAAGGTAACAAAATATGCTTTATTTTATTCTTCTGTAATTGTTACTATAATATTAGGAGAGTTTTATATTATTGCGATAGGTAGAGATCTGTGCTAGATATAGATCTGTGCTAGATATAGATCTGGGTTGGTAAAGACCGTGTAATTATGATTGGTGAAACATTCAGGAATTTAAGGGTTAAAAGATGACTAAATATTATGCCATTTGTGGCTTTGGCCTTTTCTCTCTTTTTTGCCCAAGAGTGTACATCGTTAAGAACATGGGACAAACTGATTAGTTCCTGTTACATCTGCAGCCAATGAGCTTGCTTCTCAACATTTAAATAGTCAGTCAGTGTTTGCTGTAGCAGTTCACAAGCATGCTTTCAAAGTTCCTCTGAAACCCTCCAACTTCCCCAGCTCCACCTGTATAGATCTGAAAGTACTGCTACAGGTAATTTCATACATAGTATGCTATTTGTGCAGCAGTAGTAAGTCTCTGTACTTGCGCTGCAGCAACGTAGCAGATCTACTCCGCCAAGACCAATATATTAACATTGTCATATACCCTGCTGTTTCGAGAGTTGTCATGATAGAACTGTGTTTGGATTTAGTCCATTCTGCTCTGCACTTCTTACTTTTGTCTGATCTTTTTATTATAGTATTACTAGTTCAAATTCACAAGTGGTATCCTGGCTGCAATTATTACTTCAAGTATCCAAGTCTACTTGATCTAACCCATTAAATAAATAAATAAATATATGGCTATAACATAATTTAAATAATGTCAGGTTAAATAATAACAGTTTATTTACATGAAAAAAATAGTTTGCCTGAATAATAATGATAAAAAATAAATAAATAAAAACATTCCAGCATATATAGAAAAGGTATGGTTGATTTGATGTAGAGGTCATGAGTATGGATTTGGGATTAAATTGTGCAGATGATTGGGGAATGATAAAGGGGCAGGTGACTCCTCTTTGTAAAACCAATTAGATCGCTTCAGAGACATATGGATTCAACCAGTGTTTCCCACAGTGTTATGAGACATACTGTATATGTCCACAAGGATCAGAGCTAACAAAGATTATGTCAAAGATTGTGTCAGTTATGTCAATAGAACAGTCTGACTTACAAAGCACTGATGCAGATTTGGTGATAAATCAGTTTACAAGAGTACAAAATAGAGAGTGCCTGAGGGATCCTTATTATTGGTTTCTGTTAACAGTAATTATTAACTGCTGTGAATTTATATAAATTAATTTCCTACTTACTTGACTCATTAAGGGACAAATGACCCAAAACAGCTACACAGGAATAGGAAAAGTGTTAATGTTCTAAGGTGACCGGAGAGCAATTTAATGGAACAGACAGACAGACTCTAACTATATGAACTTGACACGGCGCATTAAAAGCACAACACTGAGTGCTGAACTCTGGTCAAGCCAGTCACAGCGAAAATAGTGTGCACAATTATTATGACATAATCTGTAGGCAGTGCACAAATACAGGCTTTGGGGTGTTTTTCATATTGAGTAAGTCAGCAAGTCTTCAAAGACCTGCCATAATCTGATGTCAATATTTGAGAGCTTAAAAAAAATCAAGAATTGCATTAGGAACACTCCTACAATTTTTTAAAGAACTTAACTTCTTCCTTAAAAATATTTTTGTGATTCCCCAGATCTCATTCCAATTAAGAATTTATGGGTGGACTTGAAAAAGGCTGTCCACTTATGACGTCCATTCAAAATGATTGTGTTTGAACAGTTTACTTTAGCTGTTTACTTTGGAAATGTCAGCTTATTTCTGCTTTTCAAATGACCTTATTAATACTTCCTAATTATACACAATTATAATTTTATAATTAAAACATATTTTCTCCCTATTTTTTTCTGAAATGAAATTGATAATTGTTCGGAAAATCATTCCCAGAACTGTTGTAAATGAAGTAGCTTTTTCCATCCATTGAAGTCTTGACATTTACTTTGCCTTTGTGTGATCCATAAACCATGATATGGCTGCCATTCTGGCTGTTCATATAATTAATTATGTTAATAATTTGAGACAATAAATGAATAGCTGTCAGGGTTAGAGTTAGAACCCTAACCGTAGAAAAATACAAAATTAAAAATTGTGAAAAAAAAAAAAAAAAAATCCACCTTACAGTTTATAAGCAGATCGTGTGTACATGATATAATAATAATAACAGTATTATTAATAATAATAACATATCAAGGAGTGTTACAATTCAGTTATGATTCTTACTTCTATATTGTGATAAGTAACTAAATTGAATTGTGTCATATAAAGTTTGATCCCTGTGGGATTAGGAAAATACAAAAACTACATCCTTAAAAATACAATTATATAAAGAATAATGTATCAAAAGTACACAGTAAAAGTCCATCGTTTTACCTGACCTCACCTTCAAACAAACAAATAAATTCATAAATAAACACCACTTGCCCAATAAACGAAACAGTGTGCAATAAAACTGCTTTGAACATTATATATGTATAATGTATAATAATATTTGCAAAGCTAAAGTAATTTTAAATCACTAAGTCTGTGACGAAATGGCGTTGGAAAACACATGAGGGCGGGCTGATTCCGTAGTCGTCTTTCTTTCGTTGTCTGCACTCATTAGATCTGGTCTCAGAGTTTTGCGAGCTCATTGTGGAGCGTGAACATGCTGGTTGCGTAGCGAAAGCATAGACGAAAGTAATGACAGAGAGAAAGGCTGTGGTCCAGTTCTCTGGCGTGGAAACGACTCAATGGATTACAATTTTATTGTAGTAAATGTTCACACGTGGACATTTATTACTGTTTAGGTTTGTTAAACAAGCGGCGCGAGCCGTCTACAGCTGCAGTAAGTGCACACTACTCCTTCCTTTCCACAGACTTGTGGCAGTAGAATCTATGCCTGATTATTGTATTCAGAACTTTGTTAGCTTTTTGTAGGATGATTCTAACTATGTTTTGTGTGTGTGTGTTAGGGGTTGGCGATATAGCCTCAAAATTATATCACGATATTTCAAGAATATTTGCGATAATGATATTTATGACGATATAGAAAAAAAATGTAGACAATTTTTTTATTATTATTACATTTATCTCACCTAAATGTTTGCTCACTCATTGTGTTTTTACAATTGGGTCATTTTGTTTTTAAGAGTTTACACAACACAAGGAAGCTTGATTTCAATCTTTGAATTAAATTGAAAAAAGTAGCAAAATATATATAGCCTACAAAATAATAAAGATACAAATAAAGAGAAAAGCTTTTGAGTAGGTCTAACACTAGTATTCAGAAATGCTACAGAAACTGAATAAGGTAATCAAATGTAAAATAACACTGATAGTCCTGAGTCCTGACTAAATTAAATACATAGGCTATTAATTCTGATTCCTTACAATGAAAGCTATCTTTTGTTGTTTTGACGACAACATTAATGACAGATATGGCTGCTGTCACTTTTAGAGCTAGTGCCCGGATCCATTACTGTTTTCATTATACTGTCTGTCACACTGTCACACGCGTTTTATGCTTATTTCAGACATAACCCAGGTAGCCAAACAGATGTGGGCCAACAATGGCCCAGAACCGGCAAGCCGGAAGAAATCAATCGGCCCAGTTCCGGTTGCCGGACTCTTGTGAAACGCGGCAATGAATGACGCGCCAGAATCGGCCCAAGTAGGCCTACACTGGCCCGATTCCGGGTGCCGAAACTGGGCCGACGCTGCCGGAATCGGGCCATAATCATGCCAGCATAAATTGTATAATTCGCCAGTACTGGCCCGAGTCAGGGTTCCAAAGGGGAATTTATCCTTTATGATTTTTTTTTTTATATTTCATGTACCACAAATTGTTTTACTAAAGTATCTTGAATTACACATAAGCCTAGTTACAACAAACATCTACAAAATAACAACAAAGACAAGTTACAGTTTAATGATAGACTTTATTACACAAAAAACAAACATTATATACATAAATTACATATTGAAATTGTATTTTATTACAAGTAAAAATGACTTAATGCACCTTTAAATACACAGCATCAGCATACCTCCTCTAAAATGTCTTGGGTAACCTGTAAACACGTGCCCAACACAAGCATACATTTGCAATTTATACATACTACATTAACAGGTCCCATTAACAAACTTTATTGTTGAATCCTGATCATTACTAAACAATGAAATTAATTCATTACTTAAATACATTACTAAAAGTTTATTTTCTTTTATTGGAAAGTTTTACACATACTACAAAATAAATTCAGAAGAAATAAGCCGTACTTTTAAGAACGTTTAAAATGATAAGATCACATAAGATAAGACAAGACACAGAGTCCCCTCATGGAGGCTGATGAACTAAATTCTAGGTAAAAAAAAGTTTTTGTTCAAAAACAAAATGCAGTGATACAGCATCCATGCCAGTAGCTGTCAGTGTGAAGTCTGTCATATAGACCAGTAGGTTACAGTCCAGCTTTCGTTTGGTTCTGTCTTGACCATCACCCCAAAATGGACTAAGGAGCTGAAATTAGAAGAATACACACCACAAAGGGATATTAACTCCAGACACTGAATTCAATCTTAAATGCATAAATAATAGTGGTAATAAATCGCGCGTATTCTGTGTATAGTGAGCAGAGGTGCTGAGCACATTCATACAAGAAGTGACGACACCCAACATCACTTAGAGCACCTTTAAAAGTATAACATTTACATTTAAAGCCCCTTAAATTAACGAAATGACTTGAAAAAAAAGATTTGTTCATTTTGATGAACGAGAACAAACAAAAGAGTCAGTAAAATTATCCGGACTTCCCATCACTAAGACTAAGCTGCACAGGTTGTTGCTGGGATCCTCTTCCACTCCTCCATAATGACATCACAGATCTGCTGGCTGTTAGACACATGGCACTTCTCCACCTTCTGCTTCTGGAAGCCCCACAGTTGCTCATTAGGGTTCAGATCTGGAGACACACTGGCCACTCCATCACCTACACCTTTATCAAGGCAGTTGTCATCTTGGCGGTGTGTTTGGTGTCTTTATCATGCCGTTAATACCAATACTGTATGTTTGACATTAGTTGAAAGTTTTACTTACAAGTCATAGGGTTCACAGCGCCATATATAGAGATGTTGATCTGCTCCAACTCTGCTATTGTGCAGGCCATCAGCATGGAAGGATCTAGGAACACAACAAACCGCTTGCCAGGTTTATTTAAAGGCAAGGAAAATAGAAAAAATAACATACAGAAAATAATTTCTTAAATTATCATAACAGAATTTATGTTTTTAGGTTTACTTGTTCATATTGCTCCAACAGTGTCACTTACATTTGGATGTCAAAACCTTCTTAAAATAAATTAAACAAATAAAATAAATAAGAAAACAGATGCATGGTGATATAATGTTAGGTGAAAAACATTGTGAGAAAAATGGATTTAAAGTTATTTAATGGGCTTCCTCAGTTTACCTGTGTCTTTCTCTGGCAGCAGCTTTCTTCAGCAATGTTGCAATAGTAGAGCTTCCCCTCTGTTGTTATTTTGTTGCTGCTGAAATCACAGATCATTTGTTTATCAATATTTGTTTACCATTGAACTAGTTTCAGACAATTTTAGCGCTCCATGTAAGTGATGTCACCGATTAACAGCACATATGTTTCTGTTAAATAATACATACGTTTATGTTAAATAAATTAGCTCACTTCCAAGCAAAACCCTTAACAAAACTATTAAAAACATCTAATCTACATATAAGATGTGATTAAAACCCCAAACTTTCATAAACAAAAGCTCATCTAGTTGACCGACTGTTTAAATATACTAACCATGACCGGAATTTTTACACAATTTTGCGTGTTTTTACCCCCGTTAAAGCGATATAATCCGCGAAAAAGAACTTTTGTTACTCGCGAGCTGTTTGTGAGACGGCTTTACTGTATGTATGCATCTCTCAGAGAGCGCGCGAGAGTAGCCTACTGAATAGTTTAAAATCGCAAATGTTTAAACTGATAAGACTTAAAAAGAAGTGAAAATGCTCAACTTTAGTTACGATGCAAGTGACAAAAGACAATTCCGTCATGTCCTGACTGCTAAACACAAGAGTGTGGTATCGACGATTGACTTGTGCAACCCATTTTGAGAGCGAGAGAGAGAAGACGCGGCACCGCTGAACACTCACGCGGTTGGTAAAATTGCGTCTTGGAGGAAGTTTTAAAATTATTGATTTGATTTTATAATCTGTGTGGATTCATTTAGGCTACTCATACAATGTACATGCTAAAGTGAATCAATGTTTGCGGGAGAATTTCCCGCATTATAAGTGGTAGACCTGCGGGAATTATTAAAATACTATTGAAGTAGATCCTTTTTAGGTACTAAATCGTCATTGGAGGCTGACTTGCTGCTCTCGCGCTCAGACAGGTGTTGTTGTTGTGCGTGCTAGGGAACGTAATGCGCCATACATCATTGCGTCGCTATATCAGTGATATCGCGATATGACACTTTTTTATCATGTAAAAAATTATACTGGTATTATCGTGGACGGTATGATATGGCACACCCCTAGTGTGTGTGTGTGTGTGTGTGTGTGTAATTTGGCTTTTTAAATGAAAGAGTAGTTTAAAATTTTAATCTGAATGTGTAATTGTTCAGTACATGTGTGGAGTTGCATACTTTCACATTGTAATGACTGTTATTTAATTAATCTAACATGATTTATGCAGTGCGTAAGTTATGTTTAGGACCTGCTCTCTGTTTGAATTACTTTGTTCCTTATAAAATAGCCTATTAAATAAGTTGAGAAGGAAATTACTGCATCTAAAAAAACACAATCCATGAACGAAAAGGGAGTTATTTTTATTTTCAAGTCACCTACTTCTGCATGCCAAAATGTAGATTAGATATAAAAACTGAACATTTTCAGTTGTGGATAACTCTACACATAGGCTACAGTAGGGCATCTGTCTCTAGACAGCACATTACCACCATTAGACATTACATACTGACATTATTCAATCAGCTTATGTTTGCCTCCTGTTTGTACTCAGCTTTTTATGGAAAAATGACATCCTGCAAATCTGGCTACTAGGCTACTCTGACTGTAGCAGATGTGTGAATATTGATTCAGTGTACAATTAACTATTTGCAAACCATGTAAATAAGACTGAAAAAAATATCATTATAATAAGGAAATATATCACTCAGTTCTTGAACATATTTTATTTTATTTTATACAGTTCTTTTTCAGAGACTTGATTTTTGGCAATGAGTACAGTCAGTATTTGGTGTCTCACACAAGGGTTGAGGATGATTGGCCAGATGCTGGCAGATTGTGCCTGGCAAGACATTTAGTAAATGTTTTGGTTAGACTATTGGATCAGTTGTCCAAGTACAGAAAAAAAGAACCAGAGAAACAGATCATACTTCCATCAAAGCAATAATAATAATAATCTTAATAAGCTATTTTTGTTCCCTTTTCTGAATATCTTTATGCATTGTTTTTGTTCCTCATTTGATGAGCACTTGTTTTGTTCCTCTGCATACTACCCATCAAAATTTGCCCTTATTCTGTCTCCATTTGTTAATTTTTAAATTTTAAATTTAAATTTTAACAAATGTCACACAAACCCTCTGTTTGGATTGAAAAAGCTTCTCTTCATTTTTTTCTCTCTCTTTGGCAGGTTTGCTTAAGTGTGTTTAAAAGCTTTGCTGATTTAAAATTCTCCTCCACTGTGTATTGCCTTTGCTGTCGTAGGCATTTGTTTCTATCGGTGGTTTTGGAGACAGGCCAAATATGAAGGACTAAGAGACAGCAGGTGAAATTATTTATATCCTCTAATTTGTGATGGTGGTAGCCTAATGGTTAAGGATCTCAGCTTCAAAACAGAAAACTTGCAGATTAAATCCCATGGTGTGAGAGGAGAGGTACATGATATTAATAATTATTAATCACATTTGTGCCCTTGAGCAAGGATTTTTGCCCGCACAAAGCCGGAATTGTGCACCTGACTCCCACACTTTAAGCCTTACTAAGCATGGAAGTGTTTGTATCCATTTGTAGCATTTGTGTACAGTAGGCAGTTTATCAAATGCTCTTAGGTGTCTAAAACTAAGAAGGTTTTTTGCATGGACAGAAGAATATTTTAAGTGAAAAAGGATATGGAGACATTGTCTTGTGTAAAAGCTCCCTTTTAGCAGATTTAACAACAGATCCCAACCACATTGAATGCTTGATATTATCTCCCAAAAAATACAGATATTTCATAAAATCTTTCATCTGAAATCTTGCAGGATTGTTAAGACCAGAAGCGTCCCTTCCACCCACTCTTCTCCTTGGTACAACCCTGAGCTTCGTATCTTAATAGAATGTAGTTTTGTTTTGGGTTCATGTTTCATGTTACAGTCATGTTTCCTGTCTTGTCATGTGATTCCCTTGCCCTCATGTGATCCTGCCATGTGCTTCTAACTATTGCCCTTGCTCAAGGGCACAAAGGTGAGGAAGAATTATTTATATCATGTACCTCTCCTCTCACACCATGGGGTTTATTCTGCAAGCTTTCTGTTTTGAAGCTGAGATCCTTAACCTTTAGGCTACCACCATCACAAATTAGAGGATATAAATAAATATTATGAGAAAATGAAAGTGTTTTTTGACATTTCACTGATTCTTGGGAATTTGGCTAAAACAGGTTTTAATTTTGAAAATAAAAAGTTAGTAAAATTACAAAATCTGAAGATATATTATTATTGACCAAGGTCTTGGCTGTTCAGCAATATATCGGTGCAACCTCCTCATTTTGTATTTTTTTCATAAAATAGGCGTTTTTCCAGTTATTACTTTGTTTTTGTCAACACCGTCAGACACAATAAAAAGCAAATCATTTTTTATTTATTTGGTCTAATATGTATTTAGAGTTTTTAAATCATTATCTGGCATTCTTAGTACACATATTTGCTGTTAAGTGTTAAATATTCACTTTTTTTCATGTTTTATACTGTTTCACGTGTACTCCTTTAAAAGATCTAACATCATACAACGTTTACTTTAAGCCTAAATAGAAAAAGTGATGTTTTTTTATTTAACAAACATATTTTTTGTATTAAAAGATACCATTACTTTAATAACTCAACAGCACTGAAGAAACATATTGTAAGCATATTCATTTAAAACAAATAAAACTCCCTCTGACGGTGGTGACTTTAGAACTGAGGGTGGTGACACTAATCTGACGGTGGTGACAGTGGCCTCATTACAACATACAATTCCAAAATTTATACAACTCAAGTCAATGGCTTCTTGCTTAACAACTTTATTTAACTATTTGGTCCAAAAAATAACAATCCTGAGCACTGTGATAAACATTTAGCCTGCCTACTCCGAGCTGGATCGTGTATGGCCTGATCCACCGGACTGTTTGGGGGAGTTTCTAGGTGATCTGAGCCCTTTCTCTTACGTTCTCTTGATACTTTTTGTCTATGTTTCCAAGCCTTTCTCTGACTTCTCTTTTCCCTTTCATTCAAGTCATTGCTATTTTTTTAGCTTCCCTTCCTCCACCCTCTTCTTCCATCTTTGCCTTTCCGTTCTGAGGTATTCCGCCTTTAAAGGAGAACTTGGCAACTTTTTTAACTTAATAAAACTGTCTAGAAATAATTTGGATGGTTAAACAACCTGTTCTGGTGATATTGGTGACTTTCCCCGCTCCCCCCAGCGTTCCCATGCGGAAAACCAACCTTGCAACTTGGGGACTACCGTCCCGGCAAGATAGAAATTGGAAGTCTTGTGAAGAAGCGAGAACGAGAAGCGAGAAACACGAACTGCTTTACAGTAATTCGACATAAACACATGCCATATGATACTGTGTATGATGTATTACCCACCTCGGCTGGCTACGATAATAACATATGCACATGAGCAGTGGTAGAAAGGGGGAGGAGGGTGCCTCAAGTGAGTTTTTTTTACGACTGTGTTGTGAAATATACGGCCCACAGCTGTAGGGGGAGCTCTTTGAGAAAACACGCGACAACAAAAGTGAAGATCAGCGAAGAAATTACTAGAGTTGCCGAGTTCTGCTTTAACTCTGCCTCACTGTGTATTATCTCTCTCCGCTTCTTTTAATATTCCCTGTTTCTTCTCCTCCACAGATAGCTGCTACCTAGCAATAACTTCCTAAAATACTTAGTCAAAGTTGACCTAAAGTAATGACTATGAAATTGGGGGGGGATTACAGTGAATGTTAGATTTGGTTAAATGTTGTCATGCCATTTTCATTTGGCTTTAGTCATGGGAGATGCATAGCCTACAAGGGATATTGTATGTGCTATATAGGTAGGTAGTAGGTGCACTATGTGCATCCCAAATGACGTAAGCCAAATGAACATGGCATAATAGTGAATTGAGAGAGAGGGAAGGTTACCAATGGTTATACCGCAGTTAGGTCCGGTCTAATTACACTGAACAAAATTATAAACGCAACACTTTTGTTTTTGCCCCCATTTTTCATGAGCTGAACTCAAAGATCTCAGACTTTTTCTATGTACACAAAAAGCCTATTTCTCTCAAATATTGTTCACAAATCTGTCTAAATCTGTGTTAGTGAGCACTTCTCCTTTGCCGAGATAATCCATCTACCTCACAGGTGTGGCATATCATGATGCTGATTAGACAGCATTATTATTGCACAGGTGTGCCTTAGGCTGGCCACAATAAAAGGCCACTCTAAAATGCAGTTTCATCACACAGCACATTCCAACAGATGTCGCAAGTTTTGAGGGAGCCTGCAATTGGCATGCTGACAGCAGGAATGTCCAGCAGAGCTGTTTCCCGTGAATTTAATGTTCATTTCTCTACCATAAGCAATCTCCCAAGGCGTTTTAGAGAAACTCGTGTTCGTGAGGATGTTCATGGATATCCACGAACATCCTCACTCTCACTCGTGCTATATTGCTTAATAGTAGCATGCGGTGTAGGCCTGTATGGAAGAAATATAGGGAGAATTACATAAATACAAATATAAAACAGGTTAATGAAACATTACAGGCCATATTGGTATTTATTGTGATGAACAATTATATTCTAGCCTTCGTTGAGGACCATTTGGAGGTTTTTGTCACCACCGTCAGACTGTACGTCACCACCGTCAGACAGAAAACCTGATGGTGGTGACGTATGACGGTGGTGACAAAATATACTCTTTCACATGATATGCATGAGTTGTTCACATTAGCCATCTTTTTTTCCCTCTGTTGCTATCTACTTCAGACCTCTTCTTAAAAAGTATACATTTATGTCATAATCTAATCTAATGTTTTTTTATACAAAAGAGACGGTGTTGACATGTTATGGTTGTGACAGTAGCAGTGTCCAAAAATATGAACAAGTCTAAGAGAAATTAGCAAACTTACAGGAGCTTGAGTGATCTTGAAGCATGCAGAACAGTTGAAGGTTTGAAAATGGGGTCCCCAGGAATTAAGTTGACCTTGTAGTTGCCTGATTTTATTGCTTTTTATAAATATCTGACGGTGGTGACGAATATGTGGGACACATTTTGAGCAACCACAAAATAATTGTAATATGTATTAAAAACTACAAACAGTGAGGTTTGAACAATATTTACTATGTACTCTTTCATGTGGTAAAGATATTTTTCAATTTAATTATTACGTTTTGTTTTTTTAATCAAGTTGAAATGATTATCTCCTATCCGAGGACAACTGATTTTGTAGGCAATGGGCCAGCATATAATCATTAAATTAATACAAATTAAAAATAAACCTATAAAATAACCTTACATATGTGCAAAGGACCCCCTGATTCTAACCTTGATTCTTTTTATTCATGAAAATGTTATTAATTTCCAACAGAATTAGCACTTTTCTTCGTGGGACATGTTTTATCCAAATTCCCAAGAATCAGTGATTTGTAAGACTGGAAAAACTGGACGAACTGGAAGAGAAAGCTACTCTATTTGAACTCACTCTTGTAAAGTTAGCATCACCATTTGAGACGCAAAGTCTCACCTCAGAATACATCTCTTCCCCCACTCCCCCTCTCTCATGCTGATATCACATGAAAATCACCCCAAAATCCATATGGTTTGATGTGAATAATTATTAGAGTATTATACATGTTTGGTATCATTTGAAATGTCTCAGTGCGACTGGTACAAAGGTCTCATTCCCAAAATAAGTAAAACAAAAGGGAATAAGGTTTTTAAAAGTTTAGAGATAACTGGCACACAGAGGAAGGTGGTCTCTAGGCAAATAACTGGCACACAGAGGAAGGTGGTCTCTAGGCAAATGGTCTCCTACTCCCAAAAGGTGTCAACTCTGAAATTCCCATTGTTAGCAGATGTTTCCATGTGAAAGAAGTTTCTGTCTATATAATAAAATGCAACTAGAGGATCAGGGTGATTCTTTAACCCAGATCAGCCCGTGATGTGAAGTGTAAGCAAAACACTTTGCATCTTGTATTTTATAATGTCAAGGTATTTAATCTTCTCTCTGTATTCCAGAGCATTTGATGTTTTGTATCCATTATCTTTGAACTGATTATGAAATTGGCATGATACATTTAACTGACATAATAAATTGTAAACATTTGATTTTATTCTAATCGACTCTGACATTATTTTCAGTAAAGAGTTAAAAGGAATAGTCAAAAATTCGCTCACATTTAATGATGCACATATATCATTAAAACCTTTTCATTTATGGAGTCAGATGAAATAACGAGAAAATACATGAGAAAATGTATTGCATTTAATCAAATTACTTTGCCACGCGAAAAGACAGTAACGCACAGAGACCTTCCCCCGCTGATCGGATGCCTCCATTGGGGCGATTGAGCGCGGACTTACACCTTTGATGTAAACCTGTTGTAGGAGACTCCAAAACAACATTAGGAAACTTTAAAATAGCATAATAGGGGCACTTTAAATAATGTTAACCAATAAATAACTTATTTTATTATAAATGCTGCAATATTCCACAAACAAAACAAAAAAAAATAGAATGGTCAATTTAGATTTTACTGTGACTTATGTTTAGTTTAGTTTTTTTCTTTATACTGCCACTTTTTCCTAGCTAGAAAATGTAACTTAAAAAAATTTACTGCGTGCATCTGAATCTGCAACCTACATCTTTAAAGGGGTCATATAATGCCATTTTTGTACAAGCTAAAAGTTTGTAATATACTTTAATTAAAAATTCTCATTAGTATTGTAAGAAAACACTCATTTTACCTGGTCAAAAACAGCTCTGTTTTCAGCACGCCGTTTAAGTGCATGTGTCTTTAAATGATAATGAGCTTTGCTCACCCCGCCCCTCTCTTCTGTGCGTACACCATTTGTAAGTTAACACAATAACCATAACGCGTTGTTCATTATAAACGTGGGATTATGAATTATATTGAGAACGTCGTACATAGTTCCCTGAGCGTAAACAGCCGCATTCCTCGTGAAGCGTGCTAGCGATTTACAAAGATTAATATAAATTTTAATATAAAGGTCAATAAAACGTTACACTCACTTCTTCTGCAGGTGCAGCAGGAACACAAATAGTTGGTACCGATCCTTTTTTCAGGAGCAGCTTCTTAGCAAAACCAGCTTTATACTGACCCTCCTTTATAAAGCAGTCTGCTGTGTGAAATGATTCGCGCAAACATGAAAGCATTGACGTTGATCGTGGAGAATATTCCCTTCGAAAACAAAACTCAGCCACTGCGTCTTCAGCGGTTCGGATTTAGGAACATCAACATGACTGCTGTGTTCGTTATTACACCCAAGAACAGAACACCACAATCAACGCCATTCTGCTCATAGACAGTGCTCCAGCGTATCAACAATGACCGCGCCGGTCCGCGCGGACTATGATTGACAGCTCGCTCACGAGTGAGGGCGGGTCTGTGTTGAAACGCTGCTGTCAATCAACAATCGTGGGAGGGGCGTCCGACCGTGTGGCATCACACGTCGAACGGCTTGATTTGAGACGGGGGAAAACGTATAAGAAGATTTAAAAAAAAACACTGAATGGATTTCAGTACAATCAACTTGTAAAAGTGCATGTACCATTATATGACCCCTTTAAAGGGATTGTTTATCCACAAATGATAATTCTGTTATTTACTCATCCTGGTGTTGTTCCAAACCTGCATGGCTTTCTTTCTTGTGTAGAAAGAAAAATGAGCTGGTTGCTATTTTCCATGTAATTACAGAACAATAAACAGGGACTGAACATTTTAAAGAATGCTTTTTCATTTTTTCAACTTTAGTTAGTGTGTAATGTTGCTGTATGAGCATAAAAAAGATCTGCAAGGTTACAAACTCCACTCCAAAGGGAGATATTCTCTTTAACAGAAAACATTTCAAGAACTACAACAAACAACTTTTTGGGACTATATTTGTTTACTGTACATACATTAAGGGAGGTATTGCCAATATTTCACCTGTAGTAAGTCAGTCTGGTCACTGGGACAATACTACAACCTTTGGAACATGAAAAAAAAAAAAAAAAAACTTTGGGTGAATTACAGTATTTTTTTCCAGAAAATAATTGTTTACTGTAAATACATAAAGGGAGGGATTGACAAAATGTCACCTGTAGTAAGTCAGTCTTACCAATAGGAACCTACTACAAGCTTTGGAATTTGAACATGTCTGTTTTTAAATGTTAAAAGTCATTTTAATTAATACAAATTTTACGTTTTAAACACTTAGTGGAGATGGGAGAATTGGGAGATGTTCCCTTATATGCATCATGCGCCGTTGTAGCACGTCAAAGCATTCTCAGGTATAAATGCTATAATCCATGTAGGTTGTTTTGAATTAATATTTCATGTCGATATACAATGGTTATATACTGTTAAAACTAACCGTGGTATAGAGTGGTGCAGGTGTGACGTCACTTTGTAGGCCAACCAGCAGTTAGCATCACACTTGTTCCCTCGACAAAAACCCAACGTTTATCTCCTCAGCAGCCTCTGTAGTCCCATTTAGCCACTTGTTAGCAACCGCCTTGTGTTCACCACAGATCTTATTTCAGCCATTTAACCGAAACCCCATTCGAAAAACCCACTGACCTGGGGACGATGGAACTGGAAGTGCTAAAATGCTAACTCTCTTCTGCATTTTGGCCTACAAAGTGATGTCATACCTGCACCACTCTATATCTTTGTAAGACTGTCGACTCTATAGAACAGTGGCAAGGGAAAACGAATATCGAACCTAAAACTAACTTTACCACGTTCTGGGTTTCCCCTAGTGGTCGGGAGCATTTCCGTTGTGTTGTGGCTTGATTTCGTTGTGTTGTGACTTGTTTCTGTTGTGTTGTGGCTTGATTTTGTTGTTTTGTGGCTTGATTTCGTATGTTGTGTTGTGGCTTGTGTCCGTTGTGTTGTGGCTTGATTTTGTTGTTTTGTGGCTTGATTTCGTATGTTGTGGCTTGTTTCCGTGGTGTTGTGGCTTGATTTTGTTGTGTTGTGGCTTGATTTAGTTGTTTTGTGGCTTGATTTTGTTATGTTGTGGCTTTTTTCTATTGTGTTGTGGCTTTTTTCTATTGTGTTGTGGCTTGATTTCGTTGTGTTGTGAATTTATGGTTGCTTTTTAAATTTCGTTGTACACTAACGTACTAAACAGAGGTGCGTTTTCCGAAAGCATTGTTAGCCAACTATGGTCGCAAGTTCCGTCATTATCAGCATAGTTCAATGAGTCTGTGTTTCCCGAAACCATTGTTCCAACATTCGCAAACAGCATCGCAAAGTTGTGTGGTTGAAACTACAGCTCTCAACCTGTGGTTAGAAGCATAGTTTCTAGTTTGCATGACGTGGACTTAATAAATCCTTATCTTGAGCAAAATAAGCAAGCTGACATTCAGTGCAACCTGTGTCTTTTTTAGAATATATACCAGAGCATGTGAGCGGAGTGGAGCGGGAGCGGGTGGATCTTGGACAGAGTGCAGAGCGGCATTTTTAAAAGGACGGAGCGTCGCCTTATTTCCCGCTCCAATTTCGCTCCAGTTTCGCTCCGCTCACACCACGAGTCTGAAACATGCTCAGTCAAACCTAAACCAGGATCCATCTGTCTTGCACAGTCATCAGCAGTAGACTATTTTCAGTCAAAACTCGGCTCAATAATGGAGTTCAAAAAGTAGGCTACTTCAAAAAGGAAAATGAGAAGTCATACAGGTCAGGTGTAGCCTACTATTAATATAACTAACTAACAATGATAATGTGGTACAAGAAAACGAATGTGGAGACATCGTTTCAGTCAGCAAAGATTCATTTTGGAATCTTAAAAGACACATCTCTCGAAAACATGAACGTGAGCTACGCGAACACGCTGGGAAGAAAACAAAAGGTTATTGAATACGGTAACTTGTAACAAAGTGTAAATTAAATATAGCGTAATATTCAAACAAATTCGTTTTTTCATTCAAGTAGACCTAGTTTGTTTTATTTAGCCGAATTTGTGTCGTCCATAATAATATTTATATTATTAGGCCCATTTATTCGTTTAATTTTACAGCAGTTTGTGTATATGGAAGCCAATTTTAATTTTAATCAAAAGTTCACTTATCAAAATTCTGGCCTTATAGTTAATTTACTTTTAAAAAATGTATCATATTTTTGTTTATATAATTTTTATTTAGATTATTAGGCCCATTTATTCGTTTAATTTTACAGGACTTTTTGTGTAGGCTATATTCCTTCTTACATAGGCCTGTAATTTGAAATAAAACATTTCTATTTTAAAAATGTTGTTGTTACTCATTAGTTCTTTAGGAGGTAAGGCTGTGGTCTAAGCTAGAAGTGATATACATGTAGATTTTTTGATATACATGGAGCGAGCGGGGGGCGATTTGAGTGGAGCGCGAAGCAAACCTCGTTGAGCGCTGATCGATAATGAGCGGAGCGGCCTGATGTAGCTTTGAGCGGGGGAGCGGAGGGGTGAACAGTTCCGTGAGCGATGAGCGGAGATTCTCACCGCTCCACTCCGCTCACATGCTCTGATACATACAAATGTCATTTACGTTTTATAGTTTGTCAAGAGATTTAAAGCACCGTTTTTGAAGACTGCGCATGTGCGAATGTGCTCTACTATGTAAGAACGAGCTTATGATTGAATCTGGAAATAAAGCAAAATAACTGAGAAAATCTAGCGTTAATTCGATCTCAAACAGTTTCATTAAAAGTAGTTATTACTCCACCACGTGCGTGACGTCATAAACCAACGTGGTTGAACGACCACTTTGCAACAATACGGTTTCGGGAAACAGTCTTGACTAGCTAGTTGATTTCTTCAGTGATGCATCGTACTATGGTAGTGAACCAGCGAGTTACATCATTGTACGGGAAACTCACCCCAGTGTGTTTGTGACACACTGGGAAGAGAGGTGCTGCAATAATGTAAAATATGTGACAAATATTGCATTAAATATTGCAACCAATGACTTCACTCGTCACCATAATGGCAGTCTGCCATCTGTAGAATTTTTGCCTCAAGCCCTTGTTGATTTAACACACTATACATGCTGGTTGGAATACTAGCATCTGAAATGCACCTGATTTCCTCTGTATCATTTAAAACCACTGTTATTAGTACTTTAAATAGGAAACAGAGACTCTGACCCCAGGCAGATATACCAAACGCATGGGTAACCTTTCACCCTTGTCTCATTTAATACTGTTATTGAATGAAACACAGACAGTAGGTGCAAAAAAAAAACAACAAAAAAAAAACATGTTTTTCCGGTCTGGGGATTAGATCTGTGTCTTTCCATCTTATAAAGTTGCACAACTACAACTACATAGCTATGTAAAAATCTTAATCTCTGGGATTATGTTGTATTGGATAACAGTCAAATACACAGTTAGTGATCAGTATACAAAAAAAAAGAAATGACAAAATGCATCTTTTGCAGCGATTTTTGTGTGAGCATATCAGTGAACACCCCTGACCACTCGGTGAGTTTCACGTCTTTGTAAACGAAAGTTTAATGCGTTTTAGGAAGGATTGTTCCAGTGCCCATAGGCAGCCATTCTGTAGGTTGGGGGGAAAGCGAAAGAAACCTAAAATTCTCGGGACAGCAGCATTTGTCCAAATTTTAATCTTAACCGTTCTATTTCATCAGAAACGATCTGTAAACAGGGCTTTAAGTGTAAAATACCGAACTTGTCCTTTAACACCCACTACTATATCACACAGGGATCTACTCACACAGTAGCCTAATCTCAAAAAAGAAAGTTCAAAAGCCATTTTGTCCTCCTTTCCGGTTCTGTGTTTTTATTAGGAAGGATGTAGAACTTCAATTCATAATTTGTTTGTTTATTGGCAGTACAGAAAACGACACAGCAACTCTTCGGCCTGATTGCCCCGTGTATTTCAATGAGCGCCAAGGCAATGTTTTCCCCCACGGGCTAAATTCACATCACGTGACGGGGCGTTATCTATACGCTGATTTCACGCAGCTGCCATTTTGAAATCGAAAGTGAGGCTCCGGTGGGAAGAACCCCGGAAGTAAAGATAAACAACAATGCCTTGGACTACCAACCTGAAGCTGCTGCCACGATTTACACTATTGGATGTTAATATCCAATATAGGATATATATTTACGCTTTCGATTTCAAAATAACGGCTCCGTGAAATCAGCGTATAGCCTACTGTTAGAGAACATCTGACGCCGCCCACATTGCTGAGAGTTACGGTAAGATGAGTTAATGTGTAGGGCTGGACCCGAATATTCGTTCGGAGGGTTGGTATTCGATTTGAAAATTTGACTTTCGAATATTCGTTTTTTTTTTTTTTTTCTCACACCTGGGATCCCCCGCGAAACGGTTCTCATTCGCGCTTGAATAAGGCCGGCGACACACTGGCTGCGTGGTGTGTCCGTTTTTATTTCGGCTCCCATGTTAACAGGTTGGAGTTTGCACACTGCCTGCGTGAGACATGCATCTCAGGTGCGGCTCGAGCCACGCGGAAAACGCGTGCATGCTAGAAATAGAACCGACGCCTAAGTGTTCCAGCAACGGGAGTGTTCTCTGGCTAGAGCGCAGAACAGCGGAGTTTGTATGGTCCGAAGTGCATGCCTGAGCTTGTGCTTTGGGTTAAGCTGCGTTGCTTTGACATTGTGGAAAATAGAATAATAGAAACAAAATGTATTAGCCTTTTTACCCGTTATTATCAATCTAAATTAATCTCGTTTTTTATTTAACTTAATTTCGTTTTTCTTTATTTAAATTTCGTTTTTCTTCATTTAAATCTACCCTTTACTGTGTCAGTAATTTTGACTAAATTTGTTAGTCAGAAAAATATTAGACTACCTTAAAAGTATTGCTTAATTTAACAGACCTGTGTGTGTGCGTTTTATATCACTAGTGCAGTGTCCGTTCTCGGAGCATATAAGCCCTGCCCGCGTGAGGTGTGCCGCTTCCTGCTCGCGCTGTTCTGTAGTTTACTAAAAGTTTATTAATTCTGAATGTTTCCGTCGCGTGTCCATCTATATTGCACCAAATGCAACACTGCACTCCCTTGTGAAGTCGATTGGATGTCCGGTTCTCGAAATAATCAAAATGCAAACGGACATACAGACACATAGAGATTCCTGCCTTTATTAGAGAGAAGAATATGTTCAGCACCCTCTCTCCGAAGCTTCGAATATTCGATGTTCATTACTACCGAAGCTTCGAAGCTCAAAAAATGGTATTCGGACCAGCCCTATTAATGTGCTGCGCTTTCCTCTCTCAATAATAAAATAAACACACAACAAAATTGATAAAACAGCAAGCTGTTTTGTAATTAGATACATGTTAAAGGATTTTCTCTAGATTTGAAGCAGGATTTTTATTTATTTTTTGCCACCCCAATAAAATCACTGGGTCTTACCTGGGCTGCGTTCAGCCCCGACAAAAAGTAGCAAAACATTTTTTAAACGGAAGCGGTGGTGTGTTGAACACCCTGTTCTGATGACGCAAGAGTTGCAACTATGGCAGCTGAGAAGGCTTTGTGTTATTTTTGAATAATTTTCGGAGCCTGATGAAATTGGTATAAATGTGTTTAATACTGCAAAATACGCTTGATGTTACAGTCACTGCCCTTGCCATCCAGAATAAAAGAGAACATCCCAATCGAGTGAAGGTGTCAAGAGACAGTGTGGAAACTGTGGTTCCTAATTATTGTAATCCAACATTTGCCTCGCATTTCAGGATGAAACAAACATTTCAGGTGAAGGATAATCCACTTCTTACCTCCGAGACTGTGTTATGATCTATATGACCGTATTATTTTTATTGTATTAGGCTTATCATTATTTATGATAACTGTTGATATGCTATATTTTTACTATAAAACGGCATTTCAGAACAGTAGCTTTTAGACCCACCCAAGACTCTAGTCTAGATAATAGAGTAGGGTGGTCAATAGTATCAAAAGCAGTCGAAAGATTTAAAAGAATCAGAACCGCAGTGTCTCCGGAATCAGTAGAGAGATAAATATTTTTTAAAACTCTCAGGAGGGCAGACTCAGTGCTTTGAGCAGACCTAAAGTCACTTCTTGCTCAGCTACTGTTCGGACGCTCTTGCTTACTGCTCCGTGCTTTGCTCTATCGCTTTTACATTTTATCTCCTATATTTTGATATTTTATTTCCTTTTATCACCTAATTTTAACTTCAGCAAATCAGCACAGTGCTTATATGACAAAGTTTGGATTACTACAAAAACGCAGAATTCTTTTACCCGACCAGCTTACATTCCGGGAAAGGAAAACACAACTGCCTACAAGGATAAGAGCAAATGCCTCTTCTGGTTCAAGAATCTACTTGCTGCACCAACTGCCACAGACTTTTACAAAGGATTGCAGTTCTTGAAACAAAGTTACTTACGGGACCACCAAACCAGACGGAGCACACAGCAGAGCTTCGTCATGGACACCCTCAGCATACCGGTGAGTCCCATGAAACTAGTGCTCCTCGACAGGTAGAGAAACAAGCTGATCGACTTACAAATCGATGGCACAAACAGGGAGCGAGACCCAAAGGCACTCGATACATCAGATTGTCACGAGCATCACATATTGCCGCAGTAGCATCCTCTACCCCAGATACAGCTCTGACAAGGATTGCAAACACTGGTCTCCTACCACCGCCTATACATCTTGAGAACAGATTTGAAGTACTAATGAATGTAAATGAGGAATCCCCAAACGTGATGAATGTGATCGAAAACAGACTGAATGGGCCAGTAGCTAACACTGATGCTAACTGGCGCTCAAGGTCGAGCAGACAGTGGCACTCAGCTCAGAGCGCTGCCGAGCCCAGGACTCTGATAGTGGGGGACTCCATAATCAGAAACATTAGCGGCAGGGATACAACTACGTGCTGCCTTTCACAAGCAACAACTTCTGATGTAAACAGGGAACTTCAGAACATTCTGATGAAACATAAGACTGCAAATCGACTCATCATTCATGTGGGGAAGAATGATATTCATAAAGAGCAGTCAGAACTCCTTAAGAAGGATTTCAATGAACTTTTTGAAACACTTAAAAGACTGAAAGTTCAAACATTCATCAGTGGACCACTCCCAGCAAGAGGAACAAACAGGTTTTCACGGTTGCTTGGGCTAAATACATGGCTGCAAAAAACCTGCAACATAAAAGGAGTAAACTTCATTGACAATTTCAATCTTTTCTGGAGTCAGAGACAACTTTTTCATTGGGATGGCCATCACCCAAACAAACTTGGTTCAAGAGTGTTAAAGGACAATATCTACTTCTCCCTCAGTCATCCTTCTGCAGTGTGTGCCAATCCACTCAATCTGAACGGCACACACACACCTGGACACAGTATGAATGACCACGGAACATCACTTCAGCAGCAAAATGGACATGTGGTTGACATATCACACAAGGACAATGATAACACCACTCCGCCACAACAACCTCTGCTCACGGACTCAATCTCAGCTGAACCCTGCCCACAGAGCTCACCACAGACAGACATATTAGAACTGCTCCAAGATTCAGCACCCAAGGACGACTTCCTGGAAAACAGCCAGGGAAGCCAGGACAGCATATCACAGCCTCCGATAACACCAGAGCAACAGCCCCTTTCACCAGACACGCTATCCCTCTCTCCAGCATCCCCACTTCTGTGTTTCTCACAGAAAATGGAAGAACTGGTGTATGCTGGAACCAAACTATCCCACTCTTTTGCTGCAAGCCCCCAGATACCAACCAAAAAACAACAGGCACCGCTACCACCAAAGCCTGCGGGCCCAGCTCGCCCTCCCCCTCCTGTGAGAGCTCTTCGGCCTCTGCCACAACGCCAGGGCCCACACCCTCCTCCATCTGCTCGAGGTGAACCAAAAACAACTGATACCAGCTCTCAGTGATATGTGTTGGGTCCCCGCTACGATAACAGTAACTTTCTCAAATGTTTACAGAACAAGCGGGAACCCAGTGTGCCTGTATCTTTCTCTATTGCTGTTCTATTACAAGATAGAAAGTCTAAGGCCTTCAATAGCCGTACAGCAAACCAAACTAATCTGGTGCCTATTACACGTCAAACTAAGATTGATGTGGGGACAAAAAGTAAGACTGTTAAGTTAGCACTTTTAAACATTCATTCACTTAAAAATAAATCACTTCTAGTCAACGACTTAATAACCACAAACAACCTGGATTTTATGCTTCTAAATGAAATCTGGCTAGAAGACAGCTGCAGTGCAACAATCCTCAATGAAGCAGCCCCTCCTAACTTTACTTTTATGAGTGTCTGCAGAGCTGTTAAAGGGATAGTTCACCCAAAAATGAAAATTCTATCATTGTTTACTCACTCTCAAGTTGTTCCAAACCTGTATGAGTTTCTTTGTTCTGCTGAACACAAAGGAAGATATTTGGAAGAATGTTTGTAACCAAACAGATCTCGGTCCCCATTGACTACCATAGTATATTTGAAGAGTTTGGTTCCAAAACGCGATAAACGCCATTTAAAAAAAAATTGAGTTCCTGCAAAAATCAGTATTGTATAGGGTCAGTATTGAAAAGTCAATTTAAAATTTTATGTAAAATGCGATATCCGCCGTGTTATTCTGTCATGTTTTCTCCCTTTCTTTCCAAACCGCGACAAACGCCAGTCTCCTTTCTCTGCAGAATGAGATAAATCCGCTCTCAACCAATCACAGCGCACCATTCCACGCACTGTAAACCGTAACGGCAGCGCTTTGAATACACCCGGCATCCTAGTTTTTCCTATCTACTTTGTACCTTTTGATCAACAATCAAACAAAATCTTTTATAATTTTGACGGCATTGATGAACCTGTGGTGGTTTCTGCGGTAGGGAAGAAACGTAAGCCATCGAAATCTAATCATTTACGTGAGGAGATTAAGAAGACGAGGCGCGGGAGGAGGAAAAATGCCAGCTGTTGCTTGTTCTCACACGACAGCATCAAACTTCTGTCACGCTGACACGTTGAACCCAGGGGATCTTTTGAAAAACTTTCAGTTGTTTTACTCAGTCAACGAAAACCGAGCAGGACTAAGCCGTTTTACAGATGATCGCCGTCAAAAAAGTTCAGGAGGTATTTCCTAGCGATAGCTGATTGAATGTATTTTTAGTCCAGTGCCTGTAACGTTAATAAGATATTGATCGAGTTCAGGCTGTCATATGTGGATGGATCAACTTATTTTGTTGTGTATTTTCAACAGTTTCAATATGAAAAATAACTTTTATATTGATTCGATGGATTAATTGCATTTGGGGGAAAAAAGTGTTGTGAATTTATTGCATTTTGGGGAAAAAATGATCAGTTTTTATAATAAATCTTTGAAAATCAAAATCTGGATTTGAATTTGTTTTGTTATTATAACCTAAATATGCTATGTGAAAGTTTGAACCAGAAAATAGCGTTTTTCATCTGGCCAAATTCTTGGTAAAGAAAACACATTTTTACTCAAATTAATCAAAATGGATTTATCGCGTTTTGGAACCAAACTCTTCATTTTTTTCCTACTATGGAAGTTGTAGCAACAATGGGTTGTACATTAATATTAATATTAGCTCAAATGATCTATAGGGAATTTTAATAATTAATCATGAATATGATTAATATTTTGTATGTTACAGTTAAATTAATTTATCGCAGCTGAACTAGATTGATATATGAATGATTACCATAACGGGTTATGGTTCGTCATTAATACATCAAATAGTCTTATTTCAGCTCGAAGTAATGGGATAACTTTAATGGAATTAATTTAGTTATCAAACAATCTGTTTTGAACGTAAGATTAACTTAATTCTCAAGGAAAATTATCCTTCTTACAAACACGAGAAAGAGTATCTTTTCCAGGCCTTGAAAAGACAACTTTCTATGTTTGTAAAATTAGCTTACTTAAATCGTACCAAGATAAAGCATATAGCTAAGATCGAACATTTCAGGGACTAAGTAACATGGGCAATTAAAACAGAGTCAGTCAAGGACATATGGAATTTAATAATTAGACTAATACTACATTGAAACTGCGAGTATACACAGAGTAAATACATATTTACAACAGAAACATACGGATGAAAACATTACAAGACCAAACGGATAACAGATGAGAGAGGGAGAGGATGAAAGGGAGAAAGTGAAACTAAAGTTCAGGATGAGAGAGATCACCGAGATGATCTCTGCAAAATCACAGGCAATGTAACCTTTTGAGAGACAGCAAGGAATCAAATCACATTAAAAGTTCAATAAACTTATCTTGCAAAATGGTTCTCTTTGTTGCTGAAGAACGCAGAGTTCATGCGTGTGTCCTAAGACCAGCGTGCGTGTGTTTCTTTAAGAAAGCAGGGCTCGTGCTCTCGTGTCTTCTGGTGAGCGCGGTAGCGGGGTTTTCGAAAGAGTCTTTCTCTTTGAGTTGAAGTTGTCTGCTGCGTTTGCTTCGTGGAGTCCGAAGACGAAAATAAAGAAAAGACTTAAAGAAAATTGAAAACGCTCCCAAAGGGAGCCATAAGGTCTTCTCGCTGACGAGGCGGGTTCGTGAGAGTGCAGGAACAAAACAAGACGAAAGGAAATACAGAACAGAACAGCGGAACGCGGAGTGTAACCGCTTTTCTAGGGCACAGGAATTTCACTCCTCCCTGGGCTTGAGCCAATTGGAACGCGAAATTCCAGGCGGGAGAAAAGTTCTTTGTCTCACTATGAGTTTGATTTGCATGTTTTATGGCAGTCTTAGGATCATGCCATTTCTACATTAAACAATTATAACTGCAGTAAAATGCATTTTATCATAATTTGGTATCCATATCTTTCCTACGGGTATATGGAGGTTTAATTCAAGACCAAATTTGGTATGTTTAAAAGCTACGGCCTAGAAGTACCTTCTTACTCTGTAAGATAAGTATTAAAAGTTCGATTAACAAACTGGGAATAAGACTAACCTAAAATGTGATGTGCATTTACAAGTGGGAATGAAAATTGGACTTTAAAAAGACCACATGACATATACCTATGAATTCGCAACAGTGTGCACCTCTGAAACATTATTCCTTTAAGGTTTACAAGAATACAAAAACATATCACAGAGAAGAACAATCGTGGAAAAGAGAAATTACATTCAGGTTTGCATATTTCTTCAATGGTTATACATATAAAATATCTAGGATGAACACTTTAATTCTGCTCCTCTGCCAGAATCTCAGTGAGATTCCTGGGTTGTCGACATTCCGTTAGGCCATAAAACAAAGTGGGTGGGGGGAAGGCAATTCCCCTGGAGAAACATTCTTCACAAATACATTTCAGAGCTCAACACTAGAAAATCATAATTATATGATCAAACAAATTAATAAAACATGCATACAGGAAGGTCAAACCCAAATCTGAGTTACATACATTAAAACTATATTTCTATCCTGAATATCACACAGAGGATGTTTGTGTGTGTGTGTGTGTGTGTGTGTGTGTGTAAGGTTTCGTTATCTCTTTGTGGGTCCTTTTGGAAGCTCCCCACAGGGAATAAGGAATGTTGTTTCCAGGTTTTCTGGAGTATCTCTGAGGGGCAATTAATGTCGTAAAAGTCCATTTGCTCCAGTCTCTCTGGAGCCTGGCGTATGATTTATAATTTCGAAGTCAGGAGGTTACAAGCTCTGATAAGCTTAGCAAAGAACGTTTTGGGCAGGAATGTGCTTAGAAAACACAGAGAGTCCGAATTTGTTAATTCGGAATCAAACGAACGAATGATTCAAATAGCCCAGTCGCTACAAAGTCAATGGGGACCGAGATCTGTTGATTACAAACATTCTTCCAAATATCTTCCTTTGTTGGCTGGAAAACTGGGTGGGGCTTTCTGGGATAGTCCTAAAATGGTTCAGGTCATACTTAGATGGGAGAGGTTATTATGTGAGTATAGGAGACCATAAGTCTGAGTGGACATCCATGACATGCGGAGTCCCTCAAGGCTCAATTCTTGCGCCACTCCTGTTCAACCTGTATATGCTCCCAATGAGCCAAACAATGAGAAAGAACCAAATGAGCATATTCGGGTTTTTGCCGGTGTTTACATGGCCGTGCGCGACCGGGTTATTGCTAATATTCCGGTTTTGAACGGGTTATTGGCTGCATGTAAACGTAGTGAGTGAGAATAAAATAGGCTTATGATCAGAGAACAGAAAATCTGAGAACACAATATCAGTGACATCAAACCCATAAGAGAGTACAAGATACAACGTATGGCCCTGAATATGAGTAGAGTCTTTGATCCACTGCGATAGATTAGATTAAAAGCATATATTAGATTTAAGGAACTCCTGCGACAAGGGATTAGACCAGGGGTGGGCAAACTTTTTGGCTCAAGGGCCACACTGGGTTTTAAAATTTGACAGAGGGCCGGTGTTATGCCGAATTTCGACCCCCTGCCAAATTATTACCCCCCTAGTATTGGTAGGTTTAGGATTAGTTGTGGGGGAGGGGTAGGATTAGGGGTGGGGTTAGGATTAGGCAATCAGGTACTGACTTCAACGAGGGGGGTAATAATTTGGCAGGGGGTCGAAATTCGGCACAACACCTGCCCAGTAGCAGATTATGAAACACGATCTCATGAAAGTGCGTATCTATACCACGAATTTTATTTATCGTGCCATTTATATGCCAAAAATGTTTTTTTTGCGTGCATATCTACGCACTGTAAACCCCTTGGTTAGGATTAGGGGTGCGGAGTGCGTGCCTATTACACGCCATAAAGTGCGCATCATATGCACGCGAAAACTGCGTATCATAAGCACTACAAATACAATTCGTGGTATTCGCACTTTCATGAGATCGGGCTGAGCAAACACATTTAGGTTGTGGCAACGTCTGCGCGAAATTGACTGCGCGAATGTGAGAGACGACATTCTGACAATACATTTTTTATGCTAACTTAGATATCGCCCATTTAGCATGTTATGTTTTGAGGTTAATTTTTAATTAGTCAGATGTTAGATAATTGTAGCCTATACTTTTTAAATATTGTTTATCCTTATTATTATTTAATGGGCCTAACAGTAAATTAGAAACAAAACACCTACAAGTGTACACTTAGAAGAGTAAAAATGACAGAAGGTTACGTTAATTCAACTTTATTAAAACTGCACATGGCAATCAATTTGCACTTCCAAAAGTCATGCATTTGTGGGAAAAAAACGAAATAAACGAATATATAAATTTATTTTAAGTATAATAAAATAAAACATAAAAAGCAAAGGCAGATCAGAACATTTAATGAACAAAACCGGGTTCTGTAACGTTACATGGCAGACAGGGGAGCGTAGCCGAAAGCCGGGCGATAAAGGTCGGTAAACGGAATCAGTCAGGATACATCCACAAATCCAGAGGAGCAAAGAAACTAAATAGCAGACAAGTCAAAGGAAAAACTAAACAGGTGTGCAAGCGGTTACCACACATTTTTTTCTCTGAGTTTCCAAAAAAGGAAAAAACATTAACGTGCAACAAGTCTATGCGCTTAAGTCGCTGTCTGTTTGGTTTCCATGGTGACGCGTCATTGCTTGTTACGTGAGACACCGCAGCCACAACAGCGCTTAATGAATGATGATCTGCTTTTATGTCATTTTTCCTTTTTTACATTTGTTAGCTATGGCATAAAATATCTGATATTCCGATTGTCAAATATATGCAACGCAATATATATAAAATGCAAAGTATTGCAAGAAAAAGGCAAAATGAACGCGATCTTAAGACAATTTTTTAAATACTCGACGGGCCGGATTAAACAGCCTAACGTAATGTATGTGGCCCGCGGGCCGTAGTTTGCCCACCCCTGGATTAGACTGTTATGTCACGTGGTTGTGGAAATAGCACAAAGACGAAGGAAGATGATGATAATGATCTTTAATGACAACACTAAAACTTTGACAAATGTTTTACAAACTAAAAAATGACAAAACTTTAATGAGAAAACCACACTAAACAAGACTATGGGAGAACACAGGGTATAAATACACAAAGCAAACAAAAGGTACTAAATTACAGTTACTTTATTTTTGTATCCTGATTACATAACGCCATTACATGTATTCCGTTACTCCCCAACCCTGACAATGGCACATACAATGATACATGAGCCAGGGATTCAGAGGGAAAAATATTTTGTTTCTAGCCCTTACAGTTAAAAAGTTATTAGCAGAAACGTAAGTGCTACTTTAAACAGTTGGTGTCACTAGAGGAATTAAGTTAGAGACTCCAAAATTGTTGTGGTTAATGCAGGAAATATGGGAAAACCAACTGATACAATAGGTGCCTAAGCACCCCTTGGTGCTTGGCCTCTAAAAATCATGTCAAGTTGTATTTGCATTATTAATCTCTTAATTGTAAAATGTTTACCAATATTCAGCCAGCTTTGTCAAATAATGTCAAATTGGATACATAAACAGCACAGTTTTGACACAACTTCTATAGTGACTGTCAGACAGTAGCGACACTTGAGCACAAATAACTATGGATTTGAACATTCAGATAGCTCAAAATAAAAAGTAAAATGACAGTAACAAATATATTTCGTCTGAAATTAATAATTTCTGGATTTATTAGTGTCACTTTCCCTATATGTTATCAATGATTTTTGATCAATTGATCAATGATCAATGAAACTCATATTAAGCACCACCCCTTTCTGTTTCCTTCCAGGGTGAGTGTTGTGAAACGGGGTGATGATAGTCCAGGACTCTCTTTTGCCGTGCCTACGGCATTTCATAAGGCAGTCGTCTCAACTTTTCCTGCTGGTCCTGCTGGTCTGGATGCTGCTCTTCTTTGCCGTCGTTTCCTACTTCACTGACTCCCAGGTGAACCAGCTCCATAGGACGACTTCCGTCTTCAACTCTGAATCTCAACACTCAACCCATGTTCAGCGTAGTTCCCGGGCCATCATGGCGTCCCATAATGTCCCCTGGGGTATGTTTGCGGGGAGGGGTACTTTCCAGCGCAAGCAAGTGTTTCAACCTCCTCGTGCTAGAGAAGAGTTTCATTTCAGGAATTTTGGCAAACGTCGGGTTGAGTTTAGGAAGAATGTGATGAAGCCCCCTGAAACTGAATTCAACACCTGGTCATTGGTCCGTGGTCTGTGGAAGGGACAGGTGTCCTCCAAATTGCTAGGCCAACGACTACAGAAAGCCAAGAAGAACTATATTCTCTCTAATGAGCACAACGTTTTCTATGAAGGCCAACGTAAGGCAAACAAGGGTAGGCAGGAGATACTGTGTCAGATAAAAGAGCAAGCTCAGCTCAGGACTCTGAATGGCTCTGAACAGCCCTTCGCTCACCTAGGTTTTCAACAGCTGGTTCCTCCTCAACTGCAGCAGGCATACAGGACATGTGCTGTGGTGACTTCAGCTGGGGCAATTCTTAACTCATTACTGGGGCGTGAAATTGGTGAGTTGGGTGGAGATAATATGCATATATACACAACTACCAGTCAAAAGTTTTAAATTTAGATTTTAAAATGTTTTTGAAGTATTTTATGCTTACTAAGACCGCATTTGATGAAAAATACGGTAAAAACAGCAATATTGTGAAATATTATTACAATTTAAAATAACTTTTCTGTTCATTTTAAAATGTAATTTTTTCCTGTGATGACAATTTTTTTTTTTTAGCAGACCTTACTCCAGTTGTCAGTGTCACACGATCCTTCAGAAATCAATCTTGTGCTGATTTGGTGCTCAAAAAACATTTCTTATTATTATCATTGTTGAAAACAGTTTTTTGCTGCTTAACAGTTTTGTGGGAACCATGAGACACTATCATTTTAAAGTTTAGGGTAAGTGTTTTTTCAGCAAGGATACATCTAAAGTTTATTTGCAATACAGTTATGTGTTGTCTTTGATATTCATCAATAATAAAGCATAAATAATATTTTGCTATAATAATATTATGCTTTAATAATATTGCTATAATAATAATATTATGTTACATATTGTTGTCGGTCAACCCGGAAATCAGCATCACCCTGGTTCCCTTGACAAAAACCCAACAGGATTTTTCCACTGGCTTTTAGATTATTGCAGAAAATAAGATCTATGTCCAACAAAAGTTTATGTTTCTTACACGTTCTGTTCATCAAGATAATCTTCTCGAATTAACACAACTTTTATGAATTTTGAGGCCTAACCAGAGGTAGAAAGTTAAAGTAAGGCTATAAAAGAACATCTCAGGTTACGACTGTAACCTATGTTCCCTGAGAACAGGGAATGAGACACTGCGTCGAAATGACGCTAAGGGGAACGCCTCAGGCGTCACAGGTGTCTGAAATCACAATCAAATCACGGCAATCAGATTAAAATCTCCATAAACATCATTTACTGAAAGGCCTACCTGGGCCTGCTCAAGGGCCTGGAACCATAGCTTCAAATTAGAAGGGGTCCCTTCTAGGGAATGTGGCTAGGTAACCCAAAGAAGCCCCAGCCAATCAATATTCAGGGGAACATACTCACCCGAAATGCCACCAGAAAGGCCTGACCTGGTATCACTTACATTAGATACATCAGTCTGGCCAAATTCCTGTCTGTCCGAAGACAGAGCCTCTGGACACTTGCCTTTAGATAAGGCATTTGTCCTATAAGCCTATTACCTGACAACCACCCTATGTGGAAACTTGCTTTCAGGGAGGCCCGAAGAGGCCTACCACCTGATAGCAAGCTAAACAACTGAATCCGGGTGTCAGTCCCAGGGCGGCCTGCTAAGGCCAGTCAGTCCTGGGACTCAGTCTCTGAGCGGCCTGTTAAAGCCGGCCTCCTGAAAGTCTTCTTATGTAAGAAACTAACTGCCACGAACCAGACAGGTTGGGGACTGAGCTACATGGTGGTCTGATAAGGCCAACCGACTGACAGTGGTCAAACCTATTTGGCTGATCGTAACCGGCGCTCACCTCCAGAGAGGCCCACTGAGGCCAATTGTCTGATACTGATTTTAAACTGATACTGTTTTGCCACTTCTGTTTATTTTCCATTCTATATTTGAGTCTGATACTGCTTTGCCACCTCTGTTTTACTATTTTATATTTGAGTCTGATACTGTTTTGCTACTCTGGTTTTAAGCTCTTAGCTTTGCTGCTTTTATTTGTGTTTTATGTGTTGTTATGCAGGTATTATTTTCATATTATTTGTCTGGTTGTTCTGTAAAGCACTTTGGTCAGCCTAGTGGCTGTTGTAAATGTGCTATATAAATAAAATGAACTTGAACTAAAAGTTTTCGGTACATATCCTAGTGACAAAGATGAATTAATGATATTAAGAAGGTGATCTATGCCCTCTGGAAGCATCTCTTTCAATAGCTTATTCGGTATAGGGTCTAACATACATATTTTTGATTTAGATGATTTAACGAGTTTAGACAATTCTTCCTCTCCTAAAGCAACGAATGAATGAAATTTTTCCTCAGGGAGACTACAATGCACTGTCTGATGCGATACTGTAGTAGATGGTTGCATAGTTATAATTTTCTCTCTAATGTTATCAATCTTGTAAGTAAAGAAGTTCATAAAGTCATTACTGCTGTGTTGTTTGGAAACTTGCAGTGTTGGAGCTTTACGTTTCGTTAATTTGGCCACTGTTTCGAATAAATACCTAGGGTTGTGTTTATTTTCTTCTAAACATGTTGAAAAATAAGCAGATCTAGCAGTTTTTAAGGCCTTTCTATAGGTAATCGTGCTCTCTCTCTCCACGAAATGCAAAAAACTTCTAACTTTGTTTTCTTCCAGCTACGCTCCATTTTTCTGGCTGCTCTCTTTAGGGCCCGAGTGTGCTCGTTGTACCACTGTGTTGGACTATTTCCTTTAATCTTCTTTAAGCGCAATGGAGCAACTGTGTCTAAAGTGCTGGAAAAGAGAAAGTCAATCATTTATGTTGCAACATCGACGACTTCTAAGCTATCTGGGATGCTGACGAGATGAAACTGATCAGGAAGATTATTTATAAAGCAATCTTTAGTGGCAGAAGTGATAGTTCTACCATATTTATAACACAGAGTCGGCTTTGTAACCTTGGCTAAATTCAGGGGCGTAATGCAAGCCAACATTCTGGGGGGGCACAATCTGAGACGTTGCAATTGTTTTCTGACGGGTGATATGGATCATGTTAGGACGGGTCAGGGGGTTTCTCCCCCTGAAAATTTTTAAATTCTGGCTGCCAAACATACCATTTCAATGCAGTTTGGGAGGGACAGAAATACCTTAACGGAGCTAGCAGCATCCCTCCTCTATCTGAGGACTAAGTTAAAGTATCTATTTTGTAAGTTTATGTAAAAGACAGGTTGATGAAAGAACTGTAAGCTCAAATTCAAAAGCTTTTGAAGTCTACTTCATTAAAGCATGTTTACACACACACTTACTGTACACTTAGGCCTACTACACATGATTTTAAAAACAGTACCATTGCAGTTTTTATGTTATGATTTTAAATTGGTATGTGACCTAAGAACGATCTTACATTAAAGGTACATAAAGGTGCTGAGGTCTGACTTTGTGGTGCTCTGAAGTTATTTTAATATTAATATTAATATGTGATGAAGGACTTTGAAAGAAGTTTGACAGATTTCAGATTTCAGTGCTGAATAAGGTTAACACTACCCCGTTTATTTGAAAATGGTTAATATTTGACAAATGTAAAAAAGTAATCAAATCAAATGTAATATGTAACATTACTTTAGTAAAATCATTGAAATACTGTAGTTACACTGCTCATTATTATATTTTAAGTAAGGAAGAGTAATTTATGAGCTAACAGAAAAGCTAGTAACTTGTAACTTGTAACTTGTACATTTAACCTATGAACCAGACAGAAGGGCTATAGCTATCCATTGGATTTATGATTAGCTGCCTGATCCGTGAAGAACCGTGAATAACCGTCTATGGGAGAAACATCAAGTCGATGCCTTGATAACGTTAGGTTGGATTTAGGTTGGATTTTGCAGTTAGCCTACAACAAATTTAACACCCTCGTTTCTATGAAACTGAAAACAATTGAACCAGCTGGAGACTTTGACACAAGACAAAACAGAACAGATGTTTCAAAACCGATCAGATAATGTTACTATGGCTTTGTAAGGCAGTAACGTCAGCCAACTAGTTTACGGTTAGACTAGGCTAGCTATCGATAACGTTACACTGACACAACTTAAGTTAATGCTCTGAATTCGCAGCTAATATCAAATCCATAACTTTTTGATCAAGTTAAAATTTTCAGGTCAACCACAAATAATCCCACTACCTTTTAATATCATCTGATAACTAATTCAATGCCGATTTGTTGCTTTGCCCACTTACCACTTCAAGACCATCTGTAAAACATTGCCAGCTCAACGTGCGAGACGAGTGAGTTGCTTGAACATACACAGCAAAGATTCTAGAGCGCTACGCACGTAGCGCTCTAGATTTGATATACACAGACACCATATTAGGAAAAAGGTGCGGGCTGATGCTGACCGATTTATTACACATCCAGAAGAATACATTTGAGTCGTCATAGGCTCTGGTATATTATGGAGCATAATAGGAATAAAGTTGTGACAAAAAAATTATCAGGGAGGAAAAATCTGAGGGGGCACGTGCCCCCTCACTTTGAATGGGCATGACGCCACTGGCTAAATTAATTATACATGAGATTAAATAATGATCTGAGATGTCATCGCTCTGCTGCAGAATTTCAACGGCATCAACATTGATTCCATGTGACAATATTAGATCTAAAGTATAATTATGACAATGAGTAGGTCCTGACACGTGTTGTCTAACTCCAGTAGTGTTTAGAATGTCTGTAAATGCTAATCCCAATGAGTCTTTTTCATTATCTACATGTATATTAAAATCACCAACAATTAGGACTTTATCTGCAACCAGTAATAACTCTGAAAATCAGCAAATTCTTTGATTAAAATATGTATGGTGCCCTGGTGGCCTGTATACAGTAGCCAGCACAAATGTCAAATGGGATTGATCACTTACGCTAGATAACGTTACAGAAAGCACCATTACTTCAAAATAATTATACTTGAAACTAGACTTCTGAGTAATACTGAAGATATTGCTATAAATTACAGCAATACCTCCCCCTTTTCCTTTTAAACGAGCCTCGTGTTTATAGCAGTAATCTTGCGGGGTGGACTCATTTAAAGTAATGTAATTGTCTGGTTTTACCCAAGTTTCTGTCAATCACAGCACATCTAGGTTATGGTCTGTAATAATATCATTAACAATAAGTGCCTTTGAAGAAAGGGATATTTATTTGGGATATTCTTTGAAGAATTGAATATTCAGCAACCCGAGCTTTATCATTTGTTCATCTGCATTATATTTGTTTTTTATTTGTTGAACATCAATCAAATTTTTACCCTTAAATGGGTTTGGGAGTTTTTTGTATTTCCTAGTTCAGGGAACAGACACTGTCTCTATGTGATAATATCTAGGTGAAAGAGTCTCTATGTGATGGGATTTATCTGACCTCAGTGACGTGAGACAGCTAGGCAAGGCCGCAAAGGATCCATCTGTTGTATCCTTCATCCACAGGAAAAACAAAGGCCACAATCTGAAGGAGCCTTCGAATTGGGACAGCCTTCGTCGTGCCGCTGTGATGCAATCGACCTCTTCGAATGCGGCCTTCAGAGGATACAGCCTCTGAATTAGGACACAGCTTGTGTATTTACACTCCCCGTTTAGTTCAGTTCTTTGTTTGGTCTTGTTAATGCTTTGTGGTTGTGTTATGCTTAAATTCCAGTGATTTATTGTAACTGTTACAAATTAATTTAAATCATTATCTTTGTACACCTCAAAGGTAAACTGCACCTTATCTCTGCATGTTAAAACGGTGTCGTGTTAGCGGCCCCTAAGTTAGCCTAATAACTAATGATCGTTGCGACGGAAGTGAATCAATCAAAACTAACTTTAGCTGGACAATAACTTTATTCTAGAGCTGCTATAAAGCCAAAACAATTTATTTTACTTTATTTTCCTATTATCAATGTAAAGCCGCTTTGGAACAATCTACATTGTTAAAAGCGCTATATAAATGAAGATGACTTGACTTGCATTTGGATGCTCGTTTTTGGAATCAGTTGCTGTTCTCTGTAGTATTTCAGAGAAACGTGCTGCACCAGTAGATGCAGATTCCTTGTGTAGCCTACAATAAAACGTTTTTAATGGATGGCCCCAAGCATGTAATGCAAATAACGTTTATGATTCAAAACTATGAATTTTGAGCAAAAGTGTTTGCAGCATTGATGTTCTATCTATATTTGTGAATTCTAATTATCAAAGGAAAAAATTAGTGCTGTCAGTTAAACGCGTTATTAACGGCGTTAACGCAAACCCATAACAGCGTCAATTTTTTTATCACGAGTTTAACGTTCATTTTGGCCTAGCAAACTTTGTAGTTTTTAGGTGTGTTCGACATCGGCTGCGGCTGGATGCAACCGATCGGCGAGAGAGTAGCCGCGTGCAGGCGGGGAGGAGCTGCAAACTGAGACATGAAGTCGGACACTTTCTGGTTCCCGTGGTGACCGCTCACGTGGTGTTTGCATACTTTACCACAGCTGCAGTGAAATAAATGCAATATTTGCCAAACAATGCACAGATGTTTCAGAGACATTTTCATTCAATACTTTATACTGCTTCATCCAGCGTCTGTTTGAACAAGAATAAAGTTCAACATAAGCTACTATCAATGAAGTGGAGTCTACGTTTTTTAAGCAGTTTTAATTTGATAAACATGACACAATATAACATGACAATGACATGAAAAGAGTGTTCACTGTTATAATAAACTGATTTGAGAGCTTTAGAGGAACTAAAGGTTTTCGAATAAACACGAAACACACGTGATCGTTGTCATGCGGTGAATCCGGCCAATCGTGGAACAGCTGTGTCGTCATCAGCCCACGTGCAGCCCAGTGCAGCCGCTCTTGAGAAGCTGCGCTGGCTGAGTTCTCCGGCTACTCACGAATTGCTCTCGCGGTACTTTGATGGCATACGTCACAGTCAAGTGGCGTCGGCGCTGTATCAAGTCGGACAAAATTTCTAACCGGCATGCACTGCTTTAAGTCAGCCGCCGATCGGTCTGCGCAGAGCTGCATGAAGTCGAACAAGCCTTTTTTCACATGCTGTTGCAACCATAGATATAAACGCTAGATGTCTCGTGCGCGCTGCTGGCCAATGGAGGTCGACGTCCGCACGTGGCATGCCATCTTACCACAGACAGCTCGCTCACTTGTTTAATGGTGCATGTACTTTTAAATAACCATAACTTGCTCAATTTTCTACCGATTTTCAAACGGTTTGGTCTGTTATAAACGTCAGAGATGTAGTTATGACACTGCATACATACACTGCATACATATGAATAATTATAACATACATGTTCAAGCATTCGGAATTATAGCCACGTTAATAACGTTTGTAAGAAACCAAACCGTTTGTAAATCCGTCAAGATTTCAGCGAGATAAGAGGATTTGTGTGCGTGCTGATCACTCACCTTACATTAAGCCTGCCTGTGACAAGATGGCCGAACGGTGATGCCGGAAGTGACTGCGCCATAAGACATCTAGCGTTTATATATGATATCTATGGTTGCAACAACTAGTAACGTTAAACTACAACACCACACCGGATCTAGCTAGACCGGAAACAAAACAACAGGCACGCCGCACACACGAGCCGGCCAAAGAGTAGTAGGCTAAAGGGGGTCGCACACCGGACGAGAAGCGCAGCGCCGTGTCTTTAAAATTCGAACACATTATTCTCTATCAGTGTACACACACCGGCGGCGCCATTTGGCGTCTGTCCGCAGCGCCCAGCTACGGCTCAGGACCTTGTTCAAAATTCTGCCGCGCCACACAGCGCTATTTACATAGTTTTATATTAAATTTACATGTAGGCTATTTGTCTCAAATCGTCGTTAATGTATACTGACTTCACCCTGTGCTGCAATATACATTTAGTTTTACATTCATTTACAGAAATCAGCTGCGTGGATGAAAACTGCTGATGTTATCGGATTTTCAGGAGATATTCTCAATTCATTCAGTTAACGGACGCTCTGAGGTAAAGTGTTCAGACTGCAGACTTAGCAACGATTGTATTTAATTGTACAGTACAATCATAACATAGTACAGACATTATCTTAATTCCACGATGTCCTTAAACATAACAATATTGCTGGCCATAAACTGAGAAAGTTTTCATTGTGAACTGAGCTATCAGCACGTCCAGTCTGAAATACCACTTGACGAGAATGCGAATTCTCTGATGCGATTATTTGTTCCGAGTGTGAATGTTAGTGTGAAATTGAACACTACAGTATATGCCAATGTTGTTTTCAATTAAAAAACATTTGCACAAAGCAAGCCGATCCACTTTTCCATGTTGATAAGAGCATTAAAATTAGAAAAAAATAATGGGACAAAAAGAAATCAAGGGACATTTAGAATAGATACAAATGTGCAATTAATTGCGATTAACTGCGAGTTAACTATGAATTTTTTTTGAGTTGCATTCAAAATCTTAGCTTCAAAAATTTATGTACAACGCGTACGCTTTTTATTACACACCAGCTTGTGCTAAAGTTTCTTTCTTTCTCTCTCGATTTTACTTTCTCTCCGTCATGCAATTTCTTTCTACTCAATTCATTGTCTCTCTTTTTTCTGGTCTGCTGTTGAATAGAGACATTGATGCACAGGGTCCTAATTGTTGAATGTGTTGGAACATGAATACTGCAGCTGACAGCTAATGGCAGATAAGCATGAGAGCAGTGCTCCCTGTTCTCTGGAAGCCCTTGAACAGCATTGCCCTGTTTCATTGTCAGAAAGAACGAGCACTGCTGTCACACAGTCTTTACGTGTTTTTGTTTATTTGTTAGTGTCTTATTGGATGTTTTATTAAACAGGTTCAGAAACTGGACATGGACTTATATCTAGAAACTTACAGCATTACAGCAACATATTTTACATTTCAAGCCACCACAAACGTGTGCTCTGAATTGTTTATTTGATCGTAAAATTAGTTTTACTTACATTACTAATAAATTGAAAACTTGTGACGTGAGTCTAGAGCAAATGGTTTCTGTTGCCAAGTGAATTGTATTTTGCTGCCATCTAGTGGCGATTGAATGTCTTGCACGTGAAATATATTGATGGAAGAAGATAATGCACAGCAGACAGATTGTTTTGATTATTCAGGTCAGTGAATACGGAATTACTCCGTTTAATAGGGATATAGAAGAAGAAAAACAATCCAATATACCTGTACATCAGGCTCCTGTCCATTAGGAGTTTAATATGACAGAATTTGCCTTACAACATTTTTTTAATTTTTTTTTTTAAACAAAAATCATTTTCAAATCAAAAAGAAATAGTTTGTCACACAACTGGTTTGTCACACCTGGTGTGTCACATATAATTTGTTCTTTCTCAATAACTCTGGTTTTGTGTCAAATGTCCTATAACACATGCTTTGTTTTATGTTGGTTTCAAATACTAAAAACCTTAAGTAGAATTAAGAGTTGTTTGTGAAGATTATTGATATCATTATTATACATACATTTAGACAATACATTCAGACAAGAGTCAACTATTATGCAGGTATTTTGGCTGAAAGATTAAAAGGTTAGTCTGTTATCTCAGAATTCCAGACAAGGGTATGTTTTATGTCTGGTCAGGGCAAGTTTATTATTATGAAAATTAAGTACATTATTTTGGGGTAAGTTGTCAGATGTTTCAATGTATGCAATTTATAAAGGTGAAGTAAGTGATTTCTGAGAAACACTGTTTATATTTGAAATCAATACAATCACACCCCTCTCTTCATTGCTCTGCCCTCAAAATACATGAACACTCAATGTAAGAGTGGATGTAGGGCTAACATAACTACAGCCAATCTTGTATGGTTCTGTGAAATATAGCAAAACCAATGTTACTCGCGTATAGAGCAAAAACAATGTAATGTCGGCGTCCATTTTCAGGCCTTCCCGTTTAGGTCTCTCCAGTGCTGGAAAGCTTTTCTATTATTAAAGGTGCTCTAAGCGATGTTGGGTGACGTCACTTCTTGTTGACGTTCGAAGTATTGTCAAACAAAACGGAGGCTAGCTCGACCCTCCCTCCTCCTCATCCCGTCCCCTCCCCCTCCCTTTCGTGCTTCCTGAAACAGGCTTTTACGACGTAAATTCGGGACTTCCTTCTCCTTTTCCCTCTTCTTTGCTATTTGTTCATCGGAACGTCGTCTCTTTGGTCGTGTGTCGGCCATATCAAAATTCAAGAGAATATAATTCTAACGTTAGTCGTTGTCGTTGTCTAGGACATCTCTCCTCCAGCTAACTTCCCTCTTCATGCTTCATGAGTGGATACGCCCCCTACTGCTGATTGGCTACAAGTGTGTTGTGGTGCTCGGTCCGATCCACTTTCAACAGCGTTTCTCAGAAATCTCAGAAATATTTAAGTATGTTTTATAATTATACTGTTTAAATTTACAGCAGCTAAAAAAAAGCATGCATTGCTGAATAATGACAGGTTTCACTGTGACAATGAACCCCATAGTGCCACAAAAGGTCTGCATGTGTTCTCCCTTTATAATTTAACTGGTCCTTTGGATTGACTGCTGTTTTTGCCATTCTAGATTCTCATGATGCAGTTCTGCGTTTTAATGCTGCACCCTCCAAGGGCTATGAAAAAGATGTGGGCAGCAAGACAACCATTCGAATCATTAACTCTCAGGTTTGGGTCATTTGCATTAATGCACAGAGACACAAACCTTCACCCTCTGACTCATTCCCTGTCTCCCTGTGTGCAGGGATTAAATGGAGATGTGTTCTTCTTTTTTATCAGATTCTAGCTAACCCCCAACACAGATTCAACAGCAGTTTGATCTATAAGAACATTACCTTGGTAGCCTGGGATCCGTCTCCTTATAAAATTGACCTGGATGAGGTATGAATATCATATCAGAGGATCTGTCAGGAGTGTTATGCTCTTCAGCCCTATTCAATTTTGCTTGTGTTGTTTTCTTGCAAAATATATTTGGTGAGGCAGGAGCAGGGTGACTATGTAGGTGACATTATCAGCGCACTGGCCGGCAGAGGAATTATTTATAATGATTAGATCCAGAGCTTTGCTTCACTGACTGAGAATGAAATCAAAAAGCGGTGGACGTAACAAGAATGGCTGATATTTTCGCTAGAGTAGCCAATTTGAGAGGAATACAAAGATGACGAAACCGAGTTGGAAGAAAAAAAAAAAGATCCCTAGACTGGGACTATGATAATAAAATCTTTTTCAGTCTGGTTTTCTAAAGTAGTCTCCTGATTCACCAAGGCTGCATTTATTTGATAAAAAATACAGTAAAAACAGCAATACTGTGAAATATTATCGCAATTTAAATGAACTGGTTTCTGTTGTAATATATTTTGAAATATCATTTATTCCTGTGATGGCAAAGCTGAATTTTCAGCACCATTACTCCAGTCTTCAGTGTCACATGATCTTTCAGAAATTATTCTAAGATCAGTTCTTATTATTATCAATGCTAAAAAACAGTTTTATTGTGCAGTTTTTTTGTTTTTTTTTGGAAATCAAGATACACTGCCGTTCAAAAGTACAATTAAAAAAAAAAAAAAAAAAGAAAGAAATTAATACTTGTATTTAGCAAAGGCACATTAAATTGATCCAAAAAAAGACAGTGAAGACATTTATGAAATTAATAGTTATTACAAAAAAGATATATTTATAAATAAATGCTGTTCTTTTAAACTTTCTATTAATCAAATCCTGAAAAACTGAATTTCCACAAAAATAATAATAATTAATTGTAATATTATTTGACAGTATTGCTGTTTTTATTGTATTTCTGATAAAATGAATGCAGTCTTAGTGAGACTTTCAAAAACATTAAAAAGCCTTAATGTTTCCTAACTTTTGACCAGTACGGTGCATGTTTTTATATATACCGGTATTTATATATATATATATACCGAAAATTGCCTGTTGAATATTATAGGTTGAATTTTTAACATTAATATTTTGGAAGTGAAATATGAAAGGTGAATATGGATTATTGAATTTTTATTAATGAAAATGTGTTTGAAATGTTTTGAATTGAAATATTCACAGCTTAAATATACAACCATGCTGAATTTCAGCCCATAAAAATGCAAGCCCTAAATATAAATGCATTAAAATGCAAGCATGGTTAATGCAATGCATATTTTTACAAGTAGTGCAATTCAACTGGCTTTTTTGTTTCAAAAACATTTGGCATTATTTTACTTCCATATTCATTGCTTTTTTTATCTTAGTATTAACAAAATGTTTTACCAAATTACTTGATAAGGCTTTCTTGATAATGCTTTTTTCTTCATTTTAATATCAGCACAGCTTTACCACTTTTTAACTTTGTCTTCCAAAACTATCAAAATGATTTTTTATTCAGAAATGAAAAACATGTTCATCATAGAATAGGTCTATTCCAGCCAATCTATTTATTGATTGCATTTTTAAATAAATCAATAGATCCAGACTAATGAGCATCATGTCATTGACCATTTATCAAACCATGCAACTAAGTGTCAGTACTTTATTTTTAACATAATATTTTACTGTTTTCTCAATGTTCACAGTGGTACCAGAATCCCAATTATGACCTTTTTAATCCATACATAACTCACAGGAAGAACTTCCCTGAGCAGCCATTTTATATCCTGCATCCTTCATTTATCTGGAAACTTTGGGATATTGTACAAAGCAACACACTGGAAAATATTCAACCCAACCCTCCTTCCTCAGGATTTATAGGTGGGTCTTTTCACCATTTACATATTCATACATATATACAATATCTATCCTATTTTGATCCCTGCACTCAAGAAAATTGTTGTGCCACATGTTGTGACAGTAATTTTAGAGGGATTTGCCATGCTGTGCAGTTGACACACACATTCGACCCTAATTTAAGCAAGATCAAATGTTTCTCTGCCTACTTCTCCAGCGTCTTCTGCTGACTTACAAATTATAATCACATCTGTTTGTATTCACTGTTCCTCTTGAATTCATGAATTCATTTATGTCTGAAGAGTGCAGGATGTGTGTGTGTGTGTGTGTGTGTGTGTGTGTGTGTGTGTGTGTGTGTGTGCACTAATGCTGAAATGTGTTGAGGTAATATCACTTTGATAGATGCCAGTTTGGGTGCATGAAGTGATTATTTCAGTCAGAAAGTCAGCTCATGTGGGGAAAGTAAACTCTCCATAAAATTTCTAGAGGATACTTACCTTGCCGGAGGCTGTACTGACAGAAACAGTGCCCGGTACCCGTGGCAACAAATGCCCATGAATGTTCATGGAAACACACATACACACACTTGCTAAATATTAATGAATGAATGGAGGTTTGGCTTAAAACTCTGAGAGAGGCACAAATGTTATGACAGTTAGCATAATTGTGGGTAGTTTATTTTCTTGTATGACTGACATATAATCAAGATCTGTGTGAATCGGTGCTGTTAATACAATTTGATGGCTCTAAAACAGACAATCAACATTCCTACACCCATCAAACATCATTGGTGCTATCAAAGGCACAATCCAATATTGCCGGTACTAGTATCTTTGTTTGTCCTCTTTCATTGTATTGAATGTGCAGTATTGGATTGTACCTTTAACATACAATTACAGCTTTGATGTAAATGAATATTGTCATCATTTACTCCCCCCTCATGTCATTACAAAACCATATGACTGTCTTTCTTCTTCGGGGAACAAAATTTAGCATTATGTGATTATTTTACAACAAAACAAAAGTAAACAATGCTTTTATATCAAAAAGCTTTTTTTTTTTTTTTTCTTACGTTACATAGTGATATTTCACAAGCTCAGTGCCAACTCGTTTTTGCATAAAGGATTATGGGTGATGGTAGAATATACTTGATGCATCCTTTAAAAAATCTGAATAAAGGACGCAAAACAAAAGCTGCCTTCCAGAGGTCTTGATTACGTGGAAGCCCAGATATGCAGCCTTACTAGGGCTGCGTTTAAGTCCAAATTTTTACGCCCTTCCCTCGCTAACTTCCCTCCGTCTCTTTCACTGAGATGTACGTCATTGCTTGCATTGCACAAGTGCCCACTACAGGCGGAACCCTTGCAACCCTTTATGCACCATTCTATAGGCCTGATGTTAAAAAATTAAATATCAACAAATATTAAATATTATTATATTAATATATTTATATTAAAATATAAAATTATTAAAAATACAATAAACTATAACTGTATAAAAAAACAGCCAGCTTAAGGTAGCTACAAGCATTAAATATGGTTAAATATAAAACATAACTCCAATATACACTAGAGTTGTGTGGGGTGGGGGTAAATTAGGCGTGACCAGCTGTGACATCACAATCATGGTGCATTGTGGTCTATGGTTCTGCCTGAAGTGTACATGTTGAGTAGACTCGCTCCCTCTGTCAAAATCGAGGGGTCGAGGGTTTATCCAAATAAACTTCCCTTGTCCACTTGATGAAGTTGAACACACTTCAAAATGGCGTTGGGGATTCCCCCGAGGGGAAGTACTTAGGGAGGTTTGCAAGTTCATGTCTGAAATTGGACTTGAATGCAGCGTAGGATGCAGCCTTTCGATTGAGAATATTTGTTTGGGTGAATTCAATACCGTTACAGTACATTGCCTCCCTCTGGACTGGAGGGTGATGTGCAGGATGGTGCAAAGAAGGACAGTGGTGTCTGCCGTGATTTTACTGTACAGCTGCTTAAAGGTCCCGTTCTTCGTGATCCCATGTTTCAAACTTTAGTTAGTGTGTAATGTTGCTGTTAAAGCATAAATAATATCTGTAAAATTATAAAGCTCAAAGTTCAATGCCAAGCGAGATATTTTATTTAACAGAAGTCGCCTACATCGAACGGCCCGTTTGGACTACATCCCTCTACTTCCTTCTTTAATGACGTCACTAGAACCGCTTTTTGACTAACATCCGCCCACAGGAATGCTCCCTCAACTCTACCGAAATTCGTTTATGTACTTGCGCACTTCTTATAACTTACTGTGTTTACTCAGCTCTCACGGTGATTTTCTGAAGTAAAACTTACGCTTCATCTTTTGTGTGATGTACAATAAACTTTATTAAACTCATCAGTATATGTTTGATCATCATTCAGACAGCAGACTTGTAGGCTATTAATAAATAATGGATACATACAAGCAGATGACAAATACTTTATAATAACCGTAATTAAACTACTAAACTATACCTGTTTCATCTCTATACAGCACTCTGACTCTGTAGGCATTATTGTCCGACTCGAAATGAACACCGTTACTGAGAGTTTCTGATATTATCATCATTCTGACAGACTGAGCGTGAGCTCATGAAGCTCCGCCCCCTGGGTCGTCCAGCAGCAGCTTATTTGCATTTAAAGGGCACACACTAAAACAGCGCGCTTTTCTGAGCCCCAAAAAATGACAATTTAAACATGCTGTAAAAAATGATCTGTTGGGTATTTTGAGCTGAAACTTCACATACACACTCTGGGGACATCAGAGACTTATTTTACATCTTGTGAAAAGGGGCATAATACGGGACCTTTAAATATTTTTACCAAAAATGGTCAGATAGACCACTTGGTAAATGATCAGTGAGCTACATGGACTTTTATTTTTCAATAGAATCTGTCTGCACCCCGCAATACTTCAAGTTATGCCCACTTCAAGTTACGCCCACTTCAAGTTTACGCCCCTTCAAGTTACGTCACGCCACAAGTCACGCCCCTTCAAATTACGTCACGTCACTTCAAGTTACGCCCACTTCCTCGATATGACGAGATGACATCAAACGACCGCGAGAGCGATTAGAGAAAAGTATGCGATTAGTTCCGTATGCTTTTGAATCGATCTCGCACAAGTTTAACTGAACATATTCAAATTAACTAAACTGACTCTTAGCTGTTCAAGAACATAAACCTTTGAGATGACATCTTCAAAATGCTTGTTTTTGTCTGTATACAGTAAAGCAAGTTTCAATATGCATTAATGCCACTGCCAAGGTATTTATTATGTATTGCTAGAAACCATATTGCAATGTATTGTTTTTTTCTAATTGTCCCACCTCAACTAGACTGTGGAGCAAGTACTAATATAGCTATTCTTTTGAAATTGTGCTTTGTCTAAAACATTTTTTTTAAATAAATATTGTTAAACATCTTTTCATGTTTTAAATAAATAATTTTAAACATCTGTTCATGTCATATTGCCTGATGTGCTGACAAACGAATTTTTGACAACACTAATAAACAGCTAAATGCACTACTGTCAAATATCTTATGATACTTTGAGACAAATTAACTACAAGCAAACTTATCACAAAAAACTTTTATTGAAAGGTAACACAAGGAGGGTTTATGCAAACCCAATCCACAATTTCTGGCACTAATATTGTCATAGAAAATCAGATTGTGCCTCCAGCCACATAAAAACAGTCCATGCAGCAGTATCCAGCAAAATCATTTTCAGAGTAGAACCCTTGAAGTTATCCTCTTTGTCCACTTCCCCAGTATCCTTCACAGTCTTTGTACAAATCATTGCATTGAATGCAACGAGAGATCAGATAGGGAATGCGGTAGGTCCTTTTATAGTCCCCTGAAAAGGAGTTCCAGTTTACCACACCTGTTGACAAAAGAAAAGAAAAGTTTAAGTGTAAAACATGTTTGCATTTCTTTCTTTTTTTTTAATATGAACTTTTCTGGTAGCACTGTTTCCTCAATATTAATTTTAGTAGTGGTGTGCCACCACAACAAGACAATTCAGAAATGAAAAGAAACACTTATTGCCTAAAACAAAAAGCATTAGTCTAATGTAGAAGTGAATGTTATATTATGATGATTAAAATAATTTTAGCACTAGAACCTTGACTTGAATCATAACTGTGGCCCACACAAATGTAGAATCGTCACTCAAAAGCACAACAGCTGCACACAAATCACAGAGAAAACAGTCATAAACTTATACAGAAAAGTATATACGTCAAGTAATCACAACTAAGAAACTTGCATTATTCTGAATGCAGCGATGTGTGAGGGGAAATAAATAACATTACACGTTGCATGTTACAGAGTGAGCTCCCAAATTACCCTAATGTTTACCCTGGCTAGCTAGCTTATATTGTTCTTATTGCCCGCCAAAAGTTATGTTGCTTTCACATGCTATCAGAAAGGTGATATTTACAACTTTTGAAATCGTGATTTCGAGCTCATTGCATTCAAGTTCGAAATTGGAGGGTGTTCATGTACATTTTATACCAAGGAAAGTCGTTTTACGCCAATTCCGAGAGCAAGGCAGCATTATTATTACCACGCCAGCCAGTAAAATACTTAACAACGCCAAGCGAGGACGGTTTAGTTTTAAATAAATAAAAACTTTTAATAGATTATCAACTCCAGAAACAGTACCAAAATGTGTTACTGTATGAACATTTCTTATACAGTTAAATTTAAAGTTATCTGTGGAAAATATTCTTACCGCGGTCTCTGAACGAGCTGCCATCTTGCCAACAAAATCTCGTTCTTCTGACATCTCGTGTGATTCGGTTGTGATTTGGACAACTTCAAGTTACGCCCCCTTCAAGTTACGCCCCCAGTCTTGCAGTCCGCAGACAGACCCATCTCTTATTTTTACTTATACTGCCATTGTACTGAATTCACCCAACCGGATATTCATTAAATTATCTGTGTTCAGCAGCAGAAGAAGAAAAAAACATGCAAGTTTGGAATGAAGGATTTTCCTTTTATTAAACTATTCCTTCAACATCACCACTAGTGACCAAGTTTGGATATACTGTCGTGGGTCACTGGACTACTTTGAAGCAATGATGTGACTAATGATCCACTTGTCAACATCCTTGATCTCCAGCAGCTAATGGTGAGATTAGGATAAGGGTACAAATAGAATACAAAGAAGTCATGGGTGGAGGATTTTACCAGTTTTGAGGGTGTTTCCTTGAAATTCACAGCTTTATTCAACATCTTATTCAGACCTGGCCTTAAATGGGTTGGGAACATAAAAACAACATGGGGCCAAGAACATTTATAAGTAATGCACCAGCACATGATCTACACATCCAATTTAACAAGTCACCAGTAACTGGTTGCACTTTTCTCGCTCTTTGTAACATTTATATTGATAAATCACATACAAATACTGGTTGGTGTGTTAGGTCAGACAACAGTTTGACGGCTATAGAGATCACTTTGCTACAGTTCTGATTTTCAGCTTTTGATTGGTAGGCACTCAACAACACAACACAGACGATTTTGTCATAATTTTGTGTTTTGGGTAGGGTGGAGCTGGAACATAAAGGTGTGATTTGTGTGTGTGTGTGTGTGTGTGTGTATTGGTTCAGCCCGAGACAGGGGTGCTGCAATCATTTTGGAGACCAATGGAAGGAGGTTCGTTGCCAGCCGCTGGGTTGCTATAAGCCCTTCGGTTGAGCTGGATGACAGTAGTTTTTGAGGGCAAAGAGGACTGTCCATTCTCTAGAGAGCTGTGTTTGCAATGAAACAGGATAAGGAAACACCTGTAAAACTGCACAAAACACAATAAATTACCACTCATACTTTCAGAGACACAAAAGATGCAAAACCATTAAAGATTTTGTACATTTGTGTGAAATCCTTTGAATTGCACCTTCTCAGTACATTTTAAATGTATTTTTAAATGTATTTTTTTTTTTTTTTTTTTTAAAGTTTCATTATTTTTATGGCCAATTGTAGTGGGAGTATCTTAATAGTAAGTGTTCACAATAAAGGAACAGACAAATAATTAAAAAATCGAGTTTAAAACACATGTGCCAATTTTTTTTTAGAATGTACTCTTCATTTTAATGTTGGTTTCATATGGTTTAAAAAAAAAAAAAAAACATTCTCTAAAATCTTTATATCTTACAAGTAATACATGGAAGTGTACACATCTTAATCATTCTTTGCAGAGGTTTTATAATACATAATTTTACATGAATTATTTATTATTATCATGGATTATTAATTCATGAATATTATTAAATTTTCAAAGGGTCATCCCACATGACATTTTACAACCTGAACTAAACTCATGTCATATATATATATATATATAGCTGTTTACATTCAAACCTATGTGTGTGTCTCTTCACAGGTTTTGTAGTATACCTAGGGATGCTATTTAAATTCAATCCACATTGGCAGGACCTGACCTACAGTAAACAACATAAATCGCACACCCTGCTGATTCTCAAATGATAGTTGCAGGGTTGATGCTAGTCAATACACTTAGATCACTTTGTCACCTTGACAACCTATAGATGTGTACACCGAAAAAATGGTCTAAGGTGATTGGCTATCCCAAAGGGTGGATGCCCTGTTGTTCATCTCATGATACACATTGTCTGATTGGCTGGGTGAGTGGTCTCGACCCATGCATCTAGGCCCCTGATTGGCTTTCATATTGCATGTGGCTACACTGCCAAAAGTTTGATGTGTGTCCCCTGCATGTGTGCTTGTGTGTAGTGAGAAAACTCTGTGTCTGATCTTGGCAGGGTGCTGTCAGAGTCTTGATGTAAAACAAAAATTCAACAGTTCACAGAGTTGGCCAACATTAGACCACAGTACACATAGCTGACAATGTGTACCGTGTACTAACATAGATTTTACCACAAGATCTTTGAGTAGATTCTTTCATTTACTCACCATCATGTAATTTCAAGTGTGTATGACTTTCTTTCTTCTGTTAATGTACTGGTTCTTTTTTCTTACAATGACTTGGGTCTGGAGTTCAAGTTTCTTATGAAGTCTTTTGAAATCATATCCACCTTATTCCTGACGAGCTAACTGCATTTTGAATTATAGGTGGCACTTCCGGTTTGGGGTACTTAAAAAAGACAGAAATTAATAATTTCAAATCATAAGGTTGCCCTACAAATAAAGCTTATCCATCAGTTTGACTGAATGAGCTGTCAATTTTCCTTCATGTTTTATTTTCCGACATCATGACGTCATAACGTTACACTTGGTATTTTAACGTGACATGATATAAAAAGGATATCTATGGCAAGAGCTGTTTTCAGTCGCTGCATTGTGTAAAAGTATGAAAAAGGACAACATATACTGCACATTTGTGGTCTTTTCCCACAATTTATTTTATGATATTCTCCATTAATAACTCACTAGAATGCATGGAGACTCTCTCATTTTTCTCCTCAAAAAAAAAAAAAAAAAACAATTATTGCGTTCATAAAGCGAGCCTTTCACTGATTGTTTACAGCTTAACGGAAGTTACACCCATAATTCATGCAAAGCGTCATGGGGCGTAGGAATAAGGTGGATGTGATGTATGTTTACAGTTACAGTACACAAAAGATTGTGTGAGGAACAAACTTAAATGCAAGTCATTATTCACTGACTATCTTTCCCTCTGGTTCCTTTCATTCTTCGCTTGGGGTAAATAGTTCAAAATACCTTTGCAGCAGTATACTATTAGCAAACATCCGACGCTGCTATAGGAGCAGCGTTTAGGTGAATATGTAAATATGTGCTGCACACCTTCCTCTCAATAACAAAATAACACAACAAAAGTGACAGCAGAGAAAACAACAGTTAAAAAAGCATCTGATTATAGCGATGTGAATGTTTGCATCAGCTGTGCAATTCAGCACTCCAGTCAAGTCACATTTATTTAACATTTTATACAACAGATTTCTTTAAAGCAAGCAGATTTACAGTATTAAACAGTGTCAGTGTCACTTTCAATTAGAATTACAATTTCAGTTTCTACTATAAAGCAATTATTCAGTGTGTTCATGTTTTACTCACATCTAACCTCGACAAAATGAACAGAATAAATGAACCGGTGAAGATTAAACCTACCTATTTTTTAATCGCCACGGATCAGTGGTCGTTCAAATGTGTTTACCATCTGAAGCAAAATTTTCTGGAAAGTTTGCTTTGGCAAGCTGTTTCGAACTCAAACTTCATTTTGGCCTAATTTTGTTTGAAATGACGTCAAGATTTTTTTTTTTTGTAAATATAAAAAAATATTTTAATAATTAAACCCTAAATATAACCGTCACTGGGGAATGAGCAGATCGTACAAAAATAAGAAGTCATATGAATGAGAATGTTCGAATTCATATAGTTACAGATTGTATACTGTTTAACTGTATTCCATTTATTACAATGAATATATCAACTTTATGTGTATCTGTGTGTTTATGTGACAGGTATCATCCTGATGATGAACCTTTGTGAGGAGGTCCATGTGTACGAGTATATTCCTTCTATGAGAACAACTGATCTGTGCCATTACCATGAGAAGTATTACGATGCAGCCTGCACATTTGGGGCATACCACCCTCTGCTTTATGAGAAACTGCTTGTTAAGCGCATGAGCACAGCTTTTGAGGAGGACCTCAAGAAAAAGGGAAAGGTCACACTGCCAGGATTCAGTAAGATCAACTGTCCACTGTGATTTAAAGACATATCACAGTACAAACCCATCTGATCTAAACTAACGCAGACTTTTGTCATCTAATAGGGGTTTTACATATAGTTCTTATAACAATCTGAGACAAGACATTATAATGAGGAGGATAATTAACAGCACTTTCACAGAAGTCTTGATGGGAGGCTTCATCTCATATGGCCCTTATACTAAAAGACTGGCAACATATTCAGAACTGACCTCAACTCACAGATGCTGTGAATACAAAACATGTTTGTGATGCAGGACAAGACGAGAGTTTCAAAGTAAATTCTCAATTTACTTGGACGAGCTACTGAAATTAGCACAGAGATTGTAAATATCCACTTACACTATTTCCTGAGTGGAATCACATTCTAGTTTGTGTTTTAATTATAACAAAGAAAAAAAGTGTGAAGAGAGGATTGAATAACCTAAGTTTTAAATTTCCCAAACGTTGGGATTTTTTTTATCATTGTCATTTAAAGGTGCAGTGTGTAATATTTAGGAGGATCTGTTGACAGAAATGCAATATCATATACATAACTATGTTTTCAGTGGTGTATAAAGACCTTACTTAATGAACCGTTATGTTTTTATTACCTTAGAATGAGCCATTTCTATCTATATACACCGCGGGTCCCCTTACATTGAAATAGCCATTTTGCGCCGACATGTTTCCACAGTAGCCCTAAACGGACAAACGCGTTTCATCACAATGTTGTTCTTCATGTAAAGAAGCTAGCTAAAGTTAGCGAATAAAACACTGATACAATGATGAACAAGTAACAATAATATTCACAATTACATATCAATTTACTGAATAATTAAGTGAACCTAATTTCTTAATTTATTTTGTAAAGAAACGTGATTGCTTAACTAGCTACTCTCTGCTGTCTCAGATGACGACATCTTTTCCTGTCAGTCACCGTAACTTCAGTTGGTTGCAATTCGCAACCTCACCACTGGATGTCGCTAAAAATTACACAGTGCACCTTAAAGGCTGCTCACATATTGTAAAGGATGATTACCTTTTTTTATTTGAATGTTTAATGTGGTTAGTGGAAAGAGATTTCTCATTTTTGTGCTGTTCTCATAATGTTTTGTGGTAAATTTTGATTAAATCTTTTGCACTTCTCATCAATTATATGAAACTTTTAAAGCTGTTATTATATTATAGAGCCAAGATAATTGGATTTTGGATAATTGAGAAATGTGATAATTGAGAAATGTTTTTATTTTATTTAATTTAAATTTCATAAATTACTATGAATACTACTGACAGATCTCTCTGAGAAGCTGGACTCAGTGCATATCATTTCTATTATCCTTTTTTATCTGCTTGTTGCTCTATATAATTAAAAATTTGGTACATGTATTTTAAAAACCTTCAATGTATTTTCGCAGAAAGAAAGTTTTGTTTTAAGCTGCACCAATACTTATCTGCTGTTATTGTCTAAAGAACTCACATTTTAATAGGGCAGTGGTTGGCAACCTATGGCACCTATTTACCGAAGGTTAATCACTGGCACGAAAGCAAAAGAGAAGGTGTATTTATTTCATTCAGATAAAATACCTCATACCTGCATACAGATGTAAATGGTGTAAATGGAACAATTTTACCAAAACAGAGAGCCATCTGATAATTTAATACGCATGCATGACCTGGTATAAATAGGCCCTTTGGAAATCTGTTCTTCAAAGTCTAATTTAAACCTGAAAACAAACTAAAGGATTTGTACATAAAAAATGTAAAACAAATTTTATGAAAAATTGCTTCAGGAATATTTAAGGTTCTGTTCTAAGTCCTAATTTCTATGTTAGCCATTATGAATATTTAAAATGTGTTTATGTGGGGTGGGGTTGTGGCACAGTGATTAACTCAGAAACGTAAAAATGGCACTTCATGACTAAAAGGTTGCCGACCAAGGGTTTAATATTATTTATAATTTCTTACAATCATTCCAGTACTTGACATTGTTACTTCTGTTGGGTGGTAATTTGTTCTTCATTGTTGTGGATGTAAGTTTTTACTGAGTAAAGACAATGAAATCAATGTATTTAGTGGAAGGAATGTTAATTTAAGCACCCATGTGGTTAGGGGGGTGTGGCCCAAGGAGGATTTGTCAGGTTGTTCCAGACTGTCACCCTCAAATCACCCTGGCCAGCAGCCAAAGTATCCCCTCTCGTGGAGGGAATTGATTGGGGTGTGGCGGAGAAAGTTCCTAGAAAGACAAAACAAAGGAATTAAAAAACATTGAATAGTCCTTTGTTTAGTCTTTCTAGGAACTTTCTCCTCATCACCAGTGTTGGGGTTAGTCCAGGCCAGTCATTACGAGTTACGTCAGTAACAAGGAAGGAGAGATTAATGTTTACAAATAAATAAATAAAAATTACAAACCTTTATTCACTATTTGTTTTTTGTTTTATTTCTTAATGTTTGTCTTTATTTTTTAATGTTTTAATCCTTTAGGATAATAAATGATCAGGAAAATAACTAATGTGCAGAGCGAGCTCTGAGTGTGCCACTAATGATTGTCCAACCAAAAACAGCTAACAGTTTTTACTAAACATAAATGGACTATAAAAAAATAAATAATTGTATTAGTGGTAGTTATTAGTCTTTTTGCCACGTTTGGCTAGATGGATCTGTGTAATTAATGGCTAAATAATCACGTACCATTCCAACTATATGTCAAAAAGCTGCAGATGGCAGATTATGATAGTTTAAATTATGGCAGTATTAAATTATATGTTTAATTCAAATTCAGATTACTTCTTATTTATTCTTTTAAAGCCTAATTGATTTAGTTTACACCTAAATGTTAATTAATGCATTAACTATCAAACATGTACTTACATAGTGTTGTCACGGTACCAAAATTTCAGTATTCGGTACCAATACCAGTGAAAATCCACAGTTCTCGGTACCAATTTCGGTACCAAAGGGCTAGAAATCAATAAATTCTTTGCTGATACTTCCTCGTCATCATGGAGAGCGCAGTTCGCACCGTTTCAAAAATAGTCGATCTCTGAATGCGAATGAACTTACTCTGAATTTTAGTATCGTTTCTTATATGAGGATCCTTTTTCAAATACAAGGTCAATATTGATTTTCACGGGGACTTCCGGTTGGAGCGGCGCCATGTGAAGACGTAAAGTTATCGAGCTCTCCACAACCAGCTTTAAATTTCGTTTATTTTGCTCTTATTTTATATATTAGTGTGCTAAAGCTGCCCTGGTGTGTTAATAAGAGCGTACCAGTGTTAATCCAGTTGGGCTGATTGCAGTTTGGGCTATTTTTGAAGGAAAATGAATAAGGGCCGGAGTAACCGCAGAGATGCAGAATCGACTGCCAGCCAAAATGCTAATGCTAGCGCCGAACTCCACGCGACATCAAAGAAAGACACAACTTCAGCTAGTGACAACTGCATGGTTCTTCAAGCAATTAATTCACTTAAAGAGGACTTGATTGCAAAAATAGAAGAGAAGGCTGCTGCCCAATCAGCTGAACTCTGCAGCCAAGTAGATCAGCTCCGAACAGAGTTACGCAGCGCCGTGGATGCTGTTAATGCCAGGCTGGAAGCAGCGGAGGCGCGGGTGAATGGGTTGGAGTCTGCGATGAACGGCTACTCGGACTCCACTACTACTCTTGAGAAGGAGCTTATGGCTATGAAAAAGGAGTTGGCCGTATTGAGAGAACGGAGTGAAGATCTGGAGGCGAGGTCACGCCGCTCAAACATTCGCATTACAGGAGTTAAAGAGGGGCGAGAGCACGGCAAACGGATAACTGAGTTTGTGGCCGGCCTCCTGAAAGAGGTCTTGAACCTCGAGAAGACCCCACTCTTGGACCGAGCCCACCGCACTCTTCGCAGCAGACCAACTGATGACAATGAACCACCGCGCGCCTTTGTGGTAAGGTGTCATTACTTCTCTGAGAAAGAGGATATTTTGAAGAAAGCTATGGAATTGAAGCTAGCCACTACAGCTCACGGCGACCGGATACGGATTCTTCCTGATTTCACTCAGACAGTGAGCAAGCAGCGAGCAGCTTTCAATGAGGTGAGGAGCTTGCTTCGTAACTGCGAGGGGGTTCGCTTTGGGTTGAGATACCCTGCAATTTTGAGGATTACGACACAGGATGGACGAGAGTCAAGCTTCAAGGACCCGCTGAAAGCTAAAGACTTCATTCTGAAGAACCTGACTTGTAAGGGAAAGTGACTTTTTTTTCTTTTTTTTTTTTCTCTTCTCTCTCTCTTTCGCAAAGGGGTCCTCTGCTGGCAGTTTTGAGACATTTATTCGATGGCCTTTAGTAGCATAGGTGGTGCGGAAACGAGGCTGGTTAGTTGGAATGTACGTGGGCTAAATCATCCAGTGAAGCGAAACCAGGTATTCAGCCACCTTAATAAATTCAAATCGGATATAGTATATTTGCAGGAGACTCATTTGCTGAACAAGGACCATCCCAAACTTCACAGAGGAGGCTTTACGCAAATATACCACTCTGACTTTAACAGTAAGAGTAGAGGAGTTGCTGTTCTTATACATAGGAATGTACAATTTGTCGAGGAGGTCACTGTGAAGGATAAAAATGGTCGATATGTAATAATTAAGGGCAGACTTTATAACATGCCTGTGGTCCTGGCCAATGTATAATGTACAGTTTTTTAGTGATTTCTTTTCTTTTTTACCTAGTCTTGATACGTATAATTTAATTTTAGGAGGGGATCTGAATTGTGTTTTACACCCAATTCTGGACCGCTCTAGTTCTACGGCTATTCCAGCTAGTAAATCAGCGCAATGTATCAATGCTTTTCTCCAAACATATGGCGTAATGGACCCCTGGAGATTTAAGTACCCATCATCCAAACAGTTTTCATTCTATTCACCGGTACATCAAACATATTCCAGAATTGATTATTTTCTGCTGGATAAGAAACTACTCCCTCTAATGACACAAGTGGAGTATGATAATATAGTTATCTCAGATCATAGTCCAGTATTACTAAAGTTTCGTTTCCCAGGTAATTCAATCTCTCAGCGTATGTGGCGCCTAAACTCAAGGCTTTTGGCAGATGAAGATTTTGTTAAATTCATAGAGACTCAAATTGATTTCTTTCTCGAGACAAATGAATCCCCAGAGATAAGTTACAGTACTATATGGGACACTCTGAAAGCGTTTGTGAGGGGTCAAATTATTTCGTATCAAGCTAGTGTTAATAAAAAGAAATCGAGGCGGATTACGGAAATATTGAATGAAATTAAGACAATTGATCAGTCACACTATACATTGTCCTCTGAGGTGTTGCATAAGGAGAGACTCCTGTTACAAGCTGAATTTGATTCTTTGACCAGCGAGCGCGCAGAAGATCTCTATTTGAAATCACGTCAAATTCATTATGAACATGGCGAGCGTGCGGGCAGGTTTTTGTGTTATCAATTGAAGCAATCTGCAGCAGCGGGTATTATAGCGGCAATTGAAGACAGTGAGGGCAATATTATTACAGATCAACAGGGTATTAATAATCAGTTTAAATCTTTTTATGAGGCTTTATATACTTCGGAGGTGAATGACACTGACAGGATAGAAGAGTTTTTCAGCAACATAGAGTTGCCATCATTTAATGATTCAGACAAATCCACTTTAGAAGGCAACATAACAGCTCTTGAGATTGACAGTGCAATTAAGAAATTAAAATCTGGGAAAGCGCCAGGCCCCGACGGCTACCCGGCTGAGTTTTATAAGAAGTTTTCTGCTAACACCTCTGTTGAGTAAGGTATTTGAAGAGGCCCTCGTTTCAAATTCTCTCCCTCCAACCATGACACAAGCCACCATATCAGTCCTTCTTAAAAAGGATAAAGACCCACTTAAATGTGAATCCTACTGCCCGATCAGTTTACTTTGCTGCGATTATAAGATCCTGGCTAAGGTGCTAGCAGCTAGAGTAGAGCCAGTTATGAGCAAAATAATTCATCCAGATCAGACTGGTTTTATTTCTGGCAGGCAGTTATCTAGCAATCTCCGCCGCTTATTTAACGTGATTTATTCACCCAAGGTTAACACTAACCCAGAGGTTCTAATATCCTTAGATGCTCATAAGGCATTTGATAGAATTGAATATGCTTACTTATTAACAACACTTAGGAGGTTTGGCTTTGGCCCTGTGTTCTGTTCATGGATTAAAATTCTATATACCAGCCCTCAAGCATTTATTCGAACGAATAGTATAATATCCAAATGCTTTCCGCTTTTTAGGGGGACAAGACAGGGGTGCCCGCTGTCTCCTCTGCTTTTTGATGCTGCTATTGAACCCCTTGCAATTATGCTTAGGAATGCAGCCGGTTTGGCTGGTATTCATAGAGAGGGACTTGTTCACAAACGTATGCTTTATGCAGACGATCTCCTCCTCTTTCTGTCCAATCCGCATTCCTCTATACCGATTGCTCTTACAATTATTTCCGATTTTGGAAATGTTTCGGGATATAAAATTAATTTGGCAAAGAGTCTCCTTTTCCCCATTAATGAAAGAGCGCATCAAATGGCATTCCAATCTTTTCCATTTTCAGTAAGCCTCGACAGATTTCTTTATTTAGGTGTGAATGTAACTCGCAGTTATAAGGATTTATTCAACAGTAATTTTAAAACAGCATTTGATAAGGCCAAGCGCGATTTAGTACGGTGGTCAACTCTTCCCTTATCTTTGGCGGGGAGGATCAATTCCATTAAAATTACAATTTTACCAAGGTTTTTATTTTTATTTCAGACAGTGCCAGTCTTTATACCCAAATCATTTTTCAAGGATTTGAGCAGTTGTATTTCTACTTTTATTTGGGATAAAAAAATTCCCCGCATAAGGAAAGAATATCTGGAAAGGAAGAAGGAGGATGGTGGATTGGCAATGCCGAACTTCTTGCATTATTATTGGGCAGCTAACCTTCATAAACTGACATTTTGGCTCTCTGACATGTTGGGGGAGGAAGCCCCAGTTTGGTTGCTCATGGAACAGCACGCGTGTAACCCAGTATCACTATGCTCTCTGCTCTGTTCTCCAATTCCCTTGAGCAAAAGCTTTTTTACGAATAACCCAATTATTCGCGGATCACTTAGAATATGGTCACAATTCAGACTTCAGTTCAACAGTAAACAAGCATTGCCCTCAGCTCCCATCCTCTCGAACCCTATGTTTCCTCCGTCCCTCATAGATTCTGCATTTCAGCGCTGGTCTAGAAATGGAGTCAAGCGTGTTAAGGACCTCTTTAAAGACGGCATGTTTATTTCATTCCAGCAATTAAGAACAGATTTTGAGATCCCTCAATCCAACTTCTTTAGGTATCTACAGGTCCGTAGTTTCATCAAAAAACATGTTTCTCCTTCTTTGAACAAGCCAGAGGGTGGCTGGATTGATGAGCTCTTAAATATGGACTCCTCTCTTAAGGGTATGGTGTCTATCATATATGAGAACATCCAAAGATTCGCTTCCCCATCTCTTGATCATATAAAGAGGCAGTGGGAGGAGGAGCTGGGTACAGAAATATCTGATTTAGCTTGGCAACGGGCAATAGAATTGGTGCATTCATCCTCGGTATGCATTAGACATGGGCTTTTGCAATTTAAGGTACTTCACAGGCTCCATCTTTCTAGGAGCAAGCTGGCTAAAATGTATCCAGGGTCAGACGCAACATGCCCCAGATGTAATCTGGAACCAGCAGACCTGAGTCACATGTTCTGGGAATGCCAGATTAACAAAATTCTGGGCTGGCATTTCTGGCAGATCTTGATCCCAATCCTCTGACTTCCATCTTTGGGGTAGTGCCGGAAGAATTGCAGCTAACAACCAATCAGATAGAGCTCATAGCTTTCTCCACATTATTGGCTAGACGCCTGATTCTTCTCAGCTGGAAAAAGGCATTGCCAGCATCTTACAAACGCTGGGTTACTGAGGTGATGTCGTGTCTTAAACTTGAGCATCTTAAATACACTATCCGAGGTACCTCTGCAAAGTTTTATAGGGTCTGGCAGCCCTTTTTATCTTATTTGAATCTTCATTGGCCAGTATAGTATAATCAGTACTATTATGTGTATCACCCCCCCCTCCCCCTTTTTTTTTTTTTTTTTTTTTTTTTTTGCTGCAGGGGTGTGTATGTTGATGTGTGAATAAGTATGTAGATCCAGAATTAATGTTGTTCATGGTTCTGTGTATTGTGTTTGTGGAAAATGGAAAAATCAATACAAATATTTGTATAATAATATTGATTTTCACTAACGACAAAACAACAAATTATCCGTGAATTTATATGGAACTAATCTTTAAGAGCTTTCCCATCTCTCCTCATGTTACGTTGCATTCGGAGATCGACAAGTTTCTCCTTTCCACAAGCGCTTGCTCTCCCGTGGCGTCTGTCGTTGCTATCAAGTACCGGGTTTGAGAAAACCTGGTACCGTGACATTTAAAAAAAAATTTGTACCGACTTGGTACCGAAGTACCAGGTCTTTGACAACACTACATGTAGGCCTAGTTAAGGCTGCTGTTATTCATGCATGAATCCTTATGACTCCTGTCATAGATAAGGATAGCTCTTCACCTGTTCATGATTATATATTCATATATTCACTAATCATGAGTTCATGTTGAAGTAACTATTAATTCAGTACCTTTATGTAAAGTGTTACCTTTACACCTCTACTTTTGAATCCAACGTATCATGAGCGTTTGGATTTGCTTCAATGGTGCTGTCAAGTAGGACTTGCAGTCTGTGAGGTAAACTAAATGCTATTGTGCATCAGTAAATCAAGCCAGTGACTAAACGATCAACTTCACGTTGTTTCTCTTAGTAGGATGAAAATCTTACTTAAACTGTAATTAATATATATATACAGAAAGCGATCAAAGAACAATCCCTTTCCAATCGCCCAAGCTGTCAATCACACTAGCGCGAGTTTATCTGGACACTTTCTAAAACTTGTTATAAAATCAATGACGCTGTTACACTGCACAACAAAGTTCTTACTGTACTTACCTCATGTTTGCATTGGTGAAATCATTAGTGAGAGTGCAGAAACTTCGTTGCAATGATAAGTTCTTCATTCACGCGATCAACAAGCTGTCATCTGCTCAATGCTCATCACTGCAACCTTTAATGTGATGGGAATAGATCTAAATATTTAAAAAAAACTTCTCACGATTCGTTAATCTCGATAGCTGTAATAGTAAAAACGTATAATAGCTGTAATAGTAAAAGTATTCGAGAGAGTTCCACATGTAATGCTAGATATTTCATATGCAAGCATGTCAGCCAATCACAGCAGTGGGCGTTTACACTGAAGTCTCACAACAGACAGGCCCCTTCAAACTTAAGCCACGTTTCCACCGCAGGAACTTTCCCCAGGAACCAGGAACTTTGGGCTGGTACTCGATGTGTTTACACCGCAGGAACCAGGGTCTAAATGAAGTTCCGGGTAAATATTTCCCCCTCCGATAGTCCCTGCTCATAAGGTAGTACTTTTTCAAAGTTCAGGAACTTTCAGGGGTGGGACTTGTGCGCTGCACAAGCTGATTGGTTGTGTTCACGCCGCATTTTGGTTGGATGACTCCACGCAGCATTTTATTTATTTTTAACCTCCCTTTTAAAAAAATCTATTGCAGTTCGTGTCGTGGCTTCATGCAGTAAGAGTTGTCTGTCTGCAAATATGGAATTTAATAAAAAAAACTGGTGGACTGGCGACGAGTTTCAGGCTTTATTAAGCGTATTTGTGGAAGAGGAAACTTTCTGCACGTTCGTCCCAGGCATCTCACAATAACTGATAACGTACGTTATCTAATTTTATACGCATACAAGCTTTCTGAACACGCTTTAGTATCAGTGCTCGTCTATTTTGTTTTGTTAATTACCTCGTTAGTAAACCAATACATAATTGCAGCACAGTTTGAATCTCCTCCATACTTATTATAAATGTGGCGCTCAAAACTGATTACTGTCCGTCGCAGACTGGGAGGAGCAGTTGCGCGCAGTTTACCTTCCCGGTACTTTAGACCGCGGTGTAAACGCAGAAAGCAACCGGTCTGGGGCAAAAAAAGTTCCTGGGAAAAAAGTTCCTAGGACAAATTGTTCCGTGTAATTTCGGTGGAAACGCGGCTAGAGTGTTCAAATCAGAAGCTAAAATCAGGCTAGCAAATATGCCTTTTATTTCTAAATTATAACAACTTTTGATCTAAAAAAACATACTAACATTATAAGGGCACCCCAGGAAACATTCTAAAATAATAAAATAATCCATGCAATGGGACCTTTAAGAGCCAGTTGCGCTTGCACCATGGCGGATTACTATTTATATGGTGGAATTTGCAAGCGGAAAGACTGAACGAGCCAGAGAGCTAACGGATCTGCTCGTGTGCAAGGTTAAAGCGTGCAAGCAGACCATCTACGGGACAAGCCGGATTCCACCCTATCTTTATGTACACAATATAATCTTTTACATTGTAATCCTTTTATTTTTAATATTTGGCTAGTTTGTGTGCTGTTGGGGGTCCCTGTGTGTGTAATAAGCAGAGTGTATGCGCGTTGTGGACCCACCTATAGGCGCATATTACTAACGTGCTCTTTAAATAACAAAAAAAATGACTTTAGACCAGGTTTCAGTTGGTCAGTGGCGCAGTCTATTCTAGTTGCCTCAAAATAGCAATGCGCCAACAATGCGCCTGAACACACCTCGTTTTGCATTTGCTATTTAAACAACGTGGTGCAGGACGTGAAAATGATAACTGCGTCAGGCTGAAACTAACAAAAAACACTTGCTTCGCGCCTGCCGCTGCATTGCGCCAGGTGTATGATAGGGCCCCAGGTGTTCAAAGTAAAGGAGCTTCTCCTGAATCTTCATTCCATCATATCCAATGGAGAATTGCTTACAAGACCAAACTTTCATGCCATTCTGTGAGCAGACAATGGAACAGCCTGTCTGTGGCCTGATTTTAAAACTGGCAGAAAACAGTGTGTTGCTGACATAGTCTTCTTTCACTGTAAAGATCATTTGCATAACGCTTATGTAGCGGGTCCCGGCTCTCCGCTGGCATATATATATATAGAATCCTCTCCTAGGAGTGCTCTGGAAATATATTAAATATTACAGAGAAATCAGTGACGCAGGAACACAGTTGCTCATTCTCCATTGACTCGGATTATCTTTATTTTCAACTTCAATTTAACTTTGTATCTGCAATCAAGTTGTTTTCTGTTATTTTTGTCTGCTTTGCATTTAAGCACAGGTTATATCCACATTTGGATAACATGAAGCAATATATTCTTGAAAGGTCTGTTTTCACATAAATGTATACTCACATATTTTACAAACATTAGCTTATCAAAATTTGTATGAAACCAAAAACAAACATTTTCCATTTAAATCACATTTTTGGTCTATCATCAATCATATCTGCACTTTTCTCTTTAACATCTGTCATCTTTGTTCTCTTATCAAAAGAGTATTTTTGTAATAAATGTACATTTTATAAGTGTTCACTTTATACAACAGGATAATTCTCATTTGCAGTTAAGTTTTGTCACATTTACACTATAAGAACTCACACTTCAAAAATAAACATCTCTGCCTCATAACTTTGGCACTCAGAACTATGAACTTACTCTGTATTATTGTAATATTAACACACGTGCGCCCTTAAACATGGTCGCAGCCGTAACTGGTCTTATGCTGTACATTCACATTAACTTTTTACCCTTTTAACACATATAGCTGTTTTCCACACACGCTGAAATAACCCCAAAATGCCCCGAAGCCATAAGAAAGAAATAAAAAACAATCTGCGGGCATCGGCCGCCATTTTCTCTGCGTACTGTCAATTTTAACTGTTTACACATTTGACATGTTTTTTAGCTTAGCACACTTCACTGGGGATTCATATAAGCTTATAAACATCTGGAGTCACATAAAAGGTGTGTAACTGACCTGGAAAAATATTAAATATTACAGAGAAATCAGTGACGCAGGAACACAGTTGCTCATTCTCCACTGACTCGGATTATGAGCTCATCTTGCTCTGTGCATCGCTAAATGCGATTACTGCCACCCTGTGTCCATTTTAGGAAATACATGTCATTGTGTGCTTTTTCCATACCCTCTCATTAATATTCAATTATATAAATCAGAATAAAATAAAATACTATTGCAATAGAAGGAAAGGAAACAAAAAGTAATAATCTCAACAAAACTTATTTTGTGAGTGTCACATCCACCCCGACAAACAAAAATGGCTCCCGACATTTTCCCATGAAAACAAAACTAAAACTCCTACTCTGTTTGTTGTCTAGTAAACGTGTGTAGTAACGGGCATGTAATATGTATAAGGCATGTACATATGAGGCGTATAAGCAGTAGGTAAAATGAACTGGCTATGCATATATGTGGCATGAAAGGTAGGGGGGTGAGGTAGACTGTGAGGAAATGGACTCTACATGGGTTTGTAATGAGGGTTGGCCCAGTGACTCATAAGTGAATATCGGCCTCGGCCTTCGCTCTCTGGCTGACCTCCTAACCTCTCTGTGTGTCTCTTCTGCAGGCCAAGTCATAGTAGAGGGAGAACTCGGTCTTTCCTCTTGTACTTGCTCCTCATGTCCATTTGTCTCTTCAAGCTGAGATAGGTAAGTATTCTCAAGTTGTTCACTTGTCTGTGATTCCTCTCCCACTACTTCCACTTCTCTATCCGTTGAGCTTTGTTTATCCTCTTTTTCAGGATTTTTTTGTTCGTGCTTTTTTTCAGGTAGGTTTGTCTCACCCGTGTGTATGTAGTCTCTTACAGGTGTCTCTCGTCCATCTGGTAAGTATGCGTCCATCGGTTCGGTTTCCCTCATCAGTAATGTATCTGGACATTCTTTGTGGGTCATGGTTGGTTTCTTTGGAGTCCGACCAGGCACTGTTGTAGGAGATGACTTTGGCACCGTACTTTGCTCTCTCCCTGAGGCCGCTGATCTGTCATGTCCAACTTGATCATTTTCCCTCCTGACTACAGGGGTTCTCAGCCAATAACCTCCTGTCCACTCATCCTCCTCATCAGTGTCCGATATCCCATCCTTGTCAGCAGAGTTTACCCTCTGTTGAGGCTGCTTTTGCCTCTGACGGGGGGTTACAACAGAGTCAGCTGGCTGTGCTGGGTTCTCAACAGGCAAGTCATTCACTAACAGCAGCAAGTTTCTGTGTATGGTTCTGTTCCTTGCATTTGGGTCTCCCTCAGGATGGATGACATATACCGGATTGTCTGAGATTGACTCCTTCACCACATAGATCCTCTTCTCCCAGTATGAGCATAGCTTGCCGGGTCCACCTCGCTCACCCATGTTTCGGACCAGTACTCGATCTCCTGGTTTGAGGACCACACCCCTCACCTTTTGATTATAGTAGGACTTGTTCTTTGCACTTGATGACAGGCTGGATTTGTTTGCAATCTTATACGCTTCCGTCATCCTTTTTGACCATTTATCCACATATCCTTTGTGTGTCACTGATTCGTTGTTTCCCAATAATCCAAACAAGAGATCCACAGGGAGACGGGGGTGTTGCCCATACAGCAGGTAATGAGGTGAGTATCCGGTGGACTCGTGGCGAGTACAGTTATATGCATGTATCATTTGTGGCAAATGTTCTTTCCATCTCTCCTTTTCTCTGTCTGTCAATGTCCGTAACATTTGCACCAGTGTACGGTTGAACCTCTCAGCAGGGTTACACTGTGGGTGGTATGGAGATGTTTGTGAGTGTCCAAACCCTGACAGCCGTCCAAGAGTGCGAAACAGATTGTTCTCGAACTCACGTCCTTGATCATGGTGGAGACGATTTGGATAACCCAGACGAGGTATGTAGTCATTGCATATCCGTTCAGCTGCAGTTTGTCCTGATTTGTTTTTGGTGGGGTAAGCCTGGGCAAATCTAGTAAAGTGGTCTATTACTACCAGAATGTACTCATAGCCTCCTTTGCTTTTCTCCAGATGTAGGTAGTCTATGCAAACCAGATCAAGAGGGGAAGTAGAAGTCAGACCACCCATTGGCGCATGCACATGTGTGGTGGGTTTCTTTTGCTTTATACAGCTGCATTTCCTGGTGACATACTCCTCTATACACCTCTTCATGTGTGGCCAATAGAAACGTTCTCTGACGAGATGAAGCACACGTTCAGTGCCAACGTGTCCCATGTTGTCATGGAGATGCTTTAGGGCAACCGACCGATACTTGGTAGGTAAGACTAACTGTTTTCGCTCTGATGTTTCCACTCATAAAGAAGCTTGCGAGTGAGCCCACTCACTAAACTTCTTACCTCATCAGTAAGAACATTATTTGCCTCTTTCAATCTCATTATTTCCCCTATTCCAGGGTCCTCTTGTTGGGCTTATGCCAGCTCTTCGTGGCTTATTTCGGGCAAGAGTGAATGAGGCTGTGGTATCACATCAGCAGAGGAGGTGTAAAGTGCAGCTATCCATGCTACATCTTTCTTTTGGGCTGCTCGACCCCCTTCCCAAGTCGCATGCAGCACATCCTGAGACAGCTCCTCCGTGCATGTAGCTACATAGTTGTCAATATCGAGTGGGATGCGTGAGAGCGTGTCGGCATCTATATTGTTTTTCCCAGGTCTGTATTTAATATTGAAGTGGAACTTTGACAATTCTCCAACTCAGCGATGTCCAACTGCATTGAGTTTCGCAGTGCTCATGACATAAGTAAGCGGATTGTTGTCAGTGTAAATGGTGAAATGTGGAGCATAGAAGAGATAGTCTCTAAATTTCTCACACACTGCCCACTTCAGAGCAAGGAACTCGAGTTTTCCACTGTGGAGTCGGTAGTTCCTTTCCGCAGGTGTCAGAGATCGTGATCCATATCCGATGACTCACATTTTTCCACACTGTCACTGATAGAGGATTGCGCCGAGCCCTTTCTCCGATGCATCCGTGTGTAGGACGAATGGCTCCTCGAAGTTGGGGTATGCGAGGACTGGGGGGTTGGTCAGCATACTGACAAGCCTTTCCAAGGTGCTTTGGTGATCAGCCTTCCATATGATGGGTGTTTTGGACGGAAGTTGTGGACCCTTGGACTTGCTGTGACGTGGAAGGGGTTGGGGCATGGAGGACTTAACTTGGAGCAGCTCATACAATGGCTTTGCTATTTTAGCAAAGTCCTGTATGTAGGAGCGGTAATAACTCAGGAAGCCGAGAACCCGTCGGAGGTCACCAACTGTTTGGGGCATTTTGGTTTTTAAAGCCATCACTGCCTCTAGGTCTTTGGGGTCAATTCGAACTCCCTCGGCCGACACCAAGCGTCCAACATAGCGAACCTCCTTCCGAAACATCTTGCACTTTTCTGGCCGTAGCTTCACCCCATGATGCTGCAGTGCTTGGAGGACCTTGCGAATCACCTCCACGTGGTCACTGAAAGATCTGGAGTAGCACAGTAGGTCATCCAGGTATGGGATGCAGTAAGAGCCTCAGAGAGCCTAACATCTCCTCCATGCTCCTTTGAAAAGCTGCAGGTGCATTGGAAAGTCCAAACGGGATTTGTATCCATTCGTAAAGCCCCCAGGGAGTGATGAAGGCAGTGAGATGGCGTGATCCTTCTGCCATAAACCCCTGGTGGTAAGCTTTACCTTGGTCCAGCATGCTGAACATTGAGTACCCACCTAGCGTGTCTATCAAATCCTGTATTTGCGGCAGAGGATGTCTGTCGGGTACGTTTTTTTGATTTAGAAGACGATAGTCTATACAGAGACGGAGAGTGCCGTCCTTCTTCCGCACACATACCACTGGGGCAGAATAGGAAGACTTAGATTTCACTATCCAACCCTTTACAAGAAGATCTTGAATGTACTCTTTTACTTCTTTAAACAGTGGTTTGGGAATGGATGTGTACGCTCTCTGTACAGGAATATCGTCATTGAGATTGATCACCATTTGCAGATTTGGAATACAGCCAAGGTCATTTCCATCCCTTGCAAAGGCGTTTGACTCCTCATGAAGCATCTTTCTAGCAGCCTCTTGCTGTTCTTCCTCCAGATGACCGAGGTTTACAGGTGGGTCCCACAGAGGTGGATCTGAGTTGCTGAACTGAGTGGTGGTGACCTGACTGACAGTCGCTGCAGGCTGTGATTTGTCCAGGAGATCTGCCTCCACAACATTTTCAGCACACTGCAGGATCCTTAGAGCTGTTTTACGTGGTATTGTGATCTCATGATTGGTGTTATTACCAATTGGAATGGTGGCATAAGGCTTTGTTGGGTTCTGGATTTCAAACAAACCGGTAACACTTTAGAATAATGGTCCGTAGTTAACAAGTAACTATGCAGGAAGTAATAGGTAGTACTGCATTAACACCGAACTTAATACTATTAACTAATATGGAAGCAATATTAACTAAGCAGTAAGTATTATCTAAATTAGTACAAAGGTAGTTCCTTGGTAGGTATTTGATTATTACTAAAGAAATGTATCCTCACTGAGAACTACTTGTGAACTAAGAAAGAATAACCAATTAATTACTAATCACAAAAGTAACATGTCTAAAAAGTGAACAATTGTGGGGGGGGGTTTAACTCTTAACATGGTCATAACATTTCAGAAACTTGTGCCTCAAATGGGTTCTTAGTGGAAACCAGTTTATGAATATTATATTTCCCCAAATACATTAGCTACAGGTTGAGATTGTGACTACTACTCTTGCCAAAGGATGGACACATGTTCTCTGTTTATTGTTCTCTGTTTATTTCAAACTTAAACATAGAATAATACTAATAATGATCATTTGTTTAAAATTTTAAATAATTAGGAAGTGATGCTGACACTCATGATTGGATTAGTTCACTATTATGAGCTCTTGAGTGTCAGTTCAATATGTCTCAGACTCCAAAGACCTACCTTTATGTTACAGTAGCCGCCAGAGGAGGACTTCTCTTTAGGATATGAATATAAACATTGATGTTCTCTTGTCAAAAACAATTTGCATCCTTAATGAAGAAATTGGCTGCATTTATGTTGCGATAATCGCAAAACCACATCTTCCAGATTACAATGTTTGTTAGAATATTACTAGTGCCTGTACAGTATGTGTTAAATATAAAATTAAATAACTTGTATTACTTGTGAAAAACATGCTAACTCCTCACTAATTACTCAAGCGTTACCTTGTTATCCCGCAGGAACTACTAGTGATGTGGCCCATTATTTTAAAGTGAAAAACATGCTAACTCCTCACTAATTACTCAAGCGTTACCTTGTTATCCCGCAGGAACTACTAGTGATGTGGCCCATTATTTTAAAGTGAAAAACATGCTAACTCCTCACTAATTACTCAAGCGTTACCTTGGTATCCCGCAGGAACTACTAGTGATGTGGCCCATTATTTTAAAGTGAAAAACATGCCAACTCCTCACTAATTACTCAAAATTAATGTTTTGACTCTATTGCATTCAATTGTCTTATCAATTAAATTTTCAGTCACATTTATTAATACAGTTTAACGTTACTCATAAATAATAACATTTCGCTCTGTTCATGCCTTCTGCTGCAAATTCGTTTCGGATGATTAGCCTATATGGTGTTAAACAAGAATACACTTTAAAACCTTAAAAATACCTTCTTTAATCGTTTAACCATTTTGTGTTTTATTTACTGTGAGACACAAAAGGTATTTTCTCCTATAGACCCATAATACACTAAAACACAACATAAATTCACAAAATATATCAATTTTATTAGCTTGATGTAATCCAAATCTTTATAATCCATACGTTGTTTGCAAGAAACAGATCCAAATTCAGCCCTTTATCCAGTGATCTTCATCTCCATGGCCCTGTCCCAAATGGCACACTTCATATGCACTTTCGGTCTTGTGGACTTGTAGATTTTAGGTCTCAGAAGGGTGCTCGCGAGAAACCCTTTGCGGTCGATATGCGCCCTCGATACGCACTTTTGCGAGCTCCGCAGCAGACTTCTTCCCGACAGTCAAAGCGGCGTTACGTCACGAAAGTGCGGAGTCGAAGGAAGACCGCAAGTGCTTAGGCTGCCATTTGGGAGAGGGCCCATTTCCGCTTCTCCCGAAACGTTACGACATGTTTTACGGCAGTGATATCAGACGCTTATTGGCTCTCGCATGCTTCGTCACAGATTACAACATGCCGTGTTTAAATTGGTGTACTATATTTGAATTGGAGAAGCGCGCGCGCCTTCACAGAGCGAACAGCGAACCGAAACCGGATTAACATTTTCATGGATTAATAATTTATATTCTGATCTGTAACGTTACCTCATACAATACTGCCAGAGAGGACTGCGACACATCGTCATGTGAACAACTTTTGGTACCGGTTTTGATATTTTCTCAATAAATAAATGATTGTGATTATACCTGTCTGTTGTTTTTCTTTATAATTCTAGCCTACGTAACTTAGTTTACAGAAATTGTTAGGGGTAACGTTAGGGGTAGGATTAGTTTTACTATGTTTTAATGCTATATTGTTAATAAAACTGCCATTTCCCTACACATATATGTCCATTAAGTTTTATCCTTTTAATTTTGTCAATAAAATGGGAATGTTTAGGTGTGGGAGTAGGGTTAAGAGATCTTACATTTATAATCTATAAAATGGTAAAAGGGAAATTATACAGATATCGTTATGATATGAAATATTAGTAAATAGTTTACATTTTTTAGCTGTAAAATCGTAATAATGTTACGTTTAAACGTTGCAGATACGTCCATATTAACGTTATACGTTTCAGCATCGAAACGTACAAAAAAGTATGTTTTCTATCTTTGAGAAAATTACGTATTAATACCTACGTATTACAATGAGACCAGGCTGCACTAGTAGTTAACAAGGGATACCAAGGTAACGCTTGAGTAATTAGTGAGGAGTTAGCATGTTTTTCACTTTAAAATAATGGGCCACATCACTAGTAGTTCCTACGGGATAACAAGGTAACGCTTGAGTAATTAGTGAGGAGTTAGCATGTTTTTCACAAGTAATACAAGTTATTTAATTTTATATTTAACACATACTGTACAGGCACTAGTAATATTCTAACAAACATTGTAATCTGGAAGATGTGGTTTTGCGATTATCGCAACATAAATGCAGCCAATTTCTTCATTAAGGATGCAAATTGTTTTTGACAAGAGAACATCAATGTTTATATTCATATCCTAAAGAGAAGTCCTCCTCTGGCGGCTACTGTAACATAAAGGTAGGTCTTTGGAGTCTGAGACATATTGAACTGACACTCAAGAGCTCATAATAGTGAACTAATCCAATCATGAGTGTCAGCATCACTTCCTAATTATTTAAAATTTTAAACAAATGATCATTATTAGTATTATTCTGTTTAAGTTTGAAATAAACAGAGAACATGTGTCCATCCTTTGGCAAGAGTAGTAGTCACAATCTCAACCTGTAGCTAATGTATTTGGGGGAATATAATATTCATAAACTGGTTTCCACTAAGAACCCATTTGAGGCACAAGCTTCTGAAATGTTATGACCATGTTAAGAGTAAAAAAACACAAAAAAACACACAATTGTTCACTTTTTAGACATGTTACTTTTGTGATTAGTAATTAATTGGTTATTCTTTCTTAGTTCACAAGTAGTTCTCAGTGAGGATACATTTCTTTATGTGGCAAGGCGGGCTAGATTCCGCCCTGTGATTTGTGTTGAGTGACGGGGGTGACAGCCTATCGGCAGCCACCCCTGGCTTACTTAAGGCGGAGTTCAGGCCACCTGGGCATACGTCATCGTCACGGACGTTGTTGTGGGTGCGTGCGCAGTTCCGTGGGAGGTATGTACCTAGCTGTTTGGCTAATGTTGTTGCTAATGCATTCCCACGTTAATAGTGAATGTGTACATGTTTTAGCCAGGTTACTGTTCAAATCAATGCGACGTTGCTTTTGGGTGCAGGCTGTCCCTATCCGAGGTATGTTTATTCTGACAGACTAACGCTTGTTTTGATGTGATTTCCGGTAAACCCATGTTTCCATCATAGCGCGGCTAATGTGTTTGAGCAGATGCAACATCTCTGTACACTTGCGGGTTGCCTATTGTGAACGAGACTGCGTGTGAGTAACTGAATCTTCTGTGGGCCTAGCGATCTACCATTGGGTAGGTAAATCTAACCACTTGCATAACCTGAGGTGGGTGTTTTTTTAAATTCATTTATTAATTGTTTTCATTTCTTTTAGTGCATTAAACCACTTGTGAGCGGTTCATCACTGTGGACCGGGGGCAAAATGCTCCATTGACAACGCCGCTAAGACGGCACTGTTTTGTTCTGCTGCCATTTAATATCACTGTGACCATTGTGATTCATTATTTGTTTCCGTTAGTTTATATTGCATCTGCATATGGTGGTAAACGCTGGTGGTATTAGTGTGTGGCTAGTTTCCGAGCTGCCCGTCCATGCATGACGTAGCTACATGTGATGGTATAATTTAGCCCCACTTAATGTATATCACCACCAGCTGTTTGGTTATCCTTGAGCTCTTCGCCCTGTGCGTTCCTCAAAGACTGTGAAGGGAGCAACATTTTCTCTTTTTTTGTAATTTCTTGTTTTTGTAATCTTGGATTCGATTCTTTTGTGATTTAGGGCCCTATCTTGCACCCAGCGCAATTGACTTTGTACACCGACGCATGTATCATTCCTATTTTGCACCCGCGCAAAGCACGTTTTTCCCTCCACAGAAGCACGTCGCTAAACTAGGGAATGAACTTGCGCTCCCTGGGCGGTTCAGCGCAAAAAAGGAGGCGTGTTCCGGCGCAAACGTTCCTTCATGCTATTTTGCAGGTTTAGAAAACAATTGCGCCACTAACCAGGAAAAAATAGTTTAAAGTCAGTGGCGCGTTGCGCATGTTATTCATATGCTATTTTAAGGGCGCATGCTTGGCCATAATCAATGTAGCGTGTGCACAACGCGCATACACTTTGATTCTCTCATCTACACAGAAGCAGCAGTTTTCATTTTTGCAAATCATACATTATTACGATAGATAGATAGATAGATAGATAGATAGATAGATAGATAGATAGATAGATAGACAATTTATTATAAAAGCATACATCTAGCTTACACATTTACCAAAATTATCATACGTCTTTTTAACCGAAGTTAATTTGGGTGGGTTTCTCCATCCCCAACCTCCCTGACGAGAGCGTTGCTCTCCTCGGCTGTGAACCGCTCCTGGCGCGCGCCTGGCAAATCCGCCGTTATGATAGGAATCCGCTTTAGAACAAACGCGCCTGCTCTTAAAGGGAATGTGAGATGACGCTCTGATTGGTTTATTTCACGTTACGCCCAAACCACACCTATGAATAATGAAGCTCTTCAGACCAACCCATTTTAGATTTGCGCCTGGCGCAAGAGTCATTTATCCCGCCGGGAAACTAGCAACAGCGCCAAGACCCGCCCACAAAGTCACTTGCGCTTTGCGCTTTGACACTTGCGTTTCAGATCGTTAAAATAGGGCCCTTAATGTTTAATTGTACTTTTTTTGTGGTTCATTTTACTCTTGTTCATAGCCTTTGGCGGTTGTAACGTGGCCATATTGTGAACCTTTTAGGTCGCCACCAGCCAGGTTAACTATTGTGCTCAGTAATTTGCAGAGTATTGATTTTGTTGAAGTTGGTTTATTATAATTTTATACGTTTGCAGCCAACTGTGAAAGTATATTATATTGTTTTTTTGTTTCTTTCAGGAGCTGAAGGCCCGCCCCGTGCAGGGAAGCTAGCTGTCTGTCCTCTTTTGGTGGTGGTTCCTTCACAGAGTGTTTTGCCGTTGGCACCTGTGTGTCTTTCACCTAGTGAGTGTGAGTGTTGTGTGGAGTGGAATTGGATGAGTGGTGTGATTTCAGGACACTCACTGTCCAGCTAGCTCCCTGCTGGCAAGCCTCAGCCCAAAAGTGTTTTTGTGTTCTTTATTGTTTTTTTCTTTATTTCTGGTCTGGTGCACACTTAACAGTGCAAAACTTTTGTCCACCTCAAAGTTTTTATATATTAAATTATTGTTGATAAAATAAAAAAAGTATTTTTGTATTCTGATCCACGTCTCTTGTCATCTGTGGTCACGAACCAGCGTGTCTTGTATAAATTTCTCCGTTTAGTGAAACGGGGTGGCGTAGTCTGCTCTCCATTTAGTTATACTTTTCCTCATAAGTGTAACTGTAATTTACCCGATCCATCACCTCGCCACATTTTGGCGTAGTCGGCAGGATTTCCACTTTGAGACAGAGACGTGGGTTAATTGTACAATTGTTTGTTGTTGTTTGTTTTTGTTTGTCTGTTCTTTTTCTCTTTTGTTTTTGTATTATAAGATTGACTTTTTTTTCTTGGAGTGGCAGCAGAACAGCAGTGCACGTCTTGTGTATTAATTCTAGCCCTTATTGTGGGCTTATTCTTCTTTCATTGGTAAGTGACTTTGTAGTTAAAATATGGAAGAGGAATTACAACAATTGAGGGAAATGATTGATCAGCTTAAAGCAGACAACGAGAGGTTGCGTCAGGAGCGTGTTCCTGTGCCTCCAGGTCCTGTTGATGCACCACCTTCTTTACCTGGGCCTTCTGTTCCTTTGCAACACGGTAATGTTGATGTCACCCGACCAGAACGATTTGTTTTTGTACCACGAGACAGAAAGTGTCCAAAATTTAATGGCAGGGTTGGCATTGGCATTGAAGAGTGGGTTGAGGAGGCCCAGGCTTGTATGCGCGTTCGTCACCTTTCTGAAACCGATAAGGCGTTTTATTTGTTTGACCACTTAGAAGGGGAGGCAAGGGAAGAGATTAAGTACCGCCCAGAGGTGGAGCGTAAGGACCCAGGGAGGATTATTTCAGCTTTGCGAGAATTGTATGGTTGCTCACAGTCATATGTTTCATTGCAGGAGGCCTTTTTCTCGAGAAAGCAACAGGAAGGGGAGAGCTTGTTGGAGTTCTCCCTTGTCCTGATGGGTCTCCTTGAGCAAGTGAAACAACAGTCTCCTCACGGTATGCCAAATTCACATATTTTACTGCGAGACCAATTTGTCGAACATGTTTTTGATAGCGCCCTCCGTCGCGAATTAAAACAGTTGATACGTCAGCAACCTACGTTAACTTTGTTGGAGATTCGTAGCGAAGCCCTTAGATGGGAGAGGGAGGGTATGCCAGGAAGCACAAGGGCCCGAAGTCACTCTGTTCCCTCTGCTCATGGGATCCAATATGGGGTGCAAGGGAATCCTTTTGTTGGCATCCGTAGTTCACCGGGGAGTTCGGAGATGGCTGAATTGAGGGATATGCTTAAAAGCCAACAAGAGCAGTTAACTAAACTTACACAAAGTTTTGCCCGGTTGCAGAACCCCCAGTCACGGAGTCAACCTCCCCGACAGGGACCTGTAATATGTAGAAGGTGTCAAAAACCTGGTCATTATGCTAGGGATTGCGACGGGGAATGTGCTCCTTCTCGCGCTCAATTTCCCTCACGCTCAGTCGCGTCAGTAGCTGGAAGAGGACAGCCTGGCCCATCTGCAACGTCGGAAAACTAGTTCCCACCGTGATTCAGGGCCATAACACGGATGGGGAATTAACTGGCTCAAAAGTTTCAAATATGTCGCATTTAATGTCATTCTGCCCGCATCTTGACGTATTGATTGGCGGAGTTCGAGTGCCTTGTCTGGTGGATACTGGCTCCATGGTAACTACGATCACTGAGAGTTGTTTTCAGAAACATTTTGAACCATGGGGTCAGGATCGACTTAAATCGTGCCAGTGGTTACAGCTTCGAGCTGCTAATGGTCTTTCGATTCCCTATATTGGTTATGTGGAATTGGACATAGAATTGTGCGGCCAGTTGATTTCGGGATGTGGCGTGCTTGTTGTACGGGACCCTCCTGGTGGCTTGTGCACTCGGGTCCCAGGCGTTCTGGGAATGAATGTGCTCAGCCGATGCTACCAGGAGCTTTTTGGACAACATGGCCCGGCCCTTTTCGAATTGCCTCCGACCATTGAGGTTCCAAATTTTGTTCTACAAGCGCTGCAACATTGTCGTCTAGTTGATAACCAGCCCCCTGAGGTAAGTTCAGGAAGGGTCAGAGTGCGAGGGAGGAGACCATGGCGTATCCCAGGCGGCATGATGAAGTTTGTGGCAGCTACTTGTTCTGAGCAATATGCCAATAACACTGTTCTTTTTGAGCCTCCAGAGTCTGGGTTACCAGCTGGTTTGTTGGCTTCCCCTGCATTAGTGCAAGTTACGCGAGGTACTGTTTATTTACCCGTGGTAAATGTGGGAACCATCGACGTGTTGCTCTATGCTAACACTGTCCTTGGTACACTAAATGATGTTTGTGTGGTTAGTTTGCCATCAGGAATTAGTGAGGTCAGGTCTGTAGCGGCAATGGTGGGTTCTATAGTCCCTGACGCGAGCCCTCTTGTTCAGGAACAAATTGAAGCACTTGATCTGTCTGTTTTATCGGAAGTAGAACAGGGTCAGGTAAGAGATCTGCTTTACAGATTCCAGTCTGTGTTTTCTATGCACGAGGGTGACTTGGGATGTACAGGTTTGATTTCTCACGACATTCCCCTGTTAGACACCGTTCCTGTCCGGCAACGTTACAGGCGTATACCTCCGTCAGAATATGAGGTGGTGAAGTCTCACATCAATCAGCTTTTGGAGGCGGAAGTTATAAGGGAGAGTTGTAGCCCGTACGCGTCACCAATTGTCCTTGTTAAAAAGAAAGACGGTAGTCTACGCATGTGCGTCGACTACCGTCAGCTAAACTCAAAGACCCGAAAGGACGCGTTCCCTCTGCCTCGCATTGAGGAATCGTTGGACTCCTTGACCGGGGCTTGCTGGTTTTCCACTATGGATTTGGCAAGTGGATACAACCAGGTTCCGGTCACTGAGAGAGATAGACCTAAGACCGCATTCTGCACCCCTTTTGGGTTGTTTGAATGGAATCGCATGCCCTTTGGGCTTTGCAATGCCCCAAGCACCTTCCAGCGTTTAATGGAACGGATGTTTGGGGACCAGCAGTGTAGGTCTTTACTTCTGTACCTTGATGACATCATAGTATTCTCCTCCTCGGTACCTCAGCAGTTAGAGCGGTTGGAGGTGGTTCTAAGTCGTTTAGAGCATGAGGGCTTGAAGGCTAAATTGAGTAAATGTGCATTTTTCCAACATGAGGTAAAGTATCTGGGACATGTTATTTCAGCACAGGGAGTGTCAACCGATCCCGGTAAAATTGAGGCAGTGGCTAATTGGCCACGCCCCACTAATGCCTCAGAGCTGCGTTCATTTCTAGGCTTTGCAAGCTACTATCGCCGTTTTGTTGAGGGGTTTGCAAAATTGGCAGCCCCTCTTCATAAAATGGTTGCCGCATGGGCTGCTATTAAGCCTAGGACTCGAGCAGGGCAGGGTTTTTCTAGTGCCTGGACTGAACAGTGCCAGCAGAGTTTTGATGAGCTGAAGAGTAGGTTTACCAGCGCCCCAGTACTCGCCTATGCCGACTTTTCCTTGCCTTTTATCCTGGAGGTAGATGCTAGCCATGGCGGTCTAGGAGCTGTCCTTTCACAGGAACAAGGAGGTAAAGTACGGCCAATTTCATATGCGAGCCGCAGTCTTAGGCCCACTGAGCGCAATATGTCCAACTACAGCTCCATGAAGTTGGAGTTTTTGGCGCTCAAGTGGGCCTTGACTGAGAAATTTAGGGAGTACTTGTTAGGGCAGCAGTGTATTGTGTACACTGACAATAACCCTCTCAGCCATCTGACCACTGCAAAGCTCGGGGCTACCGAGCAGCGCTGGGCTGCGCAGCTGGCAGCATTTAATTTTGAGATCCGGTATCGGTCAGGAAGGAGTAACCGGAATGCCGATGCACTTTCCAGACAGGACCCTGCTAGCCATGGGGCAGTGAGAGAGTTGTTACTGGGGACCGAGGTTCCACAGGAAGTGACGGAAGCATCAGGGGTAGATCTGGGTGTACAAGCTACCCAGGCCGTAGTTTCTGTTTTGCCTAGTTTGGTGGGCAACATGAGGGAGTTACAGGAAGCCGATTCGGTGATTGAGGAGGTTTTGGTGTTCTGGAGACTGGGAACACGCCCCACTTTTGAGGAGCGTCGACAGTTGTCCAAGACTGCCCGGGCCCTGTTAGGTCAGTGGGACCGGCTACTAGAGAAAGAAGGGGTTTTGCATCGTCGTGTGTTCCGTTCTAATGGCGGCGAAGAGATTTTCCAGGTAGTTCTCCCTGCGGCCTTGCATAAGGAAGTGTTGACACAAATGCATCAGGGGCATGGGCATCAGGGGATCGAGCGGACCACCGAGCTTGTGCAGCAGCGCTTCTACTGGCCAGGCTTGACATCTGATGTAGCCCAGTGGTGTCGGGAGTGCGAAAGGTGTCAGGTCGCCAAGGATACGCAGCCAGTTGCCCGCAGCTTTATGGGTCATTTGCTGGCCTCTAGGCCAAATGAGATCCTGGCCATTGATTTTACGCTGCTGGAACCCTCTCGCTCAGGGCTGGAAAGTGTCCTGGTGATGACTGATGTCTTTACCAAGTACACTCTTGCAGTCCCTACTCGAGACCAACGAGCTGAGACTGTGGCCCGCATGCTGGTGGTGGAGTGGTTCTATAAATTTGGTGTACCTGGTCGCATTCATTCTGACCAGGGCCGCAGCTTTGAGTCCTCCCTAATACAACAGCTCTGTCATCTGTATCAGGTTGAGAAGTCCCGCACTACACCGTATCACCCGGCTGGCAACGGGCAGTGCGAACGTTTTAACAGGACTCTGCATAATCTTCTGCGCACCTTACCCCTCTCCCGAAAGGCAGATTGGGTTTCCGCGCTCCCTCAGGTGCTTTTCTGTTATAATACTACCCCGCATCAAGCGACTGGTGAGTCACCTTACTTTCTGATGTTTGGCCAAGAGCCCAGACTCCCTATTGATTTTCTTTTGGGCAAAAGCCAAGAGATGGCATCCGGAAAGGTGAATGAGTGGGTGGTGGAGCATCAAACCAGGTTGTTGGTGGCCTTCGAAGGGGCCCGAGAACATTTAAAGGTAGCGGCAGATCGTCGTAAGAAGCAGCACGACCCACATGTTCGAGATGCACCATTGGGGGAGGGTCAATTGGTTTACCTTCGGGATTATGGCGTGAGAGGGCGCCATAAGATCCAGGACCTGTGGAGCCCAGTGGTGTATCAGGTGGTGAGAGCACCGCAGGCAGGTGGGTCCGTCTATACAATTGCGCCGGTGGATGACTTGAGTAGTGTAAAACGGGTCCACCGCTCCCTGTTGAAGACCCGTGTACGAAGGGACTCTCCTGTTGAAGTTTCTACAGGCGGCCCTTTGATGATCGAGTCACCACCATCGGAGGGATCTCCATCTGAGGAGGTTGATCTGTGGGTTTTGGTACCTGAAACCCCACAGGCTGTTAGTGGGTTGGCTCCTCGATGTTTAACCGAGAACGTTAGCCCTACAGCTTTAGTGACCCCTAGACAGCTTGGTGTGGTAGCTCCAGAACCAGCATTGGTAATGGAACCCTTACCTGTGGACCAACCTGGTACTGGTGAGATTACCTTGCGACGGACGGGGCGAGCTACTGCTGGTCATCATTCGAATCGACATCACCTCCCTCGGGCACCGGAAGTTGTGAGGGATGATTCCTCTAGGGTGGCCGCTGTGTCTAATGCTGTCTCTGCCCTCTTTAGGCCCTGGTACTAGGAGTTGCTTAGTGGTAGTGTGACTAGGTCCATCGTCGGGGCGACAATGCAAAAGCTGGGGGTAGATTGTGGCAAGGCGGGCTAGATTCCGCCCTGTGATTTGTGTTGAGTGACGGGGGTGACAGCCTATCGGCAGCCACCCCTGGCTTACTTAAGGCGGAGTTCAGGCCACCTGGGCATACGTCATCGTCACGGACGTTGTTGTGGGTGCGTGCGCAGTTCCGTGGGAGGTATGTACCTAGCTGTTTGGCTAATGTTGTTGCTAATGCATTCCCACGTTAATAGTGAATGTGTACATGTTTTAGCCAGGTTACTGTTCAAATCAATGCGACGTTGCTTTTGGGTGCAGGCTGTCCCTATCCGAGGTATGTTTATTCTGACAGACTAACGCTTGTTTTGATGTGATTTCCGGTAAACCCATGTTTCCATCATAGCGCGGCTAATGTGTTTGAGCAGATGCAACATCTCTGTACACTTGCGGGTTGCCTATTGTGAACGAGACTGCGTGTGAGTAACTGAATCTTCTGTGGGCCTAGCGATCTACCATTGGGTAGGTAAATCTAACCACTTGCATAACCTGAGGTGGGTGTTTTTTTAAATTCATTTATTAATTGTTTTCATTTCTTTTAGTGCATTAAACCACTTGTGAGCGGTTCATCACTGTGGACCGGGGGCAAAATGCTCCATTGACAACGCCGCTAAGACGGCACTGTTTTGTTCTGCTGCCATTTAATATCACTGTGACCATTGTGATTCATTATTTGTTTCCGTTAGTTTATATTGCATCTGCATATGGTGGTAAACGCTGGTGGTATTAGTGTGTGGCTAGTTTCCGAGCTGCCCGTCCATGCATGACGTAGCTACATGTGATGGTATAATTTAGCCCCACTTAATGTATATCACCACCAGCTGTTTGGTTATCCTTGAGCTCTTCGCCCTGTGCGTTCCTCAAAGACTGTGAAGGGAGCAACATTTTCTCTTTTTTTGTAATTTCTTGTTTTTGTAATCTTGGATTCGATTCTTTTGTGATTTAATGTTTAATTGTACTTTTTTTGTGGTTCATTTTACTCTTGTTCATAGCCTTTGGCGGTTGTAACGTGGCCATATTGTGAACCTTTTAGGTCGCCACCAGCCAGGTTAACTATTGTGCTCAGTAATTTGCAGAGTATTGATTTTGTTGAAGTTGGTTTATTATAATTTTATACGTTTGCAGCCAACTGTGAAAGTATATTATATTGTTTTTTTGTTTCTTTCAGGAGCTGAAGGCCCGCCCCGTGCAGGGAAGCTAGCTGTCTGTCCTCTTTTGGTGGTGGTTCCTTCACAGAGTGTTTTGCCGTTGGCACCTGTGTGTCTTTCACCTAGTGAGTGTGAGTGTTGTGTGGAGTGGAATTGGATGAGTGGTGTGATTTCAGGACACTCACTGTCCAGCTAGCTCCCTGCTGGCAAGCCTCAGCCCAAAAGTGTTTTTGTGTTCTTTATTGTTTTTTTCTTTATTTCTGGTCTGGTGCACACTTAACAGTGCAAAACTTTTGTCCACCTCAAAGTTTTTATATATTAAATTATTGTTGATAAAATAAAAAAAGTATTTTTGTATTCTGATCCACGTCTCTTGTCATCTGTGGTCACGAACCAGCGTGTCTTGTATAAATTTCTCCGTTTAGTGAAACGGGGTGGCGTAGTCTGCTCTCCATTTAGTTATACTTTTCCTCATAAGTGTAACTGTAATTTACCCGATCCATCACCTCGCCACATTTAGTAATAATCAAATACCTACCAAGGAACTACCTTTGTACTAATTTAGATAATACTTACTGCTTAGTTAATATTGCTTCCATATTAGTTAATAGTATTAAGTTCGGTGTTAATGCAGTACTACCTATTACTTCCTGCATAGCTACTTGTTAACTACGGACCATTATTCTAAAGTGTTACCAACAAACCTGGCCCTGCATCCCACTGTCCAGGCGGTAGGCTGTCCTCATCCGTCTCGAACAACACTAATCGGGTAGAGGCATTAAAGAATAAGAAATGGGGATTCTTTCAGACAGTAAATCAATCAAGAACAATTTGGGATCCTAAAGTTAAGCCAAAGGGTCTCTTAGGTGGGCATTTTAATATAGGAAGTATTACATCAAATAGTGATCAAATTCATCATCTTTGACTCTAACTTAGATTTTCTTTGTTTATCTGACACATGGCTACATGAAAATTCTCCGTCTGCAGCATTAGAAGTACCTGGTTTTAAATTGTATAGGAGAGATAGAGTTGGTTCTAAGGGAGGTGGTGTTATGATTTATGTGAAAACTGCCATCCAGTGTAAAGAAATCGCCTGGGCAAATTGTATGGACTTGGAATGTATTGGTCTGAACTTTATATTATCACCACAAATGTCTTTTGTATTAACTGTAATTTATCGCCCACCATCTTCTAATATTAGTTTTTATGAAAATTTGAAACAATTACTAAAGCAGTGTGATTTCAACAAATAAGTTATTATAATGGGAGACTTTAATATTAATTGGGAAGATAAAATCGTCAGAAAGAATCTCAAACAGATAACTGATCACTTTGATCTGAAACAAATGGTTAATGGGCCTACAAGAATAACTAATTCAACAAGTTCTCAAATTGATTTAATTTTTAGTAACCGAGCAGAGAGAATTTTAAAAACTTTTAATATGTTAACAGGCCTTTCTGATCACAATTTGATTCTAGTGGCCAGAAAATTATCTAGCAAGAGATTCAATTCATTCATAAGGAAATATGACTCTTATGGCATTCCAAAATGTAAACTAGATGATTTCAGAAAGGCAGTTCATCAGATAGAATGGGGGGATTTATTAATCGGAAAAGATCAGGACGAAGACAGTCAAACATTTTCCAAAAAATTAGAGAGCACTATTAATGATTTCAGTTTCATCCAGATTTCAGGATCTTGCTTTAAAAACAGCAAACAGATCAAAGTTTAGTCATGATAGACAACATTTCGCTATGTTACGGAACAAGGTGGTAAAGTCGTTGAGAAAAGCAAAGGCTGATTTTTTTCTGAGGATAATTAATGAGGCTAGAGGTAATTCTAAAACAATCTGGAATAAGTTGAGCTTCTTAAAAGGTGATAAAAGAAAAGATAGGTCATCACTTGAATTGATGGTTAACGGGAAGCTGACTAACAATCCAGCTGATGTAGCCGAAGCACTAAATTATTATTTTGTTGACTCGGTAGTCACAATTACACAATGTTTTTCCCCTAAGTATACAGAAATGTACCCAGTTAATACAGGTGAACATGCCCTTACTCTAAGGGCAGTCTCTGAATTAGATGTCATAAGAACAATTACATCTCTTAAACCATCCAGAGCAAAGGATTATTTGGTATGGATGTGGTAATGCTTAAAGAGCTTAGTGAGTCGTTAGTTAATCCCATCACTAAAATTATCAATCTTTCAATTTCTCAGGGGATGTTCCCATGTGCTAGGAAGTCATCTGTTATTGTGCCTATATTCAAAAGTGGTGTTCCTCACTCTGCTAGTAATTACAGACCTATTAGTATTTTACCTATAGTCTCAAAGGTTGCAGAAAAATTGATGGCTGCACAAATCACTAATTATTTGAATAATAGTTCTTTTGTTTTACATCCAATGCAATTTGGCTTCAGAGCAAACTACTCAACTGAGATGGCAAATTGCTATTTCACTGAAAAAGTTAAGTCTCTATTAGATAAAGGAGGGGTTGTCGGGACTGTGTTTCTTGATTTCAGGAAGGCCTTTGACACCGTAAACCACAGAATTCTGTTGTCTAAATTATTACGTTTTAATTTCTCTCCACATACGTTGAGATGGATCGAATCATACTCAGGTCGCACACAGTATGTTAGTATACAGAATTATAAGTCAGCTCCTCTAAGTATATCCACTGGTGTTCCACAAGGATCTATTCTGGGTCCTTTACTTTTTACGTTGTACATCAATGATCTTCCATCCGTCTGTCCTAACACTAACATTCAAATGTATGCAGATGACACTGTTATTTATATACACGGAAGTAGTGTGTCACAAGTTGCAAATGAACTTACAGAATCCCTGGTTCATGTTGCAGCTTGGCTAGAACAATGCTGCTTACAGTTAAACATTTCTAAAACAGTGTGTATGTTTATCACCAAAACTAAGAATTTAAGTATAGTGCCAGATGTATTTGTATCAGGGGAAAGATTACAAGTTGTATCTGAATATAAGTACCTTGGTATTCTGATTGATTCCAAACTTTCATTTAAGCCACAGGTTAAAAAGGTCTGTAACCGGGTCAGATTTAGTTTATCAAATTTTAGATTTATTCGTGATTATATGTCGTCTGACGCTGCTTTGATGTATATGCATTCCATGATTATTTCTCATATTACTTACTGTTTAACTACTTGGTCGCAAGCTAGTATTACTACTCTAAAACCACTGGAGTCTTTGTATAAACAATCACTAAAAACTCTTGATAAGAAATCAGTTCGGTTTCATCACTGCTCAATATTAAAAAAATACAATTTGCTAAGCTGGGATAACTTGATCAAATATGTACATATTTGTCTGCTGTTTAAGACTATACATAGCCTGTCTTCACCACTAAAACAGTTTGTGAATATTAGAACAACTGCTCACCGATCTACAAGGGGTGGGGAAAGAGGGGACTGTATTATTCCTTTCAAAAGAAGAAAATTTAGTCAGTCTGTATTTTCGGTCAAAACTGCAAGGGAATGGAACTTACACTTACATGTACACTAAAAATACACCAAGCGGAACATTTGCTCACGGCGTGGACCATTGAGAATTCAACAGTGCACAGAGCCTTCAAAGCCATCACGGGAACTGTGGGCACCAGCTGTACTGACCCATTTGGATGACAGCTTGCAGAAACAAAGCCCATTCTGGTAGAGCATTGTTAATGGGCTGTATAGTGGGCTGCACAGGACATGTGCCTCTCCCCAGAGCTCCCTTAATGTTGCCAGCCTAAACATTATTTTCTAGTTTCCTAATGAGCAGAAGTGTGTGAAGTAGGTATACAAAAGGTATACAGTACAAGTTGCAAATGGAGAATATGACTGAGTTTGAGTAGTTAACTTAAATTTACAATTAAGCCCAAATTGAAAATAATTTACCCAGCTTTACATCCTTCCGTGGTGGTGGAAAAAATATGGGATGGGAGAAAAACTATTTTTCAAAACTTTTGTGTTCCCCCGAGAAACTTTGCGTTCCCTCACAAAGATATTTGCGTTCCCGTGCAAAAACTGTTGTGAGCTCGGACAGACATTTCCTGTTTAATGTCCGCTAGCAGTGTTTCTTTCACAATCACAGACCCTGTAACCTCCCTCTCCAGCCATCAGAGGGTACCTTCGCCTGAATATTGACTTTTTCACTACATTTCCCATCATGCATCTCCCTGGACTGATTGCACCATACACCTACACTGCACTGATTACACACACCTGCACCTCATGTTCAAACACTCATTTAAGCTACACTCACACAACACTCTTAGCGAAGTCTTGTTTTGCTATTGTGAACATTTCTGAGCGTTTATTCCTGTGACTGCCTGATCGTTTTGTGACCCTACCCGTTTCTGGATTTCTCCATGTCTGCTGCCTGCCTACGTTACCTCTGCTTTGATCTCTGACTCTGACTGTTTGCTGCCTTCCCTGATCTTCTACCTGGTATTGTACTATGACTTAGCCCTGTCTTCACTGCTGCATCTGCTGGTTCTGACCATTGCCTGTTTGACTATTCAGCTCAATAAATCACGCTGCAAATGGATCTCTCTGACTCTGATGCTTCACAACAGTTTCAGACAACTCCACGTGTTAAACTTGGACTCAAATATAAAACTTGGACTCAAGGAGTTCAGTGAAGTTGGCAATGGGCCTATATTCAAAGATTCAGACTTCCCGGATCAATATTTGTGAGCTAAACTTTGTTAAAACACAAATGACACCTTACAAATAGTAACGACAACGAGCTATAACCCAATTTTCCTCAAAACGAGCTTTATAATATAAATTTGTCTCTAAGCAGGCGGTTGAAAGACATGTCCGAATAAGGGACTGTCTACAAAGTGCAAAACCCAAACCCTTTTGCACATTTTATATCATGAAAAATATTCAATAACTTCACTGTGACAAACTGTACTGTCACCAAATTCCCCTTTAAAATACAAATGATCTGGTGCTCCTGGCACAGAGGGTGGAGCTTCAACAGCTCCTGTGTGTGTGTGTATTGGTAGCTCCGATTACCTCACACAAACAAGCACTAAAAATGTCAGAAACTGTTCTGCCTTTTGTTTAAACTGGAGTTGGACAATGATGGAGAGACTCAAGAAGTGACAACATGTAGAATGCAACAGGACGTTTTTGAATGTTTAGTTGATTAATTTATGTTGCTGATGTAGAGTTAACTATCGTCATGTCTTTGATTAGCATATTCTGTCATGATAATCTATAAAATCGGTCGTGTGGGAACTGTTGGAAGATGCCTACAAAGTGACATGCTATTGCATTTGTGTTACGTACTGTTTTGCATGTAAAAAAAGACAGATGCGACAGCTTGAGCAGACTCACAAATGTGCTCTACTACAACAACTCTTCCTCTTCTCAACATGGACTGCATGTTCCCGGGGCCGGGGTTTATATTTTATAGTTTATATTTTAGGGTTGGTGATGTCACTAACCCAGGAGTAATGTTGTGTAGTCCCTACCAGTGAGGGGAAAATGGCGCCGTGAAGTTGACAGCGTGAGTGAATCAGTCTGTGAACAATTGTCTTTAAACATGTAATTTAAAGTGCATCTCATTTAATAGATATAATCTCTACTCGAAAGCACTTTCTGATCATTTAAGGGTCTGTTTTGTTACTTATTTTATTTTGTATTCTGCTTTTGAGATGTTCGTTGTCGTGAATTAGGCCTACATCCTTGACAAAGATATTGAAGAAGTGAAGGTATCAGTTGAATTTTTGGCAGAAGAAATTAAAGATGTAAAGGGGAATGTGGAGAGTGTTGATAAGCGGTTGACAAATGCCAAAAGATGAATCTGTGAATTGGAGAACAAAGTACAGGATCTCTCCAGATACAAAAGGAAATGGAATATGCGGCTCCACAGTCTACCTGAACAACTAGGAGAAAACATCAGGCAGAAAGCTCTGGATATATGTGAGGCTGTTGTCCCAGCGTTTGCTGGTAAATCTCATGAGTTAATTGATGTGGTACACCGTTTGGGAAAAGTGAGGAGCGACGACACTCTGCCCTCTGGTAAAAAAAAAAAAAAAACCTTGCAAAATTATTCTTCAGTTCACAATGCGTTATTTTCGGGATGCTCTCTGGAAAGCCGCAAAGAACTCTCCTTATCTTACTACGCACCACTTGCTTTCCGCAGAAGACTTGTCTCCCGAAGGATCGCGTGTAGCGTAACAAACTTTGGCCACTTGTTGAGAGCAACCCAGTCTCACGGCAGTTCGTGTATGTATGTCAGTATGTCTTTAATAGCAAGCAATAATCATGAAAATGATTTACATGCAAACGGGACAGTTATCAGCAGTGTAACTGATCTGATTATGACAAAATAATCGAGTATCTGATGTCATGTGACAAGTCAGATAAGCTTTTCCACTCTTGCAAACAGAGGTAGGTTATGAGGTGTGGAGAGACATCATGTATCACTGGAACATAAACAGACGGGGACCAATTTGCAATTAATATAAACTTTCTGACAGTGTGTGTGACATCCGACAACTTTCCAAGAAATGGCGCAACTGATTTACAAATATCGCGATAAATATGTACAGAAATTGAGGCAGTAGCCAATGACAGCACTAGGAGTAAAAGCTGCAGGATTGTGTACGAGTATACAAATATGTACGAGTATCATGCGAATTTGACAACTTGTTAAATCTTGTGAATTATTAAGACTTTCAGTCTATGTTTGTACTGATTGGGCTATGGGTTTTGTGAGAAAAGTTTTAAGAAACAACAAATGCTTGATAAAATGTTTGATTTATGGTTAAAACCAACACATACATACCATTGTGAATATTTGCCTTTGCAGCTGTCCGTCTCCTCCGTTTACTTCTCCTCAAACAATAATGGGCTGACTGAGTCCGAAAGGCCCTTTTGGTCTTTTCAGCTGAAAAAAGAGAAAAGAAAATATCATTATGTATAATATATAGGATTATTTAAAGGAAAAAGTACTGATTTACCTTACAAATATTGGATGTTACATTATAAAGCCTTACAAGCATGGCAAGTGTTGTGGTTAATATGCATTTACAACAAATATCACTTTAAAACTATCAGTACTGAGGTAAAAGCATGGTAAGTTTTGTGATTACTGTCCTTACTAAACCAATCACGGTAAAACTAAGGTTACTGAGGTTTAAAGCATGGTAAGTTTTGTGGTTACTGTGCATTTACAATAAGTACCACATTAAAACTACAAATAGTGTGGTAAAAGCATGGTAAGTTTTGTGATTACTGTCTTTTTACTACACTTATCACAGTAAAACTAATGTTACTGTGGTAAAAGCATGGTAAGTGTTGTTTTTACTGTGCTTCTACTACAAATACAACTTTGGAACTAATTGTACTATTTTTAATCTGATATGAATATCTAGGCCTATAGCACGTCACGTGACAGGCAGTGTTAATCACCCTGTTTTGAATTAGAAAGCAATGAAACGCAAGTCTCCGTGGAGATGGCAGATATAATGGCAGATTAATATCGACAAACAGAAAAGACATGATATCACACATTATTAGGACAGCGTATTTAGGTATTTACTTACCAACATCTGACACACCCCAGCAAACATTGGTCCGACGGCAACGTCGTGTCCCTGGCCAAAAATAGTCGCAGTAGGACGGCATAAATCGGTAAAAATATGTAACAGAACATTTCCTAAAAATGCATTCAGATACATTTGTACATGTCTACAGTTCTCTGGGGTTGCATGTATAATTGTTATTTTGACTTTTAGCTACGTGTAGTTCAATATAGTGTATCGGGTGAGAGGACGTCTGCACCTGGCGACGTCTTTTACACGTGCATTTATAGTCCATCATGACCCTCTATGAAATCCTTGTGAAATATGCAAAAGCTGTGCTTAATTCTTGCATGGTTAATACTGCAATAATTAATTTAATTGCCCAAGTAGTTTTTAAGAGTTTGTGAAGACGTCCACTGACGTCTTTTACACGTCTAGTCAAGCAAGACAGAAAAAAAAAAAACAGGAATTAACTTTATGAAATACACGATTTGTATACAAAGTAAATATATTTACTTTATCTTGTTTAAATAAATTATAATCACAAAGTGCCCAGTGTGGTTAAGTGATTGCAAAGCCACTGCATTTTAGTCATTATTTCAACCTGTTGTACCTGATGTATTCGTTGTTATTTTTTTATGGAATGTATGCATATACATGTAAAACAGAAATATATCCGGTCACCATTTATGTCTGAGTTGGATGTAATTGCCAAAACTGTGCTGCCAAGATGTAGTAACAAAAGATCTTGCGATATTACAAAATCCCGCGATAGGATAGATTCGCTTTATTCCTTTTTTCTGCTTCGGCATATTATAGAGCTAATTGGATAAATTATGCAACGATAATTGTGTGATTGTGTTGGTATGGATGTCTGAGTGTGGTTTGTATGTGTGTAATAAAATAAAAAGTGTGTTTGCGTGCTTGTAATATTTGAGAGAGAAAAACTCAACTGCAAATCTAAAATCCAATCACTGTGATCACCAGTGGAGTTTTGCTGGGGAAAGTCTGGTACTGCGTCCAAACAAAATCTTACCTAAAGCTAATTTTTTGAGATATCAACCTCAAATTTGGAACACAACTTATTTAGATTTATGTCTTTGATTTTCTAGCCGTTTTAGAGTTCAACTTGTTTCATAAAATATATATTTTATATAAAATAATATAATTATTTTCATAAACTGAAACCTATATAACTTTTTTTTTTTTTTACTTTAGCAATAATCTGCCAAGGGTATTCTTTAAAATTATACCAAACTTAAGTCTGTGCTCCCAAGCTTACATTTTTTATGACAGTTTTTTACACTGACATTTTTGTCCTCTATGTAGCTATAGCCGTTTTCCGACCAAGTAGTTACAGGAACTTAGTTATAGGAACTGTCCACTTCTAAACAGTTCTTTGAACTACTCTCCCCTAAACTCGGTTTTGTTGTTTGCGTTCGCACTGGCCAAGTGGCCATAGGAACTGGTAGGAGGGGTAAGGGAGTGACGCAAGCACGGTGACTTTTATTTTGACGGCGCGACGGACCTTTATTTTGGCGGCGCTGAGAACGCCAGAGCAAACAATGCTCGCATTCTCTGTTTATTAGTTAGCGATCTGTCTAACAGTACTGTTTAATATGTTATTAGATAGAACTGTTATAGAAAGTAGACAGTATATGAAAAAAAGGTTATTAGCCTATGCCGTGTGGTTGATGTCCAGTGTTGCTAGCTGGGCAGATAAACATAATCATGTTTGGCTTGGTCCCCTCAAAGTTGCGTTGGATTTTCTCTTCAGCATAAAGGTTTAGAGACCCATCTATCACTGTTTTCCATGTTGTATAGTTAGTTTCTGGAGTAAATATATAGGCTATAATCTGTGTGTTTACATTATAGCTGTTTTAAAAATGGCGGGTGCTGGTGTTCCGCGTGCGTTCGGTCAATCAGCATACACTAACGTCACGGGTAGTTCCTATAGTGCTGGTTTAGACCCTACTCTGAAGTAACGTTAGGACCTAAATTAGTTCCTCCAAATGGAGTTCCTAGAACTAAAATCGTTCCTAGTTCCTGCGGTGCGAACACGCCGACATCCGGGTACTTTAGCCAATAGTTCTAGGAACTGTGAAAAGGTTCCTCCGGTCGGAAAGCAGCTTATGTGTAACTTTTTTTAATTGATGCACAAGGGTTAAGCAAACAAACTAAGATTAAACTGCTAGTAGATTGATTTTCTCAGGTTGCGGTCAAGAAATAGTCTCTAACGCTAGACATTTAGGACTCCATTCACACTCCGCTAATAACATCACATTTCTCTGTCACTGTTTGAATGAATGTTTCTGTGTTTTCGTTAGATTAGTTTGTGTGTATTAGAGTAAGATTATTGGGCGTCGATTGGAGACAGGGGACAGGAGGACAATCCCGTTTGGAAGAGCGCGAAAATGGCAAGGAGAGGATTTGTTTTGCAGTGTAAACACACTGTAAATGACTGCACTCGCCTTTTACTCTGATAATCCAGGGTCTGATGTCTTTCAGTCATCATTAAAGCAACACTATGGAACATTTTTTACCTTAAAATAATGTTTCCAAAATCGTATCAGTGGTTCATCAAGTCGTAACAGGGTGAAAAGCACTTCTGGATTCGCTTTGCGTCCCTATATCTGCCATAACCACACTATGCAAGTTTGCCAAACCGGGTCGCGTTTCTGTAGTTCGAATGAGACATAAGAAAACTACAAATTTATTGTCAAGCATTACAATAGTCATAATTTAGTTTTTCTTCTTTTCTGATGTCGCAATACATCATACTTTCATGAAGTCATGCATCATACTCTACCTTGTCTGTGGACATCGTTCATTCCAAAGCCGGTGCTGGATAAACAGCGAGCGAGCGAGCGTGCGACAGTCGGCTGCGGGCGGCTAAATGATTTACAACGGCGGTAATGGACAATTCCAGTTCCAACCTGTAGGGCGACCGAAGAGGAAAAGTTCCTTGGTGTTGCTTTAACTCTGCCCATTTCGTGTTTTTAGCCCAAATCAACTCAGATATACATAAACAAATGCACTAGCACAAGGTTTAATTTAAAGAAGAAAGAAAAACCATAAATAATTTAAACTATGTGACATTATGATAACAAACTAACAGTAAAATGTTCTGGAAAAATATTACTTTTATAGCACAATAACCTGTTTTTGGAATTAGCAGTTTACGTCTTATAATAATTAGCCTACAAATTCAGAAATGCAGGTTTGTTGTGACTGTGAGTGCAAATCTCAACATTCAATTTCAGATTTTTATTTGACAGGTTTTCACATCAGAGCTGTAAGTGTAAATTTTAGCATACAAGTTCTCAAATTCAACTGAACTTACTTTTCTACGTGCAATTCACACTGAGCACTTATAACTATTAATGTCGCTGTCTTCACGAAGTGCTGAAATGTCAATACAGTATCTTTATGACAGGAAAAGAAGAACCAAAAACGGGAATATGTAGGAAATCAAACTTTATTAACGAAACAGCAGATCAGAGGGAATCATTTCTTTAATTTATTTTTATTAATTCAATTTTTATTTTTTTACCGGGCCGGTCACGGCTTTTATAGTTTTCATTTAGGCTGTGACTGCGGAGACCTGCAGTTATTTTCATTTTTAATTTAGTTTTATCAATATTTTGATTTTGAATTAGTTTAGTTTTCGTGGTAATTTTAGTTTAATTTTAAGCAATTTCGTTATGTGCTTTTGTCATAAAAAAAAAAAAAATTGCTATTTAGGTTTAATTTAGGCTATATTAAATTATTTAGGCCTAGCCTATACATATTTTAGCTATAGGCTATTTAAGTTTAGTTTAAGTTTTTATTTCTTTCCAGTTCATAATTTTAGATCTTCAACTTAAACTTATTTCAGTCTATTGCAAGGCAACATTTCTAATTTACGTTAATTTTTTCAACTAATATTATAGGCACATTTTATTTAGCCTAATTTCAGCTTTATTTCAGTTAACTTAAATGCTTAATGTTACGAATTATTTAGGCTAATGCCGGTCAGGGACACCATTAGGCCGGGAGTCACACACTCAGACAGGCCACCCCATAAAAATAAAGTTTGATTTGCTACAAATTCCCTTTTGGGTCTTCTTTTCCTGACAGGCCATGTCATGATGATACATTGACATTTCAGCACTTAAATTATATGAAGGCAGCGACATTAATAGCCTAGTTCTAAGCCAAATGGCTAACTCCATCCTATCGCACTCAATGAGTTGATTAACTCATCCCGTGCTGATTTGATTATCTGAACGCGCTCCTCCCAAACTTTATTTCATTTAAATATAATTTAATGAAGGGATATTTATGCACAAGTTAGCTGGGCATTTATGCGATCCCTAATCAAAGTTAGACATCTGAAATTATTTGACTCTACAGACATTTTTTCCTGGTCTCTGATAACGGGAGGGGCGAGCCAGACTACATCGCACCGGATCAAGCTAGACCTTTTTATTTTATTTATTTATTTATTTATTTTCTTGAACAAAATTAATTTACATTTACACTTCACACTCAAAGTCAGTGTGAAGTGTAACAAAACAAATCCTCTCCTTGCCATTTTCGCGCTCTTCCAAACGGGATTGTCCTCTCTGACTTGCCGTAGAGTCCTCAAACTCAGTAGAGGAAGGGGCCATGTAGATGAGCTCATAAATCTGCATTTTGAGTGGCGTGTGGCGTCAATTTAACATCTATCGGCGAGTGGCGTTATTTTAACGCGTGGCGGCGTGTGCTTTAACTTATCGCTTGACGGCGCATAATTAACGTTATGAAGACGGCGTTTTAATATTGATACGGCGGTCAAAAGCACGCGAATTGTGAACCATTTGGCTTTCGTAATATAGATATTAAGTGTCGACTGTAAGCGCTTGGGTGTCGATTGGAGATGCTCCAGTCCAGATAGTCAAGTCAAGTCACTTTTTTTTATATAGCACTTTTTACAATACAGATTGTATCAAAACAGCTTTACAGAGATGACAGGAAAATAATGCAACAAAGTTTATTTCCAGAAGAAAATAGCATCACAGTCCAGCTTAAGTAAGCTCAGTGGTGTTTCATTTTTGTTGTAAAAAAGTTATTAATTTAGTTAATTTATAGATATAGCCGCTCTGGAGAAAACCATGATGTCATCGACCAGCTCAGTTCAGTTCTCATATAATAGTGTCAATGCAGGCAGGCAGATCAATAATATTGTTGAAAATTAAATTAAATGTCCCCCAGATACTGTCACAGATCAGCCTAGTCACCATCCTCTGCACTACATTTCCCATCACTCTCCTCGGTTCCCACCTGCATGTCATTTCCCCATCACTCACAAAGGTGGCACAGTCCATAAAGACATGCTTTCTGTTGTGTAGTTGCATCTTCAGACTTTTCGTCCAGGCTTGTTGCAATAGCAGTTGGTCAGTCTTCAGTCTTTGTTCTCCTTTCAGCCCTGCATGAGAAGGCTCTATCAAATGGTGTTGCACCATTCATAGATATGCAAATCATCCATCGAACACTTCACACTCCCACAAGAACAGGCACTGAATATGGGAGCAAACGCTGGTTCCTCTTTCTGAGGCAGGACAGCAGGGATCCTGGGTAGCAGGGATCCTGTGATTTTAAAAGAGCATAACAACAAACAGCAAAAGCATACATGTGGCATTTGTCATTGGTCAGAGGATTGATATGGTCAGATTAAAATTTGTCTCTGGCAAAAAGCCCTTAAATTGATGTACTTAAAAGGATGGGCAAGAGAGAATAAAAGAAGATCTTACAAGCTCTTACACTTTTTTTGGAAACATTTAAATAAATTGCATTACAACAAAACAACAAATGCTGGTTTAAAACCCCATTTCATGAAGGATATCAGCAAAATATTCAGTGTAACCAAACACAGAGATTCAGTTGAATTAATGTCCAAAAACATTGTTGCAAGTCAAATGGATAAAATACAAATAAGCAGAAATAAAATAAGTTTCAGAAATGTTTCAAAAGCATTAATGAGAATACAAATATTTGTACTTGGGTAAAAATGAGAAATACTGAAATACATTTTAAAGTTTAACTTGGTGAGACAAATGATAACTTAAGTGATTAAGTAAAGTAAAGATTTGACTTTGTGTGTGAAGATCATATGATGTCATCTATATGGCTGCATTTAGCTGTGGCTATGTGTAAATTCAATCATGCCCCAAAACAAAGGTGAGGAGGTTTTAAAATTGTAATGCAAATTCGGTCCTGTTTTTGTAACAGGGAGCCAGCATGTGAGGTGTGATCTAGCTCAAAATCTTCCTACACCAGTGTTTTTGTTAAGGAGCATGAGAAAAGTGCAAAGTACTGAGTTACTAAATCCTGTTGTGAGGAAAGCATTTTCATGGTTAATGCAAATTGTGATTAACATTGTAGCCACATGGCAATTCTATGCTCCTGTACATGGTTTTACTGCAGCTATATGGAAAATAGCAGAGTTTTCCACCAAGGAGACAAACAAATTCAACATAGACACACATGCAACTTGAAATTGCTATCCAATTCCAGTACAACAATTATTTCCAGTTTACACAAGATTCATGGCCTAGAATGCATAGCATCTACAACCTTTTAACCTAATGGCGCGTTTCCACCGAGCGGTACGGTACGGTACGGTACGGGTCGGTACCCTTTTATTTGCGTTTCCACTGCCAAAAGTTGAGAATGGTACCAAAAAGCCGAACCGTACCGTACCACTTTTTGGGTACCCTTCCGTTGGGGTACCTAGCACAGTGGTACGGTACTAAAAGGTGGAGCTAGACTCACTGCAGGACGTTGATTGGTTGACAGAGAATCGTCATTTGCGCGTGCTACGAGGGGAATGACAACATAAGAAGCGCCATTTTTTTATATACAGTTTAATATAATATACTGTTACTGTGTCACGAAATGTAATTTTAAGAGTTTTTCAGGCGAGAATGTAGTTGTTTAAAGCTCTAATCTGTGGTTTATTTATAAAGATGATTTGTTTTTCCCCGGTTGTGAGATCCATGCGATCAGCGGGCGCTCGGCGCTCATGTTTCCCGGCTGGATGAGCCTTTCCTCGGCTAAGTTAGTTCTTCTGACGTTCGCCGATGACTCCGACGGTAGTGGTTAAACATGAGATATAATTCGTCTTGTGCAGACCTAACGGGCGATCTTTGGTCTCGTGAATATATAATTCGTTCCCTGTCAATCGTTTTGACTGAGGGCTAAGTTTAGTTTCATATTATAGGCTATTTGTATTTAACTTTACTGTTGTAATGTTAGACTAGCGCAGCATTTGGACATTTGACTGAATTGTTTGCTTTATTTCTTATTGTATAGCTTCTTGTACCTTTTACTTAAACTTTTATATTGGCTATTATTGATAAAACTGAAATTTTACAAAAAGAAATATGGTTTCTTGTCATTTTCTTAAGATTATCACTGATGTTTATTGCAACATTTGTACAAATGCATATATTGCCTGTAATGTGTAATTTTTTTTATTATTTAAACGAAAAGAGGTAACGTTAGGGTTGTGTTTTAAATCGTTTTGTTATAAATAGAATAACGTATAACGTGCAGTGAATAATCAATATGCGTTGCGCATGAACCACATTTGTGTCCCTATAATGTTTAATTTATTTAAATGAAAACGAAAAGAGGCAGAGTAGTGTTTTATAACATATTTCGTTTTATTGTTGCTTAAATTTGTACATACAGAGTAACAGAGATAACCGGAGTAGCAGAGCGAGCTGAGTGACGCTTTTAGAACGCGCTGTACCATGTGCATGTAGGAGTGAGTCGCACATGGCAAGTACAAACTTTGCGTACTTAATATTGAGAAAAGCCTAATGTCGGCGCTTGTCTTCTTGTGACAAACATGTCGAGGAGCAAGAACAAGATCTGCTGTATGTCATCCATTGTAGTTTACTATGTTCTTCTTCGCGCGAAAATTACGTCGATCGAAACACCACGCCTATCAAGTAAGGGTACTGTTGGCAGTGGAAACGCTAGCCAGATCATGGTTAACAGACCCGAACCGTACCGTACTGTACCGTACCGTACTGTACTGCTCAGTGGAAACGAGCCATAAGTGTTTCATACAACACTTACAGTAAAGCAATTATGTGTTTTAAAGAATAAACTTAATTAGCCTATGTGTACATGTAGTAGCACAAACAACTATAAAGTGTGCTCTATGAGCACAATGTGTTATTGTCACGTTTCTGTGTTTTGGTTTAGTTATGTTATTTAGTTTTCCCCTGTCTTTTGTGCTTTTGGTTTAGTCCTGTTACTTAGTTTCTCCTATGTTCTAATTAGTCATGTCTTTCACCTGTGTCCTGTCAATCACCTTGTTAATTATCCTGTTAGCCCCAGTGTATTTAAGCCCTGTGTTTTCCCTCAGTGTTGGTTGGTTCTCGTCTTTGTGTGGTTGTGTTTTCCTGAGTTCCTGTATTTTCCTGTAACCTGAGTTTGTGAATAAACCAGCTGCATTGAAATTCTGTTCCCTCGTCTTCAGCAACCTGCACAAACCTGATAGATATGCACAATTACAAATTTTAAATTACAAACAGGATCATTGCAATTTGGATATTAACTTGTTGCTATTGGGCTACTAATCCACAAGTGAAGTTAATAGCTGAAGGCCTTGCATGAACAAGGCAGTTAACTCAAGAGTTTTACCTGTACATGCAGATCGATGATTTTTGCCTTTAGAAAGTGGTTTTGTATTTTTCTGAATATAAGGTGGAGGTCTGCCCCTTCCCAGTGACCAGCATTTTTCCTCTGTATGGCCTATTTTCTGACAGGAACTGCAAAACCTGCTTTCTTTACCATAGGGATGTTTGCTATGTTCTCCTGGAGTTTGAGGGTTTTCACGACTCTATAATGCTTGTACACCATGTGTTCTGTTACATGACTCTGCGCTTTTACGGTGTTGCATCACCTTAAAAACTGAAATAGGCACACTTTCTTGGACAGTTGAACATGCATTTTCTGAACTAAACGTTTCAGATTCATTAGAGCAAGTCACCTTCTGTGAACATGCTTTTTAGTCCCATCGCTGTTTTGCATTTTGGGAGATGTGGACTTTTTAGCATTCAGCTTAGCCTTGAGATCTGCAATGGTCTCTATGTGATTTTTACACTTTTCAGTCAGGGCTAACTGTTCAATAGTAATTTATCTAGCTGTGTTTGAATCTTTGCCTCAGACTTTTGTGCCTCTGCATTTTTAGATTACACTTCTTTACATTTAGCATCTACAGTATATTTGAAGATGGACACGTTGTTAACTCATGTAGCCATGTAAAACTTATGAAGTTTAAAGCCTCAAGTATTTCACCATGTTTTGATTTCTTTTGATGTTTGCCAATGGTGTCCCACCATTGGAGCATTTCCTCCCAATGTACTCTTTCTTGAGTTTACACAAGATAGGCTCAACTTTTTTGCTCCATAAAGCAAACAATACGTCACTATTATCAGAAATTTTCCCTTCCATCCCTGAGGAGATCTGAATATTCACAAATTGTACATTAATGGGACTGTTGAAGCTATTTAAATCCTTCTAAATTCTGTTTCATTCAATTCATGCAAATGGAGACTTTTCCTATCATACCATTAAACAATGAAAACAGACTTACCCATTCCATGGTCAGAAGGTCAGTTTTAATCCATTCACAAAATCAACTGTGAAAAAATGTCCTCATTCTGATGACCAATCAAAGTAAATTTCAGAAAACTCACTGCAAGGGATTCCGGGTTTTGGCACCATCTGTAAGGGTGGATTCCTGCAGAGGTTCAAGCTGCAAGACTGCCGAATGACTAAAGAAATGTTATTCGCAAGATGGTAGAAAACTGTACATTTCTTGTCTTCCACCCACTGCTACTTATACCAACGACGGAAATAAGCACAGTTACAATAGCTTAATATGTGGGAGAGCGTTGCTATAGAGAGTGATAATATTGTATTGCAATTTGTAGCACTTCAAAGTCAATACCAAATCAAAACTAGTTAGCACATTATTTGTAATTGAAACGGTTTAATGACAAAATATGGTTATGGTTACACTTAAAATTGTTACAAAATAGATGTATGAGATGATGATAACTTATACCAATAATCTTACCCAGCATGTAAAATGTTACCAGAGAGTGAGAGAGAGAGCCCTAAAAAAGGGATCCAGAGAATAAGAGAGCCAGAGCACCAAAGAGACAGAACATCAGTTACAATCTTGTTTTATCCTTAGGAGACTTTATCAGCAATTTCTGGGTTTAGCAAACCAACTTTGCTCACCAAGCTCTGCAAGACTGACAAAGCAGAGGGGGCCATGGATGTGTTCAATGACATCAGAGCAAAGAAAAGTGACATCATCAAAGCTGGCTGCGAACTGTTCAAGCTCATATTCTGTGGAAATCGACCTGAATATTTGGAAGACTTAAGATTTGATATCTTCAGCAAGCGGGCCGCAGCCGGGAGCATCAAGCCTGAGAAACTGCCTTCGACTACAGGAGCTGCAGCACAACACTCTCTGCGGGCATATCTCCAGATCAGAGATTGGCTACTGCTATAAAGTCCATCACTGGATGTACTTGATTGTGGATGGAAACAATGAGAACAAGGTTATGCACCAGTCCCTACAACAGATCCCATTGCACTGGACTACCTTCTGAAGTTTGTCAGCTGCAACTGTGCAGGGGACTGTGACACTCTCAGGCCCCATCCACACTACTGCGTTTTAGTTTAGAAATGGAGAATTAAAACAAATACGATCTCCGTCCACACCAGCGTTTTAGCTGCGTATTAGAATTGATCTCCGTCCACATTAAAACGACTGAAAACGCGGATCACGTGACCATTCACCAACACTGGGCATGCGCGTGCCGTTGTAAACCTAGAGACTTTCAAACATCAAAATGTCATTTATTAATATGTATTTGTGTCAAAATGACATATAAACATATTTTCCTATTCTATTTTGCCTGGAAACGCTTCCAACACGCTTGCGTGTCGCATGAAAAATAGGCGTCGGTTCTATTTCTAGCATGCACGCGTTTTCCGCGCGAGCCATGCCTGAGACGCGCCAGTTTCTTACTGTAAGAAACTGTTCCAGCGGGTGGAGTTTACTGGTACTGAATATTACCTGTGTATACTCCATGACATGACACCCAATCATAGAGCCGAGCGTGAGCCTCTGCGTCATCGTTTCTAAAGTCCTCCGTTTTGACCCGTCTTCACTAAAACGCCCTCCAGAGATTCAAAACGCAAAACGGGGTCGGCAGCATTTCTAAACTTCTCCGTTTTAGGTCTTTGTTTTTGCCGTTTTAGTCTGGATGGGAGGTGCAAACATAGCAAAAGGTCTCCGTTTCTAAACGAAAACGCAGTACTGTGGATGTGCTGCTGCTGCTGTAGTCAGGTGCTGCTGTAAAAAGCAAGGCGTCAAGCGTATTTCTGTTTGTGGGAACTGTCATGGTAACTCTTGCCAGAACATCAACCAGCCAGGATTTAGCAGAATTTAACAAACCATGAGGTTTGTTAAATTTTAAACTGATTTAGGAAGTTTTGTTTTGTAATTGTTCAATAAAACCACTTTTTATGGATTTCTGTATGGACTTGGAGTCATTTTTACTCAAAACTAATGGCTGGGATAGATTCAGCACCCTTAAAAACCCCTAGTTAGACATCTCAAAAGGTAATATTGGTTAAAAAAAAACAAAAAAATCATTATTTTTACCCAGGCCGTTTGGGCACCCCAACTTTGATTGCCGCTCCAGGCGTGTCCCCGAGGATTTGGCCGTGGATAAATTGTGAGGTGTTACTAGACACCTATAGGAACACATGATAAAAAAAAGCTATTGGTACGATTTTTTTTTGCAGATTGGCAAAAAAAAAGCCTAACTTTCCCTAACTAAAAGTGTTTTTTTGCTAAGAATCTACTTAAAAAAATGACACAGTGTAGCTTCAACTTTATTATTTAACTTTAACACATTATTTTGCGATGTTTTGGACAGCTATAAGCTGTGTGCTCTGTTATGGCTATAATAAGGAACTCTAGCAGTTACAGTATACGGATTGATCGCGCTTGTGTCAGAGACTCCTTTTCTATGGAAGATATTTATTCCACGCAAACATTTTTTTACATAGGAACGATGATCCAGTGTTTAACCAGAGTTTTTTATTTTTTTATGCAGTTACATGAAAACGTTTTTTTGTGTTCCATTCCACATCCATTTTAACGTATACTATTCCACGCAGGCTTTATGCGATCACAGTTAAGGCCCCGATATAGCTACTCAGGGCGAAGTTCTTTTTTGTTCTTCGTTTAGGGGTATAATGAAGTTCGAAACACGTGAGCAGCGATATACTGTTAGAGAACATCTGACGCCGCCCACATTGCTGAGAGTTACGGTAAGATGAGTTAATGTGCTGCGCACTTTCCTCTCTCAATAATAAAATAAACACAACAAAATTGAGAAAACAGTAAGCTGTTTTGTAATTAGATACATGTTATGGGATTTTCTCTAGATTTGAAGCAGGATTTTTATTTACTTTTTGCCACCCCAATAAAATCACTGGGTCTTACCTGGGCTGCGTTCAGCCCTGACAAAAAGTAGCAAAACATTTTTTAAATGGAAACGGTGGTGCATTGTACACCCTGTTCTGATGACGCAAGAGTTGCAACTATGGTAGCTGAGAAGGCTTATTGTTCTTTTTGAAGAATTGTCGGAGCCTGATGAAATCGGTATAAATGTGTTTAATACTGCAAAATACGCTTGATGTTACAGTCACTGCCCTTGCCGTCTAGCCTGGCAAGCCAGACCAACATCAAGATGTTAGGTCTGGCAACTCACCATAGACACGGCTCAATCCGAGGGGCGGGATAAACGACTGTCTTTCAGATTCCCTCTGCACGCAATAGGACAGTGCTACAACCAACCAAAGCGTTTTCCCAACAGCAGAGCTAACGTTAGTTGAAAGATTCAACTTTTGAAAACTACGAACACATCTTCCTTTTTTAAGAATGACTTAAGTGCCGTTCTTTGCTCTTTTCTCAAAGAAAAACTTAACTCCCAAGTCCTCCAGAGTCGCGGCCAAAGCCGATTCGAAAGACTGTTCTCCAGCAGCAGCAGCCATTCTTTGCTTTCAAGTAGCAGGGAACTGTCGCAACTCTGTCATCATTATGTTAAGCTCGCCCTGCCTACTCTACACACAATGTGATTGGCCTGACCTAATTTAGGTTTTTCCAGCTCGAAAGTCAATGGAGAGTTGCTAGACTACCCTGGCTGCAAAATAAATTTTGCTGCCGCTAGGGTGCGTCTAGATTTCTAGGCTACTTGCCGTCCAGAATAAAAGAGAAAACGTATCTCAAACCCGTTGCACACAGTTTCCAGGAAACATGTCGTTTAACCTGTAAATCGTAGCAAAGCATAGCGCACCGGTTTAAGCTTGAATGTGCCCCTGGTCACCCCTGAAAAAAAGTTCGGGGAGCCAAAATAGAGCCCTGTGGAAGGCCACAGGTCATAGTTGCCATGGAAGAGGAGAAATTACCCATCTTTACAAAAAACTTTGTCAGAGAGGTATGATTGAAACCATTTCAGAACAGTAGCTTTTAGACCCACCCAAGACTCTAGTCTAGGTAATAGAGTAGGGTGGTCAATAGAATCAAAAGCAGTCGAAAGATTTAAAAGAATCAGAACCGCAGTGTCTCCGGAATCAGTAGAGAGATAAATATTGTTTAACACTCTCAGGAGGGCGGACTCAGTGCTGTGAGCAGACCTAAAACCAGATTGAAAAACCTCATAGATACAATTACTTGACAAAATGTGTTGGAGTTGATCCAGCACAATTTTCTCCAATAGTTTAGAAATGAAAGGTAAAACAGAAATAGGCCGAAACGGAAGGATCTAGTGAAGGCTTCTTAAGCAGAGGAGTGACCTTAGCCATTTTAAGATTGGCAGGAACAGAGCCCGTTTGGAGGCACTTGTTACCATACCTGGCCCAATGAATCGCATCAATAATTAATTTTAAAAATCTCAGGTGAATGATATCATTAGGACAAAATAAAGGTTTGCGCTTGACAATCACTTCCTTCAGTGTCTGGAGGTTGATAGGTTCAAAAACCTTCCAAAAAGCAGAAAAAAACTCAAAGTCTTCACATAGAGCATCAGAAGCAACAGACAATGTGTTAACAGAAGGATTTACAACAGACTGAATAACTGAAAACAGAACCTTTGGTTTAGAGTGACTAGATTAAATTTACTAAGAAAAATGAGCAGCTTTCGCTGCATTCTGGTAAGATGTTAGAGAGTCTTTGAACATTTGAAAAGAGACATGCAGTCTGTCCCTTTTCTATTTGCATTTGCCTTTATACAAATTTGTCTTTGGCGACGGGTGTCAGAATGTTGCCACAGTTCAGATTTTGGTTTGCACTTGTGAGGCTTAAGGGGAGCAGTCACATTTGATACCTTAAGCCAGGCCAAGTTTAAAAGGCTAAGATGTTGATCCGCATCCAGGTCAGAGAATGGTTGATCCAAGTGCAGCTGAGAGCAAAGTTCAGCAAAGCACATACTGAAGTTTGCGCTAAACTGTGGAGAGTAGAACCGAGACAATGTTACAGGTGTAATAGAAAATTGAGAGAGATCCGGAAGAGACAGTGAGAATAAAATAGGCTTATGATCAGATAACAGAAAATCTGAGAACACAATATCAGTGACATCAAACCCATAAGAGAGTACAAGATCCAACGTATGGCCCTGAATATGAGTAGAGTCTTTGATCCACTGCGATAGATTAAAAGCATATATTAGGTTAACGAACTCCTGCGACAAGGGATTAGACTGTTACGTCACGTGGTAGTGGACATAGCAGAAGACGAAGGAATGATAATGATCTTTAATGACAAAACTAAAACTTTGACAAATGTTTTACAAACTAAAAAATGACAAAACTTTAAGGAGAAAACCACACTAAACATTGACGAAGACTGAGGGAGAACACAGGGTATAAATACACAGAGCAAACAAAAGGAACTAAATTAGATAATTAACAGGACACAGGTGAAGGAGATGACTAATTAGACAGACGGGAAAACTGGGTCACAAGACTAAACCAAAAACACTATAAAACAAGGGAGACAGACCATACATGTAACAGACAGACAGCAAACATAAATATTAAAATTGCCCACCAGTAGGAAGCAATCATAATTAGTAGCAATATTGCCGATAAGTTAAGTAAATTGCTGTATAAAATGCTTAGTAGAAAGTGGAGAGTGGTAAATCACCCCTAGACAGACAGTACCATTCCAGTCTATGTGGAAAAGCTGGGCTTCAAAACTGGGGAAGGCCGTTACAGGGTCAGACTGGCAGCGTGCAGAGAGAGAGTTTAAAATTGTAACTATCCCAACCCCACGTCCACTCGGACGAGGGGAGTTAAAAAATTTACAATCAGCTGGAACCAGTTCCAAGACAGGTGTTAGATCACCAAACTTTATCCAGGATTCTGTGATGAACATAAAATCCAGGTTATGAGATGAGTAGAAGTCATTTAATAAAAAAGGTCTTATTTACCACGGAGTAGGAATTTATTAATGCCATCTTAGGTGGAGGAATAGTGACAGGAGATGAAGACGCTCTCCTCAATGAGCGCAAATTTCCGTGAGTTACTGCTTGTCACCGGGAGCAGAGGCTGACTCGGTGGAGATCAGCCCGAGTGACAGGACTCAGGTGCAGGGGAAGAACAGAGCGGAGCCACCGGTAAGCCGAATCCAGCGGGTGCCAGGCAGCAGAGCTGCACCGAAACGACTCGTGCGAGGAATTAGAGTAAATGCCAGCCCATAGATGAGCCCTCAGTTTCACGATATATCCTCCATGGTTTCCTCGTTTCCTCCTTCAATTTCTCTGCGAGATGTTCAGAGGCCACCGGCAGATATCGTGCGGGATAACCATTCGGAGCGACGCATGCGTTTTGTAGATGGGGCAGTCCACAGTTCATCAATCTTACGAGACACATACAATGGCCAGGCTTGGGAGGGTTACTTTAAAAAAGTGTTCCGTTACAGTTACAAATTACTTCATAAAAAAAGTATTCAGTAACGTAATCCAAGTAGGCCTACCACAATTGACAGTACTTTCTTAATTTGCCTGACTGAACTAGGGGCGTTGGCAGTGGCACTTCCCCTACATTACCTAGACAGCGAACATCCCATTTAGAAGAGATTAGGAAAGGACATTTTGGGTAGGCTACTAAATTTCTACAGATTCCATCATCGCTAGAAATTTACAACTGTGATCATACAAACCACTGAATTTTAAAGCAGTAATAAACACTACATTTTAGCTATTGGTTGGATGTCGAGTCCTTTGATAAAGAAAGTGTTTTTGTTGCTGGAAGGCACAGTTTGCACTGTACAACCATGTTGTTTGCATTTTCTTCTTTGAAAACAAAATAGCAGCGGAATTTCCATGAATTGAAAGTGTTTTTACCCGCGGGGAGCATCGTTTCTTCTAGCAGCAGTGATTCAATCTGCATCTGAGAAGATTGTAGACAGCTGTTATTTGCGCATGCACCAGCACATGTGAGTCATTACTGGCAAAAGAACCAGGAACTACTGTATAATCAAGCAGCGCTTAATATAGTGTTATTTTGCCAAAATACTGATTCATTTGGTTTTAAATTAAACCATTGTAATCCTGAAAGTATTCCCCCTTTTTTGTAATTAAAATGTAACTATATTCTGATTACTACGTTTTTTTAAGTAACTGTTATGAATTACAGTTACTGGATTTTTGTATCCTGATTACATAACGCTGTTACATGTATTCCGTAACTCCCCAACCCAGACAATGGCACATACAATGACACATGAGCCAGGGATTCAGAGGGAAAAATATTTTGATTCTAGCCCTTTCAGTTATTAGCAGAAATGTAAGTGCTACTTTAAACAGTTGGTGGCACTAGAGGGATTAAGTTAGAGACTCCAAAATTGTTGTGGTTAATGCGGGAAATGTGGGAAAACCAACTGATACAATAGGTGCCTAAGCACCCCTTGGTGCTTGGCCTCTAAAAATCATGTCAAGTTGTATTTGCATTATTACTCTCTTAATTTTAAAATTCTTACCAATATTCAGCCAACTTTGTCAAATAATGTCAAATTGGTTACATAAACAGCACAGTTTTGACATAGTAACGACACTTGATCACAAATAACTATGGATTTGAACATTCAAATAGCTCAAAATAAAAAGTAAAATGACAGTAACAAATATATTTCCTCTGTTAAGAGACTAAATTAATAATTTCTGGATTTATTAGTGTCACTTTCCCTATATGATATCACGGATTTTTGCATATGTCCCCTCAGACTCATATTAAGCACCACCTCTTTCTGTTTCCTTCCAGGGTGAGTGTTGTGAAACGGGGTGATGATAGTCCAGGACTCTCTTTTGCCATGCCTACGGCAGTTCATGAAGCAGTCGGCTCAACTTCTCCTGCTGGCCCTGCTGGTCTGGATGCTGCTCTTCTTTGCTGCTTTTTCCTACTTCACTGACTCCCAGGTGAACCAGCTCCATAGGACGACTTCCGTCTTCAACTCTGAATCTCAACACTCAACCCATGTTCAGCGTAGTTCCCGGGCCATCATGGCGTCCCATAATGTCCCCTGGGGTATGTTTGCAGAGAAGAGGGGTACTTTCCAGCGCAAGCAAGTGTTTCAACCTCCTCGTGCTATAGAAGAGTTTAATTTCAGGAATTTTGGCAAATGGTGGGCAGAGTTTAGGAAGAATGTGATGAAGCCCCCTGAAACTGAATTCAACACCCCGTCGTTGGTCCGTGGTCTGTGGAAGGGACAGGTGTCCTCCAAATTGCTAGGCCAATGACTACAGCAAGTCAAGAATAACTATATTCTCTCTAATGAGCACAAAGTTTTCTATAAAGGCCAACGTAAGGCAGACAAGGGTAGGCAGGAGATACTGTGTCAGATAAAAGAGCAAGCTCAGCTCAGGACTCTGAATGGCTCTGAACAGCCCTTTGCTCACCTAGGTTTTCAACAGCTGGTTCCTCCTCAACTGCAGCAGGCATACAGGACATGTGCTGTGGTGACTTCAGCCGGGGCAATTCTTAACTCATTACTGGGGCGTGAAATTGGTGAGTTGGGTGGGGATAATATGCGTATATACTGTACACAACTACCAGTCAAAAGTTTGAAATTTAGATTTTAAAATATTTTTGAAGTATTTTATGCTAAGACCGCATTTGATGAAAAATACAGTAAAAACAGCAATATTGTGAAATATTATTACAATTTAAAATAACTGTTTTCTGTTCATTTTAAAATGTAATTTTTTCCTGTTATGACAATGAATTTTTTTTTAGCAGACATTACTCCAGTTGTCAGTGTCACACGATCCTTCATAAATCAATCTCGTGCTGATTTGTTGCTCAAAAAACATTTCTTATTATTATCATTGTTGAAAACTGTTTTTTGCTGCTTAACAGTTTTGTGGGAACCATGAGACACTATAATTTTAAAGTGTAGGGTAAGTGTTTTTTCAGCAAGGATACATCAAAAGTGATAGTAAAGTCATTTATAATGTTACAAAAGTTTTTTATTTTAAATAAATGCTAATCTCTTGACCTTTCTATGCATCAAGGAATCCTAGAAGAAAAATCATGGTTTACACAAAATATTAAGCAGCAAAAAAAGTTTCTAATACAGCTGTTGCCGCAATGCATTCCTATATATTTGTTCCTCTTTTAGAATGTCGTTAAACAATTCTTTGTGGATTTTTAGCTTTTGCTGATGGAGCATAGGAACAATAATCTTTGGTTGTAAATTTTATTTGCAATACAGTTATGTGTTGTCTTTGATATTCATCAATAATAAAGCATAACAAATATTTTGCGCGGCTACAGAGTGCTGCAGGGATAACATATTGTTGTCGGTCAACCCGGAAATCAGCATCACCCCCCCTGCGCAAAGTTACCTCCAGATGACGTAGTTTCAACGGTGTGCTTGTCCGTCCTATGTCGGTATCAGGAGGGTGCAGACTGTGACGCCAATCAACGTATTTTTCCGCCGTCTACCAAACTTCCTGTATCGACTTCCACAGGACTTCTGTTTAAGGGCTAAATGTAGTCCAGATATGGTCGTTGTGGACGTCTCATTTTGGTCCCCTATGGGTGCAGACTGTAACGCCAGACAACGTCTTTTTTTGTCGTCTAATGATCGTCCTGTACTAACGACCAGAGGACCTCTGTATTGGGCTAAATATACTCCAAATGTGGTCATTGAGGACTTCCAAGTTTGGTACCTTAAAGGTGCAGACTGTGACGCCAAATGACGTCTTATTTAGTCGTCCAACAAACGTCCTGTATTAACGTCCATCGGATCTCTGTGTAAGGGCTAATTGTACTCCAAATGTGGTCATTGTGGATGTCCCATTTTGATACCTTAAAGGTGCAGACTGTGACGCCAAATGACGTGTTATTTAGTCGTCAAACAAACGTCCTGTATTAACGTCAATAGAATTTCTGTATAAGGGCTAATTGTACTCCAAATGTGGTCATTGTGGATGTCCCATTTTGATACCTTAAAGGTGCAGATTGTGACGCCAGATGACGTATTTAGTCATCTAACAAACGTCCTGTATTAACGTCCAGAGGACCTCTGTGTAACGTTTAAATGAAGATAGAAGATGCAAGTGCAAGAACTCAGGTTTATTGAATGAACACGTAGAAGGAGATATAAGGCACACAGTCCAATAGTCCCTGGTAGCGCAGGATGGCAGATGGGCAACCCGAATCCCGTGGTGTGAAGAGGTAAGATGATATCCTTGATGAGACAAGCTGACGGGAACACAACACGAGTCCGTAGTGTGAAGAGAGGAGACAGGATCCTTGGAAGACGACAGGCAGAACGAACTCGACACGAACACCAAACCGGGAAATCAGGAACACCAACGAAGACCACACTGCACAGGGGAAAATCCCACAACGATCTGACAAACACAAGACGAAAGACAATGAGCTTAAATAGAGATCGCTGATCAGAATCAGCTGGCGCTGATGACAATCAGCGGCTGATCAGCGACCACGCCCACACACACACACACACAAACACAGCGTGAGAAAGAGTCAGTGAATTCATGAACCGTGACACTCTGGAGGTGCAGACAGTGCTTTTATACTGCACTGTTCATAACCTTTGTCTCATTTCAACTGTTCCATATATATATATATATATATATAGTGAGGAAAATAAGTATTTGAACACCCTGCTATTTTGCAAGTTCTCCCACTTGGAAATCATGGAGGGGTCTGAAATTGTCATCGTAGGTGCATGTCCACTGTGAGAGACATAATAAAAAAAATAAAAATCCAGAAATCACAATATATGATTTTTTAACTATTTATTTGTATGATACAGCTGCAAATAAGTATTTGAACACCTGTCTATCAGCTAGAATTCTGACCCTCAAAGACCTGTTAGTCTGCCTTTAAAATGTCCACCTCCATTATTATTTATTATCCTAAATTAGATGCACCTGTTTGAGGTCGTTAGCTGCATAAAGACACCTGTCCACCCCATACAATCAGTAAGAATCCAACTACTAACATGGCCAAGACCAAAGAGCTGTCCAAAGACACTAGATACAAAATTGTACACCTCCACAAGGCTGGAAAGGGCTACGGGGAAATTGCCAAGCAGCTTGGTGAAAAAAGGTCCACTGTTGGAGCAATCATTAGAAAATGGAAGAAGCTAAACATGACTGTCAATCTCCCTCGGACTGGGGCTCCATGCAAGATCTCACCTCGTGGGGTCTCAATGATCCTAAGAAAGGTGAGAAATCAGCCCAGAACTACACGGGAGGAGCTGGTCAATGACCTGAAAAGAGCTGGGACCACCGTTTCCAAGGTTACTGTTGGTAATACACTAAGACGTCATGGTTTGAAATCATGCATGGCACGGAAGGTTCCCCTGCTTAAACCAGCACATGTCAAGGCCCGTCTTAAGTTTGCCAATGACCATTTGGATGATCCAGAGGAGTCATGGGAGAAAGTCATGTGGTCAGATGAGACCAAAATATAACTTTTTGGTCATAATTCCACTAAACGTGTTTGGAGGAAGAAGAATGATGAGTACCATCCCAAGAACACCATTCCTACTGTGAAGCATGGGGGTGGTAGCATCATGCTTTGGGGGGGGGGTTTCTGCACATGGGACAGGGCGACTGCACTGTATTAAGGAGAGGATGACCGGGGCCATGTATTGCGAGATTTTGGGGAACAACCTCCTTCCCTCAGTTAGAGCATTGAAGATGGGTCGAGGCTGGGTCTTCCAACATGACAATGACGCGAAGCACACAGCCAGGATAACCAAGGAGTGGCTCTGTAAGAAGCATATCAAGGTTCTGGCGTGGCCTAGCCAGTCTCCAGACCTAAACCCAATAGAGAATCTTTGGAGGGAGCTCAAACTCCGTGTTTCTCAGCGACAGCCCAGAAACCTGACTGATCTAGAGAAGATCTGTGTGGAGGAGTGGGCCAAAATCCCTCCTGCAGTGTGTGCAAACCTGGTGAAAAACTACAGGAAACGTTTGACCTCTGTAATTGCAAACAAAGGCTACTGTACCAAATATTAACATTGATTTTCTCAGGTGTTCAAATACTTATTTGCAGCTGTATCATACAAATAAATAGTTAAAAAATCATACATTGTGATTTCTGGATTTTTTTTTTTTTTAGATTATGTCTCTCACAGTGGACATGCACCTACGATGACAATTTCAGACCCCTCCATGATTTCTAAGCGGGAGAACTTGCAAAATAGTAGGGTGTTCAAATACTTATTTTCCTCACTGTATATATATATATATATATATTCTCTGTGTTCAGCACATGATCAGTGACTATGTGGAGTGAACCCTCCACCTCCACTTCTTTGTGGTGCGTGTTTAAGGTGTTCTGAGGTGAAAGTTCTAATGGAGTCCTCCGTAGCAGTTTGGTCGAACTTCATAACTCCATCTGCACAAGTACAAAAACACACATAATTACTATCATACAAAGGCACTCTGCAGTCATACATCAAGTCCCTCATTCTTTTTTTATCTGGCCTTACCTTGTAGTGCTCTGTATATTTTTGTGTTTCCGAAAGGCCTCTTGCCTTTTTGCCCCCTCCCCTTCATATTAAAAGATGCCATCACGGCATTAGAGAAGAGTCTAAAGGAAAATAATTTACATTTAGAAATCAGTAGGAGAAAGTATGTTCTGTGGCCACAAACACATACACAAATAATATTCTGCATACACACAGTCATGTCAGTCAGGGAGGTTTACGCCATGGAGGTATTAATATAACTGGAGACAGTGAGAAGCCCTGTTAGAATAACTTCATAAGTCAATAAGGTTGACTGGCCCTCCCCAAAATAACCTAACAATGAGTGAGTGCATTGTATTGTATAAAGCTAGTTATCTTTTACTTCCATACTTATAAAAGTACCAAAGCATCATAGGCCTCCGCATCATGGAGACATTCCTCTTCACGGTAAAAGTCCTCCAAAGTCTCCATCCTTTCAATGTTTACTGGTGAACTGGCAGGTTGGCTTTGCTTTAAGCAAGATCTTAGGTCAGCGAGTATGTCTAGGACTTTTTTCTGGTACACTGAAATCAATAAACACAAATGAAGATCACAATCATTACAGTCATCTCCAAAGTTATGGGAACAGCAAGGCAAATTTCTTTCTTTTTGTTGTACACTGAAGACATTTGGGTTTAAGATAAAAATATGAATGTGAGACTAAAGATCAGAATGTCAGCTTTCATTTCCTGGTATTTACAGTACATCTAGATCTGTTAAACAACTTATATCACCCCTTGTATGGGAACATGTGACTGACAGGTGGTTCTCGTTGCCCACGTTTACTTTTAGGTTGATTGTTAGAACATTAAATAGAGCTGCATGACTAGTGTTTATTTTAGCCTTGAGTTTTACCTATACAGTTTGCATTTTTATGACCAACATTATGTTTCGTGATGTTAATGGGTCACTGGCATAAGACAGTTGCAAGCAAGGGTTTTGCAACTAAATGTTAAATGTTATTATTTACTGTAAGATGAGACTGTAAGATATAAGACTGTTTGTTCTTGAAAACGTGGTGGTCTGATAAAAAGGTGATATCTCCTAAGACGTTTCAAACTAATATGACCTGACATGATAGAAGCCAGTAATCACAACACTCTTGCTCAGTGACCTGACACTGTCACACTTCGATAACCTACCACTCCAAGGCAATGGGAAAGTCCATCTTCTGTTGGTCACTGCATCTGCACCACAGAAAGTCTGATTCAGCAATTACTACATCACAACATTTTCAAGATATCGGGGGCCGCCTTACAACCCCACCAAAAATGGGTTATATTCTAACAATAATGCACACGTACTACTCACTGCACTACTCATCTTGCACTTCAGAAATAGAACTCACCATGCCTTGGCCTGCCAAGGGGTGGTGGGGTTGCTGTTGATCTTATGCCGTGATGTGTGCTGTGATCATTCCTGGATCTCACAGTGTGTCTTGCTTCATCGCTGTGCCGCGACCCCCCACTTCTGGATCTCACCGTGTGTCTTGCTTCATCGCTGTGCCGCGATCCGTCGTTTCTGGATCTCACAGTGTGTCTTGCTTCATCGCTGTGCCGCGACCCCCCACTTCTGGATCTCACCGTGTGTCTTGCTTCATCGCTGTGCCGCGATCCGTTGTTTCTGGATCTCACAGTCTGTCTTGCTTCATCGCTGTGCCATGATCTGACACTTCTGCTCACGCTGGATCCACCACTGGACCTAGTATAATTTTAAATTATTTTTATCACTTGGCAATTTCATGACTGACACTGTGCCTTTTTAGTATTCTAAATAATTATCTTCACCCCCTGAATAATAAACTGGGTGAACACTGGAGCACTTTCAGTGAAAGACTAATCACTCCAAAATGTTCATCTGTGAGAAACAGTAAGTACTTCACACCATCAAATTACACTAATTTTCACTTCTCTGATACACTGCTGCAACAGAAGATTGTTCTCTTGAAAACTTTTTGCCTTTTCTTCTTACTCTTTTTTTATAATTTTATCTTAATACAACTTTTTACACACTTTAGAGATTGCTTTTTGTGACAAAACAATTTCCTTTGGGATTAATACAAAGATATTCTTATCCGGAGTCCTTACCTGGAGCGATAGTCTTCCCTGGTACAACCTCTTGCTGCATCACGAGACCCTGAAAAACGCAAGGAATGTTTTTACATTTCACTAGGCCTGATAAAATAAAAAATAAAAAAACATAGTTTAAAGTGTGATGAGATGAATACTCACTGGGTGTTAATGGGTCTCTTTGCTGAAGTGCTGTGTTTGCAGGAGAGACTGAAAAAAACTCAAAGAATATTGAAAGATGCACAATTACTGACAGACATGGCTTCATCTTCAGAGTCTGAAACACATCAGTCAGCCTGTATTTATCATGTTGTACACACAACATTAACATGCTTCAGAAATTGTCATCAGTACTCACATGCATTATGTAACATGCTGCTGTCCTGAATGGTCGGCAGCTTCTTTGGTGCAGTAGGGTAGTCAGGAAGCTGCACGCCTATAGAGAGAGTCAACATAAAGTAAAATAAGCATATCCATGGCATAATTTAAAGAATTATATTTATTTGGAAACTGGATTTATGCATAAATGCATTATAAAAATACATTACCCCTAACGCTCACATCCTCAACAGTTGAATCAGTAGATTCTGCAAAAATCATTGACCACCCTATTCATCAACAGATTTTATATTCCTAATGTCAGAATTATTTGTGAATGATAAACATACCATTTCTGACAAAACCCTCTGGCGTTCCCTTTTTAGGCCGGGTCCTTGTTGATCTAATCACCACCTCTTCTTCTTCTTCCACCTCCTCCTCCTGCTCTGTCTGACTGGTTATGTTGTAGTGATTGCATTCACTGCGCTTAGCTACAAATAGAAAAATTCAACTTACAAAAGTAACTTACGTTCAAGTTTGTCTTTAATTGCCTTTTCAGTTTTTGTGGCACTTAAACTGCTTGGCCATCTAACAGTTTTTTTGTGTGTATTAATCCAGTTGTGAGGAATTACTCCCTCTTCCTCCTCGTCTCCTTCCCGCCAAACGGCCCTTGAATACATGACCTGGAAAAGACAGCATATGCATGTTACTAAGTTAGGGAGTTAGGACGATTCAAAGGGCCTGGCACTGACTGGGGGCCCTTTGAGGGCTATTAATATTGAATATTTAAGGGCCATTTGGATTGAAGTTACTTATACTAAAGAAAGGTATGCTGCATGTAAGTGGCATCAACATATAAAGGTTAATAAAAGTGTTCAGAGCCAGACAAAAACAGACTTGAATTTAGTTTGCACGGCGTTCGTGGCTCGACTAGTCGAGACTGTTTTCCAAGATGACGCCTGCCTATAAACGTGTAATGTACTGTCTTTATAAAGTATCTTCTTATTAAACTGTCTGTACACTTACAAAGTTCTCCATGCTTCGTTTTGCATGTAGGGACCCTCATTATGCTACCGTGTTAGGGTGAGGCTATTTTGAGCCTTGTTAGTGGTATTAACTAGCGATTTACTTTTACTTGCACTGTGCCCCATATACTAGTGTTATAAGCTAATCTGTTTTTAGAGATAAAACTCTTTACATTCGATTATCATGAAAACGCATCCCAGGGAACGATCGACTCGGTAACCATGTTTTAATTACACCTAGGTTCATTTTTCACCGGAATTGTCCTTTAAATTAGGGAACAAATCAGTGGCATTATAGCCTACCACAGTTATCGACTGATTTCCAAATTCTACTCACTGATAATTGCTTACCTCATCTTCTTTTTGATCGCACATGAATATTATTCCTGGGTCTTTTGACGCTTACCTTCACTTTGCACTACATCAAAAGCAAGCGTTTACATAGGATTCCGCGCTGCGAAATGATTTGGATTTGCAAACATTCTGTTGTCGGGCAGATTTGTTTTAGTTTTCTTTATGACAAAAAGGCAGTGGCAGACCACAAAAATCGCGGCATTAGTCAGTTTAAAGTATTGCCATACAGAGAACCAAGCCATAGTGGCCTTGGAATGTGGTATTTTTAAAGGGCAATCACGGCCAGATCATTGGGCGACCAACGACGGCCAAAATGAAACCCCAGCAAATGTACTGGTCGCACATGTGCGACTAGATGTAAAATTCAGTCGCACTGTCTTGAATTTTGGTTGCAGTCTGGAGCCCTGAGAGATATTTGTGCAAAACATGTAGCGGAATGATGTTAGCTGCTACTTGTTAAGCTTCGGTGCAGTGCGAAAGTTGTTTTCAAAAGTAGGCTAACTATGGCCAATGTTAAGCTAACGCTAGCTGGTGGAGATGCACTCCCTCCCCCACAACAGGTTTAGGTAGGCTAGTTTAAGACAATAACGCTAAAACAGCTAAAATTAGTAATGCATAATTTAACATAAACTTCACTAAGTTGACCGAACCTACCTTGAAAACAAGGATTTTTCAGATTTATCTCTTGCTTGAAGTTGCTGCCGTTCACTTTTCCTGTGGTGTTTCCTGTGGAACTACCATACCGCAGGCGGGACTTCCTGTTCCATATATATATGCGGACCAATTCCGGACATCATCACGACGTGCAAACTACTTCTGCTTTAGTCCTAGGCTACTCATGAATCACGTTGAAAAACAATGTTAATATTTAACATTAAAAAATGCATTCACGAAGCTAAGCATGTCAATGATTAATGCCTCAGTCAATCAAACATTTCCCTACATTCATTGTTCATGTCAATTTCCTGCACCTGTCTTAGACGTCCACATGGCGTCACAGTCTGCACCTTCAGGGAACCAAAATCTGACTTCCAAACATGACGTAGAAAAGACCTCATTTGGAGGTAACTTTGCAAACCTAGATCATGTCAATTTCCTCCACCTGTCTTAGACGTCCACATGGCGTCACAGTCTGCACCTTCAGGGAACCAAAATCTGACTTCCAAACACGACGTAGAAAAGACCTCATTTGGAGGTAACTTTGTAAACCTAGATCATGTCAATTTCCTGCACCTGTCTTAGACGTCCACATGGCGTCACAGTCTGCACCTTCAGGGAACCAAAATCTGACTTCCAAACATGACGTAGAAAAGACCTCATTTGGAGGTAACTTTGCAAACCTAGATCATGTCAATTTCCTCCACCTGTCTTAGACGTCCACATGGCGTCACAGTCTGCACCTTCAGGGAACCAAAATCTGACTTCAAAACATGACGTAGAAAAGACCTCATTTGGAGGTAACTTTGCAAACCTAGATCATGTCAATTTCCTGCACCTGTCTTAGATGTCCACATGGCGTCACAGTCTGCACCTTCAGGGAACCAAAATCTGACTTCCAAACATGACGTAGGAAAGACCTCATTTGGAGGTAACTTTGCAAACCTAGATCATGTCAATTTCCTCCACCTGTCTTAGACGTCCACATGGCGTCACAGTCTGCACCTTCAGGGAACCAAAATCTGACTTCCAAACATGACGTAGAAAAGACCTCATTTGGAGGTAACTTTGCAAACCTAGATCATGTCAGTTTCCTGCACCTGTCTTAGACGTCCACATAACATCCAGAAAATTACCTATTCCGGCATTCAAATATTGAACATTATATTGACGTCCAGGTGGGGTCATGGTTAGATGTCCAAATAGCAGACCTAGATTGCACAATATAGACATGATCTGCCTGTCCAATAGATGTCTGATGTTTAGTGGGCCTGGTTCCCTTGACAAAAACCCAACAGGATTTTTCCATTGGCTTTTGGATTATTGCAGAAAATAAGATCTATGACCAACAAAAGTTTATGTTTCTTACACGTTCTGTTCAAGATAATCTTCTCAAATTAACACAACTTTTATGAACTTTGAGGCCTAACCAGAGGTAAAAAGTTAAAGTAAGGCTAAAAGAACATCTCAGGTTACGACTGTAACCTATGTTCCCTGAGAACAGGGAATGAGACACTGCGTCGAAATTACGCTAAGGGGAACGCCTCAGGCGTGACAGGTGTCTGAAATCACAATCAAATCACGGCAATCAGATTGACCGGCGACAGCCCATGAATCAACAGCGTGCGACCTGAAAGTATAAAAGGGCGCCTTGCAAACATGATAATCACCTTATCGTCAGGCAGGCCTTGAGGCATGGCGAAAAGACGCAGTGTCTCATTCCCTGTTCTCAGGGAACATAGGTTACAGTCGTAACCTGAGACGCAACCTTGGCTAAATTAATTATACATGAGATTAAATAATGATCTGAGATGTCATCGCTCTGCTGCAGAATTTCAACGGCATCAACATTGATTCATGTGACAATATTAGATCTAAAGTATAATTATGACAATGAGTAGGTCCTGACACGTGTTGTCTAACTCCAATAGTGTTTCCCAATGACTCATCCCAATGAGTCTTTTTTTCATTATCTACATGTATATTACAGTTTTTCTCCATTGGTTTGGACCATTTCTTGAAGCAGAAATTACATTCTCAAAACTCTAAGATCATTTGGCAAAACAGTCTTACAGTTCAGCACAACACTAGCTCACTTGCAAAAGCTCATATCTCTCCTAAAACTGTTCACTCATGCTTCAAAACTAAATTTGTTTCCCATATAAAGAGTCAGTGCCACGAAAATGGCAAAGATCCTTCTCAATTGCTTTGGCTCATTTCTTGAAACAGACCGGACGTTCTCAACACTCTTGGTGCTTTTGCCAAAATAACGTGGATGGTTCGGCACAACACCATGGTTCACCTGCAAAAGTTCATACCTCTCCCAAAACAGTTCACTCATGTGTCAAAACTAAATTTCCTTCTCATTTAAACAGTCAGTGCCCCCAAAATGCTTCGTCCCTTTGGCATTGTGTAAGCACTTCAAGTCAAAATGTTTAGATGTTTTGTCACTATGGCAGAGGACCATTGAAATATCCCTCATGTCCACCTTTCAGTCTTAGCCCAGTCCTTCACTGACAGTGGTTACTGTACTGTTTTTTGTCTAGCTAACAGAATACAATTGTGTATAAAACTGAAAAAAAGAAATAGGATTTTAGGGTAAGAGTAGCCTCCAAGGTTTGACATCACACATTGCACTCATACTGCCAAGGAAATTGTAACCATTATCATTCACACACATAAAGTAACTTCCATACATCAGAGTAAAAAGAAAATGTATACAGCATAATATACTGTAATATAAACACAAACAAAAAACAATGAAAATGATATGCAGCCTACAGTGCTGTAAATAAAGCTGGAGTTTCACAACTAACAGTTCTTCACTGGTTGCTGTCCTCGCCCTCCCTCTCCTGGCCACCATCCTCACCCTCCTGGCCATCCACACGCTGCTGTCTGTCTGGCCACAGATTCTCGTCCAAATCACAGCGTATATTCTCCCTTGCGATGCAACGAGGGAAGAAACGGCGTGCATGTCGCAACCATCCCCTACACTGATCTCCTGTAATATCCTCACACGCAGCGTCCATTGCATGGAGCAGGGACCTCTGATCTTGAGCCCGATGCTCATACACTCTCCACCTCCAAGCAGATAAATACTCCTCAATAGGATTGAGGAAAGGAGAGTAAGGTGGTAGAAACACCATGACCATCCTTGGATGAATAGTGAACCCGGCCCTGATGAGCGGGCCACGGTGGAAATTCACATTGTCCCATACAATGGCATATTGTGGTAGCCCTACGAGACCTCTCTCATTTTCAGGGATCAAATCAAAATGAAGGCGGTCCAAGAAGATGAGGAGCTTCTGTGTATTGTATGGGCCAAGACTGGGGATGTGAGTGGCCACACCATTCTCAGATATGGCAGCACACATAGTTATATTGCCCCCTCGCTGGCCTGGGACATCCACCGTGGCCCGGTGGCCAATAATATTATATATTCTCTCTTGGACTTGGATTATATACACTCTTGGAGGTGGAGAGTGTTTGAGCATAATATTCATGGTATTATGTTCTTGACTAATTTTGACAATTGAACAGACTATTGTGCATGTGATGACTTATACAATGAAATGACGCTGACACGTTTTGGAGCGAACAACCATTAGACTGAGAATCAACAATCAGTTTAGATCAACAAGATCTATTCACTTGGAATTTGTGCTAAATGTAGGCTACCTGTACTTAATCATTTGCAAAGATGTACTGAGACATTGAGACATGTACTTAGACATTTGCAATTTGATGAAATGAATGAGAAATTCAATTCTGTTGTGAACAATTGCCAAGTGGTTTGGAGGTTTGTCCATGTTGTTTTGAGAATGTCATTTCTGTTTCAAGAAATGAGCCAAACCAATGGAGAAAAACTGTAAAATCACCAACAATTAGGACTTTATCTGCAGCCAGTACTAACTCTGAAAATCAGCAAATTCTTTGATTAAAATATGTATAGTTTTTTTCACATGCTGTTGCAACAACTAGTAACGTTAGAAAAACTACAACACCACACCGGATCTAGCTAGACCGGAAAACAAAACAACAGGCATGCCGCACACACTTGTTTGAGCTTGCGATCCGGCCAAAGAGTAGTAGGCTAAAGGGGGTCGCACACCAGACGAGAAGCGCCGCGTCTTTAAAATTCGAACACATTATTCTCTATCAGTGTACACACACCGGCGGCGCCATTCGGCGTCTGTCCGCAGCGCCCAGCTACGGCTCAGGACCTTGTTCAAAATTCTGCCGCGCCACAGAGCGCCATTTACATAGTTTTATATTAAATTTACATGTATTTGTCTCAAATCTTCGTTAATGTATACTGACTTCACCCTGTGCTGCAATATACATTTAGTTTTACATTCATTTACAGAAATCAGCTGCGTGGATGAAAACTGCTGATGTTATCGGATTTTTATCTCACACTTTAAGTGTTAGATAAAGTACCTCACACTTTATCTGAGGTAAAGTGTTCAGACTGCAGACTTAGCAACGATTGTATTTAATTGTACAGTACAATCATAACATAGTACAGGCATTATCTTAATTCCACGATGTCCTTAAACATAACAATATTGCTGGCCATAAACTGAGAAAGTTTTCATTGTGAACTGAGCTATCATCGCAGCATGTCCAGTCTGAAATACCACTTGACGAGAATGCGAATTCTCTGATGCGATTATTTGCTCCAAGTGTGAATGTTAGTGTGAAATTGAACACTACCGTATATGCCAATGTTGTTTTCAATAAAAAAAACATTTGCACAAAGCAAGCCGATCCACTTTTCCATGTTGATAAGAGCATTAAAATGAGAAAAAAATAATGGGACAAAAAGAAATCAAGGGACATTTAGAATAGATAAAAATGTGCGATTAATTGCGATTAACTGCGAGTTAACTATGACATTAATGTGATTAATCGTGATTAAATATTTTAATCGTTTGACAGCACTAGAAAAAATATTTATTTTTTTTGGGGGAAGTTGCATTCAAAATCTTAGCCTCAAAAATCTGTGTACAACGCTTCTTATTACACACTTTTACAGACTTTTATTTGCCAAACCGCCACTTGTTTTGATAGTTGCGCTCTCTTTCTTTCTCTCTCGATTTTACTTTCTCTCCGTCATGCAATTTCTCAATTCATCGTCTCTCTTTCTTTTCTCCTTGTTAGTCCTTGTTTTGGTCTGCTGTTGAATAGAGACATTGATGCACAGAGTCCTAATTGTTGAATGTGTTGGAACATGAATACTGCAGCTGACAGCTAATGGCAGATAGGGGAGAGTGGGGTAAGATGAGCCAGTTTTTACTTATGTGGACCTCAAGGCAAGGGAAATTGAGACAGAAGTGCAGTGAAGACATCCACTGTTAATTTGGGATGTTGCCTATAAACTGAAAATTAAAAAATGCACCTATGACAAAGAGCCTTGAAAATATGACCTCAGAAAAAAAAGTGTTCATGTGACTCAACTTACCCCAGGCTAGGGGTAAGTTGATCCCAGTCAGTGGGTAAATTGAGCCATCTGGGGGTAAATTGACCATCCTATCTTTCACTTTTTTATGCAAGCATAATAATAAAAAAACTTGCCTCTTTAAAATAATAATTTAATAAGACACTTACCTTTCTAAACAATGTTAACCCTCTGGGGTCTGAGGTGTTTTTGGGGCCCTTGGGATGTTTTGAAATGCCCTGACATTTGTGTTTTTTTCAGTTGCTTATACACATATTAATGGCAAAGGTGTAAATGCACTATTTAGCACAAAACAGGGCTACCATAATATGTGAGCAGCATGTATGTACATGTTTGTATTTTTGAGAGAATAATGTTTATGCGTGGTTATTAAAAAAACAAAATCTTCTCCCCAAATGTGTCACTAATATAAAGCACAATACAAATAATTTAAAGAGAAGGCTTATATTGACCTTTTAAGATGTAGCTTACATCTACCTTGTAAATATATGTTTTGCTATTTTATTAAAAAGATTACAATTACAACAACAATTACAATTTCAACAATATTTCAAGTGTACTTTCTTTGTAAAAAATAAATTATAGGCCTACATTTTACTATATGTATTCATTTATTTGAATATAGCCTACATTGGAACAAATACTATAGTAACATCTTAGTTGATGACTTTATTTTGACAAAAAAATAATAATAATACTGTGCATATATATATATATATATATATATATATATATATAACATATGAGCAGAAATTGCTAAACAAAAGCTTATTTGATGTGGCAGTAGTCTATTTTAAAAAACTTTATAATTTATCCAAAACTAGTCAACAAAATATTGTCTTTCATATTTCGGCCGACTGTATCGTTTTTATGAAATATTAGGGCATATAAATGTTAATTGCAGTTTATACCATGGTCTGGGTGAATACTCGATTCTGATTGGCTGCAGGGTGTCCATTAAAAAGTGATAATGTACACCTAGGAAAGGCGTCCCGTCAATTTGCCTGATGACAGTTCTAAATGATTGCGCTGGCTCAAACTCACTGATCAACTGCTGCGGTCGGGTCGCTGTGGCCACGTTGCTTGGCAAAGCCTGTATACGGGAGATATTAAGTGACCATGTGACCATCGTAAGTGACCATGGTATTACCTGATAATGGACACCTCGTCGGGCATTAACCCTTACTTAATATGTTGCTTATACAAAGACATTTTATTTCAACACATTTCTGTCGATTTTCTCCATTTCAAAAAGGTTGAACCACTGGTTCAATTTACCCCACATCATTTGGCTCACTTTGCCCCATAGTCACCATTTTGGTAAAAACGGCCTAGCTTAGCAATTCAGGGTAACCTTTAGCTTAATGATTCACATGGTTTTAAATGTTGACAAATCACCAACATGTACCATACACAACTTTAGACCTAGATCAATTTTCTTTGACAAAATGGCTAATATACCTGAAATGCAGAAAATTTACTTTAACAAGCAAAAAAGGTGTTTTTGTGGAAAAGACAACTTCCTTCTTGCCCCATGTGCTTCTCCTCTTCACAGCAATATAGAAATGATGGAGTCCTTCAAAATGTATGGTCCCATGACATCAAATGTGCATAGTTGCCTAGAAACAGGGGGTGGGTCAACTTACCCACTGGCTCATTTTACCCCACTCTCCCCTAAGCATGAGAGCAGTGCTCCCTGTTCTCTGGAAGCCCTTGAACAGCATTGCCCTGTTTCATTGTCAGAAAGAACGAGAGCACTGCTGTCACACAGTCTTTACGTGTTTTTGTTTATTTGTTAGTGTCTTATTGGATGTTTTATTAAACAGGTTCAGAAACTGGACATGGACTTATGTCTAGAAACTTACAGCATTACAGCAACATATTTTACATTTCAAGCCACCACAAACGTGTGTTCTGAATTGTTTATTTGATCGTAAAATTAGTTTTACTTACATTAATAATAAATTGAAAACTTGTGATGTGAGTCTAGAGCAAATGGTTTCTGTTGCCAAGTGAATTGTATTTTGCTGCCATCTAGTGGCGATTGAATGTCTTGCACGTGAAATATATTGATGGAAGAAGATAATGCACAGCAGACAGATTGTTTTGATTATTCAGGTCAGTGAATACGGAATTACTCCGTTTAATAGGGATATAGAAGAAGAAAAACAATCCAATATACCTGTACATCAGGCTCCTGTCCATTAGGAGTTTAATATGATAGAATTTGCCTTACAACATTTTTTTTTTTTTTTTTTAACAAAAATCATTTTCAAATCAAAAAGGAAAACTAGTTTGCCACACAACTGGTTTGTCACACCTGGTGTGTCACATATAATTTGTTCTATCTCAATAACTCTGGTTTTGTGTCAAATGTCCTATAACACATGCTTGTTTTATGTTGGTTTCAAATACTAAAAACCTTAAGTAGAATTAAGAGTTGTTTGTGAATATTATTGATATCATTATTATATATACATTTAGACAATACATTCAGACAAGAGTCAACTATTATGCAGGTATTTTGGCTGAAAGGTTAAAAGGTTAGTCTGTTATCTCAGAATTCCAGACAAGGGTATGTTTCATGTCTGGTCAGGGCAAGTTTATTATTATGAAAATTAAGTACATTATTTTGGGGTAAGTTGTCAGATGTTTCAATGTATGCAATTTATAAAGGTGAAGTAAGTGATTTCTGAGAAACACTGTTTATATTTGAAATCAATACAATCACACCCCTCTCTTCATTGCTCTGCCCTCAAAATACATGAACACTCAATGTAAGAGTGGATGTCTCTTTATAGTGGAACTTCAGTGAAGCAAAATAATGCTTCACAAAAAATAAAGCAAAGATGACGAAGGAATGACCGGGAAGAAAAACAAAACAAAAGAACATACAGTACACAAGAGTATTAACAAGCAAGAGTTGGTTGTTAGTCGCCAGCATCACCAGTTCCTGACAAACAGTGACACTCAAACTGTTCTGTTACTAGGGCTAACATAACTACAGCCAATCTTGCATGGTTCTGTGAAATATAGAAAAACCAATGTTACTCGCGTATAGAGCAAAAACAATGCAATGTCGGCGTCCGTTTTCAGGCCTTCCCGTTTAGGTCTCTCCAGTGCTGGAAAGCTTTTCTATTATTAAAGGTGCTCTAAGCGATGTTGGGTGACGTCACTTCTTGTTGACGTTCGAAGTATTGTCAAACAAAACGGAGGTTAGCTCGACCCTCCCTCCTCCTCATCCCGTCCCCTCCCCCTCCCTTTCGTGCTTCCTGAAACAGGCTTTTACGATGTAAATTCAGGACTTCGTTCCTTCTCCTTTTCCCCCTTCTTTGCTATTTGTTCATCGGAACGTCGTCTCTTTGGTCGTGTGTCGGCCATATCAAAATTCAAGAGAATATAATTCTAACGTTAGTCGTTGTCGATGTCTAGGACATCTCTCCTCCAGCTAACTTCCCTCTTCATGCTTCTCTCTCCTCCACCTCTCTTCTTTTACTCTAACCATTTCTCTTTTGTAATGTCTCCCAGCCAGCTCTTTCTTCAGATCTTCCTCTTGCTCACTCTCTCTACTCCTCATCATGAGTGGATACGCCCCCTACTGCTGATTGGCTACAAGTGTGTTGTGGTGCTCGGTCCGATCCACTTTCAACAGCGTTTCTCAGAAATTGCTTACTGTACCTTTAACCCTTTCACACATAAGTTTAAAATATTCTGGCTGACCCCCCAGCGTGAGTTTTTCAAGGCGACGTTATTTAGAATGTGTCACTTTATGGTGTCCATGGTGACGCGTCATTGCTTGTCACGTGACACACCGCAGCAACAACAGAGCTGAATGAATGATGATCTGCTTTTATGTCATTTTTCCTTTTTTATTCAAAATATTCACAAATTTGTTAGATATGGCATGAAATATCTGATATTCCGATTGTCAAATATATGCAAGTGGAAGTGTTTTGTTGTTTAAACACCTTTATAACGATCGCGTTAGTTGAGCTGTATGCGCGATGGGCGCCGCCATCTTAGTTTGTGCCGCAGACGCAGTTCAGAGAATCGGATCAGTTGGATTGTTTACAACACGTGAATTCATCCACTTCTCCCGAAATACATAAAAGTAAGTGGCTGGTGAACTGGGAGAAGAATAGAGTAAACTTTAAAGTTACTTACACAATGTGTATCTGATATGAATAATAATTATAATGGAAAGGATTATTATTGCCTCTTCCTTTGACATCAGTGTGTATTTTACAAACTCTAAATGTATTGTTTTTTTAGTACTTATATGTCTGAAACCTAAAATAAACATTATGTGGTTGAAAACACTGAAAAGTTGTGATATATGACAGCTCTGAGTGCGTCTGTCTCTGGCTCAGCGCCAGCCAACGCGCGAAAGCACATTTGAATTTAGCAGTTGATCACGTGATGCGCTGACCGTTCTAATCACACCGGTGTGATTGTACGCTCCAGGGACCAGCCTAGACTGATCACACCGGTGTGATCGTACGTGTGAAAGGGTTAACTAAAATATTTTTTCATCAAAACAAGGAACTGATATTTAAAGGAGAAATGTATTTCAATTAATCATTAAATGGCCCTGATATGTCACTAGACATTAAGAAATCATGTTCATTTCAAATACTTATATCACTGACAACAGTAGTCCGGCCAGGATATTGTCATTTAAAAAGTGAAGTTGCAGCCCTTAACTGATGTTGATGTTGTCATGTTGTGTTTTGGCCTGAAGCGCCACCCTCCACCTATCTACCAATCATGAAGTCAGTAGTGTTTCGGCATCCGGGTTGCCAGCTCAGCTCTAGTTACCACAGCTGCAGCTACACACGTTCGTGCTGGATCCTGCAGCCTATCTGGCAACCTCGAGTCAGGGGGAGGGGATACACCGCTCTACAGTAATTTGAAAGTGATTGCAGTACCAGTTTTGGCCACAATCTTACATACGGCTCCTTTAAGTATGTTTTATAATTATACTGTTTAAATTTACAGCAGCTAAAAAAAAGCATGCATTGCTGAATAATGACAGTGTGACTGTAAGAGATGGCCCAGTGGTCAGGGAGAATAATTTGAACAAGCGGGCAGAGGTTCAGTGGATCTCCAAACGGTGGTTTATTATAATGAGAGAAAAAAAAAATATTTACATTAAAAGGTACAAACAAGACAAAACAAAAACTGCAACATTGTGCAAAAAGGCTACACCAAATAATTCGGTCCAATTCGCAACAGCATCACACCTCCAGCCTTAACAGACCAAGACTGCCTAATAGTCTCTACAGTTCCCTATTTATAAGGACTAACTCCACCCTCAGCCTGTTCCAAATGAACAAGCAGGGAATACACATACAACACATTATACACCAAAAAAAATAAAAATAATAAAACACTAAACATATTCACAAATAACACTGTGTAAACCCATGGGTACTTAACCACCAACACACTAAACCAAAAAAAAAAGGAAATGAAAAGGGAAAAATTGTTTACCAGATATTCCCCCACCCCCATACAAAATTACCAATGGTTCAGTCCAATTAGGCAATGCTAATGCTACAAAAACATGTTTGAATCAAACGGGCTGTTTGATGGTGCAGCATGGGATGAGACCAGTAGGCCAACAGCCAAAACAAAGTTTTGGGGGTAATTCTTTCAAGAAATAAAAGGTAATTCTGATTGCAATTATACCTGGTTGTGAAGTTATTAAAGAAAATTAATCATTGAGTTAAACAGAAAACAAAATGTATATCAGATTCATTTCAAATGGGGGAAACACATTACAACATCATTCTGATCTTAAAAGATGGTAAATGCCGGCATAATCAGATAGTGATGTGTGCATGTGTATCAAGTCCATGTAATTCATGTCCTGTCACCAAGCTTAACTTGTGACATTTTCCCCCCCTTCTCCAGACACCTCGTGAGGTGTCCGTGAAAGATAGTCCGCAGTACAGTTTTGGGTGCCTGATCTATAAAGGACTTCAAAATCAAATGGTTGAATAGCTAAAAACCACCTTGTAATCCTAGAATTAGTGTCTCTCATTTGCCCCAACCAGGACAGGGCCCGATGATCAGTTTCCAGTCTAAATTTCCGGCCCAGCAAATAATAACGTAGGGAGTCCAGGGCCCATTTAATAGCCAAACACTCCTTCTCTACCGTAGAGTACCTAGACTCACGGGGAAGGAGCTTCCTACTAATATAAGCCACCGGTCTTAATTGTCCTGACTGCCCCTGTAACAAAACGGCTCCAATGCCGTGCTCAGAAGCATCGGTTTGCACAGTAAACTCCTGTTCAAAATCGGGACTCTGCAGTATTGGCTCCTTGCATAGAGTGTCTTTTAAGCCCTGAAAAGCAAGTTCACATTCATCAGTCCACACCACCTTGTTTGGTTTGTCCTTTTTGGTGAGACTGGTCAGTGCAGCAGCTTGTGCAGAAAAGTTTGGTATAAACCGTCTATACCAGTGGTTCCCAAACCTGTCCTGAAGGACCCCCAACACTGCACGTTTTCTTTGTCTCCCTAATCAAACACACCTGATTCAACTCATCAGCTCATTATCACATGGGTTAATGAGCTGATGAGTTGAATCAGGTGTGTTTGATTAGGGAGACAAAGAAAACGTGCAGTGTTGGGGGTCCTTCAGGACAGGTTTGGGAACCACTGGTCTATACCATCCACTGAGTCCAAGGAAGGACCGCACTTGTTTCTTCGTCTGTGGTCTTCCAGCAGACTTAATAGCCTCAATTTTGCTGACTTGAGGCCGAATCATTCCATGACCCAGAACGAATCCAAGATATTGTGTTTCTTTCTTGGCCAAAAAACACTTGTCAGGGCGAAGGGTGAGTCCTGCACTTTTAATCCCCCCTAGAACATCTTTCAGATGAAGCAGATGTTCTTCCCATGACTTGCTATAGACGACAATGTCATCTAGATAAGCCGCTCCATATCCCTCTGTACCTCGTAGGAGCTGATCCATCATTCGTTGAAAGGTGGATGGTGCCCCATGGATGCCAAAAGGCAATACCCGGAAGTGGAAGTGCCCAAATGGTGTTCGGAAGGCTGTCACTTCCTGACTCTCTGGGGTCAACGGAACCTGCCAATAGCCTTTACACAGGTCTAGGGTGCTGATGTACTTAGCTCGTCCCAGTCGTTCCACAAGATCATCTACCCTGGGCATGGGATAGGAGTCAAATTTACTGACGCTGTTTACCTTCCGAAAGTCCAAGCAGAAACGAAGGCTGCCATCCTTCTTGGGCACCAAGATGACTGGACTACTCCACTCACTGGCAGATGGCTCTATGACCCCCAGATTCTGCATGGATTCTAACTCCTCTTTAAAGGCAGGCAAGAGTCGTTCTGGTATTCTGTAAACAGGTTGGCGAATGGGTTTAGCATTGTGCAGGGTAATGTGGTGTGATACCATTTTGGTCAGACCAGGTGTCTCTTTGAATAGACCCGGTGGTATCAGGTCCAGTAATTGCTTTTTCCCATGTTCGGACAGTTGGCACAAATCTAGTTGAGCAGATTGGCGAGGAAGAGGGAAGTATTGTTCCTCTACCTCCTCTTCGTCCTCCACTGCTCGAATGAACAAGGTTTCCTCTGGGCTTGATCCACTGGTGCTAGTTGGAGAAACAGAGGATGGAGGTCGCACATGCCATCTTTTTAGTAGATTAACATGAAATGTCTGCAAAGGCTTACTTCTCGATGGAATGTAAACTTCATAGGTGACTGGGCCTACCTTCCGTTGGACCCGGTAAGGGCCCTGCCACTTGGCCAGTAGCTTGTTTTCTGAAGTAGGCAGAAGTAACAATACCTCATCTCCTTCTTCAAAGCTGCGGGTTCTGGCTGTTTGATCATACCATTCCTTTTGACGTGCTTGGTTCTGAAGAAGGTTTTTTCGAGCCATAGCTGTAGTTTTCTCCAACTGTTCTCTCATCTTTAGGACATAAGAAATAATGTTTATTTGACCTGGCTTTGCTGATGCTTCCCAGGACTCTCTTAAAACATCAAGAGGACCTCTGACTGGGTGAGCATAGAGGAGTTCAAAGGGAGAGAATCCTGTTGATGCTTGGGGTACCTCCCGATACGCAAACAACAGGTATGGCAACCACTTGTCCCAATCTTTTCCAGTCTCTGAAACAAACTTTTTCAGCATATTTTTTAGAGTTTTGTTGAACCTTTCAACCAAGCCATCTGTCTGAGGATGATAAGGGGTAGTTCTTACTCTCTTAATTCCTAAGAGTTGATAAACCTGGTGCAGGGTGCGACTCATGAAATTTGGTCCTTGATCTGTTAGGACCTCCTTAGGTATGCCTACTTGAGTGAAGAATCTGAGAAGTGCAGTTGCTACCTGCTTAGCAGTGACTTCTCTGAGAGGATAAGCCTCGGGATACCTAGTGGCATAGTCACAGATAACAAGAATGAACCTGTTCCCTGACTGGCTCCTTTCTAGTGGACCTATCACATCTACTCCAATACGCTCAAAAGGCATATCAATGACAGGTAATGGGTGCAGCGGTGCATAGGGAGGTTTATAACTAGTTGTGAGCTGACACTCGGGGCAAGACTTACAGTACTCTTTCACTTCAGTATACATCTTAGGCCAGTAAAACCTCTTAGAAACTCTCATAAGGGTCTTCATGAAACCTAAATGACCAGACCAGGGAATCGTATGTCCGAGCTCAAGCACCTCCTTCCTGTATGCTTTAGGTACAACCAACTGAGTTCCTTCCTCCCTACTCTTCCTATAGAGAAGGCCCGCCTTGAGAACATATGTTTCTCCCAGGCCATGCAAGAGACAACCCTTTTCAGCTTGCTTAAAGAACTCCACCAGAGAGGGGTCTTCCTTTTGTAACTTAGCTAAGTTGTTGGGTATAGTTACATCAGACTCGGTTAGTTCAGGTTCCCCTAAATCTAGATCAACATGGTCAGCGTTGTCAATAAGTCCCTTCACCTCCTCCCTACGCCTCGCTAACCTCTCTTCATCAGTGGGCTTAAGCTCTGCCTCTATGTCAGCAGTTGAAAAAGGCATCTCATTCAAAGCATTAATCTCTGTCTCCTGCCTTTTATGCTGGGTTTGGGCCCTTGTAACTACCCCACACCAAGTGCTGCTCTGCACTAGATCTGACAAAATAGGGACATCAGTACCCAACAAAATGGGGAAGGGGAGATTGGTGGCTACCCCCACACCCATCAGATAAGGCTGGTTGTGTATTTCAATATATACATCTGCTGTGGGTAACTCTGTTCTATCTCCATGTACACAGACAATGGAGACGGTTTCCTCCTCATTCCACATATCTCTAGGGATGTACTGAGACTGTACCAGCGTACGGGAGCAACCTGTGTCTATTAGGGCAGTGAGTGGTTTACCATTAAGCAAGACGGTTATAGTGGGCTCTGGGTTGTGGGCATGGGTGGGGGAATGATTAGGACGGGGCACCCAACAAAGACTGGTGGTTTTGGGCTTTTTCAAGGGGCAAAAAGGGCTAGTATGACCACGTTCTCCACAATTAAAACACACAACATCGGTCCTGTCAGAATGTTGTCCTCCTTGTGGGGCCTTAGCAGTATAAGTCTTATTGTGGATGGGCTTCAGGATCTTGGCTGGACTAGTGGTATAAGAGTTTAAACCAGCCCCAGTTCCTTCAGACTTACCCCTGCCAGGATGTATCATGCCTGCATATCGATAGTTGCCAGGGCCTTTTCGTGCTGCAATGTAGGCCTCCACATGTGTAGCAGCTTCTTTAGCAGTGAAGGGATTCCTTTCTTTGACCCAAGTCCTTATTTCCGGGTAGAGCACTCGCAAGTATTGCTCTAACACCAAAGTCTCCATAATGTCCTCCTTGTCGCAGCTGTCAAACTCTACCCATTTGCAGAACAGATCCTTGAGGCGTACATAAAGTTCTCTGGGAGTTTCTTCTACTGGAGTCTCACGCCCTCGGAATCTCAGTCTATAGGTTTCAGAGTTGATTTCATATTTTGACAAGATTGCCTGTTTGACCGCATTATAATCCTGCGTCAATATTGGATCCATAGAGACAAAAGCACTCCGTGCTTTACCAGTCAACAGCTGGATAAGGCGTATAGCCCAGTCCTCCTTTGGCCATTTTACGACTTCTGCGAGTCGTTCAAAGGTTGTGAGGTAATGCTCAATGTCGTCGTTGTCTTCCAGCCTTGTCATACGTAGCTCTTGGTCCATTACTTGAGCTAATTTACCCGAAGTAGACACACCAGCCCTGGTGTGTTCAAAGTCAAGCTGTATCTGGCTGACCTGATGCTGGAGGACCTTGTATTGTTGTTCCCGACGGGCCGTTTCTCTCTCTTGCCTGTCATCACGACCTCGCTGATATTCCATAAAGCTCTGGAACATCTTGGAAAGACTGGTGATGGCTGCTTCTCCTCCCGATGAAGTAACTTCAGCAGCAGACGAACCTCCACTTGCACCTTGTCCCAGATCTTGCTCATTGCCCTCCTCAGGCTGACCCCTCAGCTTTGGTGGCATCTCAATGAGCAAAAATAATCCAGCTTGTTTATGACCAGGGTTATCCCACTTCTGACACCAACTGTAAGAGATGGCCCAGTGGTCAGGGAGAATAATTTGAACAAGCGGGCAGAGGTTCAGTGGATCTCCAAACGGTGGTTTATTATAATGAGAGAAAAAAAAATATATTTACATTGAAAGGTACAAACAAGACAAAACAAAAACTGCAACATTGTGCAAAAAGGCTACACCAAATAATTCGGTCCAATTCGCAACAGCATCACACCTCCAGCCTTAACAGACCAAGACTGCCTAATAGTCTCTACAGTTCCCTATTTATAAGGACTAACTCCACCCTCAGCCTGTTCCAAATGAACAAGCAGGGAATACACATACAACACATTATACACCAAAAAAAATAAAAATAATAAAACACTAAACATATTCACAAATAACACTGTGTAAACCCATGGGTACTTAACCACCAACACACTAAACCAAAAAAAAAAGGAAATGAAAAGGGAAAAATTGTTTACCAGATATTCCCCCACCCCCATACAAAATTACCAATGGTTCAGTCCAATTAGGCAATGCTAATGCTACAAAAACATGTTTGAATCAAACGGGCTGTTTGATGGTGCAGCATGGGATGAGACCAGTAGGCCAACAGCCAAAACAAAGTTTTGGGGGTAATTCTTTCAAGAAATAAAAGGTAATTCTGATTGCAATTATACCTGGTTGTGAAGTTATTAAAGAAAATTAATCATTGAGTTAAACAGAAAACAAAATGTATATCAGATTCATTTCAAATGGGGGAAACACATTACAACATCATTCTGATCTTAAAAGATGGTAAATGCCGGCATAATCAGATAGTGATGTGTGCATGTGTATCAAGTCCATGTAATTCATGTCCTGTCACCAAGCTTAACTTGTGACAGTGACACTGTGACAATGTACCCCATAGTGCCACAAAAGGTCTGCATGTGTTCTCCCTTGTAATTTAACTGGTCATTTGGATTGACTGCTTTTTTTGCCATTCAAGATTCTCATGATGCAGTTCTGCGTTTTAATGCTGCACCCTCCAAGGGCTATGAAAAAGATGTGAGCAGCAAGACAACCATTCGAATCATTAACTCTCAGGTTTGGGTAATTTGCATTAATGCACAGAGACACAAACCTTCACCCTCTGACTCATTCCCTGTCTCCCTGTGTGCAGGGATTAAATGGAGATGTGTTCTTCTTTTTTTATCAGATTCTAGCTAACCCCCAACACAGATTCAACAGCAGTTTGATCTATAAGAACATTACCTTGGTAGCCTGGGATCCGTCTCCTTATAAAATTGACCTGGATGAGGTATGAATATCATATCAGAGGATCTGTCAGGAGTGTTATGCTCTTCAGCCCTATTAAACTTTGCTTGTGTTGTTTTCTTGCTTGAAAAATATATTTGGTGAGGCAGGAGCAGGGTGACTTTGTAGGTGACATAATCAGCGCACTGGCCGGCAGAGGAATCATTTATAATGATTAGATCCAGAGCTTTGCTTCACTGACTGAGAATGAAATCAAAAAGCGGTGGACGTAACAAGAATGGCTAATATTTTCGCTAGAGTAGCCAATTTGAGAGGAATACAAAGATGACGACGAAACCGAGTTGGAAGGGGGAAAAAAAGATCCCTAGACTGGGACTATGATAATAAAATCTTTTGCAGTCTGGTTTTCTAAAGTAGTCTCCTGATTCACCAAGGCTGCATTTATTTGATCAAAAATACAGTAAAAACAGCAATACTGTGAAATATTATCGCAATTTAAATGAACTGGTTTCTGTTGTAATATATTTTGAAATATAATTTATTCCTGTGATGGCAAAGCTGAATTTTCAGCATCATTACTCCAGTCTTCAGTGTCACATGATCTTTCAGAAATCATTCTAAGATCAGTTCTTATTATTATCAATGCTAAAAAACAGTTTTATTGTGCAGTTTTTTTTTTTTTTTTCTTTTTTTTTTTTGGAAATCATGATACACTGCCATTCAAAAGTACAATAAAAAAAACAACAACAGAAATTAATACTTTTATTTAGCAAAGGCACATTAAATTGATCCAAAAAAGACAGTAAATACATTTATGAAATTAATAGTTATTACAAAAAAGATATATTTATAAATAAATGCTGTTCTTTTAAACTTTCTATTAATCAAATCCTGAAAAACTGAATTTCCACAAGAATAATAATTATTAACTGTAATATTATTTGACAGTATTGCTGTTTTTATTGTATTTCTGATAAAATGAATGCAGTCTTAGTGAGACTTTCAAAAACATTAAAAAGCCTTAATGTTTCCTAACTTTTGACCGGTACGGTGCGTGTTTTTATATATACCGGTGTATATATATATATATATATATATATATATATATAGATAGATAGATAGATAGATAGATAGATAGATAGATAGATAGATATACGGTCAAACCAAAAATTATTCAGACAACAGATACATTTTTTGGGGGGGATTTTTTTTACTAGTGGGTGCAGGACACTATAGTTTATAGAGAATAGCAAAAAAGTAAACTGTGACATATTATACCCAAAAATTCTTCATACAGTGGACTATCAGTAAAATTTATACAAGGGACCAAAATGTATTCAGACACTTTGACCTGACCATGTTTTGCTTAAATGTTTTTTCTTTAATTGCAAATGTGACCTTTTTACACCACAGACTGAACATAATTATAAGGTAATTGGTTGACCTAAATTGGTATTATCTAATTGTGTACTTAAATTTAGCAGCTGACAGCTATTCAACCTGATTCATTTGTGAAATATCAACTGATTTGATAACTTTGATTTCTTGTCATATTTTTTTATTACAATTTTCTAAACTATAGTGAATAAACTGTGATAATGTGAGAAATGTTGAAGGTGTCTAAATAAATTTTGGTTTGACTGTATATATATACTGTATGTATATAGATTGTTTTTTTTATGGAAGTAAAATAATGACAAATGTTTTTGAAACAAAAAAGCCAGTTGAATTGCACTACTTGAAAAAAAAAAGCATTGCATTAACCATGCTTGCATTTTAATGCATTGTATTTTTAAGGCTTGCACTTATATGGGCTGAAATTCAACATGATTGAATATTTAAGCAGTGAATATTTCAATTCAAAACATTTCAAACACATTTTCATTATTAAAAATTCAATAAAATTGAATAAATTCAAAAACATTTGGCATTATTTTACTTCCATATTCATTGCTTTTTTTGTCATGAAGGTGGAGGTAGATGAACCCAAAAGCAGACAGAATGCTCAAACACAATTTATTGTAGACAAAACAGAGAAAACAAAACCCACGAGGGGGCAAAACAAGACAAAAGGCAAAAGCCTTGACTAAGACTTGACGATGACTAGACAGAAACTAACAAAACAATTCTAATAATACGTTGAACAGGACTCCAGACAAAATACTCACAGCGAGATATAATAAAGATAGACTGTTAGACAAAGCTTGACAGCTTCTGACAACATTTGACAATGAACCGACCAAGGACAGAGAAACACAAGGGGGTTATAAAGGGAGGCTAATGATGAGGGCAACAGGTGATAATGGGGAAACAATAATGACTAAACAAGGATAACAAGGGGGCGGGGTTACATGACGAGACAACGCAAGCACATGGCCAAACAAATGGCCATGTGCTGCACATGAAAACATGGGCCTGTCATGATTCTGCCACAAGACAAGAGAAAATCAAGAACAAGATGGCAGAATCATGACAGAACCCCTCCCTTAAGGAGCGGCTTCCAGACGCTCCCAAAGGGGAACTAAACACGAGACATAACAGACTGTGACAAGGACATGAACCAACAAAACATGACAAATAACAACAATGGCAAACATGAATAAACAATTACAGGGTTAGGGTGTAGAATCAAAAACAATAAACAAGGCAGAGGAGGTGGGGGGAACACAAAGTCCTTGGGGAACAGTCCAGGGTGGATGGGAGGACAGGGGGTCTTGGGTCTCCGGGACGAGGGCTGAGGACGGGGAATCCGGGGGAACTTGGCTGGAGACACATGAGGAGATGACTTGGGAGAAACAGTCCGAGGCTGGGAAATGACAGGGGTGCTATCTGACAGAGGAACAGAAACAGAAAGCGGCGGGACAGGAATCTTGACGGGGGACACAGGAGGCGACACAACAGGAGACAAGACAGGGGATGCTGCGGGTGACTGTGGAGCAGAAGCTAGAACTGAGCTCCCCGAAGACGGCTCAGTATCAACGCTCCCCATCTCTGAATCGGGGAGATTGACGTCTGAAGCTGACTGGGGTACGGCGCTCACGGCAGCTGACTGGGGTACGGCGCTCACGGCAGCTGACTGGGGTACGGCGCTCACGGCAGCTGACTGGGGTACGGCGCTCACGGCAGCTGACTGGGGTACGGCGCTCACGGCAGCTGACTGGGGTACGGCGCTCACGGACTCAGGACAAGACATGACTGACTTGACGGGGACTTCAAGAATTTGGACAAGACGTTTAAGGTACTCAGACAATGTTTCGGCAGCGACGAGGACAGGCATCTTTTGATGAGCTGAAACCGAGCGCAAGACAGCTTCAGCAGCTGAATCGGCCGCGACCCTCTCTGCAGTGCTCACGACAGAAGACTCTGGCTCCGGGACAGCGCTTGCAGTAGCGGGCTCCGGGACAGCGCTTGCAGTAGCGGGCTCCGGGACAGCGCTTGCAGTAGCGGGCTCCGGGACAGGCAGAGATGAAGGACGAGAGGCTCCCTTCCTCCTCTTCTTTCTCCTAGGTCGTGGTGTGGAAGTCATAGCCGGACTAGTGACCAGTTGGAGAAGCTCAGCGGGATCTGTGACTTGAGTTGGACGGCCAGTCTCAGGCAGCACTGACTCGGTCGAGGATGACTCCGACGGAGAATCCCACGAAGTCCGTCTCCCCCGTTTGCCACGAAGATCAACAGGAGTGGATGAGACCTCGGGAGAAGTGGAGTGAGCCTGCTCCCCTTGAGAAACAACAGCCAGGACCCGACCCTCCAGGATCACAGGCAGCTTGGCTGGTGGCGACATCACGGTGGGACCCTGCGGCTCCTTTTGACATAGACAGTTCACCATGTCCCGGAACGGGCGGTGGACCAGCTTCTCCCGTTCAGCCAGAGGTGGGGGAACCTTGAGGCCAGCAAGGAAGTAGCGATTTAGGAGGATGTCAGGTAAGAAAAACCTCCTTTCTTCTGCGACTTGAGCGTACTCTTTTAGCAGCAGCTCACCCTGAGGGGGAATTGGGAGCTTGCCCCCCCTTGAGTCGGAAATGGTCTTGAGCCACCAATCCTTAAGAAGACCCAATTGCCGATCGCCAGGAGAAGACAAACTGTCTGCTGGGTTCTGCTTTGGTCGGTTCATTCTGTCATGAAGGTGGAGGTAGATGAACCCAAAAGCAGACAGAATGCTCAAACACAATTTATTGTAGACAAAACAGAGAAAACAAAACCCACGAGGGGGCAAAACAAGACAAAAGGCAAAAGCCTTGACTAAGACTTGACTAGGACTAGTGATGTTACGCCTGACACCGACGCTCCGAAGCTTGCTTCAAACTCGAACGGTCCTTGCAATGAACCACTGCTTCGGAGCTTGTATCATTACGTCACTAGTCACGTGAAAATGACTTCTGAAGCAAACACACTGCTTCATTCTTGTAGTGAACCACCTGACTGCTTTGATTTGCCCAATCCAGTGTTGACAGGTTTGAAACCTGGCGGATGTATTTCTTATAAAAGTGAAGCCAAACCATGGCAACACCGTGGGTTGTAGTCGGTGTTTGGATTGGCGTTATTGTTGAGGAGAGTGGATTGAGTTTATTTCAGTGTTGTGCCAGCGAGAAAGAAAATAAAAATAAATAATATTTCTGAATAAAAACCATACCATTTAATGAACACTTTGTCTAAGCCTTCTGCATGTACCCAAAGCACAGCCTCTGACACATTTTTTTATTATTATTAATTAGAGAACATATGAGCATTGTTACATAAAAACATGCATCAAAGACAGAAACTTCAAAAACCCTCTGCTACATTATACAAGTACAACACAAGCACATCCTTTTCAACATATAAAAATATCAGTCCCACCAGTTAACAAGTTATAGAGTACTGCTTCCCACAGCTAAACAAGATAAAGCTTTCACACATGATACTGCCCTGCTAAAAAAAAAAAAAACAAACAAAAAAAAAACTATAGAAACCATTATAGAAATTCTAATGGATTTAATGGTTTTCATGGGAATTTTATTGGTTGTAATGGGATTTATAGTGGTCTCTGTGGGTCTCTACTGATTTGGGTTCTATTGGTGGGGGCATTAAATCCTAATGGAATATATCCCAAATACCATGGGCGAGGCTAGCCCCTTTTTAGGGGTGCTTCAGCACCCCTAAAAAGGAGCTCAGCACCCCTAAAACTTGGAGTAAGAAATGTTGTTATTCTAAAAAAAAATATATATATTTTTTTTGTCTTTGACAAGGTTAAATAATGTTCTTCATCTTCAATCCGCAGCAGCGCCAAGCAGAGCGCAGGTCAGAAACAGAGGCGCGCGTGTGTGTGTGTTTGTTCATCTGAGCCTCATTGGTCTTTCACTTCTCGTCAATGTCAGAATATTTGAGATGACCAATCAAATCAAAGTAGGCGGGCTTTATGTTCACAGAAGCTGCTGAGCGCGAATTTTAGCAGCACGACTGACGCTTCAGTTTACGGTCAAGTGCGAGTTAAGAAGATGTAAGTAGCTAAACTAAACATTTTATATTTGACAGTTTTTTAGGTCATAAATGTTAAACGAATGACAAAAATAATTAGAAAACTAATAAACCTTTGTCTAATTTCGCCATTTTGAGCTGAAAATAGGCCTATAACGTGTAATTATGTCATTGTGAGGGGACAAGAAACATTAACAAAGCCGTTTTCATAGGCACAAGATTAATAATGCATGTGTACATGTTGAGAATTAATATAATACAATTTGTAGCCTTCAGTAAATTAAAAAAGTTCAGCTTTAGAGGGGAAGAGACAGGGCAAGATCAGGAGACTGAGAGAAAAAGACAGAGTAATGGAGATGAGGAGAGAGCAGGTTTTAAATCTATTTCTTATCCTTTTTTGGCCTCAAACGTCTTGAAATGCACATATCAGAGAAATAAAAATGTTTAACCCCATAACAACCTCAAATTTATGACCTCTTTGATTATAAAGCCCTGTCAACGGCCATGTATTAGGCCTAGATCAATAATGAATGTGTACATATTGTGAATGAATTTAATAAACCTAGCTTTCCTGGTAGCTTTGTCTGAGAAAATGATTCATGAATCAACCTATCAGTTGACCCTATGTTTACTTTCTTCACTGACAGACAAAAATGAAAAGCCTATATCAGTCAAAGCTCAGCTTTAGGAGGGGAAAAGACAGAGCAAGAGAAAAACAAAGAGAAAAAGAGTGTGATGCTGATGAGGTGAGAAAAATAAACAGCTGCCCGCACATGGTTTTAAAGCTGTTGTTATTCAATTTTTTTGGCCTTCAAAACATCTTAAAATGCACATATGTAGATCAGAGAAATCAAAATTTTCTCGGGGAAGCATGCCCCCGAACCCCCCTAAATACCGCACATTCGGTACCTCAGTGATTATAAAACCCTGCCATATCCATGTTAATGGATGAATGAATGAAACTAGTTAATAATGCGCATTAGACCATAAACTAACTTTTTTTTTTTTAAATCATACCCTCATTGGGGGCTGAGCACCCCTAAAATGAAAATCCTAGAATCGCCCCTGCCAAATACACTACAAAAAATAATTCTTTAGTGGTTTAAATGGTAAAAGCCAATGGTTCCTACTGGTATTTTAATAGAAACCATTAGAATTTCTGTGATGGTTTCCAACTTTTTTTAAGCGGGTCTGATCTTCTGTCCTTGTCTAAAGAAATAATTACACATACACATCATGCTTAATGTTTTATTATCAAGGTGAACACATGAAATTCATCAGTATCTGTAAAATTCACCTACATAAATGAGTTTCACAGCACTAACACTGGTTCAGCTTTGATCGCCTCGGTAAACACGTCATAAACGGGGCGTTAACATATAAGCCTTTGCATTTTATGGTTGTCAGCTTTGTTGCATTACATTTACTTCACCAGGAGATGGTGCTGTAATTTCTATCTGAATGAAGCTTCGAGTAATGAACCATTTTCGACACAATTGTATCAGAAAGCAATAATGCTTTGAAACGCTTCATTTGGCCATCACTAACTAGGACTTGACGATGACTAGACAGAAACTAACAACAAAACAATTCTAATAATACGTTGAACAGGACTCCAGACAAAATACTCACAGCGAGATATAATAAAGATAGACTGTTAGACAAAGCTTGACAGCTTCTGACAACATTTGACAATGAACCGACCAAGGACAGAGAAACACAAGGGGGTTATAAAGGGAGGCTAATGATGAGGGCAACAGGTGATAATGGGGAAACAATAATGACTAAACAAGGATAACAAGGGGGCGGGGTTACACGACGAGACAACGCAAGCACATGGCCAAACAAATGGCCATGTGCTGCACATGAAAACATGGGCCTGTCATGATTCTGCCACAAGACAAGAGAAAATCAAGAACAAGATGGCAGAATCATGACATTTTTATCTTAGTATTAACAAAATGTTTTACCAAATTACTTGATAAGGCTTTCTTGATAATGCTTTTTTCTTCATTTTAATATCAGCACAGCTTTACCATTTTTTAACTTTGTCTTCCAAAACTGTCAAAATGATTTTTTATTCAGAAATTAAAAACATGTTCATCATAGAATAGGTCTATTCCAGCCAATCTATTTATGGATTTAATTTTTAAATAAATCAATAGATCCAGACAAATGAGCATCATGTCATTGACCATTTATCAAACCATGCAACTAAGTGTCAGTACTTTATTTTTAAAGGGTTAGTTCACCCAAAAATGAAAATTCTGTCAGTAATTACTCACCCTCATGTTGTTCCAACCATGTAAGTCTTTCGTTCATCTTCGGATCACAAATTAAGATATTTTTGATGAAATCTGACAGCTTTCTCACTCCTCCATAGGCTTTCAGAGGGACCCAAACTCGCCGGCCCAGAATAGTTATTAAAAACATCGTTAAAATAGTCCAAGTGACTACAGTGGCTCTACATTAAGTTTATCATGAGACGACAATACTTTTTGTGCGGAAAAACAACAAAAATAACGACTTTATCCAACTATTAGTGTTCTTCAATGTGGGCCTCTGACGAGAGTTCACGGGAGCGCCAGGACACATGCGCGAGAACTGAGATTACGGCGTTCTTCTTCTACTCCTACTTGTTACTGGCTGCTCACTCCTATTACCGCCATCTACTGTACAAGATGACGCCCCGACATTTCCGGAAGCGCAAAACGGTCTGTTTATAAGCAGAGGAAGACGCGCGCTGTATGTAAGCTATTGAATTCGACACTTATTGTGATTTACGTCTCGATGAACATGATGTCGGGACGTCATCTTGTACAGTAGATGGCGGTAATAATACTCCCAAGGAGTGAGCAGCCAGTAACAAGTAGGAGTAGAAGAAGAACGGCGTGATCTCAGTTCTACCAGAAAGACTCGGGAGAATTATTTCAACAAATCGTACATTTATTGACAGCTCAGCAAGCTGATAACAAAGTCATTTGGCGTAGGCCCCATCCGTAGTGCATAATCCGAGGGTATCGGATCTGCAATTCCTGCCTAAAGATGAAGGCAGGGGCGCAGCCGACCCCCCCGGGAGGTATGGACAGGACCATCCTGGTGGTGGTGGGGAAGATGGGGGTAATCGTCGCTTCAGTATCTGCGAACTCAAACATGTGTAAGTACCGAGCTTTTATACAGTGAGCATAAGAATATGATTGGATAGAAGTGAAGCAATAGTTGACGTAGTAATTGAGTCTTCCCGGCAGAACTTATGCTAAAGCTTTCATTTCTCGCGCATGCGTCCTGGCGCTCCTGTAAACTCTCGTTAGAGGCCCACATTGAAGAACACTAATAGTTGGATAAAGTCGTTATTTTTGTTGTTTTTCCGCACAAAAAGTATCGTTGTCGCATGATAAACATAATGTAGAGCCACTGTAGTCACTTGGACTATTTTAACGATGTTTTTAATAACTATTCTGGGCCGGCGAGTTTGGGTCCCTCTGAAAGCCTATGGAGGAGTGAGACAGCTGTTAGATTTCATAAAAAATATCTTAATTTGTGATCCGAAGATGAACGAAGGTCTTACATGGTTGGAACAACATGAGGGTGAGTAAATACTGACAGAATTTTCATTTTTGGGTGAACTAACCCTTTAACATAATATTTGACTGTTTTCTCAATGTTCACAGTGGTACCAGAATCCCGATTATGACCTTTTTAATCCATACATAACTCACAGGAAGAACTTCCCTGAGCAGCCATTTTATATCCTGCATCCTTCATTTATCTGGAAACTTTGGGATATTGTGCAAAGCAACACACTGGAAAACATTCAACCCAACCCTCCTTCCTCAGGATTTATAGGTAAGTCTTTTCACCATTTACATATTCATACATATACACAATATCTATCCTATTTTGATCCCTGCACTCAAGAAAATTGTTGTGCCACATGTTGTGACAGTAATTTTAGAGGGATTTGCCATGCTGTGCAGTTGACACACACATTCGACCCTAATTTAAGCAAGATCAAATGTTTCTCTGCCTACTTCTCCAGCGTCTTCTGCTGACTTACAAATTATAATCACATCTGTTTGTATTCACTGTTCCTCTTGAATTCATGAATTCATTTATGTCTGAAGAGTGCAGGATGTGTGTGTGTGTGTGTGTGTGTGTGTGTGTGTGTGTGTGTGTGCACTAATGCTAAAATGTGTTGAGGTAATATCACTTTGATAGATGCCAGTTTGGGTGCATGAAGTGATTATTTCAGTCAGAAAGTCAGCTCATGTGGGGAAAGTAAACTCTCCATAAAATTTCTAGAGGATACTTACCTTGCCGGAGGCTGTACTGACAGAAACAGTGCCCGGTGCCTGTGGCAACAAAAAGCCCATGAATGTTCATGGAAACACACATACACACACTTTCTTGTTGTGTCCTTTTGTTTTGCAAGTTTATTGCTAAATCTTAATGAATGAATGAATGGAGGTTTGGCTTAAAACTCTGAGAGAGGCACACAAGGAAATTAACAAATGTTATGACAGTTAGCATAATTGTAGGTAGTTAGTTTATTTTCTTGTATGACTGACATATAATCAAGATCTGTGTGAATCGGTGCTGTTAATACAAGTTGATGGCTCTCAAACAGACAATCAACATTCCTACACCCATCAACATCATTGGTGCTATCAAAGGCACAATCCAATATTGCCGGTACTAGTATCTTTGTTTGTCCTCTTTCATTGTATTGAATGTGCAGTATTGGATTGTACCTTTAACATACCATTACAGCTTTGACGTAAAGGAATATTGTCATCATTTACTCCCCCCTCATGTCATTCCAAAACCATATGACTTTCTTTCTTCTTCGGGGAACAAAATTTAGCATTCTGTGATTCTTTTACAACAAAACAAAAGTAAACAATGCTTTTATATCAAAAAGCTTTTTTTTCTCTCTTTTTTTTCTTATGTTACATAGTGATATTTCACAAGCTCAATGCCAACTCGTTTTTGCATAAAGGATTATGGGTGATGGTAGAATATACTTGATGCATCCTTTAAAAAATCTGAATAAAGGACGCGAAACGAAAGCTGCCTTCCAGAGGTCTTGATTACGTGGAAGCCCAGATATGCAGCCTTACTAGGGCTGCGTTTAAGTCCAAATTTTTACGCCCTTCCCTCGCTAACTTCACTCCGTCTCTTTCACTCGGATGTACGTCATTGCTTGCATTGCACGAGTGCCCACTACAGGCGGAACCCTTGCAACCCTTTATGCACCATTCTATAGGCCTGATGTTAAAAAATTAAATATCAACAAATATTAAATATTATTATATTAATATATTTATATTCAAATATAAAATTATTAAAAATACAATAAACTATAACTGTATAAAAAAAACAGCCAGCTTAAGGTAGCTACAAGCATTAAATATGGTTAAATACAAAAATAACTCCAATACACACTAGAGTTGTGTGGGGTGGGGGTAAATTAGGCGTGACCAGCTGTGATATCACAATCATGGTGCATTGTGGTCTATGGTTCTGCTTGAAGTGTACATGTTGAGTAGACTCGCTCCCTCTGTCGAGGGGTCGAGGGTCTATCCAAATAAACTTCCCCGTGTTCACTTGATGAAGTTGAACACACTTCAAAATGGCATTGGGGATTCCCCCGAGGGGAAGTACTTAGGGAGGTTTGCAAGTTCATGTCTGAAATTGGACTTGAATGCAGCGAAGGATTGAGAATATTTGTTTTGGTGAATTCAATACCGTGACAGGACATTGCCTCCCTCTGGACTGGAGGGTGATGTGCAGGATGGTGCAAAGAAGGACAGTGGTGTCTGCCATGAGAGTTTTTCACCAGAAATGGTCAGATAGACCACTTGGTAAATGATCAGTGAGCCACATGGACTTTTATTTTTACTTATACTGCCATTGTACTGAATTCACCCAACCGGATATTCATTAAATTATCCATGTTCAGCAGCAGAAGAAGAAAAAAACATACAAGTTTGGAATGAAGGATTTTCCTTTTATTAAACTATTCCTTCAACATCACCACTAGTGACCAAGTTTGGATATACTGTCGTGGGTCACTGGACTACTTTGAAGCAATGATGTGACTAATGATCCACTTGTCAACATCCTTGATCTCCAGCAGCTAATGGTGAGATTAGGATCAGGGTACAAATAGAATACAAAGAAGTCATGGGTGGAGGATTTTGCCAGTTTTGTGGGTGTTTCCTTGAAATTCACAGCTTTATTCAACATCTTAATAAGACCTGGCCTTAAATGGGTTGGGAACATAAAAACAACATGGGGCCAAGAACATTTATAAGTAATGCACCAGCACATGATCTACACATCCAATTTAACAAGTCACCAGTAACTGGTTGCACTTTTCTCGCTCTTTGTAACATTTATATTGACAAATCACATACAAATACTGGTTGGTGTGTTAGGTCAGACAACAGTTTGACGGCTATAGAGATCACTTTGCTACAGTTCTGATTTTCAGCTTTTGATTGGTAGGCACTCAACAACACTACACAGACGATTTTGTCATAATTTTGTCAAATATGTATGTCGTGTTTTGGGTAGGGTGGAGCTGGAATAATAAAGGTGTGATTTGTGTGTGTGTGTGTGTGTGTTTGTGTGTGTGTGTGTGTGTGTGTGTGTGTGTGTGTGTGTGTGTGTGTATTGGTTCAGCCCGAGACAGGGGTGCTGCAATCATTTTGGAGACCAATGGAAGGAGGTTCGTTGCCAGCCGCTGGGTTGCTATAAGCCCTTCGGTTGAGCTGGATGACAGTAGTTTTTGAGGGCAAAGAGGACTGTCCATTCTCTAGAGAGCTGTGTTTGCAATGAAACAGGATAAGGAAACACCTGTAAAACTGCACAAAACACAATAAATTACCACTCATATTTTCAGAGACACAAAAGATGCAGAACCATTAAAGATTTTGTACATTTGTGTGAAATCCTTTGAATTGCACCTTCTCAGTACATTTTAAATGTATTTTTAAATGTCATTTTTTGTTTCATTCTTTTTATGGCCAGTTGTAGTGGGAATATCTTAATAGTAAGTGTTCACAATAAAGCAACAGACAAATAATTAAAAAATCAAGTTTAAAACACGTGTGCCAATTTTTTATAATGTACTCATTTTAATGTTGGTTTCATATGGTTAAAAAATAAATAAATCTTTAAAATCTTTATATCTTACAAGTAATACATCATGGAAGTGTACATATCTTAATCATTATTTTCAGAGGTTTTATAATACATAATTTTACATGAATTATTTATTAGTATCATGGATTATTAATTCATGAATATTATTACATTTTAAAGGGTCATCCCACATGACATAATTATTGAATGGAATGTTTTGAAGCACTTGTTTCTTATTTCTGATTAGATGTCGGATGTTAGGTGTGTAGAAATAGCTGTTTACATTCAAACCTATGTGTGTGTCTCTTCACAGGTTTTGTAGTATGCCTAGGGATGCTATTTAAATTCAATCCAGTCCACATTGGCAGGACCTGACCTACAGTAAACAACATAAATGATAGTGACTCAAATGATAGTTGCAGGGTTGATGCTAGTCAATACACTTAGATCACTTTGTCACCTTGACAACCTATAGATGTGTGCACCGAACAAATGGTCTAAGGTGATTGGCTATCCCAAGGGGTGGATGCCCTGTTGTTCATCTCATGATACACATTGTCTGATTGGCTGGGTGAGTGGTCTCGACCCATGCATCTAGGCCCCTGATTGGCTTTCATATTGCATGTGGCTACACTGCCAAGTGTTTGATGTGTGTCCCCTGCATGTGTGTGTGTGTGTAGTGAGAAAACTCTGTGTCTGATCTTGGCAGGGTGCTGTCAAGCTGTGTACTGTATGTTGACAGCCTGCAGGCAGATGACAGAGTCTTGATGTAAAACAAAAATTCAACAGTTCACAGAGTTGGCCAACATTAGACCACAGTACACACAGCTGACAATGTGTAGCGTGTACTAACATAGATTTAACCACAAGATCTTTGAGTAGATTCTTTCATTTACTCACCATCATGTCATTTCAAGTATGTATGACTTTCTTTCTTCTGTTAATGTACTGGTTCTTTTTTCTTACAATGACTTGGGTCTGGAGTTTTCAAGTTTCTTATGAAGTCTTTTGACATATCTACCTTATTCCTGACAAGCTAACTGCGTTTTGAATTATGGGTGGTACTTCCATTAAAAAAGACCGAAATTAATCATTTCAAATCATAAGGTTGCCCTACAAATAAAGCTTATCTATCAGTTTGACTGAATGAGCTGTCAATTTTCCTTCATGTTTTATTTTCTGACATCATGACGTCATAACGTTACACTTGGTATTTTAACGTGACATGATATAAAAAGGATATCTATGGCAAGAGCTATTTTCATAATAGCTATGGCAAGAGCTATTTTATATTAGCTATTAAATAGCAAGAGCTATTTTCATGATATCTATGGCAAGTCGCTGCATTGTGTAAAAGTATGAAAAAGGACAACATATACTGCACATTTGTGGTCTTTTCTCACGATTTATTTTATGATATTCTCCATTAATAACTCACTAGAATGCATGAAGACTCTCTTGTTTTTCTCCTCAAATCCTCATATCTCTTTCCAGGTTTGTTTTCGCAGGTAAATACAATTTATCTGTCAAAATGACGGAAATCACTTTGAACATTTAATGAAATTTTTTTATTAAGGCAACGTATGTTACACAATACAGATATATATTACTACAGTGATATTTAACCCATCCATTATTGCTGTGGAAAGAATCGCGCTTTTGGGGTTATTCATGGTCTGTTAAAAGTACCTTGTTGACGCTTTTACACTTTTAAATGTCCTTTTATTGTTCGATGGTTCGAAGGGTGAGTAGAATAATGTCATCTCATTGTACCTCATTGTTTTTAAAAAACAAAACAAATTATTGCGTTCATAGAGCGAGCCTTTCACTGATTGTTTACAGCTTAACGGAAGTTACACCCATAATTCATGCAAAGCGTCATGGAATAAGGTGGATATGATGTATGTTTACAGTTAAAGTACACAAAAGATTGTGTGAGGAACAAACTTAAATGCAAGTCATTATTCACTGACTATCTTTCCATCTGGTTCCTTTCATTCTTCACTTGGGGTAAATAGTTCAAAATACTTTGCAGCAGTATACTATTAGCAAACATCCGACGCTGCTAGGAGCAGCGTTTAGGTGAATATGTAAATATGTGCTGCCTTTCTCTCAATAACAAAATACTACAACAAAAGTGACAGCAGAGAAAACAGCAGTTAAGAAAGCATCTGATTATAGCGATGTGAATGTTTGCATCAGCTGTGCAATTCAGCACTCCAGTCAAGTCACATTTATTTAACATTTTATACAACAGATTTCTTTAAAGCAAGCATATTTACTGTATTAAGCAGTGTCAGTGTCACTTTCAATTAGAATTACAACTTACAACTACAACAGTTTATAAAGCAATTATTGAGTGTGTTCATGTTTTACTCCCATCTAACCTCGACAAAATGAACAGAATAAATGAACCGGTGAAGATTAAACCTACCTATTTTGTAATTGCCACGGATCAGTGGTCATTCAAAAGTGTTTACCATCTGAAGCAAAATTTTCTGGAAAGTTTGCTTTGGCAAGCTGTTTCGAACTCACAAAATTAACCCCAAACAAAAATATTTTAATAATTAAATGCTAAATATAACCGTCACTGGGGAATGAGCAGATCGTACAAAAATAATAAGTCATATGAATGAGAATGTTCGAATTCATATAGTTACAGATTGTATACTGTTTCACTGTATTCCATTTATTATAATGAATATATCAACTTTATGTGTATCTGTGTGTTTATGTGACAGGTATCATCCTGATGATGAACCTTTGTGAGGAGGTCCATGTGTACGAGTATATTCCTTCTATGAGAACAACTGATCTGTGCCATTACCATGAGAAGTATTACGATGCAGCCTGCACATTTGGGGCATACCACCCTCTGCTTTATGAGAAACTGCTTGTTAAGCGCATGAGCACAGCTTTTGAGGAGGACCTCAAGAAAAAGGGAAAGGTCACACTGCCAGGATTCAGTAAGATCAACTGTCCACTGTGATTTAAAGACATATCACAGTACAAACCCATCTGATCTAAACTAACACAGACTTTTGTCATCTAATAGGGGTTTTACATATAGTTTTTATAACAATCTGAGACAAGACATTATAATGAGGAGGATAATTAACAGCACTTTCACAGAAGTCTTGATGGGAGGCTTCATCTCATATGGCCCTTATACTAAAAGACTGGCAACATATTCAGAACTGACCTCAACTCACAGATGCTGTGAATACAAAACATGTTTGTGATGCAGGACAAGACGAGAGTTTCAAAGTAAATTCTCAATTTACTTGGACGAGCTACTGAAATTAGCACAGAGATTGTAAATATAAGGATCCACTTACACTATTTCCTGAGTGGAATCAAATTCTAGTTTGTGTTCTAATTATAACAAAGAAAAAAAGTGTGAAGAGAGGATTGAATAACGTAAGTTTTAAATTTCCCAAACGTTGGGATTTTTTTATCATTGTCATTTAAAGGTGCAGTGTGTAATATTTAGTAGGATCTGTTGACAGAAATGCAATATCATATACATAACTATGTTTTCAGTGGTGTATAAAGACCTTACTTAATGAACCTTATGTTTTTATTACCTTAGAATGAGCCATTTCTATCTATATACACCGCGGGTCCCCTTACTTTGAAATAGCCATTTTGCGCTGACATGTTTCTACAGTAGCCCTAAACGGACAAACGCGTTTCATCACAATGTTGTTCTTCAGGTAAAGAAGCTAGCTAAAGTTAGCGAATAAAACACTGATACAATGATGAACAAGTAACAATAATATTCGCAATTACATATCAATTTACTGAATAATTAAGTAAACCTAATTTCTTAATTTATTTTGTAAAGAAATGTCATTGCTTAACTAGCTACTCTCTGCTGTCTCAGACGATGACATCTTTTCCTGTCAGTCACCGTAACTTCAGTTGGTTGCAATTCGCAACCTCACCACTAGATGTCGCTAAAAATTACACAGTGCACCTTTAAGGATGCTCACATATTGTAAAGGATGATTACCTTTTTTTATTTGAATGTTTAATGTGGTTAGTGGAAAGAGATTTCTCATTTCTGTGCTGTTCTCATAATATTTTGTGGTAAATTTTGATTAAATCTTTTGCACTTCTCATCAATTAGATGAAACTTTTAAAGCTGTTATTATATTATAGAGCCAAGATAACTGGATTTTAACTGTAGATAACTGAGAAATGTTTTTATTTATTTAATTTAATTTAAATTTCATAAATTACTATGAATACTACTGACAGATCTCTCTGAGAAGCTGGACTCATGTGCATATTTCTATTATACTTTTTTATCTACTTGTTGCTCTTTATAATTAAAAACTTGGTACATGTATTTTAAAAACCTGCAATGTATTTTCGCAGAAAGAAAGTTTTAATTTAAGCTGCACCAATACTTATCTGCTGTTATTGTCTAAAGAACTCACATTTTAATAGGGCAGTGGTCGGCAACCTATGGCACCTATTTACCGAGGGTTAATCACTGGCACGAAAGCAAAAGAGAGGTGTATTTATTTCATTCAGATAAAATACCTCATACCTGCATACAGATGTAAATGGTGTAAATGGAACAATTTTACCAAAACAGATAGCCATCTGATAATTTAATACGCATGCATGACCTGGTATAAATAGGCCCTTTGGAAATCTGTTCTTCAAAGTCTAATTTAAACCTGAAAACAAACTAAAGGATTTTGAAAAATGTAAAACAAATTTTATGAAAAATTGCTTCAGGAATATTTAAGGTTCTGTTCTAAGTCCTAATTTCTATGTTAGCCATTATGAATATTTAAAATGTGTTTATGTGGGGTGGGGTTGTGGCACAGTGATTAACTCAGAAACGTAAAAATGGCACTTCATGACTAAAAGGTTGCCGACCAAGGGTTTAATATTATTTATAATTTCTTACAATCATTCCAGTACTTGACATTGTTACTTCTATTGGGTGGTAATTTGTTTTCAGTTTTTACTGAGTAAAGACAATGAAATCAATGTATTTAGTGGAAGGAATGTTCATTTAAGCACCCATGTGGTTATACATTGAGAAATATAAGAAAACATATCCTATGATTCAGTGCTAAATAAAAAGTTGGAAATGTCTAACCTGTTTGTTCATAAGGATGTAAATAAGAGGGTTGATGACTGTGCTGCTTTTGGCAAGGAGGGATGGCACCACGCTCGCAATGGGTGTGATGATCCCCGGATGTCCAAACGTAGCCATCATTGCAACAACCCCATAAGGCATCCAGCACAAAAGGTAGCACACCACTGTAGTGATGACCATAAATAAAATGTGGTACTCTCTCCGTCTTGCTGCTGTCTTCCTGATACGCCCTACCTGTGGAAAAACATGTAAATTAGATTGTATTTTTTGTTTGCACCAGCAGATGATTCAGAACTAGTCTTCAGGATACACAAATCCCTCAAGAAAGAATTTCCGATCCACTATAGAATGAACCTACATTGTGGTTTAGAGGAACCACTGACTCATCAGCTTCATGAACATAATTTACTGATATTTATACGATTTCAGCAATTTCACATATTTATGAGTGTATGAAAAGATAAAGTAAAATGCATTTCAAATATAATGAACCACATTAAAAAAATTGTTATAGGTTCTTCTTTATTATGTTAATGCACAATGTTTCATGTTCACTTTTAAAAGCTAGAATCTAGAGCAGTACATTCTTAAAATTAAAAGGTTCTTTATTGGCATTGATGGTTCCATGAAGAACCTTCAACATCCAATGAACCTTTCCATTATACAAAAGGTTATATGTTAGTGTGCTCTGTGCTCTGTTAGTGTGGTTCATTTGAATAAGTGTTGAACCGAACCCTGGTGCGCACCAAACAAGCGGATCAAGACCCCTGAAAAGATGGGTCTCGGTCCACTTCCATATGAACTCTGGTGCGGTCCGAATTAAATATGAACACAACATGGACCAAAGACATGTAAACGACCCAAAAGTGGGACATTATGTCACAAGATGCGACCCTAAAAAGGACAGAATGCTCAAGCATACCAGTTTTTTTCTCGTCATAGTCGCGATGTTGCCCATCTCAGTTCGGTTCAGGCATCAGAACAGCGTCTCCTTGCAGCAGATCCTCGTTTGTGTGTGTGGCGGAGGGATTCCTGCCGCTGTTCTGACTCCTTTACACATTTTATAAGCTCTTCGAGAGTTCTCAGCTGTTTAAAATACCATCATATATAGGCTACGCACATACAGTAAGTGCATTTAGCCCAGCATACAGCATTGTTTTGGATGTTCGGTAAGTTCCGTCATTAAATAGTATACGTATAATAAAAGCCGACCAATCAGGATGTGAACATATCCCAATGACTTTAGGTTCCGTATCTTTAGGTTCAAATGCTAAGCGGACCAGGATTAAATGTTTTTTGTTTTGTTTTTTGGTCTGGACCAAACGGACCAAACGAACCAAGCGAACCGAACTACAAGTGTGAACACCCTTCACACCCTAAAAGGTTCTTTAGGGAACAACAAAAAAAGTCCTTCTATGGCATTGCAGTGAAAACCCCCTTTTGGAAACTTTATTTTTAGCACTGACTTATCAAAAAAAATATAATAATAATTAGCGTAGAGAGTGTGGATTCCAGATATCACTGACTTAAACATAATTTGAGGCGGTTTAAAGTCTGAGATACTGACCAAGTTTAAGCTAAGAGAGACATAGTTTAATTCCAAAAAGGATTGTAAACAGCACTGCAGGCAATAGTTTTGAGTTGTGAAATCTGACTTTTTTAAACTCCTTACCCTGTTATGTAGAAATTTTACACACATAATTATATTGTAATATTAACTTTGAATTGATATGTTTTGATGGAATTTACCTGTTTGACAGCACAGAGGAGTCGACTGTAACAATACACCATGACCAGCACGGGGAGTCCCAAACAAAAAATGAACAGGCAGATGATATAGGAATGTGACTGGGGGGTGTTGGCGGTCCATGTGACCGAACAGCTGGTTCCTGCCCCTTCCAGTCCATAGCTACTCCAGCCCAGCAGTGGGGGAACCGTCCAGAACAGTGAGTAGAGCCAGGAACCCCCGACAGCCAACAAGGGTTTGCTGTAGTCTGGGGCTCTCTTGTTGTAAACAGTTAAAGTGCTGTAACGATCATACGAAAGGATTGCCAGAGAGATCAATGATACAATCCCTGTTAAAAAAATGAAAAGAGAAATTAGGCTGTATGCTCACAGTTACTACAGAGCCACAGTTAAATAGGAGGTTATTCAGACACTGCATATCTGTTATTATTTAGCATCGGGCTTTAAAACTATCATGTGATATAATGTATGATCAAGAGCATGTAATATTATATGAATTATTATAATGACATTAATTTATTCCCTCATAATGCCAAAATCACAAATATGATGACTACCTCATGAGGGACCCCCTTTCTAAAATATAAAGAATGTTAAATATTGTATCAATAAATATTGTCCCAAAGCAATTTTAGAGAGAATATTCCTTTAGAAATTACAGTGATGAGCAGTGTTGGGGAAAGTGACTTTTAAAAGTAATGCATTACAAAACTGCTTTACTCCCTAAAAGAGTAACTTAGTTACTTTTTAAGGAACGTAATTTATTAGGCCTTAAAAATTGTACATTATGGCACACCATTCTGGATTGCAGAAGAATTGGGCAGGAGAAGAAAGTTCAACAATCTTTCTTCTAAAAAAAAAAGGAAACACAAATGTAATGTCATTTTTGCTTATTAGTATGTAAACTAATAAGGGAGTAAAACCAGCAGCAGTGGGAAGTGTCTTGGGAGGCAAACAGATCTACCTGTGCGTCACCAAACTGTTCCCAGATCAGCTGAACCATCTGGGGATGGACATCACCTGACCCAGGGAGCGTGCCGTCACCTTCGTCGCCCGTAGAGCGAGGTCAGTGGTGGTATGCAGCTCTTGCATGAGCCCTGGATCAGCCCTGCCCTCGTACATGTTTCTGAGCACCCGTGCCTGATATACTTGCAGGATGGCCATAGCATGCAAAGAGGAGGCAGCCTGCCCCACAGCTCTATAGGCTTTAGCCATGAGAGTGGACAAAAACCTACAGGCTTTGGAGGGGTGCTTAGGGTCACCACGCCAGGTGGAGGATTGGGGACTGTGGAAGAAATTTAATGTTCTATTATGTTTGCACTTAATTATATTCATAGAATCTTAGAAATATGATGGTAATTAGATTAATGAGGTGTCGAGATACATATTCTTATTAATATATGTATGTGTATGTCCTTGTATATGACCGGACAAAAGTAAATGTGACTGAATGTATGACCGAGACAGAGAGTCTCCATTCAAGGGTGTAATATGATTAAGTATGATAGACAAATCTAAACAATATGTTAGTTATGGCTAAGATGTATCTTGATGTAGCCTCGGGAAAACAACCTTGGGGGAGGAACAACTATAAAGAATGAAGGATACCCCCCACTCGCTGTCACACTCTGCAGGCACTTTGTAATGACTGTATGACTGCTGACCTTTCCTTGCAAGGGAATAAATAATTGTTAAAGACAATTGATCCATGTTTGTCTCTTATTCAGTGATGTAAAATTGTTTGCCACTACAATTTGGTGTTGTCGGCAGGATTCCTTGGATGTGTCTCTTGGACCCGAGAGCGGACGGTGTTTGGCCACCTGGACTGAGTAGTTCCAGCCCTACCTCGCAAACTTGAGAGAGAGGGGCCGACCGCAAGGGCCCAAGAGAGACACCACTGGAATCATCAAAAGAACTGAGGTGGCGTAAGATTGTTTGCCACTACAGGACACAGTTGCATCGGCACAGAATGCTCCACCGGGAGGACACCAGTGTACCCTTTGGCCACAGCCTCATCGAGGGCAGAGGAGGCGGAAGAGGTTGCTGAACGGTCGCGAGAAGTCAAAGGAGACTTCCATGATCTCATGACCTCTTCATGCACTTCCGGGAAGAAAGGAATTGGGGGCGGCCCCAAAAACCAATCATCAAGCCTTGAGCGCTTGGGACATGGCGGAGGGTTCCACACAAGCCCGATGGTCGCGGCTGCCCGGGAAAGCATGGCTGTCAGTTCTGGATCAGACTTGGGCAATCCTGGCACCCCCGAAGGAGGCAGCACAGCCGAGTCTTCATCTCCAGATGACTCAATCCCACCTTGTGATGCGGCGATAGACATGACGTCATCTTCCGGGGCACCAAATGAAATGCTGGGCCTGCCACAAGACGGGTCAGCGACCTCACAGGTTGCAATGTGCTAGAGGGGGGTGTGGCCCGAGGAGGATTCGTCGGGTTGTTCCAGACTGTCACCCTCAAATCACCTTGGCCACCAGCCAAAGTATCCCCTCTCGTGGAGGGAATTGATTGGGGTGTGGCGGAGGGGACTCTACCTCTACAGAGGTCATTGAGTCTCGATCGCAACATTGCGATGATCATATTCCTGCAATGAGAACATGACACATCCACGAATGCTGCCTGAGCGTGATTCAAGCCCAAACACATCAGGCAGTGTTCGTGCCCATCAGCAGAATTAATCTGTCTACTGCACCCAGAAATACACGGGTGAGACATCTTTAAAAAGATGCGCCGTGTGCAGCTCTTTTAGAGAGGATAAAACTCAACAGCAGTGCTGATACGCCCAGGGAGAAGACATACAGTGTTGGCAGATCACTGCACAGACCAGCAGCAGGAATGAGATCTCACTGGAACACGCCGTAACACCAACACCGCTGAAGAGTCGCTCGTCTCGTATCTCAGAACTCGTAGACAGCTTTGCAGTGGAGAGAAGTGAAGAAACACTCGGCTCCGAAGCAGAAACATAATGTGAGGTTGCACGCGCAGCTCCTTATATACCCACAAGGTGGAGCGGAGTTGCGCTATGCAAATTCCGCAGACCCATGGCATTGTTTTGCCATTGGCTCGTTTTGTAAGAACTCGAAGGTGATAGGCTTCTAAGCGAAACCTCCATTCTGTCAGTCACTGACGTAACTCGTAATGACTGACTGAAAGGGAACTTGCGTTACTTGTAATGTGTAACCCCAGCACTGGTGATGAGGAGAAAGTTCCTAGAAAGACAAAACAAAGGACTATTTTTCAATGTTTTTACAAAGAAGGAGAGATTAATGTTTACAAATAAATAAATAAAAATTACAAACCTTTATGCACTATTTGTTTTTTATTTCTTAATGTTTGTCTTTATTTTTTAATGTTAAAAACTAGAAAAGTAAAATGAAATGATAACATCAATATTGTCACAATTATATTCAGTTTAGTTTGGTTTTCTGTCCTTGTTTTCTACTCCTGTCTGTGTGTTCAGTTGCTATGGTTTCTGATTTAATTGTATTATCCTGTTCAGCTGAGTTCACCATGTTAACCTGTGTATTTAAGTTCCTGTGTTTGAATCTTAATTTATCTGTTATCGTCAGTGTTACGTGGTCGTACTACTTTGCCAATCTGCCTTTATATGAGTTTGTTCTTTGAATCTTTATTATTAAAGACTAATTAGTATCTTGATCTTTATCGTCGTGCTTTGGACTTCCAAGAGTGTGACAAAAATAGTAGGCCTACATGCTACTTTTTCCTTTTTTTTAACAATTTAAAATCCCTTAAAATAAAGAACCCCAAAACCACTGAACACCCTAAAGTGAAACCCCTATTTTAATTAATTCACCTCTTGAACTTTAGAATAATAAATGATCAGGAAAATAAAATCAGCACCGGTCTGATAATAAAAGCAATTTAGTTTGAATGTCTGTTTATCTGCATTTATGTACATCATAAAAATGGATAAGATAAAGAATATTTCAGACAATGCACATAAATTCATTGCCTGAAAAAAAGCAAACATTATATAATAAAACATTTGGGTGTGTTGTGACATGTTAAGTAATTTGGAATAATTACAGGGAATAAAATACAATCTGCCTCTCTATTCACTTTGGCTTCCAAGAAAATAACTTAATGTCAAAGTGATGTTATGATTTAAGAAACAAAAATTAGAAATGACTCCCACGTACATATATTTTAAGAAACAAAGTGGGCTATTTCAAGCATAAAGTGGGAAAAATCCCACAGTCCCATTTTGTTGCTTTTACATATTAATTAAAATGCCTTTAAGCAACATTCATTCACTGATGTTCTTCAAAGGGCAAGTGTGGAATATTTCAGACTGGGTGATGAGACATATCAAACATTTGTATGTAAATAAGTTCATTCATATCATGCCAAAACAGATTCTTCTCCAACATTCAGATATGAAAATTCATTATGGACATTAATTCACCAGATATTCACCAGAATATGAAGGGGACATTTACTGTTCCTTTGTTTTCTCCCTTTAATTATGTAAAAGCCTGTGTTAATAAAGATGTTTGAGTCTGTTGATGGAATCTTAGGCTGTCTTATTTGTCACTGTGTATGCAAGAAACGGCACAAGAGCTGAACATATTTGCACTCCAGAAACACACAGAAGAGGATTACGGGGTAATTTTCATATTCTGTTGTTGAACATTGTCAGACACTGTAGCTTACATTCTGAAGAATGTTAAAGAGGACCTATTTTTTTTCTTAACTCATATATATTATATATTTATAAAATATACTTTAATAATATATAAACAATGTAAATGTATATTACATTCTAAGAAAGATTAATATTCATTGATTTTTAGATGCAACCCCAACTCCAAACGTTCTTGGAAGCAGATAAAGACAAAATTTTAAAATATAATTCAAAGTGGTGAGTATTTACCACAACCTTTTATTATTTTTGTGAACATTTTATCACAAACGCTTGTTTGCAACAAACAGAAAAAAGTCTGAAATTCGGAAAACTGGTGGAGGGCCACCTCCTCCAGAATACACTTTCACGAGTTCACACTTACATATAATTTGAGGGGGTAAAGTTTAATGCGTATTTGGCGTGCTGTCCGGAGGGAGGGCTCCGAGCTTGGAGTTCGGCCCGAACCCAGAGTACTCCCCCTGTATGTAAGTGCTTAGGACTAGAAGCGTGGAGAAGGGGTGGTGGAGGGATGCTGCAAAACTGTCAATGGAATGAGGTGAGACTGCTGAGTATATATACACCTCTTACCATTGATTGCTGAGTGCTCTCCACTTGTGTTAATTATCTGAATGTGCTCCTCCCGAACCTTGTTAATAAAACATCATGTGGTGAAGGAATTGTATCTGAGTAGCAATAAGGGACGGCCATTTATGGATGGGATTACAGGTGCTGTACAATCTGACCCTTGTGCTGGCTCCTCTAAGCAAGTAACACTGGGTACGTGTGCAATACATTACTACTTTTTTAAGTTTTAAATATGGCTGTCCTTATGTTCTGCAGTAGAGGGAAATACAGTGTACCTGTTGAAGCAACTGTCTCCCACACAGAGGTCAGTATGCAGCAGACAGAACACCATAAACATAACCTGCTTTACAACAGTTATGTTTTGTATTGGCCTACTTTTATTTATTAGGGTGAAGCAAATGATGGAGACATTCTGTCTGTGTGTTCTGAGACAGTTGCTGAGGTGAATGCACTGTTTTTTTTATTATGGCACACATTTGAATGTGTGGCATAAAAAAGTGACTGGCCCTTACACATCTCTTTTATTGTAGGATTTTTCACAACCTGCCCCAGAAACTGAGGCCTCTACCTCAAAGGGCTTCAGAAGAAATGTGAACAAGGTAAGGATTTAAAACCCTTGACATAAATTACAGTCAGTCCTGTGTTGAAAGGAAGTCAAGAAACTTTTTGTGACCCTTTACAAAAAGAGCCTAGAACTAAACTGCACACTAAATGAGCTGAGGAGGCTCCAAATTTAAAATAAATAAATTGGAGATCAAACAGCTGAAAAAAAAAAAAAAAAAAAGATCTCAGTATGTGAACTTATTTAACCAAGTAACACTTTAGTATGGATACTATGAATATTTATAAATGCAACTTTATCTTGCTCTCTTTCTCCATGTCCGGGGAACACAATGAAGCTATTAATGTACCCCTGCAGAGTGAGGACCACCTTGCGAATGGTTCGACAAACCGTGTTTTTCCCTAGGTTCTCCGTATCACCGACCGTATACAAGTATGTACCACTTGCAAAAAAACGCAACGCAATTCATACCATTTGCGGTACAAGTACATGGCTTCGATGTGTCACATTTGTTATGTGCGGCTCAAGAAGTTCGCAAAGATAAGATATTCCTTCCGCAGAAAACCTGTATCTTTCATACAAGTACCAGGAAATGCAAGGGGATTTTGTCTGTCCCTAAAAACTCTTTCTCTACGAAGTGCTCGTCTAACAGTTTGCGCTGAGATGTTCCCAGGATTTGGAAGAAAAAGTAAAGCCACTGCAACAGACACTGGGAATTAGTTATGTCACCTATGTTTCTTTGCTCACAGCTGATTGGTCAAACTTCAGTTTGAGATCTCGAATCCAGAACATAACCTGCCCTGGAGCAGGTTAGCCGTGCAGCGTAAGACACCAATTAAAGCTGAGCTACCTTTCATAGTACCTAAAACCCAGGGTTGGCGCAAACTAATCTTAAACCACCTAAACCGGCTTCATGGTACAGGCCCCAGGTAGATGAATTTACATGTTACTGACATACTGCATAATTTTCAGTGGGCTATTGCTTTTTTTTCCAACAGTTGAGTAAACAAAAAAAAAAAAAAAAAAAAAAAAAAAAATTCCAAACCAAGTCAAAGCAGAATCAACCATTGTGTGTCTCAAAACAATGACAACAAAACATTAGTTCCAGGATGTATCAAAGTGGTGTTGTTTTTTTTGTTTTTTTTTTTGGTTCAGTGAATGATTGAGTTTTTGTTCATGAAGACTAGTTACTGGTGTAATATAGAAAGAGTCAATGAAAAATCCCCACCATTAAGGCACAGACTGACAGCTTACTACTATATGTGGAACATGCAAATGCAGACAAGCGGAATAATACAAACAGTGAAAAGTCCCAGTGGACTAAACTCTTGGAATGCTACTCAGCCAATCAAATTAAATGATCGGAACTAAATTTTGTCACAAATGTTATCAATAGAGCTGAACTTGTATTCAACCTGAGACATTTATAAGCTTCACGAGTAAGTTATATGTTTGTAAACTCTGGGGTAAAGATGCCCAGAGAAACAGATGAGTCAATTTCTAATACCATGTTTATGTTCTTAATGTTTGCTTTTTCAGTTCTATTATTGGTCTTTCTGTACCCCTTAGGGATTTTTTACATACTTGCATACAGCATACACAAAGCCAGCTACAAGGGGATAATAGCATGCGTCAGTATGGCTGCATTAGCATTTGCATATCAGTTTTATCAGTTTTAGTAACTGACTTTAGAATCTCTATAAAATAAGTGGGAGGTCTGGAGTTCAAACATTGCACAAACCACCTCAACTGACCACCAATATGACCCCTCAAAAAAGGTGCTTAATATTAAATAAAAGTGTAGCTTATCTTCAAATTCCATTATGATGTACCTGTTCTAGCAATTCTTCTTCAGAAGGGACAAGATTCAGTCAGCTGGAAAGAGGCTCTAAAATGTCTTCTTGATTAGGACATGCTCATTACATCTAGCATCTAGGGATTTTTTTTTTTTAATCTGAAGATCTTTGCTAAACCCAAATGCATATTGACAGAACAATGCAAAATATAAAATATCTCTATACTGTAGCTACAAATGCACAAACATTAATTTACTATCCAATTATTTTTGTTTTTGCCTTAGAGAGCAATGTATAGTTGAAATCTGAAAACTACACCCATCCATAACTCTGATTTTACAAAACTGAAATGAAGATGAAAGGTTTTCTAATCTCTGCAAGCTATGCATCTCTTTGGTAGACTCCCCTCATCCAGGCCTAGTTGTTCACCAACAGTTCCTCATATTAACTGAATCTGTAGAAACATCTATGAGACATGCAAAGCTCTAGGGGTGCCCAGATCAGATATCTGCTGCTGTAAGTTATCCACTTTAAGTTTTGACATGTTACATTCAGAGATGTTTGAACCAGTCATAATTCTACTCTAATCCCTATTATTAACAAGTCATTTTCACCACAGAGCTGTTGATATCACTGGAATTTTGTTCCCTTTTGGGAATGCAGTATAAGCTTTACAAATTTGCCCACAGTAGCAGAGAGGTCCTTTTGAAACACAAAGTGAAACTAAAGTCTGGATCAGTAACGTTACCAACTCTCTTTGGCTCAGCTACACACCTCGGACAAGTAAGTCAACTAATGATTTAGTGTGTTGCTTTATTGTTTATGGTTACCTAGCTTGTTACACGTAGAATGTGGCTGTAACATTAGCTATGCAGCTATGCAGTTACTTGCGCTAATGTAGGGGAGAGTGGGGTGAGTTGTGCCAGTTTTTACTCAAAGTGACTTTAAAGTGAGGCCATGGCAGTAATGCCTTCAACTTAAGGATCTACATATATTTCAGGATGTGGTGCATCCCTGAGAACAATAACTTTGGATCTGAAATAAATTGTTTCAGAAATATAGCTCTTGGAAAAAAAGTGGTCTCATGGCACAACTTGCCCCTGGTGCGGGGGAAGTTGTGCCTTTGGGGGAATACATTGGGGGTAAATTGTGCCAGTGATTTCTGAAGTAAAACAGAACATTTGAATGTTATGAACCATACTGCTATATGAAAGCAAGATAAATTCAATACAAAATTACTAATTTAAGGTTTATTTAGATATTGTCACCCTGGAATACCATAGCATGCGTTTCTCCTACTATGGTAAATTGCATAGGGATTTTGTATTGAACATAACTCTGGATCACAGTGTCATAGAGACAAGGGGGCGGGCTCATTTTACTCAGACGACCAATAAGTCTCTCAGGATCATTGTGAAGCTATCAAGCTACACCCTAGCAACCATTTAGAGCACCATAGCAACACAATATATGATATTTGTGAATCATTTCAGGCAAAGAGGCTTTGGCAATAGATGCCTGTTGACATAGCGCTGTCTGTCAATTATGTAACATATAAGAATAAAGTGACTAGGCTAATTTCTAAACATCCTATTGTGACATAGGCCACTTAAAAACGGAATAAAACTTCTCTTTAATAACATAGAGCAAACTCAAAACTGAAATCAGTGTTAGCTAAATTAAACAAATAACAGGCAGGCCCAAGTAAAACAATGATGAGGCATGCCCATCTCCTCACTTCTCAAGATTATCCCCTGTGAGTATGTAGGTCTCTAGGTGGTCTGGATCTGGCACAACTTAACCCAGGCCCTTTGGCACAAATCACCCCAGACCCACAAGTTTGAAAAACTAGCATGATCCAGCAGTTAAGAGCTAACATCATGCTAACTGTATAGACTCATTGTGTAGACTACTAAAGCACTAAAACATGTGTGAAATGTTTTCAAACTTGTCTACAATTGTTCAGACACTACAATCAAAAAACCTTAATCATAGAAATTTTACTTTGAAAGGGAAAAAACAGTTTTTTGCACTAAAATATGCTTAACTCTCATGCCATGTGTCTCTCTTCTTTGGAGGACGAGTAAAAGTGATTGCTTTTCAAAATTATGTGGTCACATGACCAATTTCTTCTATGGTTTTCCAGAAACAAGGGTGGAACTACTTCCCCCCCTGGCACAAATCACCCCACTCTCCCCTAAAGGTAGACAGCATCAAGTATGTGTCTGAATGCACATACACTGTAACGCGAGTGTTGTACACTTTGTTATTTGGATAACCGTTTTCCTGTTGGTTATATGGCGCGCGCGATATCCGCATTTCAAGATCACAGAGCTTGATGTAATTGTAATAAGATAAATTACAGATGTTACAGATCTCTCATGAAAAGGCAACAGTAGGTTAGCGTTAGCTACATGATAATAACTGTAAACCATCCGAATAAAGTACCGTATCCAGACATAATATTTTAAACTAACCATTCGGAAACGTCCTGCTGGAGCCGCTGAGTTGCAACTTCTTCATCCGTTGCTTCTCCATCTGGATCAGATTCTGGGTCAAACAGAAATGTTTGTTTTGAACGACTGCGTGTCTTCGTGCCATTGCAATATATCCAATGTACATGTATGGTACCGTTGCCGCAAGATGGTCATGGCCACACCCACCCTCCACCTTGCCCCTTTCTCCTCTTCATTAGCATTTAAAGCTACAGACACCAAAACGGCCCGTCTGAAGGAAGCTCATTCTGGGACTGGCTTGTAGTGGCTATAATTCTGCACCGAGGCTGAATTTTTGGAAAGAGATTTCAGATACAGTACTAGGGACCACTAGGCCTATATTAAAGCCTACAAAAAGTAGCATGTCATGGGACCTTTAAAATCACATTTGACAAGAGCACACAAACAGACTGCTGCAGTTAAAGAGCACTTTAATTTTTCGTGCGAGTTATGTGATTTTTGTCAACCATATCAGAAATCATTTGAAGACACATGGCACAGTCAAATGTCATTTTAAAGATTGTGAGCAGACAACCAATGTCCTTTCAATTTTAGTCACATAACTCGTAGACATAAGTCTCAAGGTTTTAAAGATTTTAGCTCTTCTGTTACATTTAAAACAGACGATTTGGAAAGCAATGAAGAGCAATGGTCAGAAGATACTGGAGATCCTATACCAAATCAACAGTCAAATGTTACATATATCACTGTTCCTTTAACTCCTTCTATACCTGAAACAAGCTCGTATTCAGAGTCTGTACACTATACAAGGCTAGAGTGCAAACTTGCATCATTGATCCTGACAATTTTACACATTTCAAAAAATGCAACTCAGGGCCCAGTTTTTCAAAAGTAATCCAGTGGGATTTCGGATCACGGATTGGATCAAATCTTGGAAATGGGTTTTTCAAAAGCAAAAGAGGGATTCTGAACTAAGATCAGATCATGTAATCCGATCTTAAATTTGATCTGGATCAAACCTGCCCTTTGGGTTTTTCAGAACTTTGAACTCGGTTTGGGATCTATTTGATCCAAAAAAACAGGATTATCCTGATCCCATCAGAAGGGTGGATTCAGTTGTGATTTTTCGAACCAAATAAAACCAGAGAGTTTTGATCACAAGTGAATGATCACAAAATCAATGTTTACTGATGATATATACATTTCTTCATATTTGAAGCATATATGAAGCATGTCACATCTAATGAGATATGGTAAAACAACAAAATCTACAATTTAACATTATAACAAAATAAGGAAAGTAAAATGTTTCTGTTTATTACAGTGTTTCTGTTTCTTAAAATTAAAATAAACAATGGTTATTTGTGGCCACCGGTATTTTGCCAACTGTTGTTCTTTGCTAAGCCAGTAGGCTACACTGTTGGTTCCATTTAAAGGTGCTCTAAGTCATGTCACGCGTTTTTTAGGCCAAAACATTTTTTGTCACATCACATCTAGACTCACCCGTACCATGAAACACAGCAAACAGTGCTCCAGCCAATCACTGGCAAGATGTATTTGAGGGTTTGGGGGGTTAGTGCGCGTGCACATGAAGTGGGTGTGGAGCGTGTGGAGGAGAGAGAAGTATGAAGAAGGAAGTTTGAATTATGGCCGAAACACGACCAAAGAGACGACTTTCCGATGAACAAATTGCAAAGAAGAGGGACAAGGATAAGGAACGCGCGAAATACCGAATTTACATCGGAAAACCCTTTGAAAGGTGGCGAGAACTCCGCCGGCAGAAGGGCTTTCAGTAGCCTACGACATTCAATTGCTCTGTTTTTGCTGAACAGGTAAATCCATATTTCTTTCTAAACTGACGTTCATGTTCGCCAAACCAACACAAGGATGTAATTAGCTAGAACTATGCAGTCAGCGTTAACTTTGGTGAAAACATACAACATATGTTTCTAGCAGCTAGCGATCAATCTCTATTGTAAATGATCAAGCAAATTCACAGTAGGGCGACAATTTGTGTGAATGATTGTTTTGATCCACTGTTTGTTATGAATTTGAATGTTCATTTATAGGCTGTTGACAACTTTGACTAAATTTGTTTACGACGCTGCCGTTGTTTATGCTCACTGGGAAACGCGAAGCTAACGTTATCTTGTTATTATTGCGTCCTTGTATGGGAGCTATAGTAACCTCAGGTGGCGAAACGATTTTAAGATAATGTTTCTCTTTTTCTGCAATATATAAAACCCTTTATCTAACTTGGCGACATTACACATTGAATGAAGTATCAGTGAAACTTAATTTTGTTGTACTAGTGACTACTTTGACTTTCCTTTATGCCGGAAGGGAGGGGAGGAGGGAGGAGACGGGATGAGGGAGGGTCTAGCTAGCCTCCGTTTTGTTTGACAACAATTCAAATGTCAACAAGAAGTTATGACTCCCGGCATCGCTTATAGCACCTTTAAGGCTCTAGTAAACAGGATTTGGTAATCCTGAAATTTGGTATTTGGATCACAGTGATCCAATCCAAGGTTCCTTTAAAAAACTGGCACAAAAGTTAAATGGATCAGGTGATCCTGGATAGCAAAACATGGGATTTCCAAATCCGGATTCAATTTGATTCACATTTTTTGAAAAACTGGGCCCAGGAGATATTAAGTTGGATGGATGATATTGTTTCGTTGTATGCAGCAAAACAATCGATCAGGGATATTTTAAGAGAATAAGAAAGCCACATTGAATGATTCACCATGCAATCACGCAAAGGAGCTTGCTAAATTGATCAGCGGAAGTGCTTAAAACAAATCTCAACAGACTATAGAAGGAATGATTATTTTAAAGAGCATTTTCAATTAATTGATCCTGTGGAGTACCGTTTTGATAGGCTACAACAAAATACCTTTGTGTATGTCTCAGTGTTGAGAGTTCTTGAAGTGTTACTCAACAGAGCTGATTTCTTGGATAGAGCTGTTTTTGTTGAGAAGGAGTTACCAGGACAGTACACATCTACTCGTAGTGGGCAGTATTACAAAGAAAACCAACTTTTAGGTGTTCAAAGTGTTTGGATTTCAGTGGGTATCTACATTGATAATTTTGAGGTTTCCCTTACGAAAAAGAAGTATACTTCAAGTTAATTTTATGAAGTATACTTAAGTAATGTTCAAGTATATTTTTAAGTATACTTTATGTAGTAAGTATACTAATATCAATGTGTACTTGTAGTAAACTTGTAAGTGTAATGCTTAGGACTAAATTGGCCCACTTTTAGTATATAAAAGTATACGTTTAAGTGTACTATAAGTGTAAGAGTAGTAAACTACTTAGTTTACTATTTTAATACAAGCAGTACATTTTTTAGTTTATGAAAGTACACACTGAAGTGTACTCTCAGTAAACTACTAGTTTAGTAGTTTATACTACTTGTAAGTTTTCTTTAAGTGAACATAACATTATACTTATAGTTTACTATTTATATATTATTTTTGCACTTGCAATATACTACTATGTTCAAATGTAGATATTATTTTTTATACTTGAAAAATACCTTTAACTGTACTTTAATTTTAAAAACTTATTAGCTTCATGCATCCTTTTTTTAATCAACACTTGAATTTCAGTAAGTTTCATAAAGAAAGGCAACATTTTAAACAAAAAAGTTGAGAAAATCACATTTTTGTCAAAGACTACGCCTTGATCAGATTCAGAACGATGATCAAAACACAGATGGAGTAGATAGAGTCCAACACCCCCAAAGCTTCACAGTCATTTTCTCTTCATGGGTTACGCTTCATTTCATTTGGTAATATTAAGCAGTTTTGATTCATCAATGTTTGATGATCACATTATTTTACATTTGAGTGAGCAATCTTCTATCACTAAAAAATTAATATATTTAATAGGATACTATACTATATGCTCGATCAAAAGAGTTAACACAACTACAAGCCAAGTATACTTTGAATACTTAATTATACTTTTAAGTATATCTCGATCAAAAGATTGAGTACAATTACAAGCCAAATATATTTGGACTTTTCTCTCAGTATAATTCAAGTACACTTAAGTGTAATTTTAAGTATATTTCTGAGAAGTACATAAAGTATATTTTTGAGAAGTATATAAAATGTAGACTGAAAGTATAAATATACTTCTTATTCGTAAGGGTTGCAATCCCCTGGGCACTTCACAAAAGATTCACAAGATCCAGCTGTTTGTTGGGTGCTTATAAATTTTCCTGCCAAATTCCGTTCTACACTTCCCTCGATACAACTGGTTCTACATACTAACATTTGGCTATGACTAATTTTTCGATATATATATAAATTCCCCCGAAGCCCCCTAGCATTTACTGTCGCCCCCAGGTTCAAAATTGCTCCTACGCCCCTGATCTTACCCAAACATTGGAGTGTCTGTGCTCAACTAAGGCAGAGGCGGCATCTATGCCGGTGAACCGAACAATGGTGTAATGATTCAGTTCGACTCCCAAGACAAGACGATGCTCACCCGACTGGCCAATAGGAACGTGGCCCCGCCCATGACACCATTTTCACAGCAAAAGCAAAATCCTGACACGAGAGCAAGAAATTGCATCGAGAGCAAAGAAAAGCGTTTTGAGAGAAACTTTTTTTTTTTTGAGAAAATGTTTTCACACTGATAGCAAAATACATATATTTGAGAGTTTTTTTCAAAGTATTTTGAGAGAGATTTTTTTTCTCAGAAATAATTTTAAAAATTTCAAATTTATATTTTATGTTCTATGAGAAAATACTTTCTCTCAAAACTTTGTCTCAAATATTATTTTTTGCTATTGGTATGAAAACTTTTTCTCTCAAATATTCTTTTTTCTCTCATGAAATGCTTTTTTGCTATCAGTGTGATAACTTTTTCTCTCAAACTTTTTTTTTCTCTCAGATCATTTATTTTCTCGCATGTAATAAAGACACAATTCTAGCTCCATAACGGTCTTGCTAGCTTTCAAGAAAGCTTTTTTTAAGCTAAGAACCAGTGTAGATTTTGCCAAGTCAGCAAAGATGACATATAGACACAAGATGCTAGTTGTTTTCAGCTTCGAACAGCACAACTCCATTACAGATGAACTGAGAGACCACCATGAGCTTCAGAGCAGACTTAAAAAAGAAGGTGTTCTCATTAAGCACCTTTCTTTCACCCAATAACTCGGTTCCCACCAGATGTCCTACATGACACTGGTGGGAAGGTCTATTTGAGTTATAAATTTGCTTGAAAGAACTCATCTCAAAGGGAAATTTTTACTCTTCTTACTCTGAACAACTGTATTAAATCCTTATAGTTGATTTTTTTTCTCAGTGATCAGTCTGATAGCACAAATTCAACAATTGTTATACGAAAGCAAAGAAAATGGAAAATTACTGCTTCACAACACTGTTCTGAGACATTGAAAACCTTGAGATTGAGACATTCCCTCTGATCTTCAACCAGTGAAAGCACTACAGCACACAATCATGAGATTAAAATGTGTAGCAATAGTAAAGAATAAATTAAATTAATATAATATGAAAGAATATGAATACAGCAGATATAGAAGAAATGTTGTTTCAATGTTTCAAACTCAATTTTCTTTCTTCTGTGGAACTCAAAGATATTTTGAAAGATTTACGAGGTGTTTTTGCCAATACAATTCTTTCTTTTTCTTTTTTTTTTTTTTACATATTTAATCTCTTAAACAATATAAAAGTGTTAGATCAACATGGTTGTGTATTCTGCTGCCAACGGGTAATCGCATCAATGCTGATATGCAGTCTAACAGTACAATTGCAAGTGTGACATTGTTTGGGTATATAGGCATCAATTATTTGTTTTTAGTGCTATGGCTGAATTGGAACAAGCTTCAAAACATGACCACCGTTACTTTCCAAATGAAGTTGTGTAGGAAGATGTTTAACACTGGTCCAGCAGAATTCAATCAATAAAAAAAAAAATGTCTTTTTACCCTGTTTTTATGCAGCTTTTTACTCCAGGACACAGAGCCAGGAGACAATTACACAAAAGGAATGAAGATCTTAGGGTTAGTTCACCCAAAAATTAAAATTTTGTCAGTAATTACTCACCCCATGTTGTTCCAACCTCATAAAACTTTCGTTCATCTTCGGAACACAAATTACGATATTTGATGAAATCAGAGAGCTGTTTTACTCCTTCATAGGCTTCTATTTAATTTCATTATGCCGGCCCAGAAAAGTTAGAAAAGACATTGTTAAAATAGTCCAAGTGACTACAGTGGCTCAACCTTAATGTCAGGTTTGGCTTAGACGAAGCAGACAGAATGGTAAGTTAAATGCTTTAATTTGCAGAATGGATCGGTACAGCGAAACAGGGGAGTAAACAGTAAGTTGAATTTCAGATGATAGCTTAACTGAAGTGTAACCAAGTCTCTCTCTCTCTTTCTCTTGCAGATGATGATGAAGGAGTTCCTTAGAAGACGGAATGGTGACTGGCTGAGAAGATCAGGATCAAAGGTAGGTATTCAGGTAAGTATGGCAGAGAGTCTGTGTCATGTGTAGACGAGATCAGACAATGACTGAATGTTTGTAGCAGGTATATATGGGTGAACTGATGATGAGGTCCAGGTGACGGTGATTAATAATCAGGTGACAATGAGCGTGTGAATGACTGAGTGGGCGGAGTGAGGGAATGAGTGGAAGGAGATGGTGATGGAATCCTGACACTTAAAGGGATAGTTCACCCAAAAATGAAAATTATGTCATCATTTACTCACCCTCAAGCTGTTTCAAACCTGTATGAATTTATTTTTTCTGCTGAACACAAAAGAAGATATTTTGAAAAATGTCGGTAACCAAACAGTTGATGGACCCCATTGACTCCCATAGTATTTTTTTTCCCTACTATGGAAGTCAATGGGAATGCATCCAGGAAATGCACACTTTTAAACCATTTTAAACACTACATCGAGACCCATTTGCGTCATCTTCTAAGTTCTCGCTCATGCGTCGTGGCGCTCTCGTGAACTCACTTGATATGGTTTCAATGGTATTGTTCTCTGATGAGTCCACCTTCACTGTCTTTCCCACATCCGTGGGAGTTACAGTATGGAGAAAAGAGACTTAACATCCAGACTGTTGCGTGTCCAGAGTGAAGCATAGGAGTGGATCAGTGATGGTTTGGGCTGCAATATCATTGTATTCTCAACTGTGCTTGATGGGTGCGTCACTGCAAAGGACCACTGAACCATTCTGGAGATCCATGTGCACCTAATGGTTCAAACATTGTACCCTGAAGGGGTGCCATGTATCAGCATGATAATGCACCAATACTCACAGCAAGACATGTGACAGAATGGTCTGATGAACATGAAGTTGAACATCTCCCATGGCATGTACAGTCACTAGATCTTAATATTTTTGAGCCATTTCGGGGCATTTTGGAGGAGCAAGTCAGAAAATGTTTTGCATCACTATCAGCATCACAGTGACATGGCCACTGTTCTGGAAGAGGAATGGCTCAAAGACCTTCAGGGCACAGTGAAGGACTTGTATCTGTCATTCCCAAGACAAAGTGATGCTGTTTGACAACAAAAGGAGGCCCTCCACCACACTAATGAAAAGATGTTTCAGTTTCATATATATATATATGTATATGTATATATATATATATATACAGTATAATGGCCATGGAAAGTTTACTGTATTATCTTTTACTACATGGACAATGAAACTGAAACTCAATGAAACTCTTCATTTGCATAAAGCTAAACATATTTCATATTTGTTGCATCGCTGGACATGCCTACATCCAGTCACCAACGGTCACTGTGGTTTGTGTCACCGGAAATCGCCAGCTCTCCATTGAAATTAATTTGATCATGACGCTATGTCACTGCATATCACTGGTGGTATGAAGCAGGCTTTAAGTTGTCGTCGCCTTTGAACCTATACCGTGAACCTGGTTTAGGTAGCTAGCCATGTTTCAGTTTAGTTTGCACAACCCTGGGTTTTAGGCACCATGAAATCAAGCGTATAGCATTAGTTCTGTTAGGTCACATTAAGCTTGTATCAGCCTATCCACGTCTACCAACAGGAATACGACACCTATCACAGCATCTATATATATATAAGGTCCATTCAGTATTATCATCAGCTTATACCCATACAGAACAAAAATCTATGGGAATATACTGCAAAATATAATGCGATATATTACATAATACATTTCCATATATGGGAAACTAGAGCTATTATTTTTCAATATACAGCAATATAATTAATTGACCATGTATGGCTATATATTAATAAATATTAAATATTTATAAATGAAGACAAAAATAGCATTGCATCTAATATTCACAAAGTTTTATCCTTTATTGTGTACATATATTGCACACACGTTCTCATATACAGTATTACACATACAGTACCATATCTGATTACATATACATCTATATATTATAAAGTGTATTACTGAATATAAAATTACATACATTATGATATTTTAGTAAATATATTGTCACATATTTTTCAATATATGAAAAGCGTCAATTCCTTATGTATTATTTAAAGGTGGGATCAATAGTTTTTGAAAAACACTTTTGGCCAGTGTTGATATTTGAAATCACCAAAACAAACACGTCCCTACCCCAAAAGGTTCTCGCCCCTAATTTGATAGCTCCACCCCACACTTACGTATGCAACCGTAACCCAGGCAACGACTATGGCGAAATCTGCTGTACCTGCTGGCCAAGGGTATGATGTCATGCAAGCAATGTGATACTATGGTAATCCATGTCGAATGTGTTTTGGTAGTAATGTGCGTTTTAACGCGTCAATGGTTCAGCTCCGTTTCACGTGGAAGACGACGCTCAACACCCATCCCCAAAACACAAAGTTATCATGATCAACTCGATAGCATGAGCACGACAGTTATAGTAACAAATATATTACAACTGTAACAAGATTAGGGGGTTATATCAATCACTAAATGAGGAACCAAAGGATACGAGTTCTCACTTACATCATATTAAACAGAGTAAAGATTATGCGTATTTTGGCGTGCTGTCCAGGGGAGGGCTCCGGGCTCGGAATTTGGCCCGAACCCAGAGTATTCGTTCATTAATAAACACGCAAAATCACTGTGAAAACACAGACCGGACGTCAAAAGACAACGAGCGCAGCGCTGAAAAGGGGCGGGGCTACATAAGGTCTATAGGGAATTTTTTTTTTTTTCATAAGGGTAGCGTTGCTCAGCAGCTAGTTAAACTGCAAATTCGGCGGCCGAAATAAAAATAATAAATAATCTAAGATTATCTCGTCCCGGGCCCAGGCAAGACTGTCAGCTGGCCTGGTTGCAAGGCTTGAGATCATATTGATTATTGACAATTTGCCTTTCTTATCTGTTGTCACTGGCAATGTGCTTGTTGCTGCCAACATGCTGTGTTTAAACCCATCAAGTCAGGTCACTTGTTTGTATAGCGTTTCGTACAGTGCAATTGTTTCAAGAAGCTGGCAGTCAGTGATAAACAGGAAATAGTGATTCAGTGATGCGAACAGAATTTTATTCTGCTGTAAGCAGCTCTAAAAAGACAATAATAAACAGTCATTATTAATTGAAATCAGATCAGTGCTGATTATAGCCGGGTATCGGCAACATGTTTGTAATTAAGACTATCTAGGTGTTGTTGAAAACATGCTTGTCACTTTAGGCTTATCTGGTGTCATTGCAACATGTCGTGCTAAGCTTATCTGGGTATCATCAACATGCTTACTGTTGTTATCAAAACTTTCTGTTACTTAGGCTAGTTTTATTGTCAAAACACTGTACTAAGCTCAGCTCATATTTGTTCCTTAAGCTTATAATGTATCAGAAAATGGCCAAGGTTATCTGGTTGTATTGGAAAAACGCTTGTTACTCAGGCTTATGTTTATCATTGTAATCCTGCTTGTTGCTTTAGGCTTACCTGGCTATTATTGCCAACATGCTGTGCAGCATATTTGGAAAAATATATTACAGACCAGAGGTTACAGACCTTACTCCAATAGTGTGCGGTATTTCCAGGTGAAGAGGATATTTGAAGAGGAAATCTCCATCTCTCATCTCTAGCTTACATATACTAACCATAAGCATGCAGCGCTTCATTGATGTTGATTACTTAATCTTCACTTTCTTTTATTCCAGACAGCATGTAGTTTATGGAAATATTACATTGAAATGCTCAGAAGAAGAACCCTTCTGTCTGTGCCTGCTTGACTTCAATGTTTGCCTGTTAATCACTTGCTTTTTTTTCTCTTGCACTGGTTGCTAAGCTAAACAGTCTGGGTAAGGGCAACATGCTTGTTGCTTAAGGCTTTCTGGCTATTGAGGCAACATGCTTGTTAATGGTAACATACCCTTAATCCATTACAAATGTAAAATTTTAGTTGATCTATTATTAAGCACTTAGTTTAAATGAATATAAATATAACGATAATATAAATAAGCTTTAGAATCAATTGATAAAGCAATAACAATGACTGCATGTGAGTTTAAATGTTCAAATCTCTCTCTATATATATCAACTATATAAACAAACTTCACAACTTTTACTTGCACTGATAGAGCAAGATTTTTGCTTTTAGTTGTCTTCTTTCGTAGACAGCTCTTTTCTTCTTGCTATGTAAATTTATAATTCAGAATCATAATATTCTGCAGAAGAGATAAGTAAATCGCACTGCTTCTCTCACAAGAAGAGAAGTTTCACTGTTGCACGGCATGTGATTGGCTGTTCGCTGCTGATGTCACACCTAAACTCCTATACTCAGGATCAAAGGCTGATTGGATTGGTTTGGTTTTGTCAACTCAAAACTAATCCTGTAGCCCTGAGTTTGTTCAACTACCATCATGATATAGGCCCCTGCTCACTTTGGAAAGAAATTTGGAGTTGTTTTCCCTCAGTTTGTTTCTGTCACCGGACCTTCTTCAGAACCGGTGCCCAGTGAATCGATTCCTTGGAACCGTTAGCATGCCTGCTTAACGATTCCGCTTACCGGTTCCGCTCGTTCAAATGTGACACGACGTCACACACATGCTGCGTTGTTTTGGTTCAGAACGTAGCAAACACTATGAGCAAACATGGCATCGAGGCAGAAGCACTTTGACCGCGTCCTAACTACATGCGACGCGACGGCGCGACACGCGATAAAAAGTATCACTTTCCATGTTAATCAAAGTTTAACCAGCCGCGACACGCGGCGATTCTATTTGAAACGGATCCTATTTTACTGCGACGTCGCGCTGGAACAACAATCTCAAAGTGTGGCAATGATAATATCATGTACTATTTATGTGCTTAATGTTAAAAGCGTGTATAATGTGACTGAATATCATTTAGTGCTCACAGCTTTGTAGCTGTAAAAACAACAATGGATAAGTCACATCAGATCTTGAAATTAAACAAATGGAAACAAAAACGTTCAAAATGTGAAGAAAACCTGTGTATTATTTGACAAAGATTGTTTTAGTAACTCAATAGCCTAATCCAAAAGAGCACTGTTAATATTCCAAAAGGCACAAGCTCTTCCTTAACTGTTTTCAGTCTGTGTTTTTAGTTTTTATGGCACATAAATGGCAGTTTTATTTTGTTTTTTTGTCCAGACCAATGAATGTGAAAATTATCAATTTCCTAATCCTAAAGCACTCTTCTTGATAATCTTTCAAGGCACACACTAGCGTGCCATGGCATACTGGTTGAGAAACACTGCCCTAGGCTATAGGTCCCTGGACTTTACTTTGAGAAGTAGCTCACCTACTTTTAGGGTTGTTCTGAGGTTGCTACACATAATTTGTGTATACTCTGTGCTGTGTCTTCTGATCAGATATTAAAGCGAGTTAATACAAACAAATTTGTACTTATTCCCTCACCCAATAAGAATCGATAAGAGAATTGATAAGGAATCGGATCGATAAGCAATATCGATAATGGAATCGGAATCGTTAAATTTTTATCAATTTCCATCCCTAGTCACCGTGAGCAGGGAAAAGGAGAGGCGAGGATCTAATCACAAGCAGTATTTATTAAAAAAAAACACACACAAAGAAAGATAATTCAAACAGGGAATGCTGATGACAATGATCCACACGTAATAAAAACATAAATCCAACAAGGAAGACGAGAATAATCCAACGAGGAAACAGCTGACACAACAGCCTTAAAAAATGTGTAAAGACAATGACTGACAAACCAAGACTGAAACACAGGGGTAGACAATTTTTTTGAGGAGACACTTTTTCTTAGTTTTTTGATATACACATTGGGCCCTATTTTAACGATCTGAAACGCAACTATCAAATGCGAAACACAAGTAACTTTGTGGGCGGATCTCGGGTGTTGTTGCTACTATACTGGTGGAATAAATGACTCTTGCACCCGACGTAAATCTAAAATGGGTTGGTCTGAAGTAGCTACATTATTCATAGGTGTGGTTTGGGCGTAACGTGAAATAAACCAATCAGAGCGACATCTCACATTCCCTTTGTTGTTCTCAGGCGCGCTTGTTCCATGGCAGGTTGCTATTATAACGGCGGATTTGCCGGGCGCACTCCAGAAGCGGTTCACAGCCAAGGAGACCAACGTTCTCGTCAGGGCTGTAAAAGACAGAGAAGTGACATTGTATGGGGATGGGAGAAACCCACCCAAATAAGCTTAGGTTAAACAGACGTATACTAAATGTGTAAGCTCGATTTATGCCTATTTTTTCACATCTTCATGGACACCACAATGATTTACCTCATGTGGAATATTTTTCCTTGTAATTATGTATGGTTTGTAAAAATGGCAACTGCTACATCTGTGTGTAGATGAGAGAAGCAAAGTGTATGCGCGTTGTGCACACGCTACATTATGGACAAGCATGCACCCTTAAAATAGCATCTGAACGCGCCACTGAAAATGCACCACTGACTTTATGGAATTAATTTTGTGCCAATAATAATGAACGTAACTTTTCAAGAAACTAATGAAAATATAAATGAAACTGAATAAAATATCTTTGAAACTGAAAAAGAATAAATCGCAGGCAAATTTTTTGACTTCGTTTTTAATACACTGCATGTTTTGCTAACTATTTCTCATATTTCAGTCGTTGTTCTGAACTTACAAATGCGCTTCCAGAGTTTTCATTTACACTTCTGAAGTTTTCGTTTACGCTGCCTTAGTTTTCGTTTGCTGTTCTGACACATTTCTCTCGTGGGGGCGGGGCTAGTAGCAGTGTGTTCTCATTGGCTACTGAGGTTTTTATTGACAGCTTCTTGACCTGGAAGTGAAGACGTCAGTGGTGTGTTTATGTGTGGATTTGAGCGTCTGTAAGCGCAGCTTTCTATTTCATTTTAGTGATATTAAGTTATGTTTGTTACGTTTACGCTGCCTTAGTTTTCGTTTGCTGTTCTGACACATTTCTCTCGTGGGGGCGGGGCTAGTAGCAGTGTGTTCTCATTGGCTACTGAGGTTTTTATTGACAGCTTCTTGACCTGGAAGTGAAGATGTCAGTGGTGTGTTTATGTGTGGATTTGAGCGTCTGTAAGCGCAGCTTTCTATTTCATTTTAGTGATATTAAGTTATGTTTGTTTTTTAATTGTATCTGTATTTACCTGCTGCTACTACTTTGTCGACAGAAGCTTTTAGGAGCACAAGAGATCTATTCAGTCTATTCAGGTGTAATTGTACATTAAGTAAGGAATAATTGACGACAGGCCGTTGAATTATTAGAAAAATAATGCACACCCGAGGTGGTAATGCGGTCACGACGCGAAGCGGAGTGGCCGTTCACCTCGGGTGTGCATTATTTTTCTAATAATTCAACGGCCTGAAGTCAATTATTCCGCTTATACTACAGTTACCACACCTCGAAACATTGTTCAGATTATGTATTTCAAGACGTTTGTAAAGTTTTTGTCATTAAAACGCTCTTGTATGTAGGACTAATTTCTTACGCATCTAGTCCAATGCCTCCGTTGCTAATTCCAAAACGTCATTTTAGAGTTAGTAACGGAGGTTTGAGCCACTGATAGCAGACTAAAGCTGGGGACACACGACTAGCTGACACATTCTCTGACTGTTTTCATCGACTGCAGCAGATTTTAAACACCGACTTTGAACACAGACTGAACGCGCTGGACGCGCGTTTGGGCATTATCAGTCATAAGTATCAAATTGCATTCATAACCGGCCTTAAAGTGTGTCCCCGGCTTTATGCAGTTATTAATGCAGTTATTAGAGAGAGATGTTGCAATAATGAGACAGAAAAGCATGTGCGTCAGTATTATTAGCCTATTTATTTATTAATTTAATTCGTTTTAATTAATTCGTTCATTCTTTTTTTTTTTTTTTTTTTTTTCATTGACAGATGACAGTAGACTATAGCCAAATAAAAGAAACACAAAGCCCTTTTAACAAGTGGGCCTATAAATAATTATTTATTTATTATTATCTGCAATAAAAATCCGTACTGCAGGACTATCCATTTATTTAGCCTATATTCAGTTTAATTTTCTATTGATTATAATATAGACAGGACTATATACTTTATTTATTAAAATTAAACTGCATGTTTCCATTGATTGTGAAGCTAGACATTGAAAATTGCAGATCAAGCGCATGGGGCTAAATGCTTTTTCTTGTTATGAATTGTATCCTATTTTCCGTTATTACCGTTAACTACGCGAAGTGATTTGGAACTGTAATGCGGTCAAGACCTGCCTGGAACTACTTTAGCCGTGCGTTTCCCTGAAAATAATGCACACCTTAGAACGTTCGTCAACCAATCAGATTCAAGCATTCAACGGCCCTGTAGTATAAAGTACTGTATATAATACTTAAAATATTGTATAGTGTCCAATGTTTTCGGAGAATATTTGTTTATTCCTGATGATTCTTTTACATGTTAGGCTCTGATTAGGTTGAGCTGTTACAATTTAAAGAGAATACTAGCAAACGTGTGTGATATATTCAGCCATCAAGAAAGTTTCACTTCAACCAGGTAATCAAGGTTGGCAACCATGGCCATCACACTACTCATTGTTAGCATGATATACATTTACACCATCAAAATTAATGATCACTTAAATAAGAGGAATTTAAACAATATGAAAATTACAATCGTGGCCTGCTGTCAGATGATACAGACCTCAAAGGGCATTTCATTACATATGTCACACAAAGAATGTTCTTGTTGCCATTTTTTTATTGATAATTGTATTTAGTTATTTCATTTAATTAATACTATCTTCTAACATTTAAAATTGTAAATTTATTTTAACAATCATCAACCGTTTCAATTGTGACTTATACAACCAGTTAAATGAATGTAATTGAAAATATGAATTCAAATAAATTTACATTCTTTATTGTCACTAAAGCATATACACAAGTATCAGAGTGAAAGTCTTGGATGCAATTATGTTGTGACAGGAAAGAATCCAAAAAACATTAACTGCATACTATACATGTAATGCACAGTATTCTCATGATATACAAAATGCAATTACAAATACAGAATACATTTTAAAAATGCATATACATTTTAAATGTTGCAAAGATTCTTTGAACATTTCCTGTTGCAGTACAAGTAACAAAGCAATCCCAGATGTATGTGACTTTCTTCTTCACATAAACATGAACAAAGATTTTTAAGGAAATAATCCATCTCTGTGAGTCCATATAATACAAGTGGATTGTAACCCACGTACGTAAGACAGTTGGTCGGAAGTGATTTTTAATATTTAAAACAGTTTACATTATTAGTATTTATTTTATCTAGCCTATTGTTTCACTTCAGAAGGCATTGATTCATCCACTGAGGTCGCATGGATTACCTTCACGGTCACTGTGTGTGGTTTTTAAAGCGTCTTTAGGACTCGCAGAGATGGATTACTTTCCTTACAATCTTAATTTGTGTTTATCTGTAGAAAGAAAGTAAAATGCATCTGGGACAGCATGAGTGTGAGTAAAATAAGTTAGAATTTTATTTTTGGGTGAACTATGCCTTTCTTGGTATGCTAATCCAAGATCAGCATAGACTCATAAGAATAAAGTGCAACCTCTTGTGTACTTGTGAACTGTGTTTGTTTTAATCTAGAGGAAATTAGAATATTTGCTAGTTTATATTAAAATAAAATAAATCAGGTGTCTGAAGATCAAGATCCCAGTCATTCAAAGGTGATGTGTCTGAACAAGGTAAGATTATTGTCTGATGGGGACAGTGGATCTCTGGTACTATCACTCTATCCTGTGTCAGCATCAGAATTTTGTTTATGGAAAAGTTGCTCCACTCCCTGGAAAATGAGAGAGGAAATGTATTATAATATAACAATACAAACTGCTTTGAACTCCCACATACAGTAACAAGTTGCAGACTTAAAATATGTATTCCAAACAAATTATATAAATGTTTTAAGGGATTTTACAGTACTAAATATTTACATCGGAGTCATGCAGCATTTATCATCTGTAATACTGTTGAGTAACCAGTAGATGGCTGTATAGCCCTATATATATATATACTGTATATATAAACATATATCCATGGCTGTGTATTCCCTAGTTTGCTGGATGTTTTCAGCCATAATTACTTGCATGTATTAAGTTTTTAATTTGGACATATATTTATTATTAAAGACTATTAAAGATTAAACATTTTTCTCAGAAATGTTCATTTGAAGTGCAATTTTTTGCATTATTATTAGTCAAATATGGACACAGAAAAAGCATTTTGTTACTCATACTAGCTACATATAATAGCTTTATCAGTCATCTTTATTACACAAAAGTAATCAGAATAAATATTGCGACCAGGATAATTGATAATTGATCAAAATAATTGAGTGTTTACATATTATGAACAGAGATGTGTTCTGTGGTGAAGTCATGTCTCTCCTCTTTCAAAAACTCTGCATCGCAAATTAATCAGCAATTGAGAAATTCAGGTTTAAATAGCTTTATTGGCATGGTAAAAAAAAGGCTTTACATTGCCAAAGTTGAATCAGGCAGTGATTGACAGCACTCTGGTCCTATGGCATCGGTTATTGACTGATACAGTACTTTTTGTACTGTAGGCTACAGTACAGATACTGTACAGTACTCTAGCCCAATGTTGTTTGGGGTAGCTGGGGGGAAATATGATCTAATCGAAGACTGTAACCGAATGTAGATAAACAAGTCATGTACTGATTGGGCTAAGTTAAATCAAGACAACACAGCTGTATAATGTTATGGACTCTCACTGAGCTCTAAAATGCCTCTCCACCTGAAAAAAGCCAGTACTGTATTATAAATAGTATTAGTATAGTATTATTAAAAAAAAATAAAAAAATAATCAGACTTACCACGAGTAGGCTATCCAGTATCCTGATAGGGACGATGACTAATGATAATGATATCATTCATCTGTACTCTTCCTTCTATAAGAAATCATCTCAACAATATAGTGTAGCAGCAAATAAATACAGATATAAACTTAATATCACTAATATGAAATAGAAAGCTGCGATTACAGACGCTCACATCCACACATAAACATACCACTGACGTCTTCACTTCCAGGTGAAGAAGCTGTCAATCAAAAACTCAGTAGCCAACACACTGCTACTAGCCCCCACGAGAGAAATGTGTCAGAACAGCAAACGAAAACTCAGGCAGCGTAAACGAAAACTCCAGAAGCGTAAATGAAAACTCTGGAAGCGCATTTGTAAGTTCAGATCAGCGAAAGAAATATGAGAAATAGCAAAACATGCAGTGTATTAAAAACGAAGTCAAAAAATTTGTCTGCGATTTATTCTTTTTCAGTTTCAAAGATATTTTATTCAGTTTCAATATACATTTTTATTAGTTTCTTGAAAAGTTACGTTCATTATTATTGGCACAAAATTAATTCCATATGACTTTAGACTAGGTTTTTCCTGGTCTGTTGCGGAATTGTTTCATGGAACTGCAAAATAGCACCAAGGAACGTTTGCGCCGGAACACGGTGCAAAATAGGAATGATACATGCGTCGGTGTACAAAGTCAATTGCGCTGGGTGCTAGATATGGCCCATTATATAGACACACATGAATATAGTTTGTCAAGTTTAGAGAACTCCTGCAGATATTTCCTGCTCAGTGTATAGGGAGCAGTAAACTCATTGTAAGAACCGTGTTAATCAGAATGCAGTCTCTACAACCACACACATGGCACGCATGTTCTAAAGATCCACTAGTACATCAATCCCATAAATGTCATGAAATCCAATGGCAATTCTACAGTATTTGATCTGACAGGCTCCAACAAGATCACTCAATATCTGTACAACAGGGTGATCATTGTGCTGTTAGTCTTAGTAGTAGAAAATGCAAAATTATGGAACAAAATACAGTTCCCTTTCGTGGTCACTCCGAGTTACGTCGGATGACGACGAATGGGGTGGTTTTGCTTAGAAAGCCTCTCACCTTCGAGTATACAAAACGAGCCAATGGCAAGAAAATGTCGTGGGTATATAAGGAAGTACGCTGGCAACATGCAGATATGTTTTCGCTTCGGAGCCAAGAGTTTTCTTCACTCCTACAAGCCATTCTGAATCATCTTCACTCTACGAGACGAGCGGCTCTTCAGTGTGTTGGTGTGACGGCGCGTTCCAGCGAGATCGCATTGCCTGCTGCTGATCTGTGCAGTGATCTGCCGACAGTGTGTGTATTTCTTCCTCTCTCTAAAAGAGCTGCACGCGGCACGTCTTTTTCAAGACGGCTCGCCCGTGTATTTACTGGATGTGGGCGCGTGATTCATCTGCCTAACGGTCACGAGCGCTGTTTCGCGTGTTGGGCTTAATCATGCTCGGCAGCGCTCGTGGATGAGTCATGTTTTCATTGCGGGAACATGACCATCGCAATGTTTATAGATCGAGACTCAATGATCCTTGTGTGAGAGTCCCCTCTGCCACACCCCAATCTATCTCTTCCTCGAGAGGGGATACTTTGGCTGGTGGCCAGGGTGATCTGAGGGTTGGTGTGGCATAATTCCGACGAGGCCCCTGTCATGAGAGCGGAGGTCGCCACCCTACTGGCGAAGGGTGCGATCGAGACTGTCCCTCCAGCCGAAATGAAATCCGGCTTCTACAGCCCCTACTTCATTTTACCGAAAGAATCCGGTGGGTTACGGCCAATCCTCGACCTGCGCGTCTTGAATCGCTCCCTTCACAGGATGCCGTTAAAGATGCTCACGGCCAAACGCATCCTCCAGTGCGTGCGGCCGCAGGATTCGTTTGCAGTGATCGACCTGAAGGACGCCTACTTCCATGTCTCCATTTTACCTCGACACAGACCGTTTCTTCGGTTTGCTTTCGAGGGGTGGGCATACCAGTACGCGGTTCTCCCATTCGGGCTAGCCCTGTCTCCTCACGTCTTCACGAAAGTCCTCTCCGGGAACACGGGGTTCGCATCCTGAACTATCTCGACGACTGGCTGATCCTAGCTCACTCTCGAGACCAGGTTTGCGAACACAGGGACCTAGTGCTACGGCACCTAGCTCGTCTGGGCCTTCGGGTCAACTGGGAGAAGAGCAAACTCTGCCCCGTGCAGAGGATCTCTTTTCTCGGTATGGAAATCGACTCGGTCGTGCAGTCTGAGCTGACTTGCCTTCGTCTATTCGAGGGCAAGAGTGCGGTTCCACTGAAACTATTTCAGAGGCTCCTGGGGCATATGGCATCCGCAGCCGCAGTAACGCCACTCAGATTGCTTCATATGAGACCGCTTCAGCTTTGGCTTCGCGATCGAGTCCCGAGTTGGGCATGGCAACACGGCACGCTCCAAGTCCCAGTGACTCCGGCCTGCCGTCAGACCTTCACCCCATGGATGAACCTCAGTTTTCTATGGGCCGGAGTGCCCTTAGAACGAGTTTCCCGGCATGTTGTTGTATCAACAGATGCCTCCACCACGGACTGGGGCGCCATGTGCAATGGACATGCTGCCGCGGGCTCCTGGACAGGACCCCAGCGCCTTTGGTATGTCAATTGCCTCGAGTTGCTGGCTGTACGTCTCGCCCTGCACCGCTTCCGTGCGTTGCTCAGGGGTCAGCACGTACTAGTCCGATCAGACAATACCGCGACAGTAGCGTACATCAACCTTCAAGGTGGTCTACGTTCCCGCCGTATGTCGCAACTTGCTCGCCACCTCCTCATATGGAGTCAGAAGCATCTGAGGTCGCTTCGAGCCATTTATATCCCGGGAGACCTGAACCTTGCGGCCGACGAGCTGTCTCGGCTTCGGCCTCTCCCTGGAGAATGGAAACTCCATCCCCCGTAGGTTCAGCTGATTTGGGATCAGTTCAGGGACGCACAGGTAGATCTGTTTGCCTCCCACGACTCGTCCCATTGCTACCTGTTTTATTCCCTGACCGAGGGCACGCTCGGCACGGATGCACTGGCGCACAGCTGGCCGCGGGGCCTACGCAAGTATGCGTTTCCCCCAGTGAGCCTTCTTGCGCAGACCTTGCACAAGATCAGGGAGGACGAGGAGCAGGTCGTCCACATCATCGTCCACGAGACATGCCTATGCGTTAAAGTGGAACCTCTTCGTCAACTGGTGTTCTTCTAAACATCAAGAACCCACGAAATGCCCGATCAGTGTCGTGCTTTCCTTCCTGCAAGAAGGGTTGGAGCGAAGGCTGTCTCCCTCCACCCTGAAAGTGTATGTTGCCGCCATTGCCGCACATCACAACGCAGTTGATGGTAAGTCTCTGGGAAAGCACGACCTGATCATCAGGTTCCTGAGGGGAGCGAGGAGACTGAATCCTCCTCGTCCTCCCCTCGTACCCTCTTGGGACCTCTCAGTGGTTTTAACCCCCTGGGGTCGGCGGTATCGCCGGCGATACCAGCTCGCTTTTTTTTTTATCAGTGTAAAAGAGACTCATAAATACTCTATTGACTTTGATTTTCCATAGGAGTTTCATACATCAATCAATTCTGTTAAGTGTGTATTTTTTTTGTGTATACTCACAATAAAAACAAAGTGAAAAATAAAGAAAAATAAACACGAAGCGAGTTCTGCCTTCTCTCTGTCAGTTAAGTCTGAATTCTGAAACACGTCCGAAAATGAACCATAACTCAGCGAATACTCAGTCAAACAGTCACACAGGCACACAGGCATGAAGCTTGAATTCTCTTCTTTTAAATTAAGTAATTTTTATAAAAAACAAATATTCTCTGTTTATGTAATATGAATGAAAAGAGAGAGATGTCAGTCGTTCTCATCTCAGCTCATTACGTTTTAATTTGACTCCGCCCACGGAGAGCGTGCGCTATTCAAACGCAAATGTGAGGCGATCCATGCAATCCTGTGAAACGCCCACATCAGCTGGATAACACACACTGCGAGTTCACTTTCAGACTGTACTTTACGACGCTGTGAGGAATAATCTTGATAATAATCCTGGAAAATTTACCTCAGAAGTTCTAGAAGTTTCATTTCGAGGAGCAACAGATCCGGCTGAGGAATAGGTCAGTTCTATATTTGCTTTGTTCTAATCGCAAGTGTCTGTACACGCAAAAAGACTGTTTAAATATGAATCAGTTTTCATAGTCTTGCTTTATCACATATTATTTTAAGACATTCTGTGCGTGAATGAATGAATGCACAGATGCGCGCTGTTGTGTAGCTACAACAGCTGGCACAAATACTGTTTCAAAATGAATCGCGTTTCTGTGTGTGAATGAATGAACAGCTTTTAGCAAACTCTTGCTATACTAAGATGAGTAAAAATCGTCTACAAAAATCGGATAGATTATAAAGTTTTTACTGTAAAATACTGCCACATCAAATAAGCTTATAATGTTGCCAATTTCTGCTCATGTGTTAAATATATATATATATATATATATATATGTGTGTGTGTTTTGTCAAAAATAATCAACTAAGATATCCTTAACTTTGAAATACGTATGATAAAATGTATTTATATATATACATACATACATACACACACACACACACACACACACACATATATATATATTAGTGCTGGGAAAAAATTAATCGCGATTAATCGCATCCAAAATAAAAGTTTGTGTTTGCATAATATATGTGTGTGTACTGTGTATAATTATTTTGTATATATAAATACACACATATGCATGTATTTATTTAAGAAATATTTGCATGTATATACTGTATATACATTTATACATAATTTATATTATATATAAATATAAATAATTTATATATAAATAAATAAAAGTCTTAAATATATACATGCATATTTGTGTATTTATATATACAAAATAATTATACACAGTACACACACATATATTATGCAAACACAAACTTTTATTTTGGATGCGATTAATTTTTTCCCAGCACTAATATATATATATATATATATATATATATAATACTATTTTTGTCAAAAATAAAGTCATCAACTAAGATGTTAGATGTTCCAATGTTGGCTATATTCAAACTAATGAATACATATGATAAAATGTAGGCCTATAATAATTTTTTTACAAAGAAAGAGTACACTTGAAATATTGTTGAAATTGTAATTATTGTTGTAATTGTAACCTTTTTAATAAAATAGCAAAACATATTTACAAGATAGATGTAAGCAAAATCTTAAATGGTCAATATAAGTCTTCTTCTAAATATATCTTTGGTCCTTGCATTCATTCTTGTGGCTCAGTCAGTGTCACACCTGAATGAATGGCTCATTATGCAAGTCATTACACATAATGGGTGGGACATTGTATTCTCAGGTGTAAACCACTCCTCCTTCACGCCCCCCTCGCATATTGGCTTTCCAAGCAAAACCTGTCTTACACAATTTAAATCAATGTATTGTTTTATGTGAACGATAAAGCAAGACTATTTTCACATAATTTTGAAGCCAGAACTCGAAGCGACAACATCCATTAGTCAAAAGTCTTGTGGACACATATTTAGTATGAGTTTTGTGGTCTTATTTCAGCAACTTTCGTTTTTATTTAATAACCACGCATAAACATTATTCTCTTAAAAATACAAACATCTACATACATGTTGCTCACATATTATGGTAGCCCTGTTTGTGCTATATAGAGTGAATTTACACCTTTGCCATTAACATGCTTATAAATAACTGAAAAAAGCACAAATGTCAGGGCATGTCTTTTCACCAACAAACAACAATCACCAGAGACCTGCTTATCATCCTCCAAAAAGGAACTTTCTGAACAGATTTTGTGATTGATGTGTAGTCATTTGGATGGTTTTAAGCAGTGGATTGAGAAACTGAAGGGTGATATTTGGTGGATTGAGATTGGGCCTGCCGGTGGTAGTGGAGCCATTTTCCTCTACCTGGCCGGCTTCAGGCTTCCAGCCACCACCACCAGGCCGGCTTCAGGCTTTCAGCCACCACCACCTGGCCGGTTCCAGGCTTCCAGCTTCCAGGGTTAGTAGAACATGGCTCCTCCAAAGTTGAGGAACACAGAGGAGGAATATGCAACCATCATTCAGGTAAATGAACTGTTACAACAGCAAAAAGATATGTTCATGGCTCTGTTAAAGCAACAACAGGAAATGTTCAAGGACTTTGTTAAAATTATTATGGACTCAGTGAACACCAGAATGGATAACGTTTCCAAAGAATTACAAGAGCTAAAAGCAAGTTTACAATATACACAGAAGGACGTAGATGAACTTAAAGTCACTCAAGCTAAACAGTCTGAGCATGGAAAAATCACAGAAACTGATATAGTGAAAATCTGTGAGAGTCTGCAAGTTATGTGTGACAAACAAGAATATCTTGAAGGTCAATCAAGGATAAATAATATTGTGATTGATGGTGTTCCTGAATCCACTGGCGAATCCTGGGCAGACTCTGAAGAAAAAGTGAAGGACATTTTTAGGCAAAAACTACAACTACAAAGAGACATGGAGCGTGCACACCGAATAGGAAAACCTGAAGCTGCTAGAAATAGACCAAGATCTATTGTTGTTAAATTTCTGAACTTTAAGGACAAAGCTGCTGTTATGCAAAGAGCAAAGAACCTCAAGGGCACAAACATTTTCATTAATGACGATTACACTGATGCTGTGCAGTTAAAAAGAAAGGAATTGATGCCAAAGTTGAAAGAAGCACGTGACAAAGGAGACATTGCCTACCTCAGATACGACAAACTCATCATCCATTCCCGCACTAGCACCCCTAAGTAATCTCTGCGCAACTCTGAAGGTATGACAGCACATAAAACTCATGTACTCATTACCAAGAAAAGGCTTAAGACTAGCACATATTAATATAAACAGTCTCAGGAATAAAATCAATGAAGTTGCTGAACTGCTAAATGAGTATAAAATACACATTCTTGCTATCTCGGAGACTCACTTGGACTCTTCCTTTGATGACACAGAACTATTTATTGAAGGTTACAACATATACAGAAATGACAGAAATGGTTTTGGTGGTGGAGTAGCTTTTTATATTCAGAATCACTTGCCAGTAAAAATAAGAACTGATTTAATGAGTTTTAACATCAAAATATTATGGTTGCAAATGCATCTACCTCACCGAAAGTCGATACTTCTGTGTTGCTGTTACCGGTCACCAAGTGCCAATTGTGAATATCTTGACACTATCTGTAAAATGTTGGATATAAATACTAATGTAAGTCAGGACATATATTTCATGGGTGACTTAAACATTGACTGGTTTTCTAAAGACTGCCACTTGAAAAAAAAAACTGTTAACTACTGCAAATGCATGTGGACTTACTCAACTTATAAATAAGCCTACAAGAACATGTTTTAAGAGCGACGGCTCCAGAACATCTACCTGTATAGATCATATTTTCACAAACCGTCCTGAACTGTGTAAAAAGGTACTGTCTATTCCCACTGGTAGCAGTGATCATAATCTGATCATTTCTGTTTTAATAACCAAGCTGAGTGGATCTGGAACTGCAGTCTTATTTAAAAGATCTTATAAATTGTTTAAAAATGACAAGTTTATTGAAGATGTTCAAGCTATATGTTGGTCTGATGTGTTGGCAGCTAGTAATCCAGAAATTGCCCTCTTTAAATTTAATAATTTATTCTTGTCATTGATTGAGAAACATGCGCCTTTAAAGAAGTTTACTGTCAGGAACAACGTCACACCTTGGTTGGATGATGAACTGAAAAATTCTATGAAAATAAGAGGTCAAATGAAAAGAACAGCAGTTACTACAGTAAATAAATGTGATTGGGACCTATATCGTAAAATGAGAAATTCTGTTACTAAACTTAATAAAAAGAAGAAGAAAATCTATTTTGATAATCATGTTAAAAACATAGGTAATGATAGTAGGAAGTTACGGGATGTTTTAAATCAATTGACTGGTAAGAAAAATAAAATAATTCCATTTTTTCTGGAAACAGGGGATAAATTTATAACTAAGCCAATAGATATTGCAAATTATCTTAATGATTATTTTTGTCACATGCCTGTCCTGTCTTGTGCTGCACATGGGTGTTTTGTTATTTTGGGCCATGTGCTCATGTCATTGTCTGATCCCTCCCACTTGTTATCTGATTATTGTTTGAGTTCTTCCACCTGTTCCCTCCTGATTAGTTTCCCTTTATAAGTCCCCTCTTGTTTGCAGTCTGTGTTGGTACATTGTCTTATGTTTCCTGTTCCCCGTTATCCTCCAGTAAGTTCATGTTCTGGTTTTGTTTTGTATTTACTAGTTATGTTTTCCCCCTCGTGGGTTTTGTTTTGTGTTTGTTTTTCTTTTTGTAATTAAACTATCATTCTCCTGCACTTGAGTCCTTGCACCTTTTTGTATTATATTCAGCCGTGACATAATGTACCGACCAACTGAGGACTCAGCAGAAGATATGGGCATCTTCCTTTTCCCATCTCCCTGCCCCTCCGCTCAACAAGTAGATCATCGTAGCAAACTCCTTTCGCTTCAACAAGGGAATGCCAGCGTAAAGGAGTTTGCTCACCAGTTTGTGGTTGTAGCGGAGGGGCTCAACATCAGCGATGCAGAGCTCAAGGACACTTTTAACACCAGCCTTAATATGCCTGTGCCTGCCTGGGAGATGGGAATGCTGGGTATATTGTCATTCTGGCAGTTTGTGGGGTATGTTTACCATCGCGGATGGGGGGGTGGTCTTCCGCCTCTTGGCCCACCTCCCATTTACCTCACAAACTCCCAAGTCCCCAGTCCTCCGATGACCCCTTCGGGGAGAGGGAGGAGGAAGAGATGCTCCGGCCCATCTGTCACCTACTCTGAGGTGGTCCCAGTTCCGGTGGTCCCAGTTCCGGTGGTCCCGAGACGGAGGAGGAAAACCTTCTTCGTGACAGTTCCGGTGGTCCCAGTTCCGGTGGTCCCAGTTCCGGTGATCCCGAGTCCGGTGGTCCCAGTTCCGGTGGTCTCGAGTCCAGTGGTCTGGAGGAGGAAGACTTCCTGCCTCCCCAATGGCCCGGAGGCTGTCCCCTCCGAGCAGCCCGCTGTCGTCCCGGAGGCCGTCCCCTCCGAGCAGCCCGCTGTCATCCCTGAGATCGTCTCGGAGCCGCCCACCATCAGTCCGGCCACGGCCAAGAGAGTGGTCTTCCTTTTTATGCAGTGGCGGTACTGCAGGCGTGGAGGAAGCACAGGACGTCTGCCGATCCAGAGACTGTTCCTGAGCCTGTGTCTTCGGACAAGATGGTCGCTGCCGAGTCTGTTCACGTCACGCCTGCCGAGCCAGTGTCTTCAGACAAGATGGCCGCCGCCGAGCCTGTTCACGTCACGCCTGCCGTGCCTGGGTCTTCGGACAAGATGGCCGCCGCCAAGAGTGTTCACGTCACGTCTGCCGGGCCTGTGTCTTCGGACAAGATGGCCGCCACAGAGACTGTTCACGTCATGTCTGCCGAGCCTGTGTCTTCGGACAAGATGGCCGCCACAGAGACCGTTCACGTCACGTCTGCCGAGCCTGTGACTTCGGACAAGATGGCCGCCGCCAAGCCGGTGGTGTCTGTTCCTGTTCCTGAGCCGGTGGTGTCTGTTCCTGTTCCTGAGCCGGTGGTGTCTGTTCCTGTTCCTGAGCCGGTGGTGTCTGTTCCTGTTCCTGAGCCGGTGGTGTCTGTTCCTGTTCCTGAGCCGGTGGTGTCTGTTCCTGAGCCGGTGGTGTCTGTTCCTGAGCCGGTGGTGTCTGTTCCTGAGCCGGTGGTGTCTGTTCCTGAGCCGGTGGTGTCTGTTCCTGAGCCGGTGGTGTCTGTTCCTGAGCCGGTGGTGCCGGTTCCTGTTCCTGAGCCTGTTCCTGTTCCTGAGCCTGTTCCTGTTCCTGAGCCTGTTCCTGTTCCTGAGCCTGTTCCTGTTCCTGAGCCTGTTCCTGTTCCTGAGCCTGTTCCTGTTCCTGAGCCGGTTCCTGTTCCTGAGCCGGTGGTCCCAGCTCTTTTCAGGTCATTGACCAGCTCCTCCCGTGTAGTTCTGGGCTGATTTCTCACCTTTCTTAGGATCATTGAGACCCCACGAGGTGAGATCTTGCATGGAGCCCCAGTCCGAGGGAGATTGACAGTCATGTTTAGCTTCTTCCATTTTCTAATGATTGCTCCAACAGTGGACCTTTTTTCACCAAACTGCTTGGCAATTTCCCCGTAGCCCTTTCCAGCCTTGTGGAGGTGTACAATTTTGTCTCTGTCTTTGGACAGCTCTTTGGTCTTGGCCATGTTAGTAGTTGGATTCTTACTGATTGTATGGGGTGGACAGGTGTCTTTATGCAGCTAACGACCTCAAACAGGTGCATCTAATTTAGGATAATAAATGGAGTGGAGGTGGACATTTTAAAGGCAGACTAACAGGTCTTTGAGGGTCAGAATTCTAGCTGATAGACAGGTGTTCAAATACTTATTTGCAGCTGTATCATACAAATAAATAGTTAAAAAATCATATATTGTGGGGGTTTTTTTTTGTTTTTTTTAGATTATGTCTCTCACAGTGGACATGCACCTACGATGACAATTTCAGACCCCTCCATGATTTCCAAGTGGGAGAACTTGGAAAATAGCAGGGTGTTCAAATACTTATTTTCCTCACTGTATATACATCAGCAAGTACACAAATGGAACTAGAAACTGTTTTAAATATAGAATTACAATATGTAGTAGACTGGATCAAATTCAATAAACTGGCACTAAACAGTAAAAACTAACTGCATGATTTTAGGTTCAAATTATAACATTAATCAAAATCCTGTAATTAATACTAAAATTAATAACGTAATTATTAAACAGGTGCACGAGACCAAACTGCTGGGTGTAACAGTTGACTCTAGATTATCATGGAAAAAACATATTAATAATATTATTGCAAAAATGGGAAGAGGTATATCTATTATGAGAAGACATGCAAATTTTTTAACTTCAAATATTATGAATTATGCGATGAAAGCACTAATATTGACATACCTCGACTATTGCCCAGCAGTTTGGTCAAATGCCACTGGTGAATATATGAATAAATTACAACTTATACAGAATAGAGCTGCTCGTGTAGCACTTAGGTGCAGCTATAGGAGAAATATTATATTAATGCACAAAGATCTTAACTGGTTGTTGGTCGAAGATAGACTGTTGTATTCACTGTTAATTCTCATAAGAAACATTTCCATCTCAAAATTGCCTTCTGTTTTGTTCAAGGCATCTTTCTTTCAGTGTAGACAATCATCAGTACAGTACCAGACATGCAACTAAAGGCAACTTCACCTTACCCATAGCAAGAACAAATGCCATAAAAAACACTGTTATGTTCAGAGGTATGAAGGAATGGAATAAACTGCCAAAGCATATCATACTTACTAACAATGTCAATAAATTTAAATTATATGTAAAACAGCATCTATCAAAATAATACATCTGACTGTTTATATTTATTTATATATGTGTGTGAATATGTGTGTACATGCACATGTGTAGGTATATTTATAGGCGTATGTGTATGAATGTATTTTTATATGTGTGTATATTTCATGCCCGTATGAGGGTACATATGTACGTTGATATGTGTATATACATGTGTATATGTATGTGTATATGTGCATGTGTATGTGTATTTACCTTTTCCATTTATTTGTTGTATTTTTAATGACTTTTTTATTTTTATGTACATATTTTTCAGGACCCCAGGAAGAATAGCTGCAGCACGGCTGTAGCTAATGGGGATCCTTTCAATAAAAACTAAATAAATAAATAAATGTCAAAACATCCCAAGGGCCCCAAAAACACCTTAGACCCCAGAGGGTTAACTGCCCTGCAGAGTGCTCCCTTTGAGGCTCTGCAATCAGTGGAGCTTAAGTTAAGCTGTCAATTAAGACAGTGCTCCTGGTTGCATTGGCCTCCATCAAGAGGGTAGGGGACCTGCAGGCATTTTCGGTTGACAAAGCGTGCCTGGAATTCGGGCCGCATAACTCTCACGTGATCCTGAGACCCCGGCCTGGATATGTGCCCAAAGTTCCCGCCACACCCTTTTGAGACCAGGTGGTGAACCTGCAAGCGCTGCCCTTGGAGGAGGCAGACCCAGCCTTGGCACTGCTCTGTCCAGTACGCGCCTCCGTGCTTACGTAGACAGAACGCAGTGTTTCAGGACCTCAGACCAGCTCTTGTCTGTTATGGTAGGAAGCTGAAGGGAAAGGCTCTCTTCAAGCAAAGGTTGTCTCACTGTATAGTGGACACCATTGCTTTGGCATACCAACAATGTCGACAATGCCCCCTTGGTGTGACGGCCCACTCCACTCGGAGTGTGGCATCCTCTTGGGATCTAGCGCATGGCGCCTCGCTAACAGACATTTGTAGAGCTGCAGGCTGGGCGACACCTAACACATTCGCGAGATTCTATAATCTCCGAGTGGAGCCAGTTTCTTCCCATGTACTCGCTTCAACTGGCCGGTACTAGATTCTGCTCAGGTGTCTTCGCTTGCTCGCCATTCCTCTCCACGGACGGGATACGTGCGATATTTCCTCAGGTGAGCCTAATAAGCCCTGAGCACTGTCGATGTCAACGCCAGAGTTATGCCACCAGCAGCTTTCGCGCTTGGCTAGGTGCCTCCATGTGCATGGTTCCCCCTCTGGGCGACCCCCACATGTGTATTTCCACTGTAAGCCTAGTCTCACGACAGGGAGCTCAGACTTACGCAGGGCACTGGAAGACAGCCGAGGTGGCGTGATTAGACTGGGGACCCCATTCGTCGTCATCCGACGTAACTCGGAGTGACCACGAAAGGGAACGTCTCGGTTACGTATGTAACCCTCGTTCCCTGAGTAGGCTCGTTTTGTATACTCGAAGGTGAGAGGCTTTCTAAGCGAAACCCCATTCGTCGTCATCCGACGTAACGTCTCTGTTCCCTACTCAGGGAACGAGGGTTACATACGTAACCGAGACGTTCAGTATAGTCCAGGGACCTTTCCAAAGAAGAACTCAATCTACAACTACACACTTTATATTAAAGCACTTTATATTAAACGTAAGAGCAGACACGGCTATGTTTTTACTTGAATGTGCAAGGCTTCCAGTGTCAGACACTTCCATAATACTGTCTATTATGCTGCTTGAAGTTGCAAACGGGTATTTGCTATCATATCATTTAAAAAAAAAAAAAAATCACAATCGCTGGATTTTATCGCATACAGTTTTATGTTTACTGGACTTTTTGTTATTCACCTATAGTGGCTAATGAATCGGAAATTGTGCTCATTCACAGGAAATAGCTTCCACATTGAAAATAGGTCTGGACAAAGGTGAATAGGTCTGGACAAAGAATTTGACCAATTTCTCATTGTGACGGGAACATTCTTTCATTCAAGTAATTCCAAAGGCCTGGAAAATCAAAACTGATACCCTGCCCATTATAGTTATAATAAGACTGATCAGAAATGGAAGCCATGTGGGTGTCATGATAATACATAATGTCATCTATTGAAGATGAGAGACTGTAATTATCATTATTATAATTCTGGTGAGGAAATATTCTAACAGCATTAATCACCTGATTGAATCAATTTCTAATTAAAAAAGGTAGAGACAGGTAGATTCACATATTCATAAATACTTTTGTCACAAGGACCGATCCTGAGCTTCTTCTTGGCCTTAGATCTGAAGTTCCTCAGTCTTGGCTTTGGGAAGAGGTGAGTTATGCAATCTATTCCCTAATGTTCTCAAATCACTTCTCGGGCCTCTCTTATTAACAGGACAGCATGTTCTAATCTTCAAAGCTGTTTAATCATGTTTATCTGCGCTTAAGAGGATACTCTGCTCATAAGGATTTAGTCCCAACATGCTTGAGTGAAGACAAGAAATAAGCACAATTTGAGATTAACATGGATACACTGTATGCAGCTCTCTAACCGGGTCTCTCACACATACTAATGAGCTATCACAATATACTGTAAGAATGACAACTGCCAGATTTTCTAATTAATGTTTTTAACAAGGATGTAATGCAAGAATATAACAGTGAATATACCAGTCATCTTTGTACCTTTAAGGCACTGTTTACATATGGTATATTACGAAGGGTCATTCCATGTCAAATCAACCAAATTTCAGACACTTCCTCAGCTTATTATGTTAATATATTTTTTTGGGAAAAAAGACTATAAATAGCGATGAAAACCAATTTATTAAATGTAATTAACGTATATTGACTGAGTAATCCATTATTTTGTAGAAGGGGTCAAAATGTAAATTTTCTGCTGAGAATTGGAGCCAAATTACAGAGGGATAAAAATGACTTTAGAAAGATGCCAGCCACCCTATTTTATTTTTACATAGGGATTGGTAGGTCTATTAGTTAAATCTGTTTACTTTAGCAATATTTGTTGCAAAATTATTAATTTAAATGTTAGTGCATAGTAAAGACATTAATATAAAGTGGGACAAAGAAATGTGTCTTCTAAGTATGTGTCTGTCACTCACTGTGGTAGTCCTGATAATGTTGTATTTCATTACTTCCAGATGACATGCTGCACATAATGCAACATGGGGGAAATGTATTAATTTTTAAATACATGTAAGACATGGACAGCATCACCTGTGAATTAAGACAGATTACGAGAAAAACACTGTGCAAGCACATGTTACAGTATATAGTGAGAAACATCTTGACATTTATAAAAACCTTTTTGGGGTCAACTTGGAAGGAAAAGGGGGGACAGTGGCACAACACAACCCCACTGTGTGTTTACAAAAATGTTACAAAGTTATTTGCCTACTAATTTAATACCATCTGCAGTCTTGTGTTCCACAACTACATTTCAGCAGCTGCTTTCCCATGCTTTAAAACTTAACTTTCTTGTCCAACTTCCAGGGTACTGTGATGAAATTAAACGTAGTATATTTTTCACCTAACATTTATAGCATTTATAGCACTCCAGGGATTAACTCCCTGAAAATAATTCAAAATGTATTAGTCACTACATGATTTAAATGGCATCACTTATGCATGTGAAACTTTAAAAATACTTTTCAACGATTACAGTCTGATTTACACAGGGAGGTTCAATGATGGCTTTAAAAAAAATAAAAATTATAAATCAATAACAAAGCTTCACTGACATATTTAATATAAAACTGCAGTCTGCAGTTTTACTGTATATATTGTGTGTGTGTGTGTGTGTGTGTGTGATTGGTGTGGTCCTGGTAGACCCTATGTTATGGGTTATCCCCAGAAAGATGGCAATATCCAAAATCCTTGTCCTTGAGGGGACATTTTTTGGCCCCCATGAGGATAAGCCTTTTTCCTCATGGGGGCCAAAAAATGTTCCCTCAAGGACAAGGATTTTGGACCCGAGTCATTAGTGATGTTTTTTGAAAATGTAAAAATGCAGATTTTCTGTGATGGTAGGTTTAGAGTTAGTGGATAGAATATAGCTTTTACAGTATAAAAATCATTATTTATAGAAAGTCCTCATAAAAAAATATTTTTTACATCAGGCTTTTTGCTCATATAGTGTGATATAAGAGAATATGGAGCTCATACTCAAGGAGAAAAAAAAAACCCTTTTATTCAGAGGTACCAACTGAGTAAAAATATCCAATTTGGTGCAGTGGCTAATATTTCTATGACCAAAACATATGAAGTTCTGATAGTTTGTAATGTAAATCAGTGAGATCTGTATAACAGTATAGGCTATAGCAGATTACTTACATAAAATGCATAGATATATCAGTTGTCAATCTAGATCCAATAATATGTAGTAAGATAAGATTAAATAAAAATCTTAAAAAGTTTTATGACCAAAGCTCTGTAGTTTTTGTTGGGGCAAAAGAAAATGCAACGCATCACATTTTAACATTTAAAAAAAAGAAAAGAAAAAAGTGTTATATTGATAAACATAAATTGCTTCAGTCCAGGACAGAGTTCATCTTGAAATATCACTGTCTAAGAATATAAAAGTTATTCTTAATCAGTAAGGATTCCACAGCAAAAAGGCATGTGCACGACCTGCGAAGGGGAACATTTTTTGGAATTATTCTAAAAGGCACTTTTCTTGCTAAAGAAGTATAAACTATTAATCAGACGACAGAAGGCAGTAGACTGAGTACAACAGGTTTTTTGTGATTGTTTTTTTAAACAAAAATTCTGTTAGGGAATGAGTTAAGGTTAGCATAAAAAACAATAGAAGCATATTGGAAATTTGGAATGTTCCAATTTAGATAGCTAAGTAAACATTTATAACAGAGACAGGCTATGTTATGAGTTATATTCAAACCCACAGTTCAAGCTATTATCACCTCCTAACAAACCTGTATTTTGTTTGCATCTTTTCAGAACATATCATTTGATCTTTCCAGTTCACCCCTACAGTGACAAGACTAATACAATGTCACAAATCATCAACACCTGACCCAAGGTTTACGACTCAACACTCTTATTGGCAAAAACTGGGAACTTAAACTGCTTTTGCATTTATTCTGTGCAGTGTTGTATGTCATCCATAACAGTCAGCTGAACTAATAACATTACTTCACTTCTTGCGCCCTCAATGACATTTGTTATACATTTGTTAAACACAATCATCTCATTTTCCTGTGCGGATCAGAAACAATAAAGCAACAACATTGAAGAAATTACATTATAGCACAAATGCAATAGAACAAGGCAGAGATGTTATGGAAGATCATATTATTTGACTAGCATCATCCTAAATCATATTCTTATTTATGGGTGCAATTTGCACTACTGAAGCATCATACCCATTCAAACTGAGTAAGAACTTTTTGAACCAAGTGATGCAATTTCCAAATAATAATAATACATAAATAAATAAAATAATGTAGACTATCTTTAAAAATTAGACACGAAAAGTGGAAAAATAAAATGTGTTGGCTGAATTCACACATTCACATGTCTAAATTTGAGTTCTGAGTAACATGTTTACCAAGTCTGAGTAAAAGTGTTTAATGTCTAAATAAATTTAGACATGTGAATGTGTGAGTTCAGCCAACACATTTTATTTTTCCACTTTTATTTACTATAATCATGTCTAATTTTTAAGGATAGGCTACATGATTTTATTTATTTATTATATTTTTTTGGAAATTTCATCACTTGGTTCAAAAAGTCCTTGGTCGCTCAAATAGAGTTGCATTTTCTGAAAATGATTTGCTTTAAAAATCATTATCTACCCTCTTCTGTATCACTTGAAATTTGTATTATGTTTTTCCCTTTTTTTCACATAACACAGAAAGAATTAGGCTAATATTGTTAGCTAATACTGAGCTGCCTTTTTACAAACAGCAAAAAATATAACTAAAATGCATGTACGCTGAATTCTCGATATCACAATCTCGATTTAAACAGTAGCCTACATATAGCGACAAATGACTGTCACTGTGAGTGTGTCATTGAATCACTCATTCAACCAATTCATTCAAAAATGCTAATTCATTCAGGAACAAAACAGCAGTCTTTAAGAGTGAGTCATTGATTTAATCAATTTGTTAAAAATTATTTGTAGCCTACATAAAAACACAAATAAAATGAACACATCAGGGAAGTTTTAATCATATATTCCCTGATTCTCTTTAGTTGTGGCAAACTAACTTAATAGGAAGCTAAATATTTTATGTAAACTTTTAATTAAAATATTTCATTTCAATATTTCAAATTTACTTGGACTGAAAAATAACATTTTCTCAGAACCTTTGGTAAATTACATGTTTTGTTTAGTAGCTTTACATTCAGGTTTTAGAACAATGACTGACTTTTCTTTAGAATTTTGAGAGAATATTGATCTCTTTTTTAAGCAAAAAAAATAAAAAATAAAATCATTTTCAATTTATCCAGAATCATGCAGCTCTAAAACTGTGTAACTATTTTTGCTCAACATACATCAATCAATCAAGCCAAAGCAATTGTTGACCACAGTCAACACACATTAGTATGGCGTTTAGTTCCTTAATGAATCGTTTTTTGAATGAATCTTTTAAATTTCGAACTTTTTGATTGTTTCTTACTCACCAAAGCACGAGTTGACAAACCCGTACCACATGCACCCGTGTCTCCCCACCAGCCACCGGCCGCGGATACTGGCTGCGAAGCTGAGCGTGGTGCCGAACAGACACACGAGCATGTCACTCACACTGATGTTGAGCAGAAGCATGTTCACAGGAGTCCGCAGGGTCTTGAATTTACAAAACAGAACGAGGACGATTAAATTGTTTAGGATCCCGAATACCAGAATAGATCCCAAAATAACAGCGACCACATTGTGTCCCGTCCGTGACAGTTTCTCAGCTGGAGTGTCGCTCCAATTCTGATCTAGCGCGGACAGCGTGTCATCATCATCCGTGCCGTTCGAAGTGTAACTGAAATTAGCTTCTTCAGAAAACATCTTTGCTTTACTCAGTTCAGCTGATATCACTTTTATTGCATGTTTGATGCATGGAGGAAATTCTTTCGGAGCTTCCCCACACCTGAGCGTGGACCATGCCATTCACGAGAAGTTCTGTGAAGAATCGCAATTCATGCTTCATCTAATACTGTGGTCAAATCCTCACACAGCGCGAGAATAAACTTGCTGGGCTCAGCAGCCCACATAAAAAGCCTCCCAGTCCATCACAAACAAATAGGATATATAGGTTAAGCGTGTATGTTAAGCTTCATGTTGGTCATTTCGGAGGATATGATGCTGTCGCAACGTGTTATAAATTCAAGTCTGCAGCTAATGCCACTGCTAAATGTAAAGCAGAGTCTCAAACAGGTTTTCTACATACAAACAGTCAAAAGTCGAAAAAATTAAGTTAATCTTATCTTTAAATGCTGAGTAAAATAAACAGCAAGGCACATAAAAAGTAACGGTTACCAAGACACGTCCTTGTTTTTCCTGCTGCTAATGCGTTAAACGGCGAGGCGCTCACATCTCGAGTTTGCCACCTCTTCAGAGCACTTGTAGAGAGTGAGTGCGCATTTGTGTGTGGAAGAAGCCTTGAGAGTGACGTCGACACTCCATAGTAGCTAGCCTATGATCATCATAAGTAGCCTAGTGCATTACATTTCCATGTTGTACACAGCGGACTATTTGCACATAGGCCTAAATAGACATTTAAGTTATACTGTATGTGTTAGCTAGACTCTGGGTTTAATATTTGAATATTAAAATAGGCTATTAAATTTTTAAAGAGCAAAATGTAAATGGTAACGTACAAAAATATTAAACAATGTCCAAAGGGCAGCACAGATTATAATTAATGAATTGTACACATACAATTTTTGGCTACACTTTATTTAAGGTTTCATACACTGTAACTAGGCTATACATTTAAGTACTGAGTAATGTTATGTACATAGGGTTAGGATTAGGGTTTGGTTTGGTTTGGTTTAGGATTAGTTGCATGTTATTATGCATAATTTATAGTTATTCCTATAGTAACTACATGTAACATAATGTAACAATGACACTGTAACATAAAGTGTTAACCTTTATATATATATATATATATATATATATATATATATATATATATCCCCAGGTTTTCTAAGGTTTTCTAGTGTGGTTTTATTATGTTCACTTTCTTCACCAAGCTATATAGCAAACATATTGTATTGTTTTAATGTAAGGAGGACAGAATTCACTATACTGTACATATACAGTATATATATACAATATATATATATATATATATATATAATATATATATATAAATCAACAGGAAAAACCACCTCTAGGAAAAAATATATATACAGTATTTGTGTAATTCGATCTTATAGCCCTTGTGGCAACTTCCTTGTGTGACAATAGCCTTTTTCTTTTTTGAAAGCTGCTCAGGGCTCATTTTAAAAGTGAAAAATTCCTGTTTTATGCATCTCAGAAAAAAAGGTACAAAAGCTGTCACTGGGGTGGTACCCTTTCACAAGGTACTATACTATTTAGGTACTAATTTATACTATTTATACTAATATACCCTAAAGGGGTAAAATAAATAAATAAATAAATAAATAAAAATAACAAAGATACCATTTGAAACTACGATAGCTTTTGCACCCGTGAGTGTGGATGGCTGAGATTGACAGGTCACTAGGTGGTCATTCAGTTTGGTCTGAGGATGCAGAAAGTTTGCAAGAAACATCGGGCCCATCCCATGCATTTCATCTCCTATAGTGGTGATCAGAAATTGTTTTGGGCTTGAATACTGTGTCCACATGATCAGACCACCTGAAATGGCAAATAATACTCAGTGAGTGTGAATGGTGTATTTTGTACTGACTTCAGTGATCGGATTCAGATTATGTAATACTACTACTGTTACTAGCAGGGGCACTGTATTATTTATTTTTGTTAGTTAGTTAGTGCACAATTATTAGGGAGATTACAAACAAATTAGATATTGAAGTTGCTTCTTCCTTAAACTGTACAGTTTAAAGACTCTTGATATTCTGCATACAAGGAAAGATGTATTCCAGCTCAAGTTTTCTGACCTTGTCCAACCACTTGAATACCATATATTTTAATGCATGGATTTATGCTCACCATGACCCTGTCTGTTTAGTCATGCTCTGGCAATTATTTCAATATTTAAGGCTAAACTTTTTTGCTGAAGGCCTGTAAATTCATAATGCATTGATTAACCTTGTTACATGTCTTCCCACTGTCTGACATCCAGACATCAGTACAGCACATCCATACATATGTAGTAACTACACCAGAGTCACACCATCACTTGGGCAGTAAGGTTTCCAACAGGACCTCTGTATCAAAAGATGTTTATTCGAATAACTACCCATCCACATCTATTCATTGCAACATATTAAAAAAGCTCTCACTTTAAGATCCAATATTCTTTATATTTTACAGATGGATACTGCACATTAAAGACAGGGTTTCTGCACATGAAACTAAGCTCTTAAGATTCCTCAGGGCCATGACTCATCGGCCTCTGAAAAAAGCACAATATGACAATGATCTCATATTATAAGAAGTGTGACATTTGAGCTGATCCAGAGGTCCATTAATGAGTCTATCTATAGTGCTTATAATGTGTGGAGTGACTGACATCACGTATCTGAAAGAAATGCAAAACAGACCAAAATGTCACAAATCTCACAAGTCTAGCATGATTTAATAGTAAATTCGATGTAAATGGGAAACTGCAGACAGTATTGTGTAGTAAGACGCACATCCTGATTTTGCAGAGTTAGAAGTGTTCCTGGGTCAGCAAATTTTGTTGATCCTGGAGCAACATTCCTGTCCGAAAATGTTATGCTAAACCTAACCCTAACCATAAGTTATCCCTAAAATTTAGAGGGAAATTGTGGAAAAGATAAGCACCTGATCTGGTTGAAAGCCTGAACTTGTCCCTCAAATCTGATTGGTTGATTGTAATGTTGTTCCAGGATCAACAAAGATGTTGATCCAGGAACATGCTGAACTTGGTGAAGTCAGGTTCTGCTATAAGACATGGGCCTCTGAATTCAACTGGCAACAAATAATCATACAAATGATCCAGGTCAGTCAACTAACAGGTTTAAGAGAAAGTTCTTGATATATATGAGCTTCATTCTTCTCACATCATTAATCATTAACTCAGCCTTATGTTAGTTATGTGAAAACTGAATTTTAGCATTTTTCATTGCCAGCTAAATGTGATTTTATTGATGAGTTTACACTCACCTAAAGGATTATTAGGAACACCTGTTCAATTTCTCATTAATGCAATTATCTAATCAACCAATCACATGGCAGTTGCTTCAATGCATTTAGGGGTGTGGTCCTGGTCAAGACAATCTCCTGAACTCCAAACTGAATGTCAGAATGGGAAAGAAAGGTGATTTAAGCAATTTTGAGCATGGCATGGTTGTTGGTGCCAGACGGGCCGGTCTGAGTATTTCACAATCTGCTCAGTTACTGGGATTTTCACGCACAACCATTTCTAGGGTTTACAAAGAATGGTGTGAAAAGGGAAAAACATCCAGTATGCGGCAGTCCTGTGGGCGAAAATGCCTTGTTGATGCTAGAGATCAGAGGAGAATGGGCCGACTGATTCAAGCTGATAGAAGAGCAACTTTGACTGAAATAACCACTCGTTACAACCGAGGTATGCAGCAAAGCATTTGTGAAGCCACAACACTCACAACCTTGAGGCGGATGGGCTACAACAGCAGAAGACCCCACTGGGTACCACTCATCTCCACTACAAATAGGAAAAAGAGGCTACAATTTGCATGAGTTCACCAAAATTGGACAGTTGAAGACTGGAAAAATGTTGCCTGGTCTGATGAGTCTCGATTTCTGTTGAGACATTCAGATGGTAGAGTCAGAATTTGGCATAAACAGAATGAGAACATGGATCCATCATGCCTTGTTACCACTGTGCAGGCTGGTGGTGGTGGTGTAATGGTGTGGGGCATGTTTTCTTGGCACACTTTAGGCCCCTTAGTGCCAATTGGGCATCGTTTAAATGCCACGGCCTACCTGAGCATTGTTTCTGACCATGTCCATCCCTTTATGACCACCATGTACCCATCCTCTGATGGCTACTTCCAGCAGGATAATGCACCATGTCACAAAGCTCGAATCATTTCAAATTGGTTTCTTGAACATGACAATGAGTTCACTGTACTAAAATGGCCCCCACAGTCACCAGATCTCAACCCAATAGAGCATCTTTGGGATGTGGTGGAACGGGAGCTTCGTGCCCTGGATGTGCATCCCACAAATCTCCATCAACTGCAAGATGCTATCCTATCAATATGGGCCAACATTTCTAAAGAATGCTTTCAGCACCTTGTTGAATCAATGCCACGTAGAATTAAGGCAATTCTGAAGGCGAAAGGGGGTCAAACACAGTATTAGTATGGTGTTCCTAATAATCCTTTAGGTGAGTGTATCTCACAGCTTGTTTTTTTGGCCAAATAACCATGCTGCAAGAAACCCTTTATAAAACATACGATTAGAAAACCTTTGAACAAACGCCTCGGTTCCCTGAAGAGGGAACGAGAAGTTGCGTCGAGATTGATGCTGTGGGAACACACTGCGTGATTGCGTCGTGAAGCACTTGTGAAATCAGTCCAATGGTGTATAGGCGGGTGACATCATGGCAGAAAGCTACAAACTGCTCTCAGACCAAACATTGTCAGCTTCTGATAGGTCGCAGCCAGTGTTGGGAGTAACGCGTTACAAAAGTAATCTATTACAGTAACTTATTACTTTTTGTTGTAACGCAGTAGTGTAAGGCATTACTAATCAATTTTCAGTAATATTTTACTCGGTACATGTTCAGTAACGCTTGCGTTACAGCACACTTTTAGCCCAAAATTTAATTGTTCAAAAAAAAAAAAAAAAAAAAAAACGGGGGAAAAAACAGCCAGACCGCGAGACATTAACGAATGAAAAATGCCTAAGTTATTACATGTTCGTGGTCAGTCAATAGCCGCGTGTGGTGTCCAAGTTTGTAAATAATGACTAAATGACAGCTTCTGATATATTTGTATGGCGATTTATTTCATTCATCTCCCTCTTGCTGGTGTACCTTTGTATTGTGTGACATAGTCCAGTAAAAGCGTGTTTAGGGCAGGTTTTACAGGAGTGCCGCGATCATGATTTCGGTCTCTGTGATCGCGCTGGCCAGTGGAAAAGCGGCTAATAATGAGAATATGGTAGAAGAAGACTGTACATTCGCAGGATGGACGTACGCGCATTACTCTGTTTGTTCTGTGTTTTCTTTCTAACCAGAGAGCAGTATGTTTTCTTTCGTTTTGAATTGTTCTGTTTAAAAGTAGACATGTCTGACTGTGAGGCAAGTAGACTCTGAGTTTCGGTTCATTTATGAGACGCGCTTCAATTCACGCGCGGGCACCTCCGTGCCCTGATTATCTCGTCTACTATATTTACTTCTTATTTATTAAATCCAAGCAATCGGTTGATGAAACATTGATTAAAATTAAGATACAATTAATACAAAATGAAATTCATTTTAAAGAAAGGCTTTGTGCTTTCTGTTTGAGGTCTCTGTGAAAGTTTTAAAGCAGTCTTTTAGTGCCGCTTTCAGAGCGCTCACGTCCGTAACTGAGAACTGACACGACCATTGTTTTTTCCTCATGAATGCGAACACGAAAAATAAAATAAAATAAAATAAAATAAAATGAATATATTATGTTCTGTGGAGAGCCAACCCTTCTTCATCCGGTGGGTAGTATTAATTTTGGTTTGCTTAGCGTAATTCACAGAATTACTAAAAAATATTTTGCTACCTAAAAGTTAAAGATTTTTTTGTGTCACGCATGCACACGTCTATTTCCCTCAGATTAAATATAAAATGCATGTGTGTAGATTGATATTTTTCTAATATCTGGTCTCCTTTATTAAGGGAGTAGCCTATGGATATATAAACAGTCGTTTCAATATATTGGTATTAAATGCATTTTCTGAGAATTTATATTTCACGTTTTTACAGCAAATGTCAGGTCCACGCTGGAATAGCTCAATTTTAAAGAATTATTCTCAACTAGTTTTGTGGTGTAGGTCCGTATTTTATAATGTTAATTTAAAATAATACTAATAGTAATTTAAAGATGTGGTAGCTTTGGATCTGGACGGGAAGGATAACTCTGGGAATTGGAAGGGGAAGTTCTGCCTTCTCACACCGCGCACCGTGACACAGTTTCGTGGATCTGAGTGTCGCGCTTTCATATCACATATCTTTACAGCCCTAGTCATTTTAGAATGTTAAGTTCTACTTCTGTAGTTATTTTGGTGAAAGTAACTCAAAAGTAATACAGGAGTAATGTAACGCATTACAATTCTGAGACAGTAATATTGTAAGGTAAAGAATTACTTTTAAATAACAGTAACAAGTAATGTATAATGTATTACAGTTTGGAAGTAACTTGCACAACACTGGTCGCAGCAAGTCGATCACAGGCACACCGGAAGTATTGCAGGGCGATGCAACAGGTTACAGTCGTAACCGAGGCGTTCCCTCAAGGGAACTCGCGTTGTGTCGAGATTGACGCTGTGGGAACGTGTATACCAACACCACCATAGTGACCAGTGCCTGTCTTGTGTGAAATAAGGCGAGCACAACAAAGACAGAATCACCTGGGACCCAGGGGTGAAGCCCAAAACTAGGTTGTAAACCCGACGAGTGTGTGCGGAAAGGAACAGCCCGCCGCATCACAGACCTCTTGTAGGGATACCCCTAATACAAGGCTACAAAGCCACCATACTCCTCCTGCTCCAACAAACCACAGAGGAAACCAGTTTGTTTCCTGTGCAGGGAGCTCTAGAGTGATCGTGGCCTCAACATCCCCCCCCCCAGAGGCCAATCCCACACTTCCATAACTCTGTTCTCCAGAACTCCCGGGAGTAGAACAATCAGGGAAACCATGTACAGACACAGCACAGTCATGTCTGCAACTCCATATGAGCTCCACCACCTTGGGGTGGAGTCTCCCTTCCCTGGGCCTCAGACCCTGCCTCGACAGGATGTCTGCTGGATCTGGATGAAAGGCTGAATAGTATATTAATACATTCATCTAACTCCTCAAAGATCAGATGAGTACATATTTAATTTTCTCAAAAATGAAAGCCAAATATCAACCAGACAAGTAGAAGGTCTAGGTGAAATGCTGAATTTAGTGTATTAATACAGACATTAACTCAGATGAGTATTAGCTTTTAATTTCATCAAAATTAAATGCAGCCAGATATCAATCAGATAGAAAACTTGGTCTGGATGAAAGGTTGAATTTATTGTTTTAATATATCTACTTTCAAAGCCAGACAAATATTTAATTGAATTTCTCCAAATTAAATATTATAATCAACACAAAAAGAACCATAAATAATCGTCTGCAAACACACATCATTAGTTTGCACACAATCATAAGAGAAAGAGAGAAAGGGAAATTCCCGTCTGCTTGGTTCCCTGTGCATATATTGCGGACCCATAATCTACACGTTGCCTCAGCAAATGTGAGATCCGAGCCACATCCCCATTCGTAATGAAGCGAAGGCAGGGAGGAAAACGCCATCCAAAATGCTGTTTTCTCACCATTGTACTCCTGTCTAGATATATAATATGCTCGTGGACAAACAACAATAAATAGACAGAGACAGTTTCACACAGAGCGCTTGCTGAAGATACAGAAGCTGACAATGTTTGGTCTGAGTGCGCTTTATAGCTTCCTGCCAAGACGTCACCCGCCTGTACGCCAATGGCCTGATTTCACAAGTGCATCACGAAGCAATCGTGCTGCGTTGCAGTACTGCGTTGCAGTTCCTGTGTTTTCGATGATAACTTTCGAACTAATCACATTGCTGATCGATTGCTCCTGTCAGTCTTGCTGCTGCTGCTGCTGCTGCTGCTGTTGAGTTGGTTTGCGTCTGTATGCTTCGTATATCTTTCGGTTTTGAATCATTATTTACTATCATTCCTTGTTGTTTATACTGCTAAATATAGCTTACTCAACATCACACATTAACCTACATCGCTAGCTTCAATCTAAATCGTTATTGCTAGCACAACACGCTAGTAATTCGCTAGCCTGTCAGCGTGCCATCCGTGCGCTCTTTATTTATTTTTTCACTCGCGCCTTTTACAAGTTCATCAAACAACTTAGGTGAGTAGGATCAGTCAACAAACATGGTGAGTCATGTCATCTTCTTCTCTTATTGTCACTTGCACTTCATGTAACATGTATAGCATAGCCTTCTCTGTCAGTACAGGATTTACATGTGATAAATGCAGGGAGATAGTCAGGCTGACGGAGAAGATTTCAGAACTAGAGACACGCATCCAAACTTTAATCAAGGCCGTGACAATTAATAAAAGTGCAAGGGCTTTAGATACTGCTTTGGATGCGACTAGCTTAGTGATAGGGGTGTGCTCAAAATATCGATTCTTAGATACATACCGATATAATAAAAAAAGATACAGTATCGACATTCTAGCCCTTAGTATCGATACTCCGCCCAGCCATTAGGGGGCGCAGCGGCGCCCGCGAGTTTAAAAAAACTCATGGAAAATGTCGAAGATTTTAGAAGCGCCGTTGTCCCTAAAGGCAGATGTTTGGACACATTTTGGTTTTAAAGCAAAGGAAGGAAACCAAGGGATCGATAAAACAAATGCAATCTGCAAGCATTGCCAGGCTTCTATACGCTACACCGGTAATACAACTAACCTGCGCGCCCACCTGCAAAGACACCATGCAGACAAGCTAGCTTCGCCGCAGCCCAAAAAAACACGGGACCCCACGCAAACTACTTTGGACAACACAACATCCAAGCTTCCATCTAACTCAGTCCGTGCACAGAAGATTACGGAGTCTGTGGTGCATTATATTTGCAAAGGTTTATGTCCCTACAGTGTTGTCGAGAACACAGGCTTTCGCTTTATGATCAACACGTTAGATCCCCGTTATGTGATCCCTACCCGCAGCTACATGACCGACAAAGCAGTACCGAGGATGTATGACAAAGTCAAAGACAATGTTAAGTCAGCCCTGAGTTCTGCCCCACGAGTGGCACTGACTTGTGATGGGTGGACATCGCGAGCCACGGAAGCTTTTGTTACAATCACTTGCCATTACGTTAACGAGGAGTGGGAACTGATGTCGCACGTTTTACAAACGCGAGCCATGCACGAGAGCCATACGTGGTCAAACATTGCAGAGTTACTGAAAGCGGCGCTGGAGGAGTGGGATCTCGTATCCAAAGACCCAGCTATTGTGACTGACAACGCCGCAAATATGAGCGTCGCAGCGGAGCTTGCCGGTATGTTGCATTTCAGGTGCTTCGCTCACACTTTAAACCTTGCCTCGCAGCGTGCACTGAAGCTTCCTGCTGTCGCTCGTTTATTGGGACGTGTTAGACGGATATCCACCTTTTTTAAGCGCAGTACCACAGCCAGCCACGTACTTCGACAGAAGCAGAAGTTGCTCGAGTTGCCTGAACATAAACTTATCACTGATGTTGTGACGCGCTGGAATAGCGCGCATGATATGCTCGAGCGCTTTCTTGAGCAGCAACCCGCTGTCTCCGCTGCTCTTCTGTCCAACGAGCTTAGGAAAACCGAGAAAGAAGTTTGCACCCTATGTGAGTCGGACATTACATCTGCGGAGGAGATAGTGGATGCAATGAAGCCCATGAAGATTGCTACTCTTGTAATGTCAAAAGAAAGCTCTCCAACACTGTCAGTTGTGGCCCCTCTTCATGCTCAGCTCATCCAGGATTTCCAAGAGAGCAGAGCAGATAGTGAGATAGTGAAAGAAATCAAAGCGGCTATTTGCCAAGATTTGAGCAAGAGGTACATGGATCAGCAGAAAGAGACCATGTATGTATGTTCAGCACTCGATCCAAGATTCAAAGCTTTGCCCTTCCTTCCTGATGATGAACGAGAGGAAATATACTTGAGAATCACTGCAGAAGCTCGAAGAATTCAAGAACTATTTCAGGTAAGCCCTTTCACTGTGTCATTAACATTAGCATTACATGGTTAAAAAACATAAAAAACAAACAAACACACACACACACACACACACACACATATATATATACACCAAGTGTAATAAAACGAAATATTCAGTTTCAAATTCATAATAGTATGTTAGAGCTTAAAAAACTAAATGGTTTCAAACATATACTTCATGTAAAGTCCACTCAGTTGGTGGAAAGAGCACCAGAATGAATATCCACTAATGTCACGCCTTGCCAAAGTGTACCTGTGCATTCCAGGGACTAGTGTCTCCTCGGAGCGCGTTTTCTCTACGGCAGGCGATATTGTAACCGCACAGAGAAGTGTACTAAGCTCAAAGCATGTTGACCAACTTCTGTTTTTGAACAAAAATCTTAAGTCATAGGATAAAGCTAGCATTACCAAGAGTATCCTCAGGTTATTGTTTTGTTGCTGCAGTGATTTTTGTTCAACCTGCCTTTTTGAGGACAAACCTGGTTTAGCCTTAAGATTTTAAAAATCCATCCTGTTATGAGGTAGATTTGTTGTTGTGCCAAATGTTAAAGCAAGATGTAGCATTTAAGTGATTTCATAGTGAAATATGTTATGGCAGTACATGGTGTCACAAAAAAGAATTATAAGAAGATTTAATAAGAAGTTAAGAATAAGAAGAATAATAAGAAGATTTTGTGCTTGTGTGAGCTCAGACTGTACCCTTGGAAAGTTAAATGTTGACTTGTGGTAATTTCCAGATTAATACAATTTGTGTACAATTAATCAGAGCACTTAAAGTTGCAAATATTTAAGCAAAATGCACTTTGTTATAATGCACTTTTGTCTTCAATAAATTGAAGAAAAATGCAGAGTTCTGTTTGTTGAGTAAATGTGTTCAGCATTAACTAATTGGCTCTAGCCCATGTATTTTTATTGAATCGTATCGAATCGTGTCACATTGTATCAAATCGTATCGAGACAGCTCTGTATCGAGGTACGTATCGAATCGTGACCTGTGTATCGAGGTATGTATCGTATCGCCAGGTTCTCCAAGGTATACAGCCCTACTTAGTGAACTCTGTACATTGTTCGGTTCCGGCTGTAGAGCCCATGCAGCAGGGCAATTGGGTGACGGTGAGACGCTGTAGTTGCACTGCTCTTCCATTCTGATTACCATAACAAATAGATTCTCCTCACTCAGTGAAACACCCACTGAGAATCCTGTTGAATGTGCCCTAGTTATTGGTGATTCTATTACACGGAACGTGAAAATAGAGACACCAGCCACCATAGTCACATGTTTGCCGGGAGCCAGAGCGCCTGACATCAAAGCAAATTTAAAAGTGCTGGCTAATGCTAATCGTAAATTCTCTAAGATTATTATTCACGTCGGCACTAATGATGTTCGACTCCGCCAGTCAGAGATCACTAAAATTAACGTTAAAGAGGTATATGAACTCACAAGTACGATGTCAGGCACTGTAATTTGCTCTGGCCCCCTTCTTGTTCGCCAGAGTGATGAGATACTTAGTAGACTGTCCTCACTCAATGGCTGGCTGTCTAAGTGGTGTCCGCAAAATAATATAGAATTCATAGACAATTGGAAAAAATTGTGGGGCAGACCTGACCTGTTGAAAAGAGATGGTATTCATCCCTCCTGGGATGGTGCTGCTCTTCTCTCTAGTAATATGGCACATAGTCTTAGAGCTCAAACATGAACTGGGTAGTGATGTATGTCTCGAGACCGGTCTCGAGACCACTTTTACATGGTCTCGGTCTTGTCACGGCCTTGACGGTCTTTGGTCTTGGTCTTGTCTTGGTCTCGGACCTCTCGGTCTTGTCTAGGTCTCGCTGTCTCAGACCAACATAGTGGTCGGGGGATTTAGCAATACAATACTACAATATCCACGACGACACAACGTTCGATAATGCAACATTATTATCCGCAACGGAACGGATTGAAGCGCGCGTCCGAGTGCTGACAGTGCGGCGTGTGCTCGAGCCACACGAGAAAACACTGTATCCGCGGCCACTGATCGCAGCGGCAACGAGCACTTTGATCACTTGGTTTAAAAAACACATATCAGTAACATGATGGGTTTTAACTTCATTAACTGCACAACTACACAACTGACAGATGACTTTGAGCGCACCGCCAACGGTGTGTGTGTGTGTGTGTTGTGTGTGTGTGTGTGTGTGTGTAACCATAGCGACAAAACGACCAACTTTCGGATCCCGCACTTAAGCCTATAATTTCGTTTTTAAAAATGTAATTAAGTATTTAAAAGTTGCAGAATGGGTTCATTTGGAGTCTGAGACTCCGAAATCGGCAGAGATAGGCAGGCATTTGCTTAGATGAATTTGTGTCTTTGATATCTCTGTGTGTGTGTATGTTGTGTTGTTGGTGTTAGACTAAATAAATGGTCTTTTAAATATCATCTGCATATCTCTGTTGTGTTGACTAAACATTAGGCCTAATCCAAGTTTATAATTGTGTATCTTTAATTTGATGTTATACGTTTTCATCTACACATTAATTATAATTTCAATTGGTTACATATTTCTCATTCTTTAGACAGTTGTTGGAGGAGCAAGATGGTGTTGGAGGTGTTTGATGTTTTGTCAGATGAACCAGTCAGTACCAGTCATGTCAGTCCTCAACAGTACACAAAAGTTAAGGGAGTCTCAATCCTCTAATAGTGCAGTAACAGCCGTCATGCAATTGCTACACATAGTTGATCTCACCCAATCTGCAAAAACACTTACAGTGAGCTCACAGTCACACACATGACATGGTCTGTCTCTGTATTGTTCTGCCTGTGTAGTTGAAGTAATACCATCTAATATGCATTGAATGTAAACTGCGGCTGAACCCTATGCTGCTGTTCTTGAATTCATACAAGTTATTGCTTAGCTTCAACACTAGTCTGTTTTTTTCCCCTCCGGTCTCGACTTGGTCTCGGTCTTGGTCTCGACTTGGTCTTGGTCTTGACTTGGTCTCGATACCCTCTGGTCTTGGTAGTGTCTTGGTCTCGGTTTAGGCGGTCTTGACTACAAGTCTAGAACTGGGGCTCAGGTCAGGAAGCAGACAGACTGGCTAAACCGACCGTCTGCTAGTTGTCTCACGTCAAATTTGCTGACTTTCTATCAGAGTTAGTACTGGCTGCAGATAAAGTCCTAATTGTTGGTGATTTTAATATACATGTAGATAACGAAAAATATGCATTGGGATTGGCATTTAAAGACATTATTAACTCTATTGGAGTTAGACAAAACATGTCAGGACCTACTCATTGTCGTAATCATACTCTAGATCTAATATTATCACATGGAATCAATGTTGATGCCGTTGAAATTCTGCAGCAGAGCGATGACATCTCAGATCATTATCTAGTCTTGTGTGAACTTCATTGAGCCAAGGCTGCAAAGCCGACTCAGTGTTACAAATATGTTAGACCTATCACTTCTGCCACTATAGATTGCTTTATTAATAATCTTCCTGATCAGTTTCATCATCTCAGCATTCCAGATAGCTTAGAAGAACTCGATATTGCTTTCAAGGCGGTAACTTCAACATTACATCAGCGTGATATATATGGGAACTGTATTAAATCCTGCCATGAGCGCAGTGAAGATAAGCCCAGATAACAGGGTCAAGCTACACCCACACATAAGAGACAGACAGTTCTTTAGCCAATAGCTGCGCTGCTTGGAGTACTCACATCTGATAGGTGGAACTAGACCAATGAGACGTCTGCTCCAAATTTATCAGAATTTGCATATTCCAATGCAATGAAAGCGAAGGCTGCACTGATCAAGACACAACACAATAAGCACTCAAGCATGAGAGTTAAACACAGTGTCGACAGTGTTTGCGCGACATCTGTGTCAATATAATAGCCATAAACACAGAGTTAGCAGCATAATGGTAACTACTGCATAGCTGGTTATAACAGTGTTTATAATACGTAACTCACCGAAAGCACTTGTGACGCTACAGAGGAAACATCCAGCTTGTAAAACCTGGCGAATGTGTTCTGAGAAGACCAGCCAGCAGCAAGACATAAATCATGGATAGACATACAGTGAGGAAAATAAGTATTTGAACACCCTGCTATTTTGCAAGTTCTCCCACTTAGAAATCATGGAGGGGTCTGAAATTGTCATCGTAGGTGCATGTCCACTGTGAGAGACATAATCTAAAAAAAAAAATCCAGAAATCACAATGTATGATTTTTTTAACTATTTATTTGTATGATACAGCTGCAAATAAGTATTTGAACACCTGAGAAAATCAATGTTAATATTTGGTACAGTAGCCTTTGTTTGCAATTACAGAGGTCAAACGATTCCTGTAGTTTTTCACCAGGTTTGCACACACTGCAGGAGGGATTTTGGCCCACTCCTCCACACAGATCTTCTCTAGATCAGTCAGGTTTCTGGGCTGTCGCTGAGAAACACGGAGTTTGAGCTCCCTCCAAAGATTCTCTATTGGGTTTAGGTCTGGAGACTGGCTAGGCCACGCCAGAACCTTGATATGCTTCTTACAGAGCCACTCCTTGGTTATCCTGGCTGTGTGCTTCGGGTCATTGTCATGTTGGAAGACCCAGCCTCGACCCATCTTCAATGCTCTAACTGAGGGAAGGAGGTTGTTCCCCAAAATCTCACAATACATGGCCCCGGTCATCCTCTCCTTAATACAGTGCAGTCGCCCTGTCCCATGTGCAGAAAAACACCCCCAAAGCATGATGCTTCCACCCCCATGCTTCACAGTAGGGATGGTGTTTTTGGGATGGTACTCATCATTCTTCTTCCTCCAAACACGTTTAGTGGAATTATGACCAAAAAGTTCTATTTTGGTCTCATCTGACCACATGACTTTCTCCCATGACTCCTCTGGATCATCCACATGGTCATTGGCAAACTTAAGACGGGCCTTGACATGTGCTGGTTTAAGCAGGGGAACCTTCCGTGCCATGCATGATTTCAAACCATGACGTCTTAGTGTATTACCAACAGTAACCTTGGAAACGGTGGTCCCAGCTCTTTTCAGGTCATTGACCAGCTCCTCCCGTGTAGTTCTGGGCTGATTTCTCACCTTTCTTAGGATCATTGAGACCCCACGAGGTGAGATCTTGCATGGAGCCCCAGTCCGAGGGAGATTGACAGTCATGTTTAGCTTCTTCCATTTTCTAATGATTGCTCCAACAGTGGACCTTTTTTCACCAAGCTGCTTGGCAATTTCCCCGTAGCCCTTTCCAGCCTTGTGGAGGTGTACAATTTTGTCTCTAGTGTCTTTGGACAGCTCTTTGGTCTTGGCCATGTTAGTAGTTGGATTCTTACTGATTGTATGGGGTGGACAGGTGTCTTTATGCAGCTAACGACCTCAAACAGGTGCATCAAATTTAGGATAATAAATGGAGTGGAGGTGGACATTTTAAAGGCAGACTAACAGGTCTTTGAGGGTCAGAATTCTAGCTGATAGACAGGTGTTCAAATACTTATTTGCAGCTGTATCATACAAATAAATAGTTAAAAAATCATATATTGTGATTTCTGGATTTTTTTTTTTAGATTATGTCTCTCACAGTGGACATGCACCTACGATGACAATTTCAGAACCCTCCATGATTTCCAAGTGAGAGAACTTGCAAAATAGCAGGGTGTTCAAATACTTATTTTCCTCACTGTACCTCTAGACCAGGCCAGCGAGGAGGCGATCGCCCTCGTTGAATGAGCCCTGATGCTAAGGGGCAATCTTTCCCCTGGCATTCGTAAGCCAATGCAATAGCATCCACAATCCAGTGAGAAAGTCTCTGTTTTGAAACAGCACGTCCCTTAGTACATCCACCAAAGCACACCAACAGCTGGTCCGACTGACGAAAGGTGGCCGAGCGATCCACGTACATCCACAAAGCCCTAACATGGCAAACAGCACTCTGAGCGTCAGCATCACGTGAGGCTGACGGCTCAGCAGATAAGGCAGGCAGGGAAACAACCTGTGCTCTGAACGGTTTCACGAGTTCACACTTACATATAATTTTGAGGGAGTAAGATTTAATGCGTATTTGGCGTGCTGTCCGGAGGGAGGGCTCCGAGCTCGGAATTCAGCCCGAACCCAGAGTACTCCCCCCGCATGTAAGTGTTTAGAACTAGAAGTGTGGAGAAGGGGTGGTGGGGGGATGCTGCAAACTGTCAATGGATCGAGGTAAGACTGCTGAGTCTATATATACCCTCTTATCATTGATTGCTGAGTGCTATCCACTCGTGTTAATTATCAGAACGTGCTCCTCCCGAACTTAGCTAATAAAACTTCATGTATTGAGAGACTTCGGAACGTAGCCTGGTCTCGGCCGGAGAGTGACGCTGCAGTCTCCAGGTCCGAAACAGATGTAATCGCCGTTCACAGAGAACGCGTGTAAGTCTCCAATGCGCTTCGCTGAAGCGAGAGCAAGAAGTAAGGCCGTCTTCAGGGAAAGCTCCTTAACCACAATCGAAGCTAGCGGCTCGAACGGTGGTAGAGATAGAGCCCTCAAAACTAGAGCTAAATCCCACGGCGGCACGGAGGGTGGCTGTGAAGGACACAATCTCCTCTCTCCCCTGAGAAATCTGATCACCAGAGCGTGCTTACCGATCGATTGCCCGTCAACCGGGGAACGAAAAGCAGCAATAGCGGCCACATACACCTTCAGCGTGGAAGGCAAACTCACGCTATCCATTCTTTGCTGTAGAAAGCGCAAAACATCCGACACGGAACAGATCCCCGGGTCAATATCGATGTCCTGGCACCATTTTGCAAAAACTCCAGAACATTAAGGCGCTTGGTAGAAGGCGTGTGCGCCTCCGCGAGTGTGATCAGCACTTGTGAATGCAGAGTGTCCCACTCATCTAAGGTCCCCGCAGCGGCCACACATAAAGGTTCCTCAGCTCAGGGCTGGGGTGCCATATCGTGCCGTTCGCCTGAGACAGCAGGTCCTTCCTGAGGGGGATTTTCCATGGGGGAGCCACCAATAACTCTCTCAGGTCCGCGAATCAGGGCTGATTCGGCCAGTTCGGGGCCACGAGGATCACTGACGCTTTCTCCTCCCTGATTTTGCACAACACCATAGGCAGAATCTTCACCAGAGGGAACGCGTAAAGGCTGGCCAGCGCGATGTCAGAAGAGCATCTCCCGTCAGCGGGGAGTGAGATAGCAAGAAGAACGTCTGACAGTGCATGTTCTCGCTTGTTGCAAACATATCCACTTTCGACCCTTCCGAACCGATCCCAAATCATTTGGACCGATCCAGGGTGAAGCCTCAACTCTCCTTGAGGAATCCTGTTGCTCGAAAGCATGTCCACTCCATGGTTCAGGAGACAGGATGTGCGCCGCTCTTATGGAGAGAAAGTGGCGGCCCGCCCACAACAGGAGACTCACTGCCTGTTTGAACAGAGCTCTGGAGCGTACCGCCCTGACGATTTATGTACGAGACCACAGACGTGTTGTCGGTTCGAATCAGTACATGTTGCTGCTCCAATTTTGACCGAAAGGCTTCCAGGGCTAAGGACACCGCCTTTGACTACAAACGGTTTATGTGCCACCCTCTCTGTGACTCCGACCACAAGCCTGAGGCAGGCATGCCTAAGCACACTGCTCCCCAGCCTGAGGTTGACTCGTCCGTCGAAACCACGGTGCGCTGCGTCACAATACCCAAAGGAACTCCTGGGCTGAACATATCCGGGTTGCTCCACAGTCTCAGAGTGCAGATGCAACTGTGAGTGACCGTAATGCCCTTGTGGTCTGAAGACCACGCTCTCGGCAGAACTCGAGTTTTCAGCCAAAACTGCAGCGGCCGCATATGCAGCAGGCCCAGATGGCACACTGAAGAAGCCGCCGCCATCAGTCCCAGAAGCCTCTGAAATTCCCTGCCCTGTCTGAAACGGCGCAGAGTTGATGAGATTGTCTCTATGCGCTCTTTAGAGTCCAAACATACTCCCAGATCTGTTACAGTCTGACTCGGTATAAACACACTTTTCTGCATATTCACACGCAGTCCCAATCAATCAATCAAAATTAACTTTAGATGGACAATAACTTTATCGTAGAGCTCTTGTAAAGCCTAAACAATCTGTTACGGTAATTTCCTATTATCACTGTAAAGCTGCTTTGAAACAATCCATATTGTTAAAAGCGCTATATAAATGAAGGTCACTTGACTTGACTTGCAGTTCTCGACAACACGAGTTCTCTTCCGTCAAGAACGCCGGTGAAGATTCCCCTGTCGGCCACGGGAGGTCTCACTCTCCTGAGTACTAATGTTAGCTTTGGACTCCATTTCCCAAGAACCCACATACAAGGACTGATTACTGCACACCTGATCCTTATCACCAGACTATTTAAACCCTGCTTGTTCAATCACACATTGCGAAGTCTTGTTTGCCCCGGCTGCATTTCTGAGCGTTATTATATTATTGTATCTTCTGCCTGTGTTTTGACCCAGCCTTGGATTACCGTTTACGACAATTCTCTGCCTGCCCTTGATCTCTGTTTACCTGGACTCTCACTTCTGTCGTTGGCTGCCTGCCCTGTACCACTGCCTGTTTTGACCACGTTTGATGTCCTGTCTCTGATATTGTTGTTCTCCCTGGTATTTTCGACCCACGCCTGTTTGTACACTGAGCTTGCGCTATTTAAATAAACTGCACATGGATCCGACTCAGCCTGAGTCTGTGTTACACCTTGAAAGGGAACCTAAGATCTGTACTTTTTCTCTGTGCAGCATATTTTGTTTTTATTTTATTCTCTAAATATAATGGGAGTTTCCACCTCAGGATAAAAAGGTAATTCTGACAAACTTTAAAATAAGAAATAAAGCCACATTGTGACTACAAAAAATATATATTGTAAAAACTGAGTGACACAACACAAGTCACAAATTTGATATCTAGTCACAGTTAAAAGAAATATTCACAATCATGAAAAACAACATCACCGTACTACGGTACAATATATAGTCACGCGGTTTGCCCTTTGATTGCAACCTTTGGAGTTCCATCTCCTGTCAGCCTTTAAGCCGTAGACAGGCCGATGCTGTAGCTTTTGCATCTCTCCTCGCTAGGCGCAGAATACTGTTATCTTGGACCTCCCCACAACCCCCTTCTATTTCAGTTTGGCTCAAAGATTTGGTCTTTTTTTAAAAACTTGAAAAAATTAAGTACAATATCATAGGTATGGGAGAATCTTTTGGCAAAAAATGGCAACAATTTATTACATTCTTTAATGACTTACCAACCTTAGACGTGGAATGAGTGGGGGTTTATATATATATATATAAATTATTTTTTATATAATATATATATATTTTTTGTGTAATACCATCTAAATTTTGCATGTATTGTTGCTTGTATGTAGATATACATTAATGTATGCACATATGTAATTATATATATTTTTTCGATCTTCAGATGTCCTGTTTATCAGATTGGGGATTGCTTTGTTGGGGCTGGGTAGGGTTGTTTATGGTGGGTGGGGTGGTATAAAATGTAAAAATGCAGTTTGCAACAATAAAAATTCTATGACAATATATAGTCACAATTACTACAAATAGTCACAATTGTGAGATATAAAGTCACATTTTATAGATATACAATTGCAATGGGTATAAAGTTGTAATAAGAAAAAAGTCACTTTAAATAAAATTAAATAAAACCTGGAGCAGGGTAAAAAGGTTTTGATTTATTACAAAAAATACCTAAGTTATGCTGAAACACAGGATATAAACAGAAAAAAGAGCAGACTTTACGAGTCAGTCGTTGCGATAAACAAAAAGATGAGAAACATGCATGATGACATAAAACAAGGTGTTAGAGAACTGTTTTCCCTTTTTTATTCCCAAGTCTAATTGCTGGTATAATTATTCCATGTTATAAGCAGGAATGAGGGTTAAGGTTTGATGGTTCACCAAGTAGCATTTTAAGTAGTGAATACAGTTACAATAATAATTTTTCGCAGATTGTTGCTTAACCAAAACGTATGAGGGGGTGGCTCATTGCTCTTCATAGAAATTGTGTTTCTTGTCGGTACACTGCATTGGCAGCAGAACATGTCATGACTCAGGTGAGAGAAGATATCCGGGCATCGACTTTTATAGTGAACCGGGTATCGACATTGTATTGCTTTACAGAGATTATTTCAGTGTCAGTTTCTGTATGGTATATAGATCTTGTGACTTTTGCACATTTGCACAATATAAAGTAGGATTGAAAAATATTAGATTCACTTTACACAAAGGCAAACCTTTCAGCAAAATGGTAATAGAGAGAAATGCCACTGTTGTGTTTTTTAATGAATGTTATGAACAAAAGGTGATATATGCATTGCTTAAAATGTCACCTAATATGTTTATCTGAAAGGCGATGAAATAGACATATATTATAATCAAATTGCACAAAATTAGAATGAAAATTATCCAAACATTCAGTACATCTCTTTTAGATGACTATGTTGTATATTGAATGAATGAAGGACCTTTTTGTATCATTATGAGTAATCATCATTTGTTACACATTCACACATTTAGCAGATGTATGCATTTACATGCACAGAATCCCCCTGATGAGTAGGTCATTAAAGTTGGTATAAACTGTGTAAAAAAAAATCTCAATGTGTATTTTGAAAGTTGTTTGTTTAGCCAGCTGAACTCTTTGATAAATCATGACGTTCTTCTGTTCCCTGATTCCTGAAGTCTACTGCCATGCCAAAAATGCAGAGAACAGTTTCTAAGGTTTGCATCCAAATCTTTAAGGACTCGGTGACCCATGTGGCTCGGTGACCCATTGAAGGCTGATTAAAATTCATCTCTTTGGGAGATTCAATAGATTACAAAAGGGATCTGTTTCCCTTGAGAGACCAGCAAACAAACAAACATTTACACTACTATAGGAAAAACAATGAATCATCATACAGGCAGTCACAGATGACCATGAACTCTAGCTGACCCAGCTAGATTGAACTAGCTATATGAAATTTGTGTAAAGAAGTGTTCTGCCAGAAAATGTAGATACCATTATATACCATTTTACAGACAAATTCATCACAAGATGTTGTCATGTTCTATGTTATGGTCAGATGACCCCACTTTTAATCATTTGAAAGCAGAGAATTTATTTTCCTTATAATAAAAGCTCCTTAAAAAATACTTAAATTCAAGTTTTCCTTTCCTCGTGAAACTCCTGAGATGTTTGCCCTCAGGATATGTTTAGACTACTTTTAGATATCCTTGAGTCTAGCATAACATCACAGTCAAAAAACAAACATCACTGTTGATCATCTCATCCTGTTTCAACTGTAAAAATATAGGCAAATAGACCTTCATTACATCATTGCATCATTACAACCATCATTACAACTAAACAACTTCCAAAGGATATTACCAAGCAAGATATTTGCTTGATGTTTCTTTAAATGTCACATTGCTTATGGCAAGAAACCATAGCCACCTCATGGGATGGAATGATGTCAGTCAGTCAGCGACTGTATGCTGGGATTTTCAGATGTTTGCCTGCCTTTCAGTAATTCATTATGCTGTTTTCTGATAAACACGCGCACACGCACACGCACACGCACGCGCACACGCACACACACACACACACACACACACACACACACACACACACGATGAGTGTCCATGTTTTATTTTCATGAATTTCCATTGACATAATTATTTTTATACTGTACAAACTGTATCTTCTATCCCCTTAAAAGCTACAATATGTAAGACTTTTGTAATAAAATACCCAAAAATCACTTGCACACTGTGCTATATTTCCTGCAGTTGTGTAAAGTTCCCAAAGATTTTTAATTTCAGAGAAATTCCAATTTTAAATAATGGCTTGTCCATGTTCATTTGTCGCCTGTCAATGACGTAATATCCGCGTTATCCCTGGTTTCCGCTTGCACTGCCATAGTAACCATGGCGACAGATGTGGAAAATTGCGTTACATCTAGCGGCACGCTCACGCTGTTGTTGTTTCGTTCAAACATTATGGACCATGGAAAACAGACTTTGGGACAAAAGGAGAACAAAAAAAAATGTCTCCATGTCTGTGACATACTTCGACTAGACAGAGACGCCATTCTTGCATGTACTTTATTAGACAGGTGAGAAAATGTACATAAAATGAATCATTGTTATATAGCTCAACATGATGAAATGTTAGAATATGATCAGTATGTTATTCTAATGTTGATCTAGCTTACTGCTAGTCTCATACAGACAAACTAACACATAGAATAACATTATAACTTTCAACACAGTCAAATGCAGTTTAGTGTGATAGTGTAGACCAAGTGAAACAGCGCTGCATTACCTCACAAGTTTCATTCGTCTAATAAACTGACCTGTGTGAGTATTAATCAGCACTTGCGGGTAGTTCGGTTGAATGAAATGTCCTTATTCCTTTATATCCACAGGACTCGCGTGTGGTGCTGATATCTGTCTCTCATTAGCAATTGTGACCTGCTTCATACCACAGTCATGTTAAAAACATCAGTGTATTCACTCATCCATAAACATTATTAGATCCATCAGCATGACAAGTTCCATAATTCCACGTCATCAACCTAGGCCTTTGTTTTTGTAAGAGGTTAGCGACCCCTAGCGGCGAAAAAAATTACATATTGTAGCTTTAACCTACTATTACCCTACTATTTTTAAAAATAAATACCTATTCAACATAATGAGGTGGACATGGTCCAAAAGGTTCAAATGGATAAAGAACATTTTGTAAATGCTTTAGTTGTCACAGAGACACAAGCTCCCAATCACCAGATTACTGATCAGCACCACCTGCACCCAGTCATCATCACAGTCACTATATAAGCCAGTACTCATTAGTTAACCTTTGTCTGGTCTCGTCGTTCTTCAGTCTTCTGTTCTCATCTCATCCTCCAGTCTTCCCGTCACCTCTCATCTCTGGCTGCAATAGATAAGAACAGTCACTTCCCTGCTAGTATCACCACATTGATATACATTCCAGTTACTCACCTGCTAATATCATCTTGTGTGTCTCTCAAACTCTGTTTGGATTTTACCTGTGTCAGCATTCTTTGGTTCCATAACATTAGTAGGGAAAAACAATTAAATGTTGCATTTTTAATTTACAATTTACTGTAACATTGAACGTCTTGTTTACTGTTGTAACCGCCGTTCCCTGATGGAGGGAACGGAATGTTGTGTCGAGGTTGTAACACAAAGGGTTGTATTTGGGAGCCCCAAACACCTCTGATAGTTCAGTGGGTAAATCAGTGTTGTGGCAGAAGGGGCATAACGTCTCATTCCCTCCATCAGGGAACAGAGGTTTCAACAGTGACTCGAGGGGTCCCTATACAAAACGCCACAACCAGCTGAACTGTGTTACGAGGTTTGGCGGTGCAGATGTCGGCAGGTTGCTGTGTGCCTAGTAACAAGCGCACGTGACCAAGTCGTAACCTTCCCAATGCCCCAAGTATTCCATAGTCCCCCGTAACACAAGGGGGTGGTAAGGACAGTCTTACAATGGAAATAGGTTGTGTCAGACATTTCTTGACCTTTTCTGTTTTATTAAATAAAGGATAAAAACGTACATCTATGCAGACGAGTTTGCGCTGAGGAAAGTGTTATTTTTTTACCATGAGTACCACATAGTGATTCGCCTGGCAGCAAATTTCTCCGCCTTTGGCTACCGATGAGTGCTGGAGAATAAGTGGGCGTCCAGGGTTCGCAAGACACAGGGAACTCACATGGACAAAAAAGAGCACGTTATCACAGGGAGGGGAAAGGTGCTGTGAGCAAGTAATACACCCAGCCAGTTGCCTGAAATTTACCTGTTCGTATCTGATATCACTGATAAAAATCTCACAAAGGTATTAGGTGTAGCCCAGCCCGCTGCTATACAGATGTCCATTAGAGAGGTGGCATTTGTTAGAGTCCTGGAAGATGCAACATCCCTAATGGAGTGTGCTCGCACTCTCAGGAGGCACGGCCCACCCCGGGCTTGGTACAAAATGGCATCCACAATCTCTGTTTGGAGACAGCCTCCCCCTTCTGCCAGCAGCCATATCACCCTGTAGCCCAAGACTGGTTGCCCAGTAAAGCTAAGCAGGGTTGAGCCTGGTCAGTACCTGGATGGGAGACCTCCTGAGAAAACCAGGTTGCTGCTGGAAGAGGTGTTAGTAAGGCCAGCAGGGGGTGCTCACCCTGTGGTCTGTGTGGCTCCTAACGCCCCAGTATAGTGATGGGGACAATATACTGTCAAAGAGCACTGTCCTTCGGATGAGACGTTAAACCGAGGTCCTGACCCTCTGTGGTCATTAAAAATCCCAGGATGTCCTTTTGGAAAAACAGTAGGGGTTTAACCCCGGCATCCTGGCCAAATTTGCCCATTGACATCTGTCCATCATGGCCTCCTAATCATCCCCATATATATTGATTGGCTTCATCACTCTGTCTCCTCTCTACCAATAAGCTGGTGTGTGGTGGGCGTTCTGGCGCAATATGGCTGTCATCGCATCATCCAGGTGGATGCTGCACATTGGTGGTGGTTGAGGAGATTTCCCCGTTCTTTGTAAAGCGATTTGAGTACCCAGAAAAGCACTATATAAATGCAACAAATTATTATTATTATTATTCTGTTGTTGCCGAGTGGAGCCTCATGCAGGGAGTACCATAGCGGACAGTGGGAGGATTCCTGGGAAGCGAACAGATCTACCTGTGCTTCGCTGAATTAACTGCAATCAGCTGGACCACCTATGGATAGTGCCTCCACTCTCCTCAAAGCGTCATTTGTTGCGAGAGCGCATCCACTGTGTGATTGAGCTCACCTGGGATGTGAGTGCACGGCTTACAGTGACTTCAATCGCTGCTGACTCCAAAGAATGAGATGGTGGGCAAGTTGTGACGTGCGACATGAGCGAATGCTGCCCTGGCAATTTATATATATACTGTACCACCATCACCATGTTGTCAGTCTGAACCAACACGTGCTTGGACCAGGGGTCGAAACCTCAGTAGTTGGTTACCGCCAACAATGCGAGGCTGTTGATGTGCCAACACAGTCGGGGCCCTGTCCTGGGTTCCGAGACTGCATGCCTGCTGCAGACAGTGCCCCAGCCTGTGCATCTGTAGCAACACACATTGACACTTGTTCTAAAGGCAACTAAAGGAAAGTGCGGCAACAGATCGGCGTGATGGTCATGCTATGTGTGCCATGGTGCCATACCCATCTCAGGACTCAAGTCTGAAGCCAGTGCTTACGTGTTCTCATATGCATCAACCCAAGTGAAGTAACCGCAGATCTCGAGAGTGACGGGCTGGTCTGAATACATCAGAAACTGTGAGGCGTTTTTAGTGAGCAATCAGCTTGGTGAAATTAAATGTGTCTGACCAGTGATGATTGATGCTCCGAAGTTGACTATTAAAAAACAGCACAACATTAGTTCACAAATAAAATGTATTGTTTAAATTGTTATCATTTTGGAAGAAATGTAAAACTGCTTAAAACACTTGATGACTTGATGAGATTTATACTTTGTTTTAATAAATAGAACATTAATTACATTGATTATGTAAAAATACAAAATAGAATTTTATTTGGTTTCTTTTACTTTTCTTTTTTCATGATGCAATGCTTATTTAACCAGGAAAATGTGACAACATTAATTCTAGGTATAACTGGGACATGAATTTACATTTAAGAAAAAAAAAACTGTGAGGACTTTGCCTCCTCATTTCAGAACACCACTCCACGCTACTGATATGATAAATGCATCTATATTCTTTCCATTTATAATAATAATAAGCACACAATCCCAGTTTTTACTGTCACAGTAGACATTGTGTGATAAAAATAAATTAGGTTAATATACGGTATATATATATATTTATAGTTATTCAATATATTTTATAATTCTTAATTGTGCTTGGGGTTTTAACAGTTTGCTCAGCAGTTGTGCTGACACTTGGATATATTTATTTTCATAACTGAAATAATTATAGTAGTGCAAAAATTAATTTAATGCTTGCTACAACCAGAGCTTATACAGACCTATAGGTTGAGTCTACATAAAGCGAAACATATTGAGAACCTGAGGCAATAGACTTGGCAGGATGTTGGGAGCAGAACGTTGCCAGCGGGCAGAAAGGAAGATGCAAATGTCTTGAAGTGGTAATAGCAAGAGGTTATTTAAGGAAATATTTCTGCTGCTTTGATCCTTGTTCTTTGGCCTATCAAAATAACTTTAAATTAAAATTAAAATTAGGTCACACCTGGTGGTCTCATCCAAAACCACCTGGAATGCAAACACAGTCATCCTAATTTGTTGATGCTGCATATATTTCAGTGAGACTTTTCTCGCAGTTTCTTATGATACACTATAAAAGTCAGTTTCTGACTTTTATACTGTATTATTGTCTTTTCATGCTTTATGAAGATCCCAAGACAAGCCTTTGCTGTCCTACATTTGAGAACACATGCAGGCCACTTAGTGTGTGCTTCAGGTTAAAAGCATTCAGAAACAGTATCAGACGCTGACAAGGATAACAAATCATCAATCATTTTAGTGTTTAATTAGCCGTCAAGAGGGTACAACTCCTTAGGGCAACACAGCTGAGGACACCAGTATTCACTTAAGAAATAATGAATCTGTTTTTTGCATAAACAATTTTATAAAGAATTTGTCTGTTTCCTATTAAGTTGTTTGTCAGTATAACAAATGTTTAGTGTATTTTGTCGTTGTTGTAGTCATGAGGGTTTAATGAAACTCCTCTGACTTTATCAGCCTCGGTAAAAATCATCTTGTCATGGATGAATCACGCATAAATATTTATCTGGTTCTTGCAAGCAAGAGACAGCCAGAGATCAAGATGATGTAAGGATAGAATCAGAGCTGTGTTTTACAATACAGTACATGTTACTGGTAATGTAAAAAAAAAACCTCTAATACTAAAGCATAATACACGCATCTTTCTGAGATCACACAACTAAAAATGTATGTTCTTGCTCATGTTGCACATGCCTTACTTTGTTTTTGTATGTTTGATAGCATTCTGTAATGGAAATGACATTAACATTTTTGGAATACAATGGCCAAATTATTTTTGTCTTGCCATGGCTAATCTCACAGCTTGCGCTGTTTTGTGATGCAAAATAACAGCTTGATTGGAAATTATGCCCAAATGTATCAGCATATGATAAAATATGGTTTACAAAATATGTAGTAAAGTGATATTTACCTTGATTTTTTCTGTTTTTTTCACCCATCACATGGATCATATTTCATCTCTAGCATGTTCTTCATTGACAGTTGTCTGAAACAGACGCAGTTGTAATTTCTGCGATTAATTGAAGTAAATATACAGCATCGTTTTTTCACTTATTGAGGCTAGTACGCTAATGCTATTATAACGCTGGTAAGAGGATGATTCACACGTGCCATGATCGCCGATAACTAATATCAAAGTTAATATTAATTCTCATAAATAAAAGCAACGCTAAATAAGGTATTTATTATAATGTTCATGGGATGTTATGTTTAATTAAATTAAATGAAAAGTTGTTATAAAATCAACCATGTACTGTTATTGTCATCTGATAATTTGCAGTATTCTTATTAAAAGTTAAATATATAGATATATATATCTACAGTAGATGCTTGGGTTGCCATGTTTGTGGTATAGCATCTCATGGTGTATTTTGTTTAGAAACACTATCCAGTCAGTTGTGTACTGTAGAATCTGCTGTATCTATTTAGTCCTTGTTCTCCATTTTTAAAGCTCTAATAGGAAGAACAAATCAATCATCAAGGCAAAGCATTGTGTGATAATCAGAAACATAAACTCTCTCTTTCTGTCCCTAATTACAATCAAGAACATTTTATTATACTCATAAACTTGTCTTTCACACATTCATCTTTAGCTCCCTGGCCAGGGGACCTTTTCCATCACTTGAGCACTATCATTAGTCCAGTATGATAATTTGACTGATGTTTTCTGGCATGGCTGTCCATCACATTATCTAGATGTGAGCAGAGCAGAGATCCTTCCCGACAGCTCCAGAGAACCCTGCTGAGTTCCAGACCCACTGCATAGCAGGTCCCTGGTCTGCCAGTTTTTGCATTTCTTATGGATATCTGTCTGCTGACAATAACATAAGACCAAATCGTAAGCCTAAGACCAAATCTGGTGTATCAGACTGTATGCTACTCACATTATGTTCCCTTGTTTCAGTTTTGGAACACTGGAAGGATAAAAGTTAGGTCCATTGATGAAGTCTGTCCTGAAAGTTGAAATATGAGATGCATGGCTGTCATTACTGCATATACACACGCATTTAATTGTCCCGCATTGTCCATCACTATCCAGAAGACTGTTTTCTGGGTCCTATCCAATCCATAATTTAATCATTAAGTAATCATTTTTTTTCATCTTATTTAATACATTTAAAAATATCTACATTATGCTAAATGCAACTATAAATAAATATAAATAAATATATATAAAATATATAAAGGATTTGCTAGATTTTCATGTCTCTAAAGCTGTGCTCGAGCTGTTCTAAAGCTATGTAAATAGCTTAAACAGCATAAACTACGCTGTCAGTATGTCTATATCTCAGTGGACATTCAGTACCAAACAAACTAAATGTGTAATCATTACATATGACAAAACAGTAGGCTTATACAAATATCAGACTGGCCTACATACTGTCACAAGATGAAGATGGACTGAAGACAGGATACAAATATATACAAGGTTTATTTAAACAAAAAAAGGCAGACATGCATAACAGTGTGCATGTAAGCATAGCATAGCACACATGAACAACAACCGACAAACACAGAGTGAAGGTAAGGAACTTAAATGCATATGGTGATGAACTAAATGATGAACAGCTGTGATAATTAGTGTCCATGGAAAAAGATGAGTGGCAGGAAACAAAGACAAAGAACATGTGACTGATGAAAACAAAACTAAAAGTCCATGAAAATGAAACTAACTGAATGTCACAGTGAGGCTCTGTGACTAGAGACTATTATTATGTAAAAGGACTCTTATTCTGACACTGGACTGAGAACATGCATGCATACACTTTTTATTCTAACATCATAACTAATAATTTAAACACAGATACAGTGAGGAAAATAAGTATTTGAACACCCTGCTATTTTGCAAGTTCTCCCACTTGGAAATCATGGAGGGGTCTGAAATTGTCATCGTAGGTTGTCCACTGTGAGAGACATAATCTAAAAAAAAAAAATTCCAGAAATCACAATATATGATTTTTTAACTATTTATTTGTATGATACAGCTGCAAATAAGTATTTGAACACCTGTCTATCAGCTAGAATTCTGACCCTCAAAGACCTGTTAGTCTGCCTTTAAAATGTCCACCTCCACTCCATTTATTATCCTAAATTAGGTGCACCTGTTTGAGGTTGTTAGCTACATAAAGACACCTGTCCACCCCATACAATCAGTAAGAATCCAACTACTAACATGGCCAAGACCAAAGAGCTGTCCAAAGACACTATAGAAAAAATTGTACACCTCCACAAGGCTGGAAAGGGCTACGGGGAAATTGCCAAGCAGCTTGGTGAAAAAAGGTCCACTGTTGGAGCAATCATTAGAAAATGGAAGAAGCTAAACATGACTGTCAATCTCCCTCGGACTGGGGCTCCATGCAAGATCTCACCTCGTGGGGTCTCAATGATCCTAAGAAAGGTGAGAAATCAGCCCAGAACTACACGGGAGGAGCTGGTCAATGACCTGAAAAGAGCTGGGACCACCGTTTCCAAGGTTACTGTTGGTAATACACTAAGACGTCATGGTTTGAAATCATGCATGGCACGGAAGGTTCCCCTGCTTAAACCAGCACATGTCAAGGCCCGTCTTAAGTTTGCCAATGACCATTTGGATGATCCAGAGGAGTCATGGGAGAAAGTCATGTGGTCAGATGAGACCAAAATAGAACTTTTTGGTCATAATTCCACTAAACGTGTTTGGAGGAAGAAGAATGATGAGTACCATCCCAAGAACACCATCCTACTGTGAAGCATGGGGGTGGTAGCATCATGCTTTGGGGGGGGTTTTCTGCACATGGGACAGGGCGACTGCACTGTATTAAGGAGAGGATGACCGGGACCATGTATTGCGAGATTTTGGGGAACAACCTCCTTCCCTCAGTTAGAGCATTGAAGATGGGTCGAGGCTCAAACTCCGTGTTTCTCAGCGACAGCCCAGAAACCTGACTGATCTAGAGAAGATCTGTGTGGAGGAGTGGGCCAAAATCCCTCCTGCAGTGTGTGCAAACCTGGTGAAAAACTACAGGAAACGTTTGACCTCTGTAATTGCAAACAAAGGCTACTGTACCAAATATTAACATTGATTTTCTCAGGTGTTCAAATACTTATTTGTAGCTGTATCTTTTTTTTTTTTTTGATTATGTCTCTCACAGTGGACATGCACCTACGATGACAATTTCAGACCCCTCCATGATTTCTAAGTGGGAGAACTTGCAAAATAGCAGGGTGTTCAAATACTTATTTTCCTCACTGTATATGTATATATATATTCATTTTTAAATAAGCAATAACTAAGTGCATAGTTTTAGGGTAAAATGGCACATTTTTCATCTTTTTCACTCTTCTTTTTCATGGTTGAGTTCATGATCTGCTACGGAAAAAGAGCCAGGGCAGAAATATGTTGGCTAATTCAACTGCTTGGGGGATGCAGCTGGGTGCCGCCCCAGAATGTTACGCTCAGTTGGACTGAACACACACACGGTACCTCCTGGTGCTTCAAACCAGCAGATAAGCCAAAAGTTCTCTAAGCTCCCGTGCACTCTGCCCTCTGCAACTTCTGGGAACATCATTTCCCATTATCAGAAAAATTCTGAAGTGGGGAAAATTATTTGCTGGTACACAGATATTGCTCAATGCACTTAAAGAGATACTGTTTGAGTGCTCTTCCAGCAGATTTCCAGATAGAGGAAGCAGTAACTTCCCCTGACAGTTTACATAGTTTAAACACTATTGTAAACTATGTAAATAAATAAATAAATAAAATAAAAACTTTAAAATTGTTATTAGTAGTTTGCTGTTATAGAAGAGGTCAGTTGAAAGCTTTCCACAAGGAATCAGTGAACATCAATATATATTGAAATGCAGTGCAACATAGATCAAGCTGTTCTTAATAAATCAATACAAGTAACAGTAGCCCTTATTGTGAGGTGATGGCATTTTGTGGCTGCTTGCTGAGTCTGAGAGATATTATACAACACAGTGATCCATAGAGCCAATCTCCCGCTCCCACATCCACCTCTATTCCTCCTGCCCCCACGCTAGCACTTTCAGAGCCATCCAACAGGGAGTAGGATGAGCTTTAATTGAGCTTTGCATCATCTTGTGCCTCTTATTTTCCTCAAAACACTGCCAAGCTGCATCTAGCTTGGAGAAGATATTTATGGGTTTTCACTCTTGTTTTGACAGGGTGACTTTGACAAGTCTCACCATGATCATCTGACAGGAATCCACATTGACAATTTTAACGGGTTACTTTGTCAACTTCTTCCATTTCATCACAGGGTTGTTTCTGATGATACATTTTTAGCACTGCTGTAACGAACATGTGCATCATATGGTGTAACGTGGCCTGAAGTGAATGTACCTCTCCCACATCTGCTATATCTCCTCAGGCAAATATTGGTTTGTTAATAAAATATTAGTTTTCAGTGACTGCGTGATAAATTATTTGCATAATTTACAGGCTTCTGTAAATCCAGTGTCCATATTTGAAAATATAAATCAAATCTCAATTAAGAAACCAAAAATATCCCATTTTTGATCCCAAGTGTTGCTTAATTTTAAACAGTACTGCACAGAACATTTTCAGCTTCTTTTACTATACCAAAAGAAGAAGCAGTTCATGCAATTTCATTGCACTGTCAGCATGTAGGCCTACTGTACAATGTGGCTGTTGCATGTTGTAATGTTGTCAAAGATGGAACACCTGTGAGTTACTTTATTATAATGTGGGTTGTAACACATGGCATGGATGTTGATGAAATTCAGTGAAATTGCTGGTTGAAATGTGTCATTTAGAAAATAAAGTCATTTGGATATACAAGGTAAAGTTTGATAGGAGGTTGACTCTGGCTGTAGTGCACTTCAGTTCACAAATATGCTTCCTGATCCTGGATTCTGGGGAAAAAAGTAATTGGCTGCATTCTAAACTATTTCAATGAGTACTTACTTAACGAGCGCTAAAACAATATGTATTATATAGCCTGAAAGCATAAAGTATGAATGCAATCTGGACATCCTCCGCCATGTTGACGTTATCATGTGACCTACAGTTATCACAAGTGCAACAACTTAAAAGATACTGTATAAGTGACAGGTTTAATTTATCTATCTGTAAATATCTTGATATTGATGAAACTTGAAACTTCTTGTTGAAAAAACAGCTGCCCATTTATTTTGTGATTGTAGTATAACCAATACATTTTGGGTTGATTTAAGTTTTGTTTTATTTTATTGTATTTTAAACCCTACTAATGTAATGATGATGAATTATTCAAAAATATTTAACCTTGTCATTTTTCTTTTAATCTGTGTATATAATCTCATACTATGATGTACGCAAACCCATGATGTTTTTTTTTGGCATTATGATTGTTCACTTTTAAAGATACAACCTTTCCCTGATCTAGTATGTATTTATTTATATATGTTCTGCAATAATAATAAAAAAAGATATGAGCGACAGGTGCAGAAATACCTCTCAACATCAGTTACTCGACAACACTACCTAGTACGGTTTTCCTCAGCGTTTGCAATGTTTGCACAAAGGAGACATCGTGCAGCTGCTCGAAGATCTCGTCTTTGAAGACTGTTGATTTTATACTCGAAAAATAAGTATCACTACCTAAAAATTTAAATTACCTCAGAATGAATTGCAGTGCTAGCCCACCCCAACACTTATGCACAATAATAATGATAAATGCTGACCAATACTTAATTATATATATATATATTTTTTTTTTTTACTGAAAATTATGTTTTAGTAAAGCAAAGCTAAATGTAATTTGTTTAGTTATATGCAGCTATGCATTAATACACACTAGACAGATGCAGTCTCAAGGTGAATTAGGCTGAACAAATATTATTTATATCAAATATATTTTATTTAATGACAACATTAGGAAACATGAATAAATGAGTAAAAGAATGAATAAAAGTAGCCATCACAAAAAATAAATACATATACAAGTCAACAACACATGAAATAAAACTTTATTCAAACTTACTGTTCTAACAATCACGTATTTACAGGCAGTAAACGCCTCGGTTACGACTGTAACCTCGGTTCCCTGAAGAGGGAACGAGCGTTGCGTCGAGTTTGACGCTATGGGAACGCTTTGCGTGATGACGTCTTGAAGCACATGTAAAATCAGTCCAATGGTGTGGCGGAACGTCAGAGGCGGGTGACGTCACGTACCAGGAAGCTATAAAAGCCGGCCCGAAACAGAAAACGAAAGCTTCGTAAAGTCTGAAGTCGTGTTGACAGGCATGAAGGAGATATGGCAAGGTGACGCAACGCTCGTTCCCTCTTCAGGGAACCGAGGTTACAGTCGTAACCGAGGCGTTCCCTTTCAAGGGAACTCGCGTTGCGTCGAGTTTGACGCTATGGGAACGTCTATACCAACGCCTCCATAGCTACAAATGTCTGTCCTGTGTGAAATCTGGTGAGCAGCACTAGGAAGACAAAACATGAGACCCTGGAGCAGAGTCTAGATCCAGAGAGTAGAACCTGACGAAAGTGTGCGGTGAGGACCAGCCTGCCGCATCACAAACGTCCTGTAACGAAACTCCTGATATAAGGGCCTTAGAGGCCGCCATACTCCTCGTAGAGTGCGACCGGACAGCCAAAGGAGAAGGCTGTCCAGCCGCCTCATAAGCAAGTGAGATAGTCTCAACCACCCACTGCTCATCCTTTGCTTAGACACTGGACCTCCCTTGTTAGGGGAGCAAATGTCACTTTTACGCCACAGGGCAGCTCTGTGGACATACGCGTCTAACGCCCGAACAGGGCAAAGCAAATTATTAGCCTCCTGGTCCGATTTCGAAAGGGAGGAGGACCTCCAAGTGCCACGAGGGAAACGAGATACCAAAGGGGTCTTTCCCCACAGACATTCCACCCAAAGGACTGTGGTAAGCACCTACGGCCGCCACATAAACCTTTAAAGTGGACGGGGTCAGACCTGCAGTGAACCGGTCCTGCAGGAACTCCAGAACTGTACCAATTGGGCAGTTGACTGGATCCAACCGACGGTCACTACACAAAGAGGTGAATACTCTCCAGTTCAGGGCATAAAGTTTCCTCGTGGAGGGAGCTCTGGACTGTAGAATGGTCTCAACAACCTCAGTTGAGAGACCTGACTCTATGAGCTGGGCCTCCTCAGAGGCCAAGCCCACAGGTTCCACAGTTCTGGGCGGGGGTGAAATATCGAGCCCTCCGCCTGGGACAGAAGGTCCCTCCTGACGGGTAGCTCCAGAGGAGGCCCGTCGAGGAGCGACACAAGATCGGGAAACCATACTCTGCCCGGCCAGCGCGGGGCTATAAGAAGCAGGCAAACCCGGTCCCTGCGAACTCTCTCCAGAACTCCCGGGAGCAGAGCAACTGGGGGAAAAGCGTACAGACGTAGCCTCGGCCACGTCTGCACCATAGCATCCAGTCCAAAGGAGCTGGATGCGTGAGGGAGAACCAAAGTGGACAGTGAGACGTCTCTCGAGACGCAAACAGACCCACTTATAATTTCCATATCAGCTCCACCACCTCGGGGGTGGAGCCACCATTCCCCGGGCCTCGGCCCCTGTCTCGACAGAGTGTCTGCTCCTATATTCTGGACCCCGGGGATGTAGGCTGCCTTGAGTGACAGCAACTTCCCCTGGGACCACAAGAGGATATGGCGTGCCAGCGCAAACCCCCTTGATATAGGCGACTACCGACGTGTTGTCCGTATGTACTACACATGGTGTCCCCTGAGACCTGTGATAAAGCTCCTCAGAGCCCGGAAGACAGCTAACATCTCTAGGCTATAGAATGCCAGGAACGATGATGGTCTTCCCACAGACCTTGAGATGAGCGACCCTCAGGATCGCTCCCCAACCCGTGAGGGAAGCATCCGTCGTTAGCAGTTTGCGACGACAAGGAGCTCCCAGCACTGGGCCCTGGGACAGGAACCAAGGTTTCTTCCACATTACCAAGGCACGTAGGCATCACCGCGTGACCTTGATTGTGCGAAATGGGTTGCCCCTCGGGGAAAAACCCTCTGGTCCTGAGCCACCACTGCAGGGGCCTCATGTGCAGCAGTCCAAAAGGTATCCCGTTGGAAGCTGCTGCCATGAGACCCAACAGTCTCTGGAACTGTTTGACAGTGAGTAGCTGGCCTAGCTTTACACTTCTCACAGCTGCCAGGATCGAAGCGTGGCGATGACAGGCGCGCCTGCATCGACACTGAATCCCAAACCACGCCTAAAAAAGTGGTCCTCTAAAATAGAGAAGCACACTCTTCTTGGCGTTCAGCCGTAACCCCAACTCTTTCATATGGGCGAGAACAACATCTCGATGTTGAACCGCCATCTAATGCGACTGAGCTAAAATCAACCAATCGTCGATGTAGTTCGTGATGCGAATACCCCGGAGGCGCAGAGGCGCCAGAGCTGCATCCACGCATTTGGTGAAAGTGCGGGGTGATAAAGCCAGGCCGAATGGAAGAACTCGATATTGGTATGCTTTGCCCCCGAAAGCAAACCTCAGGAACTTCCAATGACACGGACGGATGGAAATATGCGTCCTTGAGGTCTATCGTGACAAACAAGTCCTCGGACTAATCTGTGGCACGATTGTCTCAATGTTAACATTTTGAACTTGAGCTGCATGACAACTCGAAGACCTAAAATGGGACGCAATCCCCCGTCCTACTTTGGAACTATGAAGTACCGGCTGTAAAACCCGGTTTCCCTGTTGGAGGGAGGTACATATTCTATGGCCCCTTTCTCTAACAGAGTGTTTACTTCCTGTTCCATAACCAGAACCTGCTCGGGGCCCACCATTGTGGGCAGGACCCCCATAAACCGCGGTGGGCGTTACTAGAATTGTATCTAATACCCTTTTTCCACGGTCTGCAGGACCCAACGAGAAACATTTGACAGTAGCTTCCACGCTGTCAAAGATTCTACTAGAGGTACCAATCTCTCGAGACTGGTTTCTGGATTTTGTTGCTGTTGAGTAGTCGGTTCGTCGCCCTGTAACGGCGCACCGGCAGGGAACGACCAAACAGACTGCTCTAGCACCCTCCTCAGAGGGGGCGGGCATCCCGAGGCCACTACGTTTCCGGGTGGACCTTGAGATATGTGCTCGCCGGAGACCGCTGCGCCCTGTAACACCGGAGGCGGCAGGGTTGGCAGAACGGTCCCCTGAGGGCACCGAAGAGAGACGGCACCGTATTTTTCTCCTGCTGTTGAGCAGTCGGTTCGTCGCCCTGTAACGGCGCACCGGCAGGGAACGACCAAACAGACTGCTCTAGCACCCTCCTCAGAGGGGGCGGGCATCCCGAGGCCACTACGTTTCCGGGTGGACCTTGAGATATGTGCTCGCCGGAGACCGCTGCGCCCTGTAACGCCGGAGGCGGCAGGGTTGGCAGAACGGTCCCCTGAGGGCACCGAAGAGAGACGGGCACCGTGAAAAGAGGTGTTAACCGCTCTGCTTCGGGGGGACTACCCTCATTTGTCCTGAGCCCTCAGACATCAGGACTTTTTCCCAGCAGCCTTCTTGGCGGTAATAACGGTCCGCAGATCCGTTTTACCCCTCGAAGACTGCTGGGTTTGAGAGCGCCCTCCGTGTCCCCGAGATTTTTGTGGGGGAGCACGGGAGGAAACGCTCTGTTTCTGAGTGGCGCGGTGCTCAGCGCTCTTTTTAGAGGAGTGAGGCTGCTCCCGCTCAGCAGCCTCATAGAAAGAACGGCGGGGGAGAAGTTTCTGAAGTGCAGCTGCCTGTTTTGAAGCTTCTTGTGACTTCGCTACAGCACTATTAACTGCGTCTCCAAATAACCCTTGCGTGGATACTGGTGCATCTAAAAGAACATGTTTTTCTTTGTCCTTTATGTCACTTAAGTTGAGCCACAGATGCCTCTCAGTGGCCACCAGGGCTGCCATAGAGCGGCCGATGGATTTAGCCGTCTCCTTGGTGGCCCTGAGAGACAAATCCGTGGCTCTACGCAGTTCAGACACCGTATCAGCACTAATACCCCCGCCCTCCTCAAAATCACCCAATAACTCAGCCTGGTAAGCCTGCATTATGGACATTGTATGTAAACACGCTGCAGCTTGACCGGCGGCGGCATAAGCTTTATGAACCAGGGAAGAAGTAACTTTTACTGGCTTGGATGGAAGTGCAGGAGCCTTCAGAGAAGATGCCGTTGCTGGAGAGAGATAGCTCGCGAGCGTCTCTTCCACCTTCGGCATCTCCCCATAACCATGCTCTTTATAATTGTGAATGGATGAATAGTGTGATGTTTGTGCAGTATACACTCGATATGACACTGGTTTCGCCCACGATCTCGACACCTCGGTGTGGAGATCGGGGAAAAACGGCAGGCTCCTGCGCTGGGGCTGCGCACGAGATGGCAGGAAGCGTTCGTCGAGCTTACTTTTCGAACGAACGTCCTGCCTATCTTCTGGCCACTCAATAGACAGTCTGTCAACAGCTCTAGTAATGACATCGAGCAGTTCCTCAAACGCATGAGACTGAGGTGGCGAATCCTCAGACTCAGCTACAATACTCACAACATCCAACTCCTCAGAGCTGGATAGTTGCAGTACTGGTACCTCTATCGGGGGGGAAGAAACCGCAGCGCGTGCTTCCACACCCTGATAAGAGGCACTGGATCTATCAGACGGATGCTGAGATAAGGCAGAGCCCGTCTCAACATCCACTGATAAATCCATCTGTGAACCCCAGGTCTGAGATCGACGCCGTGCCTCGGCAGCGGCGGGACCCGAGCCCTGGGGAGCGTGGTCGGGATTGAACCAAGCCAAGCGGGATCGGAGCGTACGCAATGGAAGCGCACAGCAATGCACACAGTCACCACCCTCGAGTGCTGACTGGGCATGCTCCTCTCCCAAACAAACAACACAAAGAGTGTGTGTGTCACCTCCCGTTAAATAACGCGGGCAGGGATGGACACACACTCTAAACTGCTGCTCGCTCGCCATACTGAATATATATATGATATAGACAGACAACACCAAATATACAGACAGATTTCACACAGAGCGCAACTGAAGACTCAGAAAGCTTTCGTTTTCTGTTTCGGGCCGGCTTTTATAGCTTCCTGGTACGTGACGTCACCCGCCTCTGACGTTCCGCCACACCATTGGACTGATTTTACATGTGCTTCAAGACGTCATCACGCAAAGCGTTCCCATAGCGTCAAACTCGACGCAACGCGAGTTCCCTTGAAAGGGAACCCCACATCCTACCTACTGCCATCTCAACACAGCTGTGCCAATTCTGCGGCTTTATTTTGATGAATCACCTGACTAACGGGCCCTCCTTCGCCTGTCTTTGCTGTCCTCATTGCTGCAGTCAGACTGGAATCTGATCATGGATGGGAAAGGGCAGGCCCGGCGCCACGAGGGGGCAAAAGGGGGCATTGCCCCCTCAGATCTGATTTGTGCCCCCTCAGTTTCATTTTTGTATTCATGGTTACAAATGAAATGTTTAACCTTTTGAGCGGTCCAGTCCCATATATGGGATTTTTATTTCTGTGCCCCTGAGAGTACGGTGACGGTCCAACATATGGGATTTAGAATGTTCAATGACGACATAACTGCCAGATTCAAACTGTGCGTTCGCGCGTTGTTTGGCGCTGAGCCAGAGACGGACGCGCTCAGCGCTGTCATATATCACAATTATGCAGTGTTTTCAACCTCACAATGTTTGTTTTAGGTTTCAGACATTTAAATACGCATAAGCACTAGTAAAACAATACATTTGGAGTTTATAAAATACACACCGATGTCTGTGGAAGCAACAATAACAATCTATTCAAATATAATTTGCTGACGTGGGTTATATATCAGACAAACACATTGGAAGTAACGTTAACTATAAAGTTTACTCTATTCTTCTCACAGTTCACCGGCCACTTTCTTGCATGTATTTCGGGAGAAACTGATGACAGGATTCTCTGAACTGCTGCGCAAAGAAACAGCCATTTCAAGATTAGATTAAATCAAGATTATTTATAAAGGTTTTTAAATTACCAAACACACTCACATACACATTTTTGAGAATCGGAATATCATATAGTTGATGACATGGTAAGCAAGTTTGTGAATATTTTGAATAAAAAGTGAAAAGGAAATAAAAGCAATACATCTGTCAACAGTGTTATTGTGGCTGCGGTGTGTCACGTGACAAATATGACGCGTCGCCATGGAAACATTAAGGGGGAACGTTCTAAAATAACAGTCGCCTTGAAAAAACACACTATGGGGAGTCAGAATATTAAAATTAAGTGTGAAAGGGTTAATATATGCATAATAAATGACGCTGGCTTATCTTTTTTACTAAGCAAGTTATCAGTGTGTGTATTGTTCATTGATGGTATAAAGTTAAGCCCCCTTAACAATTTCACATGCCCCCTCAGTCATTTCATCCTGCAGCTGGGCCTGGGAAAGGGACATCAAGGCTATCCTTGCCTGAGAGCACCCATCTGCCTCATCACCCTATACAGGGAGCCAGAACAGAACCCTGTACAGCAAGCACTCCTGTGCACAAAGCATAGTAGAGCGAGCCTTTGGCATGCTGAAAACACACTGGTGCACTATTTTCTTCATACTTCACACTTTTTCTTTTCTTCACAATCTCACTCTTCTCAATTGTAACATCGTTGAACCAGAGGATGAGGAAGACCATGATGATGGCCCCCCTGAACCCCACAACCTTCAAGCAAAAGTGGGAGAACATGTGCGGGACAATCTGCTGTGTCTGCTCCAAACATTCATGTAACCGCTCTACCTGCAAACATTTAAACAGGTTAAAACGTTTTAAAATTCATGTCAGCATTCAGTTTCTTGCCATATTTCATTTAATATTTTTACAATTACTTTCATTCTAATTTTTGTTATAGCTAATGTTTAATGTTAGCTTAATGTTAGTCTTTCTGTTTATTCCGAGGTTTATTGTGGTCAGCCGTATCTGGGCCGTATCCAAATCAGATGGAGGACCTGCGCCTAGACACGACCACAACGCATCCCTGAAGTGTCATCAGAGATTTTGTCAACTAGACTCTCCCCTGTGAAGGCCTCATTGACACGACAGCCATCGGCACTGATCCTCAACAAACCCGTCTCCGTGACGCGTGATGACTCCGATCTTAAAAGACAAGTGATTATACTTACCTTTTGAGTCCTTTTAGCGTATTTGAAGTCTTTGAAACCTATAAGAAAAAATATGTACGAATTTATATTCTTTGTTTGGGAAGTACACATTGTATTTTATTTTTCTTTCCTGTATTTTCTTTTATTTATTTATTTTCTGTTATACATTCCAGTTATTGAGTTCAAGTTTTGTATTCAATGCAAACAAATCAATACATTCAGTTAAACCTAATACCTTGTGTAAGTGGCTCATTATTGTTGTGAAGTCCTTATTCTCTGCAGGCAAATTTAGTCTTCTGATCTAACTGGTCCATACACAGACTTTTTGTCTACCAAATTGAGTGAAGGGTTACAAGATGGAACTGGATAAATATTCTGAATGTTCCGATCCAATCTAATTTCTGACCTGTAATGCTGCCTGAATCATAATCATACACTGTTCGTTTGTTGGCCAGAGGAGAATTGGCCCCCCAGCCTGGTTTCTCCTAAGGTTTTTTTCTCCATTCTGTCTCCTGACAGAGTTTTGTTTCCTTGCCTCTGTCGCCTTTGGCTTTTGGCTTGTTTAGTTTTATAGGACATTTAATATCTAACAATACTATTGATCTGCCTGCATTGACACCATAATGAGCTCTGGAGAAAACCATGCTGTCATCGTCCAGCGTTGGCTAAAACATAGTACCATTTTGAAACATATCAGCAACTCCTAGCAACTGTTAGCTAGGGGGGTTTTGTAGCACAGTGTTACAACTAAGCCGCCAAGTGTACAACAATAATGAAATGAAAACAGGGAGCCACACAACTTTTCAGGTTTGAGTATTAATTTATATATTTATTTTGCCACATTTAACTATGTTGGACTTTCACAAACAATGTTGGAATTTAAATGTCAAAGTATGATTTTTTCACATTAGTTTACTATGCATTGATCACTTGTTTATTTATTAAAAATATAGCCTGTTTTTCATGCAATAAACCCTTTAAAATGTGATTTTAAAGCTCGTTTTTATTATTATTACTGTTATTATTTTTAATAATAATAATTTTGCATGCAGCTGCCACACACAAATATAATTCGATTGCAGTTACAATATTTTATTATTTAGTTTATTTATTTATTGCAAAAATATGCAGCCCTTTCCTATATCTCTATTCATTATATTGATCCATAATAGAAGGATGATTGGATGAGGGATGGATGTATGGATATCTATCTATACAGATAAACAATATCAAACTATACAGATAAAATAGTACTGAATTATGTGTGTTACACACAAGTGTTACAACTAACCCCTCTGTCTGTTACAATTAACCCCCGCATATGGGGTAAGTTGTAACATTTGCACTTTATGTCACTTTCAGTGCAACTGTACGAAAATGGTAGGTCCTAGAAAAAACTTTAAGTGTTCATTTGTAGCAGAGATGTGTATGTTGCTTGTGTAAAATAAAAAGATTAATCTAACTTAATTCTTTTTTTAATAATTGAGCCTAAACCAAAATGTGTTTGCTGCTCTCCCCTAGGCTATGTCTGCTCACGCTCCCTATCTAATACACCTTCAACAATTCAACAGTTTACAGTAGTTCTACAAATGCGATTTTAACACAAGGAACCGTGTTTTTGAGTTTTAATTGTCACATTTGAAAACACCCGCATCGCTGTCCTCCGCAATGTTCGACTATGCTTCCTGGGAAGGCTGGGATAGAAAAGTATCCATCGATGAGTGCTTCAGAATCTGTCCGAAAGCAGTAGGCCATCCAGGGATTTCTCGTCTACTGTATTATGAATACTGAGGTTTCGGATATACTACTCTTTTCACATACTGTTTTCTCCTATATAGTAGGTAAGTAGGCATATTAGGACGCAAGAACAGAATATGCATTTCCAAATCACGTGAGAATGAGTACATCACCAAGGGATTTCACGCCTACTCTTTTATGAAAACTGAGGATTCGGACATACTATTCATTCGCCTACTGCTTTTTGCGTACTATATAGTAGGGACGTATGCGGTTTGAACGCAGCTGTAGTTCAGGTGTGTCTAGTTAAATATATATATATATATATATATATATATATATATATATATATATATATATATATATATATAGGTGTGTATCAGGTGTGTCTAGTTAATATATATATATATATTGTTGTAGAATGGATTGATAGAACTCAGGATACAAATAAAGACAGGAACACTGATGATGATGATGATGATGATGATGATGATGATGATGAATTATGATGCTGCTGCTTGTTTTGCAGGACAGAATATGTCTATGAATCCCAAAATAGTCCTGACATGTTATCCCTCGGAGAACAGGTATGAAAGACTATAGATATACACCTATGTTGTAAATGACCGCCTATATGTGGGTCACAAAAAAATTTCACACAACATTGCGTACCTAAAAGGAAGGAGCGTATGGTAGTCAGGCGTTGCAGCGGAGGGAAGAGCAACTTGTGTTTCTTCTCATGGCGTGAAGATATGGTGTTTTATGTTTCATTTTTCTTAGTACCCCTTTGGCAAGCGGAGCAAGGTATGCAGTGTTAATATTTTTTTTATAAAAAAATAGCTCTGTTGGTTGATTGATTCAGGTTTTCTTATCCCTTTCATGTCCTTTTTTGTGTATATGTATATTCTTAAGTATGCATTTATTTCATATTTCTTTATGTAGTTTCATGGTGCTTCAAGACTAATAAGTAAAGTGATGCTTAATGGTGCTCATGATGAGCTAATAAAAGAGAATGCACCTATCAGAAACTGTCACATTTTTTTGGAAACCAAGGGGCAGCAACATATGTGCTATCCTCAGGAGAAATGGGATGCATGGTCTGTTGTAGAAATGACAACAGCCTTTGAAGAATTCATGGTTGTTGCACTGATAGCCACAATTTTCATTACAGCAATTTCTTGACCTGCACTTTTGGTTAAAATAATGTAGAAACAAAAAGCGCTTGCAATATGTTTCAAACAATAAAGAACAGTGTGATTGCAATGAAATCTTTTCTCAGTTTAAGGTAGATAATTACATTATTATCTCTAACGTCAACAGATGATCCCCTACCATAAGCAAGCCACCACCATTTCACCAAAGAAACCAGCAGCCATATCACCCTGTAGCCCCAGACTGGTTGCCCATGAAGCTAAGCAGTGTTGATCCTGGTCAGTACCTGGATGGGAGACCTCCTGGGAAAACTAGGTTTCTGCTGGAAGAGGTGTTAGTAAGGCCAGCAGGAGCTGCTCACCCTGTATTCTTTGTGGAGTCCTAACACCCTTGTATAGTGATCGGGTCACTGTACTGTCAAAATGCACCGTCCTTCAGATAAGATGTTAAACCGAGGTCCTGACTCGATGTGGTCATTAAACATCCCATTTCTCGTAAAATAGTTTGGGTGTAACCTCGGTGTCCTGGCCAAATTCTCTCCAATGGTCCTTATCAATCATGGCCTTCTCATAATCCCCATCAACTCAACTTGCGCAATCTCTCTCTCTCTCTCTCTCTCCTCTCTCCTCTCTCTCTCTCTCCTCTCTCCTCTCTCTCTCTCTCTCTCTACCTATAGCTGGTATGTGGTGAGCGCACTGGTGCCTTTGTACTGTGGTTGATGTCGCATCATCCAGGTATATGCTGCACACTGGTGGTGGTTGAGGGGAGACCCCCTGATATGATTGAAAAGCGCAATTGCAGCCTTTGAGCCATAGCCATTTTGGTATTAATGATTGCTATAACAAAATTCCTTCTTCAACATTATCTGTAGTGCAGTGGATCTCAACCTTTTTTAATTCAAGGGCCTTGTTTAGGCCCCCTTGTGGGCCCCGCTCCCTGGTTGACAACCACTAGTGTCCAAATGAAGCTTATATTATAGATATATATGATTTAAAAAGTCACCCTGTAGTGCAGCGTAATTGTAAATCTGTGTAGAGGTTCACTTCACTATTTGTACATTTATTGCACTAACCATTAATCAAACCTGACACCCACTCAAACAATTCAAGTGCATATTAATAATGTATGTTCCCTGTTGCATGCATAAATAATTACATGCAATTATACAAAACAATATAGAAATATTTTCTGCATCTGTAATTTTTGATTTTGTAAGCCTAATGGTTCCATTACATTATTATTGGCTCATGCATTTTAATGCAGAGTTGGTGTGAATGTAATAAATGGTCCCACAGTGAACAACTGTCCCTTACAGCTTGCATCTGAATGTGTGCTTAAATATATTTTAGGCATATAGCCTACTTCATTACCTTCGTACTGACACTTTTAATCTCTTTTAACCTCAAACAATTTACAGTACAACTAATCTACACTCCCCAATAAAGATTTATATATATAATATATATACTCAAGTAAATTGTGAATTCAGTGTCCCTATCAACCTCTTGTTTTTGATGTATGTGGACCTGAAAGGCGATTTGAAAGGCGCCTTAAATAAAATGCATTATTATTATTAATAATCAATCTGAATTCACCTTTAACTAAAATAATAAGCCATTGTGGTGTTTCTTTGAAGTATCCAATTACTACTCTAGTCAAAAAGGACAAAGGAATGAGAGGAAAACAATAAAATGCACAAATCAATGGCAACTATTGCAAATGATCATATGGTACATTTACTGTAACATAACAAATGAATGTGTCAATTCACATATTCAATAGACCCATCCAGCACAAATGCGCATCATTTTGTTCCTGCAATTTAATTCTGTAATGTAAAGCACAAATATGTTTCACACAAATGTAGAAATGTGTTTTGGCAGCTTGTTTATTTGAATTATAAAGTACGTCTTTGTATTTGTAAAGGAAGGCCTTCTTCAGCAGATAAATCCCTGAATTGCATACATGCGAATCACAACAGTGTCATGAACGTGAAGCTAAAGCACTTTTGTAAGGTGCTCTAAATAATAAACTGAGCCTTAATAAATGGCTTAAATGTAATTATAAATGTGCCTTGAAAAATATACAGAAATTCACCTTTACATTTGAGGATACTTTTCAGACTTGATACATCATGAGGCCTGTATGCCTGATGATGTTGACAAAGCAGATGTATCGAGACTCAAAAGTGCCCTCAAATTATGTATGATATATATATATATATATATATATATATACACACACAAACTCCTGGGCAAAAAAATGGGCCATGGCAAAAATGGCACAAAAAAACCCACAACAAAACAAAAACATTTGTGGGGCCCTATCTTGCACCCAGCGCAATTGATTTTGTACACTGACGCATGTATCATTCCTATTTTGCACCCGACGCACAGCGGACTTTTCCCTCCACAGACGCACGCCGGTAAATTAGGGAATGAACTTGCGCTCACGGGGGCGGTGGAAAACCAGGAAAAACCTAGTCTAAAGTCAGTGGCACGTTGCGCATGTTATTCATATGCTATTTTAAGGGCGCATGCTTGGCCATAATCAATGTAGCATGTGCACAACGCGCATACACTTTGATTCTCTCATCTACAGTTTACATTTTTGCAAATCATACATTATTACAAGGAAAAATATTAACACACGAGGGAAATCATTGTTGTGTTCATGAAGATGTGAAAAAATAGGCATAAATCTAGCTTACTGTAACGGTCACCAGCTGGAGTGCCCTTGAAAGCCACCAGAGGGCACTCCACATAAGACTATTATCACTCACAAACTACATTTCCCATAACTCACTGCCCAGACTTATCACTTATCACTGATCACATTCACCTGTACCTCATTCACTGATTGCATTCACCTGTGTCTCATCATCCTGTTAGTCTCAGTCTATTTATACCATGTTCATTCATTCACTCACCGCGAAGTCTTGTTTAAGTGTTACACTGCATTTCTGAGCATTCTCCTGGTTTTCTTGTCTCTTGGTTTTTGGATATCTTGCCCTGTTCCCTGGATTACTCTCTTGCCTCTGGTCCCTGGTCCCTGCCTGTTTTGTTTGTTTGTTTGTTTGTTTGTTTGTTTCTTTCTTTGTTTTGACTGCCTGTCTGTGTATGACCCTTGCCTGTACATTGGATTACGCCTCTGGTTTGCCCCATACAATAAAGCTGCGTTTGGATCTCAACCTTCGTCTAGGAGCAGTTCGTGACACTTACACATTTACCCAAATTATTATACGCCTGTTTAACCGAAGCTAATTTGGGTGGGTTTCTCCCATCCCCAATGTCACTTCTCTGTGTTTTACGAGAACGTCGGTCTCCTCGGCTGTAAACCGCTCCTGTCGCCCACAAAGTTACTTGCGTTTCGCGCTTGATACTTGCGTTTCAAATCGTTAAAATAGGGCCCTGGTCTTTTAATGGTCTTAACCATTTTAATCACAAATCACTGGTCAGTAAATTATGAAGAATTGCATGAATACTGTAGATAAAGTAATACAGAATTGTCTTCCCCAACATGCAGACAGCTTTTTACAGGAAGAAGAGTCAGTGTTGTTCCACTCAATGTTAATGGCTTCAAAAAGTTCATGAGCAGTTGAAAAATGCTCCCAGTTAGTTTGAGTTTAATGTGAGATCAAATATTCACTATAGGGTTAAAATCTGACCAAATTGGACTCTGACCAGGCCAAAACATGAGCCTGATGGACTTGTTCTCAAGACGCTTCTTGTTTGTCTTTGCAATTTGAGCAGGGGCCTTGTGTTGAAAAATAACATCTGATCATTCCTCTTTAAATAACAGCTTTTCATTTGTGGGAAGCAAGCCATTCTGCAATAGTCTCCTGTACTCCAAAGCATTAAATGACTTTTCACAGTGAAGTAGCTCAACAATGCCAGCAGCTGAAAAGGCTCCCCACAGAATGACACCTCTTTCTTCATGCTTTACTAGAAGACAAAACTGAAATTCTTATTGTGGGCCCAAAACATGAGCGGGAGAGGATAGAAGCTGGATTGGGTCCCTTGGCCATGCAATCTACGAAAGAAGTAAAAAGCCTAGGTGTCATTTTGGACTGTGACCTGAATTTTAAATCTCAAATCAATCAAGTGACAAAAATTTGTTTTTATCATCTGAGAAATATAGCCAAGATTCGTCCTTTTTTGTCTTTGGATGATGCTAAGAGACTCGTTCATGCTTTTATCTTCTCTCATCTTGAATATTGTAATGCTATGTACACTGGCCTACCTAAGGGCTCTATAGCAAAGTTACAAATGATACAAAATGCAGCTGCCAGAGTACTAATGAAATTAAAAAGGAGAGAACATATTACACCGGTTTTAATGGAATTACATTGGTTACCAGTTCACCAAAGGATCGATTTTAAGGTTCTTTTTATTTGTTTATAAAACTCAGCACAATTTGGCACCTTTATACATTTCAGACTGTTTATCAAGATATGTTCCTACCCGTAGATTAAGATCCTCTAATGCTAATCTTCTGGAACATTGTACAGTTAAACACAAACGATCGGGTGGTGCTTCTTTTAGCCACTATGCTCCAAAAATTTGGAATTCTTTACCAAATGAAGTGAAAGAGGCTACTAGCATTCATATTTTTAAAAGTCAGGTTAAGACATACCTTTTTAAAGTTGCTTATGAGTACAATAATATTATGTGAAGTTGTGTATAAGTCTTTTATTTTAAACTGCTATTTATATGTTTGTTTTTTTTTTGTTTTTTTTTTTTTTTTATATATTGACATTCTGTGAATTTGTTTTTATGTTTGTGAAGCACTTTGCGTTGCATTCTATGTATGAAAGGTGCTATATAAATAAATGTTTATTATTATTATTATTATTATTATTATTATTACTAGAGATGCATTTATTTTTATATTTCTCACCAGATTTTTTGAAGACACCAATCTAGAGCATCACCATGCAACTCGTGTTTCATTGTGAATCATCACTCCACACACAACTTCCCATAATCTGCCAATCTTCATTCTGACCTTTTCTGAGACAGCAATGGGTTTTTAAGTAGTGCATTTGCTAAAATTTTGCTAATTTCCTGACCAATAATTTGGCATTAAAAAACGACTGTCTTTTGGCATTAAAAAACTATTGTCAGGACTTACTCAAGGTGTGGACCTTATTGCATATGCATTTGTTGGAGTTTCCCTTTCAGAGGAAAAATTTACGGGAGGAGAGTATTTAAATGAATCACGCAAGGTGATTTACTAAGCTTTGTACTAGTCAATTTACTGGTATTTGCACCATTATTTACCACCCAAAAAAAAGCATGTCTTAAACCAGACGCTAATTTGTATTGCTTTTGGTAGATTACGTTGGTTATTATGAAAAATAATCTGGCTACACACACTAAGAAAAAAAAAAATGTAGAAAAATGTGTCCTATATCCTGCCAGAAAATTACCAGTACTTTTTCTGTCAAGTTTATGCACATGTCCTTCACAATGTTAAACTACATTTTAAGAAAGTTTAGCTTATGCCATCAGAAGGAATGTTGAAAGATACATAACAACTTACTGAAATCAATCATGTCTCGTATTCGATCAATCAGTGTTTCAACTGCGGAAAGACGTCAATAAAACAGCTGGAGACCAATAATGTCACTTAACGCAAAATTTACGTCAGGAAAGGCATTTAATGGCCATAGCTAGAAAAATTAACTATAGAGAGTATTTTGCTAAATAAAAATAAGAGGTTTTGGGGCCTTCTTATTCACATAGAGCCCAACATTAACCGAGTTAATGTGAAACATCTGAAAATTCAATACACAACATGGTACATTGGGTCATATTTGTATACGGACTTTTCTTAGAGTGTAGCTTAACCCTGATCTTCTATTACCTGTGAGAAGAGCAACATCAATATATGTTTAAGAAACAGCTCTTTACATTTTTTATCGATATCATAATGACATTCTGACATTTCCAACATTGTCAAAAACACAATGATAAATATCAGATCACTGCTTACTCCATCAAAATACTCCTATGTGAAAAACCTATTGATGATCTTGTCTTTAAATGGGCACAAATCCCTAAAGCTATGTTCCAAAAAATATTTATACTTCCCAGAAGAGTTGAATCAGCAAATCGAGGAGCAAAATCAGTAGCCTATTAATTACTCTGTAATGCCTGTGGATTTGCAAATGAAATGTTCAACAAGCACATACTTTATGGGCGTAGTCTTTTATGAAGAGCTCATGAACTACTGTACACAGAAACATGTTTCTGTTATAACTTCTATGTTGGAAATTCATTGTACAGTGATACAGTGTATCTTTTATCTATGCTGTGAGAGAAAAATAAATAAAATATACTTTACCCAGTTTTTTTTTTTTTTTTTACAAAAGAGGAAAAGTTATTTTCTTGAGGAAATGTAAAGTGCTTGATTCACACTGTCACTGACATTATCAGTGCATGAAAGATGCGACAGTTGGAGTTTATTGCATGTTCACCTATGACAAGCTCGCTGAGGGAAATGCCAGTGTCTTTCTATCAACTGTTTCCTTTCCATGAGTCTCTCTCCCATCTAAAGGCCAGAAATGACGGCATGCTGTCATCATGTCTAGTATCAGTGGGGAATCTAGAACATGGCTTGTGCATTACTGAGAGTAGCTGTTATTCTTCACACTAGAATTCAGGGGAAGTATTTCTAGTGTGAGTATTTCCTAGCTTACTGCACTCAACAAATAAAAATGTTCAATAAAATTGATTAAACTGTGGAAAAAGTTTCCATGACTTTTCATTAAAAATAGTTGGAACTAATTGGTAACACTTTATAATAAGTGTACATTAATAAAGTAGCCTACTTAGAAATCATTTGCATTCTATTAGTTAATTAGTTAATTCATAGTTAAGGGGTCATGAACTGAGAATTTTCCTTGATCTTTTGACAGTTAAAGGTGGGATCAGTAGTTTTTGAAATATGTTGTTGGCCAATGTTGATATTTGAAATCAATCCAAACAAACACACCCCTTCTTCATTGCTCCGCCTCCAAAACTCACTATCCTATCCTAATGGCCCTGCTCCAAGTCGGTCTCGAACCTCGAACCTCGATCCCCCTGTAAGCGAGTTGAGTGCACTAACAATGACACTAAACACCACATTCACTAGCAGTCGTCAGCGCGACTTTCAGTAACTGACCTCCCTTACACATGATATCCAAGAGTGGATGAGTCATTCAACGAATCTGATGCCATTTGAGTCCGCAACGTTTGATGAGATGCATCAGGCACAAAAATGTCCCAAAATGTGTTTCCAAAGCTTAAAGTTATTAATTCAAGTGTTCTTTTTAACATGCTATATGATAAAAAATACTATTCTACTAATACTATTTATAATTTTTCATTAGTACATAGCCAATTTCACAACCATCTCTTTCACTTACTATCTCTTTCACTCACTCACTCACTCACTATCTCTTTCACTTACTCACCATCTCTTTCACTCACTCACTATCTCTTTCACTCACTCACTATCTCTTTCACTCACTCACTCACTCACTATCTCTTTCACTTACTATCTCTTTCACTTACTATCTCTTTCACTCACTCACTATCTCTTTCACTTACTCACTATCTCTTTCACTCACTCACTCACTCACTATCTCTTTCACTTACTCACAAGCACCACAGCCTGTGACATCCCACCACATGGAAATCCAGAGGGATGTGTGGATGCGACTCTCCCAGTCAATGTTATGATGCTCTTTTGAGTTTTTCAGAGCATGACCAAAGTTTTCCATTAAATCTCCAATTATAATGTTTCCCCTCCCCCGGTATTATAAAGTTTTAAAGGTGCCATGTGTCAGAATTGAGTTAAAAATATCCAAAAAATGAGCTACACACATCAAAAGAATGAGAAGAAATAAGGGCGATGATGTCATTAAAAAAATTACAAGTTATAGTGCTGCAGAGATATCAACCTGAATTAGCATTAGCATTACTAGCCACGGCCCGACAGGTGTCGTAATACCAGTTTCGGCCATGGGAGGCGGTATGCAGGCAACATAACCACCAGCCAAACATGCAATACACGAATAACTCGCACGACTTGTGGGCGTACTTGAACCTGATGTCAATCGTGTGGAAAGTACAGCCCACTACTACATTCAAATAAAATCTGATAAAAAAAGGAACAGAACCAGACAACTAATGGACATGAAAGAAATGAGGTTCGACTCCGAACTTGCAACATTTGTTTTGGATTGGTAAGTAAGATGCTGTTAGTATTTCGTTAGAAGTTTGTTTTATATGTTTGTGTCGTTTTTTCGGGAAGTTATAACATAGAAATGTATCGAAGGCTGTTCGATAAACGTATATATAACGTACATAAATATAGTATTGTAATATAGTACACATATATAGCACAATCTCTATAGCTCTTTTTTTCTTGCCAACTACGTGACCTATATTATGTTTATTAAATGGCTTTCCTGAGGTAAATCTGACATAATTGTTCTTACTGACCTCTTCACGCTGATAAAAAACACTGATTGGTCGATATTATGTATGAGGAATACATTTTGGTAAGTCGTAGCCTAGCCTACTGTATCTTTCAACAGTGTTCGTGTTTTTTTACTATTAGTAGAGATGATCGGTTCACGTGCGCTAGGGATCTGTCGTGTAACATTTACAAGCGCCAAAACGTAATAAAATTGACAGAATCTGAGAGCTGAGATTTTTTTATATCATAACTAACCTGCTCTGTCTAGTCTGTCGGTCTCCGTGTCCTCTTTGCTTCGCGATTTTTCTGTGCGTGAGAAAATTGATGTGTGGCGTGAGAGCGTGTGAAAAGTCAAGTCAAGTCAAGTCAAATTTTATTTCTATAGCACATTTAAAAACAACAGAGTTGCGCCAAAGTGCTGTACAGAGCTACAGTGTGCAAATAAAAAGCATTAGAATAGACAAGACAAAATACAATTATAGACACGATTACACCCAATATAATCCATTTAATAGATCATATAAAATCAATCAAAAGAGACTTAATTAAAAGCCAGAGAGAATAAATAAGTTTTAAGAGCCGATTTAAAACTGGATAATGACGGGGCAGACCTCACAGCGAAGGGCAAACTGTTCCAGAGTTTAGGTGCCGCAGCAGAGAAGGCCCGACCACCCTTGGTTTTGCAGCGAAAGCGCGGGACAGTTAAAAGAAGCTGATTACAAGACCTGAGAGTTCTTTGGGGAGTGTACAGAATAAGAAGGTCAGATAGGTATTCTGGTGCAACACCGGATAACGCCTTGTACACAAAAACTGCTATTTTAAAATCGATTCTGAACTTCACCGGAAGCCAATGTAAAGTTTCTAGGATAGGTGAAATGTGATCTCTCTTTTTTGTACCGGTCAGAAGTCTCGCTGCAGCATTTTGAACAATTTGCAGGCGAGAGATTGTAGTTTGAGGCAGACCACAGTACAGGGAATTACAGTAGTCCAGCCGTGATGTAATGAAGGCGTGGATTACAATCTCTAAATCTTTCTGAGACAAGAAATGTTTTACCTTTGCAATCGATCTCAAGTGAAAGAAACTGCCTTTTACCACTGAGCTGACTTGTTTATCAAAGTTAAGTGCCGAATCAAATGTAAATCCGAGATTCCTTACATGAGGTCGAGCACTGACAGGGATCGAACCAGAATTAGAAGTAGATGAGAAGCTAGAGGGGCCTAAAGTCAAAATTTCGCTCTTACTTTCATTTAATTGTAAGAAATTATTTGCCATCCAACATTTGATCTCCTCAAAACAGTCACACAGTGCTTCCAGGGGATAAGACATATCAGTTTTTGCCGGTAGATAAAACTGTGTATCGTCAGCGTAACAGTGATAGGATATCCTACACTGTAACAAATTTCTGTAGTTTTCACAGCATTATTACTGTAAAATCAGCAAAAGCTTACTGTAGAATCTGTATACAGCATGTTACTGTAGATCTGCAAAGCATCATGGTCAATTTTCAATGGCGGGTAAATTCTACAGTAAACATATTTTTTCTGTGAATCACAATACAGCAATTTCTAGAGGATTTTTTTTTTTTTCAGCCATGGAAAGCTGAAAAGCTACGAGATTACACATTTTTATCGGAATTTTAACTTCAGAAAGGTAACTTTGATGATTTATTTCCACAGTTTACTCTTGTTAAGTTACCTATTTGTTTAACTTTAAGAGTGCACCGAGAGAGAGAGAAGTACCGAGCGGCCCACTTCCTAGTAAACTCGTGTCTTGTGTGCATTTTATTACCAAAAAAAAAAAATCTATATATATTTGCGCATAATTTCGATAGATTTTCTAATCTGGCAACATTCGATAACGTCATCATGAATAAAAATTAAATTGGAATTAATCTGTTGTGATGTAACGTTATCTGTTGGTGCGCTAGCCGGAAATATGATCCCGTACACTTGGATAATTTTTCTCTTGCTTGCTGAAGTCAACTGTCACCGCCGACGAGTCGACGACACTGCGTGCGCGTGAAGCACTGAAGCCAGCCGACTCCCGACAGAAAACGCAGCTAGAGGTAAGACTTAACACATTTTTCATAGGATTATGATTTTTCTGAACCTCATCGCATTGCAGAAAAGAGATTGTTGATAGCCTAATTTGAAGCGCCATTCCCGACATGTGTGAGCATATTACGTTAGCTGCTACAAAAGATTTGTCTTATCTGCAACATTACATTTATAACGTCTTCAGTTTGATTAAAGAGTACGTTTAGCATTGTTGAATAAAATTAATTTGTAATTATGTATGTGTTGGTGCGGTAACGTTAGCTATTTGAATAATCTCACTCGTTTTTTTTTTTTTTTTTGCCTGCTGCTAACGTTGCCGCCAGAGGAATCAGACATTTAAGCGGGCCGAGTCAAAAGAAAACGCAGCCACAAAACTTAATTAAAATACGACATTTTAAAGGATAACTTTAAAGTTATTTCCTCCCCCAACCTTCACCAACTTCATCGCTTGCAGAGGGTAAAGTTAGCCTAACTTACACTGTTGGTAGCCTAATTTGAAGTGCCATTCTCGACTTGTGGGAGAATACTGTATGTATTAATATTGTTCTTATCTGGCAACATTACATTTATAACGTCTTCAGTTTGATTAAAGAGTACGTTTAGCATTGTTGAATAAAATGAATTTGTAATTATGTATGTATATGTTGGTGCGGTAACGTTAGCCGTTTGAATAATCTCACTCGTTTTTTTTTTTTTTTTTTTTTTTTTTTTTTGCCTGCTGCTAACGTTGCCGCCAGAGGAATCAGACATTTAAGCGGGCCGAGTCAAAAGAAAACGCAGCCACAAAACTTTTAATTAAAACACGACATTTTAAAGGATAACTTTAAAATTATTTCCTCCCCCAACCTTCATCAACTTCATCGCTTGCAGAGGGTAAAGTTAGCCTAACTTACATTGTTGGTAGCCTAATTTGAAGTGCCATTCTCGATTTGTGGGAGAATACTGTATGTATTAATATTGTTCTTATCTGGCAACATTACATTTATAACGTCTTCAAGTTTGTTAAGGAGTAACGTTAGCTTTGTTGAATAAAAATTTATTTGAAATTGTGTATTAATGTATGTGTTGGCGCGGAAGCCGTTTGAAAAATCACTCGGTTTTTTTTTTTTTTTTGCTTGCTAAACTTGGCGCCTAAAGAATCAGACATTTAAGCGGGACGGCTGATTCGAAAGTTTTATTCATTCGAGAGTTTTATTAATGACTCGTGAAAGCATAATAATATACTCGCACTGTATTAAGATTTTTCGAGATCTTACTCTTTCTTTTATTTACCATTTGGTTCTTTTCTTTCAGGTTGCAGCAAAGACAAGGCCTCAGCAATCGTTCCAGGTACATAAGTGACATGAACTAGCATGCATACAATGTTTTTCAAATGCAAACAATGTTGTTTCTCTTCGGACACAATCCCTAGATATGTCAAACACGTTAAAGTGCACAGAAACCGTGCAAACTTCAGGTATCCATGTGGGATTTCGAAATGTCCTTGTAATTTCAAGACATTTTGTGCGTTACAGACACACATGTACCGAAATCACTCAAAACATAAACCAGCTAGATCTCAGAAGTGTGTGAATTTGAATTGTCAGGTTGAGGAATGCACTTTCAAATCTTCACATCTTTCAAGTCTCTGTGAGCATTTAAATATGCATATTAGGGATGGGGAAAAGATTGTTTGCCCTATCAGCACTTGTCAGAAGCTCTTCAGTGTCAGATCCTCATTCACCTCACATTTAAGCAGGAAACATGCAAAGGATTTGGTAGCATGTAGAGATGGAGGTGTAAACAGTGATGATGCAGCTATGCATGATGATGCTGTTGAGATGGGAAATGATGACATGACTGAGACTATAGAATTTCCTGAGGTTGGTAATTATTCAGGAGATGTTGAGAGAGACAGGAATGTTTTTCTTACCAATTTGGCCCTTTTTTACTTGAGAATGCAAGCAAAGATGCTTTTACCTGCTTCCACAATATCCACTCTGATAGAAGAGTTTCAAGAACTATGCACAAATGCAATGTCACAGATGTTTGTTCGACTTCGTGAAGAACTGTCAAACCTTGACATTCCCGATGAAAGGATTTTTAATATCATAGATGGTCTGTCAAAAGATAACTTATTAAAGATGTATAATGAGGGCATGTTCAGATCAGATGCAACCAGGAAGACATATTTTAAGAACAATTTCCATTATATTGAGCCCATACAGGTTCATCTTGGTTTTGATGCTTCTGGTAAAGAACGATTTTGCCAGTATGTCCCAGTGAAAGACACTCTAAAAGCCCTGTTGAACCTGCCATCAGTGAGAGAGCAATATAATGTGTCAAAAATGCACTTGCCAGAAGATCCAAATGTGCTTGAGGATGTGAGAGATGGTAAGACTTTCAAAGAAAATAGCCTTTTACAAGAGTTTCCTTCTTCAGTTTCTGTTATCTTGTATCAAGATGCATTTGAAGTAGTGAATCCTCTTGGATCTGGCAAAAAGAAACACAAGCTCCTAGCTGTGTATATGACACTGAGTGAGATATTGCCACATAACAGGTCATCCATTGACCCAATGCAATTAGTCATGCTGTGCAGGGAGTCTGATTATCAGTTTTTTGGACAAGAGAAAGTTTTCTCCTCCCTTGTGAAAGACTTAAAAGACATTGAGCAATCTGGTATTACTTTGGAAACAGGCCAGACTGTGAAGGGGGTAGTAATTGCAATTGCAGGTGACAACCTGGGGTCGCATTCACTTGGAGGTTTTACTGAGAATTTCAGCAAGAGCAAAAACTTCTGTAGATACTGCCTTATAGCCAGAGACAGATTTGTAAACGAACCTACTAAGCTAGGCCCAGCAAGGACAGTAGAAAACTACAGGAGCAGTGTGGCGAAGTTGTCTATGGGATCTGAAAACTGTGTAGATGGAGTAAAAAAAGACTCAGTTTTCAATTCTTTACAGCATTTCCATGTATGCCAACCAGGACTTCCTCCATGTCTTGGTCATGATCTTTTCGAAGGGATTGTATCTGTGGATCTTCAACTGTATCTTAAACATCTTGTGGCCATTGGGAAGCACTTCACATTTGTGCAGTTGAATAGGATGGTCTCTCAACTTAAGTTCAAAGGTAGTGATGCTAATAACCGACCTTGTGTGATTAGAGCTGATGGAGAGAAATTGGGAGGAAGTGCAGCACAGAACTGGTGCTTGTTGCGTCTTCTCCCTATCCTTGTTGGTAAACGTATCAAGAATCCACTTGAAGATCAAGTTTGGCAGTTGTGCCTCAAGCTGAGGGAGATAGTAGAACTTGTCTGTGCTCCCAAAATCCATACCAATCAAGTAGCCTATCTGAAGCTACTTGTTGAGGAATATTTGGAATCTAGAGCAGCTATTTTTTCAGACAGACCATTAAAGCCAAAACACCACTTCCTCCTTCACTATCCAGACCTTATAATTAAATTTGGCCCTCTTATTCGCCTCTGGACACTCCGCTTCGAAAGCAAGCACACATATTTTAAGCAGTGTGCACGGAAGCTCCATAATTTCAAAAACCTATGTAGCACTTTGGCAGAAAGGCACCAATTACTACAGGCCTATTTACACTCAGGGAGCTTTTTTCCAGGCATTCTTCAAGTAGGCCAAGCCAATGAATTTGATGATCAAATGTACAATGTTGCCATTCAAGAAGCTGTAAGACTAAGTGGTATTAAGAAACAAAACACAGTAGAAACAGTTTCTGCCACATACAAGGGAACTACCTACAGGAAAGGAATGGCTGTACTTCTCAATGTTAATGACAGGGGTCATGAGCTTGGTAGGATTGTTGTTCTTCTGGTCAGTGAGGAGAAGGTTCATTTTGTTTGTGAAAAGTCTCAATCAGTGCCAGCCTTGGATCTTGGTGTTCACATCTTGCAGCATGACACACAGAAACATTATGTTTGCGTTAGTGTGGACACCCTTGCTGATTATTACCCACTTCCAGTTTACAACTTTGATCACCTTGATGTTTTTGTGCTTCATCATTCTGTTTTTTCAGGTGAAGTATAATGGAAGCCAGCATTAAAAGTGTCCTCTCCTATCTGGAAAATGAGTCACTGGAAAAGATTCTACAACATTTGTCAAGCATTGGGGTTAGGACAGCTGATGACATGGAATTCATAAAAGAAGATGATTTGAAACACCTCCTGACACCAGTGGACTGCAGGAAACTACTGCATGCCTTCAAAAGAAGAGGTAAATTGTAGTATTAAAATTATATTTCACCAAAAAATTTAAATTGTCATCAATTACTCACTCATGTCGTTCCAAACCCATAAGTAGTTTGTTCATATTTAGAACACAAAATGAAGATATTTAAAATTTTCTGTTCCTTCATTGAAATTCTGCTTACCCAAAACTTATAAAGCTTCATGCTTCAAAACTTAAAATAAATCCAGATATATGGGGTAGTTCAATTTAAGTATTCTGAGGAGACACACTGGCTTTATAGTTAACGGATTTAATTTAGAATTTTATTCACCTATAAACGTTAACTAATGAACATACAGCACTCAAAATTTGTAAACATAAGCTCAACTGTACTTGCTTGATGCATGAGAACAAACCTTCATGCTCCATGTTTGGTGATCAATGTTTTTATGTGAATAAAAGCCTAAATTAAACACATTAAGTGATTTGTTATTACTTTAATAATTTCAGTTAAATAATGAAATCCGTTTAAAAAATACAATGCATATGAATTCCAAAACCAGCAGTCATACAATATTGACTATACACATTTATTAGATACAGCTATGTAAAAAGTTTTTGACAAGATGTATATGTTTTCGTAAAAGCCTTGAATTATTGTGATAGCTACTCCATGCTTTTTCTATTTTAGATACACAGCACAACACGCAGCAACATGACTGTACCATGGAAACTTCTGCTGAACCTGACTATTTTTTGACTTTAACACCTGTACCTTATCCTGAAACCTCACCCAATTCAGAGCTTGTATTGGAACCTTCAAGCCATGTTTCTGTGCAGAATAGCACTTGGGTTTCAACATTTTCTGTGCCGTGGGAGAAAACACATGAAAGCTTGAGAAGGTGTCTTGCACAGAGGAAACGACCAAAAGCTGCAGATAGACGGCATATGGTGAGAGTCATTGCAGAAGCAATAAGACAGGTTTGCTTGAACCCCCCATTCAGGCAGTGTGCTGAACTGGCTAAGAGCATTGTGGATAAATATCCTGAGTCTTTTGAAGACCGAACAGAAGAGGGAGAACAGCTTGGCAATGGATATTACACTTTAAGCAAACAACTGAGGATAAGGATCGATTTTTTAAACAGAGACAATACCCTAACACGACTTCGAAAACCAAAACGAATGGTCCCTGCCGTGGATGAAGACCTGCCTGGACCATCAAGAAAGTGTGCCAAAACTGATAGCTACGGCTGTGTCAAATGGCAGCCATCACAGCTGCCTGAAGGTGAAAATAGAGAGTCTCTCTATGAGAAGAAAATAGAGTTAATGACTATTTATTCCAAGGAGGGACAAAGAGGTGCAGACCAGAAGCGAGTCAATGATCTCATGACATTACTGTATGAGCAACAGCGTCGTGACATTAATGCAACTCCTTCACCAACCCTGTCAGATTTACAGAATGAGTGGCCATTTCTCTTCATCCAGAAGTTTTTACTACAGCACTTCTGCACATTGACAGGAATTGAGCTGGAATCAAGACTACGAGAATCACTTGCTGGCAAAGGGAAAAGAGTGCTACAATATTTCAATAGTCAACTTTTGAAATGGAACAAGGAAGTGAAGGCAGTCCTTCATGGCATCGAGAGACAGATGGAAGACATGGATCCTGGACTTTCTGCAATTGTAGTCATGATTGCTTACTTCAAAGAAAAGGAAGAAGCTGTTTTCCTCTTGGCTGATGCAAGTATTTTTTGTACAGTATTGCCACACACTTTCTCTTATGAATATTGTACTTGTGATTTCTAAAAGTGTTTTTTCTGTTTATTTTGTGTTACAGGAAACTTCCACCCAAGCAGACATTGAGGCCCAGATTTCCCTGCCAAGCACTCCAAGGCTCATCATGCTCGGTAAGATCCCACACACACACACACACACACACACACACACACTCACTGTCCCTCGCTCACTCACTAGCGCTCACTCACTCGTGCACACACATACACTCACTCACTTACTTGCGCTCACTCACTCGCGCACACACACACACACACACTCACTCACTCGAGCACGCACACACACTCACTCGTGCACACACATACACTCACTCACTTACTTGCGCTCACTCACTCGCGCACACACACACACACACACTCACTCACTCGAGCACGCACACACTCACTCACTCGTGCACACACATACACTCACTCACTTACTTGCGCTCACTCACTCGCGCACACACACACACACACTCACTCACTCGAGCACGCACGCACTCACTCACTCGTGCACACATACACTCACTCACTTACTTGCGCTCACTCACTCGCGCACACACACACACACACACACACTCACTCACTCGAGCACGCACACACTCACTCACTCGTGCACACACATACACTCACTCACTTACTTGCGCTCACTCACTCGCGCACACACACACACTCACTCACTCGAGCACGCACACACTCACTCACTCGTGCACACACATACACTCACTCACTTACTTGCGCTCACTCACTCGCGCACACACACACACACACACTCACTCACTCGCGCACACACACACTCACTCGAGCACGCACACACTCGCGCACACACACACACTCACTGTCCCTCGCTCACTTACTCACTTGCACACACACACTCGCGCACACAAACTCACTGTCCCTCGCTCACACACACTCGCTCACTTGCGCGCACACTCGCACTCTCACTCGCGCGCGCACACTCGCACTCTCACTCGCGCGCGTACACACACACACACACACACACACACTGTCCCTCGCTCACTCACTAGCGCTCACTCATTCGTGCGCACACACACATACACTCACTCACTTACTTGTGCTCACTCTCGCACACACACACACACACACACACTCGCGCACACACACTCGCTCACTGGCGCGCACACACACACTCACTGTCCCTCGCTCACTTACTTGCACTCACTCACACACACACACACACACACTCACTGTCCCTCGCTCACTTACTCACTTGCACACACACACTCGCGCACACACACTCACTGTCCCTCGCTCACTCACGCTCACACACACTCGCTCACTGGCGCGCACACACACTCACTGTTGCTCGCACTCTCACTCACTTACTTCCGCTCACTCACTCGCGCACACACACTCACTCGAGCACGGACACACTTGAGCACGCACACACTCGCACACACACACTCACTGTCCCTCGCTCACTTACTTGCACTCACTCACACACACACACTCACTGTCCCTCGCTCACTTACTCACTTGCACACACACACTCGCGCACACACACTCACTGTCCTTCGCTCACTCACGCTCACACACACTCACTGTCCCTCGCTCACTGGCGCGCACACACACTCACTGTTGCTCGCACTCTCACTCACTCGCGCGCACACACACACTGTCCCTCGCTCACTCACTAGCGCTCACTCACTCGTGCACACACACATACACTCACTCACTTACTTGCGCTCACTCACTCGCGCGCGCGCACACACACTCACTCACTCGAGCACGCACACACTTGCACACACACACTCACTGTTCCTCGCTCACTTACTCACTTGCACACACACACACACACACTCCCGCACACTCACTGTCCCTCGCTCACACACACTCACTGTCCCTCGCTCACTGGCGCGCACACACACTCACTGTTGCTCGCACTCTCACTCACTCGCGCGCACACACACACACTGTCCCTCGCTCACTCACTAGCGCTCACTCACTCGTGCACACACATACACTCACTCACTTACTTGCGCTCACTCACTCGCGCACACACACTCACTCGCGCACACACACACTCACTCGAGCACGCACACACTCGCGCACACACACACACTCACTGTCCCTCGCTCACTTACTCACTTGCACACACACACACTCACTGTCCCTCGCTCACTCACGCTCACACACACTCGCTCACTGGCGCGCACACACACTCACTGTTGCTCGCACTCACTCACTCGCGCGCGCACGCACGCACACACACACACACTGTCCCTCGCTCACTCACTAGCGCTCACTCATTCGTGCACACACATACACTCACTCACTTACTTGTGCTCACTCTCGCACACACACACACACACACACACACACTCACTCGAGCATGCACACACTCGCACACACACACTCACTGTCCCTCGCTCACTTACTCACTTGCACACACACACACACTCGAGCACACACTCACTGTCCCTCGCTCACTCGTGCTCACACACACTCGCTCACTGGCGCGCACACACACACACTGTCCCTCGCTCACTCACTAGCGCTCACTCACTTGCGCACACACACACACACTCACTCACTCGAGCACGCACACACTCGCACACACACACTCACTGTTCCTCGCTCACTTACTCACTTGCACACACACACACTCCCGCACACTCACTGTCCCTCGCTCACACACACTCACTGTCCCTCGCTCACTCACGCTCACACACACTCGCTCACTGACGCGCACACACACTCACTGTTGCTCGCACTCTCACTCACTCGCACACACACACACACACACACTCACTCGAGCATGCACACACTCGCACACACACACTCACTGTCCCTCGCTCACTTACTCACTTGCACACACACACACTCGCGCACACACACTCACTGTCCCTCGCTCACTCACGCTCACACACACTCGCTCACTGACGCGCACACACACTCACACTCACTGTTGCTCGCACTCTCACTCACTCGCACACACACACACACACACACACACTCACTCGAGCACGCAAACACTCGCACACACACACTCACTGTTCCTCGCTCACTTACTCACTTGCACACACACACACTCCCGCACACTCACTGTCCCTCGCTCACACACACTCACTGTCCCTCGCTCACTCACGCTCACACACACTCGCTCACTGGCGCGCACACACACTCACTGTTGCTCGCACTCTCACTCACTCGCACACACACACACTCGCACACACACACTCGCACACACACACTCACTGTCCCTCGCTCACTTACTCAATTGCACGCACACACTCGCGCACACACACTCACTGTCCCTCGCTCACTCACGCTCACACACACTCGCTCACTGGCGCGCACACACACTCACTGTTGCTCGCACTCTCACTCACTCGCGCACACACACACACACACACACACACACTGTTGCTGGCACTCTCACTCACTCGCGCACACACACTCACTGTTGCTCGCACTCTCACTCACTCGCGCACACACACACACACACACACACACACACACACACACACTCACTGTTGCTCGCACTCTCACTCACTCACTCGCGCACATACTCAACCCATTGTGGAGGACCGTTAAAAAATAAAACATTCTAGTCTTTCTGTCGTGATGTCGTGAAGCATCGCAGACGTGACGTAGGTTGTCGCCCACTATGGCACACTATACGAGATAGTCTACAAATTCTACACTGTGCATACATGTGCAGGCACACTACCTGGCTGTTCATTAGAGGATGTTATGAAAGTGATCTGTGTAGCAAAGTTTTTTTGCCAAACAGTAAACCATATCAGATTGAATGATGTGCAATGTCAACTTAATTTTTTCAGGAGAGTCCATTCTGGGGGCAAAAAAGTGGATGCTTTCCATCGAGGGCAGAGTTGTCCTCCAACTGAGTGACTGTTCCGAATTCACTTCTGCTCTTGCTGTCCTTTTTGCATCATACTATGTATTTAACATGGAATATCCTGAGGAGGCAGCCACTACATTAGAATTTATCCAGAGGTAAGCACTTATTTGTTGTTGATATATTTTTGACTAGGAATGGGAACAAATATTTGAGTACTCATTCTTTAACCACCTACCCGACTAGTAAAATACTTCTCAAAGTGTTTATTTGGTTTATATGGACTGTTGTGTAATTGTTAAACATCAAACTTTTATTTTAACTCACCATGCAAATGGTAGAAAAGTAAGCACAGCTAGTCTACAGTCAAAATTTCATGGACATCACATTTTCTTTTCTTAACTTTAATACTAAAGTACTTGGTTTTTAGAGTACTTGACTTCTAAATTACTCAAAGTTCCCATCTCTACTCTTCACACTTCTATAAATGTGCTCACTGTAATCTGTAGTACACTCCAATGCTGCAGCAAGTCCCTCTATCAGGGTTCCCCGCGGGGTCTTAAAAAGTAAAAAATTCTGAACTTTAAATTTAAGTCCTTAAAACCACTTAAAAACCGGCCAGATTGTCATCCGCAGTCTTAAATTTAATTTAGTCAGGTCTTAAAAAGGTTTTACCCTCGTTCATTTCCAGAAATGCTGGCCGCAGAAAGTTATTACAAAGTAGCAAAAAAGTATCGAGTTGTAGCCTACAAAGCGGAGCTCTAGAGCAGGGGTCTCCAACACGTCGCTTGCGTGCTACCAATAGCTCATGGCCTGATTTGAGGTAGCTCGCCAGAGGCCGTTCACATTCTTATGACAGGTTTTTTTTTTTTTTTCTTGGATAGAGTAATGCATGATGTTTTTATTTACAGATTCTTCATCAGGATAAATCCGGAGCACAGCAAGTGCAATTCGAAGGTCCAGATTAGCAGAAGAACTGGGAAGGTGGTCCAAAGAAAAAACGAGTCCCTCAATCCACACGTGGCATCGTTCATCAGGGACTTCATTGAGTATGACTGGAAGAACAACTAATACCAGGTGAGACTGTTAATTGTTAACTTGAATACTCTGAGTTATTGTCATTCTAAATCCCACTTTTAACCCCAGGTAAAGGAACATTTAAAAAATTGTAATTTAGAAATTGGGTTATCAGCGCTTTTTACCAGGGGCTGCGTGTTGTGCTGTGTATCTAAAATAGAAAAAGCATGGAGTAGCTATCACAATAATTCAAGGCTTTTACGAAAACATATACATCTTGTCAAAAACTTTAGCTAAATATGTGTTCTATATTACATATTTATTATATTTTTACTTATATCATTAAATAAAGTTGTTATTATAAAAAAAAAAACGCATTATATTTAATTATTTTTAACCTTATAGGTATAGCGGAGGATTTTTTACTTCCGGGTGGGTGACCTATACTATTGGTCCTCCTAATTGTCAATCATTCTGGTGAATCAATCAAACTTTTCAAAAAGTGGAGAGGGCGGGTCTTATCTAAAATTCGGAAAGATCCTCTGCTATACCTTTAAATAATAGCCTACTACCAGCTGATAGGGCTTTCTGTATGTTTACAGCATTAGGTGAGTTGGGGTTTTTTTCTTGAGAAAAATTAAGGCCTATCTTGTGTGTAGCCTACCTAATATTTATCCAAATGAGTCAATATTAAATAAAATCACAATAATTGAATTGAAATAATAAAAAATCGTAGCTTACCAGATATTGTACCATGTAAACATTGTAACATGTTGTCACTAAACCTAATAAAATTCAGTTTAGTTACTAAAATGTTAGTGACAATCACATACACTTATTGTGATGCCATTTTTTTTTACAATAATTTTTTTTATGTATTTTAATTTTCTGTGCATAATTTATTTTGTTAAACTACATAAATGCCATTATCTGTACCGTATCCCAACTGTTACAATAAAACATCAGTTGAGCAATATAACATGCATTTTTATTCAGTATATAAGCAATATTTTGCTTTTTATGTTAAAGACACTATTGATACCGTGAGAAATTTACATTCTCAGGAAAATAGCCGCTTATCAGTTAATCGTTAATCGATCGATAAGGTCTATCAACTAATGATTAATGAATTAATCGATAATTTGCAACCCTAGTTTTGGTTTATAGAGAAGTGGACATTGTATTACATGTTGATTGGCTTAATTAAATGATCCAATCAAACTTTTATATATATTGTCATCAACCCATCTGTCTTGCTTATAAACTTTTCCATTAATAATTAATTTCTTCCACTGCAGGGTAGAAGACTCCAGCCCATGATGTTGACTAGTTCAGGCCGGGTAGAAGTCTCCAGCCCATGATGTTGACTAGTTCAGGCCGGGTAAAAGACTCCAGCCCATGATGTTGACTAGTTCAGGCCGGGTAAAAGACTCCAGCCCATGATGTTGACTAGTTCAGGCCGGGTAGAAGTCTCCAGCCCATGATGTTGACTAGTTCAGGCCGGGTAAAAGACTCCAGCCCATGATGTTGACTAGTTCAGGCCGGGTAGAAGTCTCCAGCCCATGATGTTGACTAGTTCAGGCCGGGTAAAAGACTCCAGCCCATGATGTTGACTAGTTCAGGCCGGGTAAAAGACTCCAGCCCATGATGTTGACTAGTTCAGGCCGGGTAAAAGACTCCAGCCCATGATGTTGACTAGTTCAGGCCGGGTAAAAGACTCCAGCCCATGATGTTGACTAGTTCAGGCCGGGTAAAAGACTCCAGCCCATGATGTTGACTAGTTCAGGCCGGGTAAAAGACTCCAGCCCATGATGTTGACTAGTTCAGGCCGGGTAAAAGACTCCAGCCTATGATGTTGACTAGTTCAGGCCCTGTTTTTTAAGGAAAAATAAAGTTCTGGGAGAAAACAACATTCAGGGACCAAATTCTATTGTTCAAAATCCTGCTGTTTTTAAATCATTTAATTTGTCTTTTATACCTTCTAATTGAAAAAAAAAAAATGTTTTTTTACTATGCTATTTTTATTTTATGAATTTCGAAATTTAAATTGTGAAAAGTTGTCAATAAATGGCATTTTTGTGACAAAAACAGTGTCTTCATTTTACAGCACACAAAATTAATGCAGTAATCCCTATTACAGTAGTAAAATATGTGGGGTGATGAAACACAGTACTGTGATTATTACTGTAAAAAAGTTTACAGTATTTTTTAAAGTTACTGTGATTAAGTTTACAGTAAGCGTACTGTGAAATGAACTACAGCAACTTACTTGCTAATTGCTGCCAGCAAGTTGCTGTAAATTTCACAGTATTCTTTTTACAGTGTATGTTTCTCAAAAATGGCACCCAGTGGCAACATATAGAGTGAAAAGAGGAGCGGGCTTAAAATGGACCCTTGGGGCACACCACAAAGGAGGGGAACAGATGTAGAAGTAAATTTCCCCATATTTACTGAGAAGGTTCTGTCTTTGAGATACGAGGCTAACCACTGCAAGGCAACACCCTGAATGCCCACCACTTTTTCCAAACGATGCAGCAAGATACTATGGTCGATCGTATCAAAAGCAGCACTTAAATCTAATAAGACAAGCACTGCGTGCGATCCGGTGTCGAGGATTTGCAAAAGGTCATTGTTGACCTTCAACAAAGCAGTTTCTGTACTGTGCATAGATCTAAAACCAGACTGAAAAGTATCAGAAATATTGGATGTACTGAGATAGGCATTCAACTGGCTATGCACAACTCTCTCTAAAAGTTTAGAAATAAAAGGCAACTTAGATATAGGTCTAAAATGATTGAGGAGAGATGGATCCAAATGGGGTTTCTTAAGCAGAGGGTGAACTACAGCATGTTTAAAACTAGCAGGGACAATTCCGGTCGCTAGAGAACTATTAATAATATCTGTTACAGCTGGGCACAAAGTTTCGAACACTTCCTTAAAGAGACGAGTAGGAACAACATCAGACTCACAACTGGAACATTTTGCCCTAGAAACAATATCAGCCAGCTGAGAAGAGGAAACAGGGTGAAAACAAGTTAGAGAATCGATTGGTGAGCAGGTCAGAGGTGGAGTATATATTACTGGCTTAATGGAACCCTTGATCGTCAAAACTTTTTCATTAAAAAACTGTGAAAAGTTCTCACATGTTTCTCGAGATAGAGCAAGAGTAGGGGCTGGTAAGGGTTTTAGCACAGAATCAATTGTCTTAAACAGCATTCTCGGCCGGTTTGCATTTTCTGTGACGAGTTTTGAGAGGAATTTGGATTTTTCCTCTTTCAATGATTTTTGATAAGTGATTAAGCGTGTAGTTAAACATTCATATGAAATTTGAAGTTTATCTTTCTTCCACTTACGCTCTGCCTTACGACACTCTTGTCTAAGAGAGCGAGTAAAATCATTTAACCAAGGCTGTGAGGGGCCCTTTCCCTTAGCTTTCCTGGGCTTAAGGGGAGCAACAACGTCTAAAGAAATGGAGCAGGCTTTAGTAAAAACCTCCACCATCTCTTCAGTATTTAATTCGTCAAATGGGATGACATTCGTAAGGTTGGCCTGATAGTACTCAGAAAATAAGCTGGCAGTAGAAGGTTGGATAAAACGAGAGTAGTTCAAAGACTTTGAGCGAGTTGAGGTGGGAATAACACAAGCAGATTCAAACACAATTGGCATATGGTCTGAGATAGCAGCATCAACTACTCTCAGATTTGTTACGGGAAAACCATGTGACAACACCAGATCTAAAATGTGACCCAGATTATGAGTAGGGCTAAAGACTGATTGTGACAGGTTAAAAGATTCAATAAGACAAGAAAATTCTTTCACCAAAGGTTTAGATGGACAACAGATATGAATGTTAAAGTCTCCTAGAATCAACAGCCTATCACAACGGGATACAATATTAGAAAGAAACTCAGAGAATTGTTGGATGAAATCTTTGTTAAATTTAGGAGGCCTGTAAATCAATGCACATAATACAGGACTCCCTATGTTAATTCTCATTAACTGTACTTCAAAGCTTGAGTACACATCCGTTTGCAGTTGATTGTTTTTAAAATGATTTTTAAAAACAGTAGCAACACCCCCACCCTGACCGGAAAGTCTTGGGGTGGTAAAAAAGGCACAATCCGGGGGAGAAAGTTCACCAAGAGATGAGAATTCATCGGGTTTCAGCCAGGTTTCAGTCACAAATAGAAAGTCCAGTGAGTTTGTAGTGAAAAAGTCATTTAAAATGAACGATTTATTAGATAATGACCTCGCGTTTATCAAGGCCATCCTCAGTGTCTGAGATTCTGCTATTTCATGATTTGGAGATGAAATCTTGATAGAACAAAGATTTAGCAGGTTTACTGACCGTAACTTTGCGACTGGCTTGGAGGAAGACCGACAGGATGAAATTACTGGAATGACGTCATTTGCCAGAGAAGTGAACTGTGCGTCTTTATAGAAACTGCGCCGGGATCCTCGGTGGACATAACGAGGACGGCGCACAATTTTCAAGTGAGCACAGTAATTATAAATGTCCACAGGCAGACGATATGTTGAGTTTAGTTTATGCAGATCCAGAGATGAGTAGAAGATAGCCATATTTGTATGATAATCCAGAGTCGGAACAGCAGTGTAGAAAAGTACATTAAAACAGCTGTGACATGCCAGAACAGTGAGCAGAAAGGACAGCATCCTCTGAAGCGCCACCATCACCAGGTCTAAGTCCTAACACACGTCAGTGAAGCCGCTGTTGTAATAGATGGCCGGCGAGTAAATCGAGCAATATCCACATCAATACGATCCTCCGGCCGAAAGGCAGTAGCATCCCAGTCCGCAGCAGGACCGTCCGAGCGCAGAGCTGAGTCTATGCGACTCTTCCGCGACAGGCCGATGGTCTGGATGAAGAGTATGCAGGTGGATCGGGAAATCCCGCGATTTACAGCCGATCATCCGGCGGAGACGGCCGATTCAATATTGCACTCACAAGACAAAGTCTTCCACGGCAAGACAATGTTTATGGAGATGAAGTGTTGGCAGGAAGTTCGGGCGAACCCCGCGATTAACAGCTGATCGTCCAGCCGAGAGTAGTCGATCACACTCGCCAAAATCCTTCCTACACCAGCCAGTAAGAGCCAATCCTCATCAGAGGAAATATAATTTTAGCGGACGAAAGGCCTTCAAGTAGACAGGCGCTCCCTTGAATCCAAAATGGATAGCTCAAAATTAAAATATAAGTTCACGCAAGAAAACTGAGCTGGTAGAGCAGCGGCAGTCAGACACGCCAGCGTGCGCTCCAACCGGAAGCCCGGGCCAATGAATGTTTTGCAGAAAAGTGTCAATTGCGTGTCTCACGGTGAATGCGTGAGAGTTGGCAGCTCTGGTTATGTTGGCGCTAGCTTGGTCAACATCAGTGAATGCTGTCTGTCAAATTAATGTAATTCAAACTAACAAAAAAAATGTAATATGAACAAAACGAATATGAACATATTCACTGGTAAAGGTGAAGGGGAGTTGCTTGAAGATGTCATATTTTACCTTTTATAGCCCACTACAGTTGAATCAGATTGAATGCATTAATATTATGAACAGCAGCTACGCTAATTATTTCCCATCTGCTTTTCTGTTGTTATCTCGGGACGCTAGTCCCAAGGTAAATACAGATCGTCAGCTCCAGTTTGTATCCAGCCTCCCATTGAAACTACAGATGCCCCAACACCCGTGCAGAGACGACTTGAAGCCTGTGAAGAGACGACTCGATGCTGGCGATATGTTTATGCCCTAAATTAATACATGATTAACTAACTGTATTTTTCTATGTACATTTCTGAAATGCACTTTCTGTAAAGCTGCTTTGAAACAATATGTATTGTGAAAAGCGCTATACAAATAAATTTGAATTGAATTGAATTGAATATTTATCACTGTGAAGGTAGGGGCGGAGCATAGAGACTATGCCGTTTCTCGGTTGTTACTCTAGAGTAGACCAACTCACTTTCTGGAGGTATACTGCCCCCATCTGGTATGGAATGTGGAGTATGAATTGATTTTTTGGCGGACATTACACAAGGCACCTTTAAGATCATATAGATAAACACTTTGTCCATACCACCCTATCACAATGAACCACTCCATGAAATCAGTTACCACCCTGTCACAGGGTCATTTTGTTACAATTTGATGGAAAGGAAATTATTGTTGAATGATGTTCTTGTTGTGTGGACTAATCAAATAAATGTAAATTTATTTGTATTTTTTTTAAGTGAATTAGTTTTTTTCAGTACAAACAATAAGGCCATTGAAATCTCTAATTCATATTTCAAGATTAAAAAACTAATAATAATAATAAAAAAAAGATTAAATTACAGACTTTCTAATGGTTTTCAAAAAATTGACATTTTACTATTAGGAAAACATTAGATTTTAAAAATATATTTCTTGTTTTACTCTAATGGCATAGGCCTACATATTGTCCGTGACAGGCATGCGCGTAATTTGCACGGGGGTTACGGGGGTCATGACCCCCTCAAAAATCAGATCCAGCTAATATAACCCCCCCAATATTATCACATCATTCAAATTAAAATAAATATGAAATATTCATAATGAATACTTTTGTTCATTTTCTTTATTAATTTCATTTGCCAGCGAGAAAGATAGTATCATATTTTAAATAATCTGTAATGTACCCCCCGCCCACCGCACCGACTACTTGGTATTACCCAAACCGCTTTCTCTACCAAGTTTGTTCACTATTTTGCGCAGTCGCTGGGATGAATGGTTGGAGAAAGCTGACGGTACATGCTAACGGATGGAAAGATGAAAAGGACACTGAAAGGCAGCCAGACAACGATTTTTCATTGTTGGTCGACACCAGCCAAAAAGAGGAAAAATCCTGACCAAACGGAGGTACCCCGGCCCTATTGCTAAGTTAGCTCAGCGTTTCTCAAAGTGTGGGGCGCGGGCGATATATATATATATTGCAGTGTCTTTAATGTATAATGTTAAAGGTATGTGTATGTATGTATGTGTGTGTGTGTATGTGTATATATATATATATATTAGGGCTGTCAATCGATTAAAATTTTTAATCGCGATTAATCGCATGATTGCCATGAGTTAACTCGCGATTAATCGCATTTAATCGCATATTTTTTTATTTGTTCTAAATGTACCTTAAATTAATACTTTTCAAGTTTGTAATACTCTAAATCAACGTGGGCATGGATAAATATGGATGCTCTATGCAAATGTATGTTTATTATTGAAACCATAGTCAATATGAAGACGAGACATGTTTCAAAGGTCATAGATGTTTTTCAAAGAACTTGTTCATGTCTGTTAGACACATGTAGAAAGAACAAATAAATGCCATGTTCCCATTACTTCTCTTTCTTTGCACTGAGCAATTTACTAACACAAACATGTTTAGATTTTTGCATGACAGGGCAGCTCTTCTGAAAATGCTAAATGTACTACATTTAGCATTTATTATTACATTGTAGTTTGTCTCTCTCTGTGCCCATTTTGATGAAGCTAAATTTTCACTAAAACTGTTTTCATTGGTATATTTTACTGTTTCTGTTGTCAAACAACGGAATGATTTTGAAATGGTGACTGAAACGCAACCCATTAACACATAACCAGCTCTCCCTTCCAAGATGTTAAGTTAATCTGCACAAAAATTCTGATAATCGAGCCGTCGTCTGGTGAAATCAAATACACATAAGATAAATACAATATCTGTGCTCTGATTTCGGCTATACTTGTAAAATTAGAGAAGCAACATAATATCTGTGTTAAACTGAATTAAAGCGCTGCTCCGCCGCGCGAGACGCAGAGAGAGAGAGAGCGAGAGGTGCGCGCGCGTGCTGAGAGAGCAGTACCGGCGGTACCGGTAGATTCTCAGAGACTAAATAAGGTTTGGGCGCTTTGTTGAAGGGAAAAAATCGCTAAAGGGGTCTGCAATGTCGCTAAGTTGGCAACACTGTGTATCTCCATTTCTCCAACTAGGGGTTGGGCCACGGGTCAAACAGAAAATACGCGCTGCGTTAATCGCGCGTTAAAGAAATTAGTGCCGTTAATATGATTTTGCATTAACGCGTTATTAACGCGCTAACTTTGACAGCCCTAAATATATATATATTGCAGTGTCTTTACTGTATAATGCTTTTTTTTCCCCAGGTACTTGGCAACTGGAGACTCATTTAGAACTATCGCCTTCAGTTACCGAGTGGGCCATTCTACTGTCGCAGGCATTGTGCCGGATGTGGCCAGTGCAATCTGGGAGGCTCTGGTGGAGGACACCATGCCAGTTCCAAAAAAGGAGGACTGGAGGGCAATAGCTGACCAGTTCTATGCACGCTGGAACTTTCCCAATTGTCTCGGAGCAATCGATGGGAAACATGTCCTCTTGCAAGCGCCAGAGAATTCAGGGTCCTTGTTCTTTAACTATAAGTCAAGCTATTCGCTGGTGCTCCTGGCTGTTGTGGATGCCAACTATCTCTTCCGTGTGGTGGATGTTGGTGGCTATGGCAGGACCAGTGACGGTGGGACACTCCGGAATTCAGCGTTTGGAGAGAGTCTGAGAGATGGTACGCTGGACTTACCACCAGATGCTGCTATCCCTGGAGCAGAGCATCGTGGGCCCCTTCCCTGTGTCTTTGTGGGAGATGAGGCCTTCCCGCTCACTACAAACCTCCTGCGGCCATACCCTGGACATCACATCCCACCAGAGAGAAGGGCATTCAATTACCGCCTCAGCCGTGCTAGGTTGGTAGTTGAGTGTGCCTTTGGCATCCTATCTGCTCGCTGGCGGATGTATCGTCGTGTCATCGCGACAAGTCCGAAGGTTGCTGAGGCATGTGTGCTGGCCACATGCGTGTTGCACAACTTCCTCCGAAAGAAAATGCTGGAAGGTCGGAGATGCACACCCACAGCTGCACCTGCCAATGAAGCACCTTCAGCTCCAGAGGGCCTGAGAGATGCACCAAGGATGGGCTCCAACAATGCAAGCCGTAGAGCCATCCAACTCCAGGACACATACTGCGCCTATTTCAGCCAGGAGGGTGCAGTGCCATGGCAGCCGAGTGCATAGAGGACTCCAAAGGCTCTTTTCAGAACCCACCAAAGGCTCTTTTCAGAACCCACCAAAGGCTCTTTTCAGAACCCACCAAAGGCTCTTTTCAGAACCCACCAAAGGCTCTTTTCAGAGCTACCTACACTTTATGTGAAAAGGGCACATTTCAATTATGTCATGAATGTATAATATTAGTCTGTATTTTATTCCATTGCCTTGTATGACAATCTATTTTATGTTTGCATTTTCAGGTTTTTAATCATGATCTGTGCAGATTTCTGGAGAGAACATACAAATGTCTGCATCTGTTAGTACTGCTGATATGAGGTAAGTAAAAATGGCATATATATGCACATATATATGCACATACATAGACAGCTACACACACACATGCACATATATGTGTGTGTTTATGTATATATATATATATATATATATATATATATATATATATATATATATATATATGTATGTATATTTATACATATACATACATACATGTGTATATATATATATATATATATATATATATATATATCAGTGATGATACACACAATAAAGTGTAGGCCTATGTATTTCAGTGAAAATTGTGTCTAGTACTATATAAATTACAAAGGTTTAATTGGCATCTTTTATTTCAAACGACCCGACCGACCGCGACCCCAATATCATTAAAAATATTTTTGGATGACTCGTAACCGCAGGCACCCGCTCATTTCGGATCAACCCGCGCATCACTGATATATATATATATATATATATATATATATATATATATATATATATATATATATATATATATATGTTTATGTATGTATGTATGCATATATGTATATATATATATATATATATATGTTTATGTATGTATGTATGCATATATATATATATATATATATATATATGCATATATATCATATATGTGTGTATACATGTTTTTTGTGAGAGAAAACACAGCACAAGCATGAGTTCATTTTAATTGGTTTATTTATGCAAGTAGAAATGTGTGTGAATGTGTGAAAAAAAATAATTTTTAATTATTATTATTATTTATCGTATTTATTTTATTTTATTTTATTTTTTTTATTACAGGACGACGTCAGCAGCCTCCAGTTCTGCCTGGTACACAAGTTGGTGGATCTCAAAACGCAGCCTTCCTCTTCTCGTCAGAGGAAGTCTGCGAATGGATGGTAAGAGGCTTTTAAAGAAAATTTCATCTTCATCCTCTGGAGATGTTTGAGGCAGTGGGGGACGTGGCAGTGAAGCCATCTGTGTCAGAGGCTCGATTGCTGATAGCATCTCCCTTTCAAAAGCGGACATGTCATGTCCCTTTCTTTTCCTTCCCTTGTTTGCAACCCTGGTTTCCTCCTGCTCCGTCTGCCTTGCTACCATTGTCTGTCTGCCTGCCTCTGTCTGTCTGCCTCTGTCTGCCTGACTGTCTTCCTCATTCCCTGTCTCATCTCTGCCTGCAGGTGCTTGCTGGGAATTGCTCTGACTGCTTCCCTCGGCCTGGCTGTCCTCTAGATCTGGATTGAGGGATTCTCGGACAGAAGATGAGCTGGGTAAAAAGGATGGAGGCCTCTGGACATTACTAGATGTCTCCCTATCAGTGATAAATGGAGTGAGAAACCCCATCACCGCCATAAATCGCCATGGCTGTGTGACCGAGGACCCTGCTCCACTCCTTCTCATCTCCCTTTCTTTGTTTTTTTCTTTTCTGAACCTGTCTCTCAAAGACTTCCACCTGGTCTTGCATATGTCCTCTGAGATGCAAAAAAGAGAAATAAACAGCCGCCGACGGATCCACAATTCTTTTCGGCAACGCTTGACGTCACCCATTCAAAGTCAATGGAAAGCGTTGACGCTTACGCCCCGTGTGAACGTACCGTTAGTCCACACTTGTATTTTCCCAGTTTCTGAATTTGATGTTATCAGAGGCTATGCAAACACAATTTTTTTTAATCTACTTTTGAGTCTTATTTCATGCAAAGTGGTAATATAATTGTACTTTCATTATCTCTATTTGAAAGTTTTTAATGCTGTTATTTGATGTTAAGTTTTTAAAATGTGATGTTAATAAAATACATTTTAACAGTTAAACTTAAAGATTTTGTTAGTGGATGGTGAGTTTTGGTAATGCCCACCAATATGTGAAATCTGTTCAGAATAAAGGTGCAAGCTGCACTCCAGTGTGCCACCCTGTATTGTGTAATGTATTGAGAGTTGAATTGTGCATAATACATTTGCTGCATGTAGGTGCCAATACAGTGATGCAATTGATTAATCTTTAAGTTCTTTTTTATATATATATATATATATATATATATATATATATATATATATATATATATATATATATATATATAAGATACTGAACACACACAAAAAATCAATTAAGTAGAAGCTGCCACTGCTGGCTAGTGCTTAAACACTTAATTTAACTACTGTGTCATTATGGCATAAATAGTCAAGTGAACAGCTGCATTTACGTTAAGTAGCCTAAATCAGTAAAAGTATCACAATGTATTTCTAAAACAGAAACGGCAAATTAGCATGTTACCTTTTACACAAGAAAATTATTCAATAAATAAATAAATTAATAAATATGCCGCGAGTTTAACCCCCCCCAATGGTAGACCCAAAGTTACGCCCTTGGTAGTCTCGCGTAGCCAGACCTTCAGACTGACGGCTGAAGGTCTGGAATTCATAGCAGCTTTCTTTGGCCAAGGCCCGCCCATAAGGCCGTTTGACCGACATGTCAAACAACCAATTACAGTTCGTTTCGTTCAGCGTCACGTTTCGGGGCGTGGAAATGTCCCCACAACAACAGACCGGCGTGCAACAAGTCAGTCAGCATAGAAAATCAAAGAAGGAGAAGAAAACAAGCAGTAAGTCATTGATCTGTTCGTGCACGTATAACCTCGCATACTTTTGAGAATCCTACGTTTAGCTGATCTTGATAAATGCTCATTGTCACTCATGTAAACACAACAGTTTTTCTTCCGCAATCACACGTCTGCGCTTTGTTTCCCGGCGGACCGAAAATAAACGCGACACTCGCGCCCCCGGAAATCCGATAAAATTCAACCAATCAGATGACGACTTCGACATTCCTGAAGTGTTTCCAGTTAAGTGTACCATATGCATCAGACGTTTAGCCAACGTTCCGTGGGCGTGACGTCTGAGGCTGAGACTACGCCCTTGGTGACAGGGTGGTACAAGAAGACTCCCTTGCCTAAATAAAACGTATAATATTTTTAAGGATGTTGTGCCTGAGGTGGAAAAATATGGGGTTTTTTTTGGATTAACATATCTTTTAAAGTAGTAAGTTTTTAAAAAATAAGTTTATACTTAATGAAAATTTGGAAACTTGCAAAGTGAAAAATGGCACCCGTTTCGTAGAATGACTCAGATGTCTGTTTATACAGAAGCGCAACAGAATAATGCTTCACGAAAAATAAAGCGCAGATGATGAACGAATGACAAGGAAGCACAAAAAATTTACGTACACTAGGCCTACACAATAGTAATTACAAACAAGAGCTGGTTGTTAGTTGCCAACAGCACAGCAGCTCCAGACACACAATGATTAGCTACTCACGTGTGGAGAGGAATCAAAGCAACATCCGCGTCTGTTTTCAGGCCTTCACTCTTCACTCTCTCCAACGCTGGACAGCTTTTGTAATATTAACACGGGTCCTAAAGCTCATGCCTAGACATAACCCTTTATTTTCCAGTAATTTCTTCTGAGCTTTTCTCTTTTGTATTGTGTCTCATCTCTATTTCTGCAGTCTTTCTTCAGTTCAAATCTCCCTCTAGATCGTTCTCTCTCCTCCACTGGCATACGCCCCCTAATGCTGATTGGCTGGCATTTGTTGTTGGTGTCAGACTGACTAACATCCAAACAGCATATTTTCAAAAAACTACTGATTCCACCTTTAAGAGGTAGTTATACTATAAGAATATCCTGTAAGTTTCAAAACTAAAAACTTCCTTGTTGGCTAGAAAATGACATGATCTCAAAAGTGGTGACTTATGACGTCATAGGGCAGCGAAAGACCGCCTTTGCAGAAGAATATCAACGCCTGCGTCTACATCACGCGTCGCTGGCACCGCCCACTGGAGCGTTAGTGAATTGTAACATGAGAACGAGTAAAGATCGAGACAGGATCAATACCATTACTTTCCAAATGATCCTATCAACAATGTGAATGTCTCAGCAGTACATTATTTGTTTGTATTCAGTGCATTTCACTGTGGACTATTTGGTAGTCGCAATTTTGATGCAGGCTTTGCAAACAGACTTTTATGATATGGATCTGCCAGCAATGCCACAAACATGTAAGTAACCATGTTTATTCTAATGCCTGATCTGTGGTCAGTGATTTCTGATGTGTAATTATTCAAGTTCAGATAGATTATCTTTCTCTCAAAATCGTTCAGCTACCCTCACAATTGTTTTTGCAAAGAAGAATGGAAAAATATTCCCAAGTCAAGATATGCCAAGCTGATAAGACACATCAAAACAGAAATATTCCTGTAATAAAATCAAAGGTTGCTTCAACTATTCAACAAGTATTAGTTCAGGGGTTTGCACAATTATGCAGTTAATCATTCCAGGTTTTTTATTTTATTTTATTGAGTGAAAAGGTAGACTTTTTAAACCTACTGTAATTGCAATTAAGACAATGTTTTTTTGTTTTTTTTGTCACCAAAATTATGTCAACATAAAGGCAAAAACACAGGGGGAATTCATTAAAGCATATTGTAATTTAATGCATTTCTTTGTCAGTGCCATACATAACTTTTTCCTGGCTCCAGAGACTCCTCTCAGCCTGGGTGTTAGATATTCCTCTGATCTCAGGAGAAAAAGCAAGAAGTGCTTTAAAATTAAACCAGACCACAGGATCTCTGACTTTGCCCAGTTGGATGTGCATTCTGCAGAGAATACTGTGATGCAGTTAAGACAGCTGTAGGAGATTGAAAGCTGTTATCTCAGTTTCATTAATGAAGCTCTCAGTTTCAGTAATGTCTTCAGGTGCATTTGAGCAGATCAGACATGCCGTGGGTGTGAGTCGACTGTAATTGTTTCCAGCACAATGCAGAGAACACTAATGAGCCATGTTGGCTTTCACTGCCCTTAAGCTGCTATCTATTGTCAGTGATCATTGTTACACTGTCGAAGGTTAGCAAAGCCTGACCTACGCCATGCAAAAGACTACAGTTCTGTCATACTGTCGGACTATAAATGTAAGAATGAAATGGTCTCTTCTTTACTCAATTGTCGCATTTTAGCGATGCTAACCCCACTTCTAAATGACTAGTATTAAAACATTCCTTTATAGGGTTAAAAGTGGGCTTTAGAACAATAACCCAGGGTTATGTGCAGTGTAAAAAAGGCCCTTGTGAAACGTTCCTTTACCTTTTGGGCTTTAGAACAGCAGTAAGCCGGGGGTTTTATTGAAGAACAGCATTAAAAGCCAATTGAGAAGAATACCAAGTGAAATGAAGATATACAATAAGGGAAGGATGAATGTTAAACATAATAAAAAAAAGAGTACATAACAGAGTAATGCTTCACTTCTGGATATAATAAATACCACCTAAGCAGTATTTTTGTTGAAATATTGTCTATAGCATTAGAAAAGTTTTTCCACAGGTGTGTTTGATCTTCAAACGTACTGGTATTATATAACAAATCTCTCAGTGCTAAAGATAGAAATCTACAGTATTAGTTTACAGAGCTGGACATAAATGAGGGATTGTGAAGCAATAACATCAGGATGATGGCTAAACCACAGCTCTGATCCACTGTAGTCTTGCACTTCACCCCTGCACGCTCACACAGACATGTGCTTTCACCACACAAACACATTGTTCACATACACAGTGATAAATCACTGAAAGACCTAATCACTCTCTCATTATACTATGTTGTAATGTAGGCTATATGCATTTACCAGGAAAATTACTGCAATGACAGATGTGACCGCTCACAGATAACATGTTTACATAAAAGGCGAGAACATTCAGTAAATTCATTTAGTCTGCTATTTATCAATGGTCATGTCTGCTCTTTGCTCTGGTGTAATAAATATAATCTGTGAGAAACATTAACATTGAGTCACCATCTGACACATGGAAAATGTAATCGTAAATAAAGCATTCTCTTGCTTGAAATATCTGTACAGCATTTCCCCTGTTTAATGTGCTCTTTTGTGGTAAAGGTAAAAATCCAGATTATTATTATTATTTTTTTTTAAATCCAGTTTCAGATTTTGGCATAACCCCCAGAAGGAACCCTGTTTGTTTCTGTGTCTCTGCCCTGATAGACCTAAACCATGGGCCTTGATTTTTACCCTCGAGTTACATACCAACCAGACATCAACAAATCTGAACAACAATAACTTTCAAAAGCCCCGTAAGCTTTTCGGCTTACAAGACTAAATAAATATGGTATTTTCTTGGTTATTCCCCTTGATCGTAAAACATTTTCCACCAGCACAGTATTTTCTGACCAGTGTGCCAGGTGAGTTTACATATGAATTATGATACATAGTCATACGGCACTGGGAGAATCTTTTTTGTATCACTTTCCAATTTTCAAAACAGATGGAAGGATGGAAACCTCACTATTTTGTGTTGCTCAGTTGTAGATTCTGCTTTGACATCAAGCAAAAACTGACAAAGTAATTGGTATTTTGTAAAAAAAAAAAAAATCTTATTTACTCAATACTAACTATTTGTTTATTTAACTTTTGCATAAAAACATGTCCTGCTGGTCTCAGTGTTAGCATGGCTGTGAATTACCACAGTGATAATATTTGGAACACCACTCTTCTCATTTAATATTTAAAATGCATTTTTTTTGTCTGGTTTAAAAAATTAAGAACATGCTATAAGAATTCTGAAAACCTCTTTTGACTAACTGAATCCAGGAGTCTATTGTCCTCTATTCATTAGTAGTTTGTAAAGGAGGTTTATATTGCCCTCAGCCTCAGATGTTGTGGCCTTTGTATGAATTGAATTATGAAATCATTATGTCTGCAAATCTGAGTCCATTCATTTTGCAGTTAAATGAGTCATGTTTTCTATATTCAACTGATATCCTTTTTTTGTACATGCTTACACAAGTCTGTTTGTCCGTTCAAGCGTGTCAGAGTCATAATGTCTGTCACCTCATTGAAGTTTTATTCAAGATGTATTTTATATTCAATGTGCATTAATTCCACTCTCTATTATTCTATTATACACTCTCTTATATGATTTGCTTCCTCTCACGCAATTGCATCTTCCCACTCACTTGATTTAAAAAAAAATAATTACACATCATATACGGGACATTACGTTGTGTGGTATGTACATTGCCTTAGACTAGAGCAACAGTCTACCAATAGTCTCCAATTCTCACAGCAAATGTTAGGTTCAAGATAGTTTGTAAGGTGGTTTAATAGTAATCGTAATTGACATTGGCCCCGTGTCTGTAGGAACCAGGGTCCTGTTGGCTCATAGGTGCATTCTCATCATGATGATGCTGCCGGCCCTGGTCATTTGATCTGGCCTGGTCCATCCAATAGGAAAGATCAGTCTCAAGTCTCTGGAGATAAATACATGTTGAATGAGAGCGGATATTGCACTGTATGGGAAAAGATTTAGGTTACATTTGGGTTTTGTTTTTTGCGCAGACCCAACAGAGATGGACAGCAAATGAATGAGTACACATTGCAGACCAGACTCACACTCAAAGTGTCACAGTGTGTTCAAAGCACACTAGGTTAATCTGAGACATCACCCTGTTCTCATTATAACTATATTTAGGCTCAGATTCATTTGAAATTTGCTGATAATTACTTGACATCCAGCGGTTATATCAAAAACATATTCAGTGTGAATATTTAATGTACTTCGATTGTCTTCGAAATAAAACGATGAGGCAGACTGCATTTGATAGCGTTATGACAACTGACATAGGCTATATGACATTCATTTGTGTGATTATTGTTTTACTCACTGCCTCATCATAGCCCATGTTCATGAATTGCTGGATCCACTGCTGGACGTCGGGGCGGCTTCGGTCCCACACGTTTCTCTTAGTCCTGTGAAGAGCTGACAGAAACTGTTTAGCCTTGGACTGCGACACTGCGATCTGTGCTTTAGGCCTGGCTTCCAGCTCCTTTGCTGTGTGAAGAGAACAGGAAACCTTCAAGGCCAGAGACATAGGCACGTTCTGATTTTGCTGAGGTAGACATGTTCCTGGGTCAACATATTTTGTTGATCCTGGAACAACATTCCGGTCTGTCCCTACCCCTAAACCTTACCCTAGCCATAAGTTATCTCTAAAATAAGAGAGAAATGATAGGTGAATTACAAGATAGGTAAACTTTCCTTTAAATCTTGATTGGAATGTTGTTCCAGGATCAACAAAAATGCTGATCCAGGAAGATGTTGCTCTTGGTGAAATCAGGTTCTGCGAGCCAGAGTCTTGTTTTACTATTTAAAAAGACCAGAGGGCGTATTTCAAAAACTTTCAATCTTAAGTCTTAAGTTAAGATCTGAAAAGTTAAATTTAGGATTTTTCACAAATTCGTATTACAGAAGCAAATTTTAAATTGATGTAGGATTCTTATCCTATCTTACAAAATATCATCTTATCTGTAGTTAGGAAATCTTAAACCCCTCCATCGAGTTCAGTAATCAACTCTCAGGTCTGTTACCAATGACACACAAAGAGCTGCTGTGAAGTAAAGCGGAAAAACTCTAGAGATTAAAATGAAGAAACAAAATAAGTGGTTGTAACGAATGTATGTTGTTGTGGGAAGGAGGCGGGAACCGGCGAACATTTAACAACTTTAATAATCATAAAATAAATAAACACAAAACGAAAGTGAAGGCAGCAGTCGGCTGTGAGGGCAGGTGTCGCTTACCATCAATCACGCCACCGGCGTTTTGTCGTCGGTGCAGAACATCATTTGGATGTTCACAAAGTCTTTCCACCATCAAACATCGCTGTTCTTCATCTTGTATCATTAGTAAATATGATGTCATTCTCAGACAAGGCTATTATTATGTGATTTTTAAAATTGGCTTTCAAATAATTTTGAAGTTAGGACACCATTGGGGTTGTCCTAAAGTTAAGACAGTTTTTAGGATTTTTCGTGGAGTTAGGACCTTCTGTAATACCCTTTTCCTATCTGTAATTATAAGATTATGCACTTAAAAAAAAGTCATTTTGTAATAGCAAGTACAGTTGAGCTTCCGTTTACCATATATGAGTACTCTATGTATGTTCACTGATCATTGTTTATATATAAATAAAAGCCAAATTAAATCTGTTTATCATATACAGCATTCACGTCTCTTCAGAAACCACTTGATTCATATGGATTTATTTTACAATCTCTTTATGAACGCTTTGAACTATCAGAGTTTTGCGTGAATTGTCTTTCAATTGGGGAATTAGAAATCTCTCAGATTAAATTAAAATATATTCATCTGTGTTTCAAAGATGAACAAAATTAATGACATGAGGGTAAGTGATGACAGAATTTTTGGGTGAACTATCCCTTTAACCCTATAATGCATAAAGGGGATCAAACGGACCCAGCATGCTGTGATTTTTAAAATATTTTATCAATGACAACATTATTTGATTGATATTCCATGAATTCTCCATGTTTCTGACCCTCATCAATGTCATTTTCAGATTTCTTGGTCATAGGATGGGGGTATATATATATATATATTTGTATCACAACCCCAAGGATGCATAAGGCGGTCAAATTTATCCATTTTCATTTCCTATAGAATTTTGATACATTTTTTGTCAAAAATAATATTTATTTTCTTAGGATTATGTGAAAATCTCTTCTCTTTTTTTTTTTTTTGCTCCAAGCCAAGAATTTGCCTCATTTGTGTCTGAATACGTATATCTCACTACTATATAGTAGGTGAAAAGCAGCATGTAAAATGAATAGTACGTCTGAATACACAGTATTCATACCACAGTCAGCAGGCAAATAAATGACCTACTACTTCTGCCATGAGTCATATCCAATGGACACTTTACTATCCATTGACCATGGGAGAGGAGTCGTGAATGGCAGAGAAATTACACAACTCACTCTATAGCTCACATGACAAAGCTAACACAGTGGCAGATGTAGTACATTGTGACTGCATTCATACTACACACATTCATGCTTGATAATATATATATATATATATATATATATATATATATATATATATATATATATATGCGGTTTCAGATGCAGTAGATGAGTAGAGAAAGGTCACAAGGACAGCTGAAGGCGCAAACAAAGGAAGATGTGCAAACTGCCCAAAAGTAATGCATAGAAAGGTACAAATCTAATGTGAAATGGTCTCTATCTGTAAAGATCACTTTCACAGTCTGTGAGAAATGTGGGGAGTGAAGGTTCAGACTTAAATATAATCTACAGAGATTTAAATTAGTTTAGAGTTTAAGAAAAAATGACAACTACAATTTAAAAAAAGAATAAATTATATATTTTGTAATGCATATATAGCCTACAAGGAAAGTGGAAAAATGAACATGTTTGATATATTAAAACATTTGTGTATCATCGATTATTTTTATTATTTTTAATAATAGGACACCTATTTACCTACAAGAAAACCATTAATTCCAATACAGGTCATTTTGACCCCCTTTATGCATTCATGTATTTTTTTATTTTTGTATTTATTTTTATTTATTTTTGGTTCATGCATTCTAAACGAGCAGACCCCAGATCAGTTTAAAAAAGAAACGTGTGTTTTAAGCACAGAGGATGATAACAGCCTAAAGCGACAGCACCCCTGCCCAATTATCTTGCTCTGACGATGACACATAGAGACTCTGACCTGATCTACAGCCCAAAGCTTCCGCACCTCCATGTTATAAATATCAGCGATGCCTTTAGTTTATAATCATCCATGTTATTTTCCCTTGGAACATATCAGCCATCAATCTTTGTCATCATCAGTCAGTTTTGGGGGTCAGAAGCTGATTTATGGACAAGTGTGAATAAATTGATGGAGAAAAAGGCATCAGGAGGGTATCAGGCTATAATTAAAGATTTATGGGAAAGGACTAAACCGTTGGCATGATGGGCAGGGTGGGTGATTAGGTGGAATATGCTGGTAGAATGAGAGAGTTAATAAACCATATATCATTAACCAGTAAAAAGTTAAAAATGGATGCTGATATTATCATACCATCTTGTTTCATGAGGATCCTGTGAAGTCTTCTCTCGGATGAACCACCTAAAAAAGCAAACAGTGTTGTTTAAATATGTTGAAATAGATTGATTTAAATTGTAAATGTAGGCCCGATATTTAATAAGACTGTAAGTAATTCCATAAATGGTGTCATCATATATCTCATACCACAGCTGTCTGTCTCTCTTTACATTCTTTACACCCACCGCAAAGTAACAGTAGAGTTATCTGTAATATCAATATCAGTTGTGTCAGCTTAAAATATATTGACACCATATGGAAATCATAGATGACTGAACCTTACTGCATTCTTTTCAGATTTTCTTTAGAATTATGCTTTAAAACTGTCTCTGTGTCAGAGACCGTAAGTTTTAGAGGAAGTCAACAAACTTTGTGGGATGGTCTCAAATGCTCCCCACTATTCAGGTGAACACACAAATCCTACAAAGAATACAAGTTGTCAAATTAAAGGCCTCAAAATTTTGGGGCATTGCCCACAATGACTAATTCATAATATATATATATATATATATATATATCTTCCGAAGTCCAAGCTTCAGAACAATTAATACATCTGTAAAACAGTGGTGCCCAATCCTGTTCCTGGAAATCTACCTTAAAGCAAAGTTAGCTGGATCTGAATTCTGTGGGTATGTAGATCTCCAGGAACAGGATTGAGCTCCATTGCTGTAAACAACAGGACATTCTAGGCCAAATTCTTCCTATAGGACGCACTGAAATTTAGCATGCATATTCTTGCTCAAGGGTTTACTTTACCTAATATTATCAAACAGACAAAGAAACAAAAATAAAGGGTGAAAAATGAGCCAATCAAAGTTCAACAGACAGTACATTCATTTTTGATTGGCCAATGACTATGAAACTTGGTGTATACATGCAGCATATGATGCTGTGTCTATATAAACAACTGAAACAATCTGAAATCAGAAACACGCCAAATTTCATACATTTGTTGTGCAAGGGGTGCTATATCAAAGATGTGCAACTCTGATTAGATAGTTAAAATGACCAAACAATCAACTATGTCCAGCATTTACAGCATCTGATCTTTCAAATTTTGCACTTTTGGTTCTCCACACGTGCTTGAACCCTGATAATTGCAGCTTGTCGCTATATTAATGTTTATGTTTTCAGATTCCCTTTTTATACAATGTAGAGTTGACATGTTACAAAAGGAATATTTTTCAATTTTGAAAATTTTAATAGAGAATGTATTTTAAATAACATACTGTAAAATTTGTTATTTTATGCTCATTGAAATGTTGTTGTAAAAGTAATTGTAAATATGTTAAAAATGAAATATGTTCAGTTCTAAAATGTAATGCAATTGATCCATATTCTTGCTAAATTAAACAAATGGGGCATGGTTAATCATGCATTGTAAAACGCTGGTGAGTTCAAAGTCTAACATTTTTCATGCCTTTACATTTTGTCACATTTCACAAAACCTGTTTACAATGCTTATAAGTTCACTACACCCTCATTAAAGAAGCCACCTCTGAAATGTGGTGTCTGAAAGCCCAAACGCACTATGGAAAGCCTTAAATGACATACCCGAGGGTGAGCAGACAGACAGGATGCTCATGAGAAGGACGGCTTGCACACCGAGGCTGTGGAGTGACATGCTGTTGTTCTATCAGCTGTGGCTGCACTGTGCGGTGTGGAAGGATACGGTCTCGGGTGAGATGAACGACGAGAGCGCCATCCTGGACGAACAGGCAAACATTCCTACAGGCGACCTGTTAGCTCTTGTGAAGGAATGTCTGCAGGAAGCCAACAGAAAGCCCCCTACCTCTACAAATACCACAGTGTGCATGATGTTTTATTGCGTGTACCGGTTGATTCGAGGTCTCAAGTTTTTAAGTAAACTAAATTTTGGTAACACTTTACAATAAGGTTTATTAGTTAACAATAGTTATGCCTTGGTTAACATGAACTAAGAATGAACAACACTTCTTCAGCATTTATTAATCTTAGATAATATTAATTTCAACATTTACTAATACGTTATTAAAATCAAAGGTTAGTATGTTACTTAATATTACTCAGTACTTAAATATATAATCACACTGTAACAAGGACACCTTAAAATAAAGTGTAACCAAATAAAGTGGGTAACACTTTATTTTACAGTGTCCTTACATGTATGTTACATACTTACCATAATAACAGTACATTATGCATAATTACATGCAACTGACCCTCAAACATATCCTAATCCTACCCTAACCCTATAGTAATGTAGTTAGAATTACTCAGTACTTAAATATATAATTACACTAATGACACCTTAAAATAAAGTGTAACCATAGTGTAACTGAGGATTTTAATGATAAAGTTAGTCTTCTTGCTGTAAGAATGATTAGTAAATGAGCAGTAAACAGTATTATTTATTAATATCTAACAGGAATATTCAGCAATCACCGTTTTCTAAATAGCCCAGTTACAGCAAACCGGCTATTGAATATTTATTTTATGCTGTCAGTCTAGTAATCCTATTTTATGCTCATTTTACTTTCCTGTTTTTTGTTTTTTTTTTGGGGGGGGGGGGGGGTTTACGGGGGGGGGGTACATTTAGGGGCAAAAGCCTCAAGACAATTTGGGAGGGAGACAGATGTTTCTTCAGATGCAATAAACATCATCTTTTTTCTTTCTAACTCAATTTCCTGCCACAGCTTTGAAGTCCCTGCACGCTGTAGGACATCAGGCTTATGGCTATTTCTCAAATGTACCGCAGTAGCTTCCTGGTTATATGTTTATGCGTGGGAACCTGCAAAGCAGAACCAACTCTTGACAGAGTCAGAACCAGAGTTCTCATGTAGCACAATACACCAAATGTTAGCCATTTAATAAAGTTAGTGGAACTCACGGTAGATTTTCATCCTTTATCAAATTATGATGTCTAAGTTGAAATGTCTAAGTTAATGAATCTGATTTTCTGATCTTAATTAGTGCAAAATATACACTACCGGTCAAAAGTTTGGAATAATTCAGATTTTTTTTATATACATACAGTAGCCTATAATAAGAAATGCTGGTAACACTTTTTTTCGATGGTCCACTTCTACTATCTATAAGTAACTTTGCAACTAGGCTACATGTCAACTAGCAGCTATTAGTGTATTAGTAGACTGTCTGCTTAATATCTGCTAACACTTTATTTTGATGCTCCTCTAACAGACATTCAAGTAACTATGCAACTAACCCGAACCCTAACACCTAACCTAACAGTCTAATAACAGTCTATTGATACTCTAATGAGAGTTAGGTAGTTGCAAAGTTACTTATAGTTAGTAGAATTACTAAAGTGGACCATCGAAATAAAGTGCAACCCAAATGTTTCTTAAATCGGCATAATAAAATTACATTTATATAAATATATATTTAAACAGAAAACCATTCTTTTGTAATAATATTTCACAATATTACTGTTTTTACTGTATTTTAACCAAATAAATACAGTCTTGGTGAGCAGAAGAGACATGTGCCCAACTTGGAAGCATCAGAGCCGGTAACACTTTACAATATGTCTAACGATAACAAAATAACGAGGAACAAATTTTATTTGATATACTACTACGTGAATTTTTTACATTTAAAATGTATAAATTAACATTAATGTTTAAAATATAAATTCAAAAATGTAACATTAGATTAATAAATGCTGTAAAACATTAGTCTAGATCCAAATGCTGTAATAAAATGTTGTTCATTGTTTATCCATCATGCACTAACTGCTGAATGCACTAAATGCTGCCAACTATTGAACCTTACAGTCAAATGGTTTGATATTAAGTATTAATATCCAAACAAGCTAAAAGAAAATTTAACTTATAAAGAAAATCACTGAAAATGTGTTTTTCATGATATAAGAGTTTATATTTCCTTGTTTTTGTGTAAAAGCTTACACTTATACTGATACTATAGTACACTGAAGTTATTATAAGAACATGTTCCTGCGTGTACTTGTCCTGAGGGAGATGACCCTTATTCAGAGGGTCATCTCTTAACACCTGGACTGCATTCCCAGCTGATAACAGAACACCTGCCTGCTCTGTTGTGCTGCTGAATAATGGATATTTGCCCTGCTGCTTTTACTCTGTGTAGCACACATTTACATTTAATTCATAGCAAGAACAAATGCAGTGTACATGTATTTTAAAGTGCCCCATTATGCCTTTTTGGATATTGCCTATTGTGTAATATAGCTGTATATATACAGTATGTGTATATATAGATGTTTGTGAATGTAAACATTTTTTAAAGTGCACGATAAATTGAGTTATTGTCTCCCAAAAGAAAAAAGCAAGTCTGAACTGCCTGAAACGAGTCATCAGTAATTCCAGTCTTAATTCCTGCATGAACCTACACATCTGCACAATGACAGCCTATGGTATGGTAAATATGTCTATTTTGAACCACCCTCAAGCACTGTAGTTGTAGCTGAGGCCTGGAAGAGTTTGGTGTGTGTTGTTGACATGTTGAGAAGAAGCTGTTTTCTGTGCTGCAAAAAGAAAAATCCACTTTGCATGCACTTCCAGAGGACGAGGACTCAGGGTAATTGATACGGGAGAACCGACGCTATTTGTATCACTGTGTATACAAGTGCTGAGGAATCCTCTGGAGCTGAAATTCAGATATGGGTTTTCATTTCCTACACATGGTTAAGCAGTAACCCAATCACAACAGACTGGGCCATCTGACCAATCAGAGCAAAGCTCTCGGTAAGGAAGGGTTTAGATAGACCGAATCCTTTATTGAACCGTTTTAGACATTTAGAAATGAGGTGATGTTGCAATACTGTATATTATGAGGAAATTGTGTTTTTTGACCTGGGATGCATGTAAACCTATTGTAGGAGTCCTCCAAAACAAAATTAGGACACTTTAAAATAGCATAATAGGGGAAAATACCACAGTGTGGATGATGTTTGGGTTCGGAGTGGTTTGATTGCTTGTACCAGTTGTTCAAGGATTTTAAATAGCATAACAGGGGCACCTTAAAGAAGAACCAGGACAAATATCTATTTTTTCCAATCAATAATAAATAAATAAATAAAAAACAGTTTGTGAACAGAACACTTTTACTTGATTTGGATGATGTTACATAACAGGTTTTATGCAACATATAAAAAAAAACAAATAAAAAAAAAACCCTTTCTCAGGGTATCTTGCCCTGGCTGTTTGTCTCTTTTTCCAAGAGCCGTGCCATAATGAAACGGGCAAATGGTCTTGATAACACACACTCAGATTCAGATGGCGTTATTCTTCTGGAGCGGGAGGGTCGTAACCCAGGCGGCTGGCAGAAGGAAAGTGAGCCCAGAAAGTTCTGGCCAATTCCTCGATCTTGTCATAACCAGCATGAGAACGCAGCTCTTCAATCCAGCCGAAAAAGTCTGAAGAAGTCATTGCCCAGTTAGGCACATTCCTTTTTTCCCTTGATTCAGCTGTGAGCCAAGAGAGAAGGCAAAGAGGTCAACAAGAGCGATACAAGAACAGATCCTTATACAGAACATCAATGGTTTACTATCGGGTGCACGGGGTAAAAGGCCTTTCAACTTTCAGAAAACATCACAGCACTTTCCTAAATATCTGTTTGTTTGCATGCACTGTGATGGGTCCTGAATCACGAAGGCTATAATGTGCGATGACAAAAGGCTTATTCTGAGTTAATTGGATCTAATTTGTAATAATATTCAAAATGCTGCAAATTCATTTAGGCCATTATAATTATCACACATACAAAAAATCATTCAATGAGTTCACTAGATTTTCAGTAGCTGTGGAATAAAAAGACCTTGGGTTTAAAGCCACATTCACTGTTTAGTTGGCAGAAAAAGATGATTCAGAATACCAATTAATTGCTCTTGTGGAAGGAATGGCTTTGCTGTGAAAGGTGCAAAGTGATGCACACTGGGATTCATTTGTGAAATATGCATACCATTTCTACTAAAATATGTACACAGGTCATTTATTTAAAAAAAGAAATATGGACCCTGGATTTGTTAAACGGACCCTCATGCTGCCTTAATTTTACATCAAAAAATATTATTAATATAAACAAGCTATTTCACATTTCTTTTTGCAGAAATTATATGGCTTATTTTATAATTCTATACATTTTTCATACTTTTTTCCCCAATTGTCATATTTTAGGACCCATTGCACCTCACAGTACAGGTTACAAATGAAATAGTTTATAAAGTGATTTAAAACTCACCATGGTTTTCCTCTGCCCCTGTAAGGCAAACAAACAGAGGGACATTGAATATATATATATATATATATATATCAAAAAGAATATAACTTTTTTAAGGCAAGAAACCGAGGGGAATGTGTATTTGTGAAGCAATAATAGAATGTGGCTGACTGCTGACACATCTGGTAGGAAAGCAGACAGCAATGTGACTTTTAAATTAATGCACTGATCATAATTTAAGAGTAATCATTCCAATGATGCCCCGTTTTTAGTAAATCTGAAGAAAGAACAAACAAGGTTAGACTAAATTTCAATTCATGCCTATAGGGTGCAAATACCTTGAGAGCTTCTCAAGGTCTTGATTTAATGGCAAGAATGTCGCATTATTTATAAGCTCCTATTCATCTGTTATCCTTGTCTGTCACAGCTTCAATGTTCACAGCAGCCGACTGGTAAACTTGGGCACACACTCACTCACTCTCAGGTAAAAAGAAGCAGAGCTGTCTGATTCGGTAAGCAGTCCCATGTTTGGGAGGAACAGATGAGCTTTTGTCTGTTTTCAATCTCAATGTTCTGCCAATGTTCTTTCAGGGGTTTCAGCATGTTTGACAAAGCCAGCATATTTCAGCTAAACAAGTACGTCAAACCTGATAGCCTTTAGCTGTTGTTATGTCATTTATGCAATTTTGCCATTCTTGTCTAGCTCACAACAGATTCACATGAGAAAAATATTGAAATAAGTATAAAGGCTCCAACTTGAGTGCTAAAACAAAATTTCAGGAACACTTTCTATTAAATATTTTAATGCATTATAATAGTATTCTTCTTGCATAATGCAAACATAATGCCTTATTATATGTCGTATAATATGTTAGATCTCTTATAATATGTATAATTTCATGAACAATTGTAACAACATTTATAATAGCCTGCATAATACTTACAGCACTTTATTTTACAGTCCTATTCTGCATGCACTGTATACAACTATAATAACTAGGCAGTAACCCTAAACCTAACCCATATTAAGTCCTTCCTTGTGTAAATACACTGCAAGTGCACACTGTAAAAAAAAAAATAAAAAAAAATAAAATAAATAAATATATATATATATATATATATATATATATATATATATATATATATATATATATATATATATATAAATATGATTTACTCTGATTTACTCCACACCATATATGTATATGTATATATATATATATATATATATATATATGTATATATATATGCATGTATGTATGTATTTTTTATTTTTTATATTTTATTTTTTTAACGAGCGATTAACGCAGCGCGTATTTTCTGTTTGACCCGTGGCCCAACCCCTAGTTGGAGAAATGGAGATACACAGTGTTGCTAACTTAGCGATATTGCAGACCCCTTTAGCGATTTTTTCCCTTCAAAAAAGCGCCCAAACCTTATTTAGTTTCTGAGAATCTACCGGTACCGCTCTCCCAGCACGCGCGCACGCACAAGCGCGAACCTCTCTCTCTCTCTGCGTCTCGCGCTGCTTAATTCAGTTAAACACAGATATTATATTGCTTCTCTAATTTTACATGCAAGTATAGCCGAAATCACAGCACATATTGTCTTTATCGTATTTGATTCCATCAGAGGACGGCTCGATTATCAGGATTTTTGTGCAGATTAACATCTTGGAAGGGAGAGCTGGTTATGTCTTAATGGGTCGCGTTTCAGTCACTATTTCATATTCATTCCGTTGTTTGACAACAGAAACAGTAAAATATACCAATGAAAACAGTTTTATTGAGAATTTAGCTTTATCAAAATGGGCAGAGAGAGAGAGACAAACTAATGTGATAATAAATAATAAATATACATTTAGCATTTTCAGAAGAGCTGCCCTGTCATGCAAAAATCTAAACATGTTTGTGTTAGTAAATTGCTCAGTGCAAAGAAAGAGAAGTAATGGGAACCTGGTATTTCTTTGTTCTTTCTACATGTCTAATAACATCTATGACCTTTGAAACATGTCTTGTCTTCATGCTCTATGTTGACTATGGTTTCAATAATAAACATACATTTGCATAAAGCATCCATATTTATCCATGCCCATGTTGAGTAGAGTATTACAAACTTGAAAAGTATTAATTTAAGGTACATTTAAAACAAATAAAAAATGTGCGATTAATCGCGAGTTAACTCATGACAATCATGCGATTAATCGCGATTCAAATATTTAATCGATTGACAGCCCTAATAAATATATATATATATAAATATATATATATATATATATATATATATATATATATATATATATATATATATATATATATATATATATATATATACACACACATGGTGTGGTGTAAATCAGTTAGAATGCATTATAGTACCTAAAAGTTAACTTATATAACCAATATATATACATATATATAGTGGTTATTACTTTTAGGTACTATAATGCATTCTAACTGATTTACACCACACCATGTTTGTCCATCTGGCCAGAGGAGAACTGGCACTCTTTTTTCTCTTTTCTCCATTTCTGTTTCCGATGGAGTTCCTTGCCTCTGTTGCCTTTTGGCTTGCTTAGTTGGGGATACCTAATATTTAACAATATCACTGACTTTTCCCAAAAGCACCGTAAGCCTAAGTTGATCGTAGAGACCATTGGTGGCAATTGTTCTACGACAAATAGGCGTACGATGCTTTTGGTGCGTTATACCATAAACAGGCTTCATAGAAAGTGATACTAAAATTTCTCTACAAAATTTCAATGCACACTGCAGACATACAGATTTATGATGAATACAGATGAAGATTTATGAAGACCTTTTTTCCTATACACTACTATTCAAAGGATTTAAAATAAATTAATAACTGTATTCAGCAAGAATGTTCAAAAGTAACAGGAAAAACTTTATTCTATTTCAAATTAATGTCCTTTTGAGCGGTGTCAGTTTCCAAAGCAAGACTAAGTCTGCAAGCAGATGTTTTTAACATTGATGGTTATCAGAAATGTTTCTTGAGCAGCAAATCACCATATTAGATTGATTTCTGAAGGATCATGTGAAACTGAAGACTAATGATGCAGAAAATTCTGCTTTGCAATCACAGGAATAAATTATATTTTTAAATAAAAATATATATTTTAAATTGAAATATTTCACAATTGTACTGTTTTCACTGGGTTTTTGTCAAATAAATGCAGTATTGGTGAGCAAAAATAAATAAATAAAAATGACTAATGATCACAATAACTAACTTTTGAATGGTAGTGTACATAATCAGTGTCAGGTTTTCCTACCTGTGAAAGAGAGCAGTCCAAGCCAAACCACACAAAGGAAGAATGAGAAATACAGACGAAACATGGTCACCTGAAAGTAGCATGGCAACACACTCAATATAAGGCTGTACAGTCAATTTTCTATTTTCAAACTTCAAAGAGATTCTAACATAAAACAGGAAAAAATGATTGCATTAAAGGAACCACAGAAAGGATTCTTACATCAGTGTGTCTGCCTAAGATTACCTGTAGCAGCTGTTCCTGGATCCAACTGTGGTGTCATGGAGCCCAGACCTTTAAGTAGAACCCCAAGTCAGGGCTGGAACTGTTTACCTTTCACATGGACCTTTCATATGTCATACCCTTCATTTCTTTGCTCGTTCACTCTATAGCTCTTTGTTTGCAGGGGATTCTCACACATTTCTCCACAGCTGAAAGAATCCCTTGTTCAAGTAGTGTCCTTCCGCTCCAAATATTCTAGAAGCTTTTCTCTGGGTTTCCACCTCTCCCTTTTAGAATACTGCAGTTGTCTGTATGTGTCATAGTTTACAAATGCGAGTTTATATCTCACAATTCTGATTTTATTTCATGCAATTGCAATTTTCTAACTTGTAATTCTCCCTTTTTTTCACTGAATTGTGAGATATAAACTCACAGTTGAGAGAAAAAGTCAGGATTGTACGACAAAAAGTCACAATCTCCTTTTTTATTTTTTATTCAGTGGCGGAAACAAGCTTCCACAAACCTCTGGACTTCGAAGCAGACTCAAACTATAAGTTATAGGTTCTCTACCATTGGGTATACGCAAAGTAAATGAAAGTGGCAGTGTGTGTTATAACTGACATAAAACAGTAATTACTTAATAAAAATAAAGAAAATATTCTGCATGTTTTTAAAGTTTTCAACATGTGGCTAATTTGCTGGCAGACAAAACAATGAATTCAGAACATTACAAAAAGTTGGCAAGATAAACCTGTTATATTATATGGCTCTGCAATGACATAATACTTCAGCGCCCTCCAGTGACCAGTATGTCTAAACACAAAGACTTCTTTGGAGGCTACACTCAATTATGCTATACTAGTAATACTGTAATTACAGTATATTGCACAATATGCAAATAATATTCGGTATGTAGGCCTATAGCGGATGTATATAACTGGATGGCCTTCTACAACAGAGCACATTGCACAGACTGCAGTATCCCACAATGCAACACACTTTCTCAACTTGACTTTCAAATTCAAGTGTCACAAACATAGACATCATAGGCCTATGTCTATGGTCACGAACCCCAAGAACTTTCTTTTATTCCACACGCTCTTTTAAAGCTGCAGTCCGTAACTTTTGGTGCTCTAGCAGTTAATAAACAGAACTGCATGCATCTTAAGGAAGAACATAGCCGGAGCTAATTTCTCTCTGTTTATGTCTATGAAGAGTCACGCAGGTATTACTGGGCTACTTCGCAGTGGTACGACCCGTATCAAAAGGGACAGTAAGATTTAAATGTTGTTCATTTGAACTTTAAATTAATCAAATAATCTTGAGGAATAAATAAATAAAAATCACAGTGAGTGTCCATGAAAATATTAAGCAGAACCACTGTTTTCATCATTATTAATAAGAAGAAATGATCTTGAGCTCCAAAAGAGCACCATTGAAGACTGGAATGGCTGCTGAAAATGTGTCTATTCCATCATAGGAATAAATTACATTTAAAAAAAGTGTGTGTGTGTGTGTGTGTGTGTGTGTGTGTGTGTGTATGCATGTATGTGTATATATATATATATATATATATATATATATATATATAAATAATTTATTTTAAATTGTAATAATATTTTGCAGTTGTTCTGTTCTTACTGTATTTTTGATCAAATAAATGCAGCCTTGGTGAGCATGAGACTTCTTTTAAAACAGTAAAAAAGATCTTATACTGACCCCAAACTGTTCAATGGTAGTGTATGCAACCAAGAAACCATAAAAATCACACAGCTTTGTTAATACTCTTGCAAAGTGTTTAATTAAACAACAGTATTTAAACTTTTTGCACAGCTATCATGGATGTGGAGCGGACTACACTGTCCTTCTCTGCAGCTTTTTTAAATAAACTTTTCTTAAGCTTTTTTCTTAAATAAACATGGTTTAAATAACAATGCTCAGTAACATTCAGACGTACCATATTTTTTTAAAAGTTTGGAAAGTAAATGAAGAACGAACTCATTTGTAAATAGACCAAACCATTCTCGTTGAATGGTGCCCTTTCGAAATGGAAACTAACAGTTTTGCTGTAATAAGGTCTATGCCAACACTTTACTATCGATACCGATGTGTGAATCTGAATGAGGTGGATATAGTTCTCTTATATATATCAAATTAGCGGTGCTTGAATGTGAAGGTGGCACATTTGGTTAAGCATCTACAAAACATTCATCTTATAAAGACCCTCCTGTTGGCATTTCTCAGTTCATCCAGCAGGAGGCGACTAGTACCTGTCACCAACTCTCTCTTTGGCAACTCTTATGTACATACAGTTTCCTGTAATTCCTCTGTGTCTGTATCCTTGCACTTGTCCCGTGACAACCTTGAATATTGTGCTGCCAAAATAGTCTCAGGCTGTATCAGATGAAGGCCACATCTGTTGGCTTTCATGTAGTGTGAACAGAAATTGAGCTGTCGGTCAAAAGGCAATGGGCAAGTGCTTACATTATCACTTGGAAAAGGCGATATTCATTTTCGTGAACCACTCCAGGTGAAAAGATCATCAGTTAAAGTAGCATGGAGACACAGGGACAGAAAGGATACGTCGCATCATTACTCTAAATCAACAGTAAAGTTAATTCCTGTGATTTTCCAGTGGGTTGGTGTTCGGCAAGTCCCCTGTTTGCTGGTAAGAAATGAGCGTTAGGTAGGAGTTGCAGATCACTTGGCTCAGTGTGAGGTCAGATCTGGTCTGGTTGTAAGGCTCATTTGTGTGTGGAAGGTCACTGGAGGGGTTTGATCAGGTAAAGCTTTTCTCCATGTTCACTAGTGAAAATGGGAGCTTTCTTGTAGTGCTCTAACAGTTCATCCATAGAATTGAAGCGGCGTTGACCGATACAATAAACTCCATTCGACAACTGCACCTTGAAGTGTTTGTTCTTCCCCACTGCTTTCAGAGACACTGAGAAATCACTTGGCTAGAGAGAAAGAAACAGAATATTCATTAGCGAGCTTCAGCCTACAGATGGCGCCATAAGCCTTAGATTTCGAGTCTGAAAACAACTGCTCTAGATTGACAGGCACTTTCATTTCAGTGACATTCTGTATGTGTCCACGATAAAGAAATTTACTTTAAATGTCAAGCTTTTAAAAATGTACTCTGCTGGTTTAGAAAAACTTGACATTTTAGAGCTAATAAACTTATGTAAAACTAATGTAAAAACAACATTTTCTTCACACACTGAAGACGTGAATGAATCACAGAGTGTAGATGACACTACAATCATTAATTTTAACTAAATTTTTTTTTTTTTTTACAAACATCAATTAAAGTATTTAGAGTCGCACCACATGACATTTTACAACCTGAACTAACCTCGCCTAGTCATAAAGTCAAATTATCTCATATTTTAAGAGACTTTTTTACCTTGACACACATGATGCTTTCAAAACATATTTTAATTCTCATAATTACTAAATGACAACCTGGGTGTTTTTACTCTGAGCTGTTCATGTCCTCTGACTCAGAATTATACGTTTCTATGGCAACACTATTAACAGCAAAATTAATCTGCGTAATCTGAGTAACCAAAAGACAAAACCACAATACAATTCATTACGAGTTGGTAATTTTAGTGCTTCAAGAGGACCTGTTATGCTTTTTTACATGTTCAACTTTCTAGGTTGAATACATAGAGAATACATATAATAACTTTATGTAATGTTGCTGTTTGAGCATGTCTGCAAAGTTCCAAAGCACTTCCAAAGGCAGTTATTCTCTATATTAATAAGTACTGTTTCTGAACTCCCTAAAAACCCTCAATTGTAGTCTTCAGTTTTCTTCCAGGAACGTACATGTCACAATATTCCTCATTTAAATAATTCCCCGCCAAGGCATACGCATAATATTGTGGACGAGGCCTGGTTGAGTTGTGTTAGTAGTGTATTGTTGCCATGTCCAAGAGACAAGTTTTTTTTCCACCCTGGATCTGGCGTGACATTTCCCAAACACTCTTGAAGCGGTTGATCAATCACAACACACTGATCCAGTCAACCAATCAGAGCACATTGTGCTTTTCGGAAAGAGGGGCTTCACAGAGACCAGAACTAAACAGAGCGTTACTGGCAGACTAGGAAGAGAGGTGCTGCAACTATGTAAAATATGTGAAGGAAAAGTGTTTTTTGAACATTCAAGCATGAAAACTTATTCTAGTAGATCCCAAAAACAAGTTATAAATGCTTTTGGGCAGAGGTGGACAATAAAGTACATTTACTTGAGTACTGTACTTAAGTACACTTTTTGAGTATCTGTACTTTACTTGAGTATTATTTTTTTCTGGAAATTTTTTACTTTAACCGCTACATTATCGTACTTTTTACTCCACTACATGTCTGTAAAGGTCCTTGAGTAAAAAGTTGTAACGTCAGTCAGGGGATGATTTTGGTTGCAGGGGTTGCATTTTGGTTGGAAATGAAAGTTGGCAACATCCAACGTCGTATTGACGTCAGAACCCGAAGTCAGATTGACGTCAACATCCAACGTCGTATTGATGTCAGAACCTGACTGATGTTGGATTCTGACGTCAACCCGATTTTCATTTTCAACGTTGGGTTTGTCTTCTAAATGCGAATTTTGTCATTGTTTTAGAGCACACTAGCTTATAGATAACAGTAAGGCTAACATATTTATACGATGAAAGTGATTTCACCAAGTACCACATGTTCCTGAATCAACATCTTTGTTGATCCTGGAACAACTTTCCAATCAACCAATCAGATTTGAGGAACAAGTTTACAGTTTATGTCAAGTTTAGGCTTAAAACCAGGGTGAGGTGCTTCAACATCACTGTTATTCACCTGTCATTTCCCTCAGCTTTTAGGGAAAAGTTTGGGTAGGGTTAGGTTTAGGGGTAGGGATAGGGTTAGGACTAAATTTTGGGGCAGGAATGTTAATCCAGGATCAACAAAATATGTTGATCCAGGAACATGTGTTACTTGGCAAAATCACGGTGACCTATTTATACTAAATGCCCAAAAACTTTAAATAGGGCACTATTTGAGGGAACAGCCATTTGGGTGTCCGAAACCATTGTGGACGTTATTGAGTGCACTTATTCAATCTCACATTCAATCCCACTACTGGAACTGTGTTCTAGAAATAAATTTGATATTGATATGAGGGTAGGTAGGCAGGCATAGATTCAAAGGCATAAGGTACTTTAAGTATTACATACAACAATGCAACAATAATAAAACAATGCACTGACATTTACTTTTTACTTTTGATAGTTAAGTACTTTTAAAAACGAGTACTTCTGTACTTTTACTTAAGTAAGAATCGGTCTTTACAACTTTTACTTGTAACAGAGTAATATTTGACCAGTAGTATCTCTACTTTCACTCAAGTAAGGAAGTTGTGTACTTTGTCCACCTCTGCTCCTGGGTTTTCATCTAATATTTATATTCATAAGAAAATGTTTTAATAGTTTTAGTGTTAGATAATGATAACCCTGCAAATGACACCATGGACACAAATAACTGCACAGCACTCAAGTGGCTATTCACAGCTATTGACAGCAGTTATCTGGTCACTGCATTTTGATTAGATCCAAATAAAACTCAACTCACAGAGGACTCGCTGTCTCGCACAAGGAAGTCTCCCTCCACCCCCCTCTCGTTCAGCGCACACTCAGCCTGGTGCCGTGTCACGTTGCCATAGTACCAGTCCATTCCGCCAAATTTCCCTGTGTGGGAGGGCCCCGTGTGGCTGTTCTGCTGGGAATGGGAGCCCAAGGCCGTCGATAACGGACCATCGTTGAGCACAACCACATAGTTCTTTGGCACCAGACCCACCTGCCCACGACAGTTCTTACACCTCCACCATTCTGGGTCGTTCTCTGGCTTCTCCAGCACCTCCATTGTCTCGCCCTTCTCAAAGTTCAGCTCCTCCTCCGTGACGGAACTGAAGGGGTAGAGCGTCTGAACAGTGTGAAGGACTCTGGGACTCTGACCGTTACTGAGGCCCGTCTGTGAGGAGAAGACAGCGGGAAAGTCGGCCGAAGTGTCCTCCACCTCCTCCTCCACTTGGACGTAGTTGGAGGGGAACCAGCCCATTTGACCGTTATAGCTGCCCCTCCACCAGCCATCACTGCATTTCTCCATTACCATCAGCCGCACCCCCTTCACCAGGCTGAGCTCATCCTCCCGTTCCGCGTTGTAGGCAAACTTCACCGTGGCTGGAGTGTTCAAGTCGTATATTCGTTCAGCCCCGCCCCCATTAGAGGAGTACTCATCCGTGCTGGGAGTTGGAGAGGCTTCCCGTGTGCTCGTTTTGCGTTTCGTTTTCCCCAGGCCTGAGAAAGAGAGAGATGGGTATTAGACATCAGACACAGTATTTATGTAAAACTCGAGCCTCTGAGCGCTGCTAATTAGAAGTAGAAGAGAAAGGCCAGGGATATTGATTAGCGCTGCAAATTCATCAATACTAATCATTTCCTGCTGAAAGAATACATGTGATATAATCACTGCAGCCAGCCACATTTCCTCTTAGTGTCTTCTACATTCTTAAACCTCATCCATCACATTTTCTGTTGCTCCTAACCAGGCAAACATAAAGGGATAGTTCACCCCAAAATGAAAATTAGCCCATGATTTATACTCACCCTCAAGTCATCCTAGGTGTATATGACATTGTTCTTCCAGACGAATACAATCGGAGTTAAATAAAATCACTCCGATTGTATTCGTCTGAAAGAATGTCATATACACCTAGGATGACTTGAGGGTGAGTAAATCATGGGCTAATTTTCATTTTTGGGTGAACTATCCCTTTAAACCATGCTTTTCTAAAGATCCAGAGCCTCGCAATACAATTTCAAATATGAAACGCTTGCACAAATGCTTCTGCTACGCAGAGCCATACCTCTTATGTGGGCATTGTGAATACTGCGAATGGGCAGTGAAATAAATGTGCGATGTGATGCAGATCTCAGTGTTGCTGCTTATCAGAGTGTAAACATAACGATCAAACCAAACAAGAGACATGTTGACCCATCACTTAAAATAGACTCAGTTGTGTATAGTAAAGAAATACATGTGCGCAACACATTAACACACAACCACAAATATCAGTACCTAGCAGTTTCCTTCCTGTAGCAGATGATCCATGCACCCGGTTTCACACACTCATCTCACCATTGCTTTCCCTACTCAGTAAACAACACACAAACACACTTCCTCAACCTCCAACCCTAAACTCCTCCCTCTTTCTCAATACACACCTGCAGAGAATACAAAATGACAATAACTTCCTCTCTATACTACGAAAGAATAGGAGGAGAGAGAGAGAGAGAGAAAGAGTGCAGGTGTTCATGTGTCCGCTCAACTGAGGAGAGGGGGAGAGGGAGGGGGAGAGGGGGGGGGGGGGGGGGGGGGGGGAGTGGCCTACTTTTTATGAGCAAAAAGCAGCATGATATACTATGTGTGTATTTTTAAGGATGTGTTGTGAGACAGGGATGCTAAGAATGATGGTTTACATTCACACATGGCGCGTTTCTATTCAAATGAGGAGGAATGTGTCTGGTATTGTGCATTCCTAATGACTGGAGCAACTGTGTATGTCAGGGGGTTTTTTTTCCTTCAGAACTGATATTGAATGTAATTTAACCCTTTATAGGAAAGGAAATTATATACCCTTAAAACCCTTTAAAAAAAACCCTTAAAGGGATTGTTCACCCAAAAATAAAAATTCTGGCATCACTCTGTCGTGTTGTTCCAAGCCCATAAGACTTATGGAAGTTCAAGATAAGACATTTTGATTAAATGTTTTCCATTTTTAAAGGTTTTCCCCATAGATGAAAACGGTGTAGTGTAAATGGCCCATTAAGATAAGGCCCATCCACAATAACATAAATAACATGCATTTAGAAAGTAGATAGTGTGATTTTTCATTACATGAGAGTAGTTTGACAATTTTTCATTATCATTTCTTAAAAAATAAAATAAATTAAAAAACAGTGGTGTGGTGGTAAGCAATGTGCAATAGTATGCTATAAAAACCTAAAACAGCAAATTTTATTATGTATAAAAAATCCTGAAGTCCATCATGACTGTGTGCCAAGGTCAATACGCCTCTTAAATATTAGATAATTTTCCCTTTTTTATCACCATTAACAAACAGGAAGAGAAGTAGGACAAAACCAGAAGGAAGCAGACATCTCTCGAAGGACACATTTATAAAGAGAAACCTCAAACATTTTGTCCCTCAGGTATGATGATCCCAATGCTTCATTAAAGCAGTGATGTTCTCTATTAGCATACTGTGACATGAGAAAGTGCTGGCTTAAAAAAGAAAAAAAAAGAAAAAAAGAATCCTCTAAAGACAGAGGTTCAGAGGCTTTAAGGTCAATTTTTTTCCATGGAAACAATTTCTCAGGACAGCAGGATGCAACTCTAACAGCTGGATTTTGAAGTCACACTAAAGCAGGGCTTCAGACTAACATTTGGTGGCACCAGTACCTGATTTGGTAGCAATGGGGGTGGGGGGATTTTAAATTATAAAGGTAATTTAATTATAAAATTACTATTATTTTGCATTAATAAGTGCAGTAACAAATAATATCACATGCTTATTTTTTGGAAATGCACATTTGACAGTAAAGCACTGAGCTTGAGCTGAGATGCAGATAAAATGAACTTTTATTAACAAAAGTAACATAAAACCCCATTTTTTTTTTGTCTTCACATTAAAAATGACATTTAAAATGGATAATATTTAGAGCTTTGAAGTTGTGGAAAAAGTGTGAAGCATTAGAATGTCCTTGGAAACAGTGATTGAATTTCACTCTCAAAAGGTTGTATGAACTCCAAAATGATTAATGTAAAAAACATTTTACTATTTCTGCCACAATACCATGGTTACAGTTAGCATTGCTACATTAAATCCATGGTGAATGTTGGTGATTTGTTGACTAAAAAGCCTTCTACAACTTGTTCGTTCATGACACAATATTTATCCTGGTTTCCACGTCAGCTCCGTTTGATCTGATATGGTTTGTAACAGAGAATTCAAATTTTAAATCTTCTCACTAGATCTCACAGCGATGTTTTTAATAATGCAGGCAAATTGAAATGCTTCCTCACTGGACCTCCCAACTAACAGTGATGCACGGTCAAGATTGGCCAAGAGTAAACCTGTTCTGAACTAGCGCTGCGCTGTCTAATATCAGAGCTGATAAACTGTCTGCGCAGTGCAGCTCGAACATGAAGCGGTTTCATTCTGTTTTCATTTCATTTGCCCTTTGATGTTTTTCATATGCAACAGAAATGGCAGAAAATTTTTGTTGCAACGGCAAGAAAAAAAGGTTGCAGTCTGGAGCCCTGTTAAAGCCAGTGTGAAACATCTATGGTCTCTGATTTATGTGAGACAAAACTCTCAAATACATACTTAATCTAGACTGAAGTCGGAAATTAGGCAAGGTGTTTCAGTTACACCAAGTGTCAAGCGTGTTCTCTAACACTCATGGTAACAAACATTAGTCTGTCTGTTTAGGGTTGGTTGGGGAGATTGAGTCATTCTGCTGCTGTTTATAGGCAAAAAGATGATCAAGCCTTTCATTCATAGGCCCTTCTGTGATTTCATTGGCTACAATACATTCAAATTCGAAAGAACGGGATGTCTTGTTTTCTCAACTCACACATCACCTGGCAGATTTTTCCAAACAAGTGAATTTACTCACAATTAGCCACACCGATACATTTAACACTCATCACACAAGACGCAGTGGTTTTGATCGGTGTGGCTGATGAATTATTCAATATTTTTCTACAAATCTGGCACCATATGTTAAGACAGTGTGTAGTGAAAGAGGCAATCTGTCAATCATGCGTGTTCAATCATGCGGGTGCAGACAAGCACAAACCTCTCTTGCAACAGAGGAGAACATGGGTGGGACAATTAACCGCAGTCTGCTTTCACAATACTTTTAACTTTGATGTTATTTATGACAATGTGCACTATACAGTATTTCATAAAGAATATGCATGAACATTAGAGCTTATATAAACATACTAAAATTAATCCATTTGTCGTGTTCAGCTATGTGCAACACTTTAAAACCAAGGAATAAAACCTGAATGGGTTTAATAGAATCTGTGTAACAAGTTAATGGTCAATTGCAGTATGACACAAAATGCCAGACAGTAATCTTAAAGGAATAGTAAAAAATCACCCATTTTGTTTTTATGATTATGAACACAAAAGAGTTATTTAGCAGAATGTTAATTATCTCTTTTACATAAAATGTTGACCACAAGGCACCTATTGTCCACAACAATGTAGACTAATGCAGTAGGTTCCACTGGTTTATCTGATGTAATGAGCTGGGGGTTTTTTTTACTTGCAATTTTGCAGATACTAGGAATGTCCATATAAAAGAGAATAAAATAATTATAATTAAAATAATTACATTTCATAACTTTTAAGAGCTGAATGTTATGTGTAAATGGAAACAGAAAGTATTTTCTTTGCACTAATTGCAAATAGCGGTATTTTCTTTTAACCAAGTTTAAATTGTTGTTAGATGCTATCTATACTTAGCGCAAATAGTGGCAGATACTATTTGCACCTGTGTATAGTAGTATATTATAAAACAGTATGCAATAACAAATTCAGTGTATATGATTATATTTATTAATCATAAATGGATGCTGCCTTATTACTTGTCCCTATCCCTTAAGCCCTCCCCTACACCTAACTCTAACCATTAAACACTTTATTCCCACTATTATATACCTGTTATTTATTTCCACATTATTAATATATTCTCTGAGCTGCTATGCAATAGGAAACGCTAACGCCACCCACCTTACTCTCCACATCACTGATCTGTTATCAGTGGGATTTATTTTGTAGTTCTGACTAACTCTGCTCACTAGCAAGGCAGGCTATTTGCATTGGTGTAAATAGACAATATTTTAGAGCTTGGCATAGCTAGAAAATAATTTATAATCGTTATATGGTGTTTTAATATTAATTTATATGACTTCCTAATACATCCAGGCTTTAAATAAATAAAACCATTTTGAGGGGTGAATTAGAATAAGAAATCATTTTAAGTCAACTTGAGACACAATTGGAAGTTTGCTAAGGCCACATTGTGGGCTCCGGACTACTGGTTGAGAACCACTGATCTAAACGAACATTCAAATATGACATCAAGATGATAGACCAGTTTGATGTCAATGACGTCAAAGTTAATTGGTTATTGTCTTGTGACCAAACATCATTGAGGTCAAACCTGCCGCAACACATCATGACATATTTGAATGTACACTAATGTGATTTCTTGTAAAGGATCAATAAAGTATCAACAACAACACGATTTACAAATAATAATTTCAGCGACTAACTTTACAAACAATTTCTGTCTATTCCTCACATAACGCTATCATACAGCTTCAGAATATGTTGCATGAATCAAATGGACAACTTATATTAAATAGTTGTAGTGATGTTTTGTTCCTTTTGTCCATTCCCTTTCGCTGTCATTGAGTTGGAAAGGGGCTGCACAAACATTCTTCAAAATTTCTCCTTTTGTTTTTCACAGAAGAAAGTCGGTCATACATGTTTGGAACCACATGGATATTTTTTTTTACTATCCTGTTGATTTTCCATCTCTTTCCAAGTCTCAGCTCACAGACTTTCCTGATTGAGAGAAAATCTTTTATACACAGATATGAAAAAAGACCTGGAAAAGACAGAGGAAAAGAGAATAATAATAGGGAGAGAAAGACAGATGAAGGCTGTCAGAGAAAGGGTAACCTTGTCACAATGGATGAGCAGAGAGGGGAGGTTAACCTTGATAACTGCAAATCAGGTGCAGGGATGAAAGCAGGAGCCGTATGCATGAGCAGCATTGCCTGAATGACCTCAGACACAGATGACATTATGAGGCAAGAGGGTGAAAAACACCAATACACCAGCACGCGCACACACATCATTTATGTAGCCCATAAACACAGAGTCTCTGAGTCAGAGTCACAGACAGCGGATGAGCACATTTATCAAAGCACACTGAAAGAACAAAGAGCCTGTGAGAGAGCTGTCCTCACTCTGTCCACAGAAGATCGATAGGCCAATAGACTGGGAAAGAGGATGTGCTTTTAAAACATGACACCCAAGGCCAAGCATTGAGGCTGCCTGTACAGTCATGACACAGCTTTTGACTCGCATTCAGTGGCAAGTAAAAGAGCCATTAGAGGTGGTTCAGTGTTTTGTTAAAGGAACAGTGATAGAATAAATAAAAAATCTGTTATTTACTCACCTTCCTGTCAAACCCGTGTGGCTGTTTATTTATTTTTATTTTTGTCTGGTTCAAAAATCTGGTTCTGAAAACAGTTTACTTACGAATCTGACTGATTCCCCAAAAATCTAATTTCATCTCAGTGTCTCACACACCTTTTCCACGGAATGTGTATTCCTAGTGCCAGAGCTGGTTCTCAACCCAGTTTGAAAAGTGGAATATACCAGGAATCATGTTCAGTGATCCAGTCACAGTGGTTCTACAGTTGACAGCTCTTTGGTGGCAAAAGATTATCAATGAATAGTGACTTAAACTTCACTCCGTTTCTCACACAAAGCTATCTTGTGACCTTCAAGCAGTCCTATTGGCTGCTTGTCTGATGTTTTCTGAGCCAAAGGTAAAAGTTCACACAAAATAAAAAAATCATCATTTGCTTACTTTAATGTCATTTTAAACCTATATGTGTGTGTATTTTACACACATAAAATACATTTTGAAGAATGCTGGTATTGGTCACAAAAAAAAAAAAAAAGATATTTCTAAAAGTATCTTCTTTTATTTTCCACAGAAGAACGTCAGTCATACAGATTTGGAACAACATGAGGGTGATTAAATCATAACAGAATTTTCATTTTCGGGTGAACTATCCCTTTAACAGCTGTGTTCTCTATAAACTGTAATAGCTCTGTTAATGCACTGTGTTAATGTGGCACTGACTGTGCTGCAATTAATTTTTTTACGGTGCAAGTATCATGTAACAGACGCTTATTCCTAAAGTAGCTCACAATACTCTTAATACAAGGACAGCCCCCTGGAGTAAAGAGCTATTTATACCAAGGACAATGACTATAATGATAACTATTACTATAAAGTTTTAATCGTTCTAATTCTATGAGAATAGCGAAGTTCACACTGCAGCTATAACGATAACGTCAGAGGAAAAATATCGTTGGAATTTGGAACCACTTTCAGATGTTTTTTTTGTTTTTTTATCTTATGAATGATAAGAAATATTGACAGAAAATCAAAATCCACTCAAGTTTAAAGAGCTCAAGCATTTAAAGAGGCAGACGACATAAAATAAACAGAACATTATACCGTCCGATGGTGTGGAGTGGACGCTAATATAGTTATCGTGTGGGTTTGAACCCACAATTTTAGTTACTAACCCAGACCTTCCACCATCCCACACAACCTCTACCGTGCTACAGTTAGCTTTAAAAAAAAACAAAAAAAAAACATATCAATTTGGTTTTTAGATTTAAGCTACAAACAATGAAGTCCTAGGTGGCATTTTATTAAGCTGGCAAGCTCTACTTTTAAACAGTTCATGTTGTCATCCAGTGATGGTCTGCCAATTACCAAAATAAGCCAGAGCCAACCAAGAGCCATCAAAACAGATGATCTTAAATATACAAGAAACAGTGACACATGCTGCATAGTCTCACTGCAGAGGTTCTTGCCCTCCATCCTCCCATTTCCTGTCTTGGGCTCCATGCAGAGATTCATGTGTCAGTAATTAAGAGAAGCATGTAACAATCTTCATAAGGAAAGTGAGGGAGGGGAGAAAAGGATGTTCTAGAGAGGTTAAGGTCAAAAGGGTAGAGAGTTGGGGCCCATTTACCCTGACAAGAAAGGGGTGGTGCAGTTTGTGTGTGAGTGGACATCTTACAAATGGATGTCAGCAGGAAAGCAAAATGGAGTTGAGGATGTCCTTAATTGCTCTGTCTGTCTCCGAAAGTGCTGATTTTGCACTCAACAAGCATCTCTCTTTATATGTGTAGATATCTTGATGGCTGCTAAATCTGCCTGCCTGTTTGAATTCTTCATGCACGTACAAAAAAACATGTAGTAAAAAAGTTTGGAAACAATTATTTTCTAATATTTATAAGTCTCTTATGCTCATTAAGACAGCATTTATTTGATCAAAATACAGTAAAAACAGTAATATTGTTAAATATTATTACAATTTAAAATAACTATTTTCTATTCAAATATATTTTACTGGAGCCATAACTCCAGTCTTCAGTGTCACATGATTTTGCTGCTTAATATTTTGTTGAAATCATGATACACTACCATTCAAAAGTTTGGGTTAAGTAGGATTAAAATAATAAAGACAATGTTTTATTGGGCAAAGATGCATTAAATTGATCAAAACTGAGAGTTAAGACATTTATAAATAATGTTACAAGAGATTTCTATTTCAAGTAAATGCTGTTCTTTTGAACTTTTTCAAAGCATTCCGGTTTCCATAAAAATCTTAACTGTTTTCAACATTGATAACAATGATAATTGTTTAACGAAATCAGCATATTAGATTGTGTGACACTAAAGCCTGGAGTAATGGCTGCCATGCCATCACAGGATTAAATGTTAAAATATATTAAAATAGAAATCAGCTATCTTTAATTGTATAATATTTCACAATGTTTTACAGTATTTTTTTGGGAAAAAAAATCTTAAATGATTCCAAACTTTTGACCATAAGAGTAGATGAGACTGAAACACTATTTTAAATCAAACGTTCTACATTTCAGTTTAATTTGCCCATGAAATGTGCTTGCTTAAACCATGTAGTTGATGTGAAGATTAAACAGGACGTTGAGGAAAATATGCAACTGCCATTCGCACGGCTCATTTACTACCATCTGCATATCAACTGTCTTTAGCTTGTTCATCCCAGGTGGTTAAACCAAGTCTTTGGGGTAATGCATGACAAAGAACGTGAGTTACGTAATCAGATTACTTTTTTCAATAACTAGTAAAGTAACATATTACTTTTAAATTTACAACAAAATATCAGAGTTACTTTTTTAAATAAGTACACAAGTTACTTTGTTTTACCATTTATTGACTGACACCTCTCCTGTCCCCATGTTGAGAGAAATCAGAGGCGTTGTCTAAACATGATGGTTATTGTAGTTCTAGACTACATGTGAGCATGCATTTACTCATCTCACTTGCACAAAAACAGATTCAGTTTTCCTCAAAATGAATAAAAACAGTGAAATGCAAACTCAAAATATTACGCAAATCTGCAATAATTAAATATATTAAATAACACAAATATACTTTATGTATTTAATCTCACTTTATTAACCAATGTCTTTGCTGCTGACCTTTGATGATCCAATTCAGCCATGCCGATAAGCAAAAATAACTTGAGATGTTTCTTTCTCTTTTTTTTATTTTTTATTGCTGAATAAAGAGTGTTAAACGTCTTATTCTTCTGCAATCCAGAATGGCAGGACAGCTGAAAGGTTTGTTTGAGCTGCAGCCTCAACTTAAAAGGCATGATTTTGCATTTCCTTCAGCCTGAATCTTATTCATTCCACTCTTGGAGTGAAAGGGCCTTTATATTTGCCAAAAATTTAACTTTTTTTTTTTATATAAAAAACAAACAAACGAGCAAGCAAGCCCAGCCCAAGTGAGAAAAAATAATAATTTAAAAGCATTACTCTCCTTCAAAAAAAGTAATTACGTGACGCAATTAGTAACTTTTTAGGGAGTAATGCAATATTGTAATGCATTACTTTTAAAAGTACCTTTGCCCAACACTGTGTGTGACGATTAGACACTCCACCACAATAACAACAACTGCAATTGTACACTACAATAAAAACAAGTTACCACTGTGCGAAACAAAGCATCAAAGGCGAGGTTTCTATGACAGTACTTGGAACCTCCCCGATATCAACACATGATTCTGCAAATAACAGCATAACAGCTTTGACGCCAACTTTAGACCCATTAAACCCAGAGGTCAAAACGAAGTCAACACTGCATGATCAGCGCTGGAAATCCTGGGACACATTAGTCTCCATTTCACAGCCAGGAGAATTGAGTCTGACTCCTCGAAACTAACACATACATTAGGCCTAAGCCCCAAGACACAGCTGATCGATCGTTCACCTCTCTCCCCTGTGTGATTAACAGATGGGAAACTAATTAGGTTTTACAACAAAAAGCCTCTAAATTACTGCTTCCTGCTTACACACCCTTGATGTTGAAGGTTTTATTTCTGCATCTCTGAAGGTTTTCAATTTCTCACATGAAAACAGGCAATAATTCAGAAATATCAGAGAGATGGAACTATCATAATGAAGAAAAAAAGTCTCATCAATAAAATAAAATCATTGAAAAGAAAATGTTAATTAAGCAGTCCGGCAGTATTTTTATTTCTAAAGGGGGAAAAAAACACTGCTTATTAATATCTGAAAATATCAAGTGGTGCAACCAACATGCAAAAACATGGACATAATATCATAGAGAGGACCACTGCAGGCCCTCATGAATACATGTCAATCTCTAAAAAAATCGAATAATTTAAATAAAATATCAAATAAAAAGTTTATATTATATTTATGATGATGATAATATTAATAATTCATTATACTAATTGTTACCTGGAAAAATACACTACCATTCAAAGCTAATTTAAAATGAATGTTTTCTATATTAATATATTTTAAAAATGTAATTTATTAATTTGATGGCAAAGCTTAATTTTTAGCATCATTACTCCAGTTTTCAGTGCCACATGATCCTTCAGAAATCATTATAATATGCTGATTTGGTGCTCAGATAACATTTCTTATTATTATCAGTGTTGAAAATAGTCAAAACAGTGATACTTTTCAGAATTCGTTGAGGAATAGAAAGTTAATAACATAATTTAGCCTGAATTAGATTTTTTTGTAACATTTTAAATGTCTTTACTGTCACTTTTGATCAATGTAACACATCCTTGCTAAATAAAGGTATTAATTACAAAAAAAAATATAAAAAAAATAGAGTATAGTGTAGTGGTAGAGTATATTTTGGAAAATAATGATTAATATGAGTACACTCACATTTATTCAAGGTGTAAAGAAAATGTGTTATTAAGTTTCACTTGATACACACCACATGAAATTTTTAGTCATTAATTATTATTTTTTTGTGAAAACAGTATAAAAGTTTTACAAAACCATATGAAACTAACAAGAATGCTAGAGGTGTGCATCTTCACTTGCCTCACGGTGCACCTCCTGCACTTTATTTTTTACATTTATGCATGATCTTTTCATAAAAACCAAAACCGAAACATCAGATGCAAGTGCTTTGCTTCCTAAAGACACGCACAACTTCTTTATTAATATATAATAAGAGTAGCCTACTTTATTTACAATAACACAGCAGATTAATATGTATTATAGGCCTATTTAATTACATTTTAAAAAAATCTATTCTTTTGTAAAAAATGATTATATTCCACAGCTCTAATGAATACACAATATTTCTAAGCATGTGCTTTAAATCAGACACTCTTATTTGCCATTGTGTCAGGATCTTACAAATAGATAAAGAAGTCTAAATAAACAAGTGTCTTACCAAGTGTATCTTTGAGATTTTTCACCAGAGAACCTTTCTTCAGACTGTTCTTGCGTTCAACGTAATTGGAAGGAACAAAGCCTGTTCTGTTGGATGCATTTCGCACTCGCCACCACGTTTTTGAGTCATCGAGAAGCCACAAGCGCTCATTTTTCCTAATGTCAAGTTCCTGGTCTTGTTGTGCCGTATAGTCCCACTTGGCAATAACAATCGCCTCCTCTGACATCTTTCATGGAGTCCCTCTGAAATATAAATAAAAGAAGAAATTAGAATCCTCATCCAGCCAAATGACTTTTAATAGACTAATGGAGAGTGTCCTGGACTCATGAACAGCCATGCAGATTTTGGGAACTAGTGTGCAGCTCTGCTCTGTACAGGCTATCCCTAGACACTGAGCAGCAACCGCAGGAGTGACAGGACGGATCAAAAGCCCTGCTAGCCTGGAGGTAAAGCTTGTTTCTAATGAACGGCTCTAAATGTGCAAGTCTCTCTCTCTTCCTCTCACACACTCCCCACGAACAGCAGCCTTGGTCCTCAAACAGCTTGTAAAGCCTCCCCTTTTCACCTATCTTAAACACAGTAAATTATTCAGCAGATACAATGAAGGAGAGAAAAAAAGAGGGATATTGGAAGAAAAGAAGAAAGTGAATAATCATTTCAGAATGCTATAAGGAATTAATTAAACAAATCCATGTGAACATACTGAGCAACCCACATTATGAGCAGGGTGAATAAAGAAAAGAAAAAAATAAACATTTGATAATAGCTAGCAACATAACTATAAGAAAACGAAAGAGAAAACAAAAGAAGGAAATATAGCTTTAAACCATTGCTTTTGTCCATCCATTGAAAGTCAACATGATCAACATTACCAATCTTCAAAAAGTACATAAAGATATAGTAAAAATGTAAAAATAATCCATAAAATGTAGTTTATACAAATCCTCTGAACAAACACTATCTATATGAATCTATATGAAGAACAGATTTTAATTTAGCTTTTTATTTACAAACAAAACATTAATGAACGCACATAGATAGGGCACATCAAATATGGTAAATGGAAGCTCAAATATGCATGCTTAATGCACGGGAAGAAAAACCTCATTGGTTCTTGTGCATCAAGCATGAACTTGTGAGCTACAGTGAGGAAAATAAGTATTTGAACACCCTGCTATTTTGCAAGTTCTCCCACTTAGAAATCATGGAGGGGTCTGAAATTGTCATCGTAGGTGCATGTCCACTGTGAGAGACATAATCTAAAAAAAAAATCCAGAAATCACAATGTGTGATTTTTTAACTATTTATTTGTATGATACAGCTGCAAATAAGTATTTGAACACCTGAGAAAATCAATGTTAATATTTTGTACAGTAGCCTTTGTTTGCAATTACAGAGGTCAAACGTTTCCTGTAGTTTTTCACCAGGTTTGCACACACTGCAGGAGGGATTTTGGCCCACTCCTCCACACAGATCTTCTCTAGATCAGTCAGGTTTCTGGGCTGTCGCTGAGAAACACGGAGTTTGAGCTCCCTCCAAAGATTCTCTATTGGGTTTAGGTCTGGAGACTGGCTAGGCCACGCCAGAACCTTGATATGCTTCTTACAGAGCCACTCCTTGGTTATCCTGGCTGTGTGCTTCGGGTCATTGTCATGTTGGAAGACCCAGCCTCGACCCATCTTCAATGCTCTAACTGAGGGAAGGAGGTTGTTCCCCAAAATCTCGCAATACATGGCCCCGGTCATCCTCTCCTTAATACAGTGCAGTCACCCTGTCCCATGTGCAGAAAAACACCCCCAAAGCATGATGCTACCACCCCCATGCTTCACAGTAGGGATGGTGTTCTTGGGATGGTACTCATCATTCTTCTTCCTCCAAACACGTTTAGTGGAATTATGACCAAAAAGTTCTATTTTGGACTCATCTGACCACATGACTTTCTCCCATGACTCCTCTGGATCATCCAAATGGTCATTGGCAAACTTAAAACGGGCCTTGACATGTGCTGGTTTAAGCAGGGGAACCTTCCGTGCCATGCATGATTTCAAACCATGACGTCTTAGTGTATTACCAACAGTAACCTTGGAAACGGTGGTCCCAGCTCTTTTCAGGTCATTGACCAGCTCCTCCCGTGTAGTTCTGGGCTGATTTCTCACCTTTCTTAGGATCATTGAGACCCCACGAGGTGAGATCTTGCATGGAGCCCCAGTCCGAGGGAGATTGACAGTCATGTTTAGCTTCTTCCATTTTCTAATGATTGCTCCAACAGTGGACCTTTTTCACCAAGCTGCTTGGCAATTTCCCTGTAGCCCTTTCCAGCCTTGTGGAGGTGTACAATTTTGTCTCTAGTGTCTTTGGACAGCTCTTTGGTCTTGGCCATGTTAGTAGTTGGATTCTTACTGATTGTATGGGGTGGACAGGTGTCTTTATGCAGCTAACGACCTCAAACAGGTGCAACTAATTTAGGATAATAAATGGAGTGGAGGTGGACATTTTAAAGGCAGACTAACAGGTCTTTGAGGGTCAGAATTCTAGCTGATAGACAGGTGTTCAAATACTTATTTGCAGCTGTATCATACAAATAAATAGTTAAAAAATCATTTTTTTTTAGATTATGTCTCTCACAGTGGACATGCACCTACAATGACAATTCCAGACCCCTCCATGATTTCCAAGTGGGAGAACTTGCAAAATAGCAGGGTGTTCAAATACTTATTTTCCTCACTGTAAATAAGTGAAAAGTTTGAGAGTAAATGGCAGAATTTTCATTTTTGTGTTAACTATCCATTTAAAGAAATAAACCCATGAACACAAAATAAGTGTTTTGTAGCTTTTAGTCACATTTGTATTTGTGTTTGCTACTTTTAAAATGCATTCCACCACAGATTACATAAAATGTTGTTTGTAACATAGGCTACTCTATTAAATTACGCTACTCACACATCCTACGTCATACATCGCGTCAAGTGGCATACAATTGTGTGTATGTCTTAAAATTACTCTTTTGGCGCAAGTCGACTTGCGTAGGCCGTCTGCCGGAAGCTAGTTATTTTAGTCGATAAAGTTTTAAATATGGATATTTTTCTTACACGAACCCATCGCTTCACTTCAGAAGGCCTTTATTAACACCCCAGAGCCGTGTGGAGCACTTTTATGATGGATGGATGGATGCGCTTTATGGAACCGGCCATTCACTGCCATTATAAAGCTTGGAAGAGCCAGGACATTTTTTTTAATATAACTCAAATTGTATTCGTCTGAAAGAAGAATGTCATATACACCTAGGATGGCTTGAGGGTGAGTCAATCATGGGCTAATTTTCATTTTTGGGTGAACTACCCCTTTAACCATACCCTATTGGCCCAAATTACCCCTTTCAACAAAAAATACATTAACACATGACATAAACCTGTGTTTCCTTGTCAAGCTATTTCTTTAAAAACAAGGACTCATAAGTGGCATTCCCTCAGACTTCCTTGTACGTGTGTGTGTTTGAGAGAGTGTGTCAGTGAAAAAGGCTTTATAGGACCATGATGGCACTGTGTGACAGTGCTGCTTCCTGCTCCAGGGACACACTCAATACGTTGTTGTCCATTTACTCTGACAGCTGCCACACACAAACACAGATGCAGGCTGAGCAGCGAACAGTGGACACTTCATGATCCTGTACACAAACACTAGCCACTTCATCATTAAACAGCCCCCAGCCTGCCTAATGTGACAGCAGGCTACCTCATCCATAACGCCAGCACAAAAATGACGAAATGCAAGTGTGTTAAAGTGGGCCGTCCGTAACGCCACAAATTACAGGTCTTGTTAACTACTCTCAGATATAAAATGACAGCTTCCAAAAGACAGCAAACCTCAGGTATGACTATAAACCACTACTTTAGAAGTTTAAGAGCTAACAAGCACAGCAGTCACCTTCCAAAACCACTGCCAGATCTTCATGTTTGTTTCATGAAACCTGTCAACTCACAGATAAAGCTGTCATATGTGTCAACACAGGGTCGATTCAATTACAATGACTGCCTGACAGCCAGCATTTTAAACAGCAAGGGATAAAATCTCCTCTTAAACAAGCATGTCGTCTCCTAGATCTTTCCATTCCTTGTGTGGTGTTGAAAGAGAAACCTGCCCTCACAGAGTGGAAAACTTTTTTTTTTTTTTTTTACTGACACCTGTCAAACTGGGGTCTGGGTAAACAGAGGACACTTATTTTTTTTTACAATGCAGCGTTATATCCCTGTACTTACCCATGGTGCTAAGCTCATACAGCCAAATTATCTAAAATCCTAATCTGGTTATGCAACATGATTATGGATCCAAAATCCACTTTTTTAGAAGCATACACACATTCAAGTGGAGGGAATAAAATCAATCTCCATTTCCACTAAATGACAGCACTATAAGGACTGACTAGGAAGGGCAGGGATACTTTACAAATAGGCACATGACTTTAAATGATGTTACTACATACCTACTATTTTTAGCATTCATTTTAAATCAGTTTGCATGTCAAAGTCAAAAACATCAATTACACACATGCTTCAGACTTTCATGAATGAAACTACAAATGCGTTTTCTATAAAAATGTATAGGGATTATTCAGTAGGTGAATGCATTGGTCATGTTTTCTGTAAGTGTTTTATTTTATTTTTTATCAGCCATGGACAGCATCTACCACTCAATGCACGTTTTTATGCTTGATGCGACCCATCCCAGATCTCTCACACACACACACACACACACACACACCCATCACAATGTAAAGCATCACATTATGCTTTATCATTCTTACACTGCTCTATTTTCCGCAAAAGATGAGCAGCTTATATATAATATCAGCTGCTAATATATAAAATCATCTAAACTGGCTAAAAAACAGAAGTGAGAAAGTTTGTTGAACTCTACATTTACCTTATACAGTAGATAAATAAGTTAGAGAAGATGAGCCCCCAAAAAAAAGCACAGAGAAATTTATTGTAACACTATTGGTTGTTGTATATATGGATGTCATTTTTAAACAAAAAATATATACATGCGTGGACTGATGGCCCTTTCCATGTAGCCAATGAGCTGCATGCTCCCTCTAGCTCTATATTTATTTATAGTCTTGCATCGTGTTTGCATGACTGATGCCCCATTCACAAATGAATCACTCTTTGGAGTCCATTATGTTCAAAGACTTGATCAAACAGGTTGGCAAAACTGTCTAAATTGGTTTGCGAATCATTTTGAATTATTTGTTCAGTTTCCTGCATGCACTGAATCGTCTGAAGTGGTTTCTCACTCTTGAGTCGTAACAGGAAATTTAAGAAATCAGCAAAAATGCATCCTATTGTTTGCTAGTGATAAAGATCTTTATCAGTTCAGTTGATTACACGCCCCTGCAGAAACATTCATTTGATTACATTTTGGAGAACAGACGGAAGAAGATCTGTCAATGTGCATTTGATTGTTAGCGTTCAGAGCACGAGCACATGTGAAGTGTTTTCACTCTTTCTTCTCTGTGTCAGTGGTTCTCTTTACTTGCCTTTGAACACAAAACTCTGCAGGTTCACTTTATTTTGACAAGTAATCCAAATGTAGCTGTATACGTTATTATACAAAGCAAAGGACATGCAATGATATTGTGGCTACAGAAATGACAGAATTAATGCTTATCCCTGTGTTTGTTGAAAAGATAACGAATTATGATAATATAATCATTTAAATAAATTAGATATTATCTTAATAATAACATGTTATTGTATTGAGTAGTTTTTTTTATTTGATACTTCTTTACTCTCACTCAAGTAACTATTAAGATTATTACTTTTACTTTGAGTAAATATTTCTATAAGTACTTTTACTTGAGTACAGTTTTTGGATACTCAACCCAACTCATAACCCTTTTTATTAATTTAAAAAACATAAGAAATGCTTTGCCATTTTAAATTGTACATGATATACAGCTCCCCAACTCTCTAAATCAGCTTACAGTGGCCATTATTTATGTATATTTGTGCAGCAGTATGTCTTACATGCTCAAAGTAAAAGCTCAGTAGTGATTCAGTTTTGTTCCTGTAGAAGCACCTCAAGAGCATCAATATCTAGTTTGACTCCTTTTGAAATTCCTACCAGTGTTAACCCCAAACCTTGGTATTTATGCAGGAGGGTTCAAAGGAACTATGTCCTGATAGACACCTTTAAATGGTGTCTGCACTGTAAAAAAAATTCCGTAGTTTTTACGGAAAAAAACTGGCAGCTGGGGTTACCAGAACAATTCCGTAAAATATACAACAAAACAGTAATTGCTTTTACCGAATAACATGTACATTTTACAGTTTAAACCAGCATATAACACACTGGAGTTCTGTTATATTTACTGGTTTAAACTGTAAAATGTACGTGCTATTCTGAACAACATGTCAATTTTACAGTATAATCCAGTAAATATAACAGTAAATTTCAGTAATATGATATAAAGTTAATTTACCGTCCTATTGAAGTATTAATATCTGTTTTGTACACTGATAACCACCAATCACAGCAGTGATGAGAGTCACATGATCAATCAAAGCTCATCACAAGCAGTTCTTCCACAAGAAAGTTAATACTAATATATATAGAAGCTGCACAGTGTCATTCACACAAACATTAAACACCATCATGGTAACACATGAAATTTTAAAAATGCAATAAACATTAATTTAACAACATTAAATGTAACATAAACCCCTAATGTACATAACTGATTAGAAAAAACGAAGAAAACTATGAAGAAACAAACATAGTTATTTCAACAAAAATACATCAAATGTGAAGTGTCACAGGGAATTGTGGGAATGTCAATTTACGGTTTTTCACTGTAAATTATACAATGAGTTGTTTTTTCACTTTCAAAAACTGTAAATTTAACGGTATGTTACAGTAAAATTACATTAAATGTACCGTTAGATCTATCACAGTTATTTACCGTATATAGTACAGAAACTTTCTGTTAACCAATTAACAGTTTTTCACTGTAGCATTTTTACAGTCTTTTACCGTTAAAATTACGATCATTTTTTACAGTGTGTAATGAAAATTTACTTTTGTGACTGATTTTTTCAAACATGCATAAATAATAAATAAATCAAGACATTAATAATAAATAATCAAGACATTACTAACAAGTTAAGTGAAAATATAATAAATATGTATTTACAGTGCATGCATTTAACAAAATACTTTACTCTAGTTTTTTTTCCTCTTTTTTTTCTAGTTAACTAATGAGCTGTGGACACAATGTCATTTTTGAGGTAAATGTAACATTATGTAACATTGTTTACATACTGATATATTTCCACAGTTGAACATTAAACAATTCTACAACGACATTTGTTTGAATTTGTGATCAAATTGAGACTTTAATTGACAGCTGAGACTTTGTTTCATATCAAAGGTAGCAAAGCACAAAGCATATTGTGAATATAACACTAAAAGGTTAATCAAAATGAAGATTGATTAAAATCAAGAAATTTAAATAGTCAACCCAGCCATAGCATCCACACAGCTGTGTAATTATCCACGTTGTGTTCACAAAATAGACTCTGACACAGTCAAACCATTTGCTATTCCAGTTGAATATTTTTGGTTACCTCACTGTACCATCATGTAAGTATTTTCCTAATGTATCCAGGAGCAGATCCAGAGATGCTATGAGAGCTTTGGTTTCGCTAGTTTTCAGCAGATGTCTCTCAAAGCGACAGCTGGAAGATGCAATCGGATGAACAACTCGAGAGCACTTGAATTTCCGCCAACAGAAGCGTGCGCCAGTCTCACAGTTTCAGGAATCAAAGAAGCTCTCCAACAAAGAACCTTGGGCATCTCATTCCCCTCTAAATACCTCCTCTTTAAATTTCTTTATAGAGTAACTGCTGAACACAAAAAGCACTTTGCATTGAACTGTGAATTATATAATGTGAAAACACATTAAAAGATGGATTCAGAAGATACAAGATTAAGCAACAAGAGATGGAGAGTTTCACTGTCCTCATCCATTTGTTTAGTAAATTACGCTCGATGGTGTTTTAAGCCCCCAATGGCTCCTAGAGGCAGCTAACCCTACCCTCAACCTTAAACCTACCCATCCCCTCACTGCCTGGAAGGCGCCGTTGGGGGCATAAAACACCAAACACCGTAAATTACCATGTGTAGCGTGTATTGAATAGCTGCCAAATTCTGCTTTAGAAGAGAGAGAGAGAGAGGGAGGGATTGATACAGGCACAGAAAGATGCTTTTCAGGTGACAGTGCTCTCAGATCCCAGTACATCTGCAATACTCTCACACAAACACAAAACATACACACAATACTAATAACACACTCACACCAGCTCTTAGTGTCAGTCTTCTTCATTACCATAAAGAGATTGACAGCATTAAATCGGCTCACGTTTATGATAAACGCAAGTCGATTTAATGCTCTCAGTCTCTTTATCCCTTTATGACAGGATGTAGAGAAGGACTAGTACTAGAACTAGGGTCACACATACAAACATTTCAGGAGTTGATAAGTAAAATGTCATATTTTGACAACTATTCCGACATCAGAGCAAACTAATATAAACACTCTATAAAAACTTGAATATGGAAACAAAGTTTTGGTTGAAATTGGTTAATGTTTTTAAAAAGTATTTTAATTATAAGTTTTAAGTTTTTATTATAGTATATTATAGGGGTGTAACAGTACATGTATTCGTCCCAAACCGTCACGGTACGGATGTCACGGTTCGGTGCCTACAGTCAAATGACGAATACAGTCAGTCACAGGTCATCCACACTCCAATCCAGAAAGGGGCACAGGCGGTAGTGCAATGCTGTTTGCCAACCACCACAACAGGAAAAAGAGTGGAAGAAGAGGCGATCTATGCACTAAGCCAAAACAAGAGTTCAGATGGCATGCAAGAGCTTGCTAGTAGCCTATACGCTGAGTTTCGATTAATTTTTGTGACGGGCTCCACTAACTTCACGGAAAGGAAACCGGGATGGCAGAAAGCGGCATCCGGTGGTTTTCTTTATTTTACTAAAGCACAATTGTTTTTATTGTAAATGACAGTATTTCAAGTTGTTTCTGCTTGAGACAAAATCATTTGACATTGAGCCGATGTATCTTATGGAAGTCTCAGGTGCCGCTTCACTCGCTGTCTCCTCGTGGAAAGGTGAAGTAGGCTCTTTTTCTCCTTTTCGCTCATCTATCTGTGATTTCTTGTTTAGGCGTAATATTGAACTTTGTGGATGCGCCATTTTCACAGCATGCTAATGAACTCCCACGCGCAAAGACCGACATAATCTCTGCACAAGTTTTATTTTTCATTCTATTTATTTTGTATTTTATAACACAAGAGATGCTTTTCAGTTGAGTAGCTGATTGTGACTAAATACCTTTTCCCCTGGTTTCACAGACATGGCTTAAGCCTAGTCCCAGACTAAAATACATGTTTGAGCTGTCTTAACTGAAAGCAACTTGCACAGACACATTTTAAAATATGTCAGTGCAATTCTTTTGTCTCAAGATGCACACAGTAATGTATTTTTCTAGGGCACGTTTATAAAAGCTACTTGAATGCCCTAATTGATCTAAGAACTAATCCTGGCTTAATCTAAACCCTGTCTGTGAAACCAGGCCTTTATTTTTTTAATCGGCCCTACAAAAAACATGACTCACTATGCAAGAGTGCATTCTGTTTACTACTTAAAAAGTGATTAGGTGGAACAAACTGTATTTTGCATACTGTCTGTTCAAAATAAATGAAAAGAAAACACCCATTGGGGATTTGTTTCTTTTTCCTGTTGTACCGAACTCGCATCAAACCAGGACCCCAAAACCGAGGTACATACCGAACCGTGACTTCTGTGTACCGTTACACCCCTAGTATATTATTATTACTCATATTATATTATATATTTACATTAAATAAATATTAAATGAAAAATTTAGCTTTCACATGTGCCAAGTAGTTAAACACTGCTTCTGTTTTTCCAAGTAAACAGTCAGTAATAAAGAACCAGAACAGTAAGCGGTTTTGTCTTTTTCTTCTTTTTTCGTCAATGTTTTTGGAGTAATTTTAAACAACATAATAGACAGTAGCAGAGATGCTGCATTTACATCGCAAAGACTTATGCACAGATCTGATATTTTCCAGAAGATCGGAAACATTAAAACATTTTTGGTCCTGGTTACATTCCCTACCCGCTGTGTTAGTGCGTTTACATTAATCCCTCACCCAAAGGGACATTTTGATCAAGAAGCACATTTGATCATTCATGCATGCACACATGGCTGCTGTGTTCGAAAATAGCTGCCTGCCAGTCAGACAACACTTGAGGACTGACTGAGATCACTAAAAGTAGCAGTACTAAGTACTAAACAGAATTAAAAATAAAGAATAAAAAACTGAGTGAGGAATCATGAAGTTTCTCAATCTGTGTAGTGTGTCTCAAGGCTACGAGAAGAGAGAGGTATTAGACGTGGTGTGTGTTCAGGGTATGCACATGTTGCACATGCACGATTAATCATCAAAAGATCGCACTCTTGATTCAAACTCATTCCTAAATGACAATGATTCGGCCGTATTTATTAAACCTTTGACAAAATCACAGTGAACGCTGACCCAGAGAAAGCAGTTATTATGTAGACTGTAGATATGAAACAGCTTCACAAACAGTCTTTTCAACCATACAGTATTATTTCTGTTACAAATATTTGAATGATCACACAAGTACTGTGATAAAAGTTTATTAATTTCAGATATAAACACTGATGTCTACGGTATCGATCAAATTAGAGTAGATCCCCTTTTGAAAGTAACTTGGCACTTCAAATAAATATTGTAACAATTACAGTGTAATGCCACTATGTGGCGACAAGTGAGTTAAAAAAAAAGTATGTCATTGAATCATTCATTCAAATGAATGAAACATTTTAAATAGACTGCAACAATTAACATTTTGTCAGAACTAATACTACAGTAAATTACTTATTTTGTTTAGTTGTCTCTTGTCTGTTCAGAATGGTGGGAGAATGGTGATCTCTATTTAAAAAAAATAAGGAAAAATAAAGAAATAAATAAATAATAATAATAATGAATCGCAATTGATCCAGAATCGTGCAGCTCTAACAATTTGCATAAATGTTTGCATTGTCGGTTGTGAGGGAGATGATTGATAGTGACTAGGGAGTGGGAAGGAAAGATAGAAAGAAATTAGGGGTAGGGGGTGTACATTATTGGCAGTTGTGCTTAATTCACACTGCAGTCAGTTTATTCTCTGTGTGTGTGTGTGTGTGTGTGTGTGTGTGTGTGTGTGTGTGTGTGTGTGTGTGTGTGTGTGTGTGTGTGTGTGTGTGTGTGTGTTAGTTAATAAGTAGTACTAGTGTCTCTGGATTATTATTTTTTTCAGCACTCAGGCGGTGAAGTTGAACCATGTGACTGTGCACTGTTGTAACCCAGTTGCTGGGAAAGCCTTGACCCTGAGGTGAAGAAGGGATGAAGAGAGAGGAGGGGGCTAGTGAGGCCACATGGGCCAGCTGTGACACACAGGAAGTCAGAAATGTGACCTTAAAGTTATAGTTCAGCCAAGAATGAAAATTCTGTCATCATTTATTCATCTGTACATTTCGGCCAATCCGTATGACTTCCTGTTTTTCCATTAAACATGAAAGGGGCTGTTCTGAAAAATGCTCAAGCTGCTCTTAATGAACGGGATTGAGGACTTAATAGCCTCAGGCCCCAGAAATGGAGAAAAGCTATAGATAAAATGCATAAAAAGTAGTCCATTTGAAACCATACAATACCTTTGTTTAAGAAATGGGCTACCTCTCAAAATCTCATTTGTGACTTAATTTTGTATAGCTTTAAAATACTTGGAATATAGTGCACATATCATATGGGCCAATTTTACACTACTGTTCAAAAGTTTGGGGTCAGTAAGATAAATAAAGTTTATTATGCTCACCAAGGCTGCATTACTTGATCAAAAATGCAGTAAATCAGAAATATTGTGAAATACTGTAACCATTCAAAATAACTGTTTTATATTTTAAGATATACTGTATATATACACGTATGTATATAAGATGAATTATAAGCATTAATTCCTCCAGTCTTCAGTTTCACATGACAGAAATCATTCTATGTTGATATGGTGCTCCAGAAACAAACATTTCTTATTAACAAGATGTGCTGCTTAATTTTTTTTTTGTAGAATCATGTAGAATGGAAAAGGATGATATCAAGAAGCTTTTCTCTGCTCTCCAATTTTCACTGAAAACACTATAATTTCAACTATAAAGTGCAGCCTATTTGTACAAACACAACAGCTAGACAGAAAAAATTACTGCTGGCTAGATCCATATCTTTGACAAACATAAGCTGGAGTGCTTTGGTTTGCCCTGACACATTATTGCAGCTGAGGAGAAAGACAGATGAGGCTTATTATTGACTTTCAAGACCACAACAGCATATTTTTAAAAGAGACAAATGAGCTGTAAACGTCCTATTCCTATTTCAAGCCTAATATTACAACACCCTCACAACCTCTGAGGTTTCAGAGAGTGATCTAGTGTTCAAACCAAGTTTCATTTGTGAGTATTTCTTGCCATGGTTTGGTTCTCCGACATCAAGCCCACAGACCGCCCACACACACCGTTATTCGCTAACCACCTGATCTGCATTGCACACTAAACTGGAAATGCTTTTTTTTTTTTTTTTTTTTTTTAAAGTCTAAATCTGAGTGGCTGACATCTACAGGATTTTCGTGCACCTAGTGTCCAGCGATCTTTGAATAATCGGTCCACCAACGAAACCTTGTTTACAGTATTTCAGTGGAGCAACTAAACACTGGATTTGAAGAAAAGTAAAAAAAAAAATACACATATACATATATATTAATATTATATATATATATATATATATATATATATATTTTAATATTATATATATATATAGATAGTTTTTTGTCTAAGGTCAGTTGAATCGCTAGGTTTACTGGGTCTCCTGTACAGTTTGTTGCACTGGGGGCAAATTGCGTTCGGGGTTGTGTCCCCTACGGTAGGAATCACGTTCATGTCCCCCTCTGGTCCCTCTGTACAGTGTACACAGTTCCTCTTTTCCCTGCACTAGCGACACCCCTGTCTGAGGCATTCATATAGAACATTATACATTTCTATTATTCAAATCAGTTAAATGATTATTAGGCTGCATAGATTAGGTCAGCCGGAACTGGGGGACACTTCCTATAACACCTGATGTACTCGTTACATCATAAGAAGAATGGCATCTACACTAATGTTAGTCTTTCTGTTTATTCCGAGGTTTACTGAAGTCAGCCGGATCCGGGCCGTATCCAGATCAGATGGTGGACCTGCGCCTGGACCCATCCACAACGCATCCCTGAAGTGCCAGCCTCATCAGCCCTGTGAAGGCCTCATTGACACGACAGCCATCGGCACTAATCCTCAACAATCTCGTCTCCATACCGGCGTGATGACTCCGACTTCCACCCAGATGGAACTGGATAATATTCTGAATGTTCTGATCCAATCTGACTTCTGTAATGCTGCCTGAATCATAATCATACCACTGTTCATACGTTGGCCAGAGGAGAACTGAGCGATTGAGCCTGGTTTCTCCCAAGGTTTTTTTCTCCATTCTGTCACTGATGGAGTTTTGGTTCCTTGCCTCTGTTGCCTTGGCTTTTGGCTTGCTCAGTTGGGAACATTTAATATTCAACAATATTATTGATCTGCCTTACTTAAGGTGGACGATGATGCAATTTTCTTCTAGAAACAAACTTTGTTGTATTATTTTCATGTTATCACTGTGAAGCTGCTTTGATGCAATCTGTATTGTAAAGGTGACTTGTCTTGAGGCAGAATTTCATAGGGCCTTACTCTCTGAGAAGAGAATATCTGTGGCAGTTAAACATGCAAGTACTTACAGCCTAGTACACTAGTCTGTTATTTTAGAGACACTTACCTGCCCCTAAACATGATGCTGAAGCAAACAAACTCTTCCAAAGCGGCCTCTTCCTGTCTAAAGGCACGGGTATACTTTATTTTCCACGTTCTGCTCCGTCTTGCGCACTGTTGAGTCTGTGAGCCTTTCAATGTATACTTCCTTTGGCTGTATGTGCAGAAAGAGCACATGCACACTATCTAGTGGACTTTGTTTTCAAGCGCTCAAGTCACTTGCACATGCGCTGTTGTACTTTTCATAACTATTTCAAACAATAAAAACTTACCCCCAAAGAATGGACTGATATACACGGATATCATGTGTATGTCAATGTGACTTATGTCAATTTCAGGCAGTTACTTTTTTAAATTTCAGTCGGTTTTTATGACTAAACTCCAAATATCATGGCATTTCAGCACTGCAATAGAGTTGTCAAAAAGTAATGAATTTTGGCACCAAGTCGGTACTGAAATTGTAAAAATGTGACGTTTTGAGCACTGTTGAGCGGAATCGTAAACGCCTCTGATTGGCCATTGTACTCACGCGGTCATTTAAAGTCCTGACACTTATTTTAGTCGAGAAATCACTGGTCTTTCACAGTATCTCAGTCTCTGTCTCACCCTGCCTTTGTCTTCTCATCTCTTTCTCACTGTATCGTCTCTCTCTACCACTGTCCCCTTTCCAAATTCCCACGGTTTTAATGCACGAGGGATGTAAAATCTGCTTCCCCAGTTTAATACTTGACTGTGTCCCAATCTGGTAGTTCAAACCGCAGATCCCTTAAGGTCCAGCTGCAGTGTCTTGGCGCCAGTGTCGTTCACATCCTGATCTATCACGCAGGTGCACACAACACAGCCTTGCAGCACTGTTGTGCTAACAGGAAACTAAAAAGCAGACAAATTTGAGTGACACGACAGTACCATCCAGAATGCTTAAAGGAGCGAGAAAGAGAGCACTTAAATCTTTCACAATCTCTCAGCAACTGCACCAGAGGAAAAATAACTTAAAGGAGAAGTTCACTTTCAAAAAAACTTTTGCTGATAATTTACTCACCCCCATGTCATCCAAGATGTCCATGTCTTTCTTTCTTCAGTCGCAAAGAAATTAAGGTTTTTGATGAAAACATTCCAGGATTTCCCCCCATGTAATGGATTCTATTGGGACCCAAACGGTAGAAGGTCCAAATGACAGTTTAAGTGCAGCTTCAAAGGGCTTTAAACGATACCAGACGATGAATAAGGGTCTTATCTAGCGAAACGATCGGTCATTTCCAAAATAAATAAAAAAGTTTAAGTTTTATAAGCACAAACGCTCGCCTTGCTCTGTTCTGTGATGCGCGTTCGTGACGTCACGTAATACGCAATTACGTTGAAAAGGTCACGCTTGACGCGTTTACAAATGTGCGGAAGGAGGACCATATACACATTTTCAAATGTATTTGTGTCAGTTTATCGTTTAAAATGCCCATTTCGTGTGCGTATCCTGGGTGTTTTAATATTAAAAAGCCAAAAAGAACATTTTCTTCAGGACAGAAATTTTTCAAGCGTGACCTTTTCAACGTAATTGCGTATTACGTGACGTCACGAACGCGCATCACAGAACAGAGCAAGGCGAGCGTTTGTGCTTATAAAACTTAAACTTTTTTATTTATTTTGGAAATGACCGATCGTTTCGCTAGATAAGACCCTTATTCATCGTCTGGTATCGTTTAAAGCCCTTTGAAGCTGCACTTAAACTGTCATTTGGACCTTCTACCGTTTGGGTCCCAATAGAATCCATTACATGGGGGGAAATCCTGGAATGTTTTCATCAAAAACCTTAATTTCTTTGCGACTGAAGAAAGAAAGACATGGACATCTTGGATGACATGGGGGTGAGTAAATTATCAGCAAAAGTTTTTTTGAAAGTGAACTTCTCCTTTAACACCACACTGTGCTTGGCATTCAGATTACAAACAGCTGTCAAGAATCAATTTTCTGTTTGTCTGCTGCCTCTAATGCTTCATTACGTTTATAGTTGTATATGGGATATTTACAATTGATATGAAGGGTTTGCTTGTATAAAGAAAGCAAAATGGCTACTGCTGTTCCCTTTGAGTTGTTTGCCTGTCAACAAGGTGTCCTGTACCCTCATTTATGAAGACATGCATAGAATGTACCTAAAGTCGACAGTTTCCAAAATTTCATATGAATGGTTTAAAAACGCTCATACACAGAAAAGTTTCCTAAATGCATCCCACTTTCTAAATTGCAGTTTATTCAAAATTGAAAAAGGTGAACATAAATAAAATTAATACATTTCAGTTATGTAATTATTATTACAAAGCAGTTGCTCATTTTCACATATAATAATATTTAGGCTAAGCAATTTTTGGTTGTCTATTTATCTTTACATTTTAATAAACAATGTCAGATTATTTTAATCACTGGCAAAAAATAATAATAATTCACTGCAGGCATTGCCTTTATAAAACCCGATTTGCTCCTCACTTTTGCGGTAGGATGAAATCCATGAAATTTAGGATCATATCCGATCACACGTTCGTTTCATAAATGAGGCCCCTGCTTATCCAGTGAAATCAGAGTTGTGGATTTCTGCATAGTTTGCTCGTGTTCAAGTTTGTTTGTGTTCTTTTCCACTTTTCCAATTAGGAATAGAGAATTCTGAGTTTCCATGTTGAAGAGAAAGCAGCATATCTCCGCTTCTATTGCTGTGTATAAATAAATCTTTCCACAGTGCATGCTAGGAAAACTATAACCAAAACACAGGAATGTGGAAGGATAAATGCACATTTATAGCGAGAGACTAAAAACCTCCCAGACATGGAAATGTGCTATAAATTTTACAATAATACATGTGACTTTAGTTAAGAAAGAGATCTTCCCTTTTAGGGACAACAAAAGTAAACTACTTGGTGACTATAAAATACGCAAAAAAAGATATGATGAAAACATGTCTTGGCACACTCCACGAACAATCCTGTCCTCATCTATGATGTGTTGAAAAACAGGCTTGTCAATCACTATAAAAATGTAAGTCTGCCCTGCACTCATTTTACAGATGGCACATTTATAATAAACTTTGTAGTTGATCTGCATTATTTGCTTCCAGTAAAACAGTAATTGTGATGTTATTTTTTTGTTAATCACAAAAGAGAGCACTGGCATCTTATTAGTGAAAGAATGGAAATATGAAACACTTTAAAATGGAAGACACTCTCTCCCATACTCCATGAAGTACTAACTAGCTACAACATCCTTTACTTGCTTTGATGAGGAGCGAACATTCTCTTAAATGTCAACACATTTACCGTTGTTCGCCAAATTTTCACAGGCAAAATCCAGTCATTTCAATAGGAATCCGCACGATTGGGAATTTCCTGTGAGGGCGAAGGAGAGATGGTGTGAGAGAAACCTTTACCTTCAAGACAGTGAAAGAAAAAATAATGGCATAAAAGTAAAAGGACGGCGGAGACATTGACTGCTCTTGGCTTTAGTGCCAGGTTTACCCTTCTTTTTTTTCGAGTCACTCATTTCCACAGCTTGAAGTTACTCAGGGGTGTCTTGTTAAAATAGACACTGCTGAGAACCTTATCTTCTCTCTCTCTTACTCACTTGCTGATCATTACAGTGGAAAAGTTCCACCAAATAGAGTTATTTGCTACTGAATGTTTTTAAATTAAAACTACTAAATGCAAGGACATTCACATTAGTCTAATTAATTAATTTTTTATCAATAATATAGTATTGATTATAAATGATTTTTATGTGCCCTCATAATCTTTAATCAAAATAACTTCCTCCCACATCATACCGCCCTACAACTATTCTTGTTCGAGAAGCAGTTTCATTCTGATATACATCACAATCATCGCAACTTCCGTTTCATGCCAATTTTATGTATACATAGCGTCGAGTGAAATGCCTCGAGAGCAAAATAGAAAAAGAAGGTCTTAGTAAATCTACATTTCCAGTGAAATTTTGTGAATGAATCTTTTAAGTAAACAAATCATTGTCATCTTTGCGCAGGGTCATCTTTGAAACACGACTGCTTTTCTGCCTTTAAAGAATGGCAATAGCACAATACATAGTCGTTCTTGAACTAATTGAATAAGTTGTGACATCTCAGGTGCAAAGGAGGATCTGCCGAACGACTGAATGTTTGTTCAATTCGGCATGCAAATCATTTTCCTTCATAACAAGGAGAGAAAGGGTGTGGAAGAATGACGAAGAATGAAAATTTAGAATGGTTTTAGATACTTGTTCTTTGTTTTTGTATGTCTGCTGTGTCCACGGAATGTGTTCAGAATGCATTGGAACTGACTGTCTTGTGTCTATGGCAAATGTGGCTTCCTAGACAAAAGCTTGTAGAGTAAAAAACAACCCGTTCTGATGTATCGTTAGGAGGGAATTAATGTGCAATCTCCTTGCAATTTGCATAAAAGACAAGCTAAAGTGAACATTACAGCAACAGTGTGAAAGAGCAATCATGTCTTTGTTCAAATGTTGTTGTTTTTCATGTTTGACATTTTGGTTCAAAATTGTCTGATATCATTTGCTTTGAAGAACGTCCATTCCCACATCAAATTTGAAATTCATTTGGGGATTAAGGTATCATAATGATAGAACTGACATGGACATTTCAGTAAATTTTAGCATAAATTTCTTGTTCCTCAGGAATGCCTGGAGCCAACAATAGAAGCAAAATAGATAGACAATGCCCTCTCTTCTGTCTCCTCTCAAAAAGCATCAAAATGGTTAAATGACTCAAGATCATATATGACATTTGAATGCAGTCCAATCCACATGCCTCTTTGCTCCCGGACTGGGACGAAAGCAGATCAATAACCCTGAGGCAGAACATGTTCCCTTCTAACTGCTGGTCACCAGAGCCCTAAAACATTGTAGAAAGCAATAGCTTTCTGAACACAGAATTAATTTGAATGTGTGCGTAAACACTGAGTATTTGCATGTATGAGTAAAGACACAAAGTGTGTGAGTCAGAGATGTTGTGACTGTCGTCATCGCTCTCAGATGGATGACTAATAAGAACAATCATTTTTAGGCCCTGTGAGAGGGCCACTGCACCACATGGTTGTCCATTTTAAGCGATGCCACCTTTCGTCAACAAGTTTTTCCCATAAACGCTGGCAGATAGCCAGATATTCATTTTGTGAGCTGACATGTAGAGCAGTAATTCTTAATTCACCAGTCACCTCCCAACCAGCCAGGCCAACAAGGAGATGATGTTTGCAACAGTGAATGACTAAAATGTAATCAGACAGGTACATAATTGCAGTCCTAAATTGATACTGTACGTTCAATAATCTTTTTGTACTTTTCTTGAACTGTTACATGTGAGAGCTGAAACTAGTGATTGTGCCAACGCACTACATTTGCATCTAAAAAAACAAGTTCAAGCTCTGGAGCTTTTAAATAATCCAAACCGATACTGAAAGGGCTCGGGTGGGCAACAAACAACCAAAAATCAAATCCTTTTTATGTTGTTTAACACATTTTTCTCAATCAGACCCAAGGAAAAGCTCAATTTAATCCAAAGACAAAGGCACATTAATGGCATATTTTGGTGTCCAGTGAACTGAAAATAAAACAGCTCATAATATTAAGTTTGACAATAAATATTTCATTATAAAATATAAAATCCAACAAAACGTCTATACTATTCATGAAAAGTGCCACCAAAAAACATTAAAAATGCAGACTCCACATTAATTGCCTGCTTAGTGTCCTTAAGGATTCCACACATGCTTAATTTTATCTTTAGTGCTTAACACATTCTGATGACAAAACATGGTTTGCAGGCTTCCTCCCACTACTCTGTTTCCTGTGTGATCAGAAATGACATGCAGTTTCATTATTCAGAAGCTAATAAAAGAACAATTGAGAAGACCAAGTCATGTCATGAAAGCAGTGGAGAAACAGTTGAGCACAGGTTTAAGCATGTTCGTTCTGTAGCTGAAATGGATATTTTTACTGACGTTCGTGCACGCAACAACAACTTATTGCATCATGTTTCAAACGGTGATGAGATACTGGCCAAAAAAGCCATTGGAAAATAAACCAATTTAGAACAGGGAAAATAAAAAATAAACAAATGGTCTGAGATCACACAGCAAAGACTTAAAATGTAGATACATGTGTAAACATTAGGAAACCGTACAGCATGAGTCACGCAAGTATGAGTATGACCCATGAAGAAAATGGCACAAATGGATGAAAAGATGTAATATGCGCAAAAAGATTGCTAATTAACATCTAGTGAATTCTTAATGTGAACTAATGAAGACATCAGCTGGCTAAAATAAGCTGGAAAGAGGAAAATCATAATGATTCAAGAGTGGGTAAGGATTCTTCTCGCTCTAGTCGGTAAAAATAGAGTGACTGTGCCTGAGGGGGAAAATCAACATTCAGCAGTAGGGCCAGCTAAAAGCTACAACTGAACTACCAGAACTCTTGCAGATGCAGTGATCAGAACAATACTCATCCATCAAGGTTCCTGTCTGCTTCATTACCACATCATCTTTCTCTCTACTTTTAGAGAGGTTTAGTGTTTAGGGATTTGAGACAGAAACCAGAAACCAGACCATAGAACATTACAGTGACTGCAAACTTGTTCTGCATTCTTAGTTCTGGAAGCATTTGACTCATTTAATTCTAAAAAAACTAAATTATCTGAAAACAGTTATGGAAGTGTCCTCCTGAAAAAAGTCCACACTCCCATTTTTATAGCATCAAATAACTAGCCTAACTAAAATACATCAGCGTGATAAAAACGACCTAAAATGACAGAAACCATCTTTGGAAAGAAATTATTTGAAGTGTAACAATTTGAAGTGACATGTAGTTGTAAAGTTACCTCTAGTCAACCAAATGTCTGTTGGAGGACCATCACAATAAAGAGTTAGCAGATATTAAGCAGACAGTCTACTAATACTCAAATGAGAGTTAGTTGACATGTACAGTAGTGACAAAGTTACTTACAGTCAAAATAATGTTCAAAAGGGACCATCCAAATAAAGTGTTACCAATATATTTTCTAGATTTCAGCTACTTTCAATGTATGTTATTATTTTATTGGCTTGTATTTTTTAAATTCAGTATCATTAAAATTATTGAATTTCATAAAAAAAAATCTAATATTAACACAATTATACAAAAAAAGCTCATTGAAAATAATAAATATTATTTTATTTTTTTCGGTTTTCGGCTAAGTACAACCAGAATTTTCAGTTTCGGCCCAGAATTTTCATTTCGGTGCATCCCCACTACTACTATGCAGTATCAACACTCACAGCACTGATTTTAAAAAATCATGTTCATATGTACCAGGTGACAAGAAAAAAAAGAATATTTTCAAAAACTTTAAATCTCTTGAAGCCTGTTTTCTCAATGTTCCAGGAAAGTCAGAAATCAAAAGACAGTCAACATAATAGTATAATTTTTTTACAGATCGGGCTTCTACATCAAGCTTCTTCAAAAGAAGATGAGATGCTTTTGCAGCTGAAAGTAGGTTTGCGCTCGTCTCAATGAAAGCAGCAAAAAGGTTATTTTACTTAATTATGTAATTTAAAGAGTCAGTAGTCTGCCAACACTTAACACTCAAGAGGGAGTGGGAAAAAAGCGAGAGAGAGAGAGAGAGAGAGAGAGAGAGAGAGAGAGAGAGAGAGAGAGAGAGAGAGAGAGAGAGAGAGAGAGAGAGAGAGAGAGAGAGAGAGAGAGAGAGAGAGAGAGAGAGAGAGAGAGAGAGAGAGAGAGAGAGAGAGAGAGAGAGAGAGAGAGTGTGAGTGAGTCAAGGAGACAAGCAGTAATTTTGTTTTGACAAGCTGTTTTATGGTCAGACATGACTTCTTTTTCAACCTCTCCTCATATCTAAAAGAAACTCTTGCCCTATACAAACAAAGGTCATATTCTGGAGCATCTCTGCCTGAGGGGACACACAAACGTACATTTCTAAATTGGCAACATTCAGCTAGGTGCAATTAAAAGTAACGGGTTGACCAAGCTAATGATGTCTCCAACATGCCATAGAAGCCTTAGAAGGGTGATGTTTTTTTTTTTCTTAGATCACAAAAGATGTGCTTACAAGTCAAGGTAATCCATGATGGAAACAAACCACTAGGCTATACCTCTGAATTTGCACAAATGTCGTCAACATGCAAGAACATGCAAAAGTCATCATAAGTCAGGTCAGAGGTCACTCTTCCGCCGGAAATGGATTCTCTCATGAACGTGTATGGCCGTTTGCCGGAAGCCAGTGATTATAGTTTATAAAAATTTCAAATATGGATGTGTTTCTAACAAAACCAAATGCTTCGCTTCAGAAGGCATTTATTAACCCACTGGCGTCGTATGGATTACTTTTATAATGGATGGATGCGCTTTTTAGAGCTTCAAAACCTCAGCACTATTGTTACAAAGCTGGGAAGAGCCGGGATATTTTTTAAGTTAACTCCAATTATGTGTGTGGCTGAAAGAAGAAAGTCATATGCACCCAGGATGGCTTGAAGGTGAATTAAATGAAAGTAGAAGTAAAGGGTGAAATATTATGTGATCATTTTCATTTTTGGGTGAACTATTCCTTTAAACTTTGAAACACATTTTCAAAAGTTTGTGTTTTCAGGCCCCCAAAACAGCATTGTCATGTCAAATGAACGGCCAAAAAGCATAAAAAGTTTTCAGTTTTTGGTCAAAACCGGTGTCGTGTAAATGGCCCCTTAGTCAACCAATCTTTTATTGGTCGGAGAAAAAAAAAACTCCACAGAAATAGCTGAAATCCCGCAGTTTGTAAAGGACAAATCATTAACACAGCTGCCTGGTCTATAGGGTAATTAAGTCGGGTAGGAAATCCAAATTATCATGATTATCATTTGAAACACGTTAGCCATTTTTACACTCCCCATCACTCTAACGTTAACCTAGATAAATGTTCACTATTATTAGGTGCATATTCAATTGCTCATTCGTCCGTGAGTGAAAACATCAACACACAAGAGCTGCTTTATAGTAAAAAATGAAGTTGTTATTCTGATTAAATGAGACAGACATTGTTTCTCATGTTTAATGTAAAGCTGCTTGATTTTAAGCAATCTATTGTATAAAGTGCTATATAAATAAACGTGACTTTACTAGAGTGCCGAAATGCAGAGCTTGTGCAAACATATCCACTTTCCTATGATCAGATGCTTTTCTTGTGCTTTATTAAAAAAAAATGCTTGTTGTTTTCTCAATTTTGTTGTGTGCTTATTTTATTATTAAGAAAAACGCACATCACATATTTACATATTCACCTAAGCATCACTCTTGGATGAACTTCGTTCTACCCCTAAACGAAGAAAGAACTTTGCCGTGAGTATATCGGGGCCTTAATATTCTTTCTCAGCCCTGAAACACAAACCATTTTCTAACGGTGTCCGTAGATACTGTTTTTAAGTAATTCAGTTAATATCATAAACAGGGTTTACAAGGTTAAACAACTTTGCAGCACAAATACTACATGTGCTGTTAAATCCTGCAAAAATGGGACCCAATTAAGTGCCTTGCCATAACCTTTTCTTTTGTAAGTCAAAATTATTTTTGTGGTAATCAACATTTGTCACAAATGTTGTTGACTGAGCTCAACTTGTACTAAACTCAGAAAATTCCTTTTAAGCACCATACATTAGATAGTGTTAATCAGAATTAATCACATGGGCAACTGGGCACACCACGCAGGGTTGTATATATATTTTCAAATAGTGGAAGATGTAGCGCAATGGCCAAAGATCAGAACTATCTGTTTCATAACATTCTTTGCACTGTCAGTCACGTTGGAACAAAGAAGTATACATTGAGAAAACTGTCATGAAGCTTCTCATGCACATCACGTAAAGTCAAAACACACAGACGTTGTGTAATCTGCCACTGTCAATTTTACATTAGCATGACCTGAGATTTTGAATCTGACATTCAAAATCAGATCAAAGTTAATCAACAACAATCTTTTCCTGATGTTTCCTTGACGCTATCTTTCTGTTCCAAATATTTTTAGCAGCACAAACAGTGCCCAAAGTTAGGTAACTTTCTCAAGGTCTTCTCTGAGATCACTGCTCGGCAGGGGTTCATTCTGGAGATCCAGATTTTTAACAATGCCCTGTCAGAAACAAGGAGTCGCAACTCAAGTAATTTGTCCTCTTCAAGGTAACTTTTAACAGAGCCTATTTTTGGAGGGCTTCATACTTTTTCCTGGCACAGACGACAAGCTGTGCACTGATGAAATATTGAGATGCTAAATTTTCCCAGACTGTTAATAAAATATGCATCATCGCTGAGCTGCAAATTGCTCCGTTCCTGCGCTGCATGGGAGAGAGAGCATAAGACTGTAAAGACAGATTCTTAATGACGCTATTATTTACAGTTACAACAATTCTGTACAAACTGCAACTGAGAATCTAATGTTTTAGTAAGCAGTGTTGCAGTTACATTTAAATGTAATGCATTACAATATTGCATTGCTCCCTCAAAAAAAAAGTAGCTTGATTACTTTTTACGGAAAGTAAGTAATGCTTTTGCCTTACTTTTTCAACAAAAAAAAAAAGTGTTTTTTAAAAACTAAACAAAAATTGGCAAATGTAAAGGCCCTTTCACACCAAAAGTCAAATGAATAAGCCTCAGGCAGAAGGAAATGCAAATTCAGGTCTATACAGTAGAACGCAGTTCAAACAAACCTTTCAGCTGTCCTGCCATTCTGGATTGTTGAAGAAGAAAGTTAAACACTCTTACTTAACTTAACTTGCAATAAAAAATAAATAAAAAAAGGAAACAAAATGTGATGTATAACTAATCATTTTTGCTTATTCGTATGGTTGAATTGGATCATCAAAAGGACAGCAGAAAAGACAATGGTTAATAAAGTGAGATTAAATACAGTATATTTGTTTTAAACATATTTAATAATTGCATGTTTGCATAATATTCTGATTCTGTATTTCACTGTTTTTATTCATTTTGAGGAATACTAAATCTGTTCTGTGCAAGTGAGATGAGTAAATGCATGCTCACATTTAGTCTAGAACTACAATATCCATCATGTTTACACACAACGCCTCTGTACCTTACTCCCAATTTTTCTCAACATGGGACAGGAGAGGTGCATTACTTGTATGAAAAAGTAACTTGGATATTTTGCTTTAAATTTAAAAGTAATGCGTTACTTTACTAGTTACTTGAAAAAAGGGTAATCTGATAGCCCACAACACTGCTAGTAAGACAAATAAGAGTGTCCATGTTAAAGAAAATGTTTTATCTTTTTAAAAAGAAGCTTAAAACTAGGGATGTGTGAGACTAGTCATCTAAATACATGCTGCTGCTAGTCAACAAAGGAAATACTAGTTGTTTACTTTAAATCTGGTTATGAGGGAAAATAGCCTTGATTTAATCATTTTATACCAGTTTAAAGGGGAACCATTAATAAAATGGTTGTAAACTTACTTTAATATTCAATATTCTAATGAATAGAATACCCTTAAATCATGTATAGTTGCCACTTGCCAGCACACGTAAAGCATTTCTTGCGATGTTGCTACCTGTCATGTGTACGGGTAATTTTCATAAGAAACGCATTCAAACCCAGACGTGCACGAGCAAACGGTGGTAACAAACAATAACTTGTCATGTACTGATTTATGTCAGCTAACTTTTCTAGTGAATTCTTCTTATAATAAGCTATTGAGTTTGTACTTGTTGGCCCTGCACTACCTACCTATGGATTCATATATATATATATATATATATATATATATAATGTATATGAATGTGTGTGTGTGTGTGTGTGTGTGTGTGTGTGTGTGTGTGTGTGTGTGTGTGTGTGTAAAATGCACTCCTGCATGGTCTAGTATAAGAAAAAACAATCCAAGGCACTCGAGTAATTCGTTTTTAGAAAAATATAAAAAGCCTTTATTCTTTCATGGCTTAGATTTTAAAAACAGGTGACAAGCAACTGCACAACTACGCGTTGCGGCCAATAAGCCTTTATCAGGGTGTAATAATGATAGGTAATATAATATATGATAGTAATATAAAACATGCGAGTCTATACATTTAATTAATTATTTAAAATATATTTTTAAATATATTTTTCAATGTAAAGCATAAAAAAAAAAAATCGAAATAAATTTGAATTCACAAATTAAAAACATGATAGTCATTTAAAAAAATGTATTTAGGTTAAAGCTACAATATGTCATTTTTTTGCCGCTAGGAGTCACTAACAATAAAAAAGGTGCAAGTTGATGACGCATAAGTGGAATTATGGAACTTGCCGTCATGCTGATGGATCTAATAATGTTTATGGATGAGTGAATACATTGACTACATTTTAACATGACTGTGGTATGAAGCAGGTCGCAATTGCTAATGAGAGAGATATCAGCGCCACACGCGAGTCCCGCGGATATAAAGGAATAAGGACATTTCATTCTACCGAACTACCCGCAAGTGCTGATTAATACTCACACAATGCAGCGCTGTTTCACTTGGTCTACACTATCACACTAAACTGCATTTGACTGTGTTGAAAGTTATAATGTTATTCTATGTGTTAGTTTGTCTGTATGAGACTAGCAGTAAGCTAGATCAACATTAGAATAACATCTAATGGCGACAAGTGGGACAGGGCGACAGGGACGAGCCATTATTTAAAACTGGAATTTCTCTGAAATTAAAAATCTTTGGGAAGTTTTGGGATATTCCAAGTACACAATTGCAGGAAATATATCACACTGTGCAAGTGATTTTTGGATATTTTATTACAAAAATCTTACATATTGTAGCTTTAATGTATGCAAAAACTATATTTTAATGTATTTTTGAATGAATTAATAGCTTATGACAAAAAAAAGAGTGTCATGTCATTAACCAACAAAAATGTCATGTATACTAAATGCTTTGAAACTGCACGGTGTAATTTAAAATATTCTTAGGGTTCAGAGTTGGGCCATCATAAATGCTGAGTCGTGTGGACTGCTTCATCATTACCTACATTGAGATCAATAGGAAAGGCTTTGAAATGCTGTTTCATGATCAGCAATTAAACTCCCAATGGGGCATGATTCCAGAGTTCAAACCTGGAGAGAGGATGTTATTTTTGGCAGAGCTGACCCCAACAGAGACAAGAATCAGGAGAGAGTGAAAGCATAATTATTATCACACACTCCCTTGACCAAAGGGGATACTGACAGTGATGCCACAGAACTTCTATTTACATAACCCAGTTCAGTTTAAAGCCTAACGTATATCATATTTGTTAAATATATTTTGTTAAAATGCGCAAATCAATAATGATACATCAGGCATGTTTATTTGTACATCTCTCAATCGTCGTTGCATTGCATTAGCCATATTATATGTTTTTCACCACACAATAAAAACTAGGGCTGGGACAATAAATTGATGCATCGCGATTCGTGGATCGATTCTGAGATTTTCGGTGTGCATCGCGATTCTCTCTCCAATCGATTCTGAGCTTAGTTTTTGACAGCAGATGGCACTGTAGGCTAGTTTTTTAGAACAACAAATTCTAACCTTTGAAAAAAATACTGATTTTAATGTATTTTATAATGTTTCAATAGCCCCACCCGCTTTCAGCGCTGCTCTCATTGTATTCTGTCTTGTCTTCTGGATTGTAATGTCCACAGCATGCAAGTGAGATCTTACGGATTTATGAATGAACCGCTCATTTTAAAATCTTCCCAGTCTACTGACATTTATGACATCCGCTTCAAACATTACAATGCTCATGATAACTCAGTAGGTAGCTAAATCCACTTCACCAACTAATTGCTCTTCGTAAAGGGTTAAAAAATTGTTCCAAAAATATTCTTCTGACTTATTTCATGTCAGGCTTTACAGGCCATTAATGTGCCATTGTAAAAGATTCTGATAAGAGCCACAGCTAATTCATATTTAAATTAAAACTTGCTTGGAGTGATAATGTGTTTTATTAAAATCTAAAACTGACAAGAGATGGATTATACAGCATAGTATTACTCCAATAAATGACAAGCACATTAAACTTATGACATTTTTACATTTACAAACAATTTTAAATTGAGCTTCAATCTGATCTATGAAGGAGAAGTCTATGAATGGGCTGAACGGCATCCAACCCTGATGCAGAGTGAGAGACGGTAAAATCACACATCCCCTAATAAGCTGTAGTTGACCAATTTAGCACAGTCATCCTATGATATTGGTGTAATGCATGTATGACCAACCGGATTTTCACTATCGACTACAGCCCACGAATGAAAATACCAAGGGAAATGGTGCCAGCTCATTATTCTTGCCCTGTTCGTAGCAAATGAGAGAACTACAGGATTTAGAGTCCAATTCCTTTATCTCCGGCATGCACACAGTCTAGAATACAGCAGAGAGAGCCAAGGATGCTCCCTTCCACAGAATTTTCACAGGAGGGCAGAGGCTGAGTAACAGACGCTAAAGAGACAGGCAGACATAGGATTTTGACCGATATTGCAATTCGATATTCAAACTTTTCTACTTCAACTGTCAGGTCTACCAATCAATTCCATCTGGTGGGTCCCAGAAAAACAACACCACCAAGCAACAACATTTACACAATTTTATGTTCAACAGGAAGCTAGGTCAATTACTTCAGTCATTTAATATTTTATTGTGTTGTTTGCATAAGTTTGACTTTAGGATGACTGCCATTCAATGGATAATTATTAAAGCTCACCATTTTGTCCAGCCCTGTATTGCTTTCTTTCTTTTGTTGAACACAACAGAATACTTTTTTTATCCATTAAGTCAAAGTCAATGGGGTCCAAAGTTGTTTGGGTGCCAATGTTCCTCAAAATGTTTCATCATCAAAATGTCATCGCAAAATAAAATAAAAATGCATACAGGTTTGGAATGAGGGCGAGTATCATTGATGACACAGGCTATCCTTTTAAGCATGAATTATTTTTTAAGCAATAAGTATTTTAGATGAGCTTGAGGATAAAAACTGGTTTGTTAAGAATAATTACAGGGCAATAGTTTGCACTGAGCAGAAAACGTAAATAACAATTCCAGGAATGCATGTAACATCTTTACACCCAAACAGGTTAACCCAAAATATTATGAAATATTTATAATAAATATTCCGTCAAGAAACTGAATTGAGTTCTGCATAATATTGGCCACTTAATAATAATTGCTATCAGTATCTGTTCAAGTTAAAAAGTGTTCTCTATAAAATAAAATAAAAATACATATTAAAAAGACAAAACAAAAAGAATACGCTTCCTAATAAATATACACTTTTTTAACAATTGTAGGACCCACAGGTATTGCCTCCTAGTGCACCATTCTACGATAGCAGTGTTTCTTTGCAAGATTATCTCATATTACGATGACAAAAAGAAAGTCTACACTGACAAGTAAAACATGCGCTCTGCGTTGAGACGTTGCACGGTGTCACAGAAAAACAAACAATATCGCAAAACGTCAACTGGTTGCGGGATCACCATAGCCGCTAATATGCGCTCTGATTCGCAAGGAAAGATTCGAAGACTCGATTCTTACTGACCTCGCTGCTATTGTACTGGCGTGAGCACACAAAAGCTTCATTCAATATTTAACCAGCGGCAAATTCAGAAGACAAAATCACTGTGTGTGATGACTTTAAGAGTCTTATGTTGGGTTATAAGCGAATTAAATAACGCTTTCGCTTTTCAGCAAGACTTTTTCCTCTCGAAACCTCTATTGCAGTGAACCACGAAACACCGAATACACCTCCCGTGAAGCTGCCAAACACGCTCACGCACCAACTTTATGCGCTCGTCGTTCTTTACCTTTACAGGTTGCCTCTGGACAGATCGGAGGAAACGAAGGTATGCGGATGGAATCGGCCGTTCGGTGTGAGTGCATGCAGAAGAGGGCGATGGAAAAACCGTTCAGAGTGCTTGCCGTTGTCCTCCTAGTCCTTCATTCGCAGGCCCTAGGAACTCCACCGCTGCGTTCTCGCGCTTTCTCTCTCTCTCTGCTGGCTGCTCGACCCAGCTCTCGATGACGTCACCGCTGCCAGGCTGGACTGCCCAGGGCGAGCACAGTTCGTGATTCAAAACCGAAAGGCAATATACAAGATTCATATGCATTGTCAACTTAATTGTTTGTCATATGTTTCTGTGTACTAAAAACCAAGTGAGATCCCACCCAGACTCTCAATAAACCAACCAAGGAACCCCCAGTATTATATTCAATGTCACAATATTCATGAGGTATCCCTGTTGAGGGCGGGGCGGCTACTAGGTATGTAGGGAATTATTTTAGATTTAGATTGATGGGGTTATAACTGATTATTAGCCTAAGTGCAATAATTCCAAACAAGTGTGCAAAAAGTGTGTAAAAAAAAAAAAAAAAAAAAAAACTATCTTCCCCCCACCCCCTTACTGTGCTTTCGCTTTTAAAGGGATAGTTCACCCAAAAATGAAAATTAGCCGATGATTTACTCACCCTGAAGCCATCCTAGGTGCAACCGTGCATATGACATTCTTCTTTCAGACGAATACAATCTGAGTTATATTAAAAATGTCCTGGCTCTTCCAAGCTTTATAATGGGAGTCAATGGGTATATTTTTTTGGAAGTCCATCAAAGCGCATCCATCCATGATAAAAGTGCTCGACACGGCTCTGGCGGGTTAATAAAGGCCTTCTGAAGTGAAGCGATGCGTTCGTGTAAGAAAAAATATTCATATTTAAAACTTTATCGACTAAAATAAGTAGCTTCCGGCAGACGGCCGTACGCAAGTCAACTTGCGCCAAAAGTGTAACACTTGATGGCGTATGACGTAGGATGTAGGAGTAGCTTAAGCTTTCGCGCTTCAAACAAACAGGGCTGGGCAAGCGCGTTCGTCATTACGTTGTGCGTCAAGTTTAACGGTTACTCTTTTGGTGTAAGTCGACTTGCGTACGGCCGCCTGCCGGAAGCTAGTTATTTTAGTCGATAAAGTAACTCCCATTATAAAGCTTGGAAGAGCCAGGACATTTTTTAATATAACTCCGATTGTATTTGTCTGAAAGAAGAATGTCACATGCACCTATGCTTCAGGGTGAGTAAATCATGGGATAATTTTAATTTTTGGGTGAACTATCCCTTTAAACACAAACGGTAACTGAAGAACTTGGAATACTCGCACCAAATCGTTGATAGGAGTGGAGCAGCGGAGAAATGTTTGTTAATCTTAATGTAGCCAAATATATTATTAAAATCAAAACTTGTATATTTTTAATTGCACAAGAGCTTACATGAACAAACAATGAACAGTTATATTTTTATTAATGTTTAAAAAAAGATGATTAAACACTGTAATGTATTGTTCACTGTTAGTTAATATTACTTGACTAATATGATATATATATATTAGGGCTGGGGGAATTAACGCGTTAATCTTTGCGATTAATTTGAAATGTTTAACGCGTTAAAAAAAATTACGCATTTAACGCAGCACTTTTTTTTGCCTCGTTTTAATGATTTCCTGTTGCGGCTGCTATTGAGAAAAGCCGAAAATATGGGGATCGGGTTTCATTCTCGCACAGCTTTCATGAGCGGGTCTTTTCCGCTCCGTGTGCGCCGCCGCACTCTCCGTTCCGTGTGTGTGCGTGTGTCGGCCATAGGTGTCGACGCGCTGCGCTCTCTGCTCGATGTTCGACTCCGTGTTTGCGCTGCGCATTCTGCTCTGTCGTTCACGGCCCAAACGCTCCAATCACGTACCGATCAAGCACTGGAAAAGCAAAGTTCGCTCAAATAAGGTGAAGTTTCTCTGTAGACTTCTGTTTGCTGAGCTGGTATAGTATTGCCTGGCATTCTGGCAACAATGTTAAAGGGATTCACCCAAAAATGAAAATTCTGTCATTTACTCTCCCTCAAGTTGTTCCAAACCTGTATGATTTCCTTTCTTCTGCTAAACACAAAATATATTTTAAAGAAGGTTGGTAATTAAACAGTTGCTGGTCCCCATTGACTTCCATAGTATTTTTTTTTCCTACTATGGAAGTCAATGGGGTCCATCAGTCGTTTGGTTACCGACTTTCTTCAAAACATCTTCTTTTGTGTTCAGCAGAAGAAAGAAAGTCATACAGGTTAGGAACAACTTGAGAAAGAGTAAATGATGACAGAATTTTTATTTTTGGGTGAACTATTCCTTTAAAATGACCTGCTCTGATCACATGCTCTGGTAATAATAGCTTTTTTAGGACTATAGTTTATTTTTATAATTAGTAAAAAAAAAAAAAAATGAAAAAAAATCTTAAATTGATTATGTTGATTGATTATTGAAAAAGAATAATACATTGATATATTGATGTTTAATATTATTTTAATATAGGGCTATTTTCTCTTCCTTTTTTCCGGTGATTCTAAGTTTAATTATTGATGATTACAAGCTTGGAGGAAATGCAATTAATTGCAATTAATTACAGCAAATTGTGCAATTAATTAGTTAATTTTTTTAATCGATTCCCAGCCCTAATATATATATATATATATATATATATATTTAAGAATCAAGTTCAGAGTGATCAGCTGTGCCCAAAAGAGAACAATGTAATTGCAAGCTGATTGAGGAAAGGACCTATCAGCTTGCGCCATCTACAATTTCATGACAGAACTTTTTATTTGTTTTTGGGTAACTATTCCTATAAGCTTCAAGATTGACCTAAATATTTCTAATAATACATGCACCACTTATTATTATTGTCCTCAGACTCTATTCTCATTTATTGTAGGGTTATGTTTTAGACTGGCTCTGCAATGCACTGAAGTTTGCAACCATGTAGGTAAAGATTTTAAACAGTTTTATTTCCTGAAGCACAAAGATAGGCCTTTTCACTTCAAAGGTTTCTCATAGGTTGAGACTGTTTAAAAGCATTTTAAAAGCATTTCTTTTGTATTCATTGAAAGCATTTATTCAAAGGGGTCATATATACACAATACAATACAATACAAATTGAATTTCTATAGCACATTTAAAACAGCTGCCGTTGACCAAAGTGCTTACCAGCATAAGTAATACAACAAAAGCAATTATATACAGTCACACAAACAAAATTAAATACTGTTCACTCAATCAGTTCTAAAAGCCATACTAAAAAGATATGACTTCAAACTAGACTAGACTAGCATCCACAGATGCGGGGAAGATTTAATGTGCATTGGAAGAGGGATCCATAAGTGTGGTATCAAAAGGTCAACAATATATTTTGGGGCAATACCATGCAACAAAACCATCAACAAAACCTTAAACTAAATTCTGTATTTTACAGGCAGCCAGTGTAAATAAACCAAAACTGGAGTAATTCTCTCTCTCTCTTATTTGTACGAGTTAAAAGTCTGGCCGCAGCATTTTGCACTAATTGTAGACAAGATAATTGACCCTGTGAGATACCTATATATAAAGAATTACAGTAATCAATATATATATACAGATTGGCCATATATAAAGCGCTATTTAAATTAAGAATACTTGTCTTGACTTGACTGTGAAAAAAAAAGCAAAAATTACTTTTAAAACAAAGCAAATGTGGCTGTGGTGATTTGATGACTTCTTTCCAGTCTTGGCGTCTCTCATGTTCTTTGCTCAGACACGGACAGGCTCTCTGGTGTGGCGGCTTGAGTTCCCTGTCAGGTTGGACTTCAGGCTTCGTGTCAAGTCTCCAGCTCAAGCCCAGCACCAAGGACAGCAAGTATGTTATTTCCTATCCAATACAAAGAGTATATGAACAAGTAAACTCATGAATGTTCTTTAGAGCTGATTTACAACAGAATTGAATTCTGTTTGCATGACTGATTCTGTTATTTTCCTGTTTATTACCGTGAAGCCACATTGAAACAATCTGTATTGTATAAAGCGTTATATAAATGAAGGTGACTTGACTATAACAAGAACATTACAATGAACACAAATTTGAAAATCTCACAACAAATGATCCAGAATTGAAGACAAATGATAATAATGCTACTCTTTCTGTTACACTTCCTCACACCTGAAATCACTGATCGAGTGAATCTCCTGTCTACAGTAGATCATTTCTAATCCATTTATGTTGTAACATCTGCTCTAACGTCGGTCGTTTAGTTGGATCCCGGGTTAGGCACTGTCTAATCAGATCACTGCATTCTGTACACATTTTAATAAGGAGAGAGCTGGTTAGTCATGACCATGTGACTTGGCATCTATGAAAACAGCATCTAAAACATGATTAATATAAATGTAAAATGTTCCTTAACTTTACTTTAAAAGTGAAGTATGTAGTTTCAGCGACACTAGTGGCACCTAGCAGAATTACACATTTTTTCAAAAAAACTTTCGTGTGTCGCAGCTCTTACTGGTTTTTGTGAAGGCATGTTTCAGGTCCAACATATTAGGAATACTTTTAGCTGTGTTGCATTGGTCTCTTTATGAAAATGTGTTTTTCTGAAAGGGTGCATGATGATGCTGTATGATACCGAAGCATACTTTGTAGCGCGTAGAATCATAATGTTCGGTTTCCTTTGACGTGTTAATGACCCGTTTAATCTAAGAAGGCATAAATGCAGCGAATTTTGGCTTTCACTGCTAACTAAAGCTGATTTTTTTTCCCCATGACTCCACTTGCTACAGTAGCCACGCCCCAAACTCTCACTATATGTTGAACTATATATTAAAAATCTTACATACTTCACCTTTAACTGTTTCTGTACAGATCCTTTGCTTTATGTGTATGTTTAGCAATGTTATCAATATTATTCACTCACCTTTGGTTAAGTTGGAGTTCTGAAATGTAACTTTGGCTTGTTTGATTTCCATTCCATTGCGAAAAGGAGGACATGATGCATTCACCATCTCATACAACAGCACTCCTAGAGCCCAGACATTTGCTGGGACGGCGTGGAATCTAGGTTCTGTTAAGACTTCAGGTGGGCGGTAATCCAGCAATCCTGTAAGCAAGACATTTGCACATTGTTGAGCTTTTTTTCCTTAAGCATCAAATAATCAGTAAGTCACTATACATTCAGGTTTACACACTCCCAAAATGCTCACCACGGTATATTTTGTTCTCGTAGCCATCACTGCTTAATAGCTGACCGTAGCCAAAGTCTATCAGCTTGAGCTCTAAAGTGTTTTTCCTCAACAGAAAATTATGTGTATGAATGTCGTTATGAAATACACCATGCTCAATGCAGTGTTGTACTGCCAGCACAGCCTGTTGCATGATGACCCGTGTTATTGTTTCAGGCAGTTCAGGATTACGAGTGATGAACTCCAGCAAGCTCTCGCAAGGTTCGGGGTACTCCATAACGAGAGTGAATTTTCGAGGGTGTTCAAACAACTCGTATAGTTGTATGACGTAGGGGCTTATTGGTTCTCGCCTCATCATTAGCAGAAGCGCCACTTCTGTAACGATAGGTCGAGGATGCCCAGGCTAGAGAAAAGTAGTAGAAAGAAGGTCCATCCATCCATCTTCTTCCACTTATCCGGGGCTGGGTTGCGGGGGCAGCAGTCTAAGCAGGGATGCCCAGACTTCCCTCTCCCTAGACACTTCCTCCAGCTCTTCCGGGGGGACACCGAGGTGTTCCCAGGCCAGCCGGGAGACATAGTCCCTCCAGCATGTCCTAGGTCTTCCCCGGGGTCTCCTCCCGGTGGGACATCCGGAAAAGATGCCCGAGCCACCTCAGCTGGCCCCTCTCGATGTGGAGGAGCAGCGGCTCTACTCTGAGCTCCTCCCGAGTGACCGAGCTTCTCACCCTATCTCTAAGGGATCACCCAGTCACCCTGCGGAGAAAGCTCATTTCGGCCACCTGTATCCGGGATCTTGTCCTTTCGGTCATGACCCACAGCTCATGACCATAGGTGAGAGTAGGAACATAGATTGACCGGTAAATCGAGAGCTTTGCCTTGCGGCTCAGCTCCTTCTTCACCATGACAGACCGGTACAGCGACTGCATTACTGCAGAAGCTGCACCGATCCGTCTGTCAATCTCCCGTTCCATCCTTCCCTCACTCGTGAACAAGATTCCAAGATACTTGAACTCCTCCACTTGAGGCAGGAACTCTCCACCAACCTGAAGCGGGCAAACCACCCTTTTCCGACTGAGAACCATGGCCTCGGATTTGGAGGTGCTGATTCTCATCCCAGCCGCTTCACACTCGGCTGCAAACCGTCCCAATGCATGCTGAAGGTCCTGGTCTGATGGGGCCAGCCAACAACATCATCCACAAAGAGCAGAGATGAAATCGTGTGGTCCCCAAACCTGACACCCTCCGGCCCCTGGCTGCGCCTAGAAATTCTGTCCATAAAAATTATGAACAGAACCGGCGACAAAGGGCAGCCCTGCCAGAGTCCAACATGCACCGGGAACAAGTCTGACTTACTGCCGACAATGCGAACCAAGCTCCTGCTCCGGTCGTACAGGGACCGGATAGCCCTTAGCAAAGGGCCCCGAACCCCATAGTCCCAGAGCACCCTCCACAAGATGCCGCGAGGGACACAGTCAAATGCCTTCTCCAAATCCACAAAGCACATGTGGATTGGTTGGGCAAACTCCCATGAACCCTCCAGCACCCTGGAGAGGGTATAGAGCTGGTCCAATGTTCCACGACCGGGACGAAAACCATACTGTTCCTCCTGAATCCGAGGTTCTACTATCGGCCGTATTCTCCTCTCCAGTACCCTGGCATAGACTTTCCCGGGGAGGCTGAGAACTGTGATCCCCCTATAGTTGGAGCACACCCTCCGGTCCCCCTTCTTAAAAAGAGGGACCACCACCCCGGTCTGCCAGTCCAAAGGTACTGTCCCCGACCGCCACGCGATGCTGCAGAGGCGTGTCAGCCAAGACAGCCCCACAACACCCAGAGACTTGAGGTACTCGGGGCGGATCTCATCCACCCCCGGTGCCTTGCCACCGAGGAGTTTCTTGACTACCTCGGTGACTTCAGCCCGGGTGATGGACGAGTCCACCTCTGAGCCCCCAGCCTCTGCTTCCTCAATGGAAGACGTGACGGCAGGATTGAGGAGATCCTCGAAGTATTCCTTCCACCGCCCGATGACATCCCCAGTCGAGGTCAACAGCCGCCCACCTCCACTGTAAACAGCGTTGGTAGGGCACTGCTTCCCCCTCCTGAGGCGCCGGACGGTTTGCCAGAATCTCTTCGAGGCCGACCGGTAGTCCTTCTCCATGGCCTCACCGAACTCCTCCCAAGCCCGATTTTTTTGCCTTCACAACCACCCGGGCTGCAGTCCGCTTGGCCTGTCGGTACCCGTCAGCTGCCTCAGGAGTCCCACAAGCCAGCCAGGCCCGATAGGACTCCTTCTTCAGCTTTATGGCATCCCTTACTTCCGGTGTCCACCACCGAGTTCGGGGATTGCCGCCTCGACAGGCACCGGAGACCTTACGGCCACAGCTCCGAGTGGCCGCGTTGACAATGGAGGTGGAGAACATGGTCCACTCGGACTCAATATCTCCAGACTCCCTCGGGATCTGGTCGAAGCTCTGCTGGAGGTGGAAGTTGAAGATCTCTCTGACAGGGGATTCGGCCAAACGTTCCCAACAGACCCTCACAGTACGTTTGGGTCTGCCAAGTCTGTCCAGCTTCCTCCCCCGCCATCGGATCCAACTCTCCACCAGGTGGTGATCAGTTGACAGATCCGCCCCTCTCTTCACCCGAGTGTCCAAGACATATGGCCGGAGGTCAGATGAAACAACCACAAAGTCGATCATCGACCTCCGGCCTAGGGTGTCCTGGTGCCATGTGCACAGATGGACACCCTTATGCTTGAACATGGTGTTCGTTATGGACAAGCTGTAACTAGCACAGAAGTCCAATAACAGAACACCACTCGGGTTCAGATCAGCCGTTCCTCCCAATCACGCCCCTCCAGGTGTCACTGTCGCTGCCCACGTGGGCGTGGAAGTTCCCCAGTAGAACGACGGAGTCCCCAGTCGGAGCACTTTCCAGCACCCCTCCCAGAGTCTCCAAGAGGGCCGGGTACTCTACACTGCCGTTTGGCCCATAGGCGCACATGACAGTGAGAGACCTATCCCCGACCCGAAGGCGCAGGGAAGCGACCTTCTCGTTCACCGGGGTGAACTCCAACACATGGCGGCTGAGCTGGGGGGCTATATGCAAACCCACACCAGCCCGCCGCCTCTCACCATGGGCAACTCCAGAGTGGTGAAGAGTCCATCCTCTCTCAAGGAGTGTGGTTCCAGAGCCCAAGCCGTGCGTGGAGGTGATCCCAACTATCTCTAGTCGGAATCTTTGAACCTCACGCACAATCTCAGGCTCCTTCTCGCCAGAGAGGTGACGTTAGAAAGAAGGTTAGCTGGGTAAAAATCTGAAGGAAACATTAAATGTACTTTTCTTTGATCTTTTTAGACACGTTCAAAAGAGCCTTTTCAGCTCAAAGTTACTTAAGAGTAACTAGAGTAATCTGCACTTATATCAATACATATTCAGGTTTTGGCCAACTAACAATATCAAGATAAAGATCCGTGTCAACCTTGCGCATCCGCTTGATGGCAACCTGAAAAAAAAAAATCAATAACAATAAGTTTAAATAACAGAAACAGTTTTCAAGCACCTGCACCTTGCACTAAGTATTAAAACCTCTGTCATTTTTTTTAAATATGTTTTGATGCATGCAAGAGCAAATTGTTCGTACTATTTGGTAAGATTTACCTTTTTGCCATCAAATTTGCGTGTTCCCTCGTACACTCTGCCAAATCCTCCGGATCCAATCATTTCTCCCACGTTATAGAGAGACTCAAAGGACTCTGAAAAACAAACTATGTCAAAAAATATGACAAAATATATGAGCTTGCTAGATCCATTGTTTTATTTTAAAAATATCAGTGCTGGTTGTGTCGAGAAAATAATATTAAAATGGGGAAAATAATATTAATATTCTCTGAAAACAAGCCTTAAGATATTTTTGTGGAAAACAAGATGACAATATTGTTTAAAATAATGTTGGAGAAATAATGGCGATTTACCATTATTTGTCTTGACGCCAGAGTGATCTGGCGCAGGTGATGGCTCAGGATCAGGTGATGGCTTCACAGTGGACACAGAAACAGACAACTCAGAAAGCTGAGGAGATAAATACCCAGGTAGCTCCTGGATCAGTGTCTGGGTCGGTGCTGGCAGCGGGTCCTGATCGCAGCCAGAGACTCCAAACCTCCGGACCAGCCGTCTGAGTTAAAGCAGCTCTTCTGGATGTCGAGCGGCCTGAGGCTGGAATATTTCAGACATCACTCAGTTAGTAATGTTTTAATAATAATCAATGTCAGTGGTCAATTACAAATTGTTACTAAAGTTAGGTTCTGCTGGGTTCTGGGTTCTAATCTGCACTCGTATAGGGTTTTTTTTTCTCATCAAAACCGATTATGTTTATCAGTGGTTGTATATCAGGCAGGGACACGTTTGTGTGCATTTTGTTTTGTAATTTCACCGGAGAGTCTCCACAACAGATTGAAGCGCGAGTGAAGAGAACACCGTATCCGCGCCAGTGTTGCCAACTTAGCGCCTTTGTCGCTATTTTTAGCGACTTTTCAGACCCCTTTAGCGACATTTTTTCTTTGGGATGGCACCACAAGGTGCACTGCTGAACGGGAACAGAAATATCACAAAAAATGTTTGTGTGAAAGAGGCTACATGATTAATGTAAATAGTGTTTGCTTCTCCATAAGGCCATCCTTAAAAATATTCTTGTTTGCCGTAACCCGACCGACCCTGTCAATTTAGTACCGACCCAATTATTTATTTTTTTCCCTTTTAGTCCGACGACTTGCCGGTTGTAAACTTGCATTAAAGGGTTAGTTCACCCAAAAATGAAAATTCTGTCAGTAATTACTCACCGTCATGTTGTTCCAACCGCGTAAGACCTTCGTTCATCTTCGGAACACAAATTAAGATATTTTTGATTAAATCTGAGAGCTGATCACTCCTCCATAGGTTTCTATGTGATTGAAACTTGCTGGCCCAGAAAAGTTATTAAAGAGATATACAGTCCAAGTGACTACAGTGGCTCAATCTTAAGTATATCAAGCGACGAGAATACTTTTTGTGCGCAAAAACAAACAAAAATAACGACTTTATTCCACTATTCATTTCCTTCTCTCTGGGCCATTCTCTCATTTCATTGAATCTTGAAAAAAAAAATATATAGACCTACCTACCGACCCTTTTTTTCTTTTTTTTGCTGTTACTGCAAACCAAAATATTTTTAAGGATGGCCTAACCATACTTTTATGTCACGTTGTTGGCGTTTGTGTGAACACTGATCATCCTTGACTTTGACTCTTTTTATGCACATATTCTCTCTGAGGGGTGTGTGTGTGTGTGGCTGGCAGCCCATATTCAATCTCTGATCAGCTCAGTGAGAGAGTGATTTGAAATGCTATTGACTGAGTGCAGTGTTCCTGCAGATGGCTTATGAGGGATGCCACAGTCATCAGAGAGATGGGCCTTTCAATATCATCTGAAGGACAGAAAACTGCTGTCTGTCTCTCTATCTCACACACGCACGCACACCAAAGCTGGCTGCTGACAAGCCAAAAAAGAAAATTTAGATGACAGGAAATCAATGAAAGCCAAATTATGATTTGTGAATATACCAAATGGAAACACTAAAATGATTAATTCATGGCAGTGTTCCAGGGTTGGCTCAGTCATATAGTCCAGGTGATATGTGGACTAAAATTATGTTCACTTTTTCATAAAAGCATGAAGCTTGGTACACATGTACAGTTTGCGGCCCTGAACATTTTCAGAAATGGAGCCATCGCAAAAACGCAAAAACTGAATTATGTATTTTGTATTATCTCCTGAACCAAACATGATAACATGGAACATTTTATGTCTACGACTATGTTTTGAAGGTCAAAGATTACAATAATACCATATACATATACAACTAGTTAATGGTGAATTCGGTGACGTTGTGAGAAGGATTACAATGAAATTGCAGTATCTAAGAATGTCATCTGAAGCTGGGGCCACACTAAAAGATAATATTTTCAAAATGTGAGAGACCACAAGCATGACGATAAAAAAAGAAAAAATCATAGATTTATCCAGCCCGTTCTCATCCCAAGGCGTCATATACTGACGCTTTTGAAATTTCTTCAATATCCGACGCACAGGGCACCCTTAGGCGTCAATATGAGACGCAGATAAATATGAGTCTAGGAGGCGCCTCCTAGCGGTCTAACCCTAAACCTACCCCAGACCTAAACCTACCCATAACCGGCATCTCATATTGACGCTAAAGGGTGCCCTTTGCGTCGGATATTGAAGAAATTTCAAAAGCGTCAGTATATGACGCCCTAGGATGAGAATGCGTTGATTTATCCGTTTTGTTGCTCTAGTGCAGGGGTCGGCAACCCAAAATGTTGAAAGAGCCATATTGGACCAAAAAAAAAAAAAAAAAAAAATCTGTCTGGAGCCGCAAAAAATTAAAAGCCTTATATAAGCCTTATAATGAAGGCAACAAATGCTGTAAGTGTCTATATTAGCTTTATTAGCCCCCTAGTATCAAAATGATAAGTAGGCTACAAATACATAATGAGCATTCATGATTAAATGTTTATTTTCCCTGCAGCGCATCCTGGAGAGAATGACGCACCACATGACTACTCTGCTGTACGATCGTGCTTTAAGTTTAACTTCCATTATAATTTTAATGTATTATGTTTCGTTTTATTTATTCGTGTATTATTTTTACAACGTTGAAAAACTTTAAGAATGTTTGTCATGTTTTTCCTCCTACAGAAATTATATTAAAACAAAAAATATTTTTTCCATTTTCATATTTTTGAAAAAGCTCCAGGGAGCCACTAGGGCGGCGTTTAAGAGCCGCATGCGGCTCTAGAGCCGCGGGTTGCCGACTCCCGCTCTAGTGTGTGACCAGGAAAGCACACCACACACTATCAGATTCCATTCACAGACAGAGTCCCGTCTGTGAACACAGGAAATCTCGCAAATTCTCTTCCATCAAACGTGACTTTAAAATAAACAAACATGACAGATAACCGGCAAGAACAAATGGTGCTTATAGTGTATGGATTGCTTTTTAAGCCATGCAGGGACACACCAAGCCGGCGGTCGCCCGGTGGGCAACGGCGGGCAGTTTTTGAGCATCGACCGACTTAGTTTTTTCGGTGTGTTCCGCACCGTTGGATCTAGTCAACACAGTGGGCTTTCATCAGTGCTCATTCTTTGGCATCGGTTGGGTGTTTCCCTACAGAAATTTTGCGAAGAAAAGTGTTCAGATGAAATCGTAGAGAGGGTGTGAACATGAATATGTTACAGCATGAGCTGGAGATTAATCTTCCGTCAGCTCGCTTTCTGATTGGGTATTGTTTCGTTTCACATGATAATCTCCAGAGCGTGTGCATGTTTGTCCTCTGGGTTCCCCCCACACAACAGGATTTCTGATTCGATTCGAGATCGGGCGGTTCCAACGTTCTTCCGAGCAGATTCAGTCACTCTTAACACACTTCACACCACAGGAAAATCTGATAAGATAATCTGTAGAACCATCAAGATAACAGGGACGTTATCTGGCATTGTCGGAAGGGGAGAAATTGGTCCAAAATCACCCTGAATATAGTAGTGTATACCCAGCATAAGTGATGAGCTTGAGAATGCCATGGAGTTCAGCAATAAGGGCGTCTCTGAAAACAGACATCATGAACAGGCCAAAAGTGTCCAGCTGAAATTCAAAAGACATGTGAGTTGGTTAAAATGGGAAACCCCTTCACAGAGGACAGCAACAACCTTCTGAAGCTGAACTCAAGAGATTTAGCAGACCAAGCTGTTGTGGATGCTGTTCGGGTTGCTGAGAGGAAGGACCAAGAGCAGTACAAACTTTTGGTTGCAGAGAGGATGCAGGGCACAGAACGCATCACTGCCCCTTTAAAGAGGAAGCTCTTTGAGAGTGGATAAAAACAAAACAGAGCTCTTTTACTTTCTGGCCAGGAACCTTGTGAAAATGTTGACTACCAAACAAGTTGTTTACACATGCGAACCCAATCATCTCACCCACAAGAATCAGATCAGATTGCCCCTTGCACACATGAAGAGGCAGATACAAGGATGCTACTCCATTCAGTGGATGCTGCAAGAAAAGGATTTAAAAAGATCACCCTACACACTGTGGACACAGATGTTGTGGCTCTAGCCATTGCACATGTGTCAGAGCTGGACACTGAGGAGTTGTGGGTGGCATTTGGGACTGGCAAGAACATACCTGCCCATGAAATTGCCTAGTCTCTGGGTCCTGACAAAACCAAGGCCCTTCCTGTGTTCCATGCCTTCACTGGCTGTGACACATTGCACATTTCGATGGCATTTGCAACCAGGGGCAAGAAGACAGCATGGGATACCTGGAATGTAGATGACATGGCAACAGAGGCCTTCATGGCTCTGTCAAAGGCTCCAAAAAGCATTCCAGAGGAGGACATTTCCAATGTGGAGCTCTTCACAATTCTCCTCTACAATCGCACCAGCAACGAACTGAACACCGATCAAGCTCGTCTTGAGTTCACAAAGAAAGGAAGGAGGAATGGAGCAAATGCCCCCAACTAAGGATGCACTGCAGTCAAGTCACCTTAATTTATATAACGCTTTTTACAATATACATTGATTCAAAGCAGCTTCACAGTGATAATAGGAAATTTATTCAACAAAGATTGTTTTGGCCGTACAGCAGCTCTAGGAGAAATTCATAGTCCAGCTTAAGTAAGTTATTTTTATTGATTCATTACCATTTTAAAGATCATTAGGTAATCAAGATCATTTTATCCCTGTATGAACCAAACCCATCTTAAGTGTTTGCTGCCAAAAAAGCTATTTTATTTTGTTTTTTTCATCTGACCATAGAACCCATCCCGGTTGAAGTTCCAGTAGTGTCAGTTACTTTTCAAACGTTCTATGGACAGATGAAACAAACAAAAAAAGAGCTTTTTGGCAGCAAACACTTAATATGGGTTTGGTTCATACAGGGATAAAAAAAAGTACCCCATGTGTAAAATGAAATACTTTGCTGAATCTTTAATGCTGTGGGCCTAATTTTATGCCAGAGGTCCTGGACATCTTGTTCAGATACATGGCATTATGGATTCGATCAAATACCAACAGATAAAAAAATCAAAACCTGACAGCCTGTGCTAGAAATCTTATAATGGGCCATGTTTGGATCTCCCAACAGGACAGTGATCCAAAAACAAACATCAAAATCAAAACAAAAATGGGTCACTGAGCACAAAACCAAGCATCTGCAATGGCCATCCCAGTCCCTGACCTGAACCCTATAGAAAATGAGTGGGCTGAACTGAAGAGAAGAAGCGCCAACATGGATCTGGGAATCTGAAGGATCTGGAGAGATTCTGTATGAAGGAATGGTCTATGATCTCTTGTCAGGTGTTCTCCAAACTCATCAGACATTATAGGAGAAGACTCAGAGCTGTTGTCTTGGAAAAAGGAGGTTGCAAAAAGTATTTAATAAAAGGGGGCAAATAATTGTTCCCAATGTGTTTTGGAGAAAAACATTTATTTCATAATGTGATTTCCCCCCCACTTTCAATTATTTTACTTCAATAAAAGGTTAGATTTTTGCATTTAAAAAAAAAAAAAAAATATATATATATATATATATATAACATATTACAGGAGAGCAAAATATAGGGTAGGTGCAGAGACCAGCTCAATGCAGTTATCTAAAAATATGATACCAAGTGCAAAATATTACATAATGCAGTACAAGGTGCAAATGTAAAGTATAAACACAGAAAGTGCATTATTGAGAATGAGGTAGGCTATGTTTATGTAAATGGCCAGTGACCACATCAGTACAAAATGGCATCATGAGGTAGAATGTTAAAAATGAAAGTGCAAAAGTAAGAGGCATTATAGGAAACATTTGTGACCCTGGACCACAAAACCAGTCACATGGGTCATTTTTTTTAATCATCTGAAAGCTGAATAAATAAGATTTCGATTGATGTATGGTTTGTTAGGGTACAACAATATTTGGCTGAGATACAACTATTTGGAAATCTGGAATCTGAGGGTGCAGAAAAATCGAAACATTGAGAAAATTGCCAAGTTGTCCATTTATGTTCGCGATTGTGCTGCATTCACTCACAAAAATAAATGTTTTGGTAGGAAATGTACAAAATATCTTCATGTAACATGATCTTTACTTAATATCCTAATGATTTTTGACCCATACAATGTATTGTTGGCTATTGCCACAAATTTACCCGTGCTACTTGTGACTGGTTTTGTGGTCCAGGGTCACATTTGTAAGTGTGCAGTATGGAAGCATGTTAATGTACAGTGCAGACTTTTCCCTTTTTTTATTTATAAGGAGGTTCAGGTTGGATGTAGTGTTCATCATTTTAATTTAGAGTTCAGTAGGTTGACCGTAGAAACTGTTCCTGAGTCATGCTGGTGCGACAGTGAAAGCTCCTATAACGTCTCCCAGATGGAAGAAGAGTAAACAAACAGCCCATAGCTTGGATGAGAGGTGTCTTTAATAATGCTTCTCACCCTTCATAGGCAATGTTTGTGGTATATCTTTGATCGAGGGTATAGTTGAGCACCAGTGATGTTTTGGGCATTTTTCACCACCCGTTGGAGGGCATTCTGGTCTGAGACAGTGCAGTTGCCATGCCACATTGTGATGCAGTTTGTTAGGATGCTTTCAATTATGCATCTGTAAAGGTTCAGCAGGATATGGGGAAACAGGTGAGCTTTCTTTAGCTTTCTAAGGAAGTAGCCTAGAGGCGCTGTTGCGCATTTTTGATAAGAGTAGCAGTGTTGATGGTCCAGGAAAAATCCTCAGAGATATGGACACCCAGGAATTTGAAGCTAGTCGCACGTTTCACTTCAGTCCCATCAATGTAAATGGGAGTGTGTGTGTAGCCTTTCTTAGTCTGCCGGTAGTCCACAATCAGCTCCTTGGTCTTCTGGGTATTGAGTGTAAGATTGTTGTTTGCACACCACTGTCAGACCACCGTGATGTTGTCTGCAAACTTGATGATGGAGTTTGAGCCATGCTCAGGTTGTGGGTGAAACTAAAATAATGCATTTTTTAAATAATCAAATATAGATGCAAATATACTATGGATGCTTTTTATTTTATTTATATGCAAATGAGAATCAAAATCTAACATTATTTTAGAAATTACTCAGTAAAAATTGAAATGCGCTGCATAAGAATATTTACATCTTTAGAGCCACCTTTTACAGCAATGTCAGCTTTAAGGTTTTAGGAAATGTATGTATTTACGTTTTGCTTACTGTTGGTTGATATCAGCCCATTCCTTCAGGCTGGTTTGCTACACAGTTGTTAAATAGATTTTAATTTTGACTGACATCAGAGCTGTCTTATGTTATTAAGCCACCCAGTATTAAATTAGAAATTCCTAAACATTGATGTCTTACCATAAAGTTAAATATGAGTTCTTCTGTACATTTGATCTTTGTTGTTGAACATATAGCACCCTCTGGTGTCCAAAGATAATACCAAGAAGCACACATTCTAAAATTTGCTCATACAGCTCAGCATGACATCGTAAATTTATATTTTAACATTACACACTCTTACAAAGAAAGAAAGAAAGTTCAGTGGGCTAGGGTTCTTGACTCAATTTTAAAGAACCCTTTTTGCCAATAGGAGAAATGTCATATATGACTGCATAAAAGTCATATACCTTTCAGGTTTAACAAGGCAAAGGTGTTAATGAGTTTTTTAATTCATACAATTTGAATAAAATACTCATTCTCAGTCCTGAAAATGCTAAAAGGACAGACTTGGCAAAACACGTAGGCCTATAAAATGATGAAAATATTACAAGAGTGAGTTGAAAAAGGAGCAGCAGGTGGGATTTCAGGAAGAGCACCAAATTACATGCAGTAGAACCAAAAGCCACATGTTGACCATGAAAGGATCAATTCATTAATTGTAACGTGCATACTGCGTACTGTTGAGATTTGCCATGTCGCGCCGCGTTATCGGCCAGGTAGAACAATTCTCCCAAATACTATCGATATATTCACAAAAAACCTGCCTGCTCCTTCTCAGTGTACCCAAACACACAAATGAACTAGAGGAAATTACTAGCAGTATTTGCAACAGCAGCTACGCTAATTATTTCCTATTCGTTTCTTTGTTTTATCTTGGGATGCCCATCCTGAGGTAACTAGAGAGTATGTCAGTAGTATGTGCTCCAGTTTGGATCCAGCCTATTATGAAGACTTAAGATGCCCAACACCTATGAAGAGACGGTGCCAACTCCTGCAAAGATTTCAGATGACGCAAGTTACACTGAATCAACATGCACCAATGCTACATTTTTCTAAATGTCATAATCATTTGTTAACAAACAAGTATTTATTAATTCAATGAGCTCATTGTTTCTGCATTAAATTATTACATTGTTTAACTTAATACACTTTTAGCTAACTGCGATTTTTGTATATGTACATTTCTGAAATACATAACTCAGACAGTTACCTCTGATAACAGATCTCTCTAAATTGTAATATGGACTCATGCACCTTCTGTAAAGCTGCTTTGAAATGATGTGAATTGTAAAAAAGCGCTATACAAATAAATGTGAATTGAATTGAAATAATTCAGTATTACAATATGTTCTCAATTTCTGAGAATTTTATTTTCAAAAGAGAACAGAGCATATTTTAAAAAGGTTTTTAAAAAATAAATAGCTTTAACCGAAAAGTACTTCATGTGCAAAATCTTGGCGCAAAATGCATCAGTCAATGAGATCCAGTCAGTTTCCACACAAAAGATCTGCATATGTAGTGAGTAACTGTGAAAAGACAGGTGACCATGTCCATTCTCAGAGCAAAGAAGCAGGTGGAGTCGTCGTGTCGATGTCTCAGCTCTGGGCCAGCTCTAGTTTGTTTTCTGACGTTTTTGGTGCTTCAATTACTTCTTCACACATGAACTGCTCCTACAACAAAAATATAAGCTTTTATATGAAATGTTATTCAAAATCACATTAAAATCACGCTAAATTCAAAAATGTTATGGAATATTGCAGTATTTATTATAAATTATTTATTCGTGCATACATCATTATTGTTATATTACTCTTAATCTTTAATCAAAATAACTTTTTTTTTACTGGCATGAGGGCGGGGAAACCTGTCACTCTCACACGAGATCACAGCAACAGCAAACCACAACCATCCAATTCATTCCCAATGGACAAAATCAAGTCCCGCTCTATACTTTTTCTTGTTTGAAAAGCATTACTCAGATATACGTCACAATAGGGGAGAAAGGACTAAGACTGCACCCGAAAACAGCTGACTTGTTTCCTCACAGCCTTATCAAGCAATGACATAGTATGTCAAAAACGTACATTTACACACAAACAGACCAGAAACTGCAAATTTTGGACGCCATCTTTATTTTTTAGCTCAACTGTCACAGAATGTAAAGCACAGGATTGTGGGATATCAAAGGCAGCGAAGGATACATCTATTGACCAATTCACACTGCACAGACTAGCGCCAACAAGTGCCAACAAACACCAACAAACTAGCTGGCCGTTGGATTTAGAATTTTATGAAGAATAACTGTCATGTTCACACTGCCCCAAGAGACACAGACAAACGCTAATTAAACATATGCAGTCGGGGGTGAACACAAACCCTGACAGGGTAACACACTGATCCGACAAAACCCAACAAACGCGTTTGTTGACGTTTGTCTGTGCTATGTGAACTTGCCTTATGTCAACTTCAAAAATTGATCAGATGAAGGCATCTCAGGAGACAGGTAGTGAAGCTAACATTGGATTTGGACGTGTCTTAATGCCGTCCTACCTTGGAATACATCCTTTGTAGGTCAAATGTTATCAGATGGCATTAAGCGGTCGCTTAATGGAGTTTGAAACTCAAAATAGTTGTTGAACGGATACTATATGAAGGTCTTTTTTAAAAGTCGGCATGAAATGGAAGTTGTGAAAAAAAAGTAGGACTTGATTTTGTACATTTGGAATTGATTGATCGTTGGATTGTGCCCTTGTCCCATTAAATGGATAGTTCACCCAAATAGTTCACCCTCATGTTGTTCCAAAACCGTAAGACTTTCATTCATTTTCGGAACACAAATGAAGATCTTTTTAAATGAAATCTGAGACCTTTCTGTCCCTCCGTTGACAGTTCCTCAACTACCACTTTGACACTTCAAAAAGTCCATAAAGAGATCACAAAACGAATCCATATGAATTGAGCGGTTTATTCCAAATTTTCTGAAGAGACATGATCGCTTTATATGATGAACATATTGAATTTAGGCTTTTATTCACAGGCTTTCATTCATCAACTCACACATCAGTTATGATAAACAGAAGCTCAAGCATGTATGCTTGCCATGCGAGAATTAATGAGGTTCACGAGGTTAATGTTACGCAGCACGTTTGAGCTTCTGCAAGAACCAATGAGGTTTGTTCGCATGTCAAGCAGGTTCGGTTAAGCTTCTTTTCATGTTCGCTGTAGCCTGGCAAGCCAGACCTACATCAAGATGTTAGGTCTGGCAACTCACCATAGACACGGCTCAATCCGAGGGGCGGGATAAACGGCTGTCTTTCAAATTCACTCTGCACGCAATAGGACAGCGCTTCAACCAACCAGAGCGTTTTCCCAACAGCGGAGCTAACGTTAGTTGATAGATTCAACTTTTGAATCTGGCCGGCAAAACTACGAACAGATCTTCCTTTTTTAAGAATGACTTAAGTGCCGTTCTTTGCTCTTTTCTCAAAGAAAAACTTAACTCCGAGTCGCGGCCAAAGCCGATTCGAAAGACTGTTCTCCAGCAGCAGCAGCCATTCTTTGTTTTCAAGTAGGAACCGTCGCAACTCTGTCGTCATTATGTTAAGCCCGCCCCGCCTACTCTATACACGATGTGATTGGCCTGACCTAATTTAGGTTTTTACAGCTCCGAAAGTCAATGGAGAGTTGCTAGACTACCCTGGCTGCAAAATAAATTTTGCTGCCGCTAGGGTGCGTCTAGATTTCTAGGCTATGTTCGCTGATTAATCTTTAAACATGTATAAAAGCCTTAATTCATTCTGTTCATCATATAAAGTGATCGAGTCTCTTCAGAAAATGTTGGACTAAACCAGTCAACTCATGTGGATTAGTTTTATGATCTCTTTATGAACTTTTTAAAGCGTCAAAGTGGTAGTTGCGTAGCTGTCTATGGAGGTATAGAAAGCTCTCAGATTTAATGTGAAAGATCTTCAATTGTGTTCCAAAGATTAACCAAAATCTTCTGGGTTTAGAATTTTCTATCTATCTAACTATATATCTATTTATTTATTATTTATAGTGCAGAACAACAAATCAATGACCATGCCAAGTGCAGATTAGACTTTAGCCAAGTTGGCTATACACAAATATCAGAACATACTAAACATCTTACCTTATCATAGATTACTTTTACTATTAGTGAGCAGCTCGGACAGGTGGCCACTTCTTCACCATTCTCAAGATCCTCCTGAAAAACAGAAGTTTCATCTTAACAAAACAGTAGGTATTTTTCAGTTCACCTATATATGTTTGCCCCTAGTTAAACTCTCACACTCTTTGAGTTTTGGTTAATCGTTATGGTCTTTTGGTTAATGTCTCGTAGTTCTTCAAGTTTAATCCATAAACCAATACTTTATCCGCTAACATAACAGGAAGGAACGATTACAGATTCAAATACAATTCTTCATATAAATAATATAGAAACGGACACACATATATTAGTGTGGAAAAATATTAATCTGGAAATGATTAGTCAAGTAATGACTGTATAGATTCTGCTAGAACAACTTGCCTTCGTTATCGCAAATCTGTCACCACATGGACAAGGAAAATAATATGTTTCTGTTTCTTCATCATACTCAAAATCTTCTATCTCAACCTCGTCGTGAAACACCGTCATTTTAAATAAATTACTAGTTAAAAGCCCTCGCCAGTCGCCGGTGGTGATTCAACCATAGGGATTCAACATGCAGCCTCTGTGACATAAGTGGCGCACAAATTTGACGTGGCCAGCAGCGAATTACAATAAACAGCTGTTCACAATTTAGCCACCAGGAGGAGACACATTTCTATCCAACCGATGCTGCACAAGTCTTAGTACAGTAAATAGTTTTCTGTAAACATTACAGCTGACTACGACTGGGGTTTTCAGTATGCAGTGAGAATCCCACTGTGGGATATCTACCCTGCAATCGATGTTATCCAGTCATGTGTGCATGCAGACCTACCCAACTTTCCCAGCGCAAATTTGCTTCCATTTAAGTCACTGAGTTAGAGATTATGTTGAAATAGCAGCTACCACACTTAGTATTTCTACAGTGTAGGCCTATGTAGAGTAGCCTATACTGCGCAATACGCAATAATACTTGCACATTCAATCTGCATTTGTTACAAATGAACTTAATAATATCAGACACAGTCTGATATGTTCAGACAGAGTCATTATGTTATTCATTCTCAGTCTTATTAAATATGTTTCAGAATTACAGTAATGTATAAAGCTCCAAGCACCCTCCTTCCCCGGGGTTCCTGTTTTAAAACTCTTCATGTAGATTTATACTCTATGACAATGAAATTACAGAAATTAAGTAACATTCATTAAAGTCACTGAGTTAGAGATTATGTTGAAATAGCAGCTACCACACTATTTTTACAGTGTATGTAGAGTAGCCTATACTGCGCAATAATACTTGCACATTAAATCTGCATTTGAAGTGTTACAAATAAAAATTTAAGTAATATCAGACACAGTCTTTTAACACCTTTTTGTGAATTATTAACATTATTTATTATCTTAAAATGTAATCATTATAGGCCTACTGCATTGCACATAGCCTATCAGTAAGAGGTAGGCTACTGAAGCAAGTATTTATCTGAATATATCCTTTCACACTTGAATCACATGTACACAACACAAGACTCAAGGACCTAGACAGCATTTTTGGCATCAAACACTTACATACTTGGCAACAGGTTTTCACTTCTCCCATGTTTTTAAAAAAAAAAAAATATCCCAAATTCTGAAGAATTTAGTATTGAATTTGATTTTGTGATTTTCAAGTTGAAAAGAGAACCATGACATGAGTTAAGGCTCAGAGACAAGCATTCATTCTTGCAATGCAAATGGGATTAATTGGTCAAATAGATTTGGGCTATTTGAGGAGAGAAGAGAGGAGGACAAGATTTTCCCAAGAACTAGGGTTTCATGAGACCACAGGCAAACATTACAGTGCCATGAAAAGTACTTGATATTAAATCTCGAATGCATGTTATTCGGTATCAAGCAAAAGGCAATATTGCATTAAGGGAACCTTAATAATGACACAATGCAGCATTTTTTGTTTTATTTTCTTCTTTCAGTGAAAAATCTGCAAATCATTAACAGTGGCTCACATCACCCCTGTGAACAAGTAAATGTCCCCTTAAACCAGTTGGACAGCAGCAATAACAGCAACTAAACACTATTTAAAATGTGCTTTGCAGTCTCTGAAGTAATTTTTGTCCATTATTCTTTGCAGAACTACCTAATAGATTGTGATGAATCTGAACTGCTCTTTCAGAATCTTGGTTCCTTGTCTCCAGGCCTATAGGCCACTCCAAAAAAATAAATAATTTTTGTTACTTTTAAGCCATTCAGCTGTGGAATTGCTTCTGTATTTTGGATCACTGTTCTGCTGCATCACCCAAATACAGCTCCTGTACTGATGAAAGGACAGGATTATAGCAAGTCACAATGTTCCGAAAGTAAAGCAAACATCCCCAAAATCACTGTGCTTCATTGTACTAACACTGTAAGACTGTAAGACATATTTTATGATTTTATTGTCTTTTATTGTTGATTGTCTATTGCTTGTTTATTTTGCTTTTATTTCTCTATCTTGTTCCCTATTTATTTATAGTGGTTCTTTTATTAATTGTACGGCACTTTGGTCAACCTCGGTTGTGTTTAAATGTGCTCTACAAACATTAATTGGTTGATTTATTTATTTTTTATTCACAGCATTATAATTTGTTCCAGTTTACTTCATTTTACTATATAACTTATACAGAACACTGCTCATTTATTCTGAGGCAACAAGAAGAGACCCAGTTCCTCGAAAGACAGCAAGTGCTTAATAAGTCACAGAGCTTGCATGTGTGCACAGAACACAAACACAGAGGAGTGTTGTTTAAGGTGGAAAGAGTGAGAAGAACTTCAGATGGCGTAATTGTATAATGGGTGTCAGCAGGGATTTGTTTGGGAATTAAGACATGAGTGAACTTCAGAAACTAGATTTAAATGCTTTAACTGCAATCCTTGAGTAACTCGAATGGATATATTTTTAAATTAGAAACACAAGATGTCTTTGTACATCAACTTAGCAAAAGATCTAGCAAGTCATTAGCACAGATGCGAAAGTAGAGGATCATTTGGCGTCACTTAAATTTGAATTCTGAATTTGTTTGAGCAAAATTGGTTAATGCTTCGGCTAATACCCTTAACACAACAACAAATTAGTTTCAGTTAAAATAAAAGTTTTCCGTTATTGACCTTTCAGTCAACAAGCCTTCTTAAATTTTTAAAAAGTGGATTTTTTTTCTTCCACGTGGCTCATGTTATTTTGACCTTTTTATCTTTTAGTAAAGAAGTCACCTAAACTAAGTTTCCAGTCATGTGCCCTTGTTAATAATTAAGCCACAGTCTTAAGTTAGCACAATTGTTTCCAAGTAATCCATGATGTCAGTATGGAAGTCCATCACCAAATAATTCAATAATGTAATTTAAGTTAAACATGTTTGTGGTAAACATCCATTTTAAATGAAGGGACAGAACGTGTGCTTCCTAATTACATCATGGGTAAGAAGATCTCAGGTCAGTGAATATCAAGCACATGCAATTTATTCACAAGTGTCTTATGAGAGAGTTTTGAAACATTTTGATGCCAAGGACCCAAAAACATCATGATCCTTGTGAGGGACCCCCTTCCTAAAATATAGGCAGCTAGATATGTTCATAAAGACCTGTTTATACTATGAGAGAAAAACAGCGCTGTTCTAAAATTCAATAATTGGCTTTTGTATTGTCATTATACTTAAGCCAAAAGCAAATTAATAACATTATATTTTATATCTCATTATGTTATTCATTCTCAGTCTTTAGATATGCCTTCGTTAGACATTAGATATGTTTCAGAATTACAGTCCTTCCCCGGGGTTCCTGTTTTAAAACTCTTCATGTAGATTTATACTCTATGACAATGAAATTACATAAAATAAGTAACATTCATTAAAGTCAATGAGTTAGAGATTATGTTGAAATAGCAGTTACCACACTTAGTATTTTTACAGTGAATGTAGAGTAGCCTATACTGCGCAATAATACTTGCACATTCAATCTGCATTTGAAGTGTTATGAACTTTATATCAGACACAGTCTTTTAACACCTTTTTGTGTATTATTAACATTATTTATTTATTATCTTAAAATGTAATCATTATAGGCCTACTGCATTGCACATAGCCTATCAGGTTGGCTACTAAAGCTAGTATTTATCTGAATACACTGTAAAAAAAAAAAAAAACTTATTAAGTTATCACAACTTTTTATCTTTTGTCAAATCAATTTAGATAATTAATGTGGTTCAGATTACATAATATTTTGAGTTTCTATTGATTAAACCAATCTCCTTCATTGCATTAACTACATTTTTTTAATTTCAATCAACTCAACATTTTAAGGCAACCAGGTAACTTACTTTTTTAAGTTAAACCAACAATACTTTTTTCACACTTGAATCACATGTACCCAACACAAGACTCAAGGACATAGACAGCATTTTTGGCATCAAACACTTAAATACTTGGCAACAGGTTTTCACTTCTCCCATGTTTAAAAAAAAAAAAAAAAAAAATCATCTCAAATTCTGTGAAAATCCAATGTTGTAATTTTGGCTATTTGAGGAGAGAAGAGAGGAGGACAAGATTTTCCCAAGAAAAATTAAACACATTGTTTTGTAAGAATGCATCTGCCAGGAAAATAAATCCAAATATGCGACCCTGGACCACAAAACCAGTCTTATGGGTCCGTTTTATATTGATGCATGCATCTGAAAGCTGAATAAATAAGATTTCCATTAATGTATGGTTTGTTAGGATAGGACAATATTTGGCAGAGATACAACTATTTTAAAAATTGGAATCTGAGGGTGCAAAAAAATCGAAACAATGATAAAATCGCCTTTAAAGGGATACTCCACTTTTTTTGGAAATAGGCTCATTTTACAACTCCCCCAGACGCTGCGTCATATCATTACGCCTGCTGCACCCATGGTACGGCAGCAAAGTTTCTTGATTATTACGCAGGAATGTGAGTATAGTTCCTAGCCATATCAGCCTAGAAAATCGCAACTTTACATTTTCCGTCGGTCTTAGTACACAATGTAACTACAGAAGAGTCAAGTTTTAAATAGGAAAAATATCTAAACTCTTTGGTCATTTATTTGAGAGAGATGCTAATGGTCCTGTCCGATTCAATGATCTATGCTAAGCTATGCTAAAAGTGGTACCGCCAGACCCGGAGATCGGCTGAATGGATTCGAAAACGGTAAAACTCAACTGTTTAACTCTGGGGGAGTTGTAAAATGAGCCTATTTCCAAAAAAAGTGGAGTATCCCTTTAAAGTTGTCCATTTATGTTTGCGATTGTGTTGCATTCACTCACAAAAATACATTTTATATATTTACTAAATATCCTAATGATTTTTGGCATAAAGGAAAAATCGATAATTTTGACCCATAAAATGTATTGTATAGACCCTTTTACAGCCCACGTGATCAAATAGTTGCGCGCGCATTTTGGCAACGGAAGTGGTGTTTTTCCCCACTGGCTCTAACGTGTTGGCACCTCCGAAAGTTTATCAAAACGGTTTCCCAGCATCAAAATGTCTGGTTGTTGCGTTTACGGTTGCACTAATCGATATTCCACCAAGGGGTTTAAGTTTTATAGGATTCCGACAGGATCACGGCCGTTTCAGAATAGTGGCTGCAGGCGATTAAACGTGTTGATTGGAGCGAGGACATAATAAAAAATGCTCGCGTCTGTTGTTTAATCCGCTCGCGTAGCTTGACACGCTGCTGATTCTCGCCATACTTCCGTTGCCAATATGCGCGCGCATACGTCATCGTTGTGTACAAACAGTAAAAGGGTCTATACCCGTGCGACTTGTGACTGGTTTTGTGATCCAGGGTCACATTTGATATAGTGGGGATTGAAAACTAGGCTTACATGGAAAAACACAGAGTTCGGTTGACCTTTTTAATTGGTTTTTAATGAGTAACCAGTGGTTCTCGGGGTGATATTAGTTTAGTTTGTTACAAAAGAAATCCTATATCTTATCAAATGTGTTTCTTTCAAAGTCTCATGACACTATAAAGTTTCAGGGGGAAAAAAGGGAATGTCATGAGCAACTAAACCTTTCCTAACTTAATTTGCATTGACTCCAGACAGTGTTTAGGGTTTTCAGGACCCAGAGGTCAATGAAGAAAACTACGACTCTAATGATGTTATGCTGTATACGTCAAATCAATCAAGGTCTCCTGTTGTAAGCTGTGAAATTTTGTACAGTCACTGAGAGATTTATATATTGTTGTTGCTCGACACCAGGGGGTCCATTTAATGTGTTAGAGACCTCTTGCATGTGCTGCTTCAGCCGCAACATTATGTTCCAAAATAAAAGATAATACAGTTGCCAAAGATGCAAACCCGAGTTGCTCCAACAACAGATGGTTCAGAACACATATTGTATGATGGTTTCATGAATTTAAAACATTAGTTGTCATAAATTAATTCATTAAATGAGAATTTTCACAAAAATTGGCAGCACAATCGGATAAAACGATTTTCATGCATGTATAAATCATTTAAATGGAACTGGACAAAGTTTGCACTGTTGGTGGGTGGTTGCACAATGGTGGTTGGACATCTGAGTTGATTGCTTTCAGGTCGTTTTAGATGTTTTTTTCATTTTATGTTCCATAGTAAGAAACTTCCTGTCAGATGCATGTGACATTCCTTAGCATAGAAGAGTGTAGCATAGAAATATAGGCTATAGCTACATGCAGGTAAAAAAAAAAAAAGGACAAAATAGTTAGTGTGATCGCACTTGTTAATGTCCTTACAGTGTACTTAAAAAAATGTTAGGGTGTTAGTAATTTACTGTTTTTACTATAGTAAATACATGTAACATGTAAAAAGACCTTGATTTTAAGGTTTCCTTGTTACAGTCTAATTGTACATTTAAGTAGCCTATATTTAATTATTAATTATGAATATTAATTAACAACATGTCTTAATATAGGGTTAGGTGCATATAATGATGCATCATTTAGGATACTGTTAGTAGTCTAAGTATGTAGGCTAACATATGTAACAAGGACCATCGTTTTGTAACCAGACGCGATGCGACAAGATTCCAGCGACAAATAATTTGTCTGTCCTCACCAGACGTGACGCGACTATTGGACACGATGAAAATCACAGCAAATCAGAAGAGCGCGTGTGCGCCGGCGGGCTCTCTTGGCACGCTGCCACGCTCCCGGCGCAACGAAATGGATAAGTACATAATCAAATTCATGAATATTACACCATTTTAACATGATTAAAAATACATAAATTAGTTACTGAAACAATCGTCGTCATAGAATAAACTCTGTTAGCAATGAGTTGACAGTTTGAACGTTCTTTCACTTTTATTTCTTTTGAACTAGATCCGAGGTTAACTGTTGCTTTCAGTACGGCTATAAAAGACACACAAAATGATGTTCAAACTCACCCAGACACTTTTAACATTAAATAACACACACAAACAGTACCTGAGATTATTCTTCTGTTGTTGTTTCAGCCTCGATGTCGCAGAGAAACCGTTTCTAAAATAGAAGATTTGCGTGTTAGGACACGGTGTTACCATAAAGTAGCTTACCCTATGTGGGCTGCAAAAATGTTTGTTCTACTATACCATACAATATTAATGTTCTTGGAAGAGCTCATCTTGTTTTGGGAGCCAGGATTAAACAATGGGCAGGCACAGAGTTACATTGTATAGAGATGTGTTTTGGACTAAATAACACTGCACTATAAAAGTACATCACATCCTGACATTAACACATCTTTTCTAGCTATGTACACTGTTGTTGGACTGGTCAGATCTGGCAGAGCTGGGTGATTTACAGCCAGTGTGATAGCCCAGGAGGATCACTGCTGACCTTACAGAGATTGAGCTGTACCTCTTGTACTGTAATCTAGACCACTGCTGGATTTATCCAAGGCCTTATCACTGGGCAGAGAGGCTAAGGTGTGTGTGGCACTGCCAGCCCCGTGTACATGTGCTAATCAGCCTGGCCTGTGCACTTTTGGTGGCATCCGTTCTGTCTTCACATTCTCGTGTTGTATTGATAGCATGAACTATCAACACCATGAAGCTCAAGAAGTTGTGTTTCCCTCTGGCCCGCATTGGGAACAATCAGCTATAAATGCTCGAATGGGTATCACTGAAACTAATATCTCTCTGATTGCTTTATGACATTAAGGCTATATTTGACCAGCGTATCATAAAGGCTTGTATTAACATTGTCTTGAGTCCAAGTTTAAATCGGATTGTAAAATGCATCAATACATCGTAATGTACTTTGGATGACTTTAATTTTCTTCTGAAAAACCACTTCATATGGATTGTTTTGGAAAGGTATTTGCACTTCTCTTCAAAATAACTGTCAGCTGCTTGTTATGTCAGTGGTGCTTTTTATTAGATAGAGATGCATCATTTAGATTGTGTAAAAATCATTAATCGTGTCAGAAAGTATACACGAAGGAAATGTGCCGCATAAATAAATCATTATCGTTAGCAATATAGAATGGTAATGGCTTTTATAGCCTAATTATATCCACTAGAAATAATAGTCATTGCCAGGGATAAATAACACCTCCATTTGCAATCTGATCGGGGGAATTCAAGTGTTAATTGATGACTGGCAAAGATTTTGGCTCTAGCCATAAGTAAATCTTAGGACCCATGGGAGTGACAGATGAGAGAGGGAAAGTTTGGAGCAAACAGGTGTTGGGTCTCACCATCTCACGGTGAACCATCAGCCACAGTGACGAAAGCTTCCCAGAGTTCCCTTCTATTCCTCCACTCTGTCACTAAGCAACTTTACAGTATCACACACAGGCGTTTGCTCATACTGTGGCCAGAGCGATGGAGACGAGCCAGGGTGGGGCAAGGAAATCCTATTAAGGACATGATTGAAAGCCAAAACCTACAAAAGGTACTTATTTATTTGCAAGTATTCAGGTAAAACTCAAATATAGCATTCTGTGTAGTATTCTATAAAAAAAAAAAAATGATTCTTGTAGCTCAAACAGTTATGTAAAGCCAAGGTCATGGATTTGATTCCCAGGGAATGCATGAACTGAATGCTATATAAATTGTTTTGGATAAAACATCTACCAAATTTATAGATTTAAAACAAATGACCTTTGTGGGTTGGATGGATTAATCCAGAGAAGCATGGATAAAACTTTTTCTCAAGTGGTTCTCATACTTTCAAGACTACCTAATCATCACCTTACAACAGCTTGCATGTGATGTAAAATTGCAATTTGAAATGATGATTTCCTAAAAATAAAAATATAAAATTCTACCAAATTGGTTCAATATTAGGTGACAAAAACATTCAGAACATATATATTTTCTGTATGTTCACGTTGACCTTTGCAGTGTAAACACCAGTAATGCTGGTCATCAGCATATGTTGTGTTTTGGATGGGAAGCTAGTGTGTGCATGGGAACCAGCAAGACTTTCTTTATCATCCAGTATGGTATTTTGGGTGGAGCAGTTTTGGAAGTCTTGTTGGTTAAGAAGCTTGTTGGTTGAAATACAAATGGAAAATCGTTATAGTCTAAGATGGTCTTTTCAGCTTGAAAAGTCCACTTTTGTATGTAATATATGTAATGTATATCACTCTTAAAGGGATAGTTCACCCAACAATGTAAATTCTGAAGATCTTTTCAGAATTCTGAAAGATCTGAGTACTTCTGAGTTCTGAGTACTCTTCATTGACAGCTACGCAACTACCACTTTCACGCTTCAAAAAGTTCATAAAGAGATGGTAAAACTAATCCATATTAATTGAGCAGTTTAGTCGACATTTTCTGAAGAAATTCAATCATTTTATATGATGAATGGATTTAATTTAGGCTTTTATTCACGCTTAAACATTGATCAGCGAACATAAACAGAAGCTCAACTGAATGTTTATATGTGAATAAAACCCAAAATTCAATCTGTTCATTATATAAAGCGATCGGGTCTCTTCAGAAAATTTCAAATAAACCGTTGTGGTAGTTGCTTAGCTGTCATCGGAGGGACAGAAAGGTCTCAGATTTCATCAAAAAGATCTTAATTTATGTTCTGAAGATGAACGAAAGTCTAAATGTGTTTGGAACGACACGAGGGTGAGTAATTAATTCATTTTTGGGTGAACTGTCCCTTTAAGGTTATGCATTAGACTCTAATTATTAGAATATAATTATTAGATGCAGTTAATATAGAAGAAAATATATGTATGGCATACACTATGCATATATTTTATGAATCTAAACATTCTTTTACTTACAATGCCTATATGGATTCAGTGGAAATATAAGTTTATGGAATTGTTACATAAGAGCATGTATGGTCAAGTACGGGGTGCATGCAGTAGATTTTGTGGCTTAGTGGTGTCTATGTATTTATAGTTCCTGATAAAGTGTCCAACCCATTTCAGTCCCCCCATTGCCCTTCCACAGGGGGAGTAATCCAATAAAGAGGAGCACAGGAGTCGCTCCTCCATCTCTCTTTCAAGAACCAAAGACGCACAGCACAGCACATCACGGCACAGGACAGGCAAGTTGAGCATCAAGAAAATTCTCTTCTCTTCTCTTCTCTTCTCTTCTCTTCTCTTCTCTTCTCTTCTCTTCTCTTCTCTTCTCTTCTCTTTTTATTTTATGTTTTTGCCATTAATTCCACCCACTTTATCCTATTGCTTTTTTATTTGCATCTAATAAATTACAACTTTTCAATCTTCACTGAAACTTCAGATTTATTTCAGAAAACATCTGATCTTATCATTATCAATCGATATACTGTATTTAATGTAAATTCTTCCAATGCATAAATAGCTGTTTCGCATTCTCCCTTTTCTTTCTATTGTCTGTCCTGTAGTTTCAATGCTTCTGAGCCAAATACTTTTCACTGAACCATATTTTAAAAGCTCGAGGTGGTTCATTTATTAAATTAAAACACAGTAGAGATGGAATGTGTGCTTCAGACTTAGGATTTACAGTGGAAAGTAGGCTGCATTTTAAAACTGACATGATTACTGAAATGTAAAAGCATTTGTGGACATGCCAAGATGAGCCAATCTGTATTTTTCTAATGGATGTGGTTTTTAATAAATCTTCTAGGTTTGAGATTTATACCTGAAATAGTGCTATAGTACTGGTATAAAATGTTTTGCCCTCTTTTTTTTTGGTTGTTGGTATGGGGATAAATAAATGTGTCAGGCATCTCCACAGCCACCTGTCAGTCCTTCATAGTTATGGCTGAAAGGTTCCACAAACCGAGGCCCTCTTGTCTTTAATTAGCTGCACGTTTCACTGCATCACTTATGGTTTAATCGTAAATGAGTGGGTTGGTTTGGGGCTTCATTGAGGTAATTCACATGACTCATTAAGGTAATTCACATGACTCAAAAAGATTCCCCAGCTAAGCTCTTGCGTCAGTCTTATTTAATCCCTGGGTACTGTATGTGCATGTCGATGTCTGTTTGAGACTGAGGCGACTGAGGAAGATATGCCTCTTTACTGATAGTAAGGGACACACTGGGGACAGCTGGAACCACAGAGACTTCTCTTGATCTGGTGCCCAGTGTTGGTGCCAGCCTGCCAGGCTGAAGACAGATCAAAGAATCCATTCAGAAACAACAGTGTGATCTGACAAGTGTTCACAGTGCAGATTTAGCTGACTCCACTGCCTCTCTGTGGGAGACGCACAGAACATAAAGGAGTCTATGAAGTTATAATAAAGGTCACAAACACACAATGAGATCATGACCTCACTCTCATGTGGCATAGTGGCTATAGCTTAGGTTTAGTCAACAGAAGGCAGATACACTTTATTTTGATGGTCCCCTTTATACATTCTGTTGATATAAGCAATGTTGCACCTACATGTCAACTAACTCTCATTAGAGTAGTAGTTGAATATTAGTAGGCTGTTAGGGATAAGGTTAGGATTAGTAGAATAAGTTGACATTTACTTGCAAAGTTACTTATAGTCAGTAGAATGCCTGTTGGGGGACCATCAAGTAAGTAAAGTGTTAGCAAATATTGAAGGGATAGTTGATCCAAAAATGAAAATTTTGTCATCATTTATTCAACCTCAAGTTTTCAAGAGTTTCTTTCTTCTGTTGAACACAAAAGAAGATATTTTGAAGAATGTCAGACATTTGATGGTAGCTATTGACTTCCATAGTATTTTTTTTTCCTTCTTGGCTACCATCAACTGTAGTTGAACTCGTAGTGAACTTGGTACACTTTACCAAGTCTACTGAAGTGACTCAGCTAGACAAGCTTTACAGAGACTTTTGTTGTGTTAGAATGAGACTCTCTGAGAAAATAAGCCACAGGATTGGTGTGGAGCTCAGAGCGGGTAAGCTTTGAGTGCACAAATGCTAGTCTGGACAGTTCTGAGGGATAACGCAGGAATATTAGCAGGGCTTTTCTGAGGAAGACACAACAGCTGGGACTAATACAATGGCATGCATTCCACTCTTGCTTTAGAAAGTTTGCGTCATATAGTTAGCCTTTATCAAGAAGAGGTTAAGCACTGGTATTATAGGCCTACTAGTTAAGTTTCATGCCTAACATGATTCCAAACTATTATCTGAACGGCATTCTCAGTGTCCCCCTCAACCTTTCTGCACCATTTAAAACACTTTTATTATTTAGGAACTGTTTAAACCCAAGATGACGGAGCGCTATGACTGCCACTACTGCAAGGAGTCTCTGTTTGGGAAGAAGTATGTTCTGCGTGATGAAAATCCATACTGTGTGAAGTGCTATGAGAGCCTGTACTCCAACACCTGCGAGGAGTGCAAGAAACCCATTGGCTGCAACAGCAGAGTATGTTAATCTTCACAATTTCTACCTTACTAAATGTTTTTACTAAAAGACACAATCCAAAACAGCTGGAGCTGCCCTGGTACACTTTAGCATACTTTAATTATGACGGAAATAACATGATTTAAAATAATATTTAAGTGTGAAGTGAATGTAATGTTTGCAGACACTTAATTAAAACTGAATGAAAATGTATTAGCTATAGCTATAGAGTTTTTTTTACCTATAGCTAAGTAGGACTTAAGTACATCTTTATATGTAATTTCATTATAACTTATATTGTCTAAAGTGTAATATCAAAAGTACTGACAAGCATTTAGTAAACTAAAATATACTTTAATGTAGTTTCTGTTAAAACTTGTATGTCATGTATTCAAATATATTTGTAATTATTGTAAAGGTGAAGAATAGTACTAATATTATACTATACTTAATAATAATATAGTACATTTAAAATATATTAACTTAAAATGTAATTTCATATAACACTACACTTAAAAATATAATCAAGTACTTTAAATGTGCTTTAGTGTTAGTTAATGATTTAATGATTTAAACTGTACTTTAAAGGAAAAAAACTTTCATTTTACATAATTACAAAGTGCACCTTTTAAAAGTATACTTAAGTGTGTTAAGAAACAGTCATAAAAGTACACTTAAATGGATTTTATTTCATTAATATTTTATTATCTGCATGTACAGTTTAAAAAAAATGAAATGCAGTCAAGTGCACTACTTTTTCAAGAGTGCTCCAACTTAAATAGCAGGAATTATCCAGAAATATGCACTTTTCTTTATTCCATTAGAATGACAGTTCTAGCAGACAGTGCACCATATCAGAGCTCAGTATCCAGAACGAGATTTGAGCATTTTTATTTAGTAACACTGTACACAATGATTTGGAGCTCCGTGTGACCCTCTGAAAGCTGAGAGATCACCAGGAGAGTGGTGGGGAATCGTATGAATGCCAGCTCAGGCACACTGGACTGATCCCAGCAGGACATCAGTGCTGGGGAGTGAGTCCAAAACCCAACAAAGAGATCAGATGAGCTTTTGTGGAATTACCAGTACTCATTTACCTTGGAGACGGAAACACAGAGCGTCACTTTTACCCTTGAACTCTGTGAACATATTAAAAGGACAGTTCGCCCAAAAATTATAATTCTTTCATTTACTCACTGTTATGATTTTCCAAACCCATAAGATTTCAGATCATCTTCAGAACACAAATGAAAGTAGCCTATATTTAATAGCTATTTTTGTCCGTCCATTGAAAGTCCACGCATCCCAAATTGTCACGCTATTAAAAAGTACAAAAGGACATTGTATATGCATTGATCAGTATTCATATGTGAATAAAAACCTCAATTAAATCTGTTCATCATACAAAGTGACCGTGTCTCTTCAGAAGACTTAGTGATTAAACCGTTATATTTACATGGATTACTTCTACAATGTCTTTTTGTGCTTTTTGAAGTGTAAAAATGTTTGGACTTTATGGTAAAAAATGATGTGTGTGAAAGTCTTATGGGTTTGGAACAACATGAGGGTGACACAAATGTCATGTTTGGGTGAACTATTCCTTTAAGCTCTATGCTACAGACTTGTGCTACAGAGATGAATCATACCTCAAGTCATGCAGCTTGTTGAGAAGAAGTGTACACTTACATTTCAAAGCGATTGAACATACTTTTTTAATTGCAGATGATAAAACTGGTGAAAAATCCCATCCACTTGCATTAAATAAGGGACCTGAGCTATAACTAGGGACTACAATAGCAACAGCATTGCACAGTGCTAAAAGCCACTCAGAACACTTTAACCACAGCATAGCAATGCCCTAAAAAACATGTTAAAAAGGAAGAAGAAATAGAAATATATATAGACATGTGGTGCTCTCTCTACAGGCTCCTGTGAGTTTCTGTCGTTAATGTCACATTACATGGTCATTAGTCCTGATGAGGAGCTTGTCACTTGTTTTGAGGACAGGCCTGGGGTGGGACCACATCTGTGTGGCGTGTCCTTGGCCCAGTTAGCTATCCCGCTACCCCCTCTAGAAGCAGCCAATCAGCATGACCTCATAGCACCTTGGGCCAGCGATTTAACGAGCACAAAACACTCTCTCTCTCTCTCCAAATTGGTGGATAATTAAAGCAGTGGTGTCATACATGCATCCTGAGGCGATGTGCGTACACAGCCCAGGACAGACTCTCACTAACGCACAACAATTGGCAGATCACACTGCGATTGGTCGCAGACGCCAGCACCTGCGGCTCTCGGAGAGTGGAGAGATTGGAGAGTGACCCGCTGTGAAGCTGACATTGAGGAACCCTTTACCCTCCCTCTCTCCCTAATTATCAGTTCAAAGGCTGAAAAAGACCACTGAGGCCAAGCACATTCTCCCTTAACCCTAAGTTTGATGCAGGTGAGACAATGGAGGTTCAAATCGTCCTTACTTGCTTGCTTTTGTCCTCAGGATCTGTCTTATAAGGACCGTCACTGGCATGATGCCTGCTTCCACTGCTTCAAATGCCAACGTTCTCTGGTAGACAAGCCATTCTCCACCAAGGACGAGCAATTACTGTGTACTGAGTGTTATTCCAATGAGTATTCCTCTAAATGTTATGAGTGCAAGAAGACAATCATGCCAGGTGAGTGAAACGTTAGCTTGCTTGTAATGCTCCTCACACATTTTCTTAGTCATTTAGAAACCTGATTGATGCATCAAGACTCATCACAATGAGGCATTTGACAGTATCTTTTGACATTATTAACTATGCGACATATGAATCAATTTAAAGGGATAGTTGACCCAAAAATGAAAATTCTGTTATCAATTACTCTGTCATTTTCAAAACACAAATGGTGATATTTCTGTTCCTCCTTTGAAAGTCTGTTCCACAAGACTTTGATGCTTCAAAAAGTTCATAAAGACATTGAAAAATGAATCCATGCGTCCTCACTGGTTCTTGCGGAAGATCAAATGTGTTTGCATTACACACAAGAACAAAACTCATTGGGTTTCTTTTACAATGTCTTTATCAACTCTTTTAAGTGTCAATTGAATGAACTTTCACTGGAAGTACAGAAATCTCTCAGGTTTCAATTAAAATGTCTTCTATGTGTTTTGAAGATGAACAAAAGTCTTATGGGTTTGGAATGACATGAGGATGATGGTGCGTTCCAGTCAAGTTGGAAAGATCATACTGTACTTACGATTTGAACGCATATGAACATCAATACAAAGTCGCATTTACCCTTGGTATCTGAGTTGAGGGCCTGTCAGTAAGAAAACATATCGGACGCAATGGATGCATCATTTGTATTAATAGTAAATTTTATACAATTAATGATTTTTGTTGTTGTTGTTGTTGTTACATTTACAAGTTGCATGTACAAAATACCATTGTATTGTTCAATCTACAGCATCTTCATAAATTAAATAAAACACAAACACAAAGCAAAAAAACTTTTGAAACACAAACAAATTTATTTATCATTTTGTAGATGAACTCATAAATACTAACTTTTTGGTGATTTTCATTTTTGGATGAACTAACCGTTTAAAGGGTTAGTTCACCCAAAAATGATTATTCTGTCATTAATTACTCACCCTCATGTCGTTCCAAACCTGCAAGACTTTAATTCATCTTCGGAACACAAATTAAGATTTTTGATGAAATCTGAGAGCTTCCTGTCCCCCCATTGACAGCTACAACAACCACTCTGACGCTACAAAAACGTGTGAGAGCCAATGAGGTTCATTCTCATGTGTTACGCAGCACGTTTGAGCTTCCGCAAGAACCAGTGAGGTTTGTTCTTTCGCTCCAAGCAGGTTAAGTTAAGCTTCTGTTTATGTTCGCTGATCAGTGTTTAAATGTGAATACTAGCCTAAATTCAACCTGTTCATAAAGCGATCGAGTCTCCTTACAAAACCGCTGTGGTAGTTCCGTAGCTGTCTATGGAGGGACAGAAAGCTCTCATATTTCATTAAAAAGATCTTCATTTGTGTTCCGAAGATGAACGAAAATCTCACGGGTTTGGAACAACATGAAGGTGAGTAAATGATGACAGAATTTTTGGGTGAACTATCCCTTTAATAGGCTATAATCCATCCTCACTCTTATCCTGCTAAGTCATGGGATATTTGTTTGTCTGTCTGCATTTGTCTCTATGTCTCTATGTCTCTCAGGCTCCAGGAAGATGGAGCATAAGGGGAACAGCTGGCACGAGACCTGCTTTTCCTGCCAGCGCTGTCAGCAGCCCATTGGAACCAAGAGCTTTATTCCTAAAGACAACAATAACTACTGCGTGCCCTGCTACGAGAAGCAATTTGCACTGCAGTGTGTGCACTGCAAGAAGGTAAGAACAGCTGGAATGCAACATGTGGCTTTGAATAATATGAAAAGTATTAAATGATATCACACCTTTTTTGTTTCCTCTCAGCCAATCACCACTGGGGGCGTGACCTACCATGACCAGCCATGGCATAAGGACTGCTTCTTGTGTACAGGCTGTAAGCTGCAGCTGTCTGGCCAACGCTTCACCTCTCGAGATGACTTTGCCTATTGCCTCAATTGCTTCTGCAATCTGTATGCCAAGAAGTGTGCTGCCTGCACCACCCCTATTAGCGGTATGAGCGTTCAACACATTTACATCTCCTTATGTTTGGAAGGTGCTTATCAGAACCGAACGCAAGCTTATAAATCAGTACAAACACAATTAACATATTTGTACTGAAAGTTGCAATGAAACAGAAGTAGCGACAGATCTTTTCTTATCTATTTTATCATGTACAGTTGCAAGAAAAAGTATGCGAATCCCTTGCAGAATCTGTGAAAATGTGAATAATTTTAACAAAATAAGAGAGATCATACAAAATGCATGTTATTTTTTATTTAGTACTGTCCTAAATATGATATTTTTCATAAAAAAAAAAAAATGTTTACATATAGTCCAGAAGACAAACAAATAGATGAATTTATTAAAATGATCCCATTCAAATGTTTATGAACCATTGATTCTTAATACTGTGTTGTTACTTGGATGATCCACAACAGTTTTTTTTTTTTTTTTTTTTTTTTGTCTTGTGGATTACATGTAAACAGTTTTTATGTAAAATACATTTTCACAGATTCTGCAAGGGGTTCACATACTTTTTCTTGCAACTGTATATCCGAATGAAACAGAATTATTGAAAAATAAAAAAAGTAGAAAGGGGTGGGGTTTAAGTGGACTAAAGTCCAGCATGTCACCAGAGAGAAATCTGTCATTTCACTGGAAGATTGAATCGTGACATTTTGATTAAAACAGTTTTAAATTAAACAAATGCATGGATGAATATAGATAGGGTGAGTTTTCATTTCATGCTGACTTTCATATACACACAAAAACCATCCTATTAAAGGAATAGTTTACTCAGATGGTTTTAAATCCATAAAACTTTGTTTATTACACAAAACTAAAAAGTTTTGAAGAATATCCTGGCCACTTTTTTAGTAAAAGTGATTCAGGATTGAAGCTATAAAGCTCAACTTGACAGATAAGCTCCATGAAGGTATATTAAAATAAGTCCATATGAGGAATGTGCTATATTACTGGTATTCTAAAGCCATACAATGGTAATTATGTGAGAAACAGACCAAACATAGATTACTTCTATCACTTTTTTGATATTTTTGTTGGGATTTTTGTCATTTTGGAGATTTTGAAAGTCACTTTTCTAATTCATCTTGATTATATTGAAAAAAACATCCATGATATATATATATATATATATATATATATATATATATATAAAGGGAAAACAGAACATACAGGTTTTGAACAACCTTTCTGACCTCAGAACGATTTGTTACTGTCATATCCTTTGCAGGTCTAGGAGGAAGCAAATACATCTCCTTTGAAGAGAGACAGTGGCACAACGACTGCTTCAACTGCAAGAAGTGCTTGGTGTCTCTGGTGGGCCGTGGCTTCCTGACTGAGAGGGATGACATCCTGTGTCCTGACTGTGGCAAAGACATCTGATCACACAGCATAGCATGTCAATTCCTAACATTTTATTCTTTCATCAAAGTTAAACCGCAATACAAGCTTTTAATATAGCTAATATATTTGTCTAATAAAAGTTTAAAGGATCCTGTGTTTGCCAAAGCCTATTATGTCATGTCATTGTGGTCAGGGTTTAAAATGTTGCCAAACAAAAGAAACATATGCAGAGTGAAAATTGTTAAATGTCTTTGTTTTAAGATAGAAAGACATAAAGCACATAAGTGTTATTGCCTATATACCTTTTTTTTTGTGACTAACATTTGCTTTTGACTCATCAATCAATATTTGTCATTTATAGACTGTAAAGAATTTGCTGTAGCTCATAATAAAATTCTTGAAAAGGCATCAATGAAAGCCTCAGTACTGCTTACAAGAGATCACTACAATAAAAAAGTGACTGACATTCAACGCATTTACTCTAAATATGCCTCAGCTGTTCTTTCTTATCTTTCAGTGAAACCTAAAACAGAACCCAAAGGTCTTATTCGTCATGCATCTGTCTCTGTAGCTTATTAAAAACAATGTAAGTTTATTCAAATATATTCTTACCTAAGGTTCAATTTATTATATGGAAAGGATTTCATAGATTAACATCTCCAGTACACACAGCAAACATTGAGCATGGTGTGACAACACAGAAGATAATGCGAATGAATAGCTGCAGTAACATCATGGATGTCGTCAGATGTTGGCCTAGAAGACACTGGCCTATGGCTCCACCTTGTGGTAAAATGTTAAATTACATTTTCATCTGCTAAATGCAGAAATACAAAATAATGAATATGATTTTGTTTGAAACGCCATTAGAACTTGCAGAGGGAGGCCATAACTCGAAAAGTGTGATCTTTAGGGTTTCTATTGTAAAATCTAACATTCTAACCAAACGCCACAAATCAAGAATAATTAGCTTATAAAAAAAAAAATAATAAAAAAAATAACTATTTTAACGACATTAGTGGAAAAGCTAAATTGTAACACATTTCGCTTTCAGAATTAATTTTCATAAACGCTTTTCAATCAAAAAGCCAGAACCCACCCTCATCACGTGGCCGGATGTATTTCGGCGGAGAAACAGGAAGCGCTACAGCAGGAGGAGAGAGAAAGAGAGAGGGAGGTGGAGTGTGAATGAAACTGGCAGGCCGTGAAAACGCTGCCATCTCTCAAATCAGGACCGCACTGGCCAAGGCTGGGGTACGATATGCGCTCGGCTTTCTTTCACATCACCTGTCGCGTCACCTGTCGCATGCCGCAACACACAGACACACACACGACCAAACACGAAGGCTGTGTTTTAAAACCTAGCGAGCTGTCTTCCAGCACAGCTTTTAATATGGCACAATAGGTGCGTACGTTTGGAAAACTCCCCCCAATAATGCTGTCTAGATAGGCATCTCACTAGGTTTTGAAACACACTCCCATGATCACCCGTAATCAAAGCACTGTCTGTCGTTCATATAAATGCTCATACTGGACTGTTTGCGTGGTTGTGAAGCAGGTGTTGGTGCTTGAAAGAGGAATCGAGTAAGTGTTTGTATTGATGAATCTTGTTATGTTTTGCTAGCGTGGCCTTTGGCAGGTTGGACAGACAGTTATCTTGTAAATAACTTTCTAATACTGAAATGAAATGTCTTATTTGTTTTAAAGGAAGCTGATAGTAGGTCTATAAGTAGGGCTAACGCACCTGTGTGTAATACAAACCACAGGTTAATAATAGGCACCTGGTTTTGTGCTTGACTGTCAGAGCTGTGATTTCTTGCTTTAGAATATTCTATTATGATGAATTATACCAATAAGTGGCATTTAGAAACCATTTTTGCGTTTCTGTTTACATGGAGGCACCCAAAGGTGTGTATCTCATTATTCAAATTAAGTATATCTTTGTCTACTTCATCTTTTTAAAATTCTTTGTATTATTAATCTAATGTCTTCATAAAATGCTTCATAATATTGCTCATATTTGTTGTCAGTGCAAGTCTAAAGTAACTGAAGATTTTGTTTGTTTCCTCTCTTACTGAAGATGTGGAAAAGAGAACAAAAGCTTTAGTTTAGGCTTGTACAGCAATATTATTATAGAATATTCTGGTAACACTTTACAATAAGGTTCATTTGTTAACATTACTTAATGTATTAACTAACAATGAGCAATACATTTGTTGCAGTATTTATGAATATTTGTTAATGTTAGTTAATACAGCTGTTTATTCATGTTAGTTCACAGTGCATTCACTAATGTTAACAAATACAACCTTTGATTTTAATAATATATTAGTAAATGTTGTAAATGCTGTAGAAGTATTGTTCATTCTTAGTTCATGTTAACTAATGAACCTTTTTGTAAAGTGTTACCAATATTCCTTATAATAATGCTCAAACTTGTTGCCAGTGTAAGTCTAAACTAAGGTTTTGTTTCTTTTTTCTCTCCCACGGTAGATGTGGGTGGCACCATGAGCGTGAAAGCTTTTGAGCTGGTTCCCGCTGTGGAGCGGGAGCAGTTGATGGGCGAAAAAGTGCGGATAAACATTGAATGCATTGAGTGCTGTGGCCAACATCTGTACCTGGGCACCAATGACTGCTTCATCCATCACTTCATACTAGAGGAGCACACGACAACCAAAGGTAAGCTGGCCTACAAAGCCCAGAAACTCCTCCACAAATACTTGGGCCTGAAGAAGCCAGTAGCAGAACTGAAGGCCGCCTCTGCTTTGGAACGTCTAATCGTCCTCTGTGATTCAACCATCACTGTTGTGGACATGGTTACCCTGGAGCTTGTCCCTTTTGGTGGCACTAAGCTCAAAGGTGTGACTGCGTTTTGTATCAACGAGAATCCGGTGACAGGGGATGCGTTCTGTGTGGAAATGGCGGTGGTTTTGGCGCGCAGACGGGCAGTCCAGATATGTACGGTCCATGAGGACAGAGTGCAAATGTTAAAGGAAGTGACCACACCAGAACAGCCCTGTGCCCTGAGCCTGGACGGGTACAATATCTGTCTTGCCCTGTCCACACAGTATATGATTCTGAACTACAGCACAGGAGCCTCTCAGGATCTGTTCCCTTATGACTGTGAAGAAAGGAAACCCATTGTTAAGAGGATCGGCCGGGAAGAGTTTCTTCTGGCTGGCCCAGGCGGGCTTGGTGAGTTACATGACCGAACACGACACTGATCAGTACACGTATTCATTTTTTCCACCAATTTTATTCCCATTTCATTAAAAGCTAGCACCAGCATTAGGTTTTTCTTTGCCCTATTGAAGCATATTAGTCATCAGTGACATTGAGGATCTACACTACACAGAATCAGATCTGTGGTGAATTTTTAGAAGTGAATTTATTTAAAAAAATGTTTTTTTCTTTGCCGTCATCAGTTTAATGGTTCAGGAGATAGTAATATACATTTTAAATGTATGTCTATAGAAAATCTAGATAATATTACTCTCATTCTATAATTTGTGTTTAGTGAAAAATTAATTGATTTTGCTACCAATAGAGTGCTGCAGTGATGGCGTGTTTTTGTAGAACACCCCAGAAGTTAGCATCACCCTGGTTTCCTCAACAAAAACCCAAAACATTTTTTCCATTGACTTTTGGAGAAACTCTGACTTTTTCAGAAAATAAGCTCTGCGACAAGCAAAAGTTTATGATTCTTACACGTTTTTTCCATCATGATAATCTTCATAAATCAAGTAAAAAGCTGAATGAACGTTATTAACAAACTAAACCACGGCACTGCAATTAAGCATCCCATAACTCTTTCAGTCTTTATTCAAAAAACATTCGCCCTGTTAGAAGTTAGAGTTGAGGAGGTGTAAAGGTGGACTAGTAGTGATTGATAGTGTTAGTGAAAGTTACTTCTAAAAGTAATGCGTTACAATATTAAGTTATTAAGTAGCAAATTGTGTTACTTTTTATCATGTGTAACTGATATGATTTTTCCGTATTCTCCGACCTAAAAAGTTCCATGCGTAAATCCAAGAAAAAATGTTTGGGAGGGGTGTGTGGTTGGTTACTGTATTAAGATTAAAATCACGAAATGGCCTTAATCACTAAATAAACTGCAAAATGTTACGTTTTCTAATACATTTATTTCATGCACGGATTGCTTCTTGACAGCGCTGCACGAGCCGTGGTTTGCCATGGTTCGAGGTGCCAAATGCAAGTAAAAATCGATGCGCCGGTGAAACGGTGTTACTCACCAGTTGCCCGGTAACTTTTTTATAATGAATTTTGACAATGCATTGTTGTGAGAATGTGATATGGCTTAATGCAATCATCAGAATGCAACGGTTGTGATGTAATTATATAAATATATAGTCTGATGCGCTGCATGTTTCAGAGTAAAGAACAACACTGTGTTCATTTTCTGTTTAGATTCACAGTAAATGCCACTCTGCAAGTGCTATGTGTGTTTGAGTCACTTATAATTTGCATTTGGGAACGCAACATGTGCCATTGCCAACCATCTTACCGAATTCATAATGAGAATCGTTTATAAATCTGTTATCAACAAAGAGGAGCGTTAAGGCCTACCTGTGGTTGTCTGCCAAAATGAAAGCTCAATGGTTTAAAGTTTGAAAGCAAAGAAATTAGGACAACCATAAATGTTAGTATTGTATCGGTCAGGTTTTACCTTCTTTTTATCTTTAGCTGCGTTCACATGCCTGTTGTATGGTAAGTAATGCATTAGGTTTTTTCACCTGGGCTGGGCTTGGTTGTTTGTTTATTAATAACAAAGTTCTATTTTTGGGAAATGTAAAAGCCCTTTCACACCAAAAGTGAAATAATAAGCCTCAGGCAGAAGGAAATGCAAATCCACGTCTGTACAGTAGAGAGCACAGCTCTAACAAACCTTTCAGCTCTGCTGCCATTCCGAACTGCAGCAGAATAGGACGCAGGAAAAGAAAGTTTAACAAACTTTCTTCAGCAATAAAAATATAAAATAATGAAACACAAATGTGTTTATAAGTTATTTTTGCTTAGTATGGTTTAATCATCCAGGTGGATGCTGCACATTGGTGGTGGTTGAGGAGATTCCCCCTTCTATGTAAAGCGTTTTGAGTGCCGAGAAAAGCGCTATATACCTAAATGTAATTTATTAGGGGTTCAAGCATGAAATGCTGAAACCCTATTGTAATTGTGCTGATTTTTAGGGGTTCAAGCACGAAGTGCTGAAACCCTATTGTAATCGTCCTGATTTTTAGGGGTTCAAGCACGAAGTGCTGAACACCTATTGTAATTGTACTGATTTTTATTATTATTATTATTATTATTCTTCTCCGCTAAAACGCATCGTGCAGCCCAAACCGTAAGTGCTGGAGACTTGAAACTTTGTCAGATGGTAGTACAAAAATCGAGGAAAGGTTCAGAGAGTATGACCCCGATTGGCCCATAGGTGGCGCTATAGCGACCAAACGCGCGAAACTGGTCATAACTCCTAGACCGTATGTCCTAGACTCAAGTGTCTTATATCAATGGAATCCAGACCTCATGGCGAACAAAACGTATATCTCCGATTTCATTTCCGGTATGCAAATTTTTCCGCCATTTTGAATTTTGTCAAAAACCTACTTTTGCAAACTAGTCCTAGGTTTTTCGCCCGATCGGAACCAAACCAGTGCAGAAATGTTCTCTGGAGTCTGAAGATCAATAATTATCGAAAAAACGTCGATATTTCGATTCAAAGTCGCTAGGGGGCTCAAAATGAACGTTGTGGGAGGAGCCTATTTTACTAAAATGGCTATAACTCAAAAAGTAAATGAGATAGCTTCACCAAACTTGGTACACATATGTAGGAGTTCAATCTGGGGTCACAGTAAAAAAATCACAACGATTAAACACTAGGTGGCGCTATAACATGAAAGAAACATGAAAAGGGCTATAACCACCTGACTGTTAGTCTGATTGACTTGAAAATTGGTATGCAGTGTCTTGGTCCAAGGTGCCATGTATGTCTATGAGGACATTGGCGTATCTCAAAAAACATGGCCGCCATTGGCCAATGAAGTCGAGCACCTATTAGACAAGGTTAACGGAGGCCGATTGGAACGAAACTCGGTGGGCATGTTCGACTCATGGCCCTAGAGGTCTGTAAAATTTTTGAAAGAAATCGGCCACTAGTTGGCGCTAACGAGTTTTATGGCTCTGTAATCACGTGGTGTTACACTTATAGTCACATTATGCATATCATTTGATAGATCTACTCATGCTGAACAACTTTGCCTCAAGAACCATTGCTGTCAATCAAACCGTTCATTAAATATTCGTGAACATGTTAAAAACCTACTTTTGCGAACTAGTCCTAGGTTTTTCGCCCGATCGGAACCAGACCAGTCTAGGGCAATTCTCTGGACTCTCTAGATCAATAATTATCGAAAAAAAGAAGAAAATTTTGCTTTTGTTTGGCTATAACATGATCATTTAGAAAATGGGCGTGTCAAAATACACTCAAACGTTTATAAATCATAAATAAAAACTCAGAACTTTACAAAAATTGATGAGCACATGTGACATAACATGCTAAAGAAGCATGGGAATTTTTATGGAGATTGGACCATAGGTGGCGCTATAACTGTTAAAAAGCTTTGAAACAATATATATTCTATGGTAAATTGCCTGTATTGGCTGTAAATGGTGTTTTCCATTTATGATCTTATAATTTTCAAATCATAATATTCAAATCTAGTGCAGTACAATTCTCTGGACTCTCTAGATCAATAATTATCAGAAAAAGTATAACTTCTTCATTTGGATGGCTATAATAGGGTCACTTTAATATGTAGCCTTGACCAAGTGTCCCCAAAAGCCTATATCTTTTAAATATCTTTCAGATCTAGTCAGAACATGTTACTCTTAACAAGCATGAAAAATTTCAGACAGATCGGACAAAATTTGCCTCTATAACAGTTAAAAAGGTAAAAATGATATAACATGGCATATTAAGCCAATAAGTGGTATTGTACTGCCCCCTGCTGTCATTTCATCATACTACTCCCTAATATTGTTATATAATTCATATTTATACTTTATAAAATCATTATTTTAACATTTACAATCACATTTTGTCAAAATGCATCTATTGGAGTGTTACTATTGACAATTGTTTTACATTTAGAAAACGAAAGTAAAACCTTGTCCGCCATTTAGGCCACGCCCCCCCAGTACAAATTCACTCATAACTCGAAAACGGAAAGTGGCCGCGCGCTCAAATTTTGATGGTAAGGACCTCTCCGGGCTCTTGATCGAAACGTAGCGTCGCGGGCCTCGGGAGCGCGCCCCCCCCACGGAAAGCTAGTCCGCGGGACCCCCGACTTTGAACGGCCGTAACTCCCGAACCAGATCACCCCGAACCTTGTGTGAGGGCTCATTGGAAAGGGCCCATCCTTGGCTAGCTTCGATTCAAATGTGGTGTAATTTGCCCTCGGCATTCCAGAGAAAACTGCTCCAAAAGACATGCCTTTGAATGGTCATAGCTCCCGGCCCCAATCGCCCAAAAACACTGTGATGGTCTCATTCAACAGGGCTCCTCAAGCACTATCTATGCTCTGAGGTTTAGAATTTTTCGCCATCTGGTTCCCGAGATATAAGTGAAAAAACTAATTCCCATTCATTCACTTCAATTGTAAGATGGAGGCTGTAATTCCACTGTTGTCAACTAGAGGGAGCAGCAGTATTAGACATAGTATTAATCTTTTTATCAGCTTTCAGCTTTGGCCAACAAGCAAATGCTTAAAGCTATTTATTATTATTATTACTGATAATACAGATCACAAAGAAATATGTGAAAATGGTTAGACCATTAAAAGATATTTTCACAATAACATCCCAAAAACATTGAAAACATATTTGTCTTTGTGTGTGTGTGTCTGTGTGTGTCTGTGTGTGTAAGCATGCTTAATGGAAAGAACATGGTAAAACTGCTTTGTTTTACTGGTGGATAAAAAAGTCTTTCAAATGAAAGTGAGTCAATTAGTGGTCTTCTACTGCCCTCTGCAGGACATTCTACTTATAAAAATATTTTTACCTGTGCTTTTGCATACATTTTTAGACTATATAAAATTGCTTGCATGAAAATCACCTATTATAACACAATCATGTTTTGTCAGTTTATCACTTCATTTGTACTGAGCTCTCAGTTTGAACAATTCTGCTTCTCAGTGATTAATTTGAAATCTGAAAATGGTGTTATACGGAGGAGATTTGCAATTATCATTTTGTTACCTATCTTTAATTTAAAATATCTACATCTACAACCAAATGTGTTTGCATGTGTGTGTTGAAGCATGGTTACTGTATTAAGTATTATTGTTTAAGTATTATTGTTTTCATTTACATTTTAACCACCAGAAGACCACTCATTGCTTCATTCTGCTTACTAAAATATTATTTTCCAGTTAGTTTCCATTTGAAATATTGTTTAAACTTTATAAAATCATTAAAATAACATTTCAAATCATATTTTGTCTGTTTATAAATCCCACAGACTCACATTGGCTGCAATACTAATGTTTTTGAAAGACACAGACCTGAGAGTCTAATCTTTGTGTATTGTGCATATAGTATTGATATTATTACTATTGCAAATCATGTTATTGTAACTCATATCTTAACAGAATATTATTTGTAATTTTAATTCTTTATTTCTTAATTGTTTTTTTCTGATTACTACAGATATTATCAACAAAGATATCAACTACACCTTCACTTTTAATATTGATAAGCTGCACACACAGCGCAATCACACACCCACTAATGCATTCAAATAAATGTAATCTTACTGTGCTACTTTATTTGTACATGATTAGAATGAACAGACATCTAAGAATATTTTTCTTCTTTTGTTAAAGCCATTTCAGACTACAAGTAAGCATTATATTACTAATCAACTATTTTAAAGGTGCCATACAATTGAAAACTGTATTTATCTTGGCATAGTTGAATGGTAAGAGTTCTGGACAAGGAACTGACATACCGTGAGCCTCAAACACCATTGTTTCCTCCTTCATGTGTAAATCTCCTGTTTGCAAAAGACCGCTGAAAAATGAGTGAATTACAGCATAACACCGACTGTGACGTTGGAGTCGGGATCATTCATATTTATACCCCCCCAATTTGCATATACCAGCCCATGTTCTAGGCCAGGCAGTGTTAACGTGGACCTGCACAGCCGAATCATCAGAAGTTCTGCAGGTATTGTGAAGAAGCAAGCAAGGACAATAGTGAAAATGTCAGATCATGGATATAAATGTTATGTTCGAGGCTGTGCTGCGGATTTCAGAACTTTTCATTCCCTTCCCACAAAAGAGAACTGCCAAAAGGCATGGTTGATTTTTACAACAGGATACCTTACCATTTTAATTCAAAGCTGTTAGTTTGCTCTGCCCATTTCACCACTGACAGTTTTTCTAACCTGGGACAATATCAAGCAGGTTTCGCTCATCGTTTGATACTGAAGAAGGGGGCAGTTCCAACTAATGTTATATTTCCATTACAACCCCTACCGCAAGCAGAAAGTAACGTTAGTGATTTTATCCACTACTTGACTGTTGAAGACATTTCTGTTTCAGAGATATCATAGAACAATTTAAAATATATCAATGCATTCTACGGCACCTTTAAAATAATTATTTAAAATGGAGATCAGGCCAAACATCACTAAAACATGAAAAGGGCTATAACCACCTGACCATTAGTTCGATTGACTTTAAAATTGGCATGCAATGTTTTGGTCCAAGGTGCCATGTATGTCTATGCCGCCATAGGCCAATAAAGTTTGTGCACCTCTTAGACAAGGTTAACGAAGGTCGATCGGAACGAAACTCGGTGGGCATGTTCGACTCGTGGCCCTAGAGGTCTGTAAGAATTTTGAAAGAAATCGGCCACTAGTTGACGCTAACAGGTTTTACGGCTTTGTAATCACGTGATGCATGTCATTTGATAGATCTCCTCATACTGAACAACTTTGCCTCAAAAACTACTGCTGTCAATTAATTTGTTCATTAAATACTTGCGATTATGTTAAAAACCTACTTTTGCGAACTAGTCCTATGTTTTTCACCCGATCGGAAATATATCAGTGCAGTACAATTCTCTGGACTCTCTAGATCAATAATTATATAAAAAACTTAAACTTTACCCATTGGGTAGCCATAATAGGATCATTTAGAAAATGTGTATGGCAAAAAACACTCAAAAGCCTGTAAATCCTAAACGAAAACTCAGACAACTCACTAAACTGCCTTATGTGCTTAAAGACCCTAAATGCTTGAACCCCGCTAAATGCTGCTTGCAGCTTTAATTATTATTATTATTTTTCCGCCATAAAACGCATCGTGCAGCCCAAACCGTAAGACCTAGAGACTTGAAACTTTGCCAGATGGTAGTACTATTGCTCGCTACTCAGATACACGGACTCAGCCCAATCGGCCCATAGGTGGCGCTATAGCAATCAAAAGCGCAAAACTGCTCAGAACTCCCAGACCGTAAGGCGTAGCTTCAAGTGTCTTATATCATTGAAATCCAGAGCTCCTGAAGAAAAAAACGTATATCTCCGATTTCATTTCCGCCATGATAGATTTTTCGCCATTTTGAATTTTGTCAAAAACCTACTTTTGCGAACTAGTCCCTGGTTTTTCGCCCGATCGGAACCAAACCAGTGCGGAATTGTTCTCTGGAGTCTGAAGATCAATAATTATCGAAAAAAAGTTGAAATTTCGATTAATGGTCGCTAGGGGGTGCAAAATTAACGTTGTGGGAGGAGCCTATTTTACTAAAATGGCTATAACTCAAGAAGTAATTAAGTAAACTTCACCAAACTTGGAACACATGTGTAAGAGGTCAATCTGAGGTCACAGTAAAAAAATTGCGTCGATTGGCCACATGGTGGCGCTATAAAACAAATAAAAACATATAGACAACTGACCGTTTTTCCGAATGACTTGAAATTTGGTATGCAGTGTCTTGGCCCAAGGGGCCATGTATGTCTAAAAGGATATTGGCGTATCTCGAAAAACATGGCTGCCATTGGCCAATGAGGTTTGAGCATCGTTAACGAAGTCCGATCGGAGCGAAACTCGATGGGCATGTTCGGCTCAAGCCCCTAGAGGTCTGTAAGAATTTTGAAAGAAATCGGCCACTAGTTGGCGCTAACGAGTTTTAAGGCTCTGTAATCACGTGGTGTTACACTTATCATCACAAAAAGCATATCATTTGATAGATCTGCTCATGCTGAACAACTTTGCCTCAAGAACCATCACTGTCAATCAAACTGTTCATTAAATATTCATGAATATGTTAAAAACCTACTTTTGCGAACTAGTCCCTGGTTTTTCGCCCGATCAGAACCAGACCAGTCTAGGACAATTCTCTGGACTCTCTAGATCAATAATTATCGAAAAAAAGTTGAACTTTTGCATTTTTCGCATGGGTATAATTGGGTCATAAAGAAAATGGGCGTGGCAAAATGCACTCAAAAGCCTATAAATCCTAAACGAAAACTCAGAACTTCACGAAAATTGGTGAGCATATGTGCCACAACATCATTAACAAGCATGCAAAATATCATGGAGATCGGACTATAGGTGGCGCTATAACTGTTAAAAAGCTTGCCTGTATTGGCTGTAAATGGACTTTTCCATCTATTATTTCAGTGGTTAAAAGCTTTCTAAACAAATCTTAATGTCTTAAATGCTTATGTGCTTAAAGGCCTTAAATGCTTGAACCCCGATAAATGCTGCTTGCAGCTTTAATTATTATTATTATTATTATTATTCCGCCATAAAACGCATCGTGCAGCCTAAACCGTAAGTGCTAGAGACTTGAAACTTGGCCAGAAGGTAGTACAAAAATCGAGGAGAGGTTCAGAGAATATGAGCTAGATTAGCCAATAGGTGGCGCTACAGTGCAAAAAACAAAAAAATTGCATATTTTTGCTTAAATCTCATCAACCCTTTGTCAGAGACTCAAGTGTCTTATATCTTTGGAATCCTTGGGTCAAGCCGAACAAAAAAGGCCTCAAGGATTTCATTTCCGGTATGCAAATTTTTCCGCCATTTTGGATTTTGTCCAAAACCTACTTTTGCGAACTAGTCCCTGGTTTTTCGCCCGATCGGAACCAAACCAGTGCAGAAATATTCACAGGCGTCTGAATATCAATAATTATCGAAAAAAAGTTAAAATTTCGATCCACGGTTGCTAAGGGGCATCAAAATGTTTGCAGGAGGCGGAGCTAATTATGCGAAAATGGCTATAACTCGTGAACGAAATGAGATATTTTCACCAAACTCGGTACACATATGTATGAGCTCAAGTTGAGGTCACAGTAAAAAAATCGCGGTGATTGGCCTCATGGTGGCGCTATAATATGAAAAAAACATAAAACAGGCTATAACCACCTGACCGTTAGTCCGATTGACTTGAAAATTGGTATGCAGTGTCTTGGTCCAAGGTGCCATGTATGTCTATGAGGACATTGGTGTATCTCGAAAAACATGGCCGCTATCGGCCAATGAAGTTTGAGCACCTATTAGACAAGGTTAACGGAGGCCGATTGGAACAAAACTCAGTGGGCATGTTCGGCTCAAGCCCCTAGAGGTCTGTAAGAATTTTGAAAGAAATCGGCCACTAGTTGGCGCTAACGAGTTTTGTGGCTCTGTAATCACGTGGTGTTACACTTATCGTCACAAAATGCATATCATATGATAGATCTGCTCATGCTGAACAACTTTGCCTCTAGAACCATTGCTGTCAATCAAACAGTTCATTAAATATTCATGAATATGTTAAAAACCTACTTTTGCGAACTAGTCCTAGGTTTTTCGCCCGATCGGAACCAGACCAGTCTAGGACAATTCTCTGGACTCTCTAGATCAATAATTATCAAAAAAAAGTTGAACTTTTGCATTTGGATTGCTGTAATAGGGTCATTTATAAAATGGGCGTGGCAAAATACATTAAAAGCCTATAAATCCTAAACAAAAACTCAGAACTTCACAAAAATTGGTCAGCATATGTGACATAACATCATTAACAAGCATGAAAAATTCTATGGAGATCGGACGATAGGTGGCGCTATAACTGTTAAAAAGCTTTAAAATCATATATTTCCTATGGTAAACTGCCTGTATTGGCTGTAAATGGTCTTTTCCATCTCTGATCATATAATTTTCATATCATAATGTTCAAAACTAGTGCAATACAATTCTCTGGACTCACTAGATCAATAATTGTCAGAAAAAGTTGAACTACTTCATTTGGATAGCTATAATAGGTTCACTTCAAAATCTGGCCTTTACCAAGTGTCCCCGAAAGCCTATATCTCTTTAATCAATGCTCAGACCTTCTTAAAAACAAGTCAGAACGTGTGAAATATCACCCTGAACAAGCATGAAAATTTTCAGACAGATCGGACAAAATTTGCCTCTATAACAGTTAAAAAGGTGAAAATGATATGAATTAATGGCATGTTAAGCCAATAAGTGGTATTTTACTGCCCCCTGCTGTTTAAAATAGTCATTTTCTCATATTGGTATTGGTATCAGCCATGGTAAATCATGATAAATGATGGTGTGTGTGTGTGTGTGTGTGTGTGTGGTACAAATATAACAAAGGTTTTATTTTCCAACATGAAAACAAACATAACAGAGTGCTAGTGCACAAACAATAACCGACAATGATAATGGATGAGAGGGGAATGATGAGGAGGAGCAGGTGATGATGAGGAGGGTGATGAGGAGCAGGTGCAGGTGATGACGACAGATGGTGAATGTGATGAAGACAGAAGGTGAATGTGATGAAGGTGAATGTGACACCAATATCACTGAAACATCTGTGTGTGTGTGTGTGTGTGTGTGTGTGTGTGTGTGTGAGCATTATTGTGTGTAGCATATGTAGCAAGTATGCATTATTGAGTTAACATGGAAACACTGGTTTGCTTTAGTGCAGAAAACTGGTCAAAATCATGAGGTTTAAAGTGAAAGTGAGCCAATAAGTAGTTTTCTACTGCCCTCTGCTGGCCATTCTACTTATTAATTAAATTTTTCCACATGTGCTTGCATTTATACTTGAATACACACTAAAAATCACTTATATAGCAATAACTATTATAACACAATCATATTTTGTCAGTGTTAATCACTTTATTTGCACTGACACTTCAAATAATTGCTAGTAATGTGATAAATCAGGCTAGAAACATGGTAAATCAAAGTAAATAATACTAGATTGTCGTTTATCTCCTGGTAAATAATACTAGAACGTGGTATATCATGGTAAATCATGATTAACTATGCTGTGTGTGTGTGTGTGTGTGTGTGTGTGTGTGTGTGTGTGTGTGTGTGTGTAAGCATGCATTGAGTTAACATGGAAAAACTGGTTTGCTTTAGTGCAGAAAACTGGTTTAAAGTGAAAGTGAGCCAATAAGTGGTCTTCTAGTGCCCTCTGCTGGCCATTCTACTTAATAATGAAATATTTTACATGTGCTTTTGCATTCATACTTGGACACACACTAAAAATCACGTATATAACTAACTATTATAACACAATAATATTTTGTCAGTGTTCATCACCTCATTTGCACTGACACTTCACATAATTGCTAGTAATGTGGTTAATCATGCTAGAAACATTGTAAATCATAGTAAATAATACTGAAATGAGGTGTATCAAGGTAAATCATGCTAGAATCCTAATAAATCATTCTGGAACATGGTATATGATAGTAAATCATGCTAGAATCATATTAAATAATTCTAGAATGTGGCAAATCGTTGTGGGAGGAGCCTATTTTACTCAAATGGCTATAACTCAAGAAGTAAATGAGATATCTTCACCAAACTCAGTACACATGTGTATGGGTTCAATTTGAGGTCACAGTAAACAATTTTATGGAGATCGGACCATAGGTGGCGCTATAACTGTTAAAAAGCTTTAAAACCATATATATCCCATGGCAAATTGCCTGTATTGGCTGTAAATGGTCTTTTCCATCTATTATGTCAGTGGTTACATGCTTGCTAAATAAATCTTAATAACTTTTGATGCTTTTGTGCTTAAATGCCTTAAAGGCCTTAACTGCTTGAACCCCGATAAATGCTGCTTGCAGCTTTAATTATTAGGGGTTCAAGCATGAAATGCTGAAACCCTATTGTAATTGTGCTGATTTTTATTATTATTATTATTATTCCGCCGTAAAACGCATCGTGCAGCCTAAACCGTAAGTGCTAGAGACTTGAAACTTGGCCAGAAGGTAGTACAAAAATCGAGGAGAGGTTCAGAGAATATGAGCTAGATTGGCCAATAGGTGGCGCTACAGTGCAAAAAACAAAAAAATTGCATATTTTTGCTTAAATCTCATCAACCCTTTGTCACAGACTCAAGTGTCTTATATCTTTGGAATCCTTGGGTCAAGCCGAACAAAAAAGGCCTCAAGGATTTCATTTCCGGTATGCAAATTTTTCCGCCATTTTGGATTTTGTCCAAAACCTACTTTTGCGAACTAGTCCCTGGTTTTTCGCCCGATCGGAACCAAACCAGTGCAGAAATATTCACAGGAGTCTGAATATCAATAATTATCGAAAAAAAGTTAAAATTTCGATCCACGGTTGCTAAGGGGCATCAAAACGTTCGCAGGAGGCGGAGCTAATTATACAAAAATGGCTATAACTCGTGAACGAAATGAGATATTTTCACCAAACTCGGTACACATATGTATGAGCTCAAGTTGAGGTCACAGTAAAAAAATCGCGGTGATTGGCCTCATGGTGGCGCTATAATATGAAAAAAACATAAAACAGGCTATAACCACCTGACCATTAGTCCGATTGACTTGAAAATTGGCATGCAGTGTCTTGGTCCAAGGTGCCATGTATGTGTATGAGGACATTGGCGTATCTCGAAAAACATGGCCGCCATCGGCCAATGAATTTTGAGCACCTATTAGACAAGGTTAACGGAGGCCGATCGGAACGAAACTCGATGGGCATGTTCGACTCAAGGCCATAGAGGTCTGTAACAATTTTGAAAGAAATCGGCCACTAGTTGGCGCTAACGAGTTTTACAGCTCTGTAATCACGTGGTGTTACAAATATCCACACAATATGCATATCATTTGATAGATCTCCTCATCCTGAACAACTTTGCCTCAAGGACCATTGCTGTCAATCAAACCGTTCATTAAATATTCGCAAACATGTTAAAAACCTACTTTTGCGAACTAGTCCTAGGTTTTTCGCACGATTGGAACCAGACCAGTCTAGGACAATTCTCTGGACTCTCTAGATCAAAAACTATCAAAAAAAAGTTGAACTTTTGCATTTGGATGGCTGTAATAGGGTCATTTATAAAATGGGCGTAGCAAAATACACTAAAAAGCCTATAAATCCTAAATGAAAACTCAGAACCTCACAAAAATTGGTGAGCATATGTGACATAACATCATTAACAAGCATGCCAAATTTTATGGAGATCGGACTATAGGTGGCGCTATAACTGTTAAAAAGCTTTAAAACCATATATTTCCTATGGTACATTGCCTGTATTGGCTGTAAATGGTCTTTTCCATCTATTATGTCAGTGGTTACATGCTTGCTAAATAAAACCTGATAACTTTTGATGCTTTTGTGCTTAAAAACCCTTAAAGGCCTTAATAGCTTGAACCCCGATAAATGCTGCTTGCAGCTTTAATTATTATTATTATTATTATTTTCCCCTAAAACGCATCGTGCAGACCAAACCGTAAGAGCTGGAACCTTGAAACTTGACCAAATGGTAGTCCTCAATTTGGGGAGAACCTATCAAAGTATGACCCCGATTGGCCCATAGGTGGCGCTATAGCAACCAAAAGCGCGAAACTGCTCATAACTACTAGACCGTATGACGTAGACTCAAGTGTCTTATATCATTGGAAAGCTGGACGCCTGACGAACAAAACGTATATCTCCGATTTCATTTCCGCCATGATAGATTTTCCGCCATTTTGAATTTTGTCAAAAACATACTTTTGCGAACTAGTCCTAGGTTTTTCGCCCGATCGGAACCAAACCAGTGCAGAAATGTTCTCTAGAGTCTGATTATCAAAAACTATCGAAAAAAAGTTGAAATTTCGACTCACGGACGGTAAGGGGCGCCAAAACGTACGTTGTGGGAGGGGCCTATTTTACTAAAATGGCTATAACTCCAGAAGTAAATGAGGTATCTTCACCAAACTTGGTACACATGTGTAAGAGGTCAATCTGAGGTCACAGTAAAAAAACCGCGGCAATTGGCCACATGGTGGCGCTATAACATGAAAAAAACATAAAACAGGCTATAACCACCTGACCATTAGTCCGATTGACTTGAAAATTGGCATGCAGTGTCTTGGTCCAAGGTGCCATGTATGTGTATGAGGACATTGGCGTATCTCGAAAAACATGGCCGCCATCGGCCAATGAATTTTGAGCACCTATTAGACAAGGTTAACGGAGGCCGATCGGAACGAAACTCGATGGGCATGTTCGACTCAAGGCCATAGAGGTCTGTAACAATTTTGAAAGAAATCGGCCACTAGTTGGCGCTAACGAGTTTTACAGCTCTGTAATCACGTGGTGTTACAAATATCCACACAATATGCATATCATTTGATAGATCTCCTCATCCTGAACAACTTTGCCTCAAGGACCATTGCTGTCAATCAAACCGTTCATTAAATATTCGCAAACATGTTAAAAACCTACTTTTGCGAACTAGTCCTAGGTTTTTCGCACGATTGGAACCAGACCAGTCTAGGACAATTCTCTGGACTCTCTAGATCAAAAACTATCAAAAAAAAGTTGAACTTTTGCATTTGGATGGCTGTAATAGGGTCATTTATAAAATGGGCGTAGCAAAATACACTAAAAAGCCTATAAATCCTAAATGAAAACTCAGAACCTCACAAAAATTGGTGAGCATATGTGACATAACATCATTAACAAGCATGCCAAATTTTATGGAGATCGGACTATAGGTGGCGCTATAACTGTTAAAAAGCTTTAAAACCATATATTTCCTATGGTACATTGCCTGTATTGGCTGTAAATGGTCTTTTCCATCTATTATGTCAGTGGTTACATGCTTGCTAAATAAAACCTGATAACTTTTGATGCTTTTGTGCTTAAAAACCCTTAAAGGCCTTAATAGCTTGAACCCTGATAAATGCTGCTTGCAGCTTTAATTATTATTATTATTATTATTATTAATTAGATCATCGAAGGTCAGCAGCAAAGTCATTGGTCAATAAAGTGAGATTAAATACATAAATTATATATATTACTTATTGCAGATTTGCATAGTATTCTGAATTAGCATTTCACTGTTTTATTCATTTTGAGGAATAATCTGTTTTTGTGCAATTGAAATGAGTAAATGCATGCTCGCATTTAGTCTAGAACTACAAATACCCACAACCACCGCCATTCATTACACAGCGCACACAACGCCTCGGAGAGGTGTTAATCAGTAAATGGAAAATTAAAGTAACTTGCGTTACTTATTTGAAAAAGTAACTCAGATATTTTGTTGTAAATTTAAAAGTAGCGCATTACTTTACTCGTTACTTGAAAAAAGTAATTTGATTTACGTAACCCTCGTTACTCGTAATGCGTTACCCCCAACACGGTTGATTGATTGCAGAATGATGGAACTCGTTTCCTGGTTTTGGTCTACAAAAATGTCATCCCTGCAGCACTCTATATAAGACAAGAGTCTGATGAAAATCACTTTTTTGTAAACCTAAATGTTTTGGAGGAAATGACTCCTTATGTGACCCTGAGGAGTATCATAAATTTTCTATGACGAATATCTAGTATTTTTTTGTTTGTGCTTTTTATTATAAGTTCAGCCACAGCCCACCTGAGATATGAAGCTGTCTTCTCTGCTGTGACTGTACTCATGGTGATCATTTGTGATGAGTCATGCATCTCTCTGTATCTTTATCTCTCAGGGATGTTTGCTAATGCAGAAGGCATATCTCAGCGTGCTCCGGTGAGCTGGTCCGAGAGCGTGATCGCGGCGGCTGTGTGTTTCCCGTATGTGGTCGCGCTGGATGAAAGCTTTGTGACCGTTCACAGCATGTTGGACCAGCAGCTCAAACAGACAATGTCATTCAGAGATGGACACCTTCTGCAGGATTTTGAAGGTAAGAGTGTATTCCCATACATTTAGCATTATTTCACCCTTAGGGCCGGTTCACACAGACCGCATTTTTGCTGGTAAAAACACGAGACCTGGGTGAGTGGAACAAATTGTTTTTTTTACAATTGTTACATGTGCCAGACACTGCAAAAGATGCGAGTTCAAACGGTTAAAGACGTCCATCTAGCGTTATGACGTTACATTGCGTATACGTTACGTTAGGCGTTACATTGAAAAGCTATGGAAAAGTAGTGTAGGGCCATGAAATGGAAAAACGTGGCCCCTTACTCTGTATTCACGGTAGAGATGCGCGGTTGGCGGTTACAGCCGCGGACTCCGCGGATAAACCGCGGATCGGGCGGATGACGTGACGAAAAATAATATTTTAATTCAAATCGGGCGGGTGGCGGGCGGTTGAACCAATCAAATGAAAAATATTATGTATACAGCAATCAGCGGATGGCGGGCGGGTGCGGTTTTGAAAATTGGTCAAAACGTTGGTGCGGATGGATGGCGGACGGATGATGAGTTTTGTGATGCGGTTGCGGATGAAATAATAGCCCATCCGCGCATCTCTAATTCACGGTTAAAGAAGAACGTTGTTTGGAATATTAAAGCAATAGTTCAGACATAAATGAAAATTGTCATCATTTACTCACCCTCAAGTTGTTCCAAACCTGTATGAATTTCTGTCTTCTGTTAAAAAAAAAAAAAGCAAAACAAAAGGAAGAATATGGGTAACCAAACATTTGATGGGCCCCATTGACTGAACTATAGTATGAGGAAATAAATACTATGGAAGTCAATGGGGCCCATCAAATGTTTGGTTACTGACATTCTTCAAAATATCTTCTTTTACAGTATGTTCAGCAGAAGAGAGAAATTCATACAGGTTTGTAACAACTTGAGGGTGAGTAGATAATGGCAAGAATTTTTTTGTTTTTGTGGTGAACTATCCCTTTAAGGTACGTTTACCATGCCTATTTTAAGGGGATAATGATTTCTTCCTTCATAGCACCTCAGAAAAACGTAGTCATGGTAATGACATATTTTAATTGAAGGGCTAAAAGTACAGTCTGTTTAATATGTTGTACTGTTGGTACTGGTGACGTTTAGGTAGTGGTGGAAAGAGTACTAAAAACTGTACTTAAGTAAAAGTATTGCTACTTAAGAAATAATTTACTTGAGTACAAGTAGAAGTACTGGAAAATAATATGACTCAAGTAAGAGTAAATGCGTAGTTTGCTGAAAAACTACTCGCGTTACTACGTTACAAAGTACTTTAGTATATTTTTCTATTTTTATCTAAAATAAGGCGATGTCAGCAATATGGAGCGCAAAACACTCTCATGTAATTTCTGTTTCATTCATACTGGAAGCAAGAGGGCACCCTTATAGGAAACCCCTTATATGGGCATCAGATATCCCTACAGCTGAATAACATGCAGATACAGACAGTCGTTTTGACTAATGAAAAATGAAGACAATAAACACGATTGCAATGATCTGTGTTATTTAAGCCATCTCAGGTATTGTCATAAGAATGATGTATATCTATAATGCAACGCTAATCGACATGGCCTGTATCAGAGTATATATCATTTTTATAAAATTAAATATTTTCTGTCTCACTCTTAAGAAGCAACATGGGACCACTGAAGCAAGTTATTTTAAACACGACTGACGTGTGTTTGTGTATATATAGTGATTTTGGAGCAAAACATTATATTAATCTCATAAATTGTTGTGTTTGACACTATGCTAAGCAAACATATCAGCTATCCCTGTTGCTAAGAGCGATTGTTTCATTACTAATTTTGAAAAGTCCACGTAAGATCATTTTAAGGTTTTTTTTTTTAAAAGGGCAAAAACACAGAAGGGTGAGAGGTCTGATCAAAGAATTGAGGGATTAAAACAGTATGAATAGAAAAGTGCCAGTAAAAAAAATAAAGTGGGGTACGGGTTAATATGTTAAAGGGGTCATATAATGCCATTTTTGTACAAGTTATTATGATTCTTTAGGGTCTAAATGAAAAGTTTGTAATACAAACTATAAAAAAAATTCTCATTAGTATTGCAAGAAAACACTCATTTTACCTGGTCAAAAACAGCTCTGTTTTCAGCACGCTGTTTAAGTGCATGTGTCTTTAAATGATAATGAGCTTTGCTCACCCCGCCCCTCTGTTCTGTGCGTACACAGTTTGTAATAACACAATAACCATAACGCGTTGTTCATTATAAACTTGGGATTATATTTAATTATATTGAGAACGTTGTACATAGAAAACATGCCGTAATGTACCCTGAGTGTAAACCTTAGCCGCATTCATCGTGAAGCATGCAAGCGATTTGCAAAGATTAATATAAAGGTTAATAAAACGTTACATTCACTTCTTCTGGAGGTGCAGCTGGAACACGAATAGTTGGTACCGATCCTTTTTCAGGAGCAGCTTCTTAGCAAAACCAGCTTTATACTGACCCTCGTTTATAAAGCAGTCTGGTGAGAAATGATTTGCGCAAACATGAAAGCATTGACGTTGATCGTGGGGAATATTCCCTTCGAAAACAAAACTCAGCCACTGCGTCTTCAGCGGTTCGGATTTAGGAACATCAAAATGACTGCTGTGTTCATTATTACACCCAAGAACAGAACACCACAATCGCTTAGACGCCATTTTGCTCCAGCGTATCAACAATGTCCGCGTGGACTATGATGACAGCTCGCTCAGGGCGGGTCTGTGTTGAAACGCTGCTGTCAATTAACAATCGTGGGAGGGGCGTCTGACCGTGTGACGTCACACGGTCAGACGGCTCGATTTGAGACGGGAAAACATATAAGGAGATTAAAAAAAGACCACTGGATGGATTTTTATCATTTTATGATGGTTGTGTACAGGCACTGCCAACACACATTTCAGTACAATCAACTTGTAAAAGTGCATGTACCATTATATGACCCCTTTAAATAAAATGTTTTTTTTTCATTCTACCGAAAAGAGCCCACTGTTGCCATAGCAACGAGCTACACTTTTACGTGCATCTGATTGACAGATAATTCATTCATTCTTATTTCACTGCTGTTTCTAATGTTGAGTGTATTCCAGCTTCGTACAAAGTTTGCTTCGTACATTTAGTTTAACTGCATTGTTAAAGAGGTTCAACTGAATTGTGTGTGTGCATTTTAGTCACTTAACTTGCATTAGATTGTTCTTGCTCCATCCATGCAATAACTGCGTCCTTGTATGAGCCGAGTTTTCTATTTACTTCAACTGCTCAGTGCTCTGGTAATATCAATGGTATGAACCATTTCAGTTTAAAATCAGAGCCACATAAAATTTAATCCATAATGTTGCTCATTAGTTATGGCCACAATCTGTCAGAAATAACACACCTCCTGTACTGAAGTAGATTCTACAAAAAAAATATTAAAGGGCACCTATTATGCCCCTTTTCACAAGATGTAAAATAAGTATTTGATGTCCCCAGAGTGTGTATGTGAAATTTTAGTTCAAAATGCCCAACAGATAATTTTTTACAGCATGTTTTAATGGTCACTTTTTGGGGCTGAGAAAAATGCACCGTTTTAGTGTGTGTCCCTTTCAATGTAAATGAGCTGCTGCTGCCGCACAGAGGGCGGAGCCTCATGAGCTCACGCTCAGGACAATCTCATCTGATAATATCAAAACAGAACCTCTCTGTAGTGGTGTTCATTTCGACCCGGAGTCGGACAATAATGCCCACAGAGCCAGAGAATATATGCTGCATGGAGATAGAACAGGTATAGTTTAGTTTAATTACGGTTAAAACTTATTTTTCATCTTGCTTTTATCCACTATTAGTACAAGCCTGTTGTAGCAGACCGTCTCCGAATGATGAGTTTATTATACATCACACAAAAGATGAAGCGTCAGTTTTACTCCAGAAAATCACCGTAAGAGCTGCATAAACAGTATAAGAAGTGCGCATTAAAGTCTTATCCATAAACTCTCTCTCTCCCTTTCATTATCATCAACATACACAGTGAATTACACAAAAACAATCGTTACAACTAACAGTAAATAAATATATACAGACTTTATGCCTTTTCAGTGGGTGCTTAAAAAACTGGTCAACTTTATATCCGTAATACAACTCTGACGAACTGTAATAAAGTGCGCCTTCTCCCTTCCATTACTGCCGTGATCAGTAAGGTTAGGCCTATCGCTATGGGAGACTGTAAGCTGGATCTCGAACAGTTTGTACAGATCCATCTAAAAACGAGAGTAAATGACGACTGTTCACTATGTTCATTCTTACCAGTGTTGGGGGTAATTCATTACAAGTAACTTGAATTACGTAATCAGATTACTTTTTCAAGTAACTAGTAAAGTAACGCATTACTTTTCAAATTTACAACAAAATATCTGAGTTACTTTTTCAAATGAGTAACACAAGTTACTTTGTTTTCCCGTTTATTGACTGCCAGCTCTCTTGTCCCAATGTTGAGACAAATGGAAGTGCTGAGGCGTTGTGTGTAAACATGATGGTTATTGTAGTTCTAGACTAAATGTGAGAAGGCATTTACTCATCTCACTTGCACAAAAAAATTCAACATTCCTTAAAATGAATAAAATCAGTGAAATGCAGAGTAAGAATATTATGCAAACATGCAATAGCCTAACTAGATATGATAAATAAAACATACATTTTTATGCATTTAATCTCACTTTATTGACCAATGTACCTGCTTCTGACCTTTTGATGATTCAGTTAAACCATAAGCAAAAATAACTATAGATTTTTTTTATTGGCAAAGTGTTAAACTTTTTTTCTCCTGCATCTATTCTTCTGTTATCCAGAACAGCTGAAAGGTTTGTTTGACCGGCGTCCTCTACTGTACACGCGTGAATCTGCATTTCCTTCAGCCTGAGGCTTTTATATTTCACTTTTGGTGTGAAAGGGTCTTTACATTTGCCCCAAAAATCTAACTTTTTTTGTAATAAAAAAACTAAAAAACTTTTCTAAAAAAGTAACTAAGTAACGCAATTAGTTTTGTTTTTTTAAAGGGATAGTTCACCCAAAAATGAAAATGCTGTCATCATTTACTCTTCCTCAAGTTGTTCCAAACCTGTATGACTTTCTTCTGCTGAACACAAAAGAAGATATTTTAAAGAAGGTTGGTAATTAAACAGTTGCTGGTCCCCATTGACTTCCATAGTATTTTTTTTTCCTACTATGAAAGTCAATGGGGTCCATCAGTCGTTTGGTTACCGACTTTCTTCAAAATATCTTCTTTTGTGTTCAGCAGAAGAAAGAAAGTCATACAGGTTTGGAACAACTTGAGGAAGAGTAAATGATGACAGCATTTTCATTTTTGGGTGAACTATCCCTTTAAGGGAGTAACGCAATATTGTAATGCATTACTTTTCAAAGTAACTTTCCCCAACACTGATTCTTACAACCAACAATAAAACACCTCAATCGCTAAGGAGACATTCTTGTCTACAGCTGCTCCGGCGTCGAAATAATGGCGGACTGTGTTTAGCTCACTCAGGGCGGGTCTATGCTAAAACTGCAGTGTCAGTCAACAGTTGTGGGTGGGGCTTGTGCAAAAGTATGTCACATTGCCTCGAATCTGAGAACGGGTTGTTCTGAAACAGTGCTTATGATTTATGTTCAAACATACAATTTTGCATAATAGGTGCCCTTTAATTCCCACTAATTAGTCAAATGAATAGATGTAAATGTTTAATCAGTTAGCTTAAAAAAATAAAATAATAATAATACAAAAATAATAATTTCTAATTGAAGATTTCTTCATTGAAATACACATTCATCCAATATTGATTAGCAGATTAGCAAATGAGACTGTCATTCTCAATCTCAGTTGTGATCCGACTGAATCAGTCAGACAACTCATTTCCACACTGAATCTGCTCGCATCTGACTCACTCGGTGAGCGGAGAACTTATTTTTGAAAGCAATGTTAAAGATGAAAATTTGTAAGGTTAGTAAAACTTAATTCAGTACGACTGATTTAATTGTTTATAGAATAACATTTAGTTAAAGATAGAAATCCACAACATAGTTTCAGAACAAACTTCTGTAGGATAAACAGTAAAGAAGCAGCTGAAAAATCTATATAAATAAAGATCACCGGTGTCTTAGTTGGTATTCCTTTAGATTGCTTGTGCTGCAGTCTAGTATTTACAAATATTGATTTCTCTGAAGTGCTGAGGTAAATTTCCCTACAAAGCAGCAGGGAAATTTTCTCCTGTCAAGTCTTGCTAAAGCTTGATAGTGCTTGAATCGGGAGGGCGAAAACCAGACACATTCACATTTAATAAAGCAAGCAGTGCAGAGAATGTAGTGAAGGCAATTTATTTAGGAGCATCTGATATAATGTGTTATGACAAGCTCGGATCAGGTCAGTCACCATACGTCCCGTGTCAAAAACTCATTATTGTGCAGATCACAAGCTTGATTATTTTTCAGCGGTTTAATCACCATCAGTCGTTACATTCTCATGTCTTATGAATGTGCTGTTCTTTATGCCAAAGCATTTATTTCCATGAATGTGGCTTTATTTCCATGGATGTGAAATTGGTGTTTTATGTAAACACATGTTATCCATTTTACGTCCCTCAACGTTCCCCATTGCATTGCAACTCTGTGGAATTAAAGGGTTAGTTCACCCAAAAATGAAAATTACCCCATGATTTACTCACCCTCAAGACATCCTAGGAGTTTATGACATTCTTAGGGTGTGGACATCATAGGATGTGCGAGTAGCGTAAGCTTTGACGCCTCTCGCGGTTCAAACAAACAGGGCTGGGCAACAAACTCAAGCTCCTCCGACATTTCTCTTTAAAAATTCTCGTTTTAGACTTAATTCGTGAATGGTGTTTTGTTTTGCTCTATCCTCTGCACTCCCGCGTTTGTCAATGCGTCATGCGTCAGGTCAAGGGTCACTCTTTCGTCGTAAATCGATGCGTACGGCCGTCTCGTTTTAAATAGGAATATTTTTCTTACACGAACGCATCGCTTCACTTCAGAAGGCCTTTATTAACACCCCAGAGATGTGTGGACCACTTGTAACATGAATGGATGCACTTTGATGGACTTCAAAACATAAATGGCCATTCACTGGCATTATAAAGCTTGGAAGAGCCAGGACATATTTTTTATATAACTCTGATTGTATTCGTCTGAAAGAAGAATGTCATATACACCTAGGATGGCTTGAGGGTGAGTAAATCATGGGCTAATTTTCATTTTTGGGTGAACTATCCCTTTAAGTAGCATTTACAGCGTTCAAGTAGTGTGGTGCTCAAAGAGCAGAACACACAATGAATGTATTTTTGTCAATTTTATAAAAAGCCTCTAATTTCTCAGGTAAGGTGGTGTTGGCCTCATCAAAAGCGGTGTATATGCTGGTGCCTCTCCCTCTGGAGCGTCAGATCCAAGACCTGTTGGCAAGCCATCGAGTCGAGGAAGCCCTGACCCTCACCGAGGCCGCACAGAGAAACATTCCCAAAGAGAAATATCAGGTACGCCGAGCCGTTCTGACTGGTAAGATACAAGAGTATTTCTCTCAATGGAGAAAGGATTTTAATTGATGATTTTCTCTTTTTATGTTGTAGATATTGCACAAAAGAATTCTCCAGCAAGCAGGATTCATCCAATTTGGCCAGCTTCAGTTTTTAGAAGCGAAAGAGCATTTTAGGTGAAGTACATCATTTTGTCATGCAATTAATACTGTTAATTGCTGCTCAGGCCCAGATGTTTCAGAGGATGACTGAATGGAGTTAATTAACGTCTTTGCTAACTGCTTCTTATCCCTCTGTGCACCTGACCCTAATCGCCGTATGCTAATGGATGGAGAACAGAAACTTGTCTAATAGCTGAATAAATAGCTGACGTAAATATCAGTGGATTCACCATGTTGAATTCGGCATGTATTTTAAGTTGCTACATCTGTCATACGGCATGAACTATTAACCCATTTGAATCACAGATTGCAAGTATTACTGTAATATTTCAGATGACAAGGAGAAGATACATCTGGAATAATTCACTATGTAAAAACATAGCCTTATCTTTAAAACCTTATCTTCAAAAACTGAGCAAATGGACAGTTGCCACCAGTGTTATTTTACTATATAGTATTTGTTAACATTTTTAATGAGCTTTTAAATTTAAGTTTGTTTTTGTAATTTTATGATGCACTTTTGTGAATTTTATTATTTTCTTTTTTATATACATTTTTAGTTGTCATTTGTTATGGAAAAAAAAATGTAAAAGATAATTGCAACTTTTTATCTCACAATTCTGGCTTTTTTTCCTCATAATTGCGTGTTTACATCTTGCAATTCCAAAAAACAAATTCTCAGAATTGTGAGATATAAACTTGCAATTGTGACTTTATTGCTCGCAGTTATGAGGTTATATTTCGCAATTCTGACTTTCTCGCAGTTACAAGTTTATATCTCGCAATTATAACCTTTTCTCACAATTAAGAGTTTATATCCCTCAATTTTGACTTATTTTCTCAGAATTGTGAGATATAAAAACATTTAAAAAAATAACTGCTGTGAGTAATGAATTCTGAATTCTGAGGGGAAAAAGTCTGACATTCTTACAAATGCGTGCAATTCTGATATCGTGCATTTTCTTACCTTTTTTATTTTTTTATTCTGTGGTGGAAACAAGCTTCCATACATTGTAGTACTTCAGCTTAAACTTATTTTATTTCATGTAGTTGCCATGGCAACATTTCTAATTTTTGTTTTAAGTGTTTCATCTTATTTTTATTTTATTGCAATTAACAAAAACAATTTTAATACTTTTAGTTTTAATTAACAGTAACAACACAGGATTCCACTGTAGTGTTCATTTTATTTTAATGTGGCTGGAATTGTTTTTTTTTTGTTATAATAATACAGCAAAATAAACTTTAACAAAATAAAAACCTTGTTATAATAATAATAATGTTGCTTTATCTAATGCCCATCACAGGAAGGGACAGCTGGATGTGCGGGAGCTGATCTCTCTTTATCCGCTGCTCCTGCCCGCTTCTTCTTCTTTCACACGTTGCCATCCACCACTTCATGAATTTGCTGACCTGAACCACCTGACGCAGGGGGACCAGGAGAAGGTACAGCGCTTCAAATGTTTTCTCATCAGCTACCTACACGAGGTGCGCAGCAGCGACAGCGCTAATGGTTTCCGTGAAGACGTAGATACGGCGTTGCTAAAGCTGTACGCAGAGACCGGCCACGAGAGTCTTCTGGACTTGCTGGCCTCTGATAACGCCTGTCTTCTGGCAGACAGCGCCCCCTGGCTGGAGAAGCATCACAAGTGGGTACTCGCTTTTGTATTTCTTTGAGTAGCCATTGATAAAGTTTTGATGGTTTATTTTTGCAAGAAAGCTAAGAGTGCAAAAGATGAAGCTTCACGTTTTGTAGTATTTTGGTTGTTGTCTTATAAACCATTATGATGCTTTAATCATCAATGCCCTCTGTCCTTTTATTCACAGCAGTTGTCATGGCAGTACATTACTTTTTTAAAACTTAAATAAATGACCGTGTTTAAATAACTTGCGGCATTCCTTAATGTGTGTGATTTGACTGTTAATGGTGTTTCTGTTTGTTCAGGTATTATGCTCTTGGACTTCTATATCACTACAACGGTCAGGATCCTGCTGCTTTACAGGTGGGATCTAATTGAACATTCTGATTGTGGTGACAAGCTAGGAAAAGTTTGCTGGCAATTTTAAAAGCATTTTCCGAATTAAAATACAATTTAAGCTCTGCTGACATCCTCTTTGGCATTCTGTTGGTTACCACAGAAAAATATTTGGATTCATCCTGCAGTTTGGAAAAAAAAATTGAAGTCTAACAGGCAATTGTTCATTACAACCTGCATATAATAATATTAACAATATATATATATTTTAAGATATATTTATTTCAGTGATGAAAAAGCTGAATTTTCAGCATTGTTACTCCAGTCTTCAGTGTCTGATGATGCTTCAGAAAGCATTCTAAAATGCTGATTTGGTGTTTAAGAAACATTTCTTTTATCTTACATCTATTATTATCAATGTTGAAAATGAATTAGCTGCTAAATATTTTTGCGGAAAACCATAGCCACTTTTCCACCGTCGTACTAAAAGATTCCAAGAAAGGTAAGGAACTGTTACGGTTATATTTCTACTTGAGCTCGGTTTGGCACGGATGGATTACAAAGCGTTCTCAGCCCGGAAATCTCAACTGCGCTAGTAGAATGCGTGTAGTGACATCGCCGCTTAGGATTGGTCACTTGTCTGTTGCCTGACTACCAGTTTCTCTGTAGTCGCCAAGCATGCTATTTGAGTGATGTAAACACAAGTTAATAATAGAAATATCTGATCTTCCTCCATAATGCGGTCGCTATTTGCATCTCATACCTTGTGTAAACTCGTACATCACCAAAGCAACGACTGACGCATCTTTGGGTATTACATTCCAAAGAGCTCCATTATCAACCCTACAGTGGAAAATGAAACCATATCCGTACTGGCTAGGCTGGGCCGGACCGGCACGGAATTGAACCATTAAGCAACGAGATCGATTTGGCCCAACGGTGCAAATGCAGCTACATGAAAAATTATTCTTTTAAGAATAGGAAGTTCAAGGATTATTCACCCAAAAATGACAATTCTGACATAATTGACTCATCCTTAAGTTGTTCCAAACCAGTATGAAGTCTTTTTTTTTTTTTCATACTATGTAAGTCAATGGGACCCATCAACTGCTCTTCTAAATTCTTCAAAATATCTTCTGTGTTCAGCAGAAGAAAGAAATTCATACAGGTTTGAAACAACTTGAGGGTGAGTAAATGAGGATAGAATTTTCATTTTTGGGTGGACTATCCCTTTTAAAACAACAGCATTTATTTGAAATAGAAATCTTTTGTAGCATTACTTTTAATAGATAATTCATACTTGCTGAATAAATGTATTATTATTATTTATTTATTAATTTATTTATTTATTTATTTTTAAATCTTACTGACCCAAAACTTTTGAATGGTAGTGTGTGTGTATATATGTAAATACAACTTAAGTGGCAAATAAAATGAACACATTTGCAGTTTTAATGAGTTGAGTTTGAGTTTTAATGATCACTTTCATGCTATATTTACTTAAATTCACAGACACATGAAAATGCACTACCCATTTGATTAGGCTTTTTCTGTAGATTTTCAAACTGACATTGTGCAGAGTAAATACTTCTGTTAGTCAGGAAGTCTGATGCAGATGTTGACTGAGACTGATATTCTAATGGCCACGTATTGGCCAGTTAATCTTCCTGGATGATGTATCGGTCTATCCAAGTTAATGGTGCGTTCAGGTTCTCCTGGGAAGTTTACAGCAGGTGCGTTCAAGTCACTTTCGTCGGAGTAAGATGGCGGTGTACTTTCTCTTAATTACAAAAAAATGCAGCTCAAGGTTCTTAAACTCTAGTTCTAGAAAATTAAGAACAAAGAAATGTGCATCAGGTGTACTTTGGTTTTTTATGTCTTTAATTAAGTTATGAACCACTGCACACTTTATTGTATATTACATTGTTATATTATAATGCCATCATATTCTGTGCAGGCAATTAGCTTACTTCACTGTAAATGGAAAAGCCTGACAATATCACTGCTAAATACCATTAAATATTATGGTATTACGCAATGTTTCTCACTGACACACCCCCAACTTGATAAATTTGGGGCTTAAAGAAAATCAGACTTCCCACTTGCATTTACGACATTGTGGTGGCGTTCATGTGCGTAAATACGATCTTTACGAGATGACTTGAACTGATATTTAGTTTTTATAAATAGTTTTTAGACTTTATAAGACTGGCGTAATAAAATTGCTTTCCAATCTTCTCTGTCTAAATGTAAAGTAATTACAGTGTTTCAGTTTGTCATGACCAGTTAAAAAGTATCAATAGTAAATAGTGTGTGTGTGTGTTTTTTACCTGGAATATTCATGTTAAGCAAGATGCAGTTCTATTTAAGAACCTTACAATTGGATGTGCTCTCAGGTAATGGATGATTAAGAGTTTTTTTTTATATATATTTTTTTTTATCCTGTCCTGTTGTAGATGTGGGTTAAGATTGTCAATGGAGATCTCCAAGACTCAACACGACCAGATCTGTTTGAATATGTTGTGGATTTTCTTAGTTTCTGCTCCAACCTTGACCTTGTGTGGCGGCATGCAGACTGGGCACTACAGAAAGATCAAAAGGTGTGTACTTCATCCTCATTGTAATGAACTATTTTAGGTGAGAGTTATCTACAGAATATTTTATCGGTTATCTACAGAATATTCTAGAGGGTGTAATTGACTAGCTGTCTCTATCTTTTGGATCACCTACAGATTGGTGTGCAGATCTTCACCAAAAGGCCTACCTCAGAGGAGAAGATGGGGCAGTTAAACCCAAATGATGTGATTGCATATTTGGAGAAACACAGTCAGGCCCTTCTGCTCTACCTGGAACACCTGGTGCTAGAGAAGAAATTGCAGGTAATAGCACCACTGCCAAAGCATTATTGATTCTTTAGTCAAGGGCTGTACCTACTATATGCTAAAAGGTTGCCCAACTCTTTAGGGCTTTTCATGCTAGTTAACCCTGGGTCATTCTAAACCCTGGGTAAATGGAGACCTGGATTATCTTCCTTCGTTTCACATTGCTCATAATTAACCCGGGGTTAACAATTAATCCTGGGTATTTATAAACTGACGTTTCATACTGTACATTCCTAAACTCTGGGTTACTGATTGGATGAATGCCTTTGTAAATAAATAAATACTCTAGCATTGCACATCCTCGGATTACAGTATATATTGTCGACTGAAGTATCAAGTTTATCCTGAATAGGTTTTTCAGACTATAAATGTAAGAATCACTCCAATTCAGTCCAATTGACGTGTTTTTTGTCATCATTTGACATTTTTCCTTTCAAATGCTGAAACTACTGTTTATACAGTGCGCCGTGTTTCCGTGACTGTCCAAAGCACGTGAATATGTGGCACATGAATGGTTGTCTGTTGTTAAGCAACTAGTGTAACATTGTAACTTCGCTGTACTTGTTTGGCACTGCAATGCATGGTAAAAACCACAACGCAGTGCTAATCTTGTTTCGGGGTATAGAACGATGATATCCTGGGGTTAAGTGCAGTATGAAAAAGCTCTTTTGTGTGTTGTGTCTGTTATTACAGAAAGAGAAGTATCACACACATCTGGCCGTGCTGTATGCAGACAAAGTCCTGGGCTTGATATCACGACCATCAGCCAATGAGGAACAACTGTCTGCTGCTCGCCAGAAACTACAACGGTTACTGAAAGAGTCCAATCTCTGCAGAGTCCAGTTACTACTAGGTAGGTACCCAGTAGCTGGATGCCTGTGCCTCTTCTCCAATATACACAAGACTTTTGATCCTTTGATTGCAGTACAAGTAATTGTCCCTTTGTGAAAAGGGCACCGACAGCAGAGGTAAGAGTTGAGCGGATAGGTGTTGATCTATGCATAAAACTCTAGTGATCTTTGGGTTTGCAGATATGTCTTGTTGCATTTTTCTTTCTTTTCAGGTTTTGTGTTACCAATAAATGCTTTGCAATAATGCTGCTAAACACAAACTCTGTGCATTGAGACAGCACAGAGCACATCTAGAATTTCGCTAGATTTGTAATGAGAAACATATTGAAACCATTGGCAATTATACACAGAAACTTAAAGGAACTTGTTTTTACTGTAAAATAATGCATGAAAATAAAGGCAATGGTGATAATAATACAAATAATAATAATACTAATAATATATTTATGCTGATTGGGTTCCAAAAACAATGGTGAATGTAAAATGGACTGACACAATATTAATTGAATTGAATTTAAAAAAGATGAGTGAATGCAAAGTGAACTCATCATATACTGAAATATTTCTCAACTGGTCCTTTTACAAGTATAACTATATGGCAGTAGAGTGTGAGCAAAAGGCATTGATTGTTAGTTTTCCCCACACTATTTCAATGTGATTTTTTTTGTTTGTCTATTCTGATTTTATGTCTTTTAACTGGTGCCATATGAGATTTTTATGAGAGATCATATCGCAGCTGAAATTGAAATCGCAATATATGTGTATGCCTAGTGTTAAGAGCTAAAATATGGTTTGATCTGCTTGTGCTTGTAGGTAAAATTCAGGACTCCGAGCTGCTGCTACTTGAGCGAGCTACACTTCATGGAAAGTTAGAAGAACATGACAAGGCCTTGCACATTCTAGTGCACCAGCTCAAAGACTCGCCTGCGGCTGAGGAATACTGCTCTTGGGCCTCTGCATCTCAGGACCGGTCCTACCGTCAGAAGCTTTTCCACCAACTCTTGAGCGTTTACTTGGACCCGGATTTACCGGGAGGGGCACAAACAATAGCAGCAGTCGACCTGCTTAACCGACATGCTGAGGATTTTGACGCAGTGCATGTGTTAAAGCTCCTTCCAGAGGAGTGGTCTCTACCGTTACTCCGTCCTTTCCTGTGTGGGGCGCTGAGGGCTAGTGTACATGCACGCTGCACTTCCCAGGTTGCAGTGGGGCTGGCCCGGGCACAAAACCTCCAGCTTCAGCATGACAGGGTGAGTTCTCATGAATTTTGTTTGTATGTCAGAGCCTATTGTAGCCTGTCTTGTGGGCAGTGCTTCGACATGTAGCTTTCGAGTAGAGGCTGACATTTTTTCGGGAATCCCGCGGGTCACGGGAATCCCGTGGGATGGGAAACAAAATCACTATTAATCACGGGATTGGGACGGGACAGGAAAAAAATATCAGCGGGAGTGGGCGGGACCGGGAATCGTAATAAAACTATGATACCCAACTTTATACACAAATATACAGTTTATATAAATAAACTGTATATTTAAATTTTGAACTAAATTATATTTGCCCTTTCTCTTTATGCTCTCCTGTTTGCTTTGGTGTGGCTGGTAAAGTGAATGACGTGCTCCACACATGCATGAGACACACGCTTTTCACACGCTCTCACGCCACACATTACATCCATTTTCTCACGCACAGAAAAATCGCAAAGCAAAGAGGGACACGGAGACCGACAGACTAGACAGAGCAGGTTACTTTATGATATAAAAAAATCTCAGCTCTCAGATTCTGTCAATTTTATTACGAAATTCAAACAATAAATACCGTTTTGGCGCTTGTAAATGTTACGTGACAGATCCCTAGCGCACGTTAACCGATCATCTCTACTAGCTAATAGTTAATAAAGAGAATGAACACTGTTGAAAGATACAGTACAACTTACCGAAATGTATTCTCATACATAATATCGATCAATCAGTGTTTTTCATCAGCGTGAAGAGGTCAATAACATAGCTGGAGAACAATTATGTCACATTTACCTCAGGAAAGTCATTTAATGAACATAATATAGGCTATAGCACGTAGTTGGCAAGAAAAAAAATAGCTATAGAGTATTTTGCTAAATATGTGTTCTATATTACATATTTATTATATTTTTATTTGTATCATTAAATAAAGTTGTTATTATAATAATAAAAAAACGCATTATATTTAATTTGAGTTATTTTTAACCTTAAATAATAGCCTACTACCAGCTGATAGGGCTCTCTGTATGTTTACAGCATTAGGTGAGTTGTTGTTTTTTTCTTGAGAAAAAATAACGCCTATCTTGTGTAGCCTACCTAATATTTATCCAAATGAGTCAATATTATATCAAATCACAATAATTGAATTGAATTGAAATAATAAAAAAGCGTAGCTTACCAGAAATTGTACCATGTAAACATTGTAACATGTTGTCACTAAAATGTTAGTGACAATCACAATACACTTATTGTGATGCATTTTTTTTTACTGTAACTGACAGATTCTGGTAAAAAAAACACAACACGGGAGTGGGAGGGAATAGGAGTCATTCTTCTTGGATTGGGACGGGATTGGATGTTTTTTCGTGGGATTGGGACGGGACAGGATTTTTTTTGTGGGAGTGGGACGGGAGAGGTTTGAAAATCCACTCCCGTGTCACCCTCTACTTTCGACATGTCCTGGCTTAGGGACCTTTCTTGATCCTGTCCCCCTCTCTCTCCCACTTCATGTCTTATCAGTTCTCTATACTGGCAAAAACAGTGGGCCGGGCACTTCTATATTTTTACCTGTAGAGTAACCTCAATCGCATGTCTGTCTGTCTCTGTGTCAAATTTCATTTTGATATTTTTGCTGGGCATAAAGTAAAAAAATGTCAGGGTGGTACAACTGTCTAGATTAGTGGTGGACCGATATATCGCCAAGGCCGATATTTGGCATTTTTTAAATATCGGCATCGGCCGATAAGTTTTTCTGATTGGCCGATGTGTTGGAAGCGTTTCCTTTTATATTATTTGAAACAGAAAAGGCAAACAATCAGGCTAAAATACTTTCTCATTTACCGTCAACATTCAGCAAATGTGCATCTACATCATTTAAACAAATCTCTGAATATCTAATGAACATTTAATTTCACAAACCTTGCAGATTTAATCGAATCCAGCTGTGATATCTTGTGAAGTGTGCATTTGATTCAAGAAGTTGCCATCTAAAGTATAAGAATGTTTATTTTAAAGATTTGTTTTCTAATTTATTTCTAATTTATTAAATATTGATTATAATAAATATAAAGTGTGTGTGTGTGTACATATAATATAATATAATATAATATAATATAATATAATATAATATACTATTATGGGGGACATAAAAAGAATGAAATTATTGAAAATAGAACCTAAATAGTAGTCTGACAATCTTTTATTATTATTTTTTGGGGGGAAAACATAAATGAAGCTTGACTATTTCGACAATATTTGTTTGACAAATCAAAGTCATATGGTAAAGTCAAGGTCAATAAGTTGTCATAAAAAGGTAAGATTATTATCATATAAGCGAGGCAAAATTAGTTCAGGTTGCAAAAAAAGTCATGCAGTGTGAATTTAATAATTCATGATATTTGTATGAAATAAGTAAATGTGTAAAACTTTTTAAAATGATTGGTCTGTGTACTCTATACACTACTGTTCAAAAGTTCGGGGTCTTCAGTGTCACACGATCCTTCTGAAATCATTCTAATATGCTGATTTGATGCTTGAGAAACATTTTTTGCTATTATCAATTATGAAAACAGCTGCAAAAAATTGTGGAAATGGATTGGACTTTTTCAGGACTTTTTGATGAATAGAAAGTTCAAAAGAACAGCATTTATTTGAAATAGAAATCTTTTGTAACACTGTAAATGTCTTTCCTGTCACTTTTGGTAAATGTAATGCCGATCCCAAACTTTTGAACAGTAGATTTATTTTGTTTTATTTTAGTGTATACATTTTTTGTTTATCAAAACCAAATGAAATCAACATAACGTTTTTATATATATCCACTTGACCACTACAGTGCATGTCATTGACCCACTAACCACTGCATTCTGTGTTGCACAGCTGAAGTATCGAGGCGGCCCAATATTAGTGTCTGAAAAGAAGGGATGCCAGCTGTGCCACAACACCTTCAGCGAGCCAGACTGCGCCTGCTTGCCTGGCGGAACGCCGGTCCACATTCACTGTGTGGCCAAGAAAGCCCTGGACTTGCCAAAGCGCCAACATGAAAATGCCCACCGCAGCAATCACACATGAAGCTGATCTGTGGGGCAAGCGACAAATTCTGGCGTTACTCCTGTACTGCACACATGAGAAGGCTGAGTGCATAGGGCAACCGTTCAGAGCCCTCGCAAGAGCAGGAACTGCTTTCCCTGTGTGTGAGGGAGTCAGTCAACAAATAAGTGTTTGGGAGTTTGAGATACTATTTATTCCATACACACAACACTGACAATGAATATGAACTTTTTAATCAACGTCAAACTAACCCCCCCCCCCCACTGGTTGATCTTTTTAGCATTGCCTTATGACTGGTCCAGTGGCTGTCTTGAAATATTTAGCTTTTAAGTGGGTGGTATCCATGTTAACTATTATTTGCAAACTGTTTGAGGTCAAAATGCTAGTGTCTTGACTATCTGTTCCCTGTGGGCAGACTCATCAAAAATTGGTTTATGCGATTCGGCCGATCAATAGTTTTCATTAAACAAACACCAAAGTCACTTGCTCTGTTCTCAGAGAGTGACAGGTTATAGCCTTAAGTGATTGCATCATGATTCTTTTAATATAAGGGAGAAATGCTTAAAAAGAAAACAAATTATTTTCATAATGTCATCATGAATATGTTTTGTGGTCATCATCGCTCTTTTAAACCATTTAATAGTAATTTTCTGAGATAAAAAGGGAAGATTTTCCAGAATTTCCATGTTCATCTTCTGGCTACAGTCCGATCTGGGTAACTTCAAAGTTACATCAGTGTTATGTAAAATTCTGCAATGAAAGTCTATGATTAATTAGTACAACCCAAGAAAAATATTATTGTGTCTCTCTCTCATCTCTTTCCCATGGTTGATTTGGCTGGATATTTCCCTTTAAAGACAATTTTAAGATACAAAGTGATATTTAGTTAAAACAAATGGTTGCCATATCAAACAAACCAATGGGCTCAGGCTGTGCTGTGTTTGTGTACATGCTATAGCTAAATGCTAAAGTTGCTTATAACATCCAAAATGTTTGTTTCTCATATGCATGTGGTGATGTGGATGTGAGTCCTCATGTCTTAATGCTAAGCTGTGATTTTAAAGATCAAAACATATTTTAACATGATCAATTACATTTGTGTTTTTTGGTGAAGCACAGTAGTAGCAATGGCTGCAGGGGTTTTTGCCTGAGAATAATCTGTAACCTCAATATTTGAATAAGTATCTGAAATGTTTTCTCTGTAAAAGTGAAAATAGTGGGATTTTAAAGGCAGAATAAGTGAATGGGAAAAAAGCACAGAAGAAACACTGCTTACTACTAAATAAATACTAAAAATGTCCTCGGCTATAACCAGGGAACGGTAGGATGACTGGTTCCCTTGATGTTTTTTTACAGAAACGGTTTAGCAAGTGAAAATATAAAATTTATTATAGTGATCATTGGCTGCAAGGATAATGGTAAATTGTATCCAAACAAATTTGTCACACAGTTAAATTATTTAAATACTATTGTACACAATCTTGGGTGGTGGATCCAGCACAAGTTCCACACTTGAAATGCCGGTGTAGGAAAGTTTATGTGTGCTATTTAGCCATTGCTTTGATTTGCTGATGCATTTCTCCCAGAAAAAGTTCCATTCGTCAAACGTGCAACCAAATTTTTCCTTCTGTCTGAAGTGAGACTGTAAACTTTTCAGCTTGAGCAACAATGGAAATCCTCTACATCTCTTTACGTCCACTTTAAGTATTTTATGGATACATGGATACTGGTGTGTACATACTGTATTAATAACTGTTTGTTGCTTTGTAAATCAATGCCGGTGTGGGTGGAATGTACAAAATGTAAAGACGTCCATTTTAATAAACGATTATGCCTACATGAATAGAGCACACTGTTTAGGATGATGTACTTCATGGAAAAAGACTAACAGAAAGACAGAAGAGCCAAATGGCTTGACCTGTTCCATTTGTTTTCTTGTGTTTATCAATCCAACATCTTTGCAGGAGCATCATATGACTGAGAGATGCTGCAGCCTGAGGAATGGGGAAAAAAGGAAAAATCAATGCATAAAGTTCATCAAGTATGATTCATATGGTTCGATTAGGGTCCAATTACTGCTTATTAATAGTAAGTTAGATTAAATTTAGGTATTGGGTAGGATTAAGGAATGTAGAATATGGTCATTCAGAATAAGGCATTAATATGTGCTTTATAAGTACTATTAAACAGCCAGTATCTTACTACATGCATGCTAATCAGCAACTAGTTAATAATGAGAATTGGACCCTAAACTAAAGCGTTACCATATATATATATATATATATAGGCTAAATATGGACAAAAGTATTGGGACACACCCCTTAATTCTTGAAATCGGGTGTATAAAATCAACACTAATTCCATAGCTGAAGCGTTCCAAACTTCCACTGGCATTAATATCAGCTCAAAAACTGTGCGGCGGGCTTCATGGAATGGCATGCAAACCTCACATAACCAAGTACAATGCCAAGCGTAAAGCATGCCACCACTGGACTCCGGAAATGAGGAATGACGAATCACGTTCCTCTGTTTGGCAGTTTGATGGGTGAGTCTGGGTTTTGCGGATGCCAGAAGAACGTTGCCTGCCTGACTGCATTGTGCCAACTGTAAAGTTTGTATAGTATAATGGTAGCTATGAAGTTGTTTATCAGGGTGGCCCAGCCCAGCCCAACCCCTGATAAACAACCTCATACCATTTTACATGTACAAACTTTACATTTGGCATATTTCCAGTGAAGGGAAATCTTAATGCTTCAGCATACCAAGATAATTTTGGACAATGCTTCCAGCTTTGTGGGAACAGTTTGGGGAAGGTCCTTTTCTATTTCAGCATGACTGTGCCTCAGTGTAAAAATAAGGTCCATAGAGACATGGTTGGATGAGTTTGGTGTGAAAGAACTTGACTGGCCCACACAGAGCCCTGAACTCAACCTCATATAAACCTTTGGGATAAACTGGAATGGTAAATGCGACCCAGGCCGCCTTATCCAGCATCGATGCCTGACCTCACAAATGTTTTACTGGATGAATGGGCAAAAATTCCCACAGAAACGCCCCAAAGTATTTTCACCCATGATCACACATTTCTGTCTTCTCTCAACCAAAAACACCACTGGAGTCAGAGAGCCAAACTTGCGATTTAAGTAGGCCCTACGCACTTTCAAATGGTTAAAAGGTCATGATACAGAGAGTTTTTCATGCCAACTCACTGGCTTCTTACTGCTGTCATGGTTACAGGGCAGTGGTTCATGTTTCTCAATATTTGCACTTGTTCTTCTGTTCTAGGACTATCAGTTTAAAGCTTTGGCAGACACTGACCAGTAGCCGTCATGTATCTATATTTTCTATTAAAGGTGAGTGAATTTTTATTTTATTTTTTTAATGTTTTTTTTTTTATTACAAAACTAAATCAATAAAACTAGCTCTGAAAATACTGAATGTCTAGCGAACTAAAGCCCAAATAGCTACATTAGTGCAATATAGTAACATTAATGTGCAAAGAATTTATATGGAGAAAATGAAAAAGCTCTATTATGTGAATAATTATATACAGTGAAACCTAACTGTGCAAATATTTGTGGCCTCCTTTCAACACGATTTTGCCAAGACAGACATGTTCCTGTATCAATGTGGTTGATCTTGGAACAGCATTCCTGTCCGAAAATGTGGTACTAATCCTATCTCTACCCCTAAAATCAGAGGGACATGATAGATAAATAAGAATGGTGCAGAAGCCCTTAAACCTTTTTTTTTTTTTTTTTTTTTTTATAAATCTGAAAACAGCAAGACGCATAACTAACGACCCTGTCAAAAGTGAATTAATTTCAAAAGCAGATTTTGGCTGCCCTCTTGTGGTAATTAGAAGCATTACAATCTAATCTCACAGCTGGGTTCATTTTTGAAAAAATAACCTGGGAATATTCACGTATGAAAAAAATAGTTTATTGAAAGATGTTTACCAACATTAATATACACAATCACACACAGAAAAGAACAATTAAATGTCAGCAACAGAAAGGTTTCCTTTCAGCTCACAGATGTCCAACAGCGATACGTTTTGTCAATTTTAACTGATGAAAGCAATAGGGCTGGTTTATATCTGTGATCAGCAGAGTACATTTGTCCACGGAAAAACCCAATGATCCAGTGAAAGAGAGAAATTGTGTCCTCTCTCAGGTTTCCAGTCCTGCCTTGCCCCTTTCCTGTTCAGCGCTTTTTCCATGTGAACTTTCTCCGGGCTCCTTCCTGCCCTGGTTTCTTCCTCTCCTTGATCCTGGGATCAGCGGTCAGCAGGCCAGCTGTTTTGGGTAATCAGAGAAAACAGATGATGACAAAGTTTTCTACTACTTCAAGTCTACTAACAGCATCTGTGACATGACTACCAGAGAAAAGAGATATTAGATGTAAAGATTGCAAGTTATTATTTTTCACTATCGGAAACTTGTCAAAATATTGGACCTGTGCTTAGGCCTTGCAGAGCAAGTGCAGTTAAAGGGATAGTTCCCCCAAAAATGAAAATTCTGTCATCATTTGCTCACCTTCACATTGTTCCAAACCTGTATTAGTTTGTTTCTTCTGTTAAACAAAAAAGAAGATATTTTGAAGAATGTCGGTAACTAGACAGTTGACGGTAGCCATTGACTTCCATAGTATTTTTTCCGTCAACTGTTTGATTACCAAAATTCTTTAAAATATCTTCTGTTGTGTTCAACAGAAGAAACTCATACAGGTTTCGAACAACTTGAGGGTAAGTAATGACAATTTTTATTTTATTTTGAGTGAACCATCCCTTTAATATACCTGCCAATGTCATTAATATTAAACTAAACTAAATATTAACAAGAATAATAACCCACCCCCAAATTATTGGTAAAAAAACCAAGACCCCATCTGGCAAGACCCCCAAAATAATGACTAATATTACTACTTATTAAAATATATGTTCTGCCCTTTTCTATGGTTTGCCACACTGATGTTATGGGCTTCTTGTCACACACCTTGCCTCATCTTTTCCACTTGTCCCTCAGACACAAAGCTAAGCAGCGCCCGTGAGATGGCCAATCGTAGAGCTCCAGCCTGAGCCGAGTGACCACTGCCCTCCACACTGCCCTCGATGTCAAACCGGCCCAGCATGCCCACAAAGTGCAGAGGAAACAACAGCTGCTCCCTGAGAGAAAGAAACGAGTAAAAGGCAGAATTAAGAACGTCTCTCTCAACTGGACTACTCAAGCTTTCAACATCTGTATGAATGACACCCCTGCAAATCCCCCATTGAGGACCGTATCCTCATATTTAGACAAAGCGATAATCCTGCCACCGTAAGAACTATTGAGAGGACGCGACGCAAGCGCGTGCGCTCGCCTGCAGGACGGCCCACAGTGCTGACACAGAGCAACGCTCCCCTCCCGCTCCAATTAGGTCTGTGTGAAGCGGACGGAGTGATAAGGGCGGGCAGCCGGTCTCCGGCTCACTCATCTGTGTAATTAACTTTTCAACCACATTAAAAAAAAACTCAACACACTCACCACGCACCCTGGACCACAAATGCTGGATTTGAGCATTTTTGGCACGGGTCTCATTTATGGCATACTAACTAGAGTAAAAACAAATATTCAAGCTCTTGATATGCTAAAAGGATCTTTTCATAAAGATGCGATGCATAACTGAGGCACACACACCTGTCTTGTAGTATGGGAAAGTGGCGGAGGTAGTTCTTGCCGTTGATTGTGACGTTCCCAGAGCCGCTGTCTCTGAGGGTGATGCTGGCTTTGGCTGACTTCCTTCTGCCTGTGGGAAGGAGAGAGAGAGAGAGAGACTTAGCTGGAGTGATGTGGGAATTAAGTGAGTGTGTACAGAAGAAACGGAGAGAGTTTTATGCGAGAATTAACTGAGACAAGCGGAAACCTTGCAGAATAGAAATTCTTTATCTCTCTGATTTTACTCGCAGGATCACAAGACTTGAAGGAATAGCTCTTCCAAAAATGAAAATTCTGTCATAATTTACTGTCGCTCATGTTGTGAGGAACAGATAAGAATCAACAGCTCTGCTGTAGCTCTCAAATCTCATTTTTATTATAGTTAAACTAAAGAAAAAAAACTGTTACATGAAATAAAATAAATGTTAACTTGTTAAATAAAATATGAAAACCTTTTTTCAATTAATTTCAGCTATTTGCCAAGGCAACATTTCTTATTTTAATTTAGTTTAACTTGATGTACTAAAATAACAACTAAAACTGAAATTAAAAATGAATAAATCTACACAACTACTAAAAATGACAAATATAAAATGACTTTTAAAATTAATAATTAAATGGACAATATAAAAACAAAAACTAATTTAAAATATTATTAAAAACTATTATAGTACATCATTGATGCTAAAATTGTATTATCATACACGGTCACAATACACACACAGAAACAAATGGTGTTTTTCAAACCTGACAATGTATCTTAACACACCATTGAAATAAAGCTAAAATAATAAAACATAATATAAAATAAAATATAAATATTAACTGAGTTAGCAGCAATTAACTGAAAAAGTTTAAGTTGAAGTATTAAATGACAAAATCTGAAATGAAAATAAAATTAGAAAAAAATTAGAAAAATGACAAAAGCACATAAAAAACTAAAACTGAAAATAAAAAAATAAAAGCTACTTAAATGAAAAAAGTGTTAATACCATTTTAAAAAAATTACAAATTACAATATAATGGGTTATTTAAGGATTTGCAAACTAATACTGCACATGGGTTGAATGACAATTTAATATTTAAATATTAAACTTTCAATTTACAATGGTTCAGAACCCACCCAGCCCACCACAATATTATAGTAATTGATTAATGTTTGTCCTGTGAATAATATTGTGCGATAGCAGTATATTTTTGTCCTAAACTCTTCACGCTCACACATTTTTCATGTGTCTCAATTTATTTGGAGAACTCATATAATGCACTATTGCACCAGAGAGACATAAAAACGGCATTTTGAATCAATATTCTCATAAATTCCCTTCTATAAATGGCTATCGTTGCTATTGAAAGTGCAGAATAAATGCAAATAATCACAATCAGATTCAGAATTATTATCAGGCCGTACACATTTGATTACAGAGTTGAGATCTGAGAGTTACAGTAGACGGTCAGTAGAGTTGGAAAAAGGCTTTTTTTGTTCGCAAAATCGAATAATCTAAATACCTAATATTTTAACCACAACATATTTGATCAGCCTGTGTATTTGAGATGTGGGTATTACGTCGTACCATCAGCGACGCTGAAAGCGACACCCTGCGGGTCGTACTGTATCACAGGAATCTCTTGTTTACTGGACTGAACCTCCAGCTGTCTGCGAAACTTCAGCACGAACTCCTCCTCCAGAGAGCAGTAGGGCATAGACAACAACTTCTCCATCAGCTGGATCAACCGCGTGTACTACACAAAAGAACAGAATTCACTTAGTTCGCCAACAGCACCCTCTTGTGTTTTCATCCTGAAATACACACTTTATCAGTTCTTACGTCTTGATCTGAAACGTTCTCAACCAGATGCTCCTCCATTTCCTCTTTTAACAGCCACCTGCTCCCAGTCAGCATTCTGAGAGGAAACAAACACAGTTTAGCCATTCAAATCATCATTTTGAGGAAAGAACGAAAATTCTCTAGCTTACTTTCGGATCTAGACGTACTGGCATTGTATGTTACAAATATTGTTGGCTTTTTGACCAATTGCTTTTGATAAAACTTCTGCTAAACGCATAAAAGTAAATGTTTTTCTTGCAGGAAGTTTTGAAGTTCTCACATTTGTTTGGTGTCTGACGTAAATAGACCTTTATTTCTCATCTTGTCCTGATGTCTCTCAATGGCCAGAATCTTCTCATACAGATCCTAGAATGGCAAGAGAAATGGAAAGTGGTCAGTTTTAAAGCTATTTCTGTAAGAGCAGAAATAACACACACACAAAAAAAAGATGCAAGAATCATGAGCGTGGTCTCTGTTGACTAATAAGTCAATGAATACAACGAATGAAGGACGAGGTATTCTTCATAGATATTCAGGGATCCCTCAAAAGAAAAGATGCAGTGAAGCAAAAGCAGGGATTTGAAAATCCCCCCCGACACACACACACACACAGTCTCTATTATGAAGGCAGATCTCATCTCTCTCTCCGGCTCTGGCTGAATTTAATTGTGTGTGTGTGTGGAGGGAAAATTGAATTGGGGAGCACTTGGGCCGTAACCCCCCACACTTTCTCTCTCCTTTCTAACACACACACACTCACTCGCACGTCCTCTTGACAGGAGAATCTGCCATGCGGAGCAGGATGGCATCCTCGGGCACACTTGTCTAAATTGGCATCGCGCCCATGAGCCTGGAGTGCCCGTCAGGCGTGGTGGTGCTGGAGCAGGGGTCTGACGCGGGGCCCGGCGCTGGCATGCAGCTCACGTCGCCACCTTCCTCACGCCTGTGCGAGAATTCATTTCCCCCTCAATTATCCCACAGCTGTTTGTTTAATTCGGTCCTGATAGAGTGCGTATAATCCACCGCTACTCGCCAAAAAAGCAAACATCGGGCAAAAACCAATTTTCAGCACAAAAAAGGAGGAGTAATAGAAAAGAAAGGGGGGAGGGAGGAAAAAAGCTGGGGGAATGCACGTTACACGTTCGTGATCACAGCGCCATAACGAATCCAGAGAAATTCAAATGCCTTTAGGAGGGGAGAGAGGCTCCTTGGTCTCAGCTTTTAATATGAACTTTCACTGTTGCCTTTTGGTTGGCCGGGGCTCCTTGTATTCAACAAATCATGGTTAAATTGTACAGACTTGCTCCTCCCAAAGCGCACATGGGATTTTTTGTTGAAGGTTAAGTCGAAAATACAGTATAATGAGCACAAGATCAAAGTTGAAGGGCCTGCGGTTAAAAGCAGGAAGTACTAACATCATGAGCCCGTGTTTTATGACCTTGCTTGTGCTTTTTTTGTGAATAATTTTTGGTATAAATAGTATAAATGTGTCAGATGGACGTCTTTGCCATTGCCAGTCAGTCCACTCTACAGCCATCTTGGTAAAGCACATGGGTAGCTATTGCTAATGCCTGAAATTAAGTTTAAATAATATATTTCATTTATAAATATGACACAGTTTTGTGTCAAAAGTGGTGATTCTTTATCTTAAATTATGCAAAAATAAAATAATGTTTAGGCTAGTCCAGCTAATGCACATTTAAGAATAAACACACAGGCAATGCCTCTATGAAAAGGTGACAGGCTTTTTAAACTGTAAAGCAGGACTATAGTGTTCAAAAATAAGAACTGTAGGCCCGGGATGTGTGTGAGGGATTTTTAGGCCAGTTGATAAACGCAAGAAAAACTGTCAGAGTCTAAATTGTCACTACATATTAAACTTATTGATCTTTTACTGATATGTTCATGCTTTGCAAACTTAAACACTTGGTTTTCTGTGATGCATTGAATGTTGTTGTTAATTCAATGCGGAGTTAAACTCACCAAAGTAACATGATAGCTGACTAACAAACTTTTTTCTTCAAATTGTGAGAATGACTAATCTGTTTTGGAGCCACCAGAAAATATATATTCTATAAATGTCCCTCTTGGGGTCGGTAAGATTTTTTGTGTTTTTAAAAAAGTCTCTTGCTCAACAAGACTGCAATTATTTGACAGTATTATAGAGAAATATTATTACAATTTATGTATGTATATATGAAGAGTTCAGATGCAAAAGCCTCTAAGTGCCATCTGAAATTTTCTTCTAGAATGATCATTTTTATCAAGCTCGTATATTTAAGTTCAATAATTTCACTTAAATGACAATTCATAGGTAATTTTCATTGCCATTGAAGTGAAATTACTGAACTTAAATATACGAGCTTGATAAAAATGATCATTCTAGAAGAAAATTTCAGATTGCACTTAGAGGCTTTCGCATCTGAACTCTTCATACATACATATACATACATATATATATATATATATATATATATATATATATATATATATATATATATATATATATATATATATATATATATATATATGTATGAAGAGTTCAGATGCGAAAGCCTCTATATATATATGGAGTACATCATGAATCCATTTTCCAAACCGTGTTTTTGTCTTATCCTGAATCACTACGTTACACCTATAATAACTTTATATTGGGACTATTTTAGACTGGTTTGGGTTGTACCACTGCGAAGTTAGCCCAGTACCTAACTCGTCATAGACATAAACAGAGAGAAGTAGCTCTGGCTAAAATGAACTGCACATGCAGTTCTGTTCATTAACCACTAGAGCGCCAAAAGATACAGACTGCAGCTTTAAAATTACTTTTCTATTTTAATATATTTTACACCAGTTATTAGTCACACAATCCTTCATTTATCATTTTAATATGCTGCTTTGTTGTTTAAGTTTAATTTATTATTATTACAGCAGAAAACTGCTTAATATTGTTGTGGAAACCGTGAAACATTTTTTTCAGGATTATTTTATAAAAGTTATAAAGAACAGTTATAAAGATTCTCATTTTGATGAACTGAAATCGATTCTTAAATCCCAAAAATAGGAGCTTTTATAGTCTATGCTGTTTTACATTGATGAATGAACAAAACATTGTAGCATTCCTCCCATGCCAATAAATCACAATAAGCTTTGTGCTTTAGTTACTTTTGATACTAAGTCTCAGCTTTCAAATTTAGTCATTTTTATTTAATTTAAACAATAAATACCGTTTTGGTACTATTTAATGTGGTGTGAGTCGTGACAGATCGCTGTAGCGCCTCAGTTCAAGCACACGTGAACCAATCATCTCTTCCGCTTTACTACAAGTTACTGCGGTCAGTAATTGTTTGTTTGTATTTTACTTAATCTGTTTTTCAATATTTAATGTTTGAATAAATGCGTCATGTTTTTTTATGACAGCCACCATCTAAATGTTTATAGCCATTTCAAGAAAGGATGTCATTAAATTTTAACATTGTTATTATATGTGTGTATATGTGTAATTTAAATCTAAGTATAGCCTACACAAATCAGTTCATTTTAAGCTTTAATTTTATAGTCACGTACCAACTGGGGTTCCGTGAATAATACAGCATTGGTTGAGAGATATTTTTTTTTAGTAAATTTGCATTGAACTTTACCTGATAAATACCCCAATTAATCGATATCGAATTGAATCAGAATTTCATCAAAATCTAATCGAATTATGAAATTTGTGTCAATATCCTGCCCTAGTCTTTACTGTCACTTTAGATCAATTTAATATATCCGTAATAATAGGGTATTAATGAAAAATAATAACTTTCCATTGTAGCTACTTCCAGTCAACATTTTAAATAAAAGTAAAATACATAAACAACATTTTTAAATACATTTACTTTAAAATAAAATTATTTTATTATTAAATACATTTTTAATTTATTTATTCTGACACAAAACATAAATCAAATTTAAATATATGTGAATGGGGACAGAGGAAACATGGGCAAGCAAGTAAAAATCCCAGTAAAACTCACACCTCCCAACCCATTTAAAATCTATCACCTCCCAAACCAAAAAAAAAAAAAAAAAAAAAAAAAAAGGCCCTATCTTAGTTTAGGAACTTTAAACATGAAATCGTTAATTTTATGCAATAAAAAGGGTCACGCAATTAATGCGTTTTAATAAATGACCACTGCCGTACTAGAATACTTAGTTGAATCGATTGTGCAAGTGGCTTACTTTGATAGCTGTAAATTCTCCTGATATATTAGCTACAGAATATAGGTCTCCTTAGTAAATGTCCATATTTACCATCTGTGTACTATCTGAAGAGTTTGGATGCGTTTTGCTTCCTTTTTCTCAGGCTATAAAAATATTGCTGTCTGCAGGAAGGGGAGTTGTACATTATTTTCTGCACACTGCAGGGTTTCTGAACGCAGAGCACCTCTGTGCGATTCGAAGCTGAATGAGAGAGAGATTTGGCATACCTATTTAAATTAGCAGCAGGGGTCCCAGCCACTGCAGGGCAAAGGGGAGGATGAGGGGCTTGGGCGCACCGAGGACAATGGCGCATTAGTCAACTCGCACACACACACAAACTCCTTACTGCTACTGTGAGGCGTCGTAGCCCAAGGTCGAGTCCAGAGATGAATGGTAGAGAAGGGAAAAATAAGCTAAAACAAACAAACTTTGAAAAGGAATTAGCCGTGGTGACAAAGAGCCGGTTAACGCAGGAGGCTCTCTGGGGCTCTTCCCATCGCAGTAAAACCCCTGAGGCTGATGTGCACACACACCTACACACAAAGAACAGCACGTGTGCACATATACACACTTGCAAGCACACCTAATATCACAAAGCCCTGGCGTGCCTAGTGAAGTGTGTGATGCTCCCTGTTGTAAATGGGATTTAGGAAGGAGAAAGAGCTCCGTCACACTCATCTTCCTAAACTCTCATTCCTCTTCTTACAAATCCAAACCTGCCACTTGCATTTTCTTAATAATTCCAATCTCTGATGTATACTGGTTTGTTTTAACAACAACCATTCTATTTCATTTGATTTAGCACACTAAGAGTAAAATGTCAAACAAAGCCTCGCTCTTTCTGCAGAGGGGCTGTTCCCCCATCACCCCATCCAGGCCCTTTTTAGGGGATCACGATCACCTCTCTCTGTCTGTGCCCCTCCTTCTATCCCACCTCTCTGTGATGTGCCCCACCCCCACACCCCGTCTGTGCCACTCCCTTCAGTCATAGACCAGACAAAGCAGAAACTCTTCCAAAACCATTTCAAGACAACAAAATTTAAATTTTGTCTGATACCAATAAATTTAGTGATGAACTTTTTCAGAAATGCCCAAAACAAGAAGTAAAAAAAAAAAAAAAAAAAAAAAAAAAAAAAAAGTCTCTATCCCCGCCAGCGTTTTCGAAAAAAGTTGCCAGCCAGCGCCAGCATTTTTGATCATTTTCACAAAAGTTTCATTGCCCCCAAAATATTTTGCTGTATGAATATCTGAACATGCAATATTTCAAAAGAAAGAACAGACTCGCAGCTTTAAAAAAAAAAAAAAAAAAAAAATTATTCTAGCTTCATGCATTCCTTTATCAACACTTGAATGTGGGTAAGTTTCATAAAACTAGCAACATTTTGAGCAAAAAGTGGAGAAATTCAAAGACCGATCGAATTCAGAACGATCATCAAAACATAGATGGAGTCCATCAACACCCCCAAAGCTTGCCCAGTCCTATACCTTATCCTTGGTCGACATTTCATTTGGTAACATTAGTTTAGATTTATATGCCGTTTAATGTTGATGATTGTGTTATTTTACATTTGCATATGCTATCGCTTGTTTCTGCTGCTTCTTCGTCTGTGTTTTGAACAGGAGATCGAGTACACTTTTAGAAGATGCGTAATAGCACCCCCTAAGCACAGAAAGCCGTACATTTCCGTCAATGTGTTGAACGTAGCATGACTAAACCGAAAAACTGGTCTCATCGCATCCGCTATTTAGAAAAGTGTTAAAAGCAGTTTGAACTGACGCCGATATCTATGGACATTATATATATTGTTGGATTACATTTTTATTACATGTTTAATTTAGTTTTTCCACTGCAATAGTATCTAAACTGATAAAATTTAGTAGACTGATTTCAGGTGATTATTGAGTCTCCAGCAAGAGTCTCCATTCCTGCCAGACCTGTTTTCTCTATTGTGTTTTAAATGAGTCAGATCACTTGATTCTCACCTTTCGGAGCCCAGACGTTGAATAGTTAGGTTGAATGACTTTCACTGAGAATCTCACCTTTTGTTCTGCAAATGGCTTTCGGACCCAAATGGCTCTTGGAGCCTTATGCTGATTGAATTAGGATAGGCCAGACCCTCACAGTCTAGGGTGTTACCTTAACCTGTATAATCATTTACATGCTTTGTTTGAATTTGTCTCCACCTCCAAAAGTCCCTCCCCCTTGGAAGGTATATAACTGTAAATGTATAATGTTTGAGTTAGATCATGTTGGAAGTTTCTACAGCCGCGTACAGCGGAGTTCTCAATAAAGAATAACTTCTGTTGAACGTGATCCCGACTGTCTCACTGGTCTCTGCTTCGAACAAAGAAAACTTTACAACAATATATATACACTCACCTAAAGAATTATTAGGAACACCATACTAATACTGTGTTTGACCCCCTTTCGCCTTCAGAACTGCCTTAATTCTACGTGGCATTGATTCAACAAGGTGCTGAAAGCATTCTTTAGAAATGTTGGCCCATATTGATAGGATAGCATCTTGCAGTTGATGGAGATTTGTGGGATGCACATCCAGGGCACGAAGCTCCCGTTCCACCACATCCCAAAGATGCTCTATTGGGTTGAGATCTGGTGACTTTGGGGGCCATTTTAGTACAGTGAACTCATTGTCATGTTCAAGAAACCAATTTGAAATGATTCGAGCTTTGTGAGATGGTGCATTATCCTGCTGGAAGTAGCCATCAGAGGATGGGTACATGGTGGTCATAAAGGGATGGACATGGTCAGAAACAATGCTCAGGTAGGCCGTGGCATTTAAACGATGCCCAATTGGCACTAAGGGGCCTAAAGTGTGCCAAGAAAACATCCCCCACACCATTACACCACCACCACCAGCCTGCACAGTGGTAACAAGGCATGATGGATCCATGTTCTCATTCTGTTTACGCCAAATTCTGACTCTACCATCTGAATGTCTCAACAGAAATCGAGACTCATCAGACCAGGCAACATTTTTCCAGTCTTCAACTGTCCAATTCTGGTGAGCTCGAGCAAATTGTAGCCTCTTTTTCCTATTTGTAGTTGAGATGAGTGGTACCCGGTGGGGTCTTCTGCTGTTGTAGACCATCCGCCTCAAGGTTGTGCGTGTTGTGGCTTCACAAATGCTTTGCTGCATACCTCGGTTGTAACGAGTGGTTATTTCAGTCAAAGTTGCTCTTCTATCAACTTGAATCAGTCGGCCCATTCTCCTCTGACCTCTAGCATCAACAAGGCATTTTCGCCCACAGGACTGCCGCATACTGGATGTTTTTCCCTTTTCACACCATTCTTTGTAAACCCTAGAAATGGTTGTGCGTGAAAATCCCAGTAACTGAGCAGATTGTGAAATACTCAGACAAGCACGTCTGGCACCAACAACCATGCCACGCTCAAAATTGCTTAAATCACCTTTCTTTCCCATTCTGACATTCAGTTTGGAGTTCAGGAGATTGTCTTGACCAGGACCACACCCCTAAATGCATTGAAGCAACTGCCATGTGATTGGTTGATTAGATAATTGCATTAATGAGAAATTGAACAGGTGTTCCTAATAATCCTTTAGGTGAGGATATATATATATATATATATATATATATATATATATATATAAAGCTTGAAATGTCTACTTTTAAGCAAAACAATTCAAAACTAATAGAAACAGACTACTCTCTAATCCATATAAAATGTGCAATCTTTCTATAGGCGCGTTCACTACATTTGGACATTTTTGTGTAATTATATTTATTAAACGTAGAATACTTTCCAAACCGTTACATTTAGTATTATAAATGTTACATATAGTATTATAAATTCATGCTTTCGCTCCACTCCAGGCTTTGATCACATCCCCCTCCGCAGGGTGAATAGCCTACACCTCATCTTTCCTTAATTTAAGACCTATTCAAACTGAAATTAAGACATTTATTACACTATTTGAGAAATGTAACCATATTTACTGCCTTAAAATTATGAAGTGAATTTAAGACATAAGGACAGGCGGGAACCCTGCAATTGACGGAAATCCGTCGTAGACTCGCTGCAATTGGCGGAAATCCGTCGTAGCGACGGAGAACTTTAATCCCTGAATGTAACTATTCGGTCTAAATGAAACAATTAGAAAACAATTAGAAAAAAACCCCACTAAAATCAGCTATTGTGGAAAATTTCACCATCCCAATATTATAGTGTACACAATGGAAAAATATTGAAATTTGCTAGAAAATTTACATTTAACAGTGAAATTATTATTGTTTTTAACGTGAGAGTAAAATGATGGCGAAATTAAGAAATGTAAAAATAGGGGAAATTAGTGCATTTTAATTAAATATAAACTGTTACCAAATTATTGTATTGGTCAACAACAGATATGGGACCTACATTGATTATCTCTACAGCTATTATTCAAATATCACCTAGAACACTTTGGGCCCTATCATACACCCGGCGCAATGCAACGCCAAGTGCGACGCAAGTGTGTTTTGCTAGTTTCAGCCCGACGCAGTTATCATTTTCACGTCCTGCGCCACGTTGTTTAAATAGCAAATGCATGCGCTCATGGGTGTGCTGATCTGAAAACGAGGTGTGTTCAGGCGCATTGTTGGTGAGTTGCTATTTTGAGGCAAATAAAATAGACAGTATTTTTTTTTGTATTAGGCATAATATTAGGCAGTTTTTTTTTGTTATTTAAAGAGCGTGTTAGTAATGTGCACCTATAGGCAGATCACAACGTGCGTACACTCTGCTTATTACACACACAGGGACGCACAGCAGCACACAAACTAGCCAACTATTAAAAATAAAAAGATTACAATGTAAAAGATTAATATTGCATACATAAAGATATGGTGGAATCCAGCTTGTACTGTAGTTGGTCCGTTTGCGCGCTTTAACCTTGCACACGAGCAGATCCGTTTGCGCTCTGGAGACGCGTTCAGTCTTTCCGCTTGCAAATTCCGTCATGTAAACAGCAATCCGCCATGGCACGGAAAGGGAATGGGAGATGAGACTCTGGTTGGTTTATTTCACGTTACGCCTAAAACACACCCATTACTCATTAAGAGAATATGGACAACCCTTATAGACCATGCGCGCCGACCATTTTTCCCATTGTTAAACTAGCAAAAGTGGATTCGGACATGCCCTAAGTACACTTTAGACCATGCGCTTAGATCGTTAAAATAGGGCCCTTTGGCTTTGCATGTTTTATGTAAGCATTTAACATACACATATTAAGAGCAGGAACTCACATGCAAGAGAGAATAGTAGGACTGTTTCCCTGTGTAAAACAGAAAGTGAAAAGGCCGTCCTTCTGCATCCCACTGGACAGCTAAAAGAGAGAACAGGGCACAAGTATTTTATTACTACATATCAGCATGCTTATATTTGGTGTCAAAAAGTTAAAACACAGCTCTTCCATACCTGTCTGTTTTGGGAATATTTGCTCTGGGTGCTAAAACAAAAAGAAAGGTGCATAAGAAACATATTGACTGTGATGGACATATTAATTATAAAAAAAAATAAAAAATAAAGCCAAAACAGTTGGACCAAATCTCACCTTCATTATAGGTCTTGCTCGCTTGTCAAAGAGTCCAGAGGGGAAGAGGTATGCAATACTCCTCTAAACAAACAAACAAACATACATACATAAAAATACACACTTGTTTTATGGCAAATTTAATGTCATAATTATAACTCTTACACTGATCTATTATATCTATAGAGTGGTGCAGGGATGACGTATTTTTGTAGGCCAAAACTCAGAAATAAGTCAGCATTTTAGTACTTCAGTTCCATAGTCCCAAAGTCAATGGGCTTTTCTGAATGGGATTTTGGTTAAAAGCCTGAAATAAGGTTTGTGGTGGTGAACACAGGCTCTGACATAAAAACACACCAGTAATACCTCACTCCTACCCCCATATTTTTTAAGCTTTTACATATGTCTTGAAAATGTGGTTGCTAACAAGTTGCTAAATGGGGCTACAGATTACATTACATTACATACAGGCTACAGGACATTAAACATCACGCCAAACAGGTTAACAGTTTCCAGTGATGTCATTGAACGGGGCATAAAACTTTCATTTGCATAACATGAGACATTCAGAATGGCAACCTTTTGGGTCGTTGACCCCGTTTTCCAGGATAAAGAGACAGAAAAGATGAAAGAAAAAAGTAAGGTGATGGCAGATGCACTCCAAGAGAACAGATATCCATGTATTGGGCCATCAAAACCAAAGGGTGAGGGAAACTGAGTGGAATAAAGCAACACAAAGGGAAGAACAGACAAACGGTGCAGGATGCAGTGGCAGATGAAGGCAGCACCTGTTCATACCTTGAAAAGCAATATGGCCCAACTCCCTCAGGGAGGTTTAGCCTCGTCATAGTGTTCTAGAAACCTCTGCTGCCTACACTTCACACGAGCCCAATCTGGGAAAGCAACCTTGTTACACGCACTCCCTCAAAACAGATTTTTTTAGACATCTGACCACTCATTTCATGTGCCATGGAAAACACAGCATCAAAAACCTAAAAGTGCCTAACCTTCTCAGGTGACAAGGGCATACATGTTTATGCCATACCTGCCATCCCATCCTTTTTTGTAGCATATTTTTTTTCCCTGTAGTTAGTCAAGGTTTCCTTCACCAAGGTGTAATTTAATTTTACATGACATTTGTGCCCTCTTGCTGACCCTTACATACCACACATTTAAAGGAAAATCTGCTTGTCAGGAAGGGCCATGATGCAAAATACTGAACAGTTGTTGACATCCAAGAGATCATATGGCTCAATGAAATGACATCTATTCAGACATCTATCCTGATCCATTCATTTATTCAAAAATACACTACTGTTCAAAAGTTTGGGGTCAAGTCAAGTCACCTTCATTTATATAGCGCTTATAACAATATGGACTGTTTCAAAGCAGCTTTACAGTGATAATAGGAAATTATTAAGGAAGCCTTGAGGAAAATATATACAGTACTGTGCAAAAGTCTTAGGCATGTTAATTTTTAGGCATGTTTTTTTTTTTTTATCTCTGCGCAAGCTTTAAAAATGCAAACCTGTGAAAACGCTGCGTATTACGTGTTTAGTCTATAGGTATGCGCATTTAAATATGTATGTGCGCAGGCGTGTAGTCTTTCTTTACAAATTGACCTCAACAAATTACTTGTCTGGCCTTAAAGATGTATAATACAGAATTATTTATCGCTTCTGCATAGCCATGTGAACCAGAACTATTTTGACAATGTTTTATCTGTACAGAGGTAAAGGGAAGGAGAAGGGGGCCTTCACAGGGGAGAGACTAGTTGACACTTCAAGACTGCGTTGTTGTCAGTAAGTTATTTACTTTTATTCAACAGGGACAAATTAAATTGATCAAATTTTACAGTAAAGACATTTATAATGCTACAAAAGGCTTATTCCAAGTAAATGCTGTCGTTATTTATTTATTTTTTTGTCTATTTGTTTATTTGTCTAACAAACATGACATTGTATATTATGAATATTGTTGGCTCTTTGACAAATGCTTTTGTTCCTCTTTTGTAAATCTCTTTGGATAAAAGTGTCTGCTACATGCATAAATGTAAAGTGTAAATATATAAATGGAGTAAAGGCTGCTGAAAATTCAGCTTTGCCATCACAGGAAGAAATTATATATTAAAATAGATTTTTTTTTACAAAAATAGTAATATTACTGTTTTTACTATATTTTTGGTCAAATAAATGCAGCCTTTGTGAGCATTAGAGACTTTACATTATAATAATAATTATAAAATAAATTAAAATATTAAATATCTTAGAGGTCCCAAACTTTTGAAGAGAAGTGTACATAATAAATAGAATTCATTCTATTTCAAAATAGAATCAAAATTAATTTTAGTTCAACTAAAGGTTTTCAAATATTAACAGTTAGTTTAGTTTAAATGGTATGAAGGTTTCAAAACCATATGAAACTAACATTAAGACATTTCTAAAAACTTTTTTTTTTTTTTTTTAAGATTTCCTTTTTCTTTATTTTGGACACCCTTATTTGTCATTAACCCATGTGTTAAATGAATAGTACACTTAAAAATAATCTACTTTCTACAAACTAATGTTTGATATCAGTATTATTATTTGTGGAACAAAAAATTCGATATTTTGCAGAATGCCCGAGCTGATTTTATTCATACAATAGAAATAAATGGTGTCACACTGCCAAGCTCCAAAAATACACAACATAAACGCAGATCATATAACTTGCACTATTTTCCAAAACTTCTTAACTTCTCAATTACACTCTCTTTTAAAACTTTGACTCAAGTTGGAATTGTCAAAAACTCAGCAAATTTCTTCCCAATTTCAGTGGCATGGTCTCTGTGAACGTCAGAGCCCACCTGACGGGTGCAAACGCAATGTGTGTGCGAGTGGACGAAAGACAGCGGGAGAAAGCAGGTGAGGCTTGCAGTCTTTATTAATTACTTCCTCCTGGCAGCGCTTGCTGTGCAGCTGTTTCACACCTTCAGCGCATTCACGGGAACGTCATGTCGGCTGAAGCGCTTGGCACACACACCAGTGCCAGCTCAGGCACAGACGCCCCATCCTGTACTTGCTCTGTGCCCTGCAGTCGCAGCCATTTTCCACCCCTTACCCACCGATCAGCTGGCAGAGGGACGGTACGTGTCAGCTTCTTTTAGCCACACTTACTCTGAGGACTCAATTCATTAATGGTGACAGAGATTGCGGAATAATGTTAAGAATCGAGAAATTGGACCAAATTAGTGGGATAAATCAATTACGGCCATTTCTTTCTGGCACAGAATAAAATATCGGACATAAATACTGTTTGTAAATGTATGCCAATTTCTAAGCGGGTCCCAGAAGTGTCCCAGAAGTTCTATGTGATACCTGCAGAAAGTTGATAACTTAACTTTCAGCTTTAGGAGTACCACAATAATTGTATCAGACTTCACATTTCTAGTTTTCTTATGTTCCAATACAAATTCATAATGCAAACTTTATGCAATAAACTAGGCTAGATTGCTAAGAAAGTATATGGCCAGATTGGCCACATTACCCCTCTGATGCATTGTGTCCATAGTGTGCCAATTTTATATGACTGGCCTCTAGTGTTGTCAAAAATATAGATTTTTCAATACATATCATTTCCCGCAGTATCGATACACCAAAACCTGCTGCGCCTTCTCGCTCTCTCTTCTCTCTGACAGCGAGTTGACAGTTCCAAGTCGGCCCAATTTTGAACAGTGTATAGGCTGTCCCCTATTGCCAAATCATATAACCTCGTCACATAGGCTAGATCTATGAATATTGTATAGCCCAATGGCAGCAACCCTACAGCGTGTGCATACACTGACACTCACACACACATTTACCCCTAAACATACCCATCAAAGAAAACTTTCTGCATTTTTACATTTAATAAAAAACAACTTTTAATTAGGCTACTATATTTTTATACCAGATTTACAAATGAGGATGTCCCTAAAGGGAGGTTTTTGGAGATTTTGTCACGTTTTGGTCACTTCTGGGTACAAATTTGTCCCCAAAATATAGTTAAGTAGGTACACACACACAAATACACTCTCTAGTTCTTTTTGTTGGAAGGAATGGCTGTGCAGTTCTCTGCTTTTCACCAAATCATTTGCACACTCGTCTTTTTATTTCCTTTTTTTCTATATAAAGCTAAAGCAGCAACATTGAAAGTGCCAGTCTCCGTGTTTAGTGCGAAAGCTCATGTGATTGCCGCCGGCTCGCCGTGCAGTCGTGCCATGTACCACCTGCTTTGACACGATTATCAGGTTAACTGACTCGTAAAAGGTGTGCAATGGCTCATGACCTCCTGAGTGTCCGAATTCGCACAGTGTACACCCGCCTTTAGTCTTTACATATTGTTGTGGAGTAAAGGGGGTCTTAAAGTCAAAATGGTTAACCACTGTTCTAGAATATCAACTTATATTTTATTAAAGACAATCCAGACAGGTTCAAAAAAATAGAATACAATCTTAAGGAATATTTTTTTTAGAAATTGCTCATGATGTAATTTACTTGTTAGAACTGAAAAGTTTAGAACTTTATCAGGCATTTTTAGCATTATTTTTGGTATATAGGCCTAGTACAGTCATCTGTGAATATTTTCTGTTTTATTTTATAAAATTTTATTTAATTTTTTCATTGGTTCCCTCATAGTAACATGTGCTTACATGATGAGAAGAAACCTAAAACACTTTATAACCTGCAAATATAGACAATAGTTTTGCATAATGAAAATGTGTGCCTTGAATTTATTTGTGTTTGACAATCACTAGTAAACAATCACTAAACTTTTGCCATGAAAACACTCTGCTTGAATTCTAAATTTTATATTTCGGAAAACTGAGAAAAACAGAGCAGCACTTCTGGGTTGTACGTCAGAACATAGGCTCACTATTGGCCGATGCTGGTCGTGTGTGATGCAGGCCAATAGTGAGCCTACGGTCTGACATTGCGCTGCGCTGTTACACTATGTGAACTCATGTCAGAGGCCCACACAGAAGAAAATGAATAGTTGAATAAAGTCGTTTGTTTTTTGCGCACAAAAAGTATTCTCGTTGCTTGATAATCTTATGGTTTTGAGCCACTATAGTCACTTGGACTATTTTAAACATTGTCTTTACTAACTTTCTGGGCCGGCAAGTTTCAATAACATAGAAGCCTATGGAGAAGTGAGCCAGCTCTCAGATTTCATCAAAAATATCTTAATTTGTGTTCCGAAGATGAACGAAAGTCTTACGGGATTGGAACATTTTTGGTTGAACTAACCCTTTAATAAACAGAACTGCATACGTCTTGGGGAAGAACATTGTAGCCGGAGCTACTTCTCTATGTTTATATCTATGATGCGGGTGAGTCACGCAGGCACTGGGCTACTCCGCAGGTGCCGACCCGACCGCTGTAAAGTAGTCCGAGTCTAAACGTCTATTACAGGCTTACCGTAGTGATTCAGGATAAGACAAAAACACAGTTTGAAAAAAGGCATTCATGATGTACTCGCTCATTATATAAATTTTGTAAATTCTGAACATAAAAAGGTTACAGACTGCAGCTTTAACAGTCGTCTTATGAATGTTTTAAAGCATCAGATGAAATCGATACACTCGACCGCTCTCTCAACGACAGCGCAAACTGATTTTAATGTTCCGGTGTTAACTCCGCTCCGCGACGTGTCGAACAACACCCCTTAGCTGTTCTAAATCCACTGTAAAACACGGCTTCGCGGGGCTTATTGCTTAATTATTTTTCTATGTAAACATGCGCTAGATGGACTTTGACCGTTGACCTCATGTTTTGCGTCTTTTGCAGCGTTGCACATGCCACGCCGTTCTAAAAACACGGCGCTCAAGTTAAAATAAGTTTCACTTTTAAAGGTCCCATGGCATGGATTATTTTATTATTTTATAATGTTTCCTGGGGTGCCCTTATAATGTTAGTATGTTTTTTAGATCAAAAAATGTCAATTTAGAAATAAAAGCCTCTGATTTGAACGCTCTGTTTGTAGGGGCGTGTCTGCTGTGAGACTTCAGTGTAAACGCCCACTGCTGTGATTGGCTGACATGCTTGCATATGAAATAGCTAGCATTACATGTGGAACTCTCTCGAATACTTTTACTATTACACGTTTTTACTATTACAGCTATCGATATTAACGAATCGTGAGAAGTTTTTAAAGTATTTAGATCTATTCCCATCACATAAAAAGTTGCAGTGATGAGCATTGAGCAGATGACAGCCTGTTGATCGCGTGAATGAAGATCTTATCATTGCAACGCTGTTTCTGCACTCTCACTAATGCTTTCACCAATGCAAACATGATGTAAATACAGTAAGAGCTTCGTTGTGCAGTGTAACAGCGTCATTGATTTCATAACGAGTTTTGGCAAGTGTCCAGATAAACTTGCGCTGTGTGATTGACAGCTTGGGCGATTGGAAAGGGATTGTTCTTTGATCGCTTTCTGTATATATTTTAATCACAGTTTAAATAAGATTATTTTCATCCTACTAAGAGAAATGAAGTGACGTTGATTGTTTAGTCACTGGCTTGATTTACTGATGCATAAACAGTATTGAACGACTTTGAGAGAAAGATTATCTGTCTGAACTTGAACAATTACACATCAGAAATTCACATAACCCACTGGTTCTTCAGAGGCTCGGATGAAGGAACTAAAAAAATACTTTTGTGTTCATTTGTACATCCAAACACTGAGCAACTGCCATGCTTCGCTCGTTTGCAAGCCATGATGTCTCTCAAGAAAAAAACAATATTGTGCTCGCGTAGCTCATTTTCTCATGGGCGGGCCAAATTCTCTTTGCAGGCAAAGCAGAGAAAGGGGAGGTAACCTTTCCCCTTATGACGACATAAGGGGAATATTCCAGATTCGCCCATCTGAGCTTTCATTTTCTCAAAGGCGAAGCAGGATACCCAGGGCTTGGTTTACACCTATCACAATTTCTAGCCACTGGGGGACCATAGGCAGGCTAGGGGAACTCATATTAATGTTAAAAAAACTAGTTTCCACTAATCGCGTCTTGCGCTTTTCAAAGCAAAGACTCGTTCTGTGTGAACGAAACCTAAGAAATGAATAGACTTTGTCCATTATTTGTTTTGTTTTTTTAAATAAGCCATAGATTCACGATCAGATGTACGGATGATTCACACTGCTGTATCATCATTGCCATAAAGCAACTGGATGGCAATGAATCAGAGGGTGTTCCCTCTCAAGATTTAGAATAATGTGGACATGTGCTCAGAATTTTACAATGTACTTGTATGACTTTGCCTGAATGTAAGTTTTTTTTAACCAGAAGCATTGAACCAGAAACCCCCCCAGAAGAATGAACCATATTTCCCAAAATATTGTGCAGTGTTATATATCAATAATGTGCAATACATACAAATCTGTTAACATCCCAAAACTATTTTAGATATTTTTTTTGTATTAAATAACTTGTGCATCGGAGTAATTTTTTTTTTTAACAACACGGTAAATGGAACAGAATAAGACTGAACATCATGGATATAGAATAGTGTGGTGAAGTAACTCACATCAATATCCTCCTGTGTAAATGTTTCTGGGTCCTCCCCCATCATGTTGGCCAAGTGACGTTTACCAACTTCAAACTCCTCCACCTGTTTATTGATGAACTCCTGTGTGAATTTCTGTGGGCCTGCCGCTGCCAGATTCTTCTTCCACAAAGAGGATGACAAACAAATCTGCCTGACCGGCAGCTGGAATTAATCAAGAAAAGAACACATAAGAACAAATTTTAGTCAAATGCTGTTGTTATGACATCATGAAACGCCATCGGACTGTTGGCTGAACGGCTTAATCTGATGCATATGGTACACAAAATTGGAAACACTTCAGGATTTCTGAAGTTGTCATCTGATTGGTTGAATTCTCCAGAGTTTCCGGAAGATGTGTTTGTCACTTTCTTTAACTGTCTGTCCGACACAAACTGTCTGGCGGCAAACCCCTCATGGAAAAAAGCCTCATGTTCACAAAAAGCGCTTGTCGGGATCAACTAAACTCTGGATTTTCGAACATTTGTTAAGTTCACAACACTGTTAAACAGGCTCTTTAAATATGTCCAAGAGTTTTAAACACCGGTCTGTTATTATTGTAGGGACATCTTTTACATTTTCATGCCACTAAACATGATGCTGAACAAAACGAACTGTAGGCTAACTGTTTGCTTTACATGTCAGTCAGACAGCCACTGAGCGGTCCTTGGCCAATGAAAGCTGATGTAGTCCAGACCTTCTGCCGCCAGTCTGAAGATCTGGCAAAACGAGTTAAATCCAAGTGAAACAGCTCACTTATTGAAAAAATACAGGACGGGACTTGATTTTGTCCATGGGGAATTGATTGGAATGTTGGATCATTGTGGATTGCTATTGCTGCGATCTCGTGACAGGTGACCCCGCCCTCACGCTACAAAACATGTCATTAGAGAAGAGATGTAGTAGCAAGAGAGAGTTATTGATTAAAGATTATGAGGATACAATAATAAAAAAATGCCGATATGTGCACGGATAAATCGGTTATAATAAACAGAGCAATATTCCATAAAAAATAAAATAAAATAAAAATTACTGATTTTGATTTCATGGTGACTTTGAACCAGACTACAAGTAACTTAGCCTTGGTGATCACGTTCATATGAAATGACGAAACAGCAATATTAAATGTAGAGTACTAAAACGTTATTATAATATTGTTTAAATATTTGAACGAAAATTGCATGTGTATTATATTAGCTGGCATGGGCAGTGGACATAATGTCACGCCATGATGTTGTAAACACAAAAAATATATCTTTCAAATAGTTCAGGTTATTAACTCAATACGTATGCTATGCACTTCAATGAAAGAAGTACACTTCTGCCAATCTGCATGTTTTATACAGACTCAATAAGCACTCGACTGTTATTATTCAGCCACAAGGACATACTGCTCTCTACAGCATCACTACCAATTACGATTAACTTGTCGCAAAACCAGCTCTGTGTCGGAACAAACATAAGAATGCACTTCACCTGCGGAGCTGTCTTCGAACGGGACACACATAAACTCTTCCCGCAGCTCCCATACTTCCATAAAATCGATCTCACGCCTCTGCAACTGGAGGCAGCCATGTTTGCTCGCCGACTCGCGCTTGCTTAGACAGGAAGTGATGTCTACATCACATCCTGGAAGCAGGCAAAGTCGTTCATCACACACAAAAATACATTTGCCACATTGTAATGGTACCTTTTAGAGCATAACATATCCACGGTGGTAACTTAATATCTAAAATAACTAAAAATATATATCTGTAATTAAAGTAATAATATCTCAATATAGAGCAAAAACAGAACTTGTAATTTCAGTTAGGCCTATAATTTTGAGAATGTTTTCAGAATCTTCACCAGTTAAAAGATTAATAGAAAAATAACTCTCCGGAAAGAGTGTTATGTATCTATGTGTGCATTTTTTAATGCATTTATGTATTTGTGTATATGTATTTGGGGGACACTTAGGCCTATCTAAAAACAACATTGCATAAAATGTTATTAACTTTGTGTTTCTAGCCATTTTAATTATAATCTCTCTTTTTAAATTATCTACATTTTATTTAATGCAGTAAACACATTTACTTTCAAATTTTCAGCAAATATAATTGAGATTAAGCACATTAAAGTGCCCCTATTATGTTTTTTTCAAATATTCCCTTTTATGCATGTGTGTAATATAGCTGTTTGTGAATGTAAATGTTCTACAAAGTCGAAAGTGCACGATAAATAAAGTTATTGTCTCCCAAAATAAATAATAAACTGTGAACCGCCTTAACCAGTTGTGACTGTTTTACGTCACTAGATGACATTTGCATAATGCCCGCCTATGTTGTACTTGTCTGAACAACTTGATCCGCCCTCAAGCATCATTTTACTGACGACTGTGCAACGCGCGATTCGCAAAACGCTTTATCTTGAAAGATGTGTCAGTACCCTATTTTTTACAGTCTATGGTCAGTACCCAGTTTATTTGGACCAGCTTGCTCCTCAGAATCACAACCTGCAAGTATGAATAATTATTGATGTATTTTCTACTGGGTGTTCAAAACATGTAGTCTTGTGTTTTACAAGTTTTCCGACTAAACGGCTAACTCACGTTATTACAGTCTTACTGCTTAATACTTCTGCTAAGCAGCTGTGTTCAGTTATTGTAACGGGTGTGTAGTTTCCGATAAGCACTGTAAGCGGTAGATCAATCATAACAGACTGGGCCATCTGACCAATCAAAGCAGAGCAGGCTCCCGGAAAGGAGGGATTTAGAGAGACTGATTCATCCAACGAGTTGTTTGAGAATCATTGGAAAATGTGGTGATGTGCAATGTATATTATGAGAAAATGAAAGTGTTTTTTGATCTTTGATGCAAACCTGTTGTTTAAACCTGTTATAGGAGACCTTTAAAATAGCATAATTGGGGCACTTTAAGGCCTATAGACCTTATGTAGCCCCGGCCCTTTTCCTCGCTGCAGTCTTTGTGTTCTGTCCTCTGGCTTGTACTTCCTCAGCATGAAGGTAAGATCTTAATGATTTATGAATGAACCGCTCATTTTAAAATATTCCTACTCTACTGACATTTATGAGATCAGCTTCAAACATCACAGTGTTCATTATAACTTTTGTTAACTTAATAAGTAAATCCACTTCACCAGCTAATTACTCTTCAACAGCGACACCATAGAAATATACAGGGCTGACACAAAAACGGAAGTTCAAAAATAAAATTCTAAAGATAGCTGCGTGCTTGTTTCTCTGGCATACAAGGTCTATAGCTGTTACAATCAAGGCTGATGGGAGTTAATATAAAGTCCAGAATCCTTGGTGGTGCTATTGTGATCAATATGAACCAGTTAAACTTAACTTATTACTTAACGTTCACTACAACTGAAACTGCATCTGAAAGCATCTGTCAAAGTATGTTCTGCATTAAAGTAGCCTATACTTTTAAACTGTTAAAAAAGTATTGCATGCATGTTGAGTATTAATATCTGTATATACATATGCCAAGTAATTGTAATGTGACCTAAAACATCAACCTTTAATAAAAATAAATCCTCTACCATGGCCTCATTGGTGTAGCGTTGTCAGTCCGATGATGAAGACGGAAAGTAGAGAAGATCAAATAAAAGTCCTTTTATTTAAATTCAAAGTAGACTCAGATTATCCAAAGAGTAGAAACAGCAACAAGGCAGCGTGTAGCACGCAATACACCAACAATACCGGACAACTGAAGTGAGCACACAGAGGAACTTACACAGTGATAACGAGACAATGACAAACAGCTGTGATAATTAATGAGTGGCAGGAAATTTGAACAAAGGAAACAGGCAACAGATGAATACAAACTAAAAGTCCATGAAAACAAAACTAACTAGGCTAAACATAATTGTGTCATAACGCCCCTCCTGGAAGGCGCGACCTTGCGCCGTAACAGAAGAAATGAGGGAGGGATGGTGGGGGCTTTCGAGGTGGGCGAAGAGATGTGAGGGCAAAGGGCTGGTGAAAGGGGCAGGCAGACAGACGAAGAAGACCAGGGAGAAGCTGATGGTGGTAGCAGCCATGGTGGAGATGATGGAAGGAACCATGGAGGAGTGGATGGTGGTAGGATCCAGGATGGTACAGGCAGCCGACGAGATTTCAGAGTGACCCAGGAGACAGCCATGATGGAGGCGATCCACTGCGGCAGTGATGGGAGGAGCCAAGGTGGTAATTTGAGCCCGACTTACATTGGTGACGCAGAGAGATGGTGAGACCCAGACGACGCCCGATGGACTGAGAGACCCGGCGACGTCGCTGGAGAATAAGGCGGAATCCCGGCGATGAGCAGCTGAAGTGGAGCCTGGGGGCCGGTGGACCAAGGTGACGCTGGTGTGAGCAAGTACCCCGGTGAAGACTGAGGGATGGAGGAGTCCGACGGAGCCGTAGGGGTGGAGGGCTGGAGCGCAGAAGACAGACCGAACGTCCGTGGCATTGGTGTGGCGACGACTGACCGAGGTAGAGCCGGTGGGAAGAGGGAGTCCGGTGGAGCTGAAGGGACGAAGGTCCTGGGCGAAGCTGAGGGAGCGAGGAGCCAGGGTGAAGCCGACTGGTCGACGGTTTGAGGTGGAGCTGAGGACTCAGAGGGATGAGGCGGAGCCAGGGAATCCCCATTCCACGGCGAAGCTGGTGACTGAGAGTCCCAAGGCGGATCCGGGTTGCATGGCGAAACCGAAAGGCTGAAGGAATCCAGCGGAGGCAGGGCCGAGTGAATGGCTGGCTTTGGTGGAGTGAACAGGAGAGGAAGATTGGGTACGTTGACAGATTTGATAGAAAGGGATGGTGGTGACAACACTTTGCTGGACAGAACTTGCAGCGATGACGAAGACAAATCTTTGCTGGATTGGACCAGTGGTGATAAAGAGATGTTTGTGCAGGAGGGGACCAGTGACAGAAGGTTTGTGGGTGGGAAGCGCTGTCTCTGTATTCCAGTCTATAAGTCATTCTTCCTCTTCCAGCTCCACTAAAATTTCCACAGGTATGTACTGGCCAGCTCACACACCTGGACAGACAGGACCTCATGCTTCTCTTCCGGGACAGACGAGGCTGCTGGCTCTGGCTCTGGCTCTATAGCGGGCTTAGGCTCAGGCATGCTGTCTGTGGCATGGAATGGCTGGGTCTTTCGGTCTGTGGTGGGCTCTGGCTCCGTATCCGCAGTGGGCGTGGTCACTGGGTCTGGCTCTGGGGTGGTGACGGATGGTGAGTGAGACTGGGCGCTGGTGGTAGGATCCTCTTCTATCTCACCCACCGTAAATTATCTGTGGACCCAGAGGCCGAAGTTGATCTACTCGGCCAGTCGTCCAGTCCAATCCAAAAAACCCTTCATAAGCACAAAGTCGTTGCACTGGGCGAGGTGGCTGACGTCGACGAAATCCTCCACATACTCCTCCAGGTTTCTACCTCCCTGAAACATAAAAATCGTTGCCCCGTTGGGTTTGTAGGGGCACCCCATTGGGGTGACATTAATGGAAGCAAGATCCATTATTAAATACTTGTCTGGTATTCTGTAACATTGTCAGTCTGATGATGAAAACGAAAGGCAGAGAAGTTCAATAATATAAGTTATTTTATTTAAATAAAAAGTAGACTCAGATTATCCAAAGTGCAGAAACAGCAAACAGCTGTTATAATTAATGAGTGTCCATGGAAACTGATGAGTGGCGGGAAACTGAACAAAGGAAACAGGCAACAGATGAATACAAACTAAAAGTCCATGAAAACAAAACTAACTAAACATAATTGTGACAATTGGATAGTAAAATGTCTGTCAGAGGTGCATTTCAGAATCAGAATATTAGCAGAACTAGCAGGTCATCCGGGTATTTTTCACATACTGTTTCATGAAACCTGCACATACTACTTTTCACATACTACATTGTCTGGAAGTGGGCATGTTCGGGGTGAGACTGCCTAATGAATTAAAAAAAAACATCTCCATCACAATTTTCTATGAAAAAGAGAGGAGAGGGCAAAGCCACAGGCCAACATTTATTCCAGGGGTTATATGTATGTGTGCACTGTTTCTAATGGATGCCATGTCTTCACTCATGATAGAGTTGGAGTGAGTGTTTTTGAACATTAATCAAAGTGAAGGGACACACGCTTCTGGTTTGTGCCAGTCAATGCTCTGGCGAGCTAATGTGGCGCAATGATGAACAACGTTTGTGCTCAGGTTTAGCCACAAGCGTTCACAAAGAAAAATAGACTCGACCCCTGGTCTCCAATTCACCATGGGGGTTAGTGAGCATCACATTAATCACATGCTAGCTCTGGCCTTACTCAGCTAACTCAGGGCTAACTCTCCTGCTGGAGGTGTTTCTGTGAGCCACCCTCGCAAATATGAAAAATGTCAAACGTCATAAAGGTCTACAGCTTAAGACTGGAGAATTTTTAAGATGTAAACACTTTTAACATTCTCTTTGCCTTTTTTTTACACGTCGTAATCACATTTCAGATCAGTTATATGAAGTGTCAAAATGGTAATTTCATTAAATTAAAGGAATATTCCACATTCAACAGCTACATCTCTTAACCAAAACGTACAATGCAGTGAATGAGGCCAATCTGTAAACATTAAAACACTTGCTGTTCCAAGAGTATAGTTATAGTATTTTTTCATCACTACACAAAAACTAGATGCTGGAATGAAGTGATTTTTCCATATCCTTTGCTTGTGTACTAAAATATCATAAATCAATCATATTCATGAGTAGTTTATATTTTCCACTATTAGCTCATAAAAATAAGGTGCATTTTTGTCTCAACATATAGTTGAAACAGGACCATGGTATAGCTGAGACACCCATTCCTAATGCTCTAAAGCTGGCTTACCACTTACACTTGCAAATGTAATACACTTTTACAAAATTACATTGAAAACCACTCGTTGCACACCAGTCTTCTGTGGTTTTCTTTTCTTTTTTCTTTACCTCCTTTTTCTCTGTCAAGATCTTCCTTTTCACCTTTAAGGAGGACCTTTTTATTTGCAGGTTTTTAACCGATGCAGTGTCTCTTTTGAATTTTTTTTTTTTTTACCATATCAAGACATCATGCAGAAGTTATGCAGAAGTCTTCTTGAATTCAGTGTTTTTCCATATTTAAAATAAGGTATTTTCACCAAATGTCCTGTGTTGGAATTGTTTATGTTTATGTTTTATTTGTATATGTCCCCGAAGGGCAATTGGTTTTACAGCAAGACAGCATACAAAGGGACAATTTACAATACATTAAAAATCTGTAAAAGTTCAATTAAATAACTGAACACAAAAATAAGTACACACACAAAGTACATACACAAAACCCAAACAACTACTACCTTCCACCTTCTCCCCCCATACCCAAATTTAACAGAGAGATGGAAGTAGGAATAAATGAATGTTTATACCTGTTACTTTTAACAGAGGGAAATCTCAATCGAGATCCTGAGGGTAAAAACTGAAACTCAGAATTGAGAGGATGTGAAGTAACCATTAAAATGGATCGGGCTTTCCTAACTACCTGCCGGTTATACAAGTCGGTAGGGTGACTCTGCTGAACTCCTAAGATCTTACTGCTAGTATTTACTATTTTCACCAAAGCAGTCTTTGCCTTCACACCAAGAATTCCATACCAGCATAACATAGTAAATGTTAGAACCGACTCAATATAAGATTTGTAAAACAGAATCATTAACGACCTATCAACTTTAAATTTAGACAGTCTTCGTAGACAGTACAGACGTTTCTGGCCCCTTTTACAAATTGTCTCCACATTTACATTAAAATTCAGCTTGTTATCAATCACACACCCCAGATACTTATATGATTCCACAATATCAACCTCCTGCTGATTTGTTGTTTGATTTGAATTGATTTGTTAATAAAGTGATGTTATAAAATGTCAACCCTGTTGTCTGTGTTCTGTATTTTGCTTAATGTATTTATGTTTTTCATACATTTTTCTTTTGGGACAGTGAGAAATAAAATTGCTACTACAATTTAAAGTATTCAATTGGACCAACACCGCTGTTTTGTAAACTAATTGTTTTCATTGGCTCAACATTCTGATTGAGCCCATGTTAACAGACTGTTGCCACAATTGATAAAATTCAATAAACAGACATTCAATTAGGCTAACTGAAAAAAAATTATGTGACCAGTCACTAGAAGTTTTTGAAGTGGAGAGGTCTGAATATTTTTTTAATTTATTTAATCATATTTTTATTTTTCATCATTTTAAATGATGTTTCAATGACAAAAACAGCTCAAATAAGAATTCATGTGAGTATATCAATAATTGTCCCATTTTAATTCCAAGTGGAATCGTCTCTCTGTAACCTCTTTTCTTTTAAGAAATAATTAGGGGTTCAAGCATGAAATGCTGAAACCCTATTGTAATTGTAAGGATTTGTAAAACTGATCATGCAGGCCAAACCGTAAGGCCTAGGCCCTAGAGACTTGAAACCTGGCCAGATGGTAGGCCTCAATTTGGGGAGAACCTATCAGAGTATGACCCTGATTGGCCCATAGGTGGCGCTACAGCAACTAAAAGTACAAAATCGCTCATAACTCTTAGACCGTTTGTCCTAGACTCAAGTGTCTTACACTTGAAAGTTGAACTTAGTCAAAAAAGTTTTTTTTTTCATTTGGGTGTCTGTAACAGGGTCATTTAGAAAAGGGGCGTGACAAAATACACTCAAAAGCCTATAAATCCTAAAGGAAAACTCAGAACTTCACAAAAATTGATGAGCATATGTGACATAACATTCTAAACAAGCAAGCAAAATTTTATGGAGATTGGACCATTGGTGGCGCTATAACTGTCAAAAAGCTTTGAAAACCACATATGTCCTATGGTAAATTGCCTGTATTGGCTGTAAATGGACTTTTCCATCTATTATTTCAGTGGTTAAAAGCTTGCTAAATAAAACTTAATGTCTTAAATGCTTATGTGCTTAATGGCCTTAAATGCTTGAACCCCGATAAATGCTGCTTGCAGCTTTAATTTTAATTAAAATTATGATGCAATATGCAATATGTCATAATTATTATTGGAAGACCAACAAAGTGTGACTGCTTTATTGTCTTTAACTGCACAGCATGACTTCACCACTCTCTCTCGTGAAGATGGTTTTGTTGTCCTTTCAAAAGTTTAATAAATGTCCTTTTCCTTTCCTGGAATTTTGGAAAGTGGCTATAGTCCAGAAAGAAAATTCCTTGAAAGTTAAAAGAGCTGTGTGGTTTTAGAGAAGGAGAAAGGAATAGCAAATTCCACAGGCTGAAATGTGGGAATAGTGCCTTTTTGAGAAATACAGTTTTGAACTGCAGAAAGAAAAAGAAAAAAGGGTTAGTAGTGGCAGGGCATGAGAGGGCGAAGAAAATGGGAAAAGCGAGAGAGAGAGATGGGCCTGGATTCTTTAAGCTTTAGTGGTAAGATGTAGGCTTATTCCAGTCATAATTTCCATCATGCTTTTCCTAATATCCTTACTGGCTCGTGATGGGATAAGCACATCTCACAGCGTGTGTCGTTTTCACCTTAAAGCTTTCACACTGCTTACAGCGTCCATTGTGGCTGACACAATCAGCCATAGGGGCAGTCTGCTTAAAACTGCTTTTCCTCTAGTATTTTGCACGCTGTATCTCTCATTCCATTCACGAGGGATTTATTTGAAAACATCTTAGTGGTGACAAACAGCACATGCTTTCTGTTAAGACTTGGTCTAATGATTTTGTTTACTCGGGGCCAGTGCCAAAGTAAATGGCAACTGTCCAGAGATTTTTGAAATGAAGCCTTTATTAAAAAAAAAAGAAAAGAAAGAAAATATTGCGACAAACACTACAAATGTGTTCTAGTGAGTTTGCATAATGAAATGCAAAGTGGCTATTTCAATAGCAATGAATATACAGTAGCAAGGCTATTATTTAACCGTCTAGCATAAAAGTTACTTTTTCACTCGTACTCATAACCCGTTTGCTTATAACCACAGTTTAGGAAGGCGAAACACAGGCTGACATTACAATAATGAATAAAAAAATGAATAGTTTGCCGATGCAGGGAGCACCATTGATCGATACTAAGGAACAACAGCTGGAGGGGAGTGAGGGTGGTGAAAGAGTGAAAGAAAAACAACAGATTTCTCTTTTCCCCCTTGAATACACACTTGCGTTCGGGTGCAAATGTGTGAGTATCTGTGTGTTTGTGTCTTTGTCATGGGTGCCAGTGCGCCTTTCATGCCCCGGGGCCATGGAACCCGCCCTTATGCCCCTACCCTTCATGAACTAGCACCTGCACTGATTGGCTGCTTATCTGTAGGGAGAAATAAGAGGTAGAGAGGCAGTGATTGGAAAAGGCAGCCGGAGGATACGAGTGGGGCCCAAATGGTGTCCTCTCCTCAGAGACACAGACAGAATCCAGGGGAGTCGTAATCCACACAGAACACGCGCGGCCCAGGGACGCAGACGGAGCGGTACGATGCGCACACATGTAGCGCACACACAATCAACTAAGCCTAAATAATAAGTATGCAGAAGCGAAAGCAAGGCACGAAAGCGTAACCCTGGCAGAGCCTGCTCTTAGGAAATCACTGTTTTGTTTACATTGTTTTCTCAAAACAGGCTTATTTAGGAAATGGACTTTTAATGAAACAGTCCTTCAAGCGAGGCCTTTCCAATGCCAAAATTCTCCAGTATTGTTTAAACATAATGCTCCTAAGGCATCCGTGGAGAATACTTGTCCAGATTTCATATCTGCCCTCCGACAGCCACGGAAATCATCCGGCTGATTATCAAAGAGCCGTGCTTTGAGTGGCCTTTAATTGATAGCAAAAGCTCTGTAATAAATAGAGACGTTTTGCTGAGGAGCGGAGAGAAGCTGAACTGCCAGTGATTACCTGCTGGAATCAGGCCTCATCAATATCAGCCTAATTACAAAGCACTTCTGGCAGTGCGTGAAACAAATCGACCGCCGTGGCAGATTGGGCTGTGGCCACGGACGTCCACAGATATTAGGGCTTTTAGCGATGGGCCTGTGGGGGGCTACCTGAGTATTGCTCCCCACACACTGCTGATAAGAAAGAATGGGGGCGATTTAGATCAGTGAAGTGCTTTGCCTCTGCCAGCTCTGCTAATGCCTCCTTTGCAGGCTTATGTGGTCATGGGGCTACAGCCAGAACTTGCACCGTTTTTTCTCGGTGTATTTCTATCTCATCCATCTCATGTTGTGCACCTCTGTTCATCGACACAATATTTTTTACAAGGGCAGTAATGATAGATCAGAACATGGATCTGTCAGCTTTGCGTTATGTGTGTAGGCAGTATCCTGTGTGAGCCTCTCTCGCTCTCAGATGGAACCACTTTGTAGGCCCATTCAGCCCCCCTAACACACACACCAGTGGAGCGGCTGTATTGGGTTTCCAGCCTCAGACAAGTTGAAGGGTTCCTTCCCTGCTTCCCATGGATGAAAAGACCAGTGTCTTTTCCCCCCTCCCTCAACTTGTGTCTGTCTTTTTTTCCCCCAGGTAAGCGTCTGAGGTAGGGTCCCGGTGGCGAGTGCAGGAAGGAAACCATTACTACACATTGCAGAGAAAGGGGCCGTGGGATGCAGCTGCCCGTCACATGGGAGGAAGAGGTTCAAGACCCCAGACAGGACGGGAGTAATACGACCCTCTGGAGTAGCTGAGACTAACCTTAGAAAAACTTCCTACCGCTTCATCTCATGAACATTTCCTGCTAATGGACTTGCCCTGCAAGGGGCACCCCCTCATTCTGCTATACCTTTAACTACATTCCCAGCACAGTATCCCTTTTTGAACCAACAATTTAATTTTGGGGGATTTGTTCATAATGTTTGCGCTCCATGTATTAATTGCTAGTGCACAGCAGCTTTGGTGCACACAATTATAAACACTTTAAACAACAAAGTTGATTCCAGCGATAATATCGGCGAAATGACGCTACCAATCAGACTTAAAGAGTTGCTCTAAATGAGACAGGGATAATAAGGACCGGGAGTCTTGAGACATCTCCATCCGCTGATGAGAGGACACTGGCTCTCCGGCTACCGCTGGGCTCGCCAACATCTGCACAGGCAATTTAAACCCACTGTAGACTGCAAAGGTTAAACCACTAAAATCTAATATTTGCCTGGAGGGGGTCAAGGCACTGCAATTACTAGGTACAATCGGCAGAGCTAATCAGCTCGCCTGGCTTGCAGGGGGCCGGGGTGGGCGAACGGGCCCATGATCAGAGTGTCTGTCCTCTCACTGTTCTGTTTACTTATTAAACTCCATCTTGTGTTCAAGGAGCCGCAAATCTGCCCTCAGCCCTCGGCACAGGGGGCAAATTTAGCTCCCAACACTCTCAGATATCGCCACACTTCACAAGAATTCACGTTAATCAGTAGTTTTGTTCTTTGGTCTGTGAGAGAAAAGGGATAAATCTGGCAGTTATTAACATATATAATGCTCTCTACATAAGACAATCTGCTGATGATGTAAACCTGACCTGAAAATGAGTTCCGAGATGTTTTTGTTTGAGCATTGTGAAGTAGTCGCTGTATATATTCTTTGATATAGTGATATCTTCTGTGCAAAACCAAATATAGGATTAGAGCATAATGCATTATGATTGTCTAGTCTACACCCCTTTTGAACGAGGCTTGGGGAACAATTACGGGTAATTAAATATGTGCCAGTACAGAAAAAAAAAGATAATTATGTCCTTTGTGTATTACACCAATTAATTACTATTATTTCTGAGAGTAAAGCCTTTAATGACTTGAGAATTTGCACATACAATACTTGCGAGTGCACTACAGATGTCTAACCAAGTTTTCTCCATTTCTTCTCTTCGTCTTCATGTGTTTCTGGCAGGTCACCTTTGATGTTAGGTTAATCACTCTCGTACCAAACCCTCGGTGAGTGAGTTTACGCTGTCCGTCTGATCAATGTTGAGTGGATTAGCTGAACCTCTGCCGTCTGGGGGTGGTGAATGAGTGACCAGGAGTTAACTCTCCAACACCTGGAGTTGTCCTAATGAGGGCTGCTGTAGAGCACCTTTGAGCCTTTTATCCTCATCTCCCCTTCTCCAAAGAGTTACAGAAGCCATTTAGGGTATGGACAACTTTATTTCACCACAAGACTGTTTTGTTTCAAGATCAAAGCAAGCAATTATAGCATTTTCTGTTTTATTGGCTATGTACCATGTAGAAACCCCACTGAACCAAACTTTCACTTGCTCTCTCACACTTACTTTTCTTATCTGGAAAAGATTTTCCAATGCTCCATTACTGATCTCTGTTTAAGCAAAAGAGCTGTGGCATCCGTTTACAGTGATCTAATTATTGGCTTCAGGCTCTAATACCTAACCTAGGATATGTGGGTCCAATTATTAGTAATCTATTAAACCCTGAAACCTATAAATGGTTACACTGCAACCCTCTGAGCTAAAGACGGCTCTGATGCTCTATGCTCTATGCTCTAAATCCCTACCTGGTTAATGAGACATTGAACCCAACAGCCCCTCTTACGGCTCCTCTGCCCCCACATCCCCCCCCACCCCCTCACCTCACCTCACAGGGCCTCTGAGGATACTGTAATTCCATCTTCCTTCTTGTCCAAGAGCTGCAAATACATTGCTTAATCAATGGATGTATATAGGAAAGCACGTCTATCCAAACCAAGGGATGCTCTCTGGATGGGATGCCGCTCACATGAGTGTGTTTTGGGACAGTGGGTGTCATGCGGGCTGCTGCCCCCACCTGGTCTAAGCACTATTGACAAATCCATCAAGAAGGTGATGCATCAGCTCCCTACAAGCCAGCACCAAGCAGCCAAAGCTCTGACATGCTGTCACCTTGGTAACTGCTGCTAAAGTGAATGGCCTGCTGGGATAGCTGACCTCGGTTGGCGGACCGCCATGATGCAAAGGCAGGCGTGTGGCTGGAGATGTCACCAGACCCCTGAGGACCATTGATCCCCCCCACCCCCACCCCGCCCGAACATCGCCACCATCCATCCTTATCCATGCTAAATTTATTCCTCTCAAACAAGAGTGTGGCAACTTAACATTTGTGATCAGACGGCATGTGGAAGCCATGGATTTGAGTGATTAATGGAATTCCAATTATCCTCTGTCTGGGAGGGGGCTGCAAAGCACAGAGATCCTCAAAACCAGAGACTCTGGGACAAATACAAACTTACACTGTGGAACTGGAAACTACTTTACCACTGAAAATGGGAAAAAACCATAAACACTATATATATTTTTATATATTAGTTAGAATATTGTTTATGTTAGTAAATTATTATTAGATTCATACTGTATCTGTATTTTTGACAGAACAAGCTGATGGTGGTGTGGGGATGAATGCTCCTTGCAAAACTTGTTAAAGGGCAAAAAAAATAAAAAATTACAACCAAATAATATAGCTTCTAACAACAAACCAAAATGACCGTGACAATATTTCCCCAGAACAATCAATCACATGGTCATACTAAATGATATCACATATCGCCTAATTAAAATTAAGGTTTGCTTGTTGTAATATTCTTGTAGTAGGCTAATTCAAAGTGGATAGCTATTTCGTTGATTTGTCAGTAGGCTATTAAACATTTATTGGTAGATAATTAAAATAAACGATAAATAACTTTCACAAAATCCAACAAAAAATTGCTCACCAAAATGTAGGCTACATTTCATTTTATGAGATTTTGTTTGTGTCTCACAGATATTTTGTGGGCTTTATGAAATATTTTCACGAGTGGCCGGAGGCTTTCGTCAGTTTACTAACTGTAAAATAACTAAAATAACTGTAATTTTAAGATACTTGCCGTAGAGATTAAGGACCATTTAAGTGCTATAACGCCCTAATGCTTCGGTTAACCAGCCATGATCAGTTGGATTTTTTTTTTTTTTTTATTGTTTAGGGGTCTCTCGCTCTCAAGATTTGAACTTGAGAATCTTTTGGGCGAATAACTAGGCCTAATATGAAAATATAGCTAGACTATCAGTTTGGCCTATCTGTCTTATCCGCCTATTATCGTAGCCTACAAGTGCCATTTTACTTCTGAAAGTAGCCTATAGTAATCCTTTAGTATCCAATTCATGTGTGAAAGAGAAAACATCTCCTGGAACATTTTTTTGTGAGTAACTGACTGTGATATAAAGCCTCTGTGTGAAACAGCAGATGGCGCTGTTGGGCCGTGGAAGTGTTACGCCCAGCTGCGCAGTAGAGCTATATGCGGGTTGTTGAGCTCACAAGGATGCGGTGACTTAAAGGAAAAAAAACACATAGAAAAACACGGGAATTCCTTCATGTTTTTTAGTAGTCAACCCACAAAATTATTTTCCCAACATCATAGATATTTCCTTGCCCACTCTGGTTTTAGTGTAAAAAAATATAAGCAGGGCTATAGGACGGACAACAAAAACGTCTTGAGTTTTATCAATCAATAGGCTATATACTGTATGGCACATATTATTATTATTATTATTATTTTATTATTAATTATTTATATTATTATTAAAGCTACTAGGCCTACTACTAATGATTTTATAAATTGTATTGACATGTATGTGAAAAAACTATATAGTATTTTTAGAATAGTCGAGTAGACCTATAAACCAAACGTATAGGCTATAGAACCCTATAGCTCATTCTGGCCAATGCTAGCCTAATTACATTAAATGATTACACACATATATATATATATTAATGTAATCTAGATACATTTATTTGCAAATAAATAATAATAATAATAAAATAATAATAATTATTATTTATTTGCAAATAAATGTATCTAGATTACATTATTATTATGATTATTATTTACATTATTATTATTATTATTAAAGGTGCTTTGTTGTTACTAAATATATTCGTATGTACTATGTATTAGAAACCTTTTAGGGTCTTCCTGTTAGTTGTCGCCAAACAGTTTATGAACTGGATGGAGGTTATTTTAAGTAATTCAACTAGCCTGGCTACACTCAACCCTAGTTCAGTGGCCCTTTCCCTCACCTGTCCGTCTTCTTGTCTGTCCCTCAAAGCACAGCGCCTTGAACTTCTCATTCTATAGAAAGGAAACCCCACACGTCACGTCACTCTGCATACATATTTCATTAAGCTCTATTCTCGCGCTCTTGGGCACGCGGTGCCCAGCGCGCACTGCATACCGCTTGGGCATATGATCCGGAGCGATCAGTTTCACCAGTGGTCCGGATGGTCCAGTCTTACCACGATTTTTGAATGTTGCCCTCAGTGCTATTTATGAATAAAGCATATACATAATTATTTACGTATTTGTGTTGGATTATCATTCATTTACGGCATAGCACTCAGCACGTAAGAACTCATTAGACACCACCAGGGACCCAAGTGACAGCAGCTAAGTCTGCACAATATTCTCTGTCTAAACAGACTGGGATCTCAATGAGACGTCATACAAGTAAGCATAATGCATATCGTTACTATACAGCAAGGAGGGGAAAATAGGGCCTACTGCTTCTTAATAATATTAAATTGATCTAATACACAGAATAACGCCAATAGAATAAAATGCATTGATAATAAAATTAAGTGTGTGTATATATATATATATATATATATATATATATATATATATATATATATATATATATATATATATATATATATTATGTGTACTTAAAATATATAGTAAATACATATCTTTTCAGCAACTTAACAATGAAGACACTACATGCGTGGCCTAGTGTGGCTTGAGCATTGAGTAAATTTGTCTGGATATTGTTTCACATGACTTCAGGAGGCATTTGATGGAAATGTAACCACTGGTTTGCGGGGAGTAGCACCTGCGCCCGCTGAACATGAACGGCGTTTACAGTGCGTCTCCAGAGGGAGAGAGTGACTGGGAGTGACTGGGAGTGCTGGTCCTCCAGACAGCACAACTGGGGACTTCCATAGAGTTCTGAGTTAGTCTAAACTGCATTACTGTACGGTGGCTGAGTTGAGCCTGTGTGCTCTGATAACCATTTTAAATAAACTATTTATGCGTTATAATTCGAAGACAGTTTAAGCAAATACAGCTGTTACCTTGGAATAACCAAGCTTGCTTATAATTATAATAATAATAATAATTATTATTATTATTATTATTATCATCATCATCATCATCATCATCATTATTATCGTTAAAATGTTCTGCCTTAATACAACTTTCCCTGTGTAAGCAGTATGTTAAATAGATATATGTAAATTACAACAATAAGAAATACTTTACTACGCAGAATTCCTAAATCCGTGAAAGACCACATGCGCGTTCCTAACTTTTCCTCGTTCAAAGTTAAGTGACCGGCTATTTAGAGAACTATTTAGAGTAGGCCTACTTCTTTTTTTAACCACTAATAATAGTCCAAATAATATAATCAATATACGCCTATACACACAGGAGCAAAAACATTTCACAGAGAAAGAATAATTTTGTAATTCGATACAATTTGTAAATAAAGGCAAATGACTTATTTAAAAACAAAGAATTATACCAAGATGAGCAAAATGCTGAGATTTTGGATTAGAGCAATACAGATGTTTAAAAGATACAACAATACTGCTTATTAGCAATATGACAGTAGAACATGGACTAACAAAGGCGGTGTGGAGGACGTCTCCCCACTGAGAAATGTCCCATGTAAGAGCATTATGCATGTGCACAGCACGAGGGGTTAAGGGGGTAAAAAAAAAAAACCCGTAAAACGACAATTAACAACAACACAAAATTAAACTCGAAAAGTCTGGCATGTTCGCATAAAGACAGATTGTAAACAACCAAGTGCGAAAACCTCATCGATTACATGGACATTAACTTTTTGAACACTGATCAAAATAAGTGTGTGTTCGTTCGTTCGGTTGGCCACGTTGTTCATATAAATATCCTGTTGGCTGGGATATTCTTTGTGATGTTCAAACTGGAATTTCGATATCCCGTTAAAAATTACTTAGCGTTAAAAATCAATTGACAAGTTATAATGGCCCTAAATTAGCCTACATTTATGAATAGCTAGTATTTAGAAAACTATAGCAATTCTTTGTGATAGTACTGCAAACATAATTCACTGTGCAATGCCATCCACTCTATTATTATTAATAGATTATATAATATATAGACTATTATTTATTTATTAACTCACTGATGTAGTTGTTTTCGTTGTGAGTTCTTGAAAAGTTTATGGCGTGTGACACGTTAGCGTTTGGTATTATCGAGGTAGGCCACTATATTCTGAATTTCTCAAGACTTTTTTTAGACACTGGTCAAGTTAACGCATGAAGCTTCTTATCAAAAGTTATAGGCTATATTACTGTTACAAATACAAAAACTATATTAGTGCTAGGCTACTTAATTCAATTTAAGAGTTATTGGTTACCTATTGGTGTACAGTGACACACTGTAGTTTTTCTAGAAGGTTTGGAAAGAAAGAATAAATGCAATAAAATAAATGTTATTTGGGCTAAAATGTGGGGGTAGAATTTAAAATGTGGCTGCAGCCTGCACGTGTACGAGCACTGATCGATTATTTATGAAGGGCCACCATTATTGCTACAAAACTAAAAGGCTAACAATAAATTGAGCTGCAATTAAAATCCAAATACTTTTTGAGGTAGAACGGTTCGGACTCTTAAGGTTTTTTTTTTTTTTAATATTCATAGCAGTTCTTGCCTAGTATTTTATCAGCAAGGGATAGATCTGAGCACGTGGGTCGTAAGTCATGTGACATATAGACTATGGAGTTTAGTGCAGTTTGTCATCTGCTTGCTGAACATATTCCAGGCCTCCCTATAGCCTATACTACAGAAATATCTGTTGTTTCTTAAAATGTACAATGATATATATATATATATTATATTAAAATACTATGCCATGCTGCTCACTAAAAGGAAAACAGGGTCATCGGACATCAAAAAACCCCAAAGATTTTTTAAAAAAAAATGTTTTTTTTTTTTTTAGACATATTCCTTCCAAATCTGTTTAATTAACAATACTGGAAACAACTCGATATTTCAATCTTTATACACCAATCATACACATGAGCTGATTTCCCCCCCAACATTTTTCCCCTCTAAATTTTAATTATGATTAAATATAACCTACTTCTCAATGACAGCATTTCTTTAACTCGGGTCATACAAAATCAGTCTGAATGTCAGACTAGTACCCTTATTATTTGGGGACAAAGAGAAGGGATGCATACTTCTATAACATTGATTGAATTTAGTTGCTAAGCAACTAGTGTATGGGAATTCATCCGCGAAATTTAAATCTTGGAGAGAGAGAGGGAATTGCGAGTTTTGCTGAATAGACATCCTAAGAAAAAGTTGAAGCGATCACACTGTCGTTTTCGCCCGCTTACGACACACTTCGTCCGTTTTATTTATGACGCCTAGCTCAGGATAATTTCATCTCCAATATTTGGCTTACATGAATAATGTTTGGTATATAACATGAAGTCAGTTTATGACAAGTTTATACCGGCTAAAGTTTACGACATGACTTATATATTACAGGCCTATTTGTAAGTCTGGAGGGCATATGCAATCTGTTGTGAAATTAGGTAGGCCTATTCTGGTTTATTTTAACAAGCAAAACAGAGAATCTGTAGCATAAGCTGGTGTTTGCGACAATCGGGAAATAATAATAATACTAAAAATAATAGCCTAATAAAATTCCATATAGGTCATCACACAATGCATGTAGCAAACGCGAAATTGATTATAAATTCAATTGCTGAGAACTTTATAAAATAAATGTTATACAATTCAGCTATTCCTAAACACATCGACTGATCGAATGCTAAAAATAGGCCTACGATAAAAAGATATGTATAGCTGTGCAAGTCTGTAAACACGTGTTTTAGTTTACAAGGATATATACGGGGATACAGTGTAACATTAGATTTTTTTTGTAATATATAGGCCTATCTAAGATAGATAGATAGATAGATAGATAGATAGATAGATAGATGCAAAAAACAGGCCATGTAACACTTAATAAAAATATGTCCAAAAAAACACGATGATCGGATTGATAAGCAGGTACACAAAAAAGCGCGTGACATGTAAACACTCCACCTCCAAAAGCGGTCAACTTTTCTGGGCTTTCTCTCGTGAGATTTACTGAACGTTGCTATCTCTACTTGCCACAGCGACACATTTCATCCTGCTAACAAAATGGTTGCAGCCTACACTTAAGTATAATTCACAGCGGTTACACTTTTGCTGGTTTGTCAAAGAGGAGAATGTTACATAGAAATGCTAAAAGTTCATGCGTAATGCTTCCCATCGAGGCCTAAACTATTGCTACGTTACACTGACCTGTTTTTTCTGTTTTTCTTTTTTTTTTTATGTATTGTGTAAAATATATAGCCTATAGGACGGTTGTATTTTAAGCAAACATCTCTATTTTGTTGCAATACAAATAAAAAGGTTTTGTTTTGTTATTTCTAGTCTGCAGGTCAGAACATAAGGCCATTCATATTCAGCAGTCATCATTTTAAAATGCATTTGGCTAAATACTGCTCTGAGAGCATCCTAAAAAATACAAACAGCTACGATTTTAGGCACAACACACAATCTTGTTTCATTCTAACAAATTTATTGTTCTCGATCATCTCTTACGGAATCACTACTGAAATTAAATTACAATCAAATCATCACATCAAAATATACCCTTATTTCCTACTGTCAAAGTCAGCTCGTGTAGATTTGTGCTCTTTTAAAAATGAGAATACAAAATTAAACAAAACAAATAAGGTCAACAACGAAAACAGGGGGGAAAACATTTTACACAAGTCTGGGGGAAATAAATAACTGTTTGGAATAGTTCGTATGTATCCCGAATAAAATATTAAAACAAAGCATTTTAATGAAAAATATTAAGTAAATAATTCCGATCAGCATCTGATCTAATGAATCTATATTGCCGGATTTACATAGTCTTGTTTATTAAAACCTACCAAAGAATACTGCTTGGAAATGGCAGCACATGAAAACATCCACAGCACCAGCTCTGGCCCACTTGGCAACGGATGTTCGCAAAGAAGATTTTCAAAGAGGTGCAGCTGCGGAATAATCAGTCTTTTCAAAAGTCATCTTTGATTTCATTTTGTCCTCAAAAATCCTCGTAAGATTCAGTTCTTTACATTAAAAAAAAAAACAAAAAAAAAACGTGATCTTGCAGACCAGAAACTGAGGGCAGTCTTTTGTTGTTTTTGTAAGGATTGGAAGGCCAGAAAAAAATTCCATTCCATATTTTTGGATAATAACAAAACCATGCAGTCTTCTCTGCCAAGTTGGATGGAAGCTTCGTGGATGCCACTGTTCTTCGCATTGTTTCAGTTGAATTTCATCCCTTTGTTTGAGGTTTAATGTCCCATAACAACATACACAATTGCCTGCGTCTTTTGCCTCTCAAACAAGACATTGGTGTAACAGGGTAGGGGGGGGGCAAAGATTTTTGATGTTCATTTCTAATCTCTCATATTTTTCAGTTGAAGTTAATGCGCCAAAATTACCTGGTGGAAAGAACTTGTAGTTGTCACCCTCTGGTCGCCCGGTTCGCTCGGCCCAGTTAAACTTGCATCTTTTAAGTAATCTACTAAAAAATGTCCCTGAAAGAAAGAGCAGACACAACCTTTTAGGTAAAGACATTTAAGGGCCTGGAAGAAGATTAGCGGGCGGTTTAGGGTTTGGGAAGGAAGAGGGGTGATTTTTTTTTTCTTGTGAAAAAAATATATAACACATCTGCAGTCTCAATATTCCCTCACAATCACAGTATCAAAATGCTTTGCTATCTTCATGATAGTCTGTGTTTTATCAGATTAGTCATTTATATAAAATATTTTTTTCTTGTATGCTGTTCTATGTCTCACTGAACATTCGTTTGCAGTCCATGGAGGGGGGCGGTGTATCTGCACTCACATTGCCGACCTGAGAATATACATCCTCCGGCGTCTGCGGCACTCCTGGGGGCGTCATCCTTTTCTCCTTCTGTCTCCGATTGCAAAACCAAACTCTCACCACCTCTTTCTCCAGCTGAAGGTTGTCCGCTAGACTGGTTATCTCTTGGGCCGAAGGCTTGGGGCATTTCAAGAAGTGGCTTTCCAACGCACCTTTGACGCTCACTTCGATGGAGGTGCGCTTCTTGCGCTTCCTGCCCTGAGCCGCTATCTTGTCGATGCTGGTGGGACTGCCCGTGGAAGAGTCTGCTTCCTCCAGCCATTTGTTAAGCAACGGCTTCAGCTTGCACATGTTCTTAAAGCTGAGCTGGAGAGCTTCGAAGCGACAGATTGTGGTCTGCGAGAAGACGTTCCCGTACAGAGTGCCCAACGCCAAGCCCACGTCCGCTTGCGTGAAGCCCAGTTTGATCCGGCGTTGTTTGAACTGCTTGGCAAAGTGCTCTAAGTCGTCCGACGTCGGCGTGTCCTCGTCGGAGTGCGGGTCGTGGCTGTTCACTCCGTGGTGTGCTTGCTGGTGATGTTGATGCTGGTGGTGATGGTGGTGGTGGTGGCTGTTGTGATCGAGCTCCGGGGTGTCGCCACGCACCAGACCCGGGTGTACTAGGCTTTGGCTGCCAGGCGGACTGAGCATGCCGTTTACCGTGAAACCACCAGGCTGCGAGTATATGAGGGACTGCTGCTGTTGCTGGCTCCCGGTTAGAGACGGGATGTGGGCAGCGGTTGTGCTACCCCAGGCACCCGCGTGAGTCTGGTGGGGACCTAAATGTGGGGGCCTGTGATGCAGCGCAGTCCCAGAGTGCAAATCGTCTCTCCCCGAGTTATTTTTCACGTCCTGCTGCTGTTGCGGGCTGCCTGTCATTCCAACGGGACTAGACGACCATGGCGATCCGGCTTCAGCTGCGGCAACTGCGGCAGCCGCAGCCGCCGCTGCCGCGTGAGGCAAGGACGTCACCCACTGGTGAGCGTGGCTTAGCATATGTCCCCCGTTGCTCGCTGCCATTGCGCCCTGCATAAAATCACTTTGTACCATTTTCACCGTTGGGTCTCCTCTGTACCCACCGGACACTGAGGTTACCGCAGCACTGCCCTGCTGCATCCCACCCCCGGAGTCCGAGTGCACGATCGAGCCGGACGATAATAAACTACTGCTGGCTAGATAAGGGTTGGATGCCGCTGTGGCCATTCCGCTAACCTTATGAATATGTTTGCCGATCACCCCCTCCCTTTTTGCAGAAACTTTTTTAATGCAGGCAAATTATATCTCATGAATTATTCAAACTTTAAAAGTCTGGCTTGTGTTTTGGCAAACACCATCAACAAAAAGCAAAGAGAAAGACGAAATCCGTCTCTTGGATATTTTGCGCATTCATATATTTCGAACATATGAATGATTAAAACGATACATTCCAGTTTTATGTCAGCGTTGAAAACCCCCTCGGAAGTCAAACAGTCCCTTCAATCTGTAGTATTTTCTATTTAAAAACAAAGAAAAAAATTAAATATTGTTTAAAAAACTTTGTCCCGCAAAAAAAAAAAAAAAAAAAAAAAAAAAAAAGTTCTGGCGCTTGAAGAAGTTGTAATGTGCCCTTAAAAATAATAAGTCCAATCGTATGTTCCGTTTCCGAGTGGAAAATATTAAACGTGATTCTTCCTCAATTCTTTTGTTATTTAGCCGCAGCGATTTCACTTGCTCCGTTCCTTTATTTCTTTTCTTTTGCAGATTCTTTTATGGTGCTGTAAAGTCTGTCTCTTTGTTCTGTTTTGATGTGTTTAAACCTGCCAAACCGCTCCAGTTGAAGTACAATCCAGTATTACAGTGCAAAGCAGTGTTGCATGCCTTCTTTCTCATTCGCTTGTTCTCTCTTCTCTCTCTCTCTCTCTCTCCCTCTCTCTCCCTCTCCCTCTCTCTTTCTCTCTCTCTCTCTCTCTGACAGTTAGCTCCGTCCCTCCCTCAGAGCTCGAGGACACACGAGTGTTTACCCTGTGCTGCGTACATCGTCCACGTCTTTTCCCCAAATGCAAGGAAGTCGGGTGTACGGCTCTCGTTGATTGGATAGTACTGGCAAGATTGACAGGTCTAGAGAACTCGCTTCAGGCACTTAGACCCCCCTTCCGGCTATTCCAATTGGTTGCCTTTGAATTTAAATAAATAAATCAAGATAAATGACTGAAAACTCTAAAGAATGCGGGAATATATTAATAAATCCTAATTTAAGTTTCCCATAGTTTTGGTGAATTATTTAGGTGAATTATTAACAAGACAGCGTGACTGTGCTATTTCTCAAGGTAATAAATAAATAAATAAAAACACAAAAACAAAACAAACACAAAAACCGTTATATTAGCCGTAGGTTGAATTTAGTTAAGAGTGATGAACAAATCTAACTAATACAATTGATCTTTCTTTTTTTTTCCTTTTTTTTTTTTTCCAAATAGGTATTTTGAAATGCTCTGAAAACGCACTGGCTGCATGGAATCTCTGTTCGCAAAGATCTCACTCTTATTGACAAAATGAGTCCTAAAATATAATTTATCTTCCAGCTTGTCTGTTACAATTTTTGATAAAATAAGCAAGATAAAATAAATATATCGACGTAATAACCCAATTGCATCATATTGACTACATTTTTCTGAGACCTCGGCCTCTCAAGAGTTAACGAGATGACTATGCGATGCTTCCATGCGGAAACAGAGAGTGCAATGCAGCTAAACACAAGAAAGGCATGGGGAGAAAGTGGCAACCAAAACGAATGCAAACTGAGCAATCCTTTGGGGGGATCTGCAAGAAATGTCTTCTAATTTAACTAGGCTACCAAGATCAACTAGCGATAGGCCAAATACAACATTCCTTTTCAAATCTCGCGCTGAATCGTTTAGACATAAGCTACCATCAGACCCCTACAACATATGGATTCACCCAGAGGTAGCCTATAAGTGCAAAAAAGTGCAAAAGTGCAAGTCCAAGGAAAATTTAGAGTGATTGACGTATATAGCAGTATATACCCCCCCACCCCCCCGTGTTTATAGCTGTGTTTATGAACTACAGCTAGAATAATAAGTATCAGGTGCATAAAAAGTTACATGTAAACACATGTAAACCAATGCACCATTTTACAACAACTTTGACAGAAAAGCTAATCTTATTTCATTTAGTATTGTTGTATTGGCTAGAATAACACTGAATCAGGTTTTGTAGAAAACCCAAGAGAGGACAACGCACTCCCCTTCCCAGAAGATTTCATTTGGATCAGGCTCAAAAACCGAGAACCTCGTGGATTTGTTTACATTGAATGGCAAAGTAGGGCCACCGCCACGGGACTGTCTATTCATTAATTTCCAGCAGATTTTGGTCTAAATTACTGTTATGCATTTTATAGGCTACTGCTCGCTTTCAAAGGACGTCTCGTGCGGCCATAAGAAACGTGATAGCCAGTCTAAGGAAATAGATTCACTCACTCTAAGGAGTCAAGGCAATTTCAAATGTTCAAGCCTTCAACTTTTTTTGAAGTTTAATGTTTTTTATCTGAGAAGTAGGCTGTTTATTATTTATTTGTTTATGTAACAAGGTCCCTGTGTTCCCTGCTGGGGAGATCATTTGTTTTCCGTGCAAGTAGAGAGGGAAAAATCCCCAAGTATAACAAGAGATGAACAGTTAGTGCTGATTTTCATTTGCATAAATTTTCATATATTTTAGTGAAAATAATAGCGGTGCAGAGGAGAGCTCCGCTCAGTTGAGTCAGAGGGAAGAAAATCTTAGGAAGGACCAAACACGGAGGGAGAGAGTCGGTCAGTGATGGACGAACAATGCAGTATTTGAGACATTTTTTCCAGTTATCATGGAATCTTACGGTAAGTGAAAATAAATCCGTATTCGGCGATGTTATAAAACTGTAGCCTATTACAAGGCATACTACCTGAACAATATCTATATAGGCAACTAATTCCTACCCCATATATATATATATATATATATATATATATATATATATATATATATATATATATATATATATATATAGGCTATAGCCTATGTCTGTGTGGTTGCGAAGTCCTTTTTTCTTCGTGTAAAAATCAATAAGACTGTTTAGCTTTATAAATAGCGAGCAGACGGTTAAGCTGCTGTTTTGTAGTGAATGTCCAGTGGAGAATGTGCAATCAATCAAATTCAAACAGGAGACCCTCGGTGGAATTCTCGGTGGAGTCGGGTACAAGTGGATATCAGGTCGTTTACATAAATCGATCTTTTACTTCTGTGCCAAAGTTTGATGAAACTTGGTCAGCAGCACTGCCTTGTTTTGGAGCGCGCGATGCTTAACGCGAGACGGCGTGTGAATGAATGAAAAGCAAAGGATTTTAGTTGTTACCGAACGACTGTGAAAGGACAACACAACACACGAGTGGCAACTGAGCAGACACTAGCTGATCATGACCAATGGTAATGAAAATATGCGAAAATAAATGATCGGCGAAAGGTATTATAGGCGAAATTAAACGAGACTGGAGCAGCTTAAATTATAAACATTTGAGGTGACTAAAATGCGCAGGCAGTTACAAAAACAAAATTTAGATCTAATTAGAATTAAATAGTAAAATACTTAAGATTAATATATTAACATATGTAACAAAACGAAAACCTCTCCCCGCGATATTTCTTGGGTTAACTTTGCGTGCCCTCCCGGTCGAAGATGCCATCTCTCTTTCTCGCAGCCCCACTAAGACCGTTTGTTTCATTCATGGGCAAAGCATTTCTGAAGCCTTCCTCTCGGTTGCTATGGTGAGTGGAATAAAAGAGGGAACACTGGTCGCATTAAGCTATATGTTTGTGCACTGGAGTCGAGATGAAAGAGCCACAGTCAAGCCAAGAACATCTACCATTGCGCCAAACGCACATCTCAAATTCGTATATGTCTATAGAAATACAAGCGTCTACAAAATATGTATACATAAAATAACTGGAATCAGCACAACCATAAAGATTAGATCCCACACTTACACGCTTGACAGTGACGTATGGGGGAGTGTTTTGTCACCAGCAGGTGTCGCGCTTAGTCAGTATGGTAAAAGGGCTAATGGTGAGTAATTGGGCTATTGTCCTTGATTATTGATTTATTCTTATTTTTTTAGGAGAAGCATAGGGTACTGATATCGTAACCTGATACCTGTTGAAATCATAATGCGAAAAATCACCTCCGTACAATTAATTTATTCACAAGACATTAATTCAAATGATTATTTTTTGCTGAAATAAACAATGTAGACCCTGCTATTAACGATACATGCTTAAAAAGATTCAGTGTAGGCTAGTCTTCAAACGGATCTTTGTAAACCCTCCCAATTCTGATTTACAACGTAGACGTAAGTTGCAGCTTTATTTAGTTTACTAAAAGGTTTCGTTAAAGGAAGTTTATAAATAAAACGCAAAACGTTTTAAACAGATAATTTATAATTATACTTGGCAGTTAATGTTGTTGTGTAATAATGCTGATATAACGACAGTAGCCTATTTAAATATTCAAAAACTTATCATTACGACTCAACACGTTATCATTAAGGAAAATTGTATTCAACAAAAAATAAAACAAAATGAAATTTTCTAAGTGATACATCACTATACAAAAAAAAGTGCGCGCATGTTTGATCACCCAGTTAAATATTTGAATAATTCGGGGATTTTAACATCACGAAAGAATAAAACACAGAATACAATATAATTTAATTGAATAGAATTAATGAGAATTGTGAATATTAAAAGAGAAATTATTTCAAAGAAAAAAATATGTATTATGATGAAATGAAATATCTGCTCATTTTGAAGAAAGACAATATAATAGCCTATACTGAATATATGTAACAGACACATACTGCTGAATTGTCATTAATTAGAGAAACAAACATTCAAAGCGCTAAGCTCATGTCTGACAGCGTGAAATTGTAGGCCAGAGCTCTGGCTTCTTCCCAAAAAAGGGGGAAAAAGCGATGTGCCTTATTTTCTCTTAATTCTGGAAGATAAAATGTCATAACTAAATGGTACATGTGTATTATGTTATTACTAAAATAAGAAATAAAACATTATAGACTAATTATAGGCTAATTATTATTTTATAATTATATATTTATTTTATTTTTAAACGTCTTTTTTATTTTATTTCATTCGTTTAACTGCTGTCATGAAAGTATCACTTTCTTTATCGAAAGGAAAATAAGGGATTGGACATATGTCACTATAGCTGTAATCCTCCAATGCAGACCGTTTTGGGCTTTCATTTGCCAAATTTTAATATACAGTTTGAAATGCGAAATAATTTGAAAACAATCTACAGTTATTGTGAATAATTATAATAATCGAAATAACAACAAAACACAGTATTGCATTTATATATTTTTCTTTCCACCTACAAAATGGAATAAAACGATAAGATCAATCTAAAATCTTTAGTGATAGTCGTTCAGAGAGGAAGAGTAGACTAATCGACTGGCCGATGTTATTTCATAATTTGTGACTAGGAATGACATTATTTTATATCCTTGTTCTATACATGAAAGCCCATAGAGTGCGTCACGTCGTTCCGCCTTGTTTATTCCACTGCTCCCCAGTGCATCATTTCCCGTAGCACCGGCCCAGGAGGCGCGCAGCTCATGACCGAAATGGCGAAAAAAATGTTTCAGAGCTCTGTGTCTTACACGAAGATTATCCGAGCTTCATTATTCGGAAACATTCCAGCCAGCCCCTTATTGATTGTGCTGTCTCCCATTGGAAATCAATGCAAATATCATAATGTGCTTTAAATGATATGTGGATGCAACATTATATATATATGTAGAATAAACACACACACACACACACACGTAAATAAACTCAACTCATTAAAATACAAACTCAAATCATTAAAATACAAAATAATCACTAGTAAATACATAAATCACATCAGACATGTTATCCCCTTAGAAATCAGTCAGGACCCCAGCCTCAAATTTCATCCATCTCAAGATATGTGTGATGTGACATGCAGCTGTCTGTTTCGTGAGATGGATGCTAGTTTTCGCTCTCTGTGTGTATGTGTGTGTGTGCAACTGACAGTTCCCTCTTAACTGTCCCATGTGGACTAACAACAACTCTTGGACATCCTATAACAGACACTGCACTGATTACTGCTGCAGGTCACAGCAATAATCTAACTCCTACTGTCCCATTACGGGTCAGGGGCACTTTCATGAAACACTTGCTTATATATACATGCTAGGATTATCTGATATTCCATCGTAATTATACATCAACATATTAATCTGCTGAAAAAGTTGCACGAGCTCTGTGACGTGCCCTCTACCATTTAAAATGTATCCATTGTGTGCGGACTGAAGTGGTGCCCTGCGTGTTTTTGTTTGTCAAACAGCACCGTTCCCTGAGGAGTGCGGTTTGTGGTACCTCCCTGCTCAGGATTACATTAATCAAAGCATTTATTTCCCCAGAGATGCACAACACAAATCACCCAAAATCCCAATCAAATTGAATAACAGAGGAACCACGCATTGGAAGTGACCTCTCTTCTTTTTTCTGTTGCTTGTTTTGTGTGAAAACAGGTCTCCTGATATTTCAGCTTCAATCACAAAAGCAAAAGTGTCTGTCTTTGCGATACAGAAGAGTTTCGATAGTTGAGGGTGTTATGATGGCTGTGAGAACCATAGCACATGGAAATCTTACATCAGAGTATATCTACGGATTTAAGGATTTGCTGTTGGTTGCAGAAAGTGCAGTCTGTTAGGTTAAACAAACCCACTGCTTGAGAACTGTCTCGCCCCTTAGTATTAAAAAAGAATATAATGTGCAGATGAAATTATGTTTTTTCATACTCAAGTTATGCAAAACGACAGAGTGCAAACTGTCAACACAATAAATCCACGGCAAAGCCGTGCAGCTCAATAAATACTGCCTGCAATACGAGGCCTATTACAGGTATTGCAAATAAAATAATACAGCTGTAATTTTCCTCATACGTTGTTTTAATATAACTGGCGTGCGCCGTTTGAGATTCATGGTGGAAATGGGAAGAAAATGTGAGGCTGTTTATGGCAGTGCAGCACGTCAAAACACAAATTTAGCTCTGCTGCTTTCAGCCCGATCAGGGATAAATGATGGAGCCTGTCCTGGAGAGGGTTACCAGACGGGAACGTTAACTCTGCTGAAGAGGTGATGGAAACAGCAGCATTTTGCTGTAGATACTTTTGTTTTTGAAGTATACAAGTCATAGTAGCCTATATAAGCCGCAGTTTTAAAAGGTGGTATAAAAAAGCGCCTTTGTGTCTCTATTTTGAGCTGTAAAATTGAGAGAAATCTGTGGCTCAACTGGATGTATGACTGACAAATGACAGTGTAAACGTGTTAGCAACTACATAAAATCTTCTGTTTTTATATGTGTGGGCACACTTGGTTGTCAGAAAATCATTTGTGTGTGTCATCTTAATTACGTTCCCACCCACAGCAGGAAAAATGGGTTTACATACATCTGCATCCTTGTTTTTGCATCCTATATGTTCTCTCAAACCTCCGGGCCTTTCCTCACTCTCTGTGTCAACCATTTTTACCTCTCTTTGTCTCCTCCTCTAATTCTCTCCCTCTTGGTCCACTCACGCATACATCCCGCAGGGTCAAAAAAGCAACGTTCACCAGCTTGCTAGAAGTGGCTTGACCTTCTGCCAAACTGCCTACCACACATTACTCATTACTCAGGCCGGGCACACGGACAGCCCCACAGCTAAAATTTTGCCCTTAACTCAGGCAACATGCAATGTATCATTCTAAACTCCTCCAGTTTGCTCTCACTCACTTTTATTGCTCTCACTTCACTTTTACTTGCTAAGGGTGCACTGCACTGCTTAGAGGCTGAATAATGGCTAAGCTAAGGAAACATATGTGTCTCATGTGTAAGGTGGAAAGGTCAATGAGTCTAATTTCTGGTATGCACGATAATGCCTATGCAGTGCACTCGCAGTGGGTGATAGAGCTGGATATTTCTATCTAAACCTCATGTTATACATGCGAACGAGCCTGCTATAGCGTACACTGAATACATTCTGAAGTATAATAATTTATAATGGTGGACATATAGCCATGCGAGAGGATATACAGTAAATCTATCTATCTATCTATCTATCTATCTATCTATCTATCTATCTATCTATCTATCTATCTATCTATCTATCTATCTATCTATCTATCTATCTACACTGTAAATAGTGATCAGTTGACTTAACGTAAAAAAAATTGGGGAAACCCGTCACCTTAAAATGATTAAGTTCAGTGACTTCATGCTTAATCTAAAAAAAATAAAAATAAAAAATTAAGCAATGTAGAATTGTCAGGTTCACATGACTTAATTTTTTTTCAATTAAGTATTACGTTTATTTACTTAATAATTTTAAGGCAAAAGGTTTACTAAATTTTAAGTAAGTGAACTGAACACTTTTTACAGTCTATCTATCTATCTATCTATCTATCTATCTATCTATCTATCTATCTATTGGCTAGACTACACAGAAAAGTAAATTTCCTCTCAATTCAAGGATCAGTCACTGCCCTCAATAAATAAGGTGAAAAGGATGTGATCAGAAATCAGCACAAACTTTAGTAGCGAAGATGGTGAACATCTGGACACCTGGAGAAAAAAAAGACGCCTGGAGACAAAATGTGTATTACGTGCCATAGAAAGAATGTTCAAGATGCAGTTCTAACGGATTCTAATGTTATGTTATTTCTCTTGTAGAAGAGGAGCTTCGACTCTCCAACCTTCCCTCCCTTCTCGGGAATGGGGCCTTTTTCCACGTTGGACCCAGACTCAATCTGCTGCAGAGGGACAGAGTGGACATGCTGTGAGCGCGCGCACACACACACACACACACACACAAACACAAACACACACACACACACACACACACACACACACACAGAGATCTCATTGCTTCCGTTTTCAGCATACACTGCTGCTGGAGCTGTTAGCCTGCCGGCTATTTTTCTTTGAGAGACTATAAAAATATGCAAATGCTGTTGTTAAAGAGAACAGTCAAGGTTTTTTTTTCCCTGTTTGCGCCCTTGTGAGTCTGCAGAGCAAAAGGCGGAAGGATTTCACTTTTGTCCCTCACTTTGTTTATAGAAAGGCAGAAAGAATTAAAGGAGTGCGACAGTGACAGACACACCATAAACATGTTTGAAATGACCACATAGATAGGCAAATAAATATGTATATATAAAATATATATCCTGCTTTACTCATTCCAGTTATATGTAGCTGCAGAGAGAGAGTGAATTTAAAATGCTCTCCTTCATTATCTCTAGGCCTACCTCTCATCATGGCGGACAGGCCTTAAACGCAGAGCATCAACCGCTTTAAGAGTGCAGAAAAAGTACAGGGCGAATTTGTAAACCCCTCACGGTGCAGCAAACACTTTTTGAAGTGATTATGAAGACAGTTCAGATCAAAGGCTTTGACAACTCTGAGTGCCCGCCAAGACTGAGCCCCTGTAATCGCACAGAGCCCTCCGTACAACACAGCTCACACCCCTCAAGCATCCGGCAGAACGCAACGCCACACTCACGCATAAACAGATTATCAGGGGACAGAAAACGGCTGGAAAGTAAATATGGGATTAGAGTTTTCAGACTTAACCACACCGATATAACCGAGGAGATTAGCGAAAAATTTACAGGTAGATATTAATTATCGGCATCAGGGAGATGAAGGAAAAAATAGCGAATTAAAAACTCCTTGCAATATGTTTTAAAAAGCAGATAGCCATATAATATAATTATATTTAATTGTATTCAACATGTCAAATGTATTAAATTGCCATGATCTTCTAAATCCTTTACAAAGAAACCGTAAGAAGCAGGGGAAAAAGAAAGGATGCTAAGGAGAGCGAGCAGAAAGTGCTTTGTTGAAGTCAACAAACTCTTATATTTTTATATAATTATGTGCTCTGCTGTGCGTAACTGCTAGACAGCATTGTAACAAATGTCCATCATTGGCTCCATTAGCCCTGAAGACAGACGGCCATTTACATTTAGCTCAGTGTTTTGCTAACACTATAAGAAAACACAATAGCTCAGAACAAAACAACAACAGTATATTATTAGTCATTTTATTATGTAAGTATCCAAGTTATACCATAGAATTTAAAAAATATGTTTTGTCATGCACATATGCACACACTGTTAGCATGTCAACATGTAAATAGCCTATGTTTACAGGCTGCCATCTTGAACCTGTTCTCCACCCATTCCTTTCATGTTGTATGGTCATTTAATTGAAAGTTTTGCTTTTGTCAGTGTATTTACTTTTTTGTGGTACTGCACTGGTGCTGATGTGAAACAATAAAGTGTGTGTGACAGCAAGTCCCCTCTCTGCCTCCTGTTTACGGTGCCACTCAGCGCCTCTCTCAGACTAACCGCTTGGTACAGTCTTCTCTGGATCACTTCCAGAACCCTTGGGTTCCGAGTGGCCCAGTCTCTGAAGAGCAGCCAACAAACGGGCCTTTCAGTGTGGACAGCAGATGGGGCGGGCCAGCCAGCCACTCGGAGGAACTTCTTGTGTCGCCAGACACAGAGAATGAATCCGCTTTTATCTGCCAGCCCAGTGGACTACAATGAGCCTTCCTGTGCACTTAACCATGAGACAGCACACACACATACTGAGAATGATGCCAGACAGGTACTGAGCATTGCCATTCCCTAACCATGGAAGGACAAATCCGAATCTCTGGGTTTGGCTACAAACACAAAGTCTATTTCTTCAATCATTCTCTGGGTGGAATAGACAAAATTCTGATAGGCTACAAGAGAATTAAGCTAAAAATTAAATTTCTGAAGAATGATCAAAATCAACATTATTTAGGCATTATGATCAAAGACAGTGACAGTGCCAAGCTATACATGTTTTTGAAGACTGTTTTTAATCAAAATTACATGCTAACATTTATTAATTCCTTTCATATCTCGCATAGGGGAGTTAAAAATCTAAGCATATTGACCCATCTACTTTTTAATATTTTGTCAGCCGTTTATGCCTAATTGTTCCAGACAAGATTTCCAATGTCTTTTTCAACAGTAGCATTAACTCCCACCGACTAGTCTCTCACAGATAATCATCTGAGATCACTGTGCTTGACTGCTCCATACCGCCTCACGCTAAGTGTGTGTGTGGTGTGTGTTTGTTCTTTTGACAGCTTGGTCACAGAGAACTGCAGGCCCTATCGATTGTCTAATCATTAGGAGTGACCAGCTGAGTGGCAACATAGCCACAAACACTGTTAACTCCAATGTGAAACATCTGACCCCTCTAACGAACAGCCATCGAGTGACCAGACCTTCTCATTGACCCATAATAGTCACTGCAGGCCAGCAACGTTAAGAAAACTACACCCAGCTGTGAGCTGTTTCATCGACTGCTATGGATCCGCTGGGCTTGTGCAATTGCGGAAAGGGTCTGACATGGATTTTTTATGAGGAAATGTAACTCATATCTGATGGTTTAGCAGATGTCCGTATGCAGAACAGTTGGCAGGTGTGTCTGCCAGTACAATCTCGCTGATGATACAGTTTACACTAGTCCGACACCCACTGCTGAAAGTCTGCGAGTGACACTGCTCACCTCCTGTTGCGCTATTAGAAAGCACGGCTTCCAGTTCAGAGCCTCGCACCACCCCAGTATGTGTGTGTGTGAGAAAGAGACAGTGAGAAAGGAGGGGGAGGCAGGGAGAGGGTTGGAGGAGGAGGAGGAGAAAAAGGCCACTGATCAGTGAGTGAATGAAGCGTTTCTCTGGTGAGTCTCTCAGAGGGGAAGCACCCTGCAGAGGACAGTGTGGAAATGAACTCGATGAGGCGGTGAGTGTTTGACCCCATGTCTGTCCTCACACCACCCTCACCACTCTCATGGCTGACTGACACGGCTACATCCTGCCCGCAACGAGTCACTTCCCGTCTGTCATTACCTCGCCTTCAACAATAGTACGTCTGACTATAAATGGGCGACGAATTCTGCGTTTGAAGTGTCATATTACGATTTCGCCAGTTTTGTTTTCTTTCCTTCAGGTTTCATCCGTAGTTTCCTAAAGAATATGGGTCTGATACATGCTAACGAACACCATATGAGTCTAGCAGCGTGAGAAATATCTGAAAGCCGGCTGCTCGAGAGTTGAGCTCCAGGGAAAGGATCCTTGTGGGGCAGCTGAAGGAATGGGGGGGGGGGGGGCGGGGGGGCGGAAGCAGATTGCAGGAGAAGGCGGTGGCTTTGAAGGTTGTAGGTAGCAGGTTTTTCCCTGCACCACTGCTGGAGACTCGAGCACAGGCCCCCACCGGCACAGGTGGTACTGCTCATTTCAATTTAGCTCAAATCTACACTTGAAATAGTGCGGCTGTCATAAGCAATCTGCAGCCCGGGACGAGGACAGCCTTGGTCGAGGAGTGGTGGGGGGAAGATGGGGGTGTCAGAGCAGACTACGTTGAGTTCTGAAGAAGAGGCTTCTGCCATATGCCCTCTCAACAACCTCTTCCCCCTCCTTTGCTGTTCTTTTACTCTCCCAAGCACATGTTCACCGCAGGTCCACTCATCCAGAACATCACAAAGGGAGGTCAAAGCAGTCAACAAGTTATTTACTGCAGGGGAGCCACTATGCCTCACACACCCCATCTGCTTTCAAAGATGAGTCCGAATCCCCCCATTATGTAACGCGATAATTTTTTTCCTTTTTCTTATGACAAAGGTCTGATGGGCATGCATAACTTTTCTGTGCTTATGCTTTTTGTACAAAATGGGCATGGGCATCAGGGGAGCCACTGGTCAATGCCTTCTATGCTTAAGGTCTCATCCACTTTAAACATTCATATTAGAACCAAGTGCTGAGTTTCAGTTAATTTAACCACAGATGCTCAAGACGTGAAACACAGCAAGCACAACTTAAGCTGATCTGACAGTTATTCTGAGACACTGAACAGTTCTTGTGGGATCAGTTTTCTTTCCTAATTAGATTTTTTTTTAATTGAACATTTTCAATTAATTTACATGTAGACGCTTTTATCCTATGCAACTTGCATTGCATTCAAAATATACATTCTACCAGTTATGCATTCCCTGAGCATTGAACCCATGACCATGGCTGTTTGAGCTACAGGAACGCCTGTCTAATTTCTGGTAATTTAATTAAACAATGTTTCCAAACATGCCTGATGCACAATAAACTTTGATTGTCACAAAAATGTAAAAGTGAAAATCTGTTATATTGCGATCCTACTCAGTGTTCAACTCAACCTACAGCCTTCTTCTTTGAAAGCTGAGAGAGTCTTCAAACATTGGAGATGAGGCAGTGTCTACAGACAGCACAGAGGATGGGCAGATCAGAGCAAGCTTTGCAATCCTGGTAGTGTTTCCTCGTCAGAAAGCATGCGTTTTTAAGCAGTGTTGTTTTAGCCTGGGGCTACAGCCCACTGGATCATGTTGAGCTCTTTCAGGGGAGGAAGAGAAAACATGGCAGGCCTCGATGAATGCAAATGTACCTTGTGTATCTCGCAGACATCTTGATGGTTCTTGGAAGCACAGTTGCCCCTTTAGGAGCGGGTGTCTGATGTGGGAACCTCTAAATAATATACAAGCTCGGACATGAAGTGTTACTTTTACTCTCGGTTGAGGGAAAATATAATCGAAGAGCTTTTAAAATAACCTAGATGATGTTTTCCCTCACCTTTAAATTGAAAATTTAATCATGCTAATTTATTCATTAATTTATGAACTTAACCTGAACTTAGGTACACATTTTCCTATTCAGAGGTTCCAAAAGAACCATTGGCATCTGCACAGTCAGCACTCGAGGAACGAGGCATGGCGCGGCATACCATGACTATGGAGGATTACAACCAAGTTGCCCGCTTTGGACTGTGTGCCTTTGCCATGAGCTGCCAACCTGGCCAGCTCTTTCACGGCACGGCAGAGGCTCTCCAGGAGGTGGTATTCTCTCTGGACAAACATGTGTTTCTGTGGCTGGTACCCTGCCCAATACCACGCAGACCGTGCCAGGGATCATGCGTCTGTGCACTGATAGGGCCTCAGTGAGGCTGCGGGAATGCTGGGAGATTGTCTATCTTTTATCCCCGGGCTTCAAATGAAGTTGAAATTGAGTTTTTAGCCGGTTTCTCTCTCTTGCTTGCATGACTCTCGAGCAATGGCTCCTTGCCTGCAGCATCAGCAGGGAGTCCTTTCAAAGACTCCAACACTGCAAATGCAAGAACGCATGTATGCAAAAAGACACACACACACACACACACGCACATTCTTTTTAGCTCCTAGACACACAGGAGTCTGCAGGCAGACGACACTCTACGAATAACTTTCATGCACATTTGGGAAAAGAGAAAGTTTACTCCCGAGTTCTCTGAGGGAGATTATGTGTGTGCGCACAAGTTAGTGTCTTTATGATTGAAGTCCTCAATAGCCTTCCACATATATGCTTCAACATTAGCGCATATTACAAACAAGACTTAATGGATCACTCACATTTGTCCTAATGAGTAAAGTAAAGTTGGTCTGTAGTTTCACTCGTTAAACTTGTTCATCAAGACCCAGATCATCTGTGCATTCATGCTTCATGACGGTGCTGAAGCTGTAAAGGAGAGCAGGAATAACTGGTGAAGAGCTGAATTGACAGGATTAATGGACGAGGAGCTGAGCAGTGCAATTACACCCTTCAGTGAGGGGCATTTTTCATTTTTGGGTCCTCCTCATCTCTGGCGTTCTCTCCTGTGGGAGAGAGGGTGCAGTCCTAGCGGTTTGTTTGTTTTAATTATTTTTCCATATGCAAATGTGGTTTTATTTAATTGCAGCGAAGCAAGCAACGAGCACGGAGAAGAAAGAGGGGAGGACAAACTCATTATTGATTCCTGAGCCATCTTTCTGGAAGCCATCGCCATTACATAGCGTAATCCATCTTTCCCATGCATTAACTTCAGTACAGGCATGGAGAGAAGTGTTAATGCCTCCTCAGAACATCAATCAGACTGGGAGAGAGAGGGGATTAGGAGAACCTCTGAACGAGTTTCTTGTTTTCATTTTATTTATTTATTTTTGGACAGGTAGCACTCAGTAAAATATGTTTTTATTGCCTGGAAACAAGGACCAAAAGTTGTTGTAATGAGGGGGTAAAAATAAGTCGTGCAGGTTACCAGCAGCCATCTGCCAAACCATCCTCACTTATTCCTCAGGCCTTAAGTAATGTTTTCTGCCGGGTGTTTCCAATAATGTCCTCTTGAGGAGATGAGTGTGATTGCGTTTGCGGGTTGTGTTTGCATGCGTGTGTGTGTCATGTGTGTGATTGAAGCTCTTGATGACTCTTTTCAAGTGCACTATACACCCTGCGCTATGCAGAGATGAGACATAAATATTGCTGAATAAAGAGAAGTACGTTATCAAACCCTGCCTTCACAATGGAGAGCTTAATTACCCATGGCTGTGTTTTGGGAGTGTGTGTGAGCGAGATGGTCAGGTCTTAAACTCAGAGGCCCAGAATGTTTCTTTGCACGTTTACTTGTTTATTGCTCACTGAAGTGGGCGGGGCTAAAGCATTTCATTATATGAGTGACATCTTCTTTTTCAGCCTGTCAGGCCGAGCTTCTCCGTACAGAGACGGACGGATGTCATCTGTCATTCTGAGGCCTCCCTGATGGTTTATTGAAGGTGTTCATGGATGTATGACGTGCTTGTTAATTTCAGGGACTATTAATGAATGGCTTGAGATAAAATGAAGGATAAAAGCGAGAGCCAGGAGTGAAAGAACTGTGGAGAGCAGGAAGCTCAGTTTCAGCATTTCTGAAAAAACCCTCAAAGTCTTTCCTTTAATCCATCCTGACAAGGCGGCTGAGGCTCAATCCACCTCTCTCTCTCTTTCTTTCCTTCCTCTTCTGGATCAGTAGGGTCCTGCAGTGGTGGAGCAACAGCATGGGTTCTTAGATCAGTGTTCTGTTCTGAGAGACACAAATACAGAAGGGATAATTACTATGCCACACTGAACAGTAAAAGCAGACCTAATCCTTTGAGTGTTGGAAGCTTGTCTACCACGGCTGCACAGGAGAGATTGTACATAGTGTTTGCCATGACAATGTTTGTGTGTGTTTTCGTTTTTGTGAAGTTCTCTTAAAGTAATATTTTACCCCAAAATGAACAACTTCATGTTATCATTTACTCACCCTCAAATCATTAACAATATAGTCATTTCTTTCTTGCATGAATTAAAAAAGATGATGTTAGGCACAATGTCCAAGTTGCTGTTTTCCATTGAGGGCAAATAGATGGTGAGTTCTAAAAAAAGCACCATGAAGGTAGTCCATATGAAGTGTGTGCTGTCTTATGAATATAACGATATATACGATAGATTTGTGTGAGGAACATAACTTTAAGTTCTTAAATTAGGCAATAATATAAAATGTTCTGTAGAAACAAAAACTCATTGGGGTCACACATATTCAGAGCTTGTTCATGTGAAACACACAAAAACAACAACGCTGTTTGTCATTGATGACGTCAAAACTGGTGTGCTATATCTAAAAGGAGCCATTCTAGAATTTCATACAAAGGATGAAGGAGATTATCAGTAAAAAAGGGGTTTATTTTTTGTCTGTTTCTCACACAAAGCTATCATATATATTATGAACCATTCAGAACAGTTTTCTGGTGCTTTATTTATTTATTTGTCTTTTTTTGGATCTTGGCAGTATAAATCACTGTCCACTTTCTTTATATGAAAACAGCAGCCTTGTCAGAGCTACATAACAGTGTTAGGTTGAACTATTCATTTAAGCAACTCTTTCCTGTTTATCAACTGCTTATAGTTTATAAAGACAGATAACTGTGACTGGAAACCTTCCAAATGAAATGATTATGTTTAATTGCACTGGTAGTACTTGCACTGATACTGCAGGAATCTTGCAGCAGTGTTTGTGTGTGTTCCTCGCTGGCAAAGCTCTGGGAGAATTACATCAGTCAGAGAGCATTGCCTACTGAGCACCAGGCTAGATGCAGAACGTGTTTCCCTGGAATCCCAGACCGATTGGACATGCACAGAGGATGTAAATAGCCTGGCAGTGCTTGGGGCATTCAGCATTGCCAAACAGGCCTTCTACTAACCAGGGAGACACCTGCGAGGGATCCCCCCACTGTGGGCTTCATTTAGGGAAAGTCTCCCCTGGCTACACCTGGATATCTCACTCAGGCCCAACTGTGGTGGAATATGGCTGCCAGTCATGCAGATGAAAGGTCTACCGTGACCATGCCGAAACTGGCTTTTACATGGTGGGTATGCTGTGCAAACAGTGCCAAGCGTGGGGTGATAATCTGCTCTAATACCACACACCTGGACTGATATATCACCTCTGGAAGTCCATAGCATTGCATTACGTACACAACTCTGCTCTCTGGAAGTCTATAGCATTGCAATACGTACACAACTCTGCCCTACAAAAACCAACACTCGCGGGGAGGGGGGAATCAATCCTTTTGACTTCTGACTCTGATCTGATCCAGGAAAAGGGGGTTATACGAAGCATTCTGTTTGACATCTGGATGCCTGCCAGTGCTAATGTAAAACATCCATTGCTAAAATCATAAGAAAGCATTGCAAGATCAGAAACAACTACCTTTTACACTCCGTCGTCAACTTTTAAAAAGGGTGTTTTGATCGACAGCTACCCTAGTTTCACACTCGCAGCGGAGGTAAATTGTGTGATCTCTGCGACGACTGATGGACACTGAGACGGGCTGAGAGACGGAGAGCACCACAGTGGCATGTGGAGGTCGAATCCAGCATATGCCAGCCAGTCAGCCTGTCCTCCCCACTGCCGAGTGATGAGAGCAGGGAGCGGAGAGCCGCCCTGCCCCTGACGAGCTGCCAGCTGGCTGGGGAAGAGAACACAGTGGACTGACACTCTACTAGGGGGTAACCTGCCAGGAGGAAGGGGAAGACAGCTGCGCGTATGACTGGTGTGTGGGTGTGGTCAGCAAGTGTGCATGTGTGTGCGTGCACGAAGGGATACAGGCGCAGCTCAGGGCGCGGCTGGTCTCCTGCAGGGGTCCAGATGGACGCAGGGAGGGGGGTAAACTTGATTCAAGGGTTTTTGGAGAGAGTGACAAGAGTGACAAAATTTCTCTGGAGCTCAAACTGTGCTGCCAGCATGTTCTCTACTGGCCCGCCTTCTGCCCCCCACTGTCACCTGTTAACCCCCCACCCCTTTGCCCTACTCAGGGATTGGCTTTGAGATCGGGCACACACACACACACACACACACACACACTTGGAATAGGCATGAAAACATGGTATGGCTTTAAAGTCTTTCTTTCAGTGTGAACAAGCCAACTGAAACTGGGCTGTCACAGTTATCTCTTAAAATGAATCAAAAGCGGAAGCACCAAAAATGTCTTTTATGATAATTAATTAATAATTTGCTCAAATTTAGCATTCTCATTCATTTTTTTAAAACTAATTCTGGGTGATTTCAGGACCTATTTCTTTAAAATCAGGGGCATTAATGTTCTGAAAAAGGAGGACCACAAAATAAAATATATCAGCTTTGCTCATGACATGAATATTAATTACGTGATCTTACATTTGCCTAGAAAGTAAGGCATTAGCTATAGTAAAATTACCAGTCGAATGTTTGCTCAGTTGGTTTTGACTTTTGCTTTTTTTTTTTTTTTATGCGATACAACCAAGCATTTTTTTTTAATGCATTTAATGTTTTAATGTTTTTCCGCCTGTATGTTGGTTGGACCACTACTTGATTTGTTGAAATGTAGCTTTTCAAATATTAACCCTCTGGTGTTGTCCGGCCATTTTAGGTCGAATGTTTGAATTTTTTTTTACTTTATCGGAATGGTAAGAGACTTTTGTGGCAGTCGCTATGTGACCACAAAAAAAAAAAAAAGAAGAAAAAAAATCATGGACTTGATTCTAAAAAGCTAAATAGTTGTTAAAAAATAGTCACACTTTTTTTGTTCGGCGTCAAAAAATGGCCGCTGTAGGAAATGAATGGGAAATACAAAAAATATGAAAAAAGAGAGCAATTTTTTTGGGGTACAATCTGTAAATGCAGCAAAAAAGCATAAAGTAATATAAAATTCTCTCAAAATATAAAATAAAAATTATTATTGAACAAAAATATATTACATTGATTTTACTGAAAATAAAAATGTTACATTTCAGGCGTTCGGTCACTTTTGACCGGAAACAACAGCAGTGTGACTCCCAAATGAATAATACCAGTAATAAGCAATAAAGCAGTTTTGTTCAAACATTATTTTCTAAGAAATAATAATAAAATAATTGTAAGTTGAATTGTTCTTCAATATATCATAACACTTGTATCACCCTGACCATTTGCTCCTTATAAAAATACCAAAATGAATTTGAATAGCCTACAGAAATTAGCGTGTTCATCATGGAAGAGGTATAGTTAAAGTTAAATTAAAAAAAAAAAAAGTTTTTAATTGTTTGATGTTTGTTGAACCACCAAGTTGTTTATCTGGGAGTATCACTGTACAACTGTATCTATCAATCCATCAAAAAAAAAGAAAAAAAGAAAAAAACTATTTTAAATAAAAATAAAAATGGATATTCACTTCATATGGTACATTAGCTATTCATGTGTAAATTCTATTGTAAAAACATGGGACAAACCACTGTGCCCACACATAAAAAGATAAAAAGATTTTATATTTTAAACAACCACTGTCTTGTTTCTTAAGTCTCTTCTAAATAGTCTCTCCTGTTTCCCCCTCCTAATTCTATCATTCTTACACTCTCTATAATAAGACCCTTTTGTGTCCTTGATCAGTGTGACCTACAGTGCTTTCTGTGGGAATATACTCTGTCTTTTATGAAATTATCCTGGATACAGAGTGGGAACGCTGTAGCTGTCTGGTCCACCCTGCGGGCCAGTAGATCCGTTGGACCTGGTCCCATGGTGAGGGTGCAGAGAAGATCAGTCGTCCCCTCACACACACTGTCCTTCAGAAACATCTCCATGGGGGCATCATTAATCTGGACCTCATAGACACACAGAGGAACTATTTGGCTTGAAGAGACTGCAATTTATAAGTTAGGGTGGCATACATATATACATGCTATGTTGAAGCAAAGGTGAACATTTTCTTTGCTCTTTCTCATCCATACCTCTATTTTCCCATTTCTCTCTCCCACTCTCCGTATCTCTGGTCTTACACTTTTCATATCTCCTCCAAATAGTCTCTTGACCCTACAGCCATCTTCATTTCAGTTACAACCGTGACACACACACACACACACACACACACACACACACACACACACACACACACACGTCACATTTACATTTCAAACTGGCACTGTGTCTGCCACACATTCATTATTTACCAGCCCCTGGCCACGGTGGAGAGTGCCTGATCTCTCACTCTCTCCATCTCTCTCTGTTTCTGTCTCCCTGTGACTCCTACCCTCTTCTCTCCCATCTCCACTTCCCGTTTTACATCGTGGATGGCGAAAGTTATGAGTACAAGGTAATTATGGCTCTCAGCATGGCCAAATCATTCCAATCACTCTCATTAACTTGGAGGGGAAAAAACAGAGAGGAACGTTTACAGATATGGACACAACTGGAATAAGAACTGGAACTGGAAATAATGTCTTGATATATAATAGGCCTAATAAACTCACATTTTTAAAGATGGAAATGTAATTGATTTGTTTTCTATTATCACAATAACACAATTAAATTAACAGATGAGGGAATTTTAAATAATGTATTACCAGTTTTGCCATTTTGCCTCTCTGATACACCAACATCTAAATAAATAAATAAATAAATAAATAAATTTGTATTAAGAGATAATACAGAGTTGTTTCTTCATTCTTTCTCTAATCAAAACATTTTAAACAAAACATGTTTCCTTGTGAATATTTTTTAACTAATAAAGGTTGTCCTTAATTTCATTGCCTATCATGTAAGATCCCCTTTCATAAATACCATTTTGTAATTTTCCTTTGACAACGGCCAGTTTGACATAATCTTTCAGGAAATCCTTCTTTTTTTTTTTAAATCATGAAAATGACAACACAAACATCAGTACATAATGGAATGGGATTTGATGAATTCTGTCATGTTTTGTGGTATTACTTGTTTGTCTCACTTTAAACATGCCACCCTCTTAGATATATGTACAGAAATTGGAATGAAGTTGACACTCATGTAAGCTAAATTTCAATTCCTTTATTTAATTTAAGTTGATTTAATGGCTACCTTAAGCTCTTTATTTCATAGGCAAACTCATATATATATATATATATATATATATATATATATATATATATATATATATATATATATATAGCCTATATATATAAAAAATAAAGTAAAAAAAAAACATTGTAATGTTTGATTTCTGCATAACTGGAATGACCCAGCCACCTTATTATGAAGCTATAAGAGTGAAGTCTGGATAAAAAAAAAAAAAAGAGTATGATATAGACAGAGATAGTGTGGTGGGCAGCTGTCTGTTTATACTGTCACTGGGTTTGTGTTAGAATGTAGGAGTGACAAACATCTATATTTCACATTTTGATGAGGCCAAGACACTGTGTGTTTGCAGTGATGTTAATTTGTCAGCTATTTACAGTACAAAATGTTCTTGAATGTGACAAAGGTGACATCAAACTCGGTAAGATCCAATACTAATGCTATAAAAAAAAACTTGTGGGACTATCTAAATATGAATGGTGGATCACTGGAGTACATCTTCAGGGACAGGGATAATATGGATACCCATATTTTTTTCATATATCCAGATATTTTTCAGTCGTATGACTCATTAATAGAGCAAATAGAAGCACAGACAAGGGATCATTTTGTCTGAACTCCATTAGAATATCACCTCACCTCCTTAAACTCCTTCAAATAATATTTAAATAGCTTCTCTGTAAACCCTAAAATGTTGAATATAAAAATAAAAATAACAACTATAAAGTACTTGCTCTTCTCAGTTGTCTCTTAAAAAATGTGTTAAGTTTGCTAACGTGTTCCCTAAAATCTAAGTGAACTCAACCATTTATGTTAACTAGTTGTAAGAACCCGTAACTCTGCTTTGCAATTAAAATGTTTTTTCTACTAACCAATTTTAAGTGTATTTGTTCCAAATTTATAAAACAATCATAAAGAATAAAAAGATTATAAAAATAGAAATTAGAGGCAGAAGTGTTATGCACCTTCATTTGGCAAAAGAAATGGAATGCTTTGAAAACGGTCCAAGATAACCAAAGGGAAAACAAATCACACGAAGCAACTATTTACAACAAAACAGCATCAATAATTCAAAAAAGCTAAAACATCTATGAAATCTAACTATTTAAATGCCTCCATAAATTCCTATGTTTTGACCAAGCATGCAATTAAATTCAAGCACAAGGGAATTTTGGGTATTATTCGCCTCTAATCATGTTGTTTTTGGATTTTCAAGCCAAAGAAGTTCAATTAATGCAATTATGAATCCAAACACTGACATTCCAAGTAATTGTTAATAAGTACTTTGTCCTTTTGTGTTATTTTACGTACATATAATATACATACAAATATACAAATATATATATATTTGCTAGATTTACAATGTTAATAACAATGGAAACACATCAAAGTCTGTGAAAGGGTCATTGCCTGATACATCACAAGATATGACACGTTTGTGTCAATGAAACTTGTCTTAAACATTTTATAAATGTTTTTCAAAACCATATGAAACCAACAAAGAGTACATTTCTAAGAACTTGAACAATGTGATTTGACACTAGACTTTTTCCCTTTTCTTTATTATGGACAGTGTATCATTGATTCATTTGCCAGGTGGAATGTTTACAGCACAAATTCAAACTCTAACTCCTTCAGAAGAACTATCTCAAAGATCCTGAACCCTCCAATATAATTTCAAATCACTGCAGTAGCACTGAAACCGTGAATTTAATGTTTAATTTTATTTATATCTGCCAGCTCATTGCATTTAAACAGCATCAGCTGTGCCTCTGCTCCAAGCAGTTTATGATGTACAAACAATCTTCAACATACCACCTCCTTCTTCGACACACACACACAAGCACACACACACACACACACAATCACATGAGGTGTAAATGAACAGAATAGAGACAGATAGCTGTAGGCTGCAAGCAGGCGGGATTGGTTTGACCTGCTGACATGCTGCGTGCAGGTATTGGCGGCTCTGTGTGGGCCGAGCACTTATCCCCTCTTTCCACTGTCAGGAGAGCCCACACGGGCCTCACCGCTGACCTGCAGCTGCATGAGCACCGTCTGTTTCATCCAGGTGCACTATGTATGGCCGCATATATATTCGTGTAAACAAACACACACATTTACACCCGCTCACACACTTACGACATCGCAAATGCACACACGCAAGATACAGTTTTGAACGCAGGTGGCGAGTGAACCCACAACTGTATCACTGCCAAGATATGATCAGGTATCCAGCATATGTGCGTATGGTCCACATATGTTTGCTCAGATTTGCTATTTAATAGAAGCCCTGCGTGACTCAGGGACAGAACAGCTTTCCTCTAAAAATGCCCTTTGACTACAGGGAAAAGAGTTAAGTATACCTAATACAATGCACATGTGAGACTGAAATGATTCTTTTGTAAATTGCTTAAGAAAAGAGATCGAGAGAGGAAAAAAAACATGGCATGCAGGACTATAGAGAACAATCTGGGGTGCGTTTGTCGTACAATTACGTAACTCGTTGTACATCGCTGGAGGAACTAACCAACTGGTCACGTCAGTTTCCCGAAATCGTATTAACATAGTCGCACCTCCGTCGTTTGAACCACGTTGGTTCTGCAGTATGGGATTGTTGTAATGACGTCACGCGCAGGTGGTAGAGTACATTGACAATTAATGTCAGATTATTATAGTTCATTTACATGAACAAAAGAAAGCCATTCATTATGCAGCATGTAATTGGTGCACACTTTACTAACATATGTGTTTATTCAATCAGCAGTTTTCTCCACAACATAATCTCTCTGAGATGCTGCTGTAACGAACATGGCGCCTGATTACTACAGTATTTTGTTCCCTGACATTTTGCTTTATTTGATGTTTGATTCATTGCAGGTTCCCTCTTATGTCATACTCCGGAGTTCCCTTATTGTTCCCAAGAGCAGAATATATTTAAGTCCACATGTCATACTAGCAAGAAACAATGCTTCTAGCCACCGGTCGAGAGCTTTAGTTCCAACTACCAAAGTTTACAATGCTGTTTGCTAATGTTCATTTGAAGTATGTGTAGCAAGGTTTAAGGCTCGGGGAATAAGAAAGCGGGAACCGGCGACCATCATAAAATAAACAATCAACAAAAGCGAAAGTAAAGCGGCAGCCCCTCACGGAGGACTGCTGCACAAACATGAAAAGAACACAATGAAAAGTCCAGGCCTGATCCTCTCTCTTCTTGCACTGTCGTCACTCCTGATGTTATCCTCCCGGATCACCTCCGTGAGACTCAAAACCGTTGTGGTGCGCAGGTGACGCTCATTAGCACTCGCACCACCGGCCTCACTCCGTTCCCATGGGTCTATGCCCCACCCTGCTTGCCACACTATGGTTTCAGAAAACACAGAATCGCTGAACTGTGTTGTTACATCGGAATTTGAGACCATAGTTAGCTAATGATACTTTTGGGAAACGCACCCCAGGTGGGGAAAATACATGTGTTTAACACTCACAAAGCCGTAGTTTCAACTACGCAAGTTTGCAATGCTGTTTACAAATGTTCATATGAACTATGGATGAAACTGACATTCTTAGGCTGCATAAACTAGGTCAGCCAGAACTGGAAACACTTCCTATAACACCCGATATACTCGTTAACATCATATCGTTAACATGCATCTACGCTAATATTAGTCTTTCTGTTTATTCGGAGGTTTACTGTATTCAGCCGTATCCGGGCCGTATCCAGATCAGATGTTGGACCTGCGCCTATAGGGGACCACAATGCATGGTGTAGTCAGCCGGATCCAGGCCGTATCCAGATCAGATGGTGGACCTGCGACTAGACAAGACCACAATGCATGGTGTAGTCCAGGACCCAGATCCACAGCCGGATCCAGGCCGTATCCAGATCAGATAACGGACCTGTGGTCGTGTCTGCACCTAGACACGACCACAAGGCATCCCTGAAGTGTCAGCAGAGATTGTGTCAACTAGGCCTCATCGACACTTAATATTCAACAATATTATTGATCTGCCTGCATTGACACCATTATATGAGAACTGAACTGAGCTGGATGATGACATCACTGTTTTCTCCAGAGCGTCTATATATAAATTAACTAAATTAATAACTTTTTTTACAACAAAAATGAACCATCACTGAACTTACATAAGCTGGACTATGACGGTATTTTCTTCTAGATCTGCTGTGCAGCAGAAACAAACGTTGTTGCCTTATTTTCCTGTTATCATTGTAAAGCTACTTTGAAACAATCTGTATTGTAAAAAGCACTATATAAATAAAGGTGACTTGACTTGAGAATCGTTGAACTTGACAGAACATCAGAACTTCTGACCATATTTGACTAACAATGCTTTTGGGAAACGCACCTCAGGTGGGGAAAGATACATCTGTTTGACACTCACAAAGATCCTACTGTATATGAAGCTTTTATATTGCACACAATGAGACAAATACATCTCCCTGCTATCACCTGGACCTCCTCAGGTGTCAGCTAACAGATTTCTGTCCATGTCTGGCAGGAGAGGACAGGAGAGAAGGGGTGGGGGTAGAGAATGTGCAACATTTCACGCTCTTAACTGGCCTAAGCTCTCAAATAGTTAAAGCAGAGGAAAAAACATATGATGTGAAAACAACACCTGTTATTGGTGCGAGAGCGAGTTGAGCGCCAAGTTCCTGTTGACTGACAGAAGCTGCCAGAGCTGGAGAAAAGAAACGTGCTTGATTTCAGTCCTGCTCACAGCAACCACGTTCCTGAATTCGATCCTCACTAAATCTTTTACTCGTACCAGTCGGTGCTTATATGGTCTAACCCCCCTAATGGCGTCCAACACAGGTCGTCTGCACGGGGGCTCGTTTAACGGGAAGAGAGAGCGGTAAGCACACCCAGAGGAGGGATAAGGCAGCCAGGCTGGTGCCTGAGACTTGGCCGGGGTCCCTGGCTCTAAGACTGGAGCTAGCTCCTGCAGCAGGTGGCTGCCTACCTGCCTGCAGAAAAAAAGAGACAGAAAACAGGTTCTCACGGCAGGCTCTGGTGGAGCCAGGGTTGCCTGCCAAGGTATTCTGTCGGACTGAGCTGGTTTAGAGAGAGAGAGAGAGAGAGAGAGAGAGAGAGAGAGAGAGAGAGAGAGAGAGAGAGAGAGAGAGAGAGAGAGAGAGAGAGAGAGAGAGAGAGAGAGAGCGTACATTGAACTGCTTCATTACCACGGCAACAGCCAGATTCAAAAGTGGTGCCTGCCAAGAGGCCCCATTCAACCCACAATATACCACAATTCAGTGAGCACATTACTCCAGAACAGGAAATGCAGATATGTTTTACTTTACTGCTTTCTGATTAAGCTCTAAACAATGTTTTACAGAATCATCTGTAACATGCTGAAACCAAGGTGGCGTTATATGGTCTAAGCTCTTCGGAGACTAGTTCCAGCAGTGTGATCTAGTGTGTGAGGTCATGACTGTAACTTTGTGTTGGGCAAGCTGCTTTAAATTGGAAATCCTAAGATAGTGAGGTTGTTCCGACTAACCATTACTTGAAATCAAGTTACTACGGATACATGAGTGTTTTTAACACAACTGCTGAGAGAGTGACAGCAAATTTGACATTTTTCTGCATTCTGACCAACATAAGAATGCAATTATATTTGTTGCATTTTAAATTGACCACTATTGAAGTTTACCCAACTATGACGACTTCCACTTCTGAGGACACTGGAAATGCGAAAAGGATCCATAACGTATTTTCCTTACATCTCAAATACATGTGAAAAAGAAATAAATGTACAAAAGGAATTGGTCACACTTTAGATTAGGGTCCAATTTTCACTATTGACTAACAATTAACTACGACTTTTGCCTCTATAAACTTTACTGCTTATTAATATTTAGTAAGGTAGTAGTTAAGTTTAGGTATTGTTAAGGGATGTAGAAAATGGTCATGCAGAATAAGGCATTAAGAGTAAAAGTCTAATAAACAACCAATATCCTAGTAATATGCATGCCAATAAGCAAAAGTGTTACTAAAGAATTATATTGAAATATAAATTTTATATTAGGGTAAAATGATTTTATTTTATATATGATTTTAATTAACACAAATTATTAATTCATAAATAGAATTCTGTAAAGTTTTCAAAATCAAGTTTTTGTTAATTATATGTTTTTGAGTCATACCACATGACATTTTACAACCTGAACCAGCCGTGTCATAAAAAGGTCAAAGTATCTAATTTATAAGAGTTCTTGACATTGGCACACAGTCATGAGGGCATGTGCAGGGCATGTCCTTATTTTGTTGATCCTGGAACAACATTCCTGTCCGAAAATTTTATGCTAACACCCTACCCTAAACCTATCCCTACCCATAAGTTATCCCTAAAATCAGAGGGAAATAATAGGTGACTGACGTAGAAGCACATGAGCCTGTTGTTAAGCCTAAACTTGATATAAACTGTAAACCGGTCCCTCAAATCTGACTGGTTGATTGGAATGTTGTTTCAGGATCAACAAAGATGTTGATCTAGGAACATGTTACACTTTGTGAAATCAGGTTCTGTGTTATTAAGATTATACCAATACTATACCAAAGGCTATCTTTTTAAGAATAAAATTTTTCCAAAAATGTGTATCACGTCACCATATACACGTCCCATATTGTTTACCAGAACTGATGTGTAGTAGCAGCACCAATCGTGTTCTAAGAGCACAGGAGTTTCCAACTCCGATGAATCCTTTTCTCCCAGACTGAAGGTTCAAATCCGACCAAAGCGATATACACATACAGATAATCTTATACTAGGTTTAAAGGCATCACGTGCGACCCCCACTCATCCCCGGCATAACTGAGGGGGAGCATAGATGTGTTTGATGATTGTCTTCAATAAAAGAGAGTGAGCGAGTGTGAGAGACAGAGAAAAGAGAGAGAGAGAGAGAGAGAGACACAGCTGTTTCTTCCCAGCAGAGTGCTGGTTTAGGGCTCAATTGTGCATTTTGCAGATAAAGTGACAAAACTACTGGAGGCGGTGTTGTGTGCAGCTGTTGCCACAGCAACCGTGATTTGGAGACCAGGTTCTCCATTACCAGTTCATTTAAGCTTCCTAATTGCATTCCACAGAATCTGGGACCACAACTGCTGCTGAGAGGGAAACATCCTTTTTACTGAGGGAAGAGAAAAAAGGGCAGCGTGACACTGCGAGGCTGGAGTAAAGATATGTTTAATACAAAGTACGCTTAAAATTATGCAAGAATTTCACGTGTGAATGTTCTAAAATAGCAATACGAAAAGCAAATGAACATACTCCTCTGATCACGTTCATTCACACAGCTCTTGCAAACATATGTGAAAGTCAACATGGACTGCATCCGCAATGTGACGCAAAGTGAATGAAACGTTTTCAATGAGAAAAACATGGTGGTCGGGACTTGAGTCAGGCAGTTAGAGGCACAACCTGATTTCACCAACTGCAACATGTTCCTGGATCAGCATCTTTGTTGATCCTGGAGCAACATTCCAATCAACCAATTAGATTTGAGGGACAAGTTTACAATTTAGTCTTACAACCAGGGTTAAGTGCTTCTACATCAGTGTTATTTCACCTATCATTTCCCTCTGATTTTAGGGATAACTTATGGGATATGGTTAGGATTAAATTCTCGGACAGGAATGTTGTTCCAGGAATAAACAAAATATGTTGACCCAGGAATGCGTCTAACTTGGCGAAATCAGGATGTGCCAGTTAGAGAGAAGTAAAAAAATAATAATAATAACACGCATGTGAGTAAAGGGTGAAAAAATAACGGCATGGGGGAATACAATTATTGATGAAAATACTTGTTGAAGACATGTTAATGAGGATTAAATCAATGTAAGTTTTAATGCACAAACAATGTAAAAGTCCAAAAGTCCAAAATCTTCAGTGCGTGACATTCTCGCATAGTTTGTAAAGCGGTTATCGTGGGGCATGACGTTATGTTGCATGTGTGAACGTGTGCGTGTGCGTGTGCGTGTGTGTGTGGGAGAGTGAAATAGCTCTAATTGTGCTGGGCCATGGCCTCTGAGCTCTATTATTCCATCCTATGGCAGCAGGTCATGCCTGTGGGGCCATCGGCCCTTTGAACCTCGGCAGGGCTGAACCTTTAGAGAAAGCCAGCCCACAATGCTTTTCTTCTGCGCTTCTCTTTTAGTGGGGTTTGAAATGATTGGTAACTGTTGAGCCACTGTTCTCTCCCTCGCTCCCCTGCTAGTGACCCTCTCTCCACTGTGTCAGAGCCACTAGATAAGACAGCAGTCCAATTATCCGCACACTCTCCCTTTCTCTGTCTCGACACACACACACACACACACACACACACACACACACACACACACACACACACACAGTTTAAGATCATCAATCGAGGACTGCTGGCTCTCTCAATCAAATTATCTGCAAAGCTTCGACTGCGACAGTTCACCTCCAGTCCACAATAGGACAAGCTTAACGCACAAACCGTATTTATAAAAAGAATAACGGAGTGACGTCCACATCCGCATCTAAACAACCGTGTTCGCACCTTCACATGAGAGCACTCAGGGGTAGATTCAGAACGAGTGTGAAAGCACCCATCTGTCTGACAGCTCTGACTTGAGTGAGTTTCCCTTCTGAAAGAGTGCGGCCCAAGTGCAGCCTCCAATTCAGGATAAGCTGACCCCAAACTCAGAGTCTGACCTGGCCTTTGTGTTCTCTCACCCTTTTCCCTCGGCTTGCGCAAACAAAAGACCTCTGGCCCTTCCACGCTCTGCACCCAGCCGGCCCTTTCATGACTTTTTTGCCATTTTTCTCCTATTCGATTATTTGATTTTTTTTCTCTTTCTTGGGGGTGGATAGGGGTATGGGGGGGGGGGGGGGGTGCTATTCGTTTCCTTCATGGCTCCCAGAAGTGGCACAATTTATATCGTTGCCAGGGAATTAGGACCCCCCGACCCCTTTGTTGTGGATTGTATGGTGGTTGGCTGAGGGCAGGGCCGGGGTGGATGTCCCTTTATTTCTCTATTAGATGAGGGCTCGGTTCCCACAGGAGCGCCTGGGAGCTATGAGGTAATGTTTACAGAGCCGGGCCCTGAGAGAGCGAGAGATGTAGTGTGTGTGTGTGTGTGTGTGTGTGTGTGTGTATGTGTGTGAGTCACCGTGTAGGGGATGTACAATCCTTACAAATTGTTGTAAAGACAATTTGAGTAACAATTAGGCATTTTGCTGTGGTGTTACCGCAACCTCGTAAATGAGTTAGTTTTCAGCTGAAATGAAACTTGCGCGGACAGGCAAACAAACAGACACAAACAAAGCCTTAGACAACCACGCTGTTATCACACGCAGGCACGCTCTTTCTGCACCGGCGGATAACTGTAAAACTGAATATATAAGATATACACCCACCCACACACACACTTCAACACACACAAACACAGAAGAGTGGAGGAAAGAGAGAGAGAGTCTGTTCTTCATAGCGAGGAGAGGACAGTAATGGAAAGAGTGAGAGATTGAGAGGAAGGAATGCAAGGAGAGGAATTTGAACCATTATCGTTTAATACTAAAAATATCATTCATATTTTTAAGGTGTTGATGCCTGAAGCTCTGATGCTTTCACTGGGATTTTACAGACTGTAATTGTGTGTGTGTATGTATTTTTATGAGCCTCGGAAGCAGATGAACATACTCATCTGATTATGTTCACTCGCAGCCCTCGCACACACACGCCACAGTCAACATGGACTGCATTCGCAACCTGTTTGACTTCCGCAATGTGACCCAACGTGAATTGGTCAATAATCTTGTCAATAAAACTATTGATGAAAATACTTGTTGAAGATAAAAAAAGATAAATTGTGACATTTAAAATTCTCTATAAAACATAAATTTGATACAAGATGTAAAAAAAAAGCACAAAAATAATAAAAATTATATTTTAAATATTAAAAAAAAAAATAAATAAATGTTTACTATGTATAGGGAGGGATGTGATAAAATTCTAATAGCTTGCAATGTAAATAAATGAGATCTTTATAACAGTATAGCAGACATAAAATGCTTAAATATCAGTTGTCATTTCATATCTCCCAATATATCTTCCAGTAAGATGATATTTAAATGCTTAGTTTTATGATCAAAGATCTCTAGTATTTATTGTGGGGAAAAAAAGTATTATGCAATACAATAATATCGAGAGATATACAGATAAACATTTCTCAAAAGCCTGATGTATCATAATTCATTCCAGTAAGTGTTCGTCTTGAAATATTCCTAAAAAAATAAAAGTTATTCTTACGTTTACTTAGTAGAAATCAGTAAAGATGTTAAAGCAAAAATACATGTGCACTATGACCTGAAGGTGGACATTTCTGCAATACTAATAGGCCTTTTACTTGCTAAAAAGTATAAACTATCAATAAGATAACAGAAGTAGAAGATTGAGTGCAACAGGTTTATCAGATATGTTTTGATGTTGATAATTCAGAGGCCATCAAATATCAAATATGATTCAGGCTTTACAAGGGTTAAAAAGGGTATATTTTGATGTCATGTTGAATTTGATGCTTCCAACTCCTCCTTATTTATTCTTGAAAACACCAAAGCAGTACAATCATACTTCAGAAAATATATCCATGCCTTTTCAGCACACACACACACAAAACAAATTAACATACACAAAAATAAACCAGGACTGTCTTCTGTTTAACGCTCGAGTAGCCCCATGAGTTCATCTCTCCCCCTCTGTGGTGTAACATGTAAGCTCCTGTTCAAGCCCAACCGTCCCACAGGGCCTGAGCTGGAAGCCTCTTTTTCTCTCCGTCTCTCTCTTTCTCCTTCGCTCTGTCCCAGGTCCTGGCGATCAATGTTCTAAGCCCCAGGTTGCCTGATTTATCTGCCTTCCTACAGGCACCGTCACCTCCACAAACTGTAAAAGATCAATTTACACAACTCTGCCACCAGAGCGCTATTGACATAACACGGGTGACCGCCTCTCGTCCTCTCCCGATCTTTTTCTAACACACATCTTCTTCCTCCTTTCTTGTTTCAGAGGTTTAGGTCAGAAGGATGATTTGAGAGGCTAATGTCAAAGGTCACAGATTTGATCTTTAGCCTATCTGCCCTGAAAGAGGCTGTGCTCTCTCGCCAAATACTGACCCGCAACTGTGGAGCGTAGAGACAGCTGGGCACAGTCCTGCAGTTGATGATAACCCAGGCCCGGGGCAGTGACTGTGCTCCATCTATGAAAGAGAATTCAGGAATTCTTTCATTTGAGGTATTACACATGCTCGGTGGAGCAATATTGATTTTTTTTTTCTTACTGCTTCCTCTGAGCCGTGCTGCAAGCATAAATGTTTTGCCAATTTATCAAAGTTTTATCTGGGAGAAAAAAAGAGAGAAACAGTAAAGATGGAGAAAGGAGAGAGAGAAGGTAGAAAGGGAGAGAGATCGAGACAGACACACTAAGAGATATAGAGAGCGATACCGCAAACATCCTCCTCTGGCCATGTGCCACTGCCTCTCTGCCTCTCTCCCTCTCTCCCAGCAGGGGACTGTGGGAGGAAAGGCTGGCATTTATAAATAAAACCATATGGCGAAAAAACAATAACGTGTGGACGTGTAATTGCTAATTGCATAACAGTGCACTGAGTCTTCCTCCTTGTTTCACTGGAGATGCTTAAATAGGTTCAACAGAGCCATTTATGAGCTAGCACCAACTACCCACGGTGCCAAAGAGTCATTGCATAAACAGTATACACAGACGTATACTACACAACTTCTGAGATTGTGGCTGGAACATCTCTAAAGGAACAGTTAGTTCCAAACTCATATCACTCTCTTTTGTATGTGGAACACCAAAAGTGTATTTTTGAAGAATGCCATGGCCACGATTTTGAAAGTGAATATAATGAAAGTGAATGAGGACTGGTGCTGTCAATGTCTAAAATGATAAAAGTGCCACACCGAAAGTTGTTCTTCACTGAAAATTTTGATATCCACCCTAGCTCTCGTTTAAGTGTTAATGAGGCAGGAATGATGTCTAAGTTGTAATGAATTGCTCTGAGTTGGATCTTTTCAATGAATTGGTTGATCTATTTCACAAAAATGATCTGAAATGTTTGTTCACAAATCAACTCGCTGCTACAGTTAGCACTGGAGCGTATGCTTATCAGTGAATAATGACTTAAATTTTGGTTTGTTTACCACACAAAGCTATCACGGAATGGAATACAGAGAATGAGTCAAAAGTTATTATATTGAGCTTTTGCTTTCTTTTTGAGGTGTAAATCCCAAAGTACACTCAAGTTTTGGCTTGAAAGCTTAGCGCACATGTGTAGCGCAGAATGAAAATCCTTTCAAAGTATACTCCATTTGATAGTGTGTGTGAAAACAGCTGTTTGACACATGCACACTATAAACTTTGTCACTGTCATGTCTATGTAGATGGATAGATCATAACCCCTTCACACAAATGCTTGTCAACATGGGCTTCAATTATTGTTAATCCGTCTCTTTGGTTTCTTTTTCATCTGTGAAACAAAAAGCTAGGCCAATGTGTCCACCTTGTGCACCAACTAAAGCTGAAAGTATACTTTGCACAGTCGAACAGTTCTTGTGTATACTTCTTTTGACTGGTATGCGTATGTGTTCGACGCATGCGCAGTTTTGAGCAATCCATCCCCACTGGTTACTTACAACCCATGTAAATATCTTTGTATTCTTACATACCATGTACAAATGAGGGTACTTTCTAACCTCTTCGCACAATCTCTCATCTAGGCCTCCATTGTAGCTGTAGCTTGAATGCGTTTCGGTCTGTTCTGTTTATGCAATTTTTCTTCGACTACCTTGTGAATCGATGCCCCTGGGGCACGGTTGCCACATTGTGGATAAACTAATTACTGCAATTTAATGTGCATGTGCGACCTGAGCGTACAAAGCACACGCGGTTACAAAAAAACGACGGTGTGCCTACTCATGAAATTCGAAGTATACTTTTACCTTAATTAATCAATAAAATTCAAGGCGCATATGTGACCTAAGTGTACAGAGTAAATCAGGGTACATGCAAACTATACTGAACCCAAAATGTATGGCAAGTGCACTGTATGCATAGGTACATGTATAAAAAAACAAATAAAAAAAAAACCTTAGAGCTTAAAGCGATGGTTCACACAAAAACAAAAACTCTGTCATATGCTCACCAATAAGTTTGGTTAATCTTCTAACACAAATTAAGATATTTTTAATGAAACCAAAGAGGTTTCTGTCCCTCCCTTGAAAGCTCAGATAACCAAAACTTATAAGATCCAAAAAGGTCATAAATGTATCGAGAGAACTATTGTGGATTGTTCTAGCGCCTGACGCACAAGCTTCCACATTTACCATGTGATGAACTCTTATGTATGTGCGATTATATATAAAAGCCTAAACTAAATCTGATTAAACTAAACTAAGATTAAACCACTGGATTCATTATTACAATGTCTTAATAACCTTTTTTTTTTTTGGATCTTAGAAGTTTTGGTTACCTGGGCTTTCAATGGAAGGACAAAAAAATCTCACTTGTGTTTTGCTGATTAACCAAAATCTTATGGGTTTGGAACGAGATTAGAGTGAGTTAATGATAAAAGAATTTTCATTATTGGGTGAATAGGCCTACCTTTAGAGCTCCGGTCCCCATTAACTGTAATTGGAAAAGAACAACCAACACATTTTCAAAACCTCTCGTTTTCTGTCCCACTGAAAAAAAGAAAGTCAAAGGGATTTGGAACGACATGAGGGTGCTGACAGAATTTATATTTTAGGGTGAACTATCCCTTTAACACATGACCACTTTAGAGCTCAAAAGTTCCAAACCGAGCCAAACTGCATTATAATGTAGTGTATTGTGGAATCTCAGTTCGAGTCCAACGGAATTCCACCTGCCGCTGGGAATGATCGGCGTCGATAACCACCTCTGTCGGTCTGTTACAATAGATAAAAGCTCAATTAGATTATGTCTCATTAGTCCGGATCGTATTCCAGCAGACTGTTACAGCCGGACAATGAGAACGCTTTCACTTTCTTAATCATTTTGGTTTTGATAAGGATATAGCAGTAGAGGTGAGGTTACAGGGGATGCGTGGTAATAAAGCCTCCGTTTAATAATGTAATCTTAAATTACAGTTTAATTACAGCCGCTTAGTCACAGGGGATGCCCCGTAATTCAATCACTGGCCTCCAACTACTGTATCACACAATGCCTTATCGCACAGTTTTAGCCTGGATATGAATAGCTTGTTTCGGGACTGAGTAATTGGTCTGAAGTCTCAGGCTGCACTACTAGTGGACCACTCATGGCCATCCATTGCCTTTGTGTCCTGTAGATCATGGAGACAGAGGGAAGAGAGAGAGAGAAATAGACAGACCACCAAGCTTTGTACAATTGTATCAAACACTCCCCAAAGAACACTGGCAATAGGATGCAGGAGGACTAGAAGGCATGGAAGGTTTTTTTTTTCCTCCCTCCCGTCCCCAGGTCAGAGTCCACATACGCAAATCCAATTTGTCTTTTGTTTCCCGGCTCTGATTCCTTTAGAGACCCTATCCCATGGATTTTATGCAGCGAGGAAAATGTAATGCTTTTCATAAATTTCTGGAGGGAAAATTAGGTTTGCGTAGAGGCAACTTCATTTCGGCAGGGGCTTGTGCTCGTTCAGGCGGGCGGGCTGGTATCGGGCAGAAGAGGGGAGGCGCTTACGTGTTTGCCGAGTAGGAAGAAGAAATGAAAATCCAAACGCAGGAGCTGAGTCAGCGTGATTCACTTTGCCTGTTATTGCTCTCGCACAGAGACAGCGCACTTCATAAGGTCCTCAGAAGTCTTCGGTTCGAACACACTTCTAAATAGAAGCAGGGAGCTCTCTGTCTTTCTCCCCCCACCTGTCTCTGTCTTTATTTTCCCTTTTACTCTTTTTTTCCCCCCCTTTTCTTCAGCTCCTTTCCTCCCAAACGTGTCAGACAGGAAGTGCTGCCGTAGGGATAGGTAAACAGATTTCTGTCAAGACTAGTGAGCGAAGAAAAATAAGAAGCGCACCGCACAACGTGACCTCTCACCCCTCCACTGTCTGGTTGACTATGTGGGCTGGAGAGTTAGAGGCGGAACAGACACCAAAGGTGCACAGAGCCTGGTGGGGCATGCTGGGAAGGCACCCCATTCTGGGAGCATTTACACCAAAGCTGGCTGACTGAGCCCCCTCCCCTGCACCTCTACAGCACAGAACAAATCCATTTTCATGTCATGCTGTCACCATATTGGCCAAAACACACATCTGTGGCTGGATGTCCCTGACAGCACATTGCTGCAGGACTCATAAACGGCAATGGGGCCTCTCACCGAGCACTCTATGAATGATAAATCTGACATGAGAACTCTCATCTTTACATGCGACATAAACACAGTCATATATGGCCACGAGGGGAAATGTAATGGAGGATCACAGTGGGAGTTGAGACTCAAAGCGCATCGTAGCGTTATAAAGTGGCTGTTGAGATGGGTTTTGGCCTCCTCTCTGTTGTGATTTCATCTGAATTCATCATGATGATCTGATCCTGCGGGTTCCAACCCCCTGGAAAGACTCAGAGTGACAGCTGACACCTGCTTGCGTAAGATTTGTAACCCCAATCCCCATTCTCCATTACCCACTCGAACATACGCATTCTGTTTGGACCCAGTGTTATACCAGACAGTTCAGTGCATACCAAATTTTTGCTAAAAAACAAAACAAAATCTAAACAGGCAATCTCTTGTTCAAAATGTTTCTATGAAAAAAAATGTAGTACCTTTTTTCATCTAGGATGCATTCAACTGATCAAAAGTGATATTAAAGATATTTATAATGATATTTTAAGAAATGGTTCTTGAGCACCAAATCAGTATTTTAGAATGATTTCATGACTTCTGAAGGATCATGTGACACTGGAGACTGAAGTAATGGTAACAGTTACAGTTACAGGTATATACATTTCTTCAAATTTCAATTCAATTTAATTTAATTCTTCTTCCTTACATTCAAATTCAGCTTGTAATTCTACATCCTGTTTGATACCTCAATTCAAATTCATGAAGTCCCAATTAATTTCTGATTGGAGCACAACCCTGATGTACAGCATACGCCAATGGCCCCTCAGACCAGCATGACGGCACTGTGGGATGTGGTATTATTTGTATGAGTAGTAATATACTGTACATGAATAAGTAGGGCTAAAATGGTTTGAAATATCACAGCTTGTGAATAGCTGTCATTCCACAGGTGATAAACTGTAGTGTTCTTTGCTGTCACATGACCCAATACACTGTGGAGAAAATCCCTATCTTACTTTCTCTTTCCTTCACACGCATGGACACGCTCGGTCACTCTCACAGAACCGCAGCAGGTCCTGGGCCTCATAAAGCATCAAAATCAATTTGTTTTAAAAACACGTTTTTCAGAAACTTATTAGGCGCTTTAGAGATATTTCATACACCTTCGACCCGCAAAGGATGAAAAACGGCAGGTGCAGCGGCAGCCCATTTCTTCAGCCGTGCGCGAAGCTGCCGCAGCCCTGCCGCTGGGGAGCCGTAAAACAGGCGCCCAGCCCCGGCGGCGGATGGCACGCTCGCTCTGCTACCGGCCCTGCGCCCGCATAAATCAAGATAATTCTCTGCAAGCCTTGAACTCTGACCTTACCACAATTCATGGGGACGTCAGCAGCAGCAGCCGTGGCAGAAGGGAGGAAAAGAGGGAATGGGGATAGGAAGAAAAGAAAGGAGAGAGGGAGAAGAGAGAGAGTCCATTGGTGGGGCAATGCATAAACGAGTTGGAGAGAAAAAAAAGAGGGGGGTTACTGAGATTAGTCACCATCCAGATTGGGCCCCACTGCATTTAAATGGTCCCTCTTTACAAGCCATTTATCTTCCACTCTGGCCATTTTCATTACACCAGAAAGCAAGTCGCAGCTACCAGCTGGATTCTACTGCACACTGAAAATTAATAACCTCCCCCCTTCAACATCCTCACAGCCTTTACTGTCTTACCCTCTAGCTCGCAAACACGCCACCCATCCCCCCCTTTCCTTCTGAAGGTCCCTGTATATATACGCAAAGGTGGAAGTGCTCTCTCAGGTTTTGTGGCTATTTGCATCCTTGCATTTCCAGCAGTCTTTCAATTTTCTCCACTCGCATAGTCCTTTGCCCTCACCTCCTCAACCTTCTCGCTCAATATCTTGCCCCCTCAACACAAACAATTCATCTCTGGTCTTTTAAAATTTCCCCAGCTTCCCTGTGCTGCTGGGAGGAGAGATAGAAGGAAAGAAAAAACAGGGTTAGTGCTTTAATTCATTTGCCCTGGTTTCTTTTGCTCTTGTGTATCCAGAGGGGATTGACCCCCCTGGCTTGATGGAAGAGAACTGTGAGATTTTACTGCCAGTTTTGTTAATACAGACATACTCAATGTACTAGGGAGGGGATGTGCGCCTATAAAATGGGCTGGGTTGCAAAATGTTCTTTTTTGTAGGATACACCCAAATCTGAAGCCAGTCACAACAGCCTGTGACACTTCTGATCCAAATTGAGGAGTGAAAGCATTCTGTGGACTGGAACAGTGAACGTTATTTCACCAAGTACAACATGTTCCTGAATCAACATCTTTGTCCTGTACAACATTCCAATCAACCAATCAGATTTGACATACAAGTTTACAGCTTATGTCAAGTTTATGCTTACAACCAGGGTTAGGTGCTTCTACACTATCATTTCCCTTTGATTTTAAGGATGTTATGTGTAGGGTTAGGGGTAGGGGTAGGGATAGGGATAAGGTTAGGACAAAAGTTTCGGATAGGAATGTTGTTCTAGGATCAACAAAATACGTCTTACTTGGCAAATCACGGTGACCGGACAGGAACACAGCATGAGCTCTTCTTTAGGCCAAAGCTGGCAAGCCAACTGAATTCTGATGTCATGTAATGATGTTTCCACGCTGAAATGTACAGTATCTTACACTGAAAACTTTTTGTCATCTAAGCTTGAACTATAGCTCTTTGCACAGACAGAGTTTTATGTTAGCATGTCGTTAAGCTAAAAATATAATAAAACGTCTTTTTAATTAAGCTATTTATTGTAGATTTTCAATATCTCAATATTAATATATTTATAAATCAATATTCTATTGCTTTGTCTGGCATCTTGCATGAAATTGAATGAATATAACTGAACCAATGATGGTCAGAGGTGTATTTTCAACTGGATCTATTTTACATATCTTTTTTCCAATGTGCCGATGCAGCATTTGGTTGCACAACACCGCTACTCAATAAAGCAGTTTGTTAATAGAAAACACTATTGTGAAAACAGCTGAACTGTGATGCTAATGTAGTAAAGTTTGTAGTGTTGCTGATTTTAGTTAGTTACTCCCCAACAGTGGCATACAATGCCTTGAAATGCTACATCGATGGGCAATTCATTAGATTTTGGAACCAAGTACTCATGTGAAGACTCCTTTAGTGGACTCAAATACATCAACTGACCCTACAAATACTATAGCCCTGACACCAACCCATGTGAGCCAACTCCCTGCTTGCTTCCACGGCCTCCCTGCAGAGATAAAAGCTCACCCAGTCTAGCGGACACTCACAGGTTTCCCGAGAAAAGCGAGAGCGTGACCTTCAGCTGCTGTTTATCTGAGCTTCATCTGCATGACATCACGCCTGCTGCCGTGATCTCCACACTGGGGCGCAGGCAGATGGAAATCAATGAAAGTGCTGCTCACATCCAAGCCGGCATGTAAATCACTCGGGTTGTTTTAACAGCTCTGGTGGCGGGGCGTAAGAAGCTCAGCCTGCCTGCGGGCACGGAGCTGTGTGAGAGCTTCTGCTGACCCGACCGGTCGCAGGTCCCATGCCCATGTTGTGCGATTGGTCGAGTGCTGCCCCACTGAGAGGGGCTCAGAGAAGTTAGGTGACCCAGATGGTCTCCTTCAGGTCTAGGGAGGAATGAAGGGGCAAGCCCTGACTTTTCCCTCTCCAAAAAACTCCATCTTTCTCTCTCCCTGTCTCTGTGTCACCCCCCCCCCCCCCCTCCCCCCCTCCCACCCCCCCCCCCATCCCAATCTCCCCTTCACCGCCAGGCTATCAGCGCTGCACTTCTGCATCAGCAATTCAAAGAGACAATGGAATGAAAACAATCTTTGGAACTCCATGAGAAGAGCCAGAGAGAGAGAAGATGAAGGTAAATAAAAGCCAACGCTTGACGCGTGGAACAAAGATGGCCCTCTGTATGCGTCACCGTGGGGATGCTGTTTGTGTTGAGGGGTGGCCGCGTGTGGCAGTGCCTTTTGTCCCCCCACCCCTCCACCCCCCAAAGAGGAGCTCCAGGGAGCCGGCCGATCAATACCGCAGCCATTCCTCCTGCTCACCGGGGGAGCCGACCACACCGACAACACACCACTTCGCTTTCATGAGACTCGCCACAGAAGAAGAGAGGGAGAGAAAAGATGAGTGAAAGAGAGAGATGCCTTTGGTGGAGGGGGGTGTCCTGAGACATAAAGGCTGGAGAATGAGGGGCTAAGGGTCCGAGCCCCCGGCGCTCGAAGAGGAAACAGTACAAAGTGCACTTGCGTGCAGGCATTTTATCTATGCAGGCCTGTTTTATCAGCTCAGAGAAACTTTCCAAGCCCCTCAGTCGCATTTAAAGCCAAACCATTTCAGACACTTTTTTATGTCTTACTTTCTCTCTCTCTCTCTCTCCCTTGTGTTTGGAAAATAAACATTCTTCTCCTTTGGGATATGCCCCGCTGTGCCTGAATATTGTAAGTAGTAAAATTCCAATTAGCTAATGACCAAAGCCATTGACTCATACCATATCGACCGCATATATGTGTGTTTTAAGTGTTTGCGTGAAGACCGTAAATGAGTATTTGTGTGCACACACTTTCGCTCTTGTTCCATTCCCAGCTCTACCTCCTCTATTTCAACAGCCCCTACCGAACACAGAGACCTCATTCAGTCTGGCTGTAATGCTCTCTGCTGTCAGGGTCTTCGAGGAAACCCCTGTACACACACACACACACACACACACACACACGCACGCACGCACACGCACGCACGCACACACACACACATACACACACACACACACACACACACACACACACACACACACACACACACACACACACACACACACACACACACACATCCTTCCAAGCAGCAAACGACTGAGTGGTCCAGTCCAGTGCTACACACCAGATTATATTTCATGGCTTGCTCCGGGAAAGATTAGTAGCACTGTACCACTGTGTTTGGCAGCTGGAATGTAGAGCACCGCTGCCTGACATACTGAGGACACTGTAGCACAAATAAAGAGTCATCTATAAAAGCTCAGCGTGTCTTCTGTAATATAGGTATTCAATAACAGGGTATATAAGGCCATAATTAGAATAATAAGCCTTTACAAAGCTGATGATTTGCAACCAACTGTAATGAGCAATGAAGGGGAAGCCTATACGTATGATTAACTGCCTCGTAAAACATGAGTCGTACTTCACAGGTCTGCTTTTCTTATATGAGCCAATACTGCCAGTTCATTTTACTTAGGCATTATATTCACTCTATTCACTTTTTACTTCACCACATTAACCTTTCATGTTTTGGAAGTTACTTAAAGCAGCTGTTTTACTACTATTATTCTTCACTTGTTTATTTAGTGAGATTAATTTATTGATTAATTTAGGCCATCTTCGCCCAAAAAAAGACACACACACACACACACACACACACACACACACACACATAATTATGTAATTGTCATTTACCAAAGCATGACTTTTTTTTGCGGTGGAAATGGACTTCCATACTTCTTAAACCAGAACATGATATTACAAAATAAGCAGTGCATGCATTTGACTGAGTTAAACGATCAAATTCATTACATAACGAAATACAACAGAGTGAGATTATGTGTATATTTAGAGACAATGTGTTATGAAATATGAATGTTTTTCTCTCCAACTGTCATTTAATTTTTAACTATGATTTTTTCCCATACATTTTCCATTCTTCTAAAAAAGTTCATCAAGCCTTGATGACTGTATGAAGATAAATATGGCTGCATTCCACAAACCCTCACAGCGTGAGATGCACAGAATGAGGGAATGACATGTATGCACACACACATACAGCAGGGTGCTTCTTTTCTACTTACATTTACATTAATCAGACGAATTTATGTATCAATGCCTTGTTTGCTAAGTGTCAAGATAGATTTATTTACTTTTACCAAAGTGTTCTGTAAAATCTTCAGTAATAGAAGAAATGTCTTTCTGATTTCATGTAGAGAAATGGTTGATGAGAGATGCTGAGTCTATGGCAGGGACAGGGGTGAACAACTGAGGATCTGTATCACATTAATATCCAAGAAAGAGACACAAAATATTAGTATGCCAGTGTGAGTTGATTTTTTATTTTTTCTGTTATATCTGTGCTATATCTGTCTGTGCAATGTCAGTTTTATAAATATTTTTTTTTTTTCATAAATAAAACTAGCCAAATATACAGCCTGTTGTAATGTAATAATAGCTATAAAAGTGCTGGGGTTCCGAATAATAATAATAATAATAATAATAATAATAATAATAATAATAATAATAATAATAAAAACAACTAATTTAGAATATTAAAATCTCAGTATCAAACCTAAACAGGATTTTTTTTTTTTTACTAAAAACATCTAAAACACCTAGTTAAAGATGTTGTACTCAATGGACTACATGGACTCAAATCAGTTATTATATCAGTTATATTATATAAAAATATAATCATTTTATCTTTTTATTAGCATTAACCATCTAAATGAACCATTTCACTAGACTAAATTATACTTAAAAAAAAACAGGTGATGACCATTAAGCTGCGAATTTGATTATTCCTTCAGCTCAGACTTAAAAAAAAAAAAAGATACACCGTCATGCTAAGGACCAAACAGTAGAAAACGTCTTTAGCTCAGTAGAAAAACAATAGAAGTCAATGGAAAGTCCCCACTTTGGTAGAAAAACAAATATGTGCCTATGTGTGCCCATTTTGGGCAGCGTTATGATGATTGGTTTTGAGTATTAGCCACAGTGGGTCGGCCCACTCTTTTCCTCTGATCATCATCTCCACTGCACACATTCATATCCATTCCACATATACATACACAACTCGTCTGGACGACCTCTCTTCACCGGTGAGTCACAGAGCCAGCAGGAGCCTGCTTCTTCCCAGAACCCCCTGCTGACTGTTTTTGACAACAGCAGAGAGCAACAGAGTGATCATAGAGACAGAGCGGGCGAGGGAGAGAGAGAAAGCGGGAAGATGACAGGATGAGAGGAGAGTGAGAAAATAGCACAGCGGACAGAACTGTCTGTCAGAGTTGATGAAAAGAGGTAACGAGAGCAATAGGGTGCGCGACTGTGATGCAGACCAAAGTATAATGCACGCTAGCACAAACATAAGCAGCATCATGTCGTCACAAACTGACACATGCCCTCTCAGACTGCTGAGCCAAGTGGATTTTGAATGAAACTTCCAAACATCCAGTGTAATTTGGGTGCACTGTAGGTAAAAAAGCAAAGTGTTTATCTACAAGTTTAAATTTTGTTCAGTCTAACTGAGTCGTTTGGGTCATTCCACAGTTCATATTCATGTACCTATCATACAGCGTGTGTCTTAACATACTGGACATATATTTATATGGAAATCAGTTTGTCTTCTTTTGCCACAATATCACAGTTAAGTGAACATATGGGTGAATTTACCACTTTGAGCAGATGGTGCCATGCCACTCAACCTCTGACATGAAAAACTGTCAGTTTGTTAAGAAATGTTGTGTTTGTTGTTGTTCTTTTATTCTGTAAATCCTTTCTCTAATCAAAATGTTTCAGATTAAATGTTGTTTTAGTAATATTGTTTTAATCTGCAATTATTATTTTAAAGGAGTTTCCTATGTCCTCGATTGCATTTACTTCCTGTTAGACTTTTGTGATGCAACCGCACGAAACGTCTCATGTTGCGACTGTAACCCTATATAGTTCCCTGATGAATTCGTACGAATTGGCCACCTCGCAAAATACGTACGAATTGCCGTGAGATTGGGTTGTTATATTTCAAAAAGTCTGGTTTATCCTTTTATGGGAATGTTTCTTTAAATTCCCATTCAAATTTCAGAGCTGAATGGTACTGCATTAAAGGAATTGTTTTAAACTCAAAATCCTGCCATCATCTACTAATGCTATTTTTGTTTTCATGGAACACAATATAAACCCAGGACTCATCGCACAACAACAATAATGCTAATTACATTAATAATAATAAAATGACTACAATACTGCAGCCTCATCAACAACAACAACAACAACAAAGTACAAATATACTGTCATGATCTCAGTCTGTGCTCCCCTGGTCTTGTGTGGACTTTTATGTTATTTCCTGTTCTGCACCATGTTTTGTAGTTTTTCTTGTTGATTGGTTCTTTGATTGTTCCCAGGCATGTCTTGTTTGCCAATTACCCTTTGTGTATTTAAACCCCAGCATTCCGTTCCTGCTTCACTGGTTTTTGTGTTTGATTTGTTTATGTTCTGTTAATAAAATAACTGCATATGGACCCAGCTTCCCCTCGTTTTTTTTTTTGTTTTTTTTTTTTAGTTCACCAATCATTACATATACACACACCTACACACTCTTGATCACATGGATTTCTTACAGATTACGTACATTGAATGCATTCCATTAGGATTCTATTAGGCCTTTGATTGTGGCAAATGGAAATTGATCAGTGATTAAAATCCTCAGCGCTTAATCCAATCAATCAATCAGTACCGACTGGAATGTCACAGAAGATCTGGCGATCTGTCTCCAACTGTAACGCTCACTTCACAGGTCTGTGCTGCCACCATCATACATCTCCAGTAAAACACAATGCTTATCATGACCATATTTTAAAATTTTCTAAGCTATAAAAAACATATAAGGCTCTGATAAGAAATAGATGAAGCTGTATTTAAAACAACATGATGAAGAGGTGTCAGACTTTACTGTCTGGATTTGTGTTTTGGTCCATGGTACTGGATAATACTGCTTGGTTTAGACCTTGGCTTTGCTACACTGCTGGACAGCTTTTAATTTATAGACCAATTTATGGGTTCCTGTTGAAGACAAGATACAAAGATCCATTCAATGCTGTTCTATTGCTGATGTACTCGCTCAGTCACTGAAAAAATCACTCTGACTCCCTGTTACTCTCTTTCAAAACACACACATCTTCAGTCATAACTCCTGAATAGAATACTGCTGGCAGGAAAAAGAAAGAAATCTAAAAATAAAGAGAGGAAGGTAGATGAATAGAGTTCTGCCGAGAAGGACAAGTCAGCTCTGTTGATCCTAACAAAATATTCAGGTTTCATTTTTAATTTTTTTTTGGGGATAGCTGTCAAAAAAATCAGGCACTTTCATGCATGTCAATTATGAATTAGGTAGAACTATAGTGCAGTCTCTTACTAGACAATGAACTGGTTTTGTTTAAAATCTTGGAAATTATTTGTTGCAAATTTTGCAAAGCCATTCAGTTTATACATCATTTTTGCTTTACAATCGAGTAAATAACCTTTCATGAACGGAATGCCAAAACAATAGCACAGTTATTCTCAGGTAACCAAAATACAATAATGTCAACATCCGAGTCAAGCAGCAAAATATTTCTCCAAAAATTATGACAGGAAACCTCATCTAGTAGCCTACATGGGTCAATGACATGGCATTTTTATTTTTTTATTTTTTTGTGTGTGTCCATACCTAATAATTTATTAAAATCCATTAAAAATCCAATTCACACCAACAATTACTTGAATATACTCTACCATTCAAAAGTTTGGAGTCAGTATTTTTATTTTATGTTTTATATGAAGCAGCACAACTGTATTCAACATTTATGATAATAATAAGAAATGTTTCTTAAGCACCAAATAAGCACATTATAATGATTTAATTGAATCAGAATGATTTCTGAAGGATCATGTGACACCGAAGACTGAACGATGGAGTGAAGACTAGCTGCTGATAATTCAGCTTTGCATCACAGGAATAAATAACATTTTAAAATATTACAATAGAAAACAGTTATTTTAAAGTGTAATGATATTTCACAATATTACTGTTTTTTTCTGTATTTCCCGATCATATAAATGCAGTCTTGGTGAACTCAAATGGTGGTGTACCTCTATTAATTAAGACTAGAATTAAAACTACATTAAAAAAAAAAAAAAAAAAAAAAAAAAATATATATATATATATATATATATATATATGATGGAACTATCTGTCACGGATCGCCGACGAAGGAAGATACTGAAGACTGAATATAGTTCACAAAGAGTTTACTGGTGACAAACATGCAGACAAGCATGACATTCAACAATAACTGACAAAGGATAGAACAGAAAAGGGAGTATAAATACACAAGGTGAATGAGGGAACTAAACAGGCACAGGTGGAGGAAGATTAAACTAATTAGGACAAACAAGAACAGGTTCAGACAGAACGAATGTAATCGTTACACTATCTGTATGTTAAGAAAAAGCCTCATTAAAAGAATGGAATTCCTTACCAGAATGTATGAAATACCTTTTTTATTAATTATTTTTTGCTTCACTGTTTCCTTCCATTTGATAAAAAAAAAAAAAAAAATTCTAAGTCTTGTGGTGCAACAAGCAGAGACATTAAACAAAGAATCATACATTCACTGTAAAAAAAGTGATCAGTTGACTTAACTTAAAAACAAAAATGGAATTAATTATAACTTAATTATAACTATTAAGTAAATCAACGTCATGCTTAATTGAAAAAATTAAGTAATGTAGAATTGTCAAGTTCACATAACTTATTTTTATCAATTAAACATTATATTTACTTAATAATTTTAAGGCAACGGTTTATTAAATTATTTTAAGTAAGTGAACTGAACACTTTGTTTTCAGTGTTTTTATTTAAATGCAAGATTTCAAACTGTAGAATGTGGTCCAACTACCCAAATATTTATGAATGAATAATTTATATATAAAATTACCTTGAAAAATATATCTTTTTTTTATATATATTAAGATGATTGAGTACATTTACATTCATTCAAGGTGTGCAGAAAACATTTTATTACATTGTAAAAGATTTTTCCTTTTCTTTATCATGGACACAGTTATTTGTCATTGACCCGTACATTCAAATTATTTAGCTTTCCATTACCAACATTTCCCACTTTGCAGTCTGTCACTGTCCAGAGCTGAAGTTATAGGTGCTCAGGAGCTTATCGACTAGAAGAGATCCACACCAACACCAACACCAATCCAAAAAACCCTGCCAAGTGCCGCACACACACACTATGAAATGAATGGGCATTGTTCTTACTCCATAAACTTGTCAAACCTTCCTCATTCCACCCTCTCTTCTCCACACCAAAGTTCCTTTTTTTTTCCAGGGAGCAGTTAATAAATACATCAAGATAAAAGTGCTGTGCTATTAAAATGGAGAGAGATGAAATATGGATGAAGAGATGGAGCTTCAGGTGTGTCAGATGTGATTTAATATAGTTGTGGCGGCGGCGCCCGGGGAGGGAGAGATTACCATGAGGACGGCGGACAGACAGCGTGACTTTTGACCCCATGGAGCAGGCATTACCGTGTATAGTGCTGAGAAGAGCTGTATGGATCCAAGTGAGGGAGGAATGGATTTACTGATCAACACCCACATCAATCTGCCTACAGTCTGTATGTGTTGGTGTATGTGTGAGACAAGTGTGGTGTTCTTGTCTGCTTGTTCATGGATGTGAAATCTAGTTTTAATTAATGCCTGATTTCTGGGTGTTTTTTGTGTGTGTGTGATGATGTCAGACTCTAGGACCTCATTTACACCTGGAACTAACATCTGTCTGATCCGATAACAAGTGGACTGCACTAAATACAACTGTTAATGAGGTACAAAGTGCTCGAGACGCACTGAATTACTCAAACCATTTTTGGAGGTGGTAAAGGATACATGTGGCCATATCTATTTGCAGTGTAAATGTTCAGCGTGTCTCGATTCATCCTGTCACCCATTCATCTTAAGTCCTCCTACTTACAAAACATGAATTCACTGTCAAAGACAAAAGATTTAAATAAATAAACACAAGACCACAACAGTTTCAGTATGACTGACTCCAACATGTAACCCTATAATTTGAAATTAAGTTTCATAAGCTAGGTTTGTAGATGCAATATTGCCCTCTGCTCATTCTGTAAAAAAATGATATGATCAATAAGTTATGAAAACATATGTTTCTACATTGCTTTAACTCATCAAAATAAGTTAAGCAATTTTCAGCTCATTTTTTAATGTAATTTAAGTTGAAATGACATAAACATCCAAGTTGATTGTACTTATAAATTGAAGGCAGCAACTTTATTTTACAGTGACAGTATATATGGGATAATGTAGAGCGAGGCGGTTGTTATAGTGAATACAACCCCGACAGGCTGATCAGGGTGGGACTTGAATCAGCCTGAAGGGGTTGTATTCGCTATAACCAATGCCTCGCTCTACATTATTCCGCTTATTACATGGCTACCTACCAAATAAATCAATAATTTGACACAAAATATTGATTTAAAAAGGAGTTTATTGATTTAAAAATGATTGTATTGCTTCCGCTAAAGAAAATAGTCCGTTCCGTCTCTACGGTTAGAATCCTGCATCCATAGCAACGTTCTGTTTTTTATGGCAACGGTGTGTTATCCTTAGCAGCGGTCTGTTATCAAGAAATAACAGACCGCATTCTACATTACAATTCAACCAAGCCATGTAATATATATATTGAAAAGTATATTATATAAATTGAAAAGTTTCCAAAAACCCCCCTAAAACAAGCCAACAGACCAGCCTGAACCGGTATAGGCTGGTTTAAGTGTTTTTTTTGCTGGTTTATTTTTTTTTATATATATACACTTATATCTATGCATGTTTTATAATAAAGCAATTAGATACATGTTTTACACATTTCACATTTTTTATTGTTATATTATTTATAACAGAACAGGCAAAGAATATTAAATACTCCATTTTGGAATCAACTCCAGAAGTAGTGAAATGAGATCCAATCTTGTTTTAATCAAAACAGGATTTTTAATAATAACTGTTTCGATTGTTGCTCAAACTGACTGCTATTTTTGGAACAAATGAACAGTTTCATTTATTGAGAGTCATAAGTATCCCTGCTCTCCCTTAAGTGATGAATGTAGTCATGAAATCTGAGACTGATCAGTGGTCACCAGAGATGCATTTAAGACGCCTGTTAAAACCATTTGTAAACAGGCCAAGAAGTTTAATCACATCGTCTTAAAGTCAACAGCTCAGCTTAACCTGTGTCCAAACGATTTTTACCTTATTGCTTATGTCCTTGTTGTTGCACAGTATTTCCAAGATGGATTTTCCAGGACTTCTAGACATCCATCATTTACTTTCTCTCTCCCTTGCCCCTTCCATCTTTCTTCCTCTCACTTTGCCAGTCTGTTTCTACATGAACATCTCTATAATCTAACACCATCCAAGAATGATAAATATCTGTGCTTGTTTAGCGGTGTGTGTACGTGTGTGTGGTTTTGGCATGGGACAGGCAGGCTAAGAAGGATTGCAGAGGTGTCCTCTGGAAGTGCTGAGTCGTCATTATGCAGCATCTCTCGGCTGTCATGCTTTTAACCCCATCATTAAAGACGGTCTGTAATATATGCACAGAGCAGGTCAGAGTGGCAGTGTTAAAGCAGTCACTGAACGTTTGCTCTCCTTCTGCTGTGTCCTGTATTTTTTTTTTCTCCTGACATTAACCTGAATGTCTTCTTAAAGCACTTTGCCATGTTTTCACCCTGACAACCTGCTGAACAGATCTGGTTATAAGGGCTTACATGTTATTCGCAACCAAAAAGAGCATAAAGGTCTTACAGCCTCTTCTGGAAAAAGTCTGATTGACCAAACATATTAACCCTTTCACGCATAGTGGTCACTTACAGTGGACAGCTATTAAAAAAGCATTTTCTTGAATTTGCACGGGTTTTTATGGCAAAGTTGCACATCAATCTCTTCATTGGACCCTGGTGCATCATCCTATAAATTGCAACCAAGTGGCAAGCCTTTGTGTTTCGATTTCTTCCCCCTCCAAACCAAGATGGCCAAGGGTCAGTCAGACATGCCAAGTTGCTCCAGAATATCCACCCATTCCTTCTATCCTAGGAGACTCTTGTAGGTAAAAAAAATATTGCAGCATAAAGCAATATCTAATGAGTCATATCACAGTAAAATTTTCCAAGTTTTGATTTTAGATTGAGAGAAAACTCTGATTAATCACATGTCCACTGTAGTGGACGTCATGCATGCAATGGCTATATTTCAGCTACAATTCATAATTATAATGTGAATATTGTTTTTGAAATTTAAAACTTAAACACTTAATATGCATTGACTTTTTCTACTGTAAATAAATGTATTTGTATTATTAGAATGTAATTTTCATTGACATCGAAAAAAGTCATGTGATTACATAATGTATGACACTTGTAATGCATTACTTTACTTGTTAGATCAAAAAGTAATCTGATTTTATAATGCATGTTATTGTAATGCGTTTTTTTACTAATAACATCAAAAAGTAATCTGATTACGTAATGCATGTTACTTTTAATGCGTTTCTTTACTCATAACATCAAAAAGTAATCTGATTACATAATGCATGTTACTTGTAATGCGTTTCCTTTCTCATAACATCAAAAAGTAATCTGATTATGTAATGTGCGTTATTGTAATGCGTTTTTTTACTCATAACATCAAAAAATAATCTGATTACGTAATGCATGTTACTTGTAATGCGTTTCTTTACTTGTTACATCAAAAAGTAATCTGATTAGGTAATGCACATTACTTGTAGTTAATTACTTGTTAGATCAAAAAGTAATCTGATTAGGTAATGCATGTTACTTGTAACACATTACTTTACTTGTAACATCAAAAAAGTAATCTGAATGCATTACATCCAACACTGATCATTTCAGATGAGATTGAAAAAACGTATCGCTAGGTTTTCTCAGAGGAGGGCTATGATAGAAATGTGCATGTCCATCTTGAACATAATCAGAATTATCAGCTAATAAGGGTAAATCTTCATACTCTGGTGCACTGGAGGGAGCATCTGAGTGGTTTCCACAGTTGTACCTTGACAGGCTGTAGAAAATTCTGATGGAATCACGTCCTCATGTTCTGATATCAAAGATACGCGAAGTGCAACTTGTATGAAGTTGTATGAAGCCTTTGCAATATTTTGCATTTATATTTTTTGTATATATTTTATAGTTTTCACATTATTTGATATAATTGCATTGATTAGTTTGTTAAATTCACATACTTTATCTGTTTGATTATTGTCTTATATTTAATATAGTATATCTTCAGTTTAAACCAACCGCATGCTGTCCACTCAAGTGGACATCTGAAGATCTCTTTGAAAAATTTGTAAAAAAATAAAATAAAAATCAATTCTTGTTTTTCATGCCCAAAAACACATAGGAAAAAAATCCTGTCTGAGGTTATCATAATTCATGCATGAAAGGGTTAAAAAACAAGTTTTTCTAACAAAAACTGAAGTCTAAAAAGACATTGAATACTCTGAAAATTCTGAAGAAATGCTGGATACCTGAATGAATTATTCAGCACCCAAACATTTTTTCTGTTCCCCTGTTAAATGTATGTTTCACATCTGATTTGAACAAGTCAGTGTTTTTCTCAAACAAGCTCAGTAAAAATTACAGAGTACATTTCCTATTGTTTTTAGATAAGTTGAATAACTCTGAGAAATCAAATCCTGTCTGTATACGGCAGAGATGGGGGACTCGAGTCACATGACTTGACTCGAGTCAGACTCGAGTCGCAAATTTAAGGACTTGAGACTTGCTTGACTAAATTAAGAAAATGACTCGACTTGACTTTGACTTGAGATCCAATGACTCGAGACTTGACTTGACTTGAACTGTATGACTCGAGAATGACTTGATATACATTTTTATATAAATCATCGCAACATCAGTTGATGAACAAAATGAAAGCAACGGAACCATTGACGCCGGTCATCAGATTCTGCGCGATTGCGTGACGCTGCACAAGCCCAGAAAAAAACTCATCGCGGTGAGCGCGCGCTTAATACAAAAACATCTCAAGGCCAGCATCGTTTCTTTTTGGATATAAAGACTAAAATTGACAATATTCATACAAGAAGATTTGCTGTACGCATAATAACTGGCTAGGGATATCGGACGACCATCACAACCTCGAACAGTCGAACTTCATTCACCACGTCTAAAAGTAAGCTATATGGCTTGTTTAACCTGTTTGTTAATTTGACTTTCTTTAAAGCTAAATATTTAAATCTAGAGAGAATAGTGGTCAAAACAGCATGCCTCTTTATACACAATTATGTTTTAAAATGTAGCTTAATGTTGTCAATATTCAAATGATAATTAATGATGGCATATGTTTTGTATAACATTTGCCACATTTCTTTCCAATCATGCTTTAAAGCCAAATATGTCGTTCTTTCCAATGACAAAAAGCAACATAAAAAATGTTAATGTTTTGTCGTGTTTTATGTTTCTCTTAAAGCAGGGTTAGATGTTATCAGGGGGTTGGGGGCAAAATGCCAGCAGAATTAATATGCACCCAAAATTCAAAATGTGGTGGAAAAATTGCCATAGTATGAGTTATTTTTATAATTAGCCTAGGCGGATTTAACTTAATATATATAACTTATATAAAGGGGATGCCAGTTTGAAGAATACCATTTGGTGGCATACTTTTTGTGAAATGGTTTAATCCCTTTTAATGGTCTTCTGCAATGTTTGAGGCATATTTATTTTTTCATGATTGAATGTTGGCCTAATTTCAGTTACATTTACATTTTAGGTTTAGTTTATTTTTTTATTTTTTTATTGTAGTAACCACTCAGCTGTATGTGGAAATGCATATAAAAAATAAAAAAAAACGTATTTAATATATAAATTCAGTGAAATCATCAAACGTTTGTATGACTTGCCAGTGACTTGTGACCCAAGCTACGACTTGACTTGACTTGCTTGACATAAAGCAGTGACTTGACTTGACTTGACTTGCTTTTCTCAAAATTGACTTGGACTTGCTTGAGACTTGAAGGTTAAAGACTTGAGACTTGCTTGTGACTTGCACATGTGTGACTTACTCCCACCTCTGGTATACGGTTCAAAAGTTTGGGAACAGCACTTTTTTTGATCAAAAATGCAGTAAAAAGCATCATTTTCAGTATCATTACTCCAGTCTTCAGTGTCAGATCACTCAGAAATCATTCTAATATGCTGATTTGGTGCTCAAGTAACATTTCTTATTAATATCACAATTGAAAATGGTTGTGCTGAATAATTTATTTAAGGATTATTTGATGAAAATAAAGTTGAAAAGACAGCATTTCTTTGATTTTTTTTTTTTAAAGCAATGCAAAAGTCTTTACTGTGACTTTTGATGAATTTAATGCATTGAATTAAAGTAATAATTTCTTTCAAAATATCACTGACCCCAAACTTTTTGGTGCGTTTCCCAAAAGCATTGTTAGCCAACTATGTTCGCAATTTCTGTCGTTATCAGCATAGTTCAACGAGTCAGTGTTTCCCAAAACCATCGTTCTAACGAACATTCGCAAACAGCATCGCAAAGTTGTGTGGTTGAAAATACAGCTCTCGACCTGTGGTTAGAAGCATAGTTTCTAATTTGCATGACATGTAGACTTAATAAATCCTTATCTTGAGCAAGCTGACATTCAGTACAACCTGTGTCTTTTATTTAGAATACATACAAATGTAATTTACGTCTTTTAGTTTGTCAAGAGATTTAAAGCACCATTTTTGAAGAGTGCGCATGTGCGAACGTGCTCTACTATGTAAGTACGAGCCTATGATTGAATCTGGAAATAAAGCAAAATAACTGAGAAAAATGAGAAATAGTCCTCAGATGCCATGTCTGTAATTTATAGCAAAACATCTAGCGGGACTCGAGCTGTGAAATGAAAAGTGAAACATGCCCGTGTGAATGTAACAAGCTGTTAGACCACAGGAGCATTTTAAAACAGACAGGCCTCAGTGGGCATTCAGTAGGGCGTGAATGACCTGCCCTGACCCCCAATACTCACAATGCACACACTAACTCACAGGAAGCAGCCTGTAATTCTATTTCCTGCACTCTATGTCTGACTTTAAAGTTGGATTTTAATGGCTGATCCTGACCCCCAGTCTTGACCTCATCTTCCTCTCTACCATGACTCTAACACGTCCCAGTGCCACAGGCCGGTACTTCATCACAGACAGGCTTCAATGGTCAACTACAAATACACAAACACACGCACGCACGCACACACACACACACACACACACAGGCTGTTTGGGGTCAATACGATTTTTCCAATTTTTCCATTTTTTTTTTTTTTTTTTTACAATCAGTACTTTGTGACATATTTTGACCATTTAAATAAAAATAACTGTTCTATTGTAATGTAATTATTCTGGATTACTTCAGAATTTATTCATATGATTTAGTCACATGATCCTATTAAACTTCAGAAATGATTCTAATGCTGATTTCGTGCTCAAGTAACATTAATATTATTCTTGTTGAAAACAGTTGTAATTCTTATTTATATATATCTTTTGTGGAAACTATGATAGATCTGGTGGATTATTTAAATGAAACTGTTCAAAAGAAATAGAAAGCTTTTTGTAACAAAATAAAAGTGTTTTCTGTCACTTTTGATCAATTTAATGTTTCCTTACTGAATAAAAAAAAATGGCCATAAACTTTTGAACAGTATATGTAACTGACAAATCTTACGAATATAAATAAGTCAAAACAACAACAGAAAAACAGTGTAATACATTTAATGCTTATTCCTTTTAAGAATGTTGTGACATGGAAACCATAGCTCAACAAAAGCACAATGCCAATATTAAGCGATGGAGAACATGAACACTGGGACCACCAATCCTCCAAACCCAATTCAGCCTCTATCGGTGCACTGCCTTGGGCTTTAACCGACAACCATCGCATAATGTGGGCCTACTCGGACTGAAGGTACGCCTGGCTCAGTGGGCCCTGATGAATTCCTCAGGTTGCTGTTGTCAAGGACGGCAGGATATGTTTTAATTCAGCCTGCTTCCCATATCTCATTGCACTGGCTATTCATTAATAATGTGTTTTAATTAGCTATTAGTTAACATGTTCCTAGTGTCAGAGATATGACGAGGGAGTCCCAGTGGGGGGCATGGGGGTGTGGGGATGAGGCCTGTCTCTCTCTCGTTCCTTTTCTCTGCGTAGAACAATTACTGGAGAGTGCTATTACACATATCGCTGCCTTATTAATGGCTGTTCACTTGTGAAGCAAATCATTGTACAGCTAGACAATGAATGGAGAAGACCTCCACCGTGACACACAGACACACACACACACACATACAGAGCCCCTTCCCCCCATGGAGTCCTATTGTGTTCTATTACCCTTACACCAACAAACAAACACACACACACACACACACACTTGCACAATCTGAGGCTGGCTGTAGGAATTACATATCACACTGGGAAAGAGAGAAGGGGAGAGAGAGGGAATGAAAGAGAGAGAGAGAAAGAGATTAGAGCTAATTAGCATGAACAATAACAACAATCAAACAGTAAGAGAGTGTGGGTCAGAGGGAGTCTTACAATGACGCTCTTAATTAGTATTGTTTACCAAGTGACACGGTTCATTTTTAATACACAGGGGCCCAGCTACTGTATACCAACACACACCCCTCTACAGCATAAACACACACACACACACACACACACACACACACACACACACACACACACACACACACACACACACACAATGTATATTCTGGAATTATATAAGAATAGAAATATATGAATTTAGTTGTTTCTTTAACTGTAGGCACATTTATTGTAGGAGTGGAGTTTTATTCAAACTAATAAATTCAGATTTTTTATTTTTGTTTTAAAAAGGTCACATTCAAATGGCCCTGGAACTTCTATCATGCCTTTATCATTTAAATTAGATTTCTTTTTCTTTTTTAAATACTACTGTATGTATAGATTTTATTGTTTTTCCATTTGACCCAGACCTTCAATCTTTAGATTAAAATAAATCATATAAAAATAAAAATATAAATAACTATTTAAAATATTTATTGTGTGAAAATATCACAAAAATAATGACAGATGTGTCATTTCAACAACTTAAAAATTTGCCCCTAATAAAGTTTTTCTAAAGTTAGTAAACTTTTTACCAAAAAAAAAAGAAAAAAAAAAAAAAGAAAAAAAGAATGAATGAAGATGAAATATGAGATATGTATAGAAAATATCAAGGTAAATTTTACCCTTGATCAGATTTTTTATTTATTTTTTGTCATTTCCAAAATATTATTTGTGTGTATAAGACATAAAATGCTACTTGTGAAATGAATCCTATAGCAAGAAAAGTAGTCATCAATTTTATTCCAAAAATTATAATTTTTTAATTCCCACCATGCATTATTTCTGTCACTGAACACTATTACAAATGGTGGAAATGACACAATGGTGGGAATTTTCATTAATAAATAATAATAATAATATTCATAATAATACAAAGAAATACAGAATTCTCTTGTGATTTACTGTACATCCATCCACTGTTCCACATTGTTAGTGGTCAAATTTAATAAACTGGTGAGTGTAAAAAGTGTTTTAAAAGACTCCCAATGCATATATAGTACAAAAAACACATTTTAGGAAACAGTGACACTTAATTAGCGCTTCTTTGATGATGCGTTTTGGCCGTTTCAGCATCTATTTCAAGCACAAATGTGAATACGCTATTCAGGAAAACAAAGCAGTGTGGACACACTTAACCATGACCAAAAATGATGCTAGAGTAGCAATATGTAAAATGTATTCGGCTGAAATATTGAGAGGCGAACTTTACAACAACTGGTTTCATTTATCACCAGAGAACATGACACCCTGAACAGCATAAAGAGTTCAATAACCCAAATTTGATTATCAAAACTTTCATTTCAGTTTCAGTAAAAAATCCATTGCGGTGCATCGCCAAAAGATCCACCCATGTGAGATTATTCATTAAAACTCTGTATGCGCAGAAAATGACAGACATGCAGCGTCAGAGCCCCAATCTTCCACCCAAACCCCAGAGGCCTGACGCTTTGCAGAGGTCACTCAAAACAGAGGCAAAAATCAAAGTGATTAAAGGCCCGAGGATCAATAAAGGCTTTATATTAGATTTACCCAGTCTTGCTGAATAACACACGGTCAGCAGAAAGAGGCTGGACTGGTTTTAAATGAAGTGATATGCAGCAGGCATGTGGAGATTGGACTTTATAAATCTTTAAAGATCCCGTCAGATTTTGTGCACAGTGAGGAAGAGGAATGAACTTGTTGGCTGGACCCTGCTCAAAGTTCAGTGCAGAAAATGTCCTGCCTGCATCCAGTCAGGTTAGACTTATGTGGGCGTAAAATGTGGGCTAAAACAGAAAATCATTAACACACAAATATGCCATGTATCCATTCTGCATGACTCATACATGCATATACTGTACATTTAAAAAAAAAAAGGTTTTCACCATAACCCTTGGGCCACACCAGAAATTCATTTGTTTCTCATTTTTGTAAAAAGGAGAGAGAACATCAAGGGTTTATGTTTGTAGGGACTTTTCTCATAAACACAAAAACACAATCCTGCATTTTTATATTTTCATTTAAACATTATTTTCTTTACTGTTTGTTGTATTTCTACAATTATGATCAATGTGATCACAAACATACATTTCCACTCAAAGGTTTGGAATCATACAATGTTTTTAATGTTTTTGAAAGTCTCTAATGCCAAGGCTGCATTTATTTGATTAAAAATATAGAATAATAACAGTCATATTTTCTATTTTAAAGGGGTGGTATAATGCCCTTTTCACAAGATGTAAAATAAGTCTCTGATGTCCCCAGAGTGTGTGTGTGAAGTTTTAGCTCAAAATACCCCACAGATATTTTTATATAGCATGTTAAAATTGTCACTTTTTGAGGGTGAGCAAAAACGCACCGTTTTGTGTCTGTTCCTTTAAATGCAAATGAGCTGCTGCTCCCGGCACAGGGGGCGGAGCTTCAAGAGCTTGTGTTCTTTTACCTCATACATACATGCACTGAAAATTTCAAAAACCTTTAGTCTTTTATGTTCAAACCGAAGTCAGACAATGATGGAGAGACTCAAGAAGAAGTGACAACATGTAGAAGCAACAGGACATTTCTGAAGGGTTATTTGATGAATTTATGTAGCTTATGTGTAGTTATCTTCTAGTCATTGATTAGCATATTCTGTCTTGATAATCTATAAATCGCATTCCCGGGGGCGGGGTTTATGTAAATTTTATGGTTAGTGATGTCACTAACCCGGGAGGAATGTCGTGTAATCTCTACCAGCCGTTTGTTGTAGTCCTTAAAAAGCGATTTCTTTAAAAGAAAATTCTTCCTTTGCTTTGAACTTTGAGTGTCGTAACTTTGCAGATGTTGTTTATGCTCAAACAGCAACATTACACACTAACTAAAGTTAGAAATGTAAAATCATAATCAACCACCCCTTTAATATATTTTAATATGCAATTTACTTATGTGATGCAAAGCTGAATTTTTAGCATCATTACTCCAGTCTTCAGTGACATAATCTTTCAGAAATCATTCCAATACGCTGTTCTCTGTGATAATGAAAATAATATTATGAACTCAATGACTTAATTAACAGTACAATTGTATATTAGTGATGCAACGTACATATATTGTGATGTCAAAAATTGTCTGTAAATAAATTGTCTTGATGTTTTTATTGCCATGTTGCCAAAAAGTGTTGCCACACCCATGGGCATGCACGCACGTTCACACACACACACGCACGCACGCACACACACACACACACACACACCACACACCACAAACACTCAACATGTTCCCAGTTCTTTAATGTGTATAAGTATAAATGGTGAGCCTGTGCAAAAATGATCAGCCCCTTTTTGAAGGCTGCAGAGTGTCTGAGAGCAGTGGGAATGGGCTGCTGAATATCCTAAGCAAAAGAAAGAAAACGCCGAACATGCTAGCATAGCAGAAGAGCAAGGGTCATAAGAAAGGCATGTACTCAGGAGACCAGATGGAAACTTTCTCCTCTTGTGGTTTGTTGTTTTACAGTGTAAGTGGTGGATGGGAGCTGGTAATGGCAGGCGCTTTGATGTGATCTAATCTACAGGCATACAAAGAGACTGCGCTCTGTTTACTCCTGCGATCGGAATTATACAATCAATTACTCCCCCCCCGCCGTGGACAAAATGAGCAGACCCAAAAGACAGGGGGAATTGGTTAAATGTTATTGTTGAGGAGACCATTATCCAACAATCGGGGTGGTTAATTCAGGAAAATGACATTCATTAAAAGATGAGGCCGGGATCAGGAGGAGGCAGCGATGAGGTTGACCCTTCATTCATGCCACGTCTTTGTATCTGTCTTCCTTTCCATTCACACACACACACACACACACACACACGCACACACACACACCCCACACGCACACGCACACGCACACGCACACGCACACACCCCACACGCACACGCACACACACGCACACACACACACACACACACACACACACACACGCACACACACACACACGCACACACACGCACACACACACACACACACACACACACACACCCCACACGAACACACACACACACACACACACACACACACACACACACACACACACACACACCCCACACGAACACACACACACACACACACACACACACACACACACACACACACACCCCACACGAACACACACACACACACACACACACACACACACACACACAGGTTTTTGTTTTCACACAGGTTTCATATTTTAATATGAGCCATTTTTCTTCATTATGATATCAGGACATTGTATTACCTTGGTATATTTGTTTAATTAATTTTAATTCTGAAATTAAATACATGCTTATCATAGAAGAGTTTTTTTTATTTATTATTTTTGTATGTATGAATTGCATTTTTTATGTATTATTTTTATTATTTATTTTTTATAAATTAATATATTTGGGGGAAAACATGTAATGTAATTGCTCACTAAACAGTACTTTCTTCTTGCAAGTATATTTAGATTTATGACATACTAGTACCAGCATTACAACTGGATTTAGTTTTTTGAGGTGTTGTCTTTGTACTTGCATTTTTTGCTTCCTGCTCACACATATTATCACATGCACAATAGATGTACACTTTCTTGTAAGAAAGCGTCAGCCAAGGACGAAACTGGAATTTGAATTAAGTGTGTGTGATTCCTTCTTGTTTTGGGCTGTAGAAAGTGAAAGCAGTTCACTAGATCTGTCTAAATGTTTCGAGTCAGATCTGCACCTCGTTGAAAAAAAAAAGAAAAAAAAAAAGAAATACAACAACAATCACTTCGGCTTTTCTACAAAGCGTTCGTCCCTCACAGAATGCAGGGTGCAAAAATGATCTTTGCATAAATAAACATCACCTGCGCAGAAGAACACAAGACATGTGAATGTGCAACTGCAGCATAAAAGCAAACATCTGACATCACCGCATCTCTCTGACGAATTCTATCCAAAATGTGTCCAGATTATCAGACGATTCAGTTATTCATTCATGTTGCTGACACAGCCATGCTTTTTTGTCATCTACAGAAGTTCAGACTTTTCGGAGACATGTGCCAAGCTGGTATAATTCATGTCAAGCCTAGAGCACAACATTCTATCAAATTTTCATGCGTAGGTTTGCGTGTGTGCAATTGTGTTGTATTAAGCTCCTGATTGAGAAACAGTTTCTATTTCTTCCTCACCGCTCACATGTTGTGTCTGCAGCAGCATGGGGCTGCACCACTATCTCCTACGCTAAACGAGTTGCTCCTTTCATCCTTCTTCATCTGTCTGTCACTGTCTCTGTATTCTTTTTGAGCAGGTTGGACCTTCCTTTGCCTCAATCTCTCAGTGTGAGGTTTGTTTCCCCTCATTTACTCAAAGGGCTTTTCACACTTGAAATCGTTAATCCTGACTCATGGTAAACGGGGATATCTCGCTTCACGTTTCACACTGCTTTTTATTTTTATCTTATTTTATTTCATATTTTTATTTAACAACGAATCCTGGGTATTCCAACGCTATCTCACGACCAATTCATACGAATTCATTCGAGAGAGTAAAAGGTGGCTAATTCATATGATCTCACTTGTGAGATCGGGTTGGGTATTCATAACATCCTTATTTGCATATTTGCAGCGTCACTGATGAATGCAGCATGTGATATGTTTACATAAAGGCTCTAGCATTGCAGATTGTCATATTATATATTCTGTCATGACAACTCTCGGGAGATTGGTATGATAATAGAGATTGGCATGGTAATGGATATGGCAATGTTAATGTATTTGGTCTTGGCGGAATAGATCTGCTACGCTGTTGCTGCTAGTACCGAGACTTGCTACTGCCAATACATTCACATACATTGCTGTGAGCATCAGACATGCTGCTGCTGCTGCATATGTAACATACATGAATTAACCCCTGTAGCAGATCTATACAGGTGGAGCTGGGGAAGGTGGAAGGGTTCTGAAATCGCGCTGCATACTGCTAACAGCAAAACTACCAGTATTTTTTTTTAATGTTGAGCTGCAGCTCATTGGCCGCTGATGCAGCAACAACCAATCAGCTTTGCCATGTAGATAATGATGTGATCACAACCAAATGAGTTAGACCTATCAGCCTGCGCCATCTAGAGTTTCATGCCAGAACTAGGCAATTATTGCTGATTGAACTGTCAAGTTCACCCTGAATGGCTTCTAAAGGTCAGAATGAAACGGTTGTGCTTTCTGTCACCATTTGACATTATTCCCCTCAACTACTGTTGATACAACACTTGCTGTCCAATACACATGAATATGAGGCATGTTATTGGCTGACAGTTGCTAAGCATCTAGTCGTAACATTCTAGCACCGAATCGTTTCACGCTACACATGTTTGGCACCACTATGAGGGGTTAACACCACAAAAGCAGTGCTAACCCTGCTCAGGGTTTTATAACCCCAGGTAAAAATCTGTGCTAACTCCGCTTCTACAAGTATGAAATGTTCCTTTACCCAGGGTTATAAGCGGTGTTTAGAATGATGATAACCCAGGGTTAAGCACAGTGTGAAAAGCCCAAGAGAGGGTATGATCTTCTGGCTGAGATAAGGCATGGTTGTGTGATACAGGCTATAAGCCTGACACAGCACCTTTACATTTACATTTATGCAGTTAGCAGATACTTTTCTTCAAATATTTACAAGAGAGAAACAAAAGCAATTTGTCAAGGAACCAACAATATTTGAAATATAATGCCAGGTTTATTTGACAACTATATTAGGAAGCAAACAACAGACGATGAGAAATTCAGAGATGTGCTTTGGTTTAAGAGTGTGGGGTGGTTAAGTGTTTGTGGAAGAGGTGTCTTCAGCTGCTTCTTGAAAGATGTGATGGTCTCGGGTGCAGTTTTGCAGCTCATTCCATCAGAGAGGAACAAAGAGGGTGAACGTTTTGGAGGGTGACTTTTTGCCTTAATGTTAAGGAACAACATAACTCATTCAATGACCTTAGCTGGCGGGAAAGAGCGTACACTTGCAGGAGTGAATTGAGGTAGGGACATTCCTTCCTTCCTTCCTTCCTTCCTTCCTTCCGTCCTTCCTTCCTATCTATGTATCTTCCTTTCTTCCTTGTTTTTCCATCCATCCATCCATCCATCCATCCATCCAACCATCCAACCATCCTTCCTTCCTTCCTTCCTTCCTTCCTTCCTTCCTTCCTTCCTTCCTTCCTTCCTTCCTTCCTTCCTTCCTTCCTTCCTTCCTATGTATCTTCCTTTCTTCCTTGTTTTTCCATCCATCCATCCTTCCTACCTATGTATCTTCCTTTCTTCCTTGTTTTTCCATCCATCCATCCATCCATCCATCCATCCATCCATCCATCTAACCATCCTTCCTTCCTTCCTTCCTTCCTTCCTTCCTTCCTTCCTTCCTTCCTTCCTTCCTATGTATCTTCCTTTCTTCCTTGTTTTTCCATCCATCCATCCATCCATCCATCCATCCATCCATCCATCCATCCTTCCTTCCTTCCTTCCTTCCTTCCTTCCTATGTATCTTCCTTTCTTCCTTGTTTTTCCATCCATCCATCCATCCATCCATCCATCCATCCATCCATCTATCTATCTATCTATCTATCTATCTATCTATCTATCTATCTATCTATCTATCTATCTATCTATCTATCTATCTATCTATCTATCTATCTATCTATCTATCTATCTATCTATCTATCCTTCCTTCCTTCCTTCCTTCCTTCCTTCCTTCCTTCCTTCCTTCCTTCCTTCCTTCCTTCCTTCCTTCCTTCCTTCCTTCCTCCCTCCCTCCCTTCCTTCCTTCCTTCCTTCCTTCCTTCCTTCCTATGTATCTTCCTTTCTTCCTTGTTTTTCCATCCATCCATCCATCCATCCATCCATCCATCCATCCATCCATCCATCCTTCCTTCCTTCCTTCCTTCCTTCCTTCCTTCCTTATCATGTGACTCTTAGTAAATCTGCATGTCCTTGGAGCTGTGGGAGGTGCTATTTATAGACCCTGCTGTGGTGAGAGAGGACCTGATTGGGACGATGGGGGGTTGAGAGAGGGAGGCGGGGGAGGAGAGTGGGGCCGTGTGGGGAGCGACAGTCAACAGTCTCATCCTCATTCCCCCATAGGGAGCTCAAGTATCATCAGCCAGAGTACCTCGCATCTCGGCAAGTCATTTATAGCTTCAGCTAATTCATGTTCAAAACATATGTTGATTTCATGTTCAACTTCCCTACACTGTAAAATATTTCCAGGATTTCACAATATATAACTGTAATATTTCACAGGTAATTACATTATTACCACTTCACAGGCTTTAACTGTGATATTTCACAATATAATACCGTATTTAGACTTTTACTGTGAAAATAATGCAGGCGCGGGGCTTTTACAAGAAACTACTGTGAATTCCGTCATTTTCGCGCTGCAACTGCGTCATCTGAGCTCCCCCGGGGCTCCCTGGCCTGATCTCCTCCATGGTCTCACTCGACGGATTCAGTGCGGTAAGTGTTTAATTTCAAACTTTGTCAATTTGATGACTGTTTTTAATATGAAATTGCATGTTATTTAAAAGTATGAACCAAATTAGCGTTAGTTAAGTTCTGTTTCATGTTTTTGTAACTTAGCTGGAGCAGATTCGCGTCTAGGTTTGAGCGCGCAAATTTGAATGATCAGACGTTGGTTGTGTTAATAAGTGTATTAGTAGTACCGTATTAAGTTATTAACTGTGAGGCTTCACGTTAGCTACACCGTCAAAATTGAACTTTAGCTTTGCTTAATGCTTTTCTTAGTTAACGTTCGTTACTCTAACAGCGTTCTCTCTTTTCCCACAGCATTTTTCTACCACCGGGAAATAAAGTTATAAGGTAAGCTGTGGCCTTAATGTGTGTATTATGACAGTTATGATCAACTAGATACATTATAGTGTTGTGGATTTGTGCAAAGGTGGAATAAATTAATCTCAAATTAGTAACGTTAGCTAGCTGGGCGTCGTCCATATTTTTCTGCCGTGTGTGAAACGGAGCAGCCGTTGTCTGTCTCGTCAACAGAAAAAATAAAGTGCATTTTATTATAAAAAAGATATAGGAAAATAAATGTGTTTATCACTGAATTAGTGGAGCTTCGTTAGCTGTGCTATTCTAAAGTAAAACAGGTCGACATCTGGAGATATTAGGAGCCATTTTGTCTGTGAACGGGTAATAATTCTAGGAGGAAGAGTGCAAGCAGAAACAGCCACATGGAGATGGACTGGCAACAGGCTCTTCCTCCATCCTCTGCAAACAGTACGTGTAAATGATGTAAATTGTTGTGTGCAAATGCATTGCCTGGGTAAATCACAAACATCTAACTTACTTTGTTGCAGGACTATTCTTGACTGTGTGTTTGTGATGTAAATGTTTTTCAGTTGCTGTTAAGTTATTTAAATGGTTGCTGTTTAATTGAATCCAAGTAATGTCACCTTGTTAAAACTGAGCTAACTTTAGTTTTGCTCAGTACTACAACAGCAGTGACCCACTGAAGGTGATGACTGGGAACTGAAACCTTTTTAATCCCACTTGAATTAAACTAACATCTTTCTTCTCTGTCTTTTTGTTTATAGGTTCTTCTTGGGCATCAACCCAGAGACAGGTACAAAATCAAAGAGGACACATAAACCAGCAAGTCTGTACACTGATCAGGAAGCTCATTGACTTTGAATGGATGTCAGTCTAATGTAAGTTGTGTTCCAACTTCAGAACAGACTAACGAAACACTGTCTCTGTTTTAAGCTAGAATTAGTTATGCAGTAAGATGTTTACTTAAGCTATTAAAGGGTTAGTTCACTCAAAAATGTAAAGTCTCTCATTAATTACACTCCCTCATGATGTTCCAAACACATAAGAATTTTGTTCAACACAAATTAAGATAATTTTAAGAAGTCCGAGAGCTTTCTGATCCCGCTTATAGACTGCAATGTTATAACCGCTTTCAAGCCCCAGAAAGGTAGTAAAAACATTGTTAAAATAGTCCACGTGACTACAGTGGTTCAACCTTATTGTCGTTCCGCACTATTAAGTATTTTTGCATCGCTTCATAACATTAAGGTTGAACCACTGTAGTCACATGGACTATTTTAACAATCTTCACTACCTTTCCGGGCCTTGAAAGTGGTAATAAAATTGCTGTCCATGGAGGAGTCAGAAAATATTTTAATTTGTGTTCCAAAGATGAATGAAGGGTTAACGTGTTTGGAATGAGGGTGGGGTTTTGGGTAAACTATCCCTTTAATCTGTTCTACGAGTTTAGACAGGCTGCAAAATGTCTAAAATTCATTGTTCTTACGTTTATTTGAATTAAACATGCCTTTTCAATGTTATAGGTTATTGATAGGTTAGAATAAAAACGTCAAATTTACAGATGTACTTTACAATAGTTTTAAGTGTAAATTTACATCACATTACTGGCTTACTGAGTTGCATTACTATGTACGCATGTCATGTAATTTTTGCTTAACCTCAATCATGTTACTTTCAGAGTCCTCTGGTTTGTTGATTTAATATTAATTGATATAGTACTATTCACATGATTTATCTGATTTATCATGAGTTTTACAATTGTAATTTCTTAAATTGTACACATTTTAGGATTAGTTTTACAATGCGAGTACCATACTTGCAGGTACTTGCACCACAGAGTAACTTAAACTTTTTGTCTTTCTTATCTTTTGTAGATAGTGGACAGAACCCATACTATGCAGGTGCCTGCTGCAAGGGAAGGAGTGAGACACCTGCAACCCTCTCTTTTCCCACCTTTTTGTCTTTTCTTCCCTCTCTTCTCTCTCTCCTTCTTTCTCTTTTCAGCTCCTACGTTGTGAAGTACCATTATCACATAGTAAACACATGCACAGTGCACACACATAGACACACATTCCTGTTACCCAGTGTTCATTCCTGTTACCCAGTGTTTATTCCTGTTATTAAATTGTATTTTTCAAGTACCATTATCACATAATGGTAAACACAGTAAACACATTCACACACATATTGACAGACATTCATGTTACCCAGTGTTCATTCATGTTACACAGTGTTTATTCCTGTTATTAAAATGTATTTTTCTTCTAAAAAAATAAAAGTTAAACCATTGTTTTTATCAGTTTTGTTTGGTCCATCATTTATGCTAAATCACAGTATAGACATGGTTAAATACAGTAATTCTACAGCAGCTTACTGTTAAATTACAGTAATGTGATAGACTAACTGTAATTGCACAGTAAAATACAGTAATTATACAGCAGCTTACTGCTAAATCACAGTAATATGACGTCATAGTTATTGTGAAGTCACAGTAAACAGCTGTCATTTCACAATTATTTACTGTAAAAATGATACGGTAACTTACTGTGAAAGTCATGCAATTATTAACCTGCAATTTATTGTAAATTTACAGTGAAATAATTAACAGTGTATCTATCTATCTATCTATCTATCTATCTATCTATCTATCTATCTATCTATCTATCTATCTATCTATCTATCTATCTATCTATCTATCTATCTATCTATCTTTTCTCAGTCGCTTTGGTGCATTTCTCAGATCAGAAATGAAATTCTCATCTAGTCACTTGTGCACATCATAAAAGCTGTTTCTCATTCTTTTGAACAACTTGCGATTGCTTTGGTACATTCATGCAATTGATTATGTACAATTGTCTGCGGTTTCCTACATTATCAGTTGCTAATGCCATGTTGCTCAAAATGCATTAAATAGTTCTCTGTGCAATAGTCTTACCCCTCAAAACATCTAGTCATTAGTTCATTGTATAAGTCATTAAATGCAAAATGGTTGATCTAGTTGTCATAAACTGTCAAAACTGTCATTAGACTTTTTGTAAATGTGCCATGAATTAATGAATTGTGGAGGTGAATCTTGACTTTCACTAATGAAGAGAATGTAGATCAACCAATGAGAAACCAGTTCTCTGAAATAGCTCAAAGTTGCATCTCATGAACCTTCAATTGGCAAGCATATATACAGTGCTTGCCAATTGGTCTTTCTTTCCTGTGTTTGCCTTTCTAATGTTGTATTTTCGCCTTTGTGCCCCTATTTCTTTTTCTTTTCTATATCACAATAATATTGTAATGTTTTTTTTTTTTTTTTTTTTTTTGTCAGACCACTAGTAAAAGTGTAACTGTGAATCCTATCCAGTCTCTTTAAATCAATAACTCACGTACAGTAGTGTGTAAATTTGTACTTTTGAAATGGATATATGGCATACAGAAGAAGCGCAGCTTTGTACATTTCAATACAGTAACTGTCATCCAAACTGTTGCCATAGTTTACATCAGGTAATACTAACAGAGTGCTGTGTTTTATTGACAACATGACTAAGCATTTTGACTATCTTGTTTGTGAACAGTGACACAAGGACTTTTCATTCTGATGGCACTGATATGTTTATTGACATAAATACTTACTTTTGAGAGGTGAACTAAAGATGGTGCTGTTTGTACGAATTGTTTTGAGAATGCACATACTTCTTTGCAAATATTAAGGATGATTTGAGAAATGCACCAAAGCGACTGAGACAAACTGTAACGTAAAAAATTGGGGAAACCCGTCGCCTTAAAATGATTAAGTAAATAAACTTCATGCTTAATCGAAAAAAAATTAAGCAATGTGGAATTGTCAGGTTCACAAGATCATCTATCTATCTATCTATCTATCTATCTATCTATCTATCTATCTATCTATCTATCTATCTATCTATCTATCTATCTATCTATCTATCTATCTGTCTATCCTAATTAGCTTTGGTCTCAGTGGGAAGTATCTCACTTATAAAGATGTGGTCAGCAAAATCATCCAAACAGAGACACTTATTTTGTTAATGCATCACATAAGAACCTTTTTTTTTATTTTATTTTTAAACATTTTGGGCCCTATTTTAACGATCTGAAACGCAAGTGTCAAAGCGCAAAGCGCAAGTAACTTTGTGGGCGGGTCTTGGCGCTGTTGCTATTTTCCCAGCGGGATAAATGACTCTTGCGCCAGGCGCAAATCTAAAATGGGTTGGTCTGAGGTAGCTTCATTATTCATAGGTGTGGTTTGGGCGTATCGTGAAATAAACCAATCAGAGCGACATCTCACATTCCCTTTAAGAGCAGGCGCGCTTTGTTCTAAAGCGGATTCCTATTATAACGGCGGATTTGCCAGGCGCGCGCCAGGAGCGGTTCACAGCCAAGGAGAGCAACGCTCTCGTCAGGGACGTTGGGGATGGAGAAACCCACCCAAATTAACTTCGGTTAAAAAGGCGTATGATAATTTGGGTAAATGTGTAAGCTAGATGTATGCTTTTATAATAAATTATCTATCTATCTATCTATCTATCTATCTATCTATCTATCTATCTATCTATCTATCTATCGTAATAATATATGATTTGCAAAAATGAAAACTGCTGCTTCTGTGTAGATGAGAGAATCAAAGTGTATGCGCGTTGTGCACACGCTACATTGATTATGGCCAAGCATGCGCCCTTAAAATAGCATATGAATAACATGCGCAACGCGCCACTGACTTTAAACTATTTTTTCCTGGTTAGTGGCGCAATTGTTTTCTAAACCTGCAAAATAGCATGAAGGAACGTTTGCGCCGCAACACGCCTCCTTTTTTGCGCTGAACCGCCCAGGGAGCGCAAGTTCATTCCCTAGTTTAGCGACGTGCTTTTGTGGAGGGAAAAGCGCGCTTTGCACGGGTGCAAAATAGGAATGATACATGCGTCGGTGTACAAAGTCAATTGCGCTGGGTGCAAGATAGGGCCCTTTAAGTGCATTTAATTTTTGTTTGTAATTTAGTTTAAAATTTAGTTTTTTATTTTACTGAAAGATATTTTAATTAGGACAAATGCATTTTTTTCATTAATTCAGATAATCAAAAGTTTACAAATTGAGTAAAAAAAAAAAATGTCTGGAAGTGATTAATCGCAAAGTGTGTTTTGTTTAGGGAAGCGGGCGGCAACTAACAAGTGCTGCTCATTTTAAAATAGCCATTTAACACCAAACATTCTGAACTGCTGGCATCCGTGTTTCTTGTTTAGAGCTGCAAAATGGCAAAATATTATAATTATTGCTATGTCAACCATCATGAGTTGTAGTGACTCATTTATTACATTGTGGACTAACTCCACTCAGTCAAGTCACCTTCATTTATACAGCGCTTTTTACAATACAGATTGTTTCAAAGCAGATTTGCAGTGATAATCTGTGTTTTTTACTTGTATGTTTCTAAGTAAACCACACACTTTAAACGCATTCATTTAGTACATTGTTTGAGTAAAATTTACAAACAAAGAGTACACTCTCAGAAAATAAAGTACTGTACCTTTAGGGGTACAATGGCTTGTCACTGGGGCTGTACCCTCAAGGGTACAATATTGTACCATAACCTTTAAAAGAAACGGTACATATATGTACCTTTTAATGCTTTTTGACCCTCAAAAAGGCACATATATGTACCTTGAGGTCCAATAATAAGCCCTATGGGGTACATTAGTGTAGATTGTACCTTGGGGGACAGAAATGGACTCCTACTTTACCCCTATTTCTGACAGTGTAACATACTTGAAACAGAGTATTGCTAAGTAAACTTCAAATGAGCAAAGTAAATTTACTTATTCTCTATGTAATTCGTTGACTCTACTTAATTAAATGACTTAATTATTTTAGTAAATTTTACTTACTCTTTTTTTTTTTTTTTTTTTATGTTGGTGCATGTATAGAGATTTGTCTTTGTTTTCCATTTGCCAGGTGGTGTTAGCTAGTGGTTAAAGAGCTCATCTGGTAACAGATAAATAGTTCAAACCCCACAAGGGTTGACTACTGTTGTCCCTGAGAAAGACACTTAACCTCATAACCTAGATGACAATACAGAAAGTAAAGCAAATACTACAAAACTGAATAGTGTGCATACATTCCGGTGGAGTGGGATACAACTACAAGTTTCCTTTAGACTGTTCTGAAATGACAAATTAGTAAGTTGTACATAGATCTGATGGATGCAATTCAATCTGCTGGTGTAAATGAACGGACTAAGAGAATGAATATGTATAGTTTTGTTTTATATGCCTATATATGCCTGTTACAACAAGATAAAAGCAACACTGTAATGATGGAGGAGTTTAACTGTTGACCCATCACAAGACAGGACAGATGCAAGAAATCAAAAAAAAAAAAATGAAAAACTTGCTCAGACATTTTTATCGAGATATTTGTTTGCACGTAAGACAGGTTGTGGGGACAGATGACAACGATAGTGAAACAGCGTGAGAGAGAACGATGTGAAAGTGGCCTGGAAGTGAAGACATCATCAAAGGAAGGCTATAAACAGTGCTAGCAATGGGAGAAATGACAGGGCGATTTGCTGTGATAGTTACCGCAGTCACAGGAGTAATCATTTACCTCACAACTGGACAGAAAAGACAGATGAGCCAAAACAGCCTCACAAATACTATGGGGAGAGCAGGAACATGAAGGACCTGGATAAAGCAAATGAAAGTTGAGAGAGAAGCTGGGTGAAAAGTGGCTGTAGTTAAGGCATTAGACTGCATGAAATTAGGGAATTATTGAATGATCATCAGGTAATTGAGTTATTATACATTAAACTATTCAGGAATAACTATACCTGAGGGTGAGTAAGTGTGTGTGTGTGTGTGTGTCTATGCGTGGGCAGTAGAGTGGTCTGAATGACCATAATTCAGATGTCAAACAATGCGGTACTGTTTTCTGTTTGACTGAGAATATTTTTTCACATCTAAGCGAGACGGTCTAACCTTGCCATGTCCTTTCATATACATTAACCAGACACCTGCTGAGGTTATGATATATCTCTCGCTACATCTCCACCGGCCACCATCCTGATACCCTTTTCCGAGGGCCACCTTCTCCCTGCAATCAGTGGAATGATCATTATCACAAGGGACCGTTTTCCTGGAGATTCTGGATGGGTGAATTTGCATAATAGTGTCTCATCACCCTGATATTTTGTTTGTGCTACAACGAGTCGTAACATCACCCTTCTGTTGTGTCGTTGCGTATTTTGCGGAGAAACACACACAATATACAGGATCTGATAGTGGCATGTGGGCTGCAGGTTTTCTCCTTATACCTCACTTATCAATTCTTATTTTGAACATTTTTGCTCTGAAATTTAACAGAACAGTAGCCAGTAGTGATTATCACAAACTTTGGATGAAAGTTGTGACAGGATGAGTTGTAATATCGCCAGTTTAGCCAATTTAGAAATTAGCTACAAGGTTGAAATCACTATCAAACAGTATAAACACTATCTTACCGAGGTCACAGAAAAAGTATACATATAAATCATTTGCTGCATGGGTAAAAACTATTTAAAGGTGGAATAATAATAATAATAATAATAATAATAATAATTATAAAAAAAGTTACAATTTTACTTCAGGTAAATGGATGTTAAATGACAGAACTGGCATCATCTGAATCAGCAGATTCTCTTGTTTATTATGATATATAATTTATATTTAATTTCAACTACATGTTTTTATTTATTTATAAATAAACTGTTGATTTGTTTTCCTCTTTTATCTTAAAATCTTTCAAATGAAATGGGGTGCAGTTCAGAGAAGGGATTCATTGTCTGAATGTTACAAACTGATGTTACTTTTTATAATGTTACATCACACCCCATTTACTGTTACAAGAATAAGCAATCTTTGTACTTTACATTATTCACACAGTTTACCAATACGTTGTAGATTTAAAAACAATTTGTAACAGATACGTTTAAGGAAAGGATAAGACTGCTAACACTTTATTTTAATGTGTCCTTGTTACAAGTTACATTTACTATAGTAATAACTATAAATTAGGCATAATTACATGCAACTAACCCTAAACCAAACCCTAATCCTACCCTAAACCTATAGTAAGTAACATGTAGTTAATTAATATTGCTCAGTACTTAAAAGTATAATTACACCGTAACAGGGAGATGTAGGTAAATATTGCAAAAACACACTGAGTTACAGATATTTTTGATTTCTACAGTTATTCTCAGTGTGGCACTATACAGAAATGTTCAAATGGAGAGGTCTACATTATGCTGCATGTTGTTGCAAACTAATATACACTCACCTAAAGGATTATTAGGAACACCATATAATACTGTGTTTGACCCCCTTTCGCCTTCAGAACTGCCTTAATTCTACGTGGCATTGATTCAACAAGGTGCTGAAAGCATTCTTTAGAAATGTTGGCCCATATTGATAGGATAGCATCTTGCAGTTGATGGAGATTTGTGGGATGCACATCCAGGGCACGAAGCTCCCATTCCACCACATCCCAAAGATGCTCTATTGGGTTGAGATCTGGTGACTGTGGGGGCCATTTTAGTACAGTGAACTCATTGTCATGTTCAAGAAACCAATTTGAAATGATTCGAGCTTTGTGACATGGTGCATTATCCTGCTGGAAGTAGCCATCAGAGGATGGGTACATGGTGGTCATAAAGGGATGGACATGGTCAGAAACAATGCTCAGGTAGGCCGTGGCATTTAAACGATGCCCAATTGGCACTAAGGGGCCTAAAGTGTGCCAAGAAAACATCCCCCACACCATTACACCACCACCACCAGCCTGCACAGTGGTAACAAGGCATGATGGATCCATGTTCTCATTCTGTTTACGCCAAATTCTGACTCTACCATCTGAATGTCTCAACAGAAATCGAGACTCATCAGACCAGGCAACATTTTTCCAGTCTGCAACTGTCCAATTTTGGTGAGCTTGTGCAAATTGTAGCCTCTTTTTCCTATTTGTAGTGGAGATGAGTGGTACCCGGTGGGGTCTTCTGCTGTTGTAGCCCATCCGCCTCAAGGTTGTGCGTGTTGTGGCTTCACAAATGCTTTGCTGCATACCTCGGTTGTAACGAGTGGTTATTTCAGTCAAAGTTGCTCTTCTATCAGCTTGAATCAGTCGGCCCATTCTCCTCTGACCTCTAGCATCAACAAGGCATTTTCGCCCACAGGACTGCCGCATACTGGATGTTTTTCCCTTTTCACACCATTCTTTGTAAACCCTAGAAATTCCCAGTAACTGAGCAGATTGTGAAATACTCAAACCGGCCCGTCTGGCACCAACAACCATGCCACGCTCAAAATTGCTTAAATCACCTTTCTTTCCCATTCTGACATTCAGTTTGGAGTTCAGGAGATTGTCTTGACCAGGACCACACCCCTAAATGCATTGAAGCAACTGCCATGTGATTGGTTGATTAGATAATTGCATTAATGAGAAATTGAACAGGTGTTCCTAATAATCCTTTAGGTGAGTGTATTATTTAAATTTAATATCATAATCACTAACACACAGGTTTGAAGAGAAAATAGATTTAATGACAGCACGTTGTCTTTCTTCTAGTTACTTGAAAAAGAAGTTGGATAGTATTATAAGTGCAGGACTTGTAAAAGGAGCATTGTGGCTAGTTCTGCTCATGAACACACAGAGAGCAGATGCAGCAGACAATCACATGTAGAAGCTGGTCCTGGTTCCACTAAACCCGCTTCAGGCTCCTTTTCCACCGTATGACATCATCACGCTCAGCAGCATTCCCACTGTTTATACTCCATAACAGGCACTCATTATGAAAGCATAAAAATGATCAACGTGGAGAGGCAAGGGCAAATGAATGATCTCACCATGCCACGGGTTCCCTTGCGCTAACTGTGCCAGACCATCCGACACATACACATTCGTGCTCGTACTTACACGCCAGAGCTGGGGCACATGGCCGCTAACGACTGCTCAATTAGGTGAAATTAAGGAGTCGCTGTGAGGTCCATGCTGAACTCATTAAGACGTGTGAGGGAAGGCTGAACAGTGTCGTGCAGGATTAATCCCTCCAGAACAAGATGGGGATTCATGCAGGTCAGCCTCCAACCGGGAGACTGTGCTCCGCTCTAATGAGACTGCAGAGAACCGCCTAATAGACCCTCAATACTGTAACATGGCGAGCCACTACACCAGTGCGGTATAACATTGTGCCCTGCTGTTTTACTGGAGAGTAACCAAGAAATAAGATATTTACCCTCAAACACATGGGTCAAATTTAGTCTATTAATCTATTAAAATAATACATTAATAAGGTGATCCACATACAATGATTTGAATACATCTCTTTTATGATGAGCATGATTTTTTTGAGGTGCATAGAGTCAGAAACATCGGGGTGATAGAAATGCCTTGATCACTACGAAGGAAAAAAGTCTCATCAAAAGAATAAAATAAGAGAAAAAAAGGACTTTGGTATAATTTACTATTTCTTAGGAAAAAGGAATCATTGAAGAAGTTAAATACTATATATATATATATATATAAATATATATATATATATATATATATTTTTTTTTATATATATTTTTTTTTACTTTTGTCCAGCATGTCATGTGGTGCAACCACCATCCAAAAAAAAAAAAAAAACCCTCATTACTGTGTGCCAAAGCCAATAAGGCACTTAAAATATCAGATAATTTGACCTTTGTATGACGAGGCTTTTTATGAACATTTTATGTAAAATGTAACTGGTGTGACTTCCCCAAAATAATAATGATAATTATTAATAAAAGTTTTCCCAAACACATTTTATTTTATTTTTCGTGGAAACTCTTCAAGTTAAGGTGACTGCCTGATTATTCATCACAATGGATAACTTTTAGCACTGTTATGTTCCACAAAACATGACTACATCCAATGCAATTTCAGTCGCTATTTGTTCCACGTGAATGTCCGATCATGCTGCATTTGGTTTTGATTTGTGCATTAATTACTAATGCAATCTATACAACTCTATTAATAACTGTTACAAAGTACACCCTAGTTATGCATAAATCACACATCACTAATTAGAGTAAAATTTAAATGCATGTTGTAAAGACACATCGAGTGGCTCACACAATACTGAGGTGCCAAGCCATCATTGTACTAATTAGTTTGCAATTACATTTAATAACTTCTCTGGAAGCCAATCTGCACTTAGAGAAAGAACCGGCTTTCACCGAAGGAATATACAATCACACTGCAATGTTCAGAAATGAAAACATCACAAAGAAAAGCGAGAGAAACACATCTGACAGCTTTTTTACACACTCATTTGTGTTAGGCTGCACTTTTTATTCATCTTTAGTTAAACGAATGTTTATCACATACTGTATATATTTCAAACCGCTTTCCGATTATGCATTGTAGAAGATTGCAGCTACTTTAAAAAGCTTCCGGTGAAATGTGTCTAAATGTTGACAGAACGCACATTGTTTTATTGTGGCTTGGATGTCTCTATCCACTTCTAACAAGCGATAAACAACTAATGTTTCTTGCAGCCTAGCTGTGAGATCCTCATTTCTGGAAGCTTTTGAATATGGCGCTATTACCTAGGGAGGCAGACATAACACGCCACACACAGGAACAAGAGAGAAATACATTAATTGGTTAAACAACTGACAACTGTTACAACAGTCACCCCCAGAGCCCGTGGCAGCGCGATGGCAGGTTAGTGGGGTTCCGTCTGGTGGTTGGCTCTATCCCCGCTCCGCTCGCGGGCCGGTATGGGTGAGTGGAGGGAAGCGGCCCGCTCGGTAGGCTTTGGAACGCGGCCCACTTCCTCGGCTTTAATAAGAGTAATCAGCGCCCCCATGCCAGGTACCAGCCTCTCCTCACAGCAGAGATATGGCACAGAACTACCGCCAGCCTGGCAATGTTTACAGAAAACAAGGAAAATACACACAAACATACACACCCAAAATAACCATAGAAATAATCTCTCCAGCATTCAAGCTATGTTTATATTTATGCTCTAATAGATCCTCGTTCTATCACACACACACACACACACAGTCCCCTGAAAAGCATAACAATGGACCAAGTCAATACTATAAAATTGATCACCGCTGTACTACACCAGAGGGTTATTGATCAAACTGTGTGTTGAAACAATCTCTTTAAACACACCTGAGCTACATACCTTAATGAGCTCGAAAACACCCCAACAGCACAATTAGCAAATCCAGCTAATCATTCACAGGTCTGATCGCATTCACTTGTTGGGATTTGTCACGCATTTAGCAGCGAAGATCAGGTAAAAGGAACATTATTGTTCAAAGTGGCTATTATGAATTAGCGCTACATAAGTCTTGGTTTTATATGATCACAAAAATTGACTACTGTACTAACATTTAAATTAATCATTTGATACAATGCACTGGTTTTGTACATGCATGATTTTATTCCTATATTTTAAAAATACCTTCATGTAATTACAGCTGTAATTAATTTCTGTAATTAAATCTATAATTACCCTGTTGACCCTTCCTGTATCCCTAACCCACCATTAAACCTGACCATACCAACAAACCTGTCCCTAACCTTACCGGTATCCCGCCTCAATAGCAGCAAAAGTGTTTTGGGTTGCACTTTATTTTAAGGTGTTCTTGTTTACATGTGTTACAATACATTTAATTACTGAGTAATATTAATTAACAATGCTTACTACAGTGTTAGGGTTAGGATTAGGGTTTGGTTTAGTTGCATATAATTGTCCATAATTTACTATTACTAAAGTAAGTATATGTAACGTGTAACTAGGGGCGCCTTGAGATAACCAAAGGCCCCTGGGCTACAACATTACGATAGGTCCCGCTACCACAGAGATTTCTTTTTTTTATAGCTCCCTGCCAATTTTTTATGTCGAAATTTATCGTCAATAACATTTAACATTTACAACACTGTGTGCAATGCTACGTAAAAAATATGGGTGGTGTATATAGGTGAATAGTCTATTCAAATTCACGCTTTGCCAGTAGGTGGCGCATTAAAGCGAAGTTTTAGCGGTTACATTAACAAAGCAGTGATGCGCTTATAAACACTACATTATTATAGGCATTACATGGAGGTAATATGAAAAGAAAATGGCATCGGAACTTTCCTGGCCGAAATTCGAATTTACAGATACCGCTCCATGATATAAACACCACAAAATAACGGTATACAAAATGTTTATCCGTCAGCACAAGATTAAAACAATCACTTGGCATAAATGTGGGCTTTTTTGTGATTGCAAAAAGGAAGATAAAATGTGCCACACCACGGCTCCAAAAATAGAACAATATTTAGTGTTCTCACCACAGGTGAAGTTTCGAGCCTAATGGCTCTTCATCACTATTTGGTGTTTGCAGACTGCTCTAAAAGCGCGAGCACGTGGAACGCGCAACAGAACTGCGTCTTTATTTTGAAACATGCAGTGCTGGCGTTTAATTAATTAAATCATAGCCTTTAAAGTTTAATTATCACATTTAAGCAATATTGTGATTCATGCTTTTCCGACCCCAGATTTTAAACCTCTTGAAATTAAAATTGAGACTTTAAAGCAGCACCGATGCCGATGCCGAAAATTTACTTTCTTTACACAGTAAGTACATTGTAAATAATTGCATGTAAGAAAGGCGCCAAATATAAACTACACCCTCCATGTTTTCATAGATATTAGTAGATTATGGTATAGCCTATATTACTCTAATTAAAAATAAATAAATAACACAGTTAGCATGTTACATGTCTAAGCATACCAAATAACACTCACATACACAAACACAAATGTCCCCACATGATAGCTGGGCAAGACTGCTACTTCCTGAGGCCCATGTGAAAATATATCCCCTAACTTGACACTGCCGGTCCGTGTGGAAACGAGAGCTGAAGTGAGGCAGAGAGAGGCCCTCTAAGGACACAGTGTGTTTTATACAGTAAAGGCAGTGTGTGGAACAGAGTGCGAGACAGACTCTTCTCAGGTATGTGTAGGGTGATCAGACATCCCGGATAGAATCAGGACAGTCCCAATTTTACTACAAGCTATGTCTTGTGCATGTAATTTGTCCCAATAAGCTTAGTTTAGCTTTAGATAGCAATAAATAAACATTTTAAACCAACACCGCTGTGCTTCTTACTATTTCTATCAAGAGAAACAAGCAGCAATACGATGAAAAAAAGTATCAAGACCCATAGGAAAAACATGTCTAGTCAGTTTTTCGAATATATTCAGGTACTGTACGATTAAAACCAGGTTTGGAGAAAATTGTACCTTAAGGCTCCTAGTGAGCAAGGCAATGGTGATTTTAGCAAGCAAAAAAATAAAAATAAAACATAAATAAAACCCCTCCACAAGCTGTTTATGTGAAAATTGTGAGACAAACCTCCAGAGGAACCAGACTCAGCTTGGGGAGATCAACCTCTCTGCCAAGGTACACATTGGAGTAAATACATGACAAATATTATAGTTGCATAATATATGATAGGATTTTTTGTTTTTAAGTAAATACATTTTGTTGACCACCATCTAACAAAGTGATAAAGTTAACTTAATAAGATTTTTGGTCAAACGTATAACTTCAAATCAAACTACCAGGGCTGTTAAACTGTTAAAACGAATGAATTCACAACACAACACAACACAACACAACACAACACAACAGATATATATAATATATTTTTATTGTTGATGTTTAAATTATGCTAATTAAAACCTGAAATTACTCAGCTTTTGTTAAATGTCATATGTGGATTTAATGCACTACCTGGATCTATTTGTGTGTAGTATTTTATTGTAAAACTCAAAAATGTAACAAAAACACTCTCAAAATGGAACAATCAACTTAATTTGACAAATGAAAACAAGCACAATATATACACAAGGCTGAAATAATCAAAGAAACAAGTAACAGGTGTACAAAATTAATCAATCAATGGAAAACTATGGAAACCAAACTCAAAGATAGGAAAAAGAACCAAACCACGTGCAAAACCTACTCAAAACAGGCACAGACACAGAACATCCATTACAGTAATATTGTGAAATATTATTTAAATTTAAAATAACCTTTCTATTTTAATACATAAAAAAAAAAAAAAAAAAAAAAAAAAAAGTAAATAAATACTGACCACAAACTTTTGAATGGTGGTGTAAGCATTTGCCATTAGGTCTTTTCCTTTTCTTTTTTTTTTTCCTTTTTTTTTTACAACCAAAATGTTCAAAACTTGTCAAAGATGTCATTATAAAAATAATTTTTATCATGGTCATCTGGTCACCTTTGCTATATTCATGGGGGTTTTGTGATTTAGGACAGACTTACAGCTACTGTGAGTTCCCCCACCAAGCTTTACACAGCAATGACCATCAATCTGCCCCTTCGGCAACTTTCTTGCCTGGTTTTGCTATTTACCGCATTCTTGTTTACAGTTATTACAGTGGAGAGGAGAAGCACATATCCAGACACTCCTCCATCTCTGTCCATCCAGGACACCAATCACAGTCGGCAATAGGGGCAGATCAATCAAAGATGTCTGATTAGGTGAACGGAGATCTGCTGTCGTCTGTATCCCTCCTCCCTTTAACCACACAGGAGAGAAGAAAGCAATCCTGCTGAATGCAGATTGGGTGTCAGTCAAAGGACTGTCCACATGTGGACCGTACACACAAACACACACTGTCCAAACGCACAAATGTATTAACAAGCAGCTCTGATGCCCATAATCACAGCTGCGGCACACGGGTGCGACGCCGGGGTAAAATGCAGAGCTTGACAGTAAAGAAAATAAGCTGGACGCTGCAAGGTGGTGATTTGCAAAGGTGAAGCGGCTATGGGCGCACACCGAGAGGGCCAATTTCCACCCCGTCAAAAATTGTGTTTAATTTTCTCTCCTCTCCTCCCAGTCTGCCAGTGGGATGAGCGTGTTTGGAACATTCTGGAAGCCTGTAATTGAGGTTAACATCACAACTGATTGAGAATGTTTCATACTTGTGCTTTATGAGTGTGACTGCATACATTCTATGCCCTCTGTTTGCCGTGTGAAGACAACATACACAGAAAGGTCATTGATAAATAAGAGTGTTTATGATAAAAGACACATTTAAAAAAAAAAATCTAGTTTTATGCCCCTGTATTCTGTGGTCGCGGCTCCTACAAATGGTGGTCCTAATAGTCATACAGTGAGAGAGGTTCAAAGACGGCCATGTCTTTGACAGTGTAGCCTGTTATAACTTTCTGACAGTGTCAGAAATGTAGCATGATAATCTCACAGTGTGTTTGCTGCTACTACCTACATCTACTGACTAGCCAATAAAAGTGCAACATGAAATGGCGTATTGATCAACACGACATGGTGTTAAAACTTAAAACTACTTACCTCAAGCTCCATTTGCAAAATTAGCATGCCAAATTGGCCTCTTTTCCCTAGTCATATTCTTCCATATTCTTCTCTTTCGGTTCCTCTATTTTTCAGCGGACATAAAAATCACAATTGCCATAGTTCAATTCATCTTGCTTTATTTGTTTACCACTAGCGCATGATGATGAAGTTTTATTCTTCTAGACTAACTTGGATCGTAACCTACTGTATGATTTAATGGGTGTCATCATCATGCAGTCATACATGTTGTACCTAGATGTGTTTATTAGATACATGTGTTTATTAGATCCAGGTCGAAATCGCACAGTCTGTAGCAGGCATAAAACGTGTCAAATTCTTTGAAACTCTTTGTATTTTCATTGATTTCATATGTTTTCGAAAAACTCAAAATTTAAAACTCAATGACTCTTAAAGTGTCATGTGGTGTAATCAGCAAGTAAAATTTGTTTACACCTTGAATACATGTGCATGTACACATCTTAATCAGATATATATATTTTTTTTTACAAATATCAATTTTAATATCACGTGGTCGCACCAAATGACAGTTTACAGCCTGAGCTTTAAACTGAACTTATTGACCTTGGAACAGTCATGAGTGATATTGTATCAAAGATATCACTTCCTGTTTTGTGCTTTTTTAATCTGCATTTTAGTTGGCATCACATGCATCACGTGACTTAGTTGGTTGCTCCACATGACTTTGATTTTCCAGTGGAATTTTTTTTGAAATATTATTATTAATTTTTTTGCAAATAAAACTAAATATTGAAATGAATGAATTTAAAATAAAAGAGTGTGCCAAACTACTTTGTTTTCTTATCAATAGTTTTGTTATTTTAATGAGTATTTTTTTTTACCCTGGCATTTCTGATTCTTGCCACCCAAAAAATATGAAACACAATTTTAAGAAATATGTTCATATAAGAGGTTTATTGTATGTATGAATTGCATTTTTAATGTTTTATTTTATTTTAATACATTTATACAGGACAAAAAAAGAGCGTCAGTGCATTGACCCAGGAAAGAAAAATGACGTTTGTGTCTGCAGCTGCCAGTCTTCAGTTGGTACAGCTGTATCCAGCTGTTAACCACAAGCTAGCACAACCCAGAAAAAAAATTGTCATGGGACGATACTTATTCGCATCATTAAGGCGATAAATCTGACTTTCGGTTAGCGCACACCGGTCGTGCTTCCAGATCCCAATACGGAGCGTGTGTAGCTTGGGCAGAGAACAGAGGTGCTGGCCCTGCCAGGGCCGTGGAGGAAAGGAGCCATGTTTGGATGTTCTCTCCACGCCTCACTGACCTGCGCTCTTGGCATCAGGGCTCCACCGAAGCCTGCCAAAACTCCCGCCACTGGCTTCCACCTCTGCACTGGGGCTAGACTCCGACTGCTGGACAATAGAGAGTAATGTAGCGAGACCACACGCATATGCACAAGCAGCATAAGAAAAAAGCAAAATCAGTTTAACTGTGCAGAAGCCATTTTAAATAACTGCATCTCTTATTTATGTGCCTAATATGGGATTTGAATATCAGACAGGGAGAATAAGGCGAAAGCCCATGAGCTTACTGTCAGCCTCTTGAGACGAGCATCCATGCAGACAGATAGCTTATGTGCTTCTCTTATTTCATTAAAACATCAACAAGCAATTATGACAGTAAATATGATCCTGTTTTACAGGAAGGAGACAATGGCATTAAAACAGCCTTTGATTTGACTGTGGGAGCAGGTCCCATATTCGCACACACTCTCTTTTTCTCACATAAAATCAGAATACCAATAGCCTCCCCACCCCCCCCCACCCCCCGTACCCGCACGCACATCCAGACGCACACACATCCTCTGGATCAGCAGGAGTCCAAATCAAGCTGATTTTCCTCTTTGATTCAGACGTGGAGCACAGCTCAGATTGGATTTCAGAGAGGAGGAGAGGAGAGGACACTGGGAGAGGGAGAGAGAGAGAAATGAAGTGGTGGAGGGGAATGTTTTGCATAATATAACGTGAAAATAAGAAACAGAGAAGTCAGTGCAATAGATCTCTGTCTTAGCAAGCTAGTCTATTGCTCTCTTCACACACACAAAGGATGAAAACAACCCAAAAACTGAGAATTCCTTCACAACCTCACTAATGTTATACTGTGTGTTTGTAATAGGATTAATAATGTTGTAATGATGGACTAGCCTCTTTTGTATATCCATATATATTATGTGTCCAAAACCTTCATTGGCAGTATACGAAGGCTCAAATTACGTTAGGAATACACAATGTGTCAGTACCATATCAGTTAATGGACAAAATTTTAAATAAAAAATGATGATATCCATCAAAATTATATATATATAGTACCAGTCAAAAGTTTGGAAACATTACTATTTTGAATGTTTTTGAAAGAAGTATCTTATGCTCATCAAGCCTGCAGTTTAAAAAAAAAAAAAAAACAGTAATATTATGAAATATTATTACAATTTAAAATAATGGTTCTCTTTTTTAATATATTTTAAAATGTAATTTATTTTTGTGATGCAAAGCTGAATTTTCATCAGCAAGTACTCCAGTCTTTGGTGTCTTATGATCCTTCAGAAATCATTCTAATATGATGATTTGATACTCAGTTATTATCAATGATGGAAACAGTTGTGCTGTTTAATATATTTTTTTGGAATACTTTTTTCAGGATTCATTGATGAGTAAAACGTTAACAGCATTTATTCATAAAAACAGCATTTATTCAAAATAAAAACATTTCTAACAATATAAATCGTTACCATCACCTTTTATCAATTTAACGCATCCTTGTTGAATTAAAGTACTAATTTCTTTAAAAAAAAATAGTTATTGTTCCCAAACTTTTGAATGGTAGTGTATATTGTTACAAAAGATTTCTATTCTAAATAAATACAGTTCTTTTTAACTTTTTATTCATCAAATAATCCTGAAAAAAGTATCTCAGGTTATAAAAAAAATATTAAGCAGCACAACTGTTTCCAACATTGATCATAAATCAGCATATTAGAATGATTTCTGAAGGATCATAAGACACCAAAGACTGGAGTACTTGCTGATGAAAATTCAGCTTTGCATCACAAAAATAAATTACATTTTAAAGTATATTAAAAAAGAGAACCATTATTTTAAATTGTAATAATATTTCATAATATTACTGTTTTTTTTGTTTTTTTTTTGTTTTTTTTTTAACTGCAGGCTTGATGAGCATAAGAGAGTTCTTTCAAAAACATTAAAAATAGTAATGTTTCCAAACTTTTGACTGGTACTATATATATATATATATACTGTATGAAGACTTCAGATGCAAAAGCCTCTAAGTCCATCTAAAGTTTTTGTTTAATATTATATATAGGATTTATATTTATATATATATAGGGTTTCTACCCAAGTACCGGCATTTCTGAATGGGCTGAGGGAGGGATTTAGTAAGTTTGATGTACGTATACTATGTGCGGAGAGCATTCACTCAATATTATTAACTCATTTTTGACAGAGGTGGCTTTTAGAGAATTGTGCATCTGAGGTCTTCATCAAATTAGCATTCAGTATTTGATATATATATATATCAAATACTGAATGCTAATTTGATGTTTTACAATTAGATTACCTTTGCTGCCATTTAACACTTAATAGTTAATATTTAAATCTTTAGCAATTCTCAAAATGAATACCCATACTGTACATTAGAATCTCGTGCTGCCTAAATTTCTTTTTTTTTTATTTAGAGAAAATAGTATTAAATCGTAATACAATATTAAATTATATTTACAGACTCCCTTGTCTGTAATTATTATGTTCACAACTTGTAATAATATTTTAATGAGCTCATGTATTCTTCCTTAAATTATGTTAGCTAACTGCATGAACTGTACATGTCTGACATATGGACATTACTTGGACACTTCTGATCACAGAATACTCTAAATTGTAATGTAGACACTTGCATTTTCTGTAAAGCTGCTTCGAAACAATGTGTATTGTGAAAAGCGTTATACAAATAAACTTGAATTGAAATATAATTTAAATATCCACCATTTATCGGTTTTTGGCCATAACATGAAAATAATAACTGGCTTACTGGTATCAGCCAGAATTTTAATATCAGTGCATTACATCCTATCTAGATGCTTTTAGAGGCAGCATGGATGTATGATTCCACACAGAAATGACAATTGTATTCATTAAATATGTGCTTGATTATGCTTAAATCTGGGTTCCATACCCTGGCATAATACAGATCACAAACACACACATAAACACGTTTACTATCTAAATGGGGACATTCCATAGATGTAATGGTTTTTATACTGTACAAACTGTATATTCTATCCTCTCACACTAACCCTACCCATAAACCTGCATCACACAAAACTTTCTGCATTTTTACATTTTTTTAAAAAAAACTTTAATTACTTTATTTTTATACCAGATTTACACATGAGGACGTCCCTAAAGGGAGGTTTTTGGAGATTTTGTCAGGTTTTGGTCACTCCTGGTAACAAATTTGTCCCCAAAATATAGTTAAGTATAGGTACACACACACACACACACACACACACACACACACACACACATTAACTCTGACATATGTGTGTGTGTGTGTGCGCGCATATGTGTGAAGGTAAGATTCAATACTCACAGTCAGTGCTGGTGATAAAGTGTGTGTTCATTTGCTCAACCAGTGAAGTTGGACTAATGCAACACACCTGCTGTCCCTGCACCATCATTAGCCTCGGTGGCCCAGCGGAAAGGTCAAGGCTAAATTGCGATCTGCAGCCGTTCAGGAGGTGCGTAAACACGCAGTCGTCGCCCTGATCACAACTAATGCACACACTGATGAGTAGGTGGGAGCTACCACCGTGGAGAGATGCATGGTGGGAAAATAATTTCAACGCGGAAATCTCGAGGAGGTGAGACTCGTGAACTTCACATGCAGTCACAACATAATCATCCAAATGATCTATCCCATTCCAGCCCACCTGTGTGGCGCAGAACATTTTACTACGGGTTGAACATGAACCACGACGGCTATGTGTGCGCACGTTTGTTTGTCAGGGAATATTTTACCAGATTATACAGCAAGACACATGCTCACATATAAACATACACACCCACACAAACACTGCCTTAGCGTACCTGCATGCCCGGTGGTAATTAATCGCTGTGGTATTTAGGCCTGTTGGAGTAGACAAATATGACAGAGACAGGGACAATTAGGATCCTTGTTCAAGCTACATTAACTCTCCATGCTATTACAACGCGTTCTGCTTCTCCTCGGCTTGTAAAAAGCAGCGAGGAGATTGTTCCTCATGGGCCATGGCGATATTAATGAAAGAAATGGAAGATTGTGTTTATTGTAGTCATATAATTGCAAATAAATTTCAATTAGCCGGCGTGTCACCCCTGTAAGTGCGCGCTTGTGGGCTAGCGCTGACTAGCAACATATGAATGGGAGAAAACAACAACCAAACTGGGCAGTTTCGACTTTTGTGCAATTTCTTCCCTCCATGAAGTTGGGAGGTGGTGGTGGAGGAGTTCAAGGTCATTCCCGTGAGTTGTACCGTATATTTCTCTTCATTTTTTTTTTTGTGTGCTACTAAATAGATTCAAAATAACTAGCAAAGAATAGAATGTTTTCTATGCCAGCATGTAAAAGAGACAGGAGTAGGGAGGAGGAGGGGTGTGGACGGAATGATGGGGAAAGAAATAGGAAGAAAAAATGAGAGGAGGATAGGGAGATGAGCAGGAAGGTGTTTAGTATTCTTCTCTGATCAGCAGTCGTTGTGTGCTCTTTGCTTCTCTTTTCCTCTAGCTGAAGAGAGGAGAATATTTAAGCAATGTCATCCGACAGGTCAGCCACAACACTGGACAGCGTGACCTTTTGGCCTGTGGTAGAGAATCACTGTCTGCCAGGTCCTAACATCAACAGGATAGAAATAGATCCAGTTCAACATGTTAATTCAGACTTTCTCATGCATCACCTTTGTGATTTTGTGTTAAGGTTAAAAACATTAAAGGATCGTTTTGTAACTTTGATTCATATCATTTCATTATCAGAATGAATACGTGCGTCATTCTACAAAGAAGGTGCCATTTGTGTACAATACTTAAAGCTGGGACCGGGATGGGTCTGGCACAAGTTTCCCAGTTGGGACCTACCTAGCAAGTGCAATCCTGCATGAAATCCACGTGGGCTATTATGGAATCCGTGGACAATCCTATATAGGGCCCATTTTTCAGCCCTTTTCATACCCGTATGGGCGCCACTTACAAATGTTGGCTGGGTAAATATGCATGTGAAAATTGTTTAACTTTTATGGTAACTATTATATATTATATATTTTTTCTAACTGCATCAGATTTTTTTTTTTAAACAATTTTATTTTATGCCTTAATGTCAACCATGATTTTAGCAAACAACTGATAATTTAAACAGCGGATAGAAATGTCAGATTTAAAATCTGTTTCTAAGAAGCACATTGTTTGCAAATTAAAAGGTAAAACCGTCAGTGAAACCGTCAACCCTGTTATAGCTTTTTCACATATCTCAAGTCAAGTCAAGTCACCTTTATTTATATAGCGCTTCATACCATACAGATTGTTTCAAAGCAGCTATAGTCAGTTCAGTTCAGTGTTGATTCAGTTCCATTCTGTAAAGATCATTAATTATTAAATTAATTCATTTAACCCTTAAACGCATACCTTGGGTCTTTAGTGACCCAGGACATCATTTACTACCCTCCTCCTAATTCATTTTTTAAAGTTAGACATCAACCTTCTTAGTATTCCTCAATCAATTCATTATAAACAATATATATATAAAAAAAAAAATACAATTATAAAAGGATGCCTGGTTTTCCATTCATTTTAGTCTCTATAACGACCCAAGGTGTGTAACAGTGTAAGTATATTTTTTTCTGCACAACAATAATTTAATCTTTGATGACTGAATAAATGTAATTCACCTTTATTCCACAAGGTGGCAAGGTCTGATACACAACGATGAAGTGACGTTTCATTCATAGTTACCGCAGGCAGAAAACAAAAGAATAGGAAGTATCATCAGCAAAAATGGGCGATTTACTGCAGAGCAAGTACTGAACGCAGTCAAATATCAGTGTCACTGTCACTTGATGGTGGATCTGATGAAGAAGCTGTCATCGATCAAAATATTGTTTTTGAAGATGTTTAAAATTATGGTTTTGAGAATATGTTTGAGATTGTGAATATGAGCCAGATGCTGAATGTAGTGGGAAATTTGCTCTAAAACATCTGCTCAAACTGAACCCATCCAAGCTCCAAAAGATAACAAAATTTGCTTTATTTTATTCTTCTGTAATTGCTACTCTAATATTAGGAGAGTTTTATATTATTGCGACAGGTAGAAATCCATCCGTGTTAGATACTATATACCCGGGTCGCTAAAGACCCAAATATATAATAATGATTGTCGTAACATTCAAGCATTTAAGGGTTAAAAACAGTTCTGGAAAAAATTATGTCATCGTCCAGCTCAGTTCAGTTCTCATACAACAGCATCAGTGCAGTCAGATCAATAATATTTGTTGAATATTAAGTGTCCCCAACTAAGCAAACCAGAGGCGACAGTGGCAAGGAACCCAAACTCCACCAGGTGACAGAATGGAGAAAAAACTTGGGAGAAATGAGGCTCAGTCGGGAGGTTAGTTCTCCTCTGGCCAACGAATGAACACGGTGTGATTGTGACTCAAGATGCATCACAAGTCAGAATTCAGATCAGGATCGGTAGCATTCAATCCAGTTCCTTTTGCTTGGAGATCAGTTGAGGCCTTATTGCTGAAACTGTCTCATTGAACAGGGTCCTTCTTTAAAACAAGTGACATCTTTACTGCCTTACCAAACAGATGTCACTCGTTCAATGTTCAATGATGCAGTTCAAATTTAAGCAATAAGGCCTCAATTTTATGGTATTTTTGGTCTCATTAAAACAACAAAATATGTAGCAAGGAACAAATAAAAGTCCTAAAAGGTTTGTAACATTAACCACATTTTAAACAAATTAGACTTGTGCTTGTTCACTTTGCACGTGAACACAGGGGTGTGAAACCTCTTATAGTGAAAAAGTAAAAGCTGCTAAATGAACAGACACAAGAAATTGAGCTTGAATGAACTTTTTTCATGAAACAAAGTTCATGTGAACATGATACACCTTCTTCTCTGAAGGCAAACATTTTACAATGCATTTGAGAACTTAAAATTCTGTGTGAACATAAACATTGTGTCACCGCGTTAAAGACAACATATGTTTGCTTTGTGATAGAAAGAATGGAGCATGATTGTGTATTGATGCATTTTATGATTTGAATATTCAGCGGTATTGATGTGACAGTCATTCAAAGCGAGAAAACAATAAGAGAAAAATACATACATACCCCCACCTATATCTACAGTATCAGATTCAAATCATACATATGGCTGAACCCTGACAGACAGACAGATTATAGAGGGCAGACAATCAGAAAGTTATCTGCCTAGAAATATAACAATATTGTGCCAGACAGAATCCCACTCAGACATCATGCAGCATGTCTCCATGAATCCACAATGACATTCGCAAAAGCTGTGATTGAAAATAATCTGTCAAGATGGGCATGTTCTTTGTGATAATTATTATCATTATTGATATTACTATTATTGTTATTCTGTTTCTCCTTTCCTCTGGCAAAGATGATAACCTGTGTAGGCTTGCTGAATTCAAATGATACCACTTGATAGAGAGTCTGTCACGGAGGAGTAAACAAAATGTTGCCTTATTTATTTATTTCTCATATCCAGAGCCGTGAGTGATCAGTTTACGTTCTGCCTCAGATTACAATCAGTTAATAACGGTGATTCTGGCTCGCAAAGGGGATTGTGGGAAATGGCGAAGGGTGGGACGGTGGCCCCTCGATCGTGTAAGACCAGGGGCCACCGGGGATCCGGCTAACAAAACCCCCCGGTGGATAAACCACTGCGGCAACTTTTTGAAAGAAAGGAGTGAGACTGAGCGCGGAAAGACAGGAGAGCACAGGCGTTTCTAAGCAGGCTTTAAGATGGCAGATAAGGGTGTAAGAGAGAGACTGATCTTCTGGCAGGTCAGGAGGGATCCTGCAGCCCGAGCGTCATATCAGCCTAAACCCAGAGCCCTCGCCCCCCCCGCACGCACCCCGCTCGAGGGCCAGCTGGTTGCCGTGGTGAGGAGCCGCGGGGGCTTGCCGGGGGCGATAAGCCAGCGTGAGCCAAGGGAGTCGGGGCAGAGAAAGAGAGCGACAGATTTCACAAAGGAAAAGAAGAGGAGCGTGGAGAGCGAGGAGCAGAGGGAAACGACGAGGGGAGGGTTAGAGAGGATACGCTTGAGTGAATAGGCGTGCATTGTAAATCTTCGCCGTGGCAACCTGCAGCTGTGGAGATGGGTGTGATGTGTGGGTGACAGGGAGAAGAGAGGACGCCTGTACAACGGTAGAGGATTTCTCCTCCAGCGCGCCGCTTATGACAGCTAAGGCGGCGAGAGGAGGCGACTGGTTAGGAGGAATTACAAGAGCTATGCAGCCTGCCATCTTACAAATGAATCCCGTTTAGCCTCGGCATGTAAATAAATAGAGTTCACATGGAGGGAGAGAGAGAGAGAGAGAGATAAAGAGAGAGAAGGAGAAAGAGGGTGACAGAGGCAGGGAAGTGGCAGGAGCAGTAATCAGCTGCAGGAATGTTTATCTGCTGCTAGCGCGCGTGTGTGTGGCTGCTGAAATTATGCAAGCGAGTAACAATGAGCAAATTGAACCCCCACAAAAAGCGGCACAAGGTCAGGCGGAAAGACGAGACATTGGGGTTGAGAGTGGTGGGCGTGAGAGGATAACAGATCATGATAAATTGGCTCACATTTTACAAACCGCTGGCCCTAATGCCCTGCTCCCAGCCAAGACTGCTAGGCTGGAACTTTCCGTACTGTAATACCTCCACTCAGCCATTTGTGATATATGAAAACCAAGCTGTGGCACTAATTGCACAATTACAAAGCGGAAGCCGAGCTGTGGTGAGGCAGGGTGTGCAAACTGGAGGGGGTATGGTGAAACATGCAGGCCCTCCCACTCTTTTTCGTTCTGTTTCTCATTCGTGGTCTCCTTCAAAAAAAACAACAAAAAAAAATGGAAAAGAAGTAGTTCTAGTCCTCGCGCACACTCTCATTGGGTAATTAGGTTCTTTAGTAGAGGCGCCGTTAAATATGGCACTCGCTTATTTCGGTTAGCCCAGGCTTTTCCCCACGAGATCCCAGCTGGACACGGATTCTAACGCACACATTTCCTTCAGAAACACTGCAGGACTGTATAACGTTCCTCACCTGCCTAGTGGCCCAAAAAAACCAGACCAGGTCTTCCTCCCGAGGGGGCGGGAATAAAACGTCAATGTGTAAGTGTGTGTGTGAGTGAGTGTGAGAGAGAAAGAGAAAAAATTTATCTTCTACATCGATGAAAGGACAATTTATTACCGTCTGCTGTGGGAGACAGAATATTTTGCCCCAGTGCTTTGCTGGCCCTGTTGACTGTCTGAATGAGGAATGGGAGCGTATTAGCACCCGGGCTGCTTCTGCACAGTCGCGCCTGGCACAGAACCATCACAGCCCCCAATACCGCCCAGGGTCAGAGGTCAAGAGCGGAGCAGCGTATGAGGCTCGTGGACCGCTGTACGTTGTTTCGTCTCCCGCTGCCGCAGATTGATACATTATTATTAGTGCCTGCTCTTCCACGACTCTCAACAGCCTGAGAGCTGTCCTCAAGAAATTATGAGTGTTTTCAGAAAGGGCTTCTGACAAGGTATAAGACTGAGATAGCAGAAAATATTAAAAGCATTTGTCTTGAGAACATCCTGTAGTGGTACAACAGCAATGACATTTTGTTATTAGGCCTGTTTCACATTGCACTTTCAAGCAGAGTAAGCAAAAACAATGGAATATCCATAACAGCAAGCTGCATTTATTAATCTAAATTTATAAATATATTTACAGTATATTACATGTATTCATAAATGTCTTATATGTTAATATATTATATAAAATAAGTTGTTTCTGGGTTACTTTACATGCTAAATTATTAGCAGGGTTCTCTGGAGAGAATCAAGAATTATTATGAATGAAATGGTATTAATCTATGATCTAATCAATAGAACTCAACCCATAGCTTTAAACTGATTATACTATTCAGTCAGATTTACTGAATAGAAAATACTGTTTGGCGAACTTCAAATGTCCGAATCTCCCGTCCTTTGTGGATGTGCAAGTAGTTTACTTTTGTTGCTTTATAAAAGCCGGTATAACAAAATATTGTGTTAAATCGGTTTGTAGTGCATTTTTAACCTTATTTTCTGCTGAGTTCAGCACTTTATGCACTATTACTCGCACACTGCACGTTTCTGGAACGCACCACCGCTCTACTTGTGGGCAATATGAATATTATAATGTGTTAAAATAGACAACAATATGCATCAAAACCTCTCTCAATCACTGGAAAACCCACTGGCACTGTCAGACCATGTTCTGGCACTCTGGCAGTTCCATAGAATTGAAGAAGTGTTCCAGAAAGCAGAGGATGAAATAGAAGAGTGGTGCAGGCTCAAAGGTTAAGGCTATAATTGTTTTGCCTCTTAGCAGCATTAAGATAATTTTCCTGCAAAACAGATGGTCACAGAAAAAGCCAGCTAGTCTTTTCCAGCCGTTTCCTCGGCTGAGGATGATCCCCAGAGTAATGCTTAATGTCTCCACGTATCTCAGGTGTAATCGGCGAAATGACGTTACTATTTATCTCACGTCTAGTTCAGCAATAGTTACCAACGACTGCTGGCGTGACCTCGGGTGTGTGCACATTAATTTTACCTCAGTGTTTTCTATAGCATCAATTAATAAAAAGTGACGAGGTTTGGAGCAAATGAACAGCCCTTGATAAATGAGGGTCTGGACTTAATTGCTCAGTAAATTAAGAGCTCACAATTGTGACGATGCGGACCAGTTTTAATATTTAAAAAGTCATTAGATGTGGAAATGTCTGGCTTAGTTAAGTATGTAGTCACCCACAAGGACATTAAAGACCACATGAAACAAAGACAGCGTTAAAACATGATCAATGGTACACACACAAACTGCATAGGCCTACATATGATGCTTTCAAATATGCACATACATATATATATACACACACTCTAAAAAATATTTGGTTATTTTTTCTACCCAAATCCTGGGTTGAGCCTTTTGGGTCATTTTGTTTGGGTTATTTTTTCAGTATTTGGGTAGTTTGTGTGTTACCCAGCTCCTGGGTCAGACGTAACAACCCAGTGTTTGGGTAGTTTTCTTGTGTTACCCATATCTTATTTATTATTTATCACTGGCTTTTTGCAACCTCTTCAGGAGAGAGCAGTGCAGCTCCGTCAAAATGGTGCATGTCTTCGGTAAAATACAGGTTTGTGTACGTTTTTGTGCTGCATATCGTTTAATTTTAGGCGAGTAACAAACAGGGGCGTGATGTGAGTCACCAAGTGTTGCATCGATCTTTTCGCGTGATGAAAACGCCTGATGCTCAAAAAGATACAGAATATAAATACGTATGATATTAAAATATGTTCAAAGAACTGTACACTGATTGTTTATGCACAGGTTATGGAGCCTGTCACCGCATATTTCAGCTACGAGTGAAACGCATGGCGGCAGTCTGAAGTTCTCCTGCTGAACATGATACAAGCTCCGGCACGAGATCCAGCACCATTACGGTGGAAACGGGACAACACAGACTGGTCGATTACATTTGAATTACTTATAAATGTTTAATTTTTACTTCTAATATTTGTTAAACGAGCTTATATGTTGTCAATATGTATTAAAAATGATTTAAAATATACTATACTGTGAAATATGATTGAAAATAATGGAATTATTATGCAAGCCAGTGGTTATATCTAGTATTTTTTTTTAAAGTTTAGAGGATTTTAAGTTAATCCGTACATTAATTCATGTATGAAGTAAAAAAACATTAAAAATCTATATTATAGTAAAAATGAATCAAATATACTGGGTTAAAACAACCCATTATGCTGGGTTAAATAAACAACCCAATTTGCTGGGTAGAATTAACCCAACATGTGTTCTGTCCTATATTTACCAAGCCCTTGGGTTAAAAACAACCCAAATTGGGTTGTTTTAACCCAGTGTTTTCTAGAGTGCATGCACATGTGCACAGATGCCATGAGGAATCCAGAGAACAGTGTTAAATACTCCACTCGTCCACAGAGTACACATCTAAATATATTTCATAATTCTATGGATTTGTTGTCACCACATTTGCATGACAACGGTCAGCTAGTAAACCAGCAATTGCCGCTGTGATACAATCTTCGTCATAATGGAGTTGTGATGGAGCTTCATGGTGAGGAGAAATTGAGCAAGTTAAGCCAGCTGAAGCCAGGGACGCTAAGCGTTAAGGATGATGGATCACTTTCAGTAATTCCGCTTTATTATGATTGGGCAAGATCAATATTTTAACAGTTCGGTTACAGGCTTTAGTACAGTACTTAATATGTATTATTCATAACCTTTGTCAGCGCAGGAGGGCAGCGTGTCTCAGACTGAGTGGAGAGAGAGAGAGAGAGAGAGAGAGAGAGAGAGAGAGAGAGAGAGAGAGAGAGAGAGAGAGAGAGAAGATACTTATGATTCTGCCAGTGGACTGAAAGAGCAAAGAGGGATGTAGAATACTATACAGATGGAAAATGTAGAATACTATACAGATGGAAAATGTAACATTCTTCACTACTGAATGTATCTGTTTGGTTTATAAATATGCATAAAAACAAATGTGGCCAAACAAATGGGGTTAAAAAACCTTGCTATTTATGGGATGGCATAAATGTAAAAAAAGTCAGGTTGATACAACTGTCCTGAATTCATAGGGAAAAAGTCTCATTAAAAGACAGTTTTATCATTATTTCTTCAAATAAAAAGAAGCAGTGAGGTATTTTTGTACAAAATATTGTCTGCCATGTGGTGCAACCAATGTGGAGAAATATGCAGGGAAAAAACAGGTAATAATATCACACAAAGGACTCTAATGACTATGTGTCAAGGTCAACAAATCTCTTAAAATATCGGATTATTTCAACTTTTTATGACATGGCAAGGGCAAGGTTAATGTAGGCTGTAAAATGTCATGTGGTTCAACCCTCCAAAAACTGAACCATCATTCAATTGAATCTTTTCTTGTAAAATAATTTAACAAAATAAAAAAGTTTTTTTTTAATTATTATTATTGTACTCTTTTATTAATATTATTATTTTCTTAGTCTTTGAACCTCTTTTTCATTGTCATTGACCATTACGATTTGGTAATACCATGGTATTTCTTTGGTATTTTACAATGACTAAAGAGCTGCCTCGGTTGTTTTTGAGCTGTCTCAGATGACAGAAAGTTTGTATCAGAACAAAACACCTCCAAACTCCCTTGTGAATCATATCGTTATGCCAGCCTCAAGAGTGCACCTCTGGCATTAGCTTCTGCATTATCTTGTAGGGTAGAAGGCTGTTGTTTCCTCAACTGTACATTTCATTTTTATGTTATTTACATCATTCACATCAAAGCTCAGGTGCTTATCTAACACCGTATAGAAGTGGTAAAAAATTGATTTTTTACAGGGATGGGCTGTGTAATTTGATTTCATTTATTTATGTCTGTCTTTGGCACATCCGTAGCCCAGTTGGCGTAATACTGATGTCTGCGAGCTGCTCGTGTATCGGTGACATACTTTCGGAGAGCTCGGAGTGAAACCGCTGGGATTAAACACAACGGCGCATTCATATCTGGTCACGCGCTCAGCTGGGGCGCAGGAAGGTCTGTCACTATCAAAGCTGCCTGGAATCTTCTCCCAGCAAAAAGCCAGGGAAGAGGATTTCTTAGCAAGCTCCTAACCATCTTTTTTGAAAAGCAAATCCTTTGTACCCCTCCCAAAACTCCTGGCCTGGGCTCACCTCCCCCGTATTTAAAGTCCCCGTGTGGAACGAATGGGAGCGAGCCCCGGAAAGTTTGTCGCGGGGAGTGGGTTGCTCTGGCTCTGATTAGATGTGGAGTGGTAATAGGCTCCTCTACGCGCTGCCGCTAACCCTGCTGCTCCCCCGGCAGACACTGCGACTGGAATTAATCAGTCCTTCTGGGAACTTCCCTCAGCCGCTCTCTGCAGGCAAGCCACTCCGGAGTCATTTACCAGCCAATCCTACTGTCAGGCTTCTGTCATTTAGGCCTTTTCATTATGCCTTTAGCCCCCCTCCCTTTCTTTCTCCACCTCCCTACATTAAAGAGAGAACGAGACAGACAGACAGACAGACAGAAATAAATTGGAACGAGTGACAGATTAGCCTAATGTCACACTGTAAAAAATAATTGTTGGTTTAACTTAAAGTTAAGTAAGTAACCTGGTTGCCTTAAATTTTGAGTTCATTGAAATGAACAATTTGAGTTCATTCAAAGAAGGAGATTGGTTTAATCAACATAATCTCAAAATATTATGTTATCTGAACCACATTGATTATCTATGGTGATTTGACAAAAGAAAAAAAGTTGAGATAACAAATCATGAAAATATTTTTATAGACGGATAATATTTTTACTATGCCATTCGAAACGCAGAGAGTGTACTAATCCCAAAAAATACTGGTGCAAATATGAAGGACACTGACTTTTCAGGTGACTGCTCTTTTATTTATTTATATAGACGGTAATTAGGATCGCACGGATCTAATGAATCCTTCGTTCTTATCGGCACCGGGAGCGGCGTTGTCCTAAATGTGACAATAGGTGGGCCAGCTTTGTTCCTCGCTTATGGAACCCCGGAGTCATAACTACCAATTACTGTGGCTCTCCCTCCCCTGGGCATCAGGCTGCTGGATCTGCCCGCTCTGCCACGCTAAGCCCGCTTAAGTGACCTATTTTAGGCTCGCAAGCAGACTAGAGAACACCTCAAAGGTTAGATTATCCTATGATGAAATACAGGGCCTTCTTGCTGCAAATTACCCAGGGAAAGAGAGAAGTATTTCTCCTACCTCGAACCGCAGAGCACGGCCAGCGGCCAAACAGCCCTGCAGCCACCCAGGAATGAGCTGCAAAAATATTCATGAGTAAACAAAAGGAGTGATTTGAAAAATGGCCAGAGGAAAGAACAGATTAATAAGAGAGAGAGAGAAACATGAATAGAGTATTATGAAACTATTCTGTAGCTCCATCTCGTCGAGGTCAGGGGGAGATAGCGGCAAAGCTTCATTAGAAGCTTAGCTTTGCTTCTGTACCACGTTTGCCCCAAACCCAGGGGAGCCAAGGACTGCTAAAGGGGAAGTGGCACTAACTAAGAGGACAGAAGAGAGAATACGTGAGTGAACTGAGCAGGTGATGAATCACGCTGATCTAAACGTTGACTTTTTTTGTTACTAGGTAGTTATGAAGAAGCTTGATTGGTTTTGTTTTATATCGAGTGTCAAATGAACAGTGATCAATAAGAGTGTCCAAGATTAACAGGAAAATTCTGAAAAGTCTTTGAACAGATATTCCAAGTTTTTAGAAATAACTCTTTGCATTCATTGGTTGTTTTCAAATTTCATAATATTGGTTTCATTTGGTTTTGAAAATCTTTGACATCATTCAAGAACAAGTTTAAACTTATCATCAAGTAAACTTATCCATCAAGTAAAAAATAATATTTCCTTAAAGCTTAAATATGTGTACACAACATAATAATTACTTTTAAAATGTCGATATTAATTTATTAAAATTTTAATATATTTAATATATGTGTAGTTACTTGTCATTAGAATGTCTGTTAGGGGAGCATCAAAGTCTACTAATACTCTAATGATTGCTAGTTGACATGTACTGTAGTTGCAAAGTTACTTATAGTTAGTAGAATGTCTAAAGTTGACCATCAAAACAAAGTGATACCTTTTTTCTCATTCAAGAAGCAGTTTCACTCGGTTATACATCACAATAAAAAAGAAAAAAAAAAAGAAAATTCAGTTTCACTTTTTCTATTTCTATTTCTATTTAACTTTTTGGTAACACTTTAGAATACGGTTCCATCATTAATGAATAACTACACAGGAACAAATGAGTAATGCATTATTAACACTCTAGTAACTACTATTAACTAACAAGAAACTCAGATTAATGAATTAGTAAGTAATAGCACTCAGTTGAATGTGGTAGTTCACTATTAGCTAATCAGTAACTACTTTTTTTTTCATACCTTCTAGACTATTTATTTGACATTAAATGCATTATAAGTCACTTTGGAATAAACAGCATTTCAGATGATAAAGAAAACGTGACTTATAGTCCAGAAGAAAAAAAAACGGTAGGCTGTAACAAATTATTTCGAGGACCCCCTGGCTATAGGTCACAGACCACCAAGGGTCCGCGGACCCCACTTTGAGAACCGCTGTCCTAGAGCACTACTAAGGACTACTATTTTCAGGTTCATGATTAATGTGAATAATGCATAATTAATTCATGGTAGCCCACTAGTAATGACTCAAGTATTACCAAATCCTTCTGAAGGAATTACTAATTATTTGGATCAGTATTCTAAAATGAAATAGATTAGGCCACAATAGTTTATTTAAAAAACATTATTTTAATGAAGCTTTTTCTTCATTGTGTTGAAAGGACTGTTGTGTTACCCTAACATTTTTTACTTTATACCCTCCAAAAAATGGCAAAATTAATTTAAAATTAGAAATTAAAACATGCTCAACATGGAAGAAGACCAGACCTGCAACTGTACGCCTTTGGAATGCATTTTAGGACAGGGGTGCTATAGCCTTGGGTTGTGACAGAGTCTGGAATTTATTTCCAAACTCCAGTGATTGATGTAGGATCCATATAATGGTAAAATAAATGGGCCTCAGTGCTAATTTCCCCCTTATAGCATCTGATGAAATATGCCTTACTCGTTTTGAGTGTCTGACATGAAATATTGGTGTGTGGTGGCCAGGGCAGACATGAAGCAGAGCTCTCGGCCACTGTACTGCACAACACAGACAATCCACAGAGACGGAGCCAATTAAGATAAGCCTCCATTCACAGGAAGAGGTTGTTTGACATGCTGTCATGCTAATAGAGACAACCGTCATTACGCTAAGGTATGACACACACCGAGGTACCTGCAGAATGTAGCCCTAATTGGTCAACTGTTCCTATGTAAGTCCTTTGCGCTGCAAAAGGCTCTCAATGTTTGGTCTGGTTCCTCTTTCAGACGTGTCTGTTATGAGCTGTATTAGTCTGCCAGAGGTAATTTCTCTGCTCCTGCTCTTGCCATGGGGTGGATACACTCCAGATTTGACGTGAACAGTTAGGCCTTGCAATAACAAACTGCGGCTTCCTCTGAATAGTGTCAGTCTCTGCACACCTAGATCAGGCTGGATTTAAGTATTAAAAGATTTCAACTTGTCCAAGTGCTCAAGAGAAATATATACTTTAAGTTTGTATAAAACTAGACCGGGGGAAGTGGTGGCATTGTAGTCCTCATAAATAGCATAAAAATGCTATTTTTCAAAGATTTCAAAGGTTTTGAAAGAGAAAAAAAACAAACACTCCCCAAATTTTCAAAGTGACGAACATATACATAAACAGAAGAAAAACAGCTTGTTGTAGTCAATGGTAACACATATCGATAGTCTATACTTTGGACATTCTACTAACTACAAGTAACTTTGCAACTACATGTCAACCACCAGTCATTAGAGTATTAGTAGACTGTCTACTTAAAATCTGCTAACACATTATTTTGATGGTCCTAAACAGACGTTCTATTGACTATAAGTAACTTTTCAGTGTGTCAACTTATTCTACAAACCCTGACCTAACAGTTTACTAATACTCTGAGAGTTAGTTGACATGCAGTTGCAAATTAACGAGAGTTAGTTGTCATGTAGCTGCAAAGTTAATTATATAGTAGAATGTCGAAAGTGGACTATCGAAATAAAGTGTAACCTCAAGAATTCATAAGCTGCTTTTCTTTCCATGTCTCCATCTCATGTAGTTTGGTCAAATTTGCCACAGAATGAAAGCTGTTTGTGAAAAGAACTGCTGAATGTAGAAACGTTTCTTTTGCCCTGATCACAAATCTTTTGTGACCTAATTTAGACATTTTGTTTATAAAAATAAAATGGGAAATTTAGTTACAGTAAATGTTTATCCATTTTTTCCCCTATGAAACTTAAGATTTCCCCCTAATGACACTCATTTCTGCTGTTACAACCAGCTAGTGAAGGTCTTATCTAAACAGACCTAGCATAAAGAGGATTTTGAACATTGTTAAAATAAACATTTTACATATTGTGTGTCCCAATTTGTGCACTATTCAATGCCTTGGTTCTAATTACTTCTAATGTGTTTGAAACAAAGCAATAAATACAAAATCAGCCAAGTCCTTTAGCTATAAGTCACAACCAATTTCTTTGAAAAAAACTTCATGGCAACTGCAGCTACAACCAGACCTGGATCATGTAGTTTTGAAACATTTGTACATTTAAATATGTATATAAATTGAGATTTGTGCTAATTACAATGTAATTACATAGTAATTACTAATTAATAACTGTGGTGATTTTTCAGCTGTTTTAACACTTTAAATGTCTTCTAACCAGTCTAAGCAACACACTGAATAGCCCACGTTATAGATGGAAGAAAAAATAATGTTTTGTGCCATGTGGAGTTTCGTTTTACCATCCACCCTTGTTTCGGTCTATCAATATTTGCCCTCATAAGTCTTTTCAGCAAGTGAGACTATCCAGCTATTTGAAGACCAACAGTTAGTTTGAACTAGACTGTTAGCTCATTGTGCTATCGTACTGTAATTCCTCACCGCAGGAGTTTCTCTTGGCCTGACCCGGGCTGCCACCACAGTCATGGACGTTCACTGTATCCCTGGAAACCTCAAAAAGCCCATCTAGCATGTCACAGCGCAGTCGGGCAGTCGGTACACTGTGCAGGTGAGAGTTGCCCGCTGGAGAGCAGCCAGCACTACAGGACGTGTTTGTTTGGACTCAGCCCGGATTTGGAGCCTGCCAGGAAATGTGCTGTTTCTGGCAGATTTCAGAAAAAGAGAGACAGAGTAAGAGAGTTAGAGCGGGCATGTTTTCAGTGGCTCAGAGAGACTAAATATGGCTGTCAGTGAGCATGCACTACTGAAGAATCACAGAACGTAGGCCAGACTGCAACAAACACCAGCGGCATATCTGCACTCCCTCCAGAGATTAGGAGAAGAGGTGACGTCTTATCGCCCAATCCTGCCACTTTTTTACCGATATCCTATCAAATTTTTGTTGTCGTGCTCATTACCATCATTGTACATATCAATGCACACTGAGCGATTACGGATTTGTGTTTTCAGTAAACATTTTCAGAGATGCAATGCTTGAAAATGCAGGTCACTTATATTCCTTAAATGTATTCTCTGCCGGCTTTGTGATAACCGCGACATTCTTTAACCTCCACACCCCCAATTAGGCGAGCAGGGAAGGAGAGGGATGCGAGGCATATTGCTTTGACCCACATGCCTTACTTAGAGGCACACTCCAGAGAGAGAGATGGTGCAGGAGGATATCACGGAGGGAAAACACTCCTCAAAACAGCCTGAGGCACTCCCAGCCGCTCTATCAATGCAAAACAGACCACTACCTGAGGCTAACAGGACTTTTCACTTTTCAAAAGCCACCCTCTTTCGTGCACCCATCAACCTCACCCCTTTTCTCCGTTTTTTTTATTTATTATTTTTTTACTCTATTTTATTTTATTTTATTTCATAGAGGTACAAGTATTTTGAAAGCACATGGGGTGGAGGGGAGGTGGAGCAAGATAGAAGAAGGGAACAAGAAATTGAAAAAAAAAGAGATGAAAAGCATCTTCAGCATGCCGGAAACATCTGGTTTCATATTCGAAGACTGAAAAGGAAATTGCACAAAGACAAAACTCTTATGTTTTGATTTATTTTATTATTTGAGGGCTGTGCCATGCCAGTCATGCAGTTCAAATCTGAGGCCATAAATACGCCAAACGGAGGGATGTGACAGAAGCATTAGCCTGCTCTCCATACGCTCCCACCCTGATGGATAACGCCGCTAATAACATCTACAACTGCTGCGTTCTGCCCTGAATTATACCACGCTAAGGGGCTTCTGTTAATGTGAATAATGAATTCACACAGTGAGAGAAAGACAGATATAATAAAAAGCAAATATTCTCCATGAGACTATCCCCTGCTTACTTCTGCTACTTGCATTCATCTCCTTTGGTCTCTGAGGTGCACCAGTGATTCTGAGGGAGCTCTGCATTTGTAAGCTGTTGCTGTCAGTAAATAGAGGTCACATGCCAACGGCTAGCTCAAACTCTCTCTGCCTGTGAATCTGCTCACCTGGCATGACCAGGTTGGCGCTGCCATCTGGGTTCCAGACGCTCTCAATCACTACACTGGCAAGGAACGAAAAACCAACAATCTGCAGCTTCCAATTTACTGTGTTACTCTCAGATGAGCTAGATTTACAGAGAGCACAAGATTTTAGTTTTTCACCCAAACTTTTGATTAAAACCTATGAATATCTTTGACTGATATCATCTGTGAAACATGAATGTATCACAAGATTGATAAATTGGAGTCACTAAAGGCATTGTTACGTCTGGGTGGCTTTGGTGGAGTTGAGAGAAGGGGACGGGAAAACACTAAATCCTGCCTGGAGAGAGCAAGCAGACTGTTCCTAACAGATGGAGCGAGGTTAGCCACTGTTTTCTTCTACAGCGGGCTTGATGGACGACTGTCAGGATTTACAGGCGAAGCAGTGCAATAGAGCCCGTGAACATCTGTGTGTGTGTGTGTTTCAGTGACAGTGGTTAATTTAAGAGAGTTACAGGCTCTAAGAACAGCTGATGGACAGTTGTATTCCCCTGGCTGACCACAGTGTGAAGACATAGTGAAGCAGAAAATAAGCCTTCACTTCTTCTCTCTCCACACACGGCTTCTCTAATACACATGACTCATCCATTACAGACCACTAAAGCACAAAGATCAGCTTCCTTTTCCCTTAGTCAACATTACCACCAGATTTCTTGATGTAAAGAAATGCTACAAAATAATTAATTTTATTCTAAGGTGTCATAGTTTCAGTGTAATTATACATTTTAGTAATGAGTAATATTAATTGACTATGTATACTTATTATAGGGTTAGGGTTAGATTAGGGTTTGGTTTAGGGTTAGTTGCATTTAATGTTCAACAAGGAAACTGTAAAATAAAGTGTTTCCAATAATTAGTGTCTGTTTGTTTTATTTGGTTTTATTCATGCTAAACACACATTACAAATAGCTAATTTAGCTAGAATTTGGTCTTGACTTAGTTATATTAAAGTTATATTAAATGTTATTTTTCAAGAAAAGTTAAAGTAAATTTAATTATACGAAAATGTCATGTAGTGTAAAAATATTGTAATTAATATTGGTAAAGGCAGCTAGTAGTAGTATATATATATATATGTGTATATATATATATATATATATATATATATATGAAGAGTTCAGATGCAAAAGCCTCTAAGTGCCATCTGAAATTTTCTTCTAGAATGATCATTTTTATCAAGCTCGTATAAGTTCGATAATTTCACTTAAATGACAATTAATAGGTAATTTTCATTGCCATTTAAGTGAAATTACTGAACTTAAATATACAAGCTGGATAAAAATGATCATTCTAGAAGAAAATTTCAGACGGCATTTAGAGGCTTTTGCATCTGAACTCTTCATATATATTTGTTCTCCAAATCCTGCAGGTTGCAGCACAACAGCCAGCTGCAAATTTGATTGACAGTGGGGGAAACCTCTATTCCATTCACATTATTCACATGAGTACAAATGAAGAAAAAAACAGACAGAGATAGAAAGAGTGAGATAGCACACAGTGGGGATGAAGAAGAGGCCCAGACTCCCTCCAGCATACTGGGGAAGTTTAGAGGAAGGAGAGGGTAGCGGGACTCTCCCCAGGGCTCTGATCCCAGACCCCCTTACAGAAGGTTGGGTTTAGATGAAGCAGAGGCTGGGCTTTCCCTGGGGCTGTAGGCTTAGGCCACAGTTCTGTTTGATCTGGAGTGAAGACGAGGGTTCACTCAGTCATTATAAATAACCTGAGAAAGATCTATGACTGGCCTGCCAGTCCAACACAACAAGACACAAATAAAGAGAATACATTCACACAGAAAATGAATGCTGAGATTAACACCAACTAAAAAAATAATAATGCTGTACGGCCAAGTTTCTGAAAATGCTGGTTGATGTTTTGAAAAAATAGTTGTTCGCTTACATTACCTATGAGGCATGACAGTGACCTCAGGCACAAATAGATTAAAACAGCTAAGGAGTGCAAATATGGGTCAGAGATCCAACCACGGCACCTCTCATTCATGTCTCTGGGTACTTTTTGCACTTGAAATCTTCATGCGCATATAATTGTCTGACACAGCACTGTCAGTGCTTCTGGGAACTATAGTGCTATTAGGGTTGTGACCCAAATATCGGTCAAAAGTTTGATCTGACAGTGAGATTTATCACTAGCGGTCAACATTGGATATTTCATTTTTTATACTCATTCTCCTATTCTTACATTTATTAAGTTGCAGTCCAATCCAATGCTCATTTAAAGTTAATCTTTAAAAACAATAATAACATAAAACATACTAATAATTTAATCAGTGCATCCAAAGAAAATGCAACTCAGATTATTTTGCAATGAGGAAAAACATGTTTTATGCTGTCCACACTGTGTTTCGTGAATTACGGGCTACGGCGAGAATTTGACAGACAAACTAAACCATCGAAATTATAAAGGTTGACTTCTTGGGTACCTGAACACGTCACAAAAAAAAAATCGTCAAAATATAGTTTAACCAACAATTGAAATCCACTCTTTTAAGAGGAATTTGCAGCAGAAAAGGAGGATAAATTCATTGCCTCTCGTCTTGCTTCATTTCTTGACTTACCGCCGTCTTGCCATTTACATATTTACTCAAGACTTGAGAGGGTTCCCACCCGACCAGACCCATCCCTTACCAGACAAACCACTTTTTCCAGCCTTCAGCAGCCTGTGCAAGCTCAACCTCAACCTACAGAGACGAGACGCATTGTCCTTGGAGAAGACGAGAGCTCGATTTTCTGTTTGCTGCCATTTGTCATCGCCCGCTAAGAGAGATCAACAGTCGTCTGCACACAAATCGATATTCTCTTAACCCAGACCTAATCTACAGAGAGTTTCCTGCAATTTCACCTTTCTGCTCCCCCCATCCCAGATCCCCTCACTTACTTTCTCCCTACTTTTACTCTCCCTCTCCTCTCGTTTTCTGCAATCATTCTTAGTGTCTGTGAGACAGCCATTTTTCAGCATGTGGTAAGGATGGGTGACATAGAGGGGAATGATGCTGTCGACGGTCATGATGGATCAGAGGGAGCCGTGAGGACTGTTGTCTTCTTGGGCCCATGTGGAAAGATACTAGCTGCCTAATCATCCACATGACACCTGCAGAATCCCCTGTCTGTTCACACACATTCAGATTACTTCACACACACTTGTCCCTCGCTGTAATCTCCCCATTTGGTCCGATCAAACTTGTCCATTTTTTTAAATGCGAGAATGTTATATATAGTCGAACCTTTATCCATAAACAGCAGAGATGGTAGGGTATCAACAGGCTTAAAATGGGGACCTAGGTTTTAGGACTGTGCACAAGGCTCAAAAATAAGAATAGCCAGTATGAGAAAATTGACAAAACAGTTACTTGCCCATTCAAGGTCACTGATCTTGTCCATCCAAGTTTTATGCCTTGCAAACTTTGCAAAATATGAATATGCTATGTATTCTATATTAGTATTGCAAAATTCAGGTGATTTGTCAAGATAGTTTCATTTAGCTAGCTAACATAGATGAGTAGGTGTGGGTGAAATATAATAAAAATATATCACAATTCTCTCTCTCTCTCTCTCACACACACACACACACACACACACACACACGCATACACGCACACACACACACACACACACACACACACACACACACACACACACACCCACACAAACTCATTAATGTTTCACTTTGTATGCCTTCCATGTCTATGTGTTCAAGGACTTTTATTTTGATTTTCTTTTGTCTTCATGTTTCTGGTTTCAGTTCCTTTGATTTAACTCTCATTATAAAAATTCATTGCAAATAATGAAAAAATATAATTCTTCAGTGCTGGGGCCATGGAAACATTGGCAAGGCAAATTAAAAATTGTAACTGAACTGTTATTACTATATTATATTATTTTATTTAGTGCTGTCAAACGATTCAAATATTTAATCATGATTAATCGCATTAATGTCATAGTTAACTCACAATTAATCGCACATTTTTATCTATTCTAAATGTCCCTTGATTTCTTTTTGTCCCATTCTTTTTTTCTCATTTTAATGCTCTTATCAACATGGAAAAGTGGATCGGCTTGCTTTGTGCAAATGTTTTTTTTATTGAAAACAACATTGGCATATACTGTAGTGCTCAATTTCACACTAACATTCTCACTCGGAGCAAATAATCGCATCAGAGAATTCACATCAGCTGTGTGCTTGGCCATCAAGTGGTATTTCAGACTGGACGTGCTGCGATGATAGATCAGTTCACAACGACAAAACACACATATCACTTTGGTCTTGTCAATGGAACCATTTGGCAACTTTTTAAAAGTAAACTTTCCATTCAGAATCTTATTGGCATCCATTTCGGCGTCTCGCGCTCGCCATCCACTCAGAGCGTAATGTTAGCCTACTACTCTTTGACCGGCTCGCAAGCCCAAACAAATGTGTGCGGCGTGCCGGTTGTTTTGTTTCCGGTCTAGCTAGATCCGGTGTGGTGTTGTAGTTTTTCTAACGTTACTAGTTGTTGCAACGGCATGTGAAAAAACTACAAAGTTTGCTAGGCCAAAAATAACGTTAATCTCGCGATAAAAAAATGTACGCCGTTAAAATGGGTTTGCGTTAATGCCGTTAATAACACGTTTAACTGACAGCACTAATATATATATATATATATATATATATATATATATATATATATATATATATCCTTATCATTGAGCCCAGTGTGCATTGTCATTATCCAATCAGTGTTGTTATGATCTAATTTTCCTGTGGCTCTAGACACAATTAGTCACATGGTATTTACAGTTCAGGTGATTGGCTCAAAATAACCTGGCTAGAAAATGCCACCATGAGCATGGCAGATTCCAAATTATGTTCCTCCAGGGGTCCATGTGCCAGCCAAACAACTACCATTGAGATGAATGGGAATGCTAACTGATTGCTTTTCATATGATCAGACAGATCCAATTTTAGGGTTAGTGATATCAAGGGATAAGGAGGATGTTGTACCAGGAACATGTCCTTTATGGACATAAACAGTTGATTTGACTGAAAATATAAATATACATTTTCTGACTATTCCCTGGGTCTGAGCCAAACATGCCGATATAGGCTGGAGCAGCAAAACAGAAAGTCTCTTTAGCTCTGCAACTCTGTAGTGTGTGGAGCATCTCATTCCAGTATGGGACAGGAATTGAGGAGATTTACTTCTTTCATGTGCTCCTATGTAACACATATGTAAATGCATACAGTACGCACAGACATAAATACACATACAATAGCCGCTTTGTCAAAGAGTCTTCAATGATGACACAAGTCAGCTGTTTCCTGTTGTACTTTATAGTCATAAACTCCAGACAAGAGTCCTGTAGGAGATGCACATTATATTGGACAAATGGGTACTTTAGACCAGTCACTGTGTGTGTGCTTTTCAGTATGACATAACAACTAACATAAACCAGGTCCAGGTTTTCACACACCATTTGCAAAGTAAGAGTGATTAAAGTGTCAGCTCTAAACGATATTGTTTTAGCTCAGCGTCTTCCATTTCTCTTGATCTTTTTGATAGATTTCTTTCTGTGAAACAGAGAGCTTTTCCAAGAAGGTCCCATGAAATATAGATGTAAAACATAACAGAGAGAATGAGAGATAGAGACCGAGAAAGAGTGAGAGAGAAAGCATCTGCTTGGCATTTGAATGATGCTTAGGGGCAGGGTAGGTACAGGAGCCTTGGGGTTGATTGGCTGAGAATGCAGAGTCTTACTGAGATACATTTACCAGACTGCCTGAATGCCTGTTTACACGCAACACAAGCTGCCCACTCCAGTGTGTGTGTGTGTGTGTGTGTGTGTGTGTGTGTGTGTGTGTGTGTGTGTGTGTGTGTGCCTGTTGCTTCTGAAGCACATCCAGTTCTGTCAAGTGACTAGAAGGATTAATACACACACACAGAACCAACAAATTATAAGGATGATGGCTCTGAATATGTCAAAGGAACAAAATTAATATTAGAGCAGCAGTGACTTTCAAATGGTTTTGCTTCAAGACCCAGATATTTACATTGGGCAGCTGTTCCAATTTGGAAACAAACACAATATGTATGTTGTGTATTGCATGAAAAAAATGTGAATTGTTCAATTGTTTATCATAAGTAAAGTCCCTTAAGCAATTGTAAGATATAGATTTACATTGATTCATATTATTCATTTTAAATAATAATAATATTAATGCTTTTGAGTACTCAATAGATCAACTAAACAAATACTTGAGTACTCGGATGGGGTGAGTATTTTAATTATAACTGTTGATGAAAATATGATGAGAAAAATAGCACTGCTGGATTAATAAAGAAGCATCTTCAATGTTTGGAAAAATAAACATCTAAAAGAAATATGATTGTTTCAAATCCAATCGTAGTCAACAAAGTCAGGAATTGCTATCAGAGCTGTGTGAGCTGAAGCTGAAGAGTGAATGAACACTGTTAAAGGGGTCCTATAATGCCATTTTCACCAGATGTAAAATAAATATCTGATGTCCCCAGAGTGTGTATGTAAAGTTTTAGCTCAAAATACCCCACAGATATTTTTTATAGCATGTTAAAATTGTGACTTTTTGAGGGTGTCCCTTTAAATGCAAATAATCCCAGCACAGAGGGCAGAGCTTCAATAGCTTGTGTGTTAGCATCTTCGATTACCTCACACAGACACACACTGAAAATTTCAAAAAGTTTTAGCCTTTTATGTTCAAACCGGAGTCGGACAAAGGTGGAGAGACTCAAGAAGGAGTGACAACATGTAGAATGCAACAGGACATTTCTGAATAGTTAGTTGATTTTTGATTTAGAATTTATGTAGCTGATGTTGAGTTAACATATTCTAGTCATTGATTAGCATTATTCTGTCATGATTCTGTCATTTTGTTTGGGGGTGGGGTTTATGTGCATTTTAGGGTTAGTGATGTCACTAACCTGTGAAGAATATAGCAAATATGTAAATATATATTTATGTAGTAAATATGTAGTTAATTCAATTACTTTAAATTAAATTACTTTAAATTACTTATTTGAGTTAGTAAAACTATCTATACAAAAAGATACGTGCTAAAATATTGAACTAAAATACGTGCTAGTCAGAATGTGTATTCCTGTAATGCGCTAAACACTGCAACTAAACACAAAGAATTCGCAACACTGTATTACAATAGTGTCCTATTCATAATGTTACGTATATGACCGCTTAGAGCTGTACATCTAGCACTTTGTATTTTGTCTACTTTATCAAGTGATTCCAGACATCACTGTGTGTTTTTGAAGCCATGATGAGAAAATGAAAACATACTGTCCCAGCACTAATCAATCAGACCTCAAGGCACCACACAAAATGGTGCCATGACCAATCAGAAAAAAAAGCTGTCACCATCCTTACTTATGATAAGCAATTGTTCGATACACAATGATTTGCACTGATTAATAGTATTAATAATAATGTAATATATATAAAAAAATATACTAATTGCAAATGTAAAACAGGCAAATACGTATATAGACAAAAACATTACATTAAACAAATATTTCATATTTCAATTGTATTTTATTACATTTTATTACATGAGAAGCAATTCTTCCTTCACTTTTAAAAGCTGACAAACCTTTCCATTTTGCAGTCATAACTATGCACAGTTATATCAGTAGATTTATATTATTATTTGCATTCAGCATCTTTTTTTCCCTGCTGCCCACGACCCTATCCGAACACACAAAAGCAGGGGTCTATTTTTAGGTCGTGGCCCAGTAGTTTAAAGCCACTGTATTAGACAACAACACTGTTGGCATCTTACTTCGTGTCTTTAGTTTTTTTTTTCATTCACTCCTCTGGTTTCCTTTCTCCCTCTCTTCCAACTATCGACACTCATCTCTGTGGATTTCTTATCAGCTCTGTCTTTGCCTTTCTCTTGCTCTCTCTCTCTCTTGTGGTGTTTAGGTCTTTGGTTCGCAGGTGGTAATGAAGGGATGGTATGCAGGGCCATAAACTGAGAGGCATATTGTCAGTATGCATAAAGGATGAGACTGGAGGATGGTGGAGAGGTCAGAAGAGAAAGGAGGGAGAGAGAAAGGGAGAGCAAGAAGGAGAGAAACCTCACAGACGTGGATGTTTGAGAGCATATCTCAGATGACTTGTCCCTTTCCTGTTGCGTAGGAAATGGAAATGCATGCACAGCGCCCCCTATAGATTCAGCACAGCCACAGCCGTGGAGCCTTTTGAGACAGCACATTAGTGAGATCATTAATTACAGTCATGGGGGAACCAACCAGACACACACAAACAGACAATCACAAACAAGTCTCCACTGGAACAGTGTAACGGTAAACCCACAAAAACAAACGTTTTCTTCGCAGTCAAAAGGTCTGTTTGCAGCAACGTGGGCTGCGGTCTAAAACTGTATTTTAGTAGTACCAACAGATTGTTTGTAACGTAGCTAGCATTGTGGAAAAGAAGTTCTCCCCTCCCCCACCAGCACCCCCTTAAACTGTGAAGCATGCTTGATGTGATTAGCTGTCATGTTACACGGCTGCTAAAGCGGTAGAGAGGAGCGATACCCTTTTCGCTGCCTGGGTATCCCAGTCTGGAGGCAGATTTGTGTTCCCGAGTGTGTGCGTGTTTGACCGTGAGTCTGTGTTGGGGTGTTGAGACGCACAGCGAGAGTGTGAGTGGATTACACACGGTTCAGAGTGTGTATGGGGAAGCGTGGCGCTAACACGGCTTTCTAATGGGATTTCGCAATCCTTTTCCCCGCTCTCTTTCTTGCTCTCTATCTTACTTTCTCTTCCACATAGGCTATCACGCACACTCGCACACAAACATAAGCACAGGTAACGCCCAAAAATAACCCACTATAGTGATGATCCCGCTGAGCTGTAAGCAAATTGTCTGCGGTGTACTCGTTCTTTCTCTAAAACGCAGGGCCAAAGCCCGTATCTTGTCGAGTCTGCGCACCATAAGCCGGAAAAGCTGAAAATACAAAAAGGAAACCAAGCAAACTTGATTCGGTTCTCCGAGATGCTCAGCTCAGCTAAAAGCGTTCTGGAAAGGAAAGCAGCCTCGTTCTGAGTGAACTCCTGTGTTTTCCCATTTGGACAGAAAACAGCGGGGATGTCAGTTACCCCCTGACTTACATGACAGACTATGACAAGGAATGGATCTTCCTCCCCAGAGCCGTAGCGGCAGTGTGCTGAAGTCTAGTTTGACAGTAAGATTAAATGTGTTTGTGTGTGGGGAGTTGAGCTCTGACATCTTGATGGGAATCCTCTCTACAGTTTGGGTGCATTCTGGGCCATTTCCAGAGGATTTGGCATGCTTTATATACAAAGATTTTTTTGTCTGTGTGTGTGTAAAGGAACTTCTTGTTGTGTAAAAAGCAAAGAGATCACAAGTGACCACATTCAAAGCTAGGTGTGAATGCGCTCAAGATGCAGTGTGATCGGATCACGATCAGAACATATTTCAATGCGGTAATTTGTTGCCAATACCATCATTTGAACGTGCCAATATTAATTCTTAATACTGATTCTTATGAGCAAGTCCTCTTTGAATGACTCCTTCAAAAAGACACACAAACTTTACTCTTTCTTGAAAGATTATACCCAGTTTTCCTGAGTATAATTTTATAATAGTTGAACACATACTATAATAAATCATTAATATAACAGTTTTACCAAAAATTGGGTTACACTTTGTTTTACAGTATATGTGTCCCCATTACAGTGTAATTATACATTTAAGTACTGAGTAATAATAATTAACTGCATGTACTTACTGTAGGATAGAATTAGGGTTTGGTTTAGGGTTAGGGTAAGTTGCATGCAATTATGCCTAATTTATCATTATTACTATAGTAAATACATGTGATGAGTAACAAGGACACATTTAAATAAAATGTTACCCCAAAAAATGCAATTTAAAGTTTACTTCAGCAGGAATCCACAGAGCAGATTTGGTTTATTTTGATTATAAAATCTGCATTGTTTGGTCCCTGTGGTTAATTTAGAAAAAAATAAAATAATGAAAATGAATATTCTTTGTAATGTACCAAGTTTACTGTATAATTTACAACAGCTGAGAGAGAATTTGTTTTAGATGTAATAAAAATTGGCATTAAGATTAAAATATGCCCAAATGAACTGGAAATCAAATCAAATCTAATTTGGGCCTTCAAATTGTTAATAGCTGTCAATGGAGCCTACCCTGAGCCATCGGATTTCATCAAAAATATCTTTGCGTTTCGAAGATGAACGAAGGTCTTACGGGTTTGGAACGACATAAGGGTAACTAATTAATGACAGAATTTTCATTTTTGGGTTGAACTATCCCTTTAAATCATAAAATGACAAAAGAAGATCTGAACACGAAAAATAGGCCAAAAAGCTCACATTAAATTATAGTCCAGAGGCCACAATAAAGTGCAGGAGTGCAAAAAGTGAAAGGTGCGCAAAATGTTTTCGCATTCAACCCTTCATCAGTGCCATGGTTGTTCTTGAAATTTAGTTTCTCTCATTTTTCTCCCCAAAAAGAACACTAAAACTTTTCTCCACTTTTCTTGTAAACCCTCACTCTAAAAAAACGAAGCAAAAATAGGACCCAGTGTAATGAATGAATGTTCGGTATTGATTTTTCACAGGTGTGTTCCATTGCATTGTGTTGTGTTTTGCAAACTTAATGGAAAATGTACTGGTAGAAAATTACTACTACCTTTTCCATTTTTCTACGGATTTTTTTATTTTTTTTATTACAGTGCTATCAACAGAAAGTACTTTGAATTATCTGTGAATGTTAACAACAAAGGGTAAATTATCAATCTCTCAAGTAATATGTGAGTTGCGATTCAAATTTTGCATGCATTGGAGACGCATTGAGATGAGGGTGTAAAATCAATATCCAGATACTATTCGGATATAAAATACAAAAGGGAGCCACTTTGACACTACGTTAAGTCACGCAGAAAAATAGTCACTTTTACAAATAATATAATGTATTCTTAAAGACAGCTGGTGCTTAATTAGAAATGTGTTCCGTTTGAACTGTGCACATTACATAAGGATGAGCTTATCATCCCACTTGTGGGCTATAAGGAAAAAGTCTCTTTGAAAAATGAGTCACTATAAGCAGCATAAGCTTCGGTTGGTTTTTCTGGCCATGTCAGAGGGAGAGGTGAGAATTTACTGTGCTGTGGAAACTGAAAACACAAACTGAGCTTTTCCTACCCTCTCTCTTTCTCTGCTCTTCTCCTTGTAAGTCCATAACTCTTCCCTCCCTCTCTCTCCTTTTATTTTTCTCTTTCTCTCCCTGTAAAAAGCAGGGGAAAAGTAAGCACGAAAACTTGGGGCGCAGAGCAGCTGAGAGGACAACTGTCCTCCTGTCCTGAGTTCCAGCAGCAGCCAAGTAAAACAGTGGCGTTCCACTAGGAAATGGCAAGCCAAACAGAGACAGCCATGAATCTGAACTGCATGAATGTGAGGGTTTCTCCTTGCATTCCCCAAAGGCACAGCTGATTATAGAAGACTTCTGTAGTTAAGGACATTTCCCAAATGGTTTTAGCAGTGCTTGGAATTAAATATTTAGTTAAAGGCAGAAAGGTTCAAAAACACCACTCAGTACAGTGCGTAGCATGTTATTAATACATGATTGCTGATCTATCGCATGCTTCATTAGGACTCCACTGTATTCTGCAATCTGTTGTGAAAGCATAGGAGTTTCAATAAAATGATTCATCTCTCACAGGTCCTTGTGTAAAGTAGCAAAAGATTAGCCTATAGATAAATATGTAATTTAGATGAATCCTCAACTAGATTCATTTGATTTGAGGTTGTGAACAACAGAAAAACACTAGCATGTTAGCCGCACATCTGTTTGTGCGTGTGCGTGCGTATGTGTGTGTGTGTGTGTTGGCAGCGAGATAAAAGGCCGTGACCAGAGCAGAGTTAGTTTAGCGGGGGCGAGCAGGGAGAAGCTTGTGCATTAGTTAGTGGAATTATCTGGATAACTCCTCCGCCAGTGAAAGGTACAAACTCACAGTGGCAGGATTGGATAATGCTATTATCAGCATGATTGTAGCATTAGAGAGAGGCATTAATGTGGATCATTCAGACCATTCAGCACTAAGAATTGCCATAAAATTACAGCATTATCTGCAGATATGGGCGCCGGATATCAGCAAGGGGAAAAAAAGCCCAGGAACGCAAAGCAAAGCTTTGAACTAACAGTTGTTTCAGCTGCCAATTTGTAAACATGACCGTTATATGGCTAATTCCACATCTACCACAACCTTTTAACCATTGCAACAAATTGACGATTTAATTGTGCATAAATAGTGAGTACAGCTACTGTATTTCCTTTTATTTAGTCGCTCAAATGGAAGTCTTGCTGCAGACAAAGCTGACATGATTTCTAGGCTACCGTATTTCGAGTCGAAGCCCCTCGAGTGCAGAGTATTGCAGAAATACTGTCCATTGCAGATGTTCGGATGAGTTTGGGCCTTGTCTGTTTGTTCCTCTGCTGTAATTTCTACCACATTTCTCGATTTGCTGCTCATTAACTGTTCGGTTTTTCCCAAACCCTCCACGTTTTCCATCCTAGCCTGCGTACATTTATATTTTGCGCCGCTTCGCTATCTCTTTTTGCTTTCTTTTGCCTTTGAATGAGATAAATATACATTGTGCCATTGAAGCCCTAGTGTGGGAGGTCTGGAACTCTGCGGCTCAGAGAGGCGCAGACATCCGAGACATGCTCACACCGCATCCCAGGAACTCCGCGCGCAAAAATAGCTCAGAGATTTCCACATTTTATATTTGTCTGAGGGGATATTTGAATGCAAATGAATACAGAGGAATGGCAGAGGGTGTTTTTGTTGTGCGGAATTAGTGTTGTGAGGGCGCTTCTTCCCCATTCTTCTCCGTCTTTCTCTTTGCCGTCCAAATGACTGCCATTAAGGCAGGACAGACTCGAGCCAAACACAGGGCTCCACTTAATGTGATTTCCTCCAGAAGGGAAAGAAACAAAGGAAGGAGTGATTCATCAGGGAGAGAGAGAGAGAGAGAGAGAGAGAGAGAGAGAGAGAGAGAGAGACAAACCACTCATTCTAAGGCTGTCCACCTCCAAACGATGTTCAGCGCAAACACTGTGCATGTTCACGGGAGTGTTTATTTCTGCATTGCGCAAACACGGCTAGGATGAACATCAAGGAGCTCTGGCAGTAGGAAACATTGAAAACAAAGATTCATTCTCCATTAAAACAGGATTATATTGCATAAGAACATTTTGTTGATCTCAAATAAACCCGCTGTTATAATTCATATGAAACGAGGCATATCGCATCGAGGAAATCACACGTGTTGCAATAATACAAAAGAGTCCTAGGGATTTGACGAGGCTCTAGCTAGTGAAAGAGAGATGGGAACTGGTTTCTCTGGCAGAGATGTTTGCAATGGCAGCTTTCAGCAGCCATATCGACAGAATTGAGTTTGACAGACTTGTTGAGTGGCGGTGATTGGCCCTGCTCCAGGGACACGCTACAGCAAAAAACCGTGTATAACACCAAAGGCAGGAGAGCAGAAGGGGAGGATGCTGTGGCCGCACAGATTGGCCTTCCCAACAGCAGCGGTGAGAACATGAGATAAGACGGCGAGCAAAAGGAATGAGAGAGGGAAGAAATGGCCAAAACAGAGGTGTGAGGCCAGGCTGCCATCTGAGGAGGTGAAGAAAACGAGGGCTGAGGGTGTTAATGTTAGCATGTGCGTCAAACACATACACGCACATGCTCACACTGCAAGTCTGTATGTACAGTATAAGCAACATGTGCAGAAGAGCTTCAGCAGTATTACATTTATAGTGCTTTAGCTTCCAGGCTTACACCAGCACCTCTAATTTGATTTTTTTTTTTTTTTTTTTTTCATGGTTTGGTTAAATAAAGAGAGACAATCTAAGCTGATGGTTGAAGTACTAAGAATTAAATAAATTACACCGAAATTAAAGTTTCATTTAGCTGAAAAGGTGATAAATTAAATGAGTTGTAGCAGAGTTCTACAGCAACGAAGCACCTCTATAATTCAGCTAAACACATGGACACTGACACAGTCAAAAAATGTAATTGCTAATTAAACGCTAATGTTTCCATCAATGTTTTTGGCCATGTAGAACTTCAGCCCAAAACTAAACTTTTTTTTTTTTTTTTGCCAAATAATGTGAAAGAGCCAGTGCAAGATCAAGTGGCTAAATCTTCTCCACGTCATTACCAGCAACCCCCCATAGCATTACTCTGCAGTTAAAACTTGTGGTATAAAATACTTGTATAAAAATACTGTCAGGGTTATGTTTAGTTTCATTGCGTTTTAGTGTGGTTTTCCCTGTTCCTGTTACCCGAGTTCTCGTTCACTGTTTGTTTCCATGGTTTCCAATTGAGTTACACACCTTGTTCTTATTTCGTTTATTACCATCCCAGTGTATTTAAGCCCTGAGTTAGTTCTGTTCATTGTTCGGTGTTGTCTATGTTGAAGTGTAGTTGCCTTGTTTATTCTCCTGCGTGTGATACTGGTTTATTTCCGTGTGATACTGGACTTTGAATTGATTCTACATTGTGTGTGTGTTGAACTACAACTTGATGTTGTGCATTTATCATTTACTGGAGAGTGTTATTAATTTGTGTTATAGTTCAAGAACTTTAAGTAGATTCTCAAAGAATTATAATTGGATTATCTGTCTGAATTCTTTTCTTATTTTGTGTTTTTCATTTTTCTTCTTTCAAAATATATAACTGCATTGGTAATATATTTTAGTGTTTTCTTCCTCCTTTTTTAATAAGTAATATTGTAACATCCGAAAAACCTGGCAATGAACATTGTTTCATTGAGGAGATTCAAACTCTCCCTCTCCCCAACAATTTCTTGGCTCCTCAATGGATTTTATCAATCAAAAAGTGTCAAAAAGCCCCACTGTTGTTTCAGTCTACTAAAACAAAATGCTACAAATGCACTTCACAAACAACTACTTTCAGTGGTCCAAAGGTTAGCTGTAATAAGCAGTGTGATGGAACAGGGCCTTCCACTGTGTGTCAGTTCTATGGGCCGTGGGGGGGTGAGGATGCTCCTCTCTCATAGATCAGTGTTTAATGTACCCAGCGGCTGCCTGGAATGGCTGGAGACGAATGACGGTGTTCAGGGCCAAATCCCAGAGCTGCTCGGCTCAGCACGGCCACGGTCGTCTGAACGCGCTGTTTGGGTACTTAGCACACACGGGCCAAAGGTTCTCCGAGTCCAGGGCTCCAGCCCTGCAGCCTGCCACTCTAATGATTCCCTAGACTCCAGTTGCTGACCCCTCCAGCCCCGGCCATTCATTAGAGCAGCGAGAGAAGGAGAGAGAGAGAGACAAAATGAGTGAGTGTGACAGAGAAAGAATGGAGCAGCTTACGGCAGTCACTTTCTGCCACAGTTACACACTTCGTCCTCTTTGCTATCAGTGTGAGGATGCTCGCCCCCTGGGGCTGCCCACGGAGCCTGTGAAGTTCACACACACTCCATTATCTGAACGGCGTGTGTGTCCCTGAGCATTCTGCAGGACGCCGGAACCATTTATACACACACACACACACCTGCTGGTCGGCAGCAAAAACCAGACACATTTTTTTTTATCTCTCTGGTGCATCGCACGCAGAGGGACACAGATTAGCAGAGGGTAAGTGTAAACTGAATAAATACACATATGTGTGGCCCATCCTGGCCTAAAAACTCCACAGCGAAGCGAGTTGCGTATTATAGTTTGCATTTTTCGCTTTTCTCCCTTATTCCGAGCAGGATTAGTAGGCTTATAAAAGGGGTGTTGGAGACACAGTAAACTGGTTCGGCCTGGACTGGCACACTATCCTGTAGAGCCCAGCCTTAATGATTTCTAATGCGTCTAAATGCTCCGGCGCCACAAAACCCTGCTTTGCACTGGGGACGAGCAACTCTCCCTTTGCCTGTTTCTCTTTGTTGATTTTACCGAGACGACAACAGAGTTGGCTTATCTCAGTACCAGGCCTGCACTGGGGGGAGTCTCCCAAAAGCCCAAAGCCCAAGCGTCTTATTAGAGATGCTTATAATGTTTGTCTGTTCTTCGTTTTAGCCCCTCACACACACACACACACACACACACACACACACACACACACACACACACACACACACACACACACACACACACACAAACACGCACACACACACACGCACACACTGCACTATGATCAAAGCTGTAAGCCTTTGCCCTGCAGAGTTTTTGTAAGTCCAAAAAAAAAAAAAAAAATCATGGGGTTGTGTCCATCTAATCAAACAATTTGTATTTATCTCAAACAGCAGTTTTTGGACAGGCCATATCATTGCAATTTTTTTTTCTTCATCAAAGATCTCTCACTCTGTAAAAAATGACTACGGCTATTAATAAAATGAGATGATTCAGCACTAAATGGTATACATTTTCCCAATGGCCCTACACTGAATTGTCTGAATGATGATGTTAAAGAGTAAACTCATAAGAAAATGAATGGGAGCTTTGACCAAAAAAAAAAAAAAAAAAAAAGCTGACAAAAACTCCTCATGAGTCATCACTGGTTACAATTTCTAGATTTCTTTCTTTCTTTCTTCTGGTGTTCTTCTTTTTTTTTTTTTTTTTTTGTTGCCCTCTTCATTGATCATTCACTGTAACATGACTTGTTATTGGAACGAATACCTAGTGTATAATGTGCCAATGAACTGTCATTCTAATTTATGTTCCTCAGTTTTACTGCTTGCCCCAGGGTTTAAAAAAAAAATAAAAAAAAATCAACTTTCCCCTTTGTTATATAATACATTAAAACTTTTTTGTCATAACTTTTCAAGTTTTCAAGTGCCTTTTATGTATATATTTTATTGTTATACTCTTGTCCCAGACCCAGACTTTTAATATTAAAATATGAAAATCCATCATAAACTAGTTAAATATTTATCATGTGAAAATGATATTGGATGGAATTACTTTAAGTTATATTTTGGGGCTTTTTTGCCTATTGGAAAAGACAGTTGAGGAGAGACAATAAGTTCCTTTATGTACACTTTTATGGTTACAAACCCTCTCTCCGCTGCCCTACACTCATATTTTGAGAATTTTTTTTGAGAAAAGAACTATAATGATATTATCACAATTACTATAGAAATTCTGAATAATGATAATAACAATAATAATATCATTTCTTTTGGCCATGATAATGAATGTAGTGTAACTGATAGCATGACAGCACTGGCAGTGAATTTTAGGTTATATTTGTCCAATGTGGTCTGGGTTGAAATAGGTCAGTGGCCAAGAAAGAAAGATGGTGTATTTTTTTGGTCATTTGTCAGAATTGCAAGAGTGGTGCAACTCTCGTTGTTACTGTAACCACTCTAAAACATATGGAAGCTTGTTTCCACCACAGAATAACAAATAAAAAAGGTAATTGCGACTTTTTTATCTCGCAATTCTGACTTTTCAGGATTTGGAAAAGTTTATCAATTTGTTCCTTAGAATTTGACTTTATATCTCATAATTCAGAGAAAATATGTCAGAATTGTGAGTTTATATCTCTCAATTGTGAGTTTATACCTCGCAATTCTGACTTTATAACATGCAATTGCGACTTTACAGTATATCACGCAATTCTGACTTTATTTCTCAGAACTGTGAGATATAAAGTCAGAATTGTGTGATATAAAGTCGCAATATTCTTTTAAAATGTTTCTGTGGCGGAAACAAGCTTCCATAAAAACAAAATATATATATAAAACACAATGAATCCTCATCACTGTGCACCATTCCTCATACCACATCACCATGTTAATGCAGAGATGTGTTATCAGAGTGTCTCGGGTCTGTCTGTGTTGTGGAAAAGTTCCGCAGGCATATATTCAGAGTCTGAGCTCTTCCTCCTCTGCGTGGCCTGACTCTCCTGTCCTCCCTCATTCCACTGCGGACCTATGATAAGATCAGTTCTTTCTCTTTCGTCTCTCCTCTGTCTCACAGGAGAGCCCTCCAGCTCTTAGTTGGCCCTTTATTTATGAAGCCTCTTTTTATTTGTTTTTCTTTTGGTTCTGGGATTAATTATCATCACCATATGTCTGACTAAAAGCACTGGATTCACCAAGCAAGGACTGTTGTTCCTGTCTTGGTTATTGTCAAAATGATTTTGTTTTATATTGAGCTGCCAAATTAAAGTGCCCCATTATGCTATTTTAAAGTTTCCTAATGTTGTTTTGGAGTCTCCTACAACAGGTTTACATGCATCAAAGTTCAAAAAACTGTTTAATTTCCTCTTAATATACATTTGCACATCACCACATTTTCAATGATTCTCAAACGACTCGTCAGATGAATCAATTGCTGCGTTCGAAACCGCATACTTCCCTACTATATAGTAGGGGAAAAGCAGTAGGCGAGCGAAAAAGTATGTATGAATCCTTAGTATTCATAAAAGAGTAGGCGAGAATTACCTGGGTGACGTACTAATTCTCGCGAGATTCGACGTATGGATACTTAAAGTGCGTTCGAATATGCCTACTTACCTACTATATAGTAGGAGAAAACAATACGTGAAAGGAGTAGTATGTTCGAAACATCAGTATTCATAAAAGAGTAGGCGAGAAGTTCCCGGATGATCTACTACTTCCGGCCAGATTTTCGAGTGCTCAACCGATGGATACTTTTCTATGCCAGGAGGCCACGCGAGAGGATACGTCATAATCGAACATCGCGGAGATCAGCGACGCGGGTGCTTTCAAATGCGAGTAAACATGGTTCCTTGTGTTAAAATCACATGTGTTGAACTAATGTAGAGTAAACTATATTGAATTGTTGAAGGTGTAAAGACGTCAGACACTATAGTTGTGATTTTGCTGTAAAAACACGTTAATTATGTATAGCTATCAGGGGAGTTCCAGTAAGCACACTTACGTCTCCAAAGTGGATTTACATAAACCATATACATCTTAAAGACGCTTATTTTAAATGTCTATTTACATCTGACAGGAAAATCTTCTATAAGTATTGCAGATGAGCACATCACAAAATGAAATAGATATCTGAGTGATGAGCTATTATGTAAGAGAATTCACTGTTGTCAACACTGTTTACATTAGACAAATGTGCTGTAAGTAAAGTAAATAAACAAATCTATAAAGTAACTAAACATAAGTTATATATTTTATCTGTCTATTTGTACTGTTGATAAATTGAGGAACATTTATGTTGGATAAAAAGTGAGTTAACACATCAGCAACAACCTCAGCATGTAAATGTAGTATTGAGCTCATAAATCACAGAGGTAACGTGAATCTTGTCTGGATGTTACAGGGACATATGAACACGTGTGTTTATCCGGTGGAGAGTGGCTGAAGAAGGCTTTGAGTGAGTATACTACAGAAATGAATGACAACGTATTGTTGTAGTTTATTTTAATTATTGTAATTTCAAACAGAGCTATTACAACACTTTTCTGATTCTTGATTTCTGTGCATTTGCTGCAGATCTTTTGTGGTGGAGTAGGACCTGCAAGGGAAGATGAATGATGGCGGCATTTGTGGGGGAAAAAAGGGTTTGTGTATTTTTGTAGGATCTGAAATCTCTGCAGGCTGGTGTGAGCACTGAGGATGAGGAGCCCAGAGCTGAATCCTGGAGATGATGCCATGGATGAGTCCCTCCATCACTCCACCTGTCCTTATGAGACCCTCCATCACTCCACCTGCTCTTATTGCCTCCGATTGTGAAGCACAGCGCAGCACGCGACAACCTCCGGCACGGCTCACCTCTGGCGGTCAGCTGCTTCATCAGAATAAAGCCGCAGAATGGGAACCGCTGTGTTGAGATGGCAGTAGGATGTGGGGTTCACCGCCTGTAAATACGTGATTGTAGTTTAAATAAAGTTTCATGGTTACTTTTATTTTTTCTTTTACTAATTTATTCATGTTTCTTATTGTTGTCAGTAAATAAAATATAATTATTTAATTAATGCATTAATTCATTGCTTGACTGAAAATTGTAATGTTTTCACTGCATTCATCTTCTAGAGTATCCATGCATAGCTCTGTCATATGACAAAACAAATTACATTTTGCTTGTTTTATTAAATTATATAATTTTCAGTAAAACAAAGGTAATATAATGAAGTATTGGCCAGCATTTATCATTATTATTGTGTGTAAGTTTTGGGGTGGGCTAGCAATACAATTTGTTCTGGGGTAATATAATTTTTTAAGGAGTGATACTTATATTTTTCGAGTATAAAATCAACAGTTTTCTCCAAAGGCGAGATCTTCGAGCAGCCACCCGTCTCCTTTGTGCAGACATTACAAACGCTGAGGAAAACCATTCTAGGTAGGGCTGTTAAGTTACTGATGTTGTGAGGTGTTAGTGCACCTGTCACTCATATAAATTTTTTTTATTGCCAAACTTAGTTACATACAAAATCAGGTTGTATATTTAACAATGAATGAATACAATAACAAATATAATGGATTTGCATAAATCATAATATGATATTTTATGCACAGGAAAAAAAGAACAATGACAAGGTTAAATAACTTTAAATAATTAATCATAATACATACAAAAAATGTGTTTTTTGTTGTTATTTGTTATTTATAAATTCAACAAGAAAAAGTGGAAAACATAAAGGAGATTTAAGCCACTTTTGGCTGTGGGTGAAAAATTGTGGATAAAATAAAGAAATTAACAACATATTCAAGAGATGACGATTTGGGGTTTTCGTAATAAAAATAATATCGTTAAGGATAAAACTGGGTCACATTAGTAGGGTTTAAAATATAAGAAATCAACCATAAATGTATTCACAAAATAAATGGCTAGCTGTTTCTTCAACAAGACACAAAATGAGCAAGTTTCGTCAATATCAAGATATTTACAGATAGATGAATTAAACCTGTTGCTCATATCTTTTAAGTTATTTTTTTTTTTTACAAAAATCTTTTAAATTCTTGCGCTTGTGATAACGTCGTAGGTGACATGATAACGTCAACATGGCGGATGATGTACAGCTCGCATTCATACTTCACAGATCTTGCTATAAAGTACCTACTCTTTTAGCGCTCGTTAAGTAAGTACTTATTGAAATTAAGTACCTACTCAGTGAGTATACGGTTTTGAACGCAGCCAATCTCTCTAAATCCTGCCTTTTCGCAAGCTACTCTGCTCTGATTGGCCAGACAGCTCAGTCTGTTGTGATTGGCTTACCGCGTAGAGCGCGAGCATCGAAAACAAAAACGCCCATTGCCATAACAACATCAGCTGTCCTGAGGCTTCCTACACTGTAAACTAAAGACAGTAACGAACAATGAAGTCGATTTTACCATATCAAAGCGAGCGCGAGTCCGATGATGAAACATTCATTGGAAGAACTAGTCATTCAACCCAAACCTCCATCGCAAGGACGACTCGAGCAGGACGTTTTTCAGTGATACACTAACGTTACTCAGTTTGAGGTACATGAGATATTGCAACTGTAATTCCTTACCATCAGCATTAACAAGTGCATGTCCATCAACAGACCGATCATTTTATTTGTACTAATCTATTTACAGAGTATTTTTGGTAATATATTGCAGTGAACACGTGGCAACCATAGACTGTAAAAAAATATGGACGACGCCCCTTCACTCTCTTCCATTGGTGAGAAGTGAAGCCGCCAGTGTCCCAATATGGCGCTGACATCTTGGCGCTTAAGTCTGCGCAGTAGCGATTTCGGGACCAGACCTGCGCAGTAGTGAGCAGGAAGTAAAGCTGCGAAATCAAGGCCCTGCCCTCACTCTCGGTGTAAAATAATTAATTATAGAAATTTAGATATTAAATTTAAAGCTCCAATCTCCTCAGTCCTCCGAAGATACCGAAAAAAAGTCTGTTGGTGCTTCAGTGACTGCTTCGCTCAGATAACCTGTCAATCACAGCTGTCAATCATGACGTCACACCACCATTTTTATAGCATCAAATAACTAACTAAAAACAAATTTATTTTAAAAACAAACACTTGAATTTACATCAGCGTGATAAAAACTACAGTAAATGACAGAAACCACCTTCGGAAAAAAGGATATTTGAAGTGTAATTAAATTGTTTAGTTGGTCTCAAGTCCCGTTGAATAACACGGGGAGGGGGGGGGGGGATCGAAACGTTTTGGCTTCACTTTTCAGGGCTTGTGTGGCACGCTTGGTGGAAACTGTGTCAATAACAGTGCATGTATGCAATGTATACATTAGCCGAGCTCTAGCGTGAATGACTGATGTGAATGACTGGTGTAACATAAACGTTGGTAAAACAAATCTTGCTCCATGCTTAATCTTTCCTCAAAGTAGTGAAAATGACAGACAATCTGCATTAATAGACACAGTTATAGGGAATAGTGGCCCACAAACTGATTAGCATAAGTATTTAAGTAAGACAGTGATAACGTGAGTTAGCCAGTTAGCAGGAGACCTACACAATATAAAACTCAAAACGAAGTATTTTGAACACAATCTTTCAAGAGCAAGCGGTTTGTGAATCCTGCACTGAACTGAAATTTGAGATGCTATGATCTGCTATGATATCATGGTAAAGATGAATTTTAACCACTGATTCTTCACATGCTCGTCCTTGGGCAGTGAAAAAAAAAAAAACTGGCTTTACCTTCACATTGTAGAGCACAGCGTTTTCTCGACATGATGCTATCCAGTATCTACAGGAATCAGCTGCCGGTTTGAGGGGGTTCAAGTTTTCCCTGGTGTCTGAGCGCAATAAGTGGGCGGGCTATATGCTAATGTTTTGTCTTGACATCACAACGAAACGGCTTATGACTCGTTTGAAAAAACAATTAAAGGGCACCTATTATGACTCTTTTCACAAGATGTAAAATAAGTCTCTGATGTCCCCAGAGTATGTATGTGAAGTTTTAGTGTGTGCCCTTTAAATGCAAATTAACTGCTGCTGCACGTCACAGGGGGCGGTGCTTCACAAGCTCGCGCTCGAGCCAGGGTTGCCAGATTGGGCGGGTTACCGCCCAATTGGGCGGTTTTGCAATCTATTTTGCGGGCAAAAATGGGTTTGGCGGGTGGATAAAAATTGGGCTGGTTTCGGATCAGTTCGGCGGGTTTTTGTTGCCGAAACACCGGCACTTCAGATCCTTCTTTTCAGCAGGCAGCAGTCTCACTCACTCACACACACACACACACACTACAGCTCTGGCTGACGCACCGCATGCCCCTCAAACACACTAGATCGGTTTTCAAACTTAGCTAGCTGACTGACACTGCGGTTTCATGACAACTCTCTCCGGGTCAGCAGCAGTACCAACACATTTGAATGTTGCGATATGATTTTGTCAAAGGTTTAACAGACAGATGAAATGGAAGAAGATTGCGTGAGTGTTTGAATCGAGTCACTTATAGATGCAGCTCTGTAATGACACATTTCATCCTCTGTTGAAACGAAAGTGGCTAACTTATGTCAACCTCATCTATAAACAAGGGCAAAAATAAAGCAATAATAAAGATATTATTTGAAATAATATCGGTAATATTCTGTAATAAAAACTTTTTTTAAACAATCGCGATACCTAGGTGAATCGATTTTTTCTCCCAGCCTTAATGAATATGCATGTTTCATGTTGCTATTTGAAATAATTGAAATGTTAAAATGGGTTATTTTTTATGTCCATTATATGCACTCAATGTTTTTATGCAGGCTACTGAATGCTTTCCAAGCTACTTTTAGTGACAAAACAGACTCATTGATAGCCTAAGTTGATCGTATTATTTTCCGTAACATAAGCTTATAGTTTAATAGTAGCCTAGAATAGTCTGACTGAGGTCAGTGTAGCCTACTTTTGTGTTCATTTTATTGAATGTTGTTTCTAAAATTGGATAGGCTAAGTTTAAAAATGGGTAATTTTAAAGCTTCTTAATGATTTCAATGTGTTTAAACGAGAAACAAGCCACAAAACAAATTGGGCGTTTTTTTGTGCATTCTCACGGTTTTTGACGAGGTTTTGGGCTGGAAAACCTTGCTGGCACCTGGCAACCCTGGCCAGGACAATCTCATCTGATAATATCAGAACAGAAACTCTCAGTTGCGGTGTTCATTTCGACTCGGAGTCGGACAATAATGCCCACAGAGCCAGAGAATATATGCTGTATAGAGATAGAACAGGTATAGTTTAGTTTAATTATGGTTATAACTTATTTGTCATCTGCTTTTATCCACTAATACAAGCCTGCTGTAGCAAACCCCGTCCGAATGATGACCAAAATATACTGACGAGTTCAGTGAAGTTTATTGTACATCACACAAAAGATGAGCGTTAGTTTTACTCCAGAGAATCACTGTAAGAGCTGAATAAACATAGTATAAGAAGTGCGCATAAAGTCTTATCCATAAACTCTTTCTCTCTCTCCCTCCCTTTCATTATCAACAACATACACAGCGAAATACACAAAACACTTGTTAGAACTAACAGTAAACAAATATACACACACCTTTTCAGTGGGTGCTAAATAAACTGGTAAACCTTATATCCGTAAAACCAGGGTTCACCAATCTCGGTCCTGGAGGGCCGCTGTCCTGCAGAGTTTAGCTCCAACCCCAATTAAACACACCTGAACCAGCTAATCAAGGTCTCACTAGGCATACTAGAAACTTTCAAACAGGTGTGTTGGAGCTGGTTGGAGCTAAACTCTGCAGGACAGCGGCCCTCCAGGACCGAGATTGGTGAACCCTGCGTAAAACGACTCGATGAGCTGTCATAAAGAGCGCGCTCTCACTTTCACTTCTGCCGTGGTCAGTAACGTTAGTCCTGTCGCTCCAGAGACTGTAAGCTGGATCACGAACAGTACTGATTCATCCTCGAGTAACAACGAGAGTAAATGAAGACTGCTATGTTCATTCTTACATCCAACAACAACACACCTCAATCGCTTAGGAGACATTCTTGTCTACAGCTGCTCAAGCGTCGAACAATGGTGGACTGTGTCCAGCTCACTCAGGGCGGGTCTATGCTCAAACTGAGGTGTCAATCAAACGTCGTGGGAGGGGCCTGCGCAATTCTACGTCACATTGCACCGAATCTGAGAACAGCTCATTCTGAGACAGTGCTTATGATTTATTGAGATTGTAAAAAAAACACTGGGTGGATTTTTATCATTCTAGGGTGGTTTTGCTTACACACTGCCAACACACATTTATGTTCAAACACCATGTAAAAGTGAATTTTGCATAATAGGTGCCCTTTAATTTCATTGACTCAGAGTCAACTCTTACTTTTGAAATACAATAACTTTATATACGGTGCACTTTCAGATTTAATTACATTACTTTACTTACTTACTTTACATTAAGGCTTACTTTATGTCTGCACTTACATTGTGTATCCAATCCCTTAAACTATCCCGGAGTACTGATTTCTTATGCTTACTTTTAGTAGCACAGTCTTTCAGTAGCTTTCCAGAGCTTAGATGCAAATGATGTTACGTACAAGCAACTGTTTTCTTACAGAAACCTTGTCAGCCAGTCGCCAAACACACACACACACACACACACACACACACACACACACACGCTCTGTGACCTTGGTTAAAGCTAGAGTCAGGCTTGGGTGTAAATGTATGGGTTGTTTGCATGATGCAGCAATGAGCTGAATGTGTATGCTGGCCTCATCAGTGAGAACAGCCAATCAAATGCTATCGTTGAATCCGAATGCAGCTCTCTGTCGGGGGCCACTCCTCACCTCATTTTTCACTCTGTTGGCAAAAGGCCCTGGAAGTTTCTCTCAAAGTGTTAATGAGTTCAGAGAAAATGCAGAGAAAGTTGCAATCGCCATCTTTGATATATGCTAAGTATTTTTTTAAGGTCGTTCTTAGACCTTGAGTTTTTGATTAAGGCAACAGGGAGGGAATAAAATACACATGACAAACCATTTCCTGTATTGTGCAGATTGAAGCAAAAACAAGCAGAATACTATATGATTAATGACTAAAAACCACAACTGAAGTAATTCTAAAAAAAAAAAAAATGTAATGAGTTTTTGCCAAGTATCTGACTGCCTTGCTGTGGGCCTACAACTAAAAAAAAAAAAAAAAAACATTTCTCAGCTCCCAACATACAGTATAAGAGAGAGAGTTACAGTATGAAGCGAGCAAATGCTTACCCAAAGTTAGTTGATTAATATAATACAAGAATGTTCATAACACCATCTGTTAAAATTATGTGCATCTATACTATAATCCACTTTATCCAAGATGTGGGAGAGATTTATTTTGGATAGTTATATTCATTTGACTCTTCTTGAGAATTCACAAACAATAGTCTTCATGATAATGGAAAAAAAAAAAAGAAAAAAAAGAAATCTTTAAACAGTTAAAAACACGTATCCCAAGTTCTTAGAAATGTACACTTTGTATTCATGTTGGTTTCATAGGGTTTTGTAAAAAAAATAATTTTCATAACAAGTAAAACATCTTAATGTAACCTTTAGTATATTTTCCTTACATAAATGTGAGAGTATGCATCCTAATGTTTATTTGATATATTTCCAAATATTATGAGTTCACATATTATGAAGTCACATCACATAAGATTTTAGAACTTGAACTAACCTTACCTTTTCATTAAAAGGTGACATTAAGAGACTTGTTGGTCTTTAGAGTCAACGGTGTCCTCTGGAGTCTTTAAGACCTCATTTAATTTTTGTTATTATTATTATTATTATTTTCTGCATGTTGGCTGTGCCACATTTGGAAAGATTACCATGTTCTTCATGACTTTTGAGTTTGATGTTTATATATATATATATATATATATATATATATATATATATATAGAGAGAGAGAGAGAGAGAGAGAGAGAGAGAGAGAGAGAGAGAGAGAGAGAGATATAGAAGTGCATACATGCACTTCAGAGGTTGACTGAAATGCATGTATGAATTTTATATTTGATTAATTATTAGATCTAGACAAAAAAAACCTCATGTCATTGACCCAAAAAACCAAAATGTAATATGTATAATATGCTGGGGTGTTAAAGACATTCACTTTTAGCTGTCACAATGAATATTTTTTTTATAATAATGAAATGGTTACTGAACAGGCAGCGGTTCTGATGGTCTGGCTGTGTTTGACTCTGCAAGTTTAGGACCAGGAATTCAGCTCCGTTTCCTTGGTAATGACATGCCTGCCCGCACTGTTCTCTCCTCAGCTTTATTTCAATAAGAAATCATCCATTATTTAGCTCTGAGCCCCTCTGCCCCTTCTACCACCCCCACCTCCCAACACACACACATCAGGGCACCCCGCTGATCCACTCTTCAAGGACGAACGTGGAGAAGAGGAGGAAGAAACCAACCCAGCCACCAGACGAGTTCTCTGAAGCGAAAGCATACAACAGAAAGAAAAGAAGAAAACACTTCTGGAAGAGACGCAGAATAACGTGTGACCCAAATATACATCGCTTTGTACTCCAGTTCAAAGTACCCTGTCCTTTAGTGTGAAAAAAGTCCTGAGAAAAACAACAATGAATAAATCATACTTCAACCAGAGCTTCCTCTTTTTCTTCTCTTTAAACTCCTTTCCTAGGCCTCTTTTCAACTACACTTTGTGTTTCACTTCAGCGTTTGATTGAGTCCATTCTAAGGGATGATCTGATCTGAAATGACAAGTGCACCAGATTTAACTGAAAAAATATCCCAAAAGGATTTGGTATTATACTTTGAGTGCTTCTGATGACATAACATGGAATAAAATCAGCGAAGCGTTTGTACAGAACGGAATCAGACCGAGAGATGAACACATGTTGAGGTCCAGAGATGTTAAGAGTATGCAATATTTCTCTTAATAAAAATACCTTCATATTACAGAGCAGGAAATTATAATAAGAATTAAACAATTTAAAACCCAAAATGTACCTCGATAGTATAATAATGCAATGGAACATAATTTCAAGAAATTGTAAAACACTAGCACAGTGGTCATAAATGTTTGCTTTTCCCAGCATCGTGAATCAAGTAATGGTAACATGTGTCTTTAAAAAGTTAGATAACTTTTAACCTATAGCTACATATGCATTTGAGCTAGTCTAAAGAAACGACTTCTAATTAGGAGAGATAGGGTGTTTTCTAACACATTTTGTTTCAACATTTGTAGCTTGGGTGTTTTTTGTGCCGTGTCAAACTTTGCTTTAATATCCCCATATTTTCGGGTAAACACTAAAGTAGTTTAGAAATCGATACAGCATATCCCTAAATTGTGTAAATAAATGCCAAGCACAAAAATTGCCTGATACAGCCTACAACACTATAGGCTGTAATACTATTTAGGGCTTTTCACACTTTAAATAGTTAACCCTGGGTCATTGTATACCCTAGGTAAATGGAGTCATGGGTTATCTTGCATCACATTTCCCACTGCTCATAATTTACCTGGGGTTAACATCTAATCCTGGGTATTCATAAGATGCCATTTCACACTGTACAAACTAAAATATTTTCTCCTTTCCTTCTATTTGCGCTTGAATGCTTAAATTGGCAAGGCTTTAAACACGTGCAATTGATAAGGTTTCATGATGATTCAGTACGGTCTTTCACACGGTTCATCGGGCAGTCCTTATTGACGAGACCTGACAGGTGAGTTTAAACCAGAATGCATGCGTTGCTGCTGGCAATGCATAGACGGACATTGTGTGAAGATGTGGGGATTGTCAAAGGTGTCTCTTGAAAAATAAATAAAAAATTAACGATTTTTTACACGTTGCATTGATACATCGTATTGTAAGTCATTTGATTGACGTATCGATCCATAGATGTATTGTTACACCCCTACTAATTAGCATGCAACCTGTTTATATAAAAGCTCTAGCATTGCGTGTCCTCATATTATAATTTGCCGAATGCAGTGTTGGGGGGTAACACATTTACATAATCAGATTACTTTTTTCAAGTAACTAGTAAATTAACACATCACTTTTAAATTTACAAGAAAATATCTATTCAAATAAGTAACGCAAGTTACTTTGTTTTACCATTTATTGACTGACACCTCTCCTGTTTCCATGTTGAGAGAAAATGCAGAGGCATTATGTGCGCTGTGTAAACGTGATGGTTATTGTAGTTCTAGACTAAATGAGAGCATGCATTTACTCGTCTCATTTGCACAAAAACAGATTCAGTTTTCCTCAAAATGAATAAAAACAGTGAAATGCAAACTAAGAATATTACACAAACCTGTAATAATTAAATGTTGAATTACACAAATATACTTTATGTATTTAATCTCACTTTAACCAATGTCTTTGCTACTGACCTTCGATGATCCAATTCAACCATTCTAAATGCAAAAATGTCTTCAATGCTGAATATTCTTTTTCTTTGTCCTTATGCAATTCAGAATAGCAGGACAGCTGAAAGGTTTGTCTGAGCTGCGCCCTCTACTGTACAGGGGGGAATTTCCATTTCCTTCAGCCTGAGGCTTATTCATTTCACTTTTGGTGTGAAGGGGCTTTTACATTTGCCAAAAACAGATTTTACTTTTTTTTTTTTACTAAAAAACAAACAAGCAGCCCCAGCCCAGATGAGAAAAAGTAACTAAGCAACACATTTAGTTACTTTTTAGGGAGTAACGCAATATTACGATACATTACTTTTCAAAGCAACTTTCCCCAAAACATTCTGAATATACTATCAAGTTTATCCTGAATGGACTTTTCGGACTATATAGATAAGAATATAACGGTCTCTTCTTCACTCCAGTTGACGCATTTTCAGTTGCCATTTTACATTTTCCCCTTCAAACGCTGAAACAACTGTTTATACAACACACAGCATTTGAGTGTTTGCAAAGCATCTGAATATAAGGGCACACCATTGGCTGTCGGTTGCCAAGCATCTAACCGTAACATTCTAAAACCACATAATTTCACACTGTAGATGTTTGGCACCACAGTGCGGGATGTTCCCTGGGTAACCCTGGGTAAAAAGCCGTGCTAACAAACCATCTGAATTGCAAGTGTGAAGTGTTCCTTCACCCGGGGTTAAAAGCAGGGTTTAGAATGATGATAACCCGGGGTTAAGTGCAGTGTGAAAAGCCCAAGAAAAAGCAGCAGCAGAATCTGAAGAAGAAGAAGAAGAAGAAGAAGAAGAAGAAGAAGAAGAAGAAGAAGAAGAAGAAGAAGAAGACTTATTTTGACATATACAAAAAAGTTTAAAGTTCAAGACAGCAAAAAAAATAAAAAAAATAAATAAATAAATAAACATTCAAACAAATCAAAACACACATTGGAACAAAATGTGTTACAACAGTCCCTGGTCTCCTCTACTCCTAAATCTGAATCAATACATTGATCACTAGTGTATGGAATAAACTAAAGTAGAGTGAAGAGTCATCTGAATGGTGATCAATCAGCTGAAGACTGTAATTATGTTTTCTATTATTTAAAAAAAAAAAAATTATAAATGGTGCAGGTGTTTGCACGTTGCAATTCGATTCACATAATTATTTGTTTACATTGGTATAATGTGTTCTGAGGTTCGAGAGAGATGTGCGAGAGGAAAGTGCGAGAGGAAAGTCAGGGAGACCACTCTGAATATCAGTTTTGGGGGGGAAATGGGTTTTAAACTCCATTATCTTAAGACAATAAATTAGAGAACAATTTCAGACAGAGGTCATCTATCCAAGCATAGTTGTGATCAATGTATTTTCTATCATCTGTAATCAGTATGATGTCCTGACTGTGGATCAATAGTTATATATGATTAAAAACCTAATGATGCGGTTAAAAGGCCACTTATGTAATAAGTCTGAACATGAGTATCCTTGGTATATATAGTCATAATATAACTTTGATTATTAGCACTACTACCACTAAAAACAACAAACAAGAACATTTAAAGGGTTAGTTCACCCAAAAATGAAAATTCTGTCATTAGTTACTCACCCATGTTGTTCCAAACCTGTAAAGCCGTGGTCACACTAGACTTTTGAGCATGATAAATCTATTCGCAAATCCAAAATGTAAAATCATGCCAGCATCTCCACTTTCCTGCAATGCTGCACTTTCAAGTGACGTTGTGACTTATCGATCTTCTATTGATCACATGGCTTCACATGATACAGATTCGTAGGTTAGAGTTCAGACCACCCCTTAAGACTTGTGTTAACCTTCGGAACACAAATGAAGAATCTTTAATGAAATATGAGAGTTTTCTGTCCCTCCATTGACAGCCTAAGCAACTACCACTTTCAAGCCCCAGAAATGTAGTAAAGACATCATAAGTAATCCATGTGACTACAGTGGTTTAACCTGAATTTTATGAAATGATACAAGTGCTTTGTTTGAGCTTAAACAACACATGTGTTGTGGTGCTCTCGTGAGCACACGCGAGTCTGCCTAAAGCCACTTGAACGCAAGCCTGCAAGCCAAGTAAGCAAAAAAAGAGTGCTTGCTAATGCTGTGGTATGCAGGAAAGGAGACCAGAAACCAGATTTTTATTTTTTTTGGATGTCAATTGAGGAGAGGTTTCAGTTTCACTTACAATAACTGCTTTTGTAGGAAAACGGGCTATCATTTAATGAATCGACAGCCCATCAGCTAATCTTCAACATGTTTGCTCTAAAGCATTCGTTTTGGATTGATCTATTTTTACAGTGTACATCGAAAAAAGTTCTGTTTTATAAGAGAAGTCACGGACAATTGAGCGACACGCAGGTATGATTCAGTTTACGGCACTTCTCATTCATTTCTATGGTATCCGCAAAGTGATTGACTGTCGCACAACTACAAAATTCAATGGCGACAAGGCTGTAATGTGATTGGTTATCAAGGCACATGTGATCCAAGTTAGCCATTACACCTTCTGCAATGGTAGAGCCATCGACCCTTGTATCTCCCAATAATAAGAACGTTGTCGTGGTGCTCTCATGAACGTGAATTGGAGATTAATATTTTGTAAATAAAGCGGTAAATTATATGGATTTTTTTTTTTTTTTTTTTAAACACTTGTTTTGCTTCATAAAATTGAGGTTAAACCACCGGAGTCACATGGATTACTTTAATGATGTCTCTACTACCTTTCTGGGGCTTGAAAGTGGTAGTTGCATGGACTGTCAATGGAGGGGCAGAAATCTCTCAGATTTCATTAAAAAAAAAAACTTCATTTGTGTTCTGAAAATAGTTCTGAAAGGTAATTTATGACAGAATTTTCAATTTTGGGTGAACTAACCCTTTAAATAAAATAAAAAGCTGAATCAAAGAAGTAATTTGCAATCTAGCAACATGACCTTTTGAGATATACATTCTAAAATTGTGAACCAAATCTCCCATTATCCAAATCGTTTTTTGTTTTTTTTGCAATGTGGTTAACTTTAAACATCCTTATAAGCCTCTCACAATTGTCCAGTATTGGTGATGTGCTGAGAGGAGTTAAGGTGGTGTGGGTCAATGCAGGTCAGTGCAGGCTGGAGAGATGCAGTGATGAAGAGCTGGAGAGGAGAGATGCTGCATGCTGTGGTTTAGCAAAGCGAATGTGAAAGAGAGGCAGTCGTGAAGGGCCTCTTCATTTGTCAAACACCTCATTTCTCTGTCTCTCTGTGTGTACCTGCATTAGAGTAGTTTTGAGCAGGGCAGTGATCGTCTCCCCTTAACTGCCTTTGAAAGCACTCAGGAACTTGCTCCCATTCAGAGGTCCTTTCCAGCGCTGTTAAGCAGAGATCTGCTCACGCACAGACTCTCTTTAAAGCTGTGACCCAGGCTTTTAACCGCCCGCTCTGGGAGTTATTAGCCCCCCACCCCCTGCCTTAAACGCTCTGTCACCGGTGCATGGATCGTCGGCAGGTGGACCCACAGCTGGAGAAGAGGAGGAGAGATCACGCTGCCATTTGACCTAAGAGCCACACGTGGATTTCCAGTAGACACAAATGCATGTGAATCTCACACAAGAGCCCTGCTTGGATTTACAGAGGTTTAGAATAAAATCAGACAGAAGTTTCAGAAGCTCTGATTTAAAGTGACGTGGCTCTGAGGGTGGAGTGGTTAATGTTTTAAGACGGACTGAATGTTTCATGGCTGCGAGTGATGGCTACAACCTCCTCACTATCACAAAGACCACTAATAAAGATTTTAGAGATTTTTTTTCCCCCTCAAAGTACACTACACAAAGTTTCTATCAGAGGTCTTCAGATGGAGGGAATGGCGCTAAGTTCCTTCATACCCTCGAGCGCTCTTAAGCCCAAAGTAAACTACTTTTTTTAAGCATACGCAAGGGTGCGTACAGTGTGCGTGACGCAAAGAATCACCAGAATAGTATACGTGTATACACAAGTCGCATATTGCACTAATCAGTTCTTCCACAAGGTGTTAACACTGGCCAGGGCCATTGTTTTACAGTAGAAAACAAAACTAAAGAGACAGAACAACAACAACAACAGACACCCACATTGACAAGCAATTGTGTGAGGGCGTTATGAGATAACTGCAACTTAAGTTTAAAATAATACAAAGACATCGGTCATAACTTCTGGAGAAAAATAGCGCAGACACTGGACAAAGATGAAACTTTCTAGAGGGCATGTGTTGACCGCCTGCGTTCACGTCGCACGCCTTAAAATTATTGCATTATTTAGTGTCATGTGTACTTTGAAAGGCTACGCTTTTGACTATGCATACGCTAGCGTACACGTGAAAAAAAGAAATATAATTTGGCTTTAGAAGGCATCTTGTTTTATGTCCTCTGGTTGCAGGGAGTTCACTTAAAAAAATATTGTAATGATCAGTAAAACTGTGAAAATGCTAGGGTAAAAACATTTTAGTTGGTTGACAGGAAGTTCCCTTACTATTAACCGTAAATTTGTATTAACATCACATTTGATGGTTTTTCTTTTTTTTCTTTTTTTTGTCATCAGTTATTACTTTTCATGCTGTTAATTTAATGTTAATTGCATTATTTAGTGTCATGTGTCTTACCAACAATATATCAGTTAATAAAATATATCCTTTAACCCGTAAAACTTAACATTTTGCTACCATATTTTTAAAGGTAAAGTTCAGCTGCCATTTTTATTTGCGTAAAATTTACCAATTATTTTTATTTATTTTTACAGTGTATGTTTACTCATTTGTATGGAGAGTTTGGCAATTAACCCAAGAAATAATGAAAGAAAATGCCGATAAACAACAACAAACAGGGATGAAGGGCCACTGGGACAGTCCGTTCGCGTCCATGTTTGGTGAAGGTGTCTGTCATCTGTTCTCTGTTTGTTAATAAAAACCTAATTAATCACACTTTCAAAGGGGACAGAACTGTCCTCTACCCTCCTTTATTAATTTAGCTAGTCGGTAGAGCTAGCACAGTTCTCTGATTTGAATAACATTGCAATTCAACTTCCGCAGGTTTAGTTTATGTTTTACGCTCTCAGATGTCCACTCAGACAGATAGGTGGCATGTTAAGGGATGTGTGTGTGTGTGTGTGTGTTTGGTTAGCTGTGAGGAGAGATGACAGCCAGTCCATTCTATCTCCTCCTGTATCACTGGGCTCTAATCCACGCCCTGCGCCTCCCCCTAATTAACACCAAATTACATGCAAATTTCACCAAATAAATGAGTTTTAAGTACTTGACAACCTGTCAGCCTTAGAATATTGAGCCATCCTGACGGCTAGATAAACAATCAACAATAATCACTCTATGCAAATTTGATATTTCCTACACAATTATCAAAAGAAAAAACTAAAAATATCCAGACACAAAGGCAGCTGGCATTTGTTCAGGTTCTGTGCAGATACGAATGCAAATGAAAAATTATTTAGGATGTAATTGATTCAAACGACGCTCGCCCCTCTGCCTGTTTTATTGTTCTTTTCTTTTTTTTCTCTCTCTCATGTGTTTTTTTTTTTCTCTTCCTTCGCACACTCCCTCTCTCTCTTTCTCTTTATCTCTGCAGCTTCAATACACTGGGATAATGGCCAGTGTAGATGAGTGAATAAGTGAGAAAAAGAGAAAAAAAAAAAGGGGGGGGGGGGGCAGACAAGAAGGATGAGAGACCCTTTAGTGCTTCTCTCATTTCATCTTTCAGGCAGTGAGTGATTGGAGGGGCAATAATATGTGCTTATTAACTGCTTTTGAAATGAATATGGAGCAACGCAGGCAGAGTGAGTGTGTTTGTAGCCCACACCGCAGCACTGAAGATCACAGCCAAACCCCCTTTCCCTGCGGTTAGGACTGATAACAATAAATCTGGTTGTTTAAGAACAAAAAAAAACAAAAAAACACAGAGCTGCATTTCCCTGAGAGAACTGTGGAATACTTTGTATTCCTCAGTGGAATTGCTGATGGAAAACTGGGGATGGTGTTATCAGGAAGAGAGGGAGATATGCAAGTCAAGGGGGGAGAGGGGAAAAGAGTGACATCTTGACCTCTATGCCCAGATTATAACATCCATTAGTTGGTGTTAAACACTGGCTGTTTCTCTCTTTATTTATCACTGACACCCTTTCCCAAGTGCATCAATGCAGTGTCACATCTCTTTCACTCTCTCAATGTACCCATTACCTGTTTTAACCCTTTTGGCCTCTCAACAGAGGTGTGCAAACAGGAACCTCTGCAGGCCAGGGTCTCTGACAGAATGTCTTGTTCTGTCTCAAAGTGCAAGAACATGAAATGTCTTTGCAACACTTCCGTAATGTGGTGTATTTAATAAAAAAAAATATATTAAAAAATTGTGCGTCAGTCTTAAAGTGTAACTATGCCGATTTTCAACCTGCTTTGTATTGTTCTGTTGGTAGTATTTGTAAATGAAAAATGTTTACTCGTTAAACTGGAATACTATGGCAACAGCTTTCTTACCTGTACGCAACAGTGTTGGGCGGAACTGACAGAACGGCAGATTTTTTCATATTTTCCCCTCCGTTTAAGTTAAAACACTGTGTTCATTGTCATCCAATTTGAAATGTTGACTGCAAACACTGAGGTTTTTTAATATTTTCCGTTGCAGAATTTCTCTCCCTACTTATGATTCTTTGCAGCCTTTAGCCACAAAGCACTGGGCCCTTCACTGGAAACTAAAAGTAACTCACTCCCGCTAAACATTTACTTGCACCCAGGAACAAGACAAGTCAACACCATTATGGCTAAAAGTCTGCTAAGAAATAAGCAAGGCGGTATTTGACTCTGCTAAGTGTATCCATAGTGGACATGTGAGATTGGCCTTGGACGGAAACATGCCTAGTGCTTAATGGGTGTTATCGTTTTCTTACCTATTTGGCAAAAGAGAAGACAACAGCCTTTTTTTCTGTAGTTAGCACTGATTTAAATTATTATTACTATTGTCTCGCTTTTCTACTGTATAGGCAGTCAAGTTTTATTGAAAACCCATTTTACCAGTGGTGAAGTACCCCTTTAACCCTTTAAACCCACCCGAAGTGTACCGCCGTAGTCCATAATCCATAATCAAATTACTATAAGGAACCACCGAATGGAATAACACAAAATAGGTATCATTTTAAAGCTTAGAAACACAGCTTTTTAATGATGTCAATGATCAACTCTTAACAAGTGCTGAGTAATTTGATCCGGATGCAGTTCACATGTAGGGGAACTTCATCAATAAATGCCTAACAAACAAACAAATGAGTGAATAAGTGAGAAATATAAATAGTAAAAGTTTCCGGGGAGTCGCATCATGTAATCTTTACTAGAGATTAAAAAAAGTCAAATGATCTAATATTTTCTAATATTTAAAGAATCTTTTTTCCCCTCATCATAATCTGAAAATTGTAGTTTTTCACCAGAAATATAGCCATTTTTTGTCATATTAGCCTTAAAGTAATTGTGCAAGATATTTTACAGCTGTAAGCTTGTTGACTTGGTGTGTCAGTCTCTCTCACTTTTTGCTCTTATTTACACATCTCATCTCCATCAACACCTCATCCTCACACCTGAAAACTCTTCATCACTGCCTGCACTCCTCCTCCTCCTCACACCTGTCTCATCTTCGCTCACTCTGTTTTCGGATTTTTATTCCTCCCTCACACCTAGCAAAGCTCTCTCCATCACCCAGTGCTCCACACTGTGTTCAAACGACTTTTAAAGGCAGGGGAAGCAGGGACCATCGCTTTGGTGGGGCAGCGTACCTAAAGGCCCATGCATAAACATGCACGAGTAATATTCTTAAACGAGCAAGCATCCAAAACAGGACGCATGCAAGATGAGCAGAGAGAGGGAAAGAGAAGGGTAGGCATGCCAGATGAGGGATATTATCAATCATGGGCTGCTCTATTAATTCCATCAAGGCCTTGGCGCCTGCTGACATTATGACATGCCATGGGCCAGGCAGCGTCCCTGAGGTGGCTACATCATGCACAGCTTTTGAAATGCTAATGGCAGCATAACCTTAAACAGTGTGGCGAATTATCTCCATGCCTTCAAGTCGAGCACCCCTTTACCTTCACTCCTCTCCCCTTCTTCCCCCAACCGTCCTCTCCCCTCTCGCCTGACCCCGCTGGCAGACAGAGACCGCTTGAGGAAGAGTGTGATAAAGGACAGGGAATATAGAGAAAAGACGACAATTGAAAGGGAGAGAGGTCGCCCCTTCCTGCAGAGCTGAAGATACTGACGATGCTGATGGTGAGCAGTGTGTGATTGTGTGTGTTCGTGTGTATTTGCCTATATGTGTGAGTGAGATGACGCCCTTAATGAAGATGTCTCAAGGACATGTCCACACGCTCGAGGTGGGTTGCCGCTCCCTCTGGTCACTTGCCTGTCTGTAATTATTTCTGACTCATGAAGGTGACTGTGAGGGACACACACACACACACACACACACACACACATACTACAGGATGGTGTGACACAGTGACACATTGTCACATGCACATACCAGTGTTATTTTAGTATAATTTTATGCTATTATAGTTTTTAATTATTAATATTTAATTAGCTGAATTTTATATTTAAAATTTTCATTAAAAAATAGTTTTTTCTAATTATGTTTTTGTCATTATTATTAATATTATTATTATTAATACTATTATTATTATTATTATTATTAGTAGTAGTAGTAGTAGTAGTAGTAGTAGTCACAATAGTTGTAATTCAATATAACTATTATTTTATTTCAGTTTAAGTTCTAGTTCATTTTGAATTATTTACAGTTTCCATTTTAAAGCTTCATCTTAAACTTATTTCAGTTAGTTGCCAAGGCAATGTCTCTAATTTAGTACATTTTCCATCTAATATGTATATTTTATTTTATTTCAGCATTACTTCAATGTATAAAAATGTTATTAATAGTTGTAAAGGGGTCCTATTATGCTTTTCCAATTTTTTAACTTTAGTTAGTCTGTAACGTTGCTGTTTGAGCATAAAAAAAGATCTGCAAGGTTACTAAGCTCAAAGTCCACTCCAAAGGGAGATATTTTATTTAAAAGAATACACTTTTCAAGAACTATAACGAACAGCTTGTTTGGACTACAATGCACTTTTTCCGGATCTTATGAAGTCATCCCAACTTATCATCGCATTAGTTATTAGTCATCATCTTATTATTTGTAGTTGTGTTTTCTATTAACAGTTCCAATTATAAGTTTTATGTTGTAGTATGATAGCTATGATGTAACTGAAGGGCAAAGCTTTTCCTCCGCTAGCCTGCTAACTAACATTACAGTATTGAAGACTGTTCACCACCCCTTAGGAAAATGATCTATTACTGTTTGTATTACCATATTTTTCCGACAAATGTGATTAAATGGTGGATAACATCGTATCTATAAGAAAATTATACTATACTAAATTATACTAAATTATAATTAAACAAAAAAAACAAAAAAAACATACCACTCTGAAACGTCCTGTGAAATCCGTGCTTGCAAAGTCTGTGCACGAAATCCGTTCTGAATGATCCTCTTGTTCGTTAACATTGTCAGGGTCTGAATCTGGCTCGAAATGGTTTGAAATTGAAGATTTACATCTGAGTAGAGCTCGCAGGTATGAAGGGGCGTGACATTTTCCAAACACCTGGTAGGCGCTGCCAATCACAACACACTGGGCCAACTAACCAATCACAGCACATTTTGTATTTTGGAAGCAGGGGCTTCATCGAAAATGACATGTTCAACCAGACTGGGTAGAGAGGAGCTGTAATAATGTAAAATATGTGAAAAAATAATGCATTTTTGAACAATCAAGCATGAAAACATATTCTAGTACAACCCCGAAAACAAAATCAATTCTTCGTAAAAGGGCATAATAGGACCAATTTAAGATAACTGGCACATACAGTACATTGTGAAATCACAAGAACAAATTTCAGTTTAAAAATAGTTATATATAATAATTCATCAGCACATTTTGCCTAAAAATAATTTATGTGCTTGAGTAAAGAAAGCACAAAGCACCTCATGCATGAAACACTCACAGAAGGCTTAACAAACCTGATTTGGTGTGAATCTGTTGGTGTTGATTTTAGAAGTGAGTATTAGTAATTAAATAAGACAATCTAAGGAAGAGGTAAAACACACACACACGCACACACATATATGCAACCCAACTATTACAACCTCACAACAGACTTTGTAAGGACTCACAAAACTGTACTGCAGGGTATCTGAGCATTGGCACAACCTTTCTGGGCTCTTAAAGGGGTCCTATTATACTTTTTAACTTTTTTAACTTTAGTTAGAATGCCTTTAAAGAATGTCTTTATCCTGCATTCAAGCTATACATCAGTCCGCACATTTCCTTGGGATTCAAACATATGACTTTGGCATTACTAGTGCCATGTTCAACCAGCTGAGCAACAAAAGAGTAAGAAATCTTAATCACAAAATATCAATACAGTATTTTAAGCCAGTGGTTTCTCTCGGAGTTATAAAAAAGGGGAGACTAATGGCGCTTTTCCACTACACAGTACCAGCTCGCCTCGGCTCGACTCGACTCGCCTTTGTTTGGTTTTCCACTGTGTAAAAGTTGTACTTGTACCCGCTTCCAGGTACTTTTTTTCGTACCACCTCTGGCGAGATTCTAAGCGAGCTGAGGCAATACTAAAATGTGACGTGAAAACACGGCAGACTGCTGATTGGTCAGAGAGAATCGTCACTATTCACTGCGTTATCATTGCACGCGCCAGATGGAGTATCCTGAATAAAAAACAGCAAAAACAAAAACATCTAAAAACAGCATACACTCGATTTCCTCCATTGTCCTGTGTGTGAGGGTAGCGGGTGTGTGTCGCGTAGAAGATTAAGTCACAGCAGTTTCCTGCGGCGTCGCTATGACGACCAGGTACTATTGTGGAGGTACTATCTGCAATGGAAAACGGAGCGAAAAGCGAGACGAGACGAGTCGAGCTGAGCTGGTACTGGTACTGGTAATGGAAAAGTGCCATAAGGCCCCATCCACACTACTGCGTTTTCGTTTAGAAACGGAGACCTTTTGCTACGTTTGCACCTCCCGTCCAGACTAAAACGGCAAAAACGAAGACCTAAAACGGAGAAGTTTAGAAACGCTGCCGACCCCGTTTCGCGTTTTGAATCTCCGGAGGGCATTTTAGTGAAGACGGGTCAAAACGGAGGACTTTAGAAACGATGACGCAGAGGCTCATGCTCTGCTCTATGATTGGGTGTCATCAGTCATGGAGTATACACAGGTAATATTCAGTATCAGTAAACTCCACCCACTGGAACAGTTTCTTACAGTAAGAAACTGCCGCGTCTCAGGCGCGGCTCGCGCAGAAAACGCGTGCATGCTAGAAATAGAACCGACGCCTATTTTTCATGCGACACGCAAGCGTGTTGGAAGCGCTTCCAGGCAAAATAGAATAGGAAAAGATGTTTATATGTCATTTTGACACAAATACATATTAATAAATGACATTTTGATGTTTGAAAGCATTTTTTTTACAGTCTATGTTTGACAAGAGGTAAAAACGATATAAATACTGTTCGTTTTCTCACACAAACCGCTCGTTTCGTGTCTTAGGCCATCAGTGTGTACTTACGATGGGGAATTGTTTAATTTGGACTTCTCTGTGCATGCTCTTTGAGGTGGTGACCATAGACCTGCATCATATGACTGACAGACAAGAACGGTTTGACCTAAAAATATCAAAATTGAAACTACTGCGGAAACAAAGACACCTACATCTTGGATGTCCTTGAGGTAAGCTAAAACATACCAAAATTTAATTTCAAAGTGAACTATCCCTTTAAGGCCCATTCTTACCAAGGACAATAACTTTAACAAAAACTATATATAATTTTCTTTTTTCTAAATTTGAAAGAATAGCATAATCCACACCATAACTATAATGATAACGGAGCTTTAACAGACAACTTTAGGAGGTTAAGCATTAAAGCGGCAGACGACAAAACTGCAGTCCGCACTTATAAAAAACAGAATGTTATCATGCGTTGGTGTGGACGCTAATACAGTTATCATCATAGTTATCTTTCTTGGCGTCAATGGGTCTTAAGAAAACAGTAGTCTTGTCATAAGGGGCTACTGATGTCATCAAAGATAGATGGAACTGACTACAAAATCCAAAATCATCATAGTTATCTTTCTTGGCGTCAATGGGTCTTAAGAAAACAGTAGTCTTGTCATAAGGAGCTACTGATGTCATCAAAGATAGATGGAACTGACTACAAAATCCAAAATCATCATAGTTATCTTTCTTGGCGTCAATGGGTCTTAAGAAAACAGTAGTCTTGACATAAGGAGCTACTGATGTCATCAAAGATAGATGGAACTGACTACAAAATCCAAAAAGCAATACTTTTCCCAATATGTCAACTCAATACTTTTTCCCAATATGACAACTCAGACCCCCTTATTTCTGATTGCAAACCAATCACAAAGGCCTCTAATTTCACCTTGTTGGGAAAAATATTCCATCACGAGGATCCATCTCTCTCAGTGCCCAAAACAACTGTCTGTTGAGAAAACAACCCCAAAACAAGCCACCTCAGAGCTGAAAACCCATACATGGGAACATTCATCTTTAACTCTCTCAAGTCTAAATCTCTGTTTTGATTGCAGAATGTGACAATACATACTCTTCTTGAGAGATTTCCATCTCCCTCTTTTTCTCTTTCTGTCTTACTTTCCGTGTTTATGGCCACTTGGAGGAATCGTTGTGATTATCATCATCAGTGGAGATGCAAAGCCATGTAGTGACAAGCAATCTGTCTCCTGAGCGGGCTCTCATATGAAACAAGCAGCCGTATTGACGGAACGTGCCGTGCCACCAGTGCAAGCGAGCCCACTAGAGGCGTAATAGCATTTCAAGTGTTTCTGCCACTCAAGCCGAATCCGCCCACTGAAGAACATTAACGTCAACAGCAAGCAGCTGCATGCATGCCAGACAAGCATGCAAATGCAGGAGAGAAAGATTGCAACAGACTTAGCACATGATTAACTAATCTTCAAATTAGAGGAGTTCTAGAAGCTACTGGTGTCTTATTGTTAAAGCTTTACTTGGGGTGGTACAGATTTTTGTTGACTCTAATCTGTCTATATGTAAAGTCAAGAGAATTTATGTTAGCAAACCATTTTACATTCATAATCTGATACATTTCTGAATGTAAAAGGATATTCAAAGATGAACAAAATGTAGATTTTATCCATCTGGATCCTGAAATGTAACATTTCATACCAGGATGGATGGTCAGACTGAATGTAAATTTAGTAAAGCAAATAGCTATTTAACTATTTTGCTATCTATTAATATTATGCAATAGCCAATGTTTTGTTTTGTTGGTTTTTTTTTCATTTCAGAGGCACATTTCATTTAATTAAGAACTGCTTTCTTTGCATGCACCTATTAATTGATCACTATTGGACCGGGAATGTGCATTTAGAAAATAATGGTAAATTAAATAGGGTAAATTATGTCACGTCAACTTTAAAATCGATTTGAATTTATCTAATGGACATTAAAAGGGACTAGTAGATTGTAATTTTCACATACTTGCAGGCTTGTATTTCGAAGTCTATTCTATATTTTTACATGGAGGGATACATGAGATTTGTGAAGTGAGCAGCTGCGTGCATTGTTCTGAACTTGGATTGATACTGACTTTTAGAAGGGGGAGATCCCTGGCCAGCGTAATTAGCTGCGAAGACTCTGAATGTCATGGAAACCAGCTGCTTTTGATCCATGTGTCTCCTGCAGTATCTCTGCTCCGTGGCCACGTTCTCAGCAGCCCTTGTTAGGGCTTAGAACCGTTAATCCAGCACTACAATCCTCTGCCATCCTGATCCTGATGCCGGGATGAAAAATTTACACATTCTCACCTTGTTCTCTGAGCCTTTCCCCTCTCTCTCTCTGTATCTTCGCCTCTTCTCTTTGTCTCTCGCCTTCCTTGTGATGATTATTTTAAAAGTGTGCAGAGATGGGTTTTGTGTTTGCTTCGCCTGCTTAACCAGAACAAAGCGCCTGGAGAACTGGGAGAGAAGATCAGAGTTTTCCTTCAAAGTTCCCCTCACCTGGGTGAGAACCTGCAGAGGCACTCTCAGAGCCAACAGTAATGTAGGTACAGCTTTTAATACAGTACATCATGACTCTGATATAGCATACTTACTACATATTGTTGTTGACATTATATTAGGCAGCTACAGTAAATTGACTGTACAAAATACCAAACAATTGGTACAGAAAACAATTGTTAATGTGTACCTGCTTAGAATGACCTCATATTCTAAACCTAGTGTATCCAAATCTACTGGTAACATTGTCCCCCAAAAATGCTACAGTACAAGCATGTTTGGGTGTTTCTTCAACTATGTGGGCACTTTTGGGCCTAAGAACTATTAGGAAAAAACTCACAACCTCACGTAATTTGTCCACTAATAATGTCCAACAGTGCATAAGCATGCATCAACAGAGAATTGATGATTTTTCTGGAGAGACTGAATTTATAAATATGACCAGGAAAATAACCACTCCATTTCACACTGTCCAATGACATTTGAGCTTGTGCCACATCACAATTGGTTGGTGTATTATACATTCCAAATGGGCATTGATGAATTATGTGATATTTTAAATGTAGTTCACAAGTTCACATCAGGGCTTGAAATTAACTTTTTCACTCACTGGCCAATTTGGCTACTACATTAAGTTACCAGCCGTTCAATAAACCAGATTATCAGTCACATCTTAGCTTTTAATGTATTTATTATTAAATCTGATTCTGAAACATTGTATTGCTTTCAGCTTTATGACAGTCAATCACTGTTTGCAGATACCGTTCAAATAAAAATCTCTGTAATTGCCATGAGTTTACCTGCATGCAGCAACAAAGACGCTAGTGCACTTTTTGCCCAAAAGTCTTGGATAAGCGGCATTATGAGAAGTCAGCACATAGACCTAAATATATTTGTTCTAAATCATTGTATTTTAATGAAAAACTATCTGAGTGACGCTGTGGTGCGGGATGATTTTGAAAAGCTGGAGTTATAGTTAGGCGCAGCTGGTGTGCGTTGTCACAAATGGTCACAGGAACCACACGATGAAGATCAGGTTTAAAGTCTTTAACATCCAGCCAGACAGTAATCCAAAACAAGGTAAGCAAACGAACCATACATAAACATGACTGGACAAATGAACACTGAAAAGACTGCAACTTATAGTAAGGCAAACGAGGGCAATTAATGACACACAGCTGAACAGAATGAATAATCAATCAGTAACCATACTGACTAAAGAGTGGCGGGAAACTAGAACAAAGGAGAGATGTGACTGAAGATAAACAAACATAAAGTCCAAACATAACAGAACTGCGATATGCGTGTACAGTCATAGACAACGTAATCAAATTTTTGAGCGTTGTGCTGCGATACACTACATTTCTCTCAGTGTGCAACCCTCTTTACATGTTGTTTAGCTAATGTTTGAAGCTCATTTTACAGGAAGGGCTCTGATAGCGATGCGATGCAAAGTGATAGAACATAATTTACGAATCATAACCCAACAAATTGGCTAACATGCTGATATGCATTTCCTGCCACTGGATTTTCACCAGCTTTTGACGAGTTTGCTGTTGTTAATTTCAAAATCTACACACTAGCAATCACTGAGAGAGCCGTATATGGTTCTTGATCACTTTTGTAAACAAACTGTGTGGTTACAGTTATGAACATGCAACTACTGACATAAACTTTTTGTATTTTAGCAAGCAGTGTCAGAATGCCAGTCTGTCAGTCAAGTCCGAAGCAAGACGCCAACTCGCAGCAATGCGTTAGGCTACGTAAAAATAAAAAATAAAAAACGTGAATTTTCGGACTTTTGAGCTATTTATGACTGAAACATGATTCATGTTTTCTACATGTTGCCAAATTAATTATAATTTAAATGCACTTTGTGATACTGACCACAACACTTTGGGATTTTTTCATCTGAATAATTGAATAAAAAAAAACAATCAAATATCAAAATAATTGTTAGTTTCAGCCCTACACAAAATTACAGTTTGACTGTAGATGACACATTAAAATATTCTGTTCACAAGGAATATTTACCTTGATTTTTCTTTATTCTCATATTATTACACTCATTGGAAGGGAAGTTAGACTTTTGATCATTTTCTTAGATGGGACAGTCATAATTTGAGTAAGAATGTATATAATATTGAATGTATATAATATAATATTGAGTAAGAAGGGAAATATTGAAATGGTTTGATTATTATTTCTTTTCTTTTTCTTTTAAATGCAATTTTTTATAATTTTTTCCAACAATTTTCAGGACAGAAAATTGTTTTGGGCATGAAATGCCAGAACAAGATGCAGGCCAGAATTGAACTTGTGTCTCCCGCATAAGCACCACAGATGTATGCACCTGGAGTACACTGTTTATTGCTAGGCCACAGGTCCAATTTCAGGAATGTACAGTATATTAATAACTTCATAGGAAAGTACCGCAGCTACATAATTGCTAACATCAATCCACTTTTTTCACAACAAAGCTTTCAGTCTGCTTTAAATTATCTCTAATGGAGGTCTACATTCCATTAGCCCATCATACAAGTATATTTCTTTCCATTTTAAGTCTCTCTAGTCTACGATAAATACTCATCTTATTGTACCTGATGAGCCAATGGTCACAACATCAGTGCAATTTGCTGCTGTGCAGAATCTTAGCTTGACTGCATTGTGGCATACTGCTAATATCTCATTCACAAGCTCATGTTCTCACCTTGAGCGCTTTTTTGACGTGTGCAGCTAACTAGGCTGGCTCTGCAAGCTGTGTGTGTGTGTGTGTTAAAAGAAGAATCTGAGCTATATTAAATGATTGCCATCCCCCATATCATATAGTAAGAATCTCTCACTCTACACTGACAATGATTTGTACTAACAAGGAAAAAGAATCAATCTTAATAGGCTTCCAATGCATTATTACTCTGCATGTCTGAATAATTCTGCCTTCGAAAAAGAGAATGTTCTTTTAGCAGAAGTTTTAGGCAAGACAAAATGCCTTTGCTATCACCTGCAAATCACAGCTAATCTGTAAAATTAACACACAGATGACCACTTCAGATGACTTAAACAGTAATGCAAACAATCATTATGCTTTGTTCAATCCTACATAATGGTGATCGTAAAAGCTATAAAACAACAACACGAAAGTGGGATGCACTTGGAAAGTGCAGCGCTATATTTCAACCCTGCTTCCCTCTGTACTCAAACAAGGAGTCTGCATCAAATTAAAATCACACAGGCATCTGATGAGAGGAACTGTGTGTGCGTGTGTTCGCACAGACGCGTCTCATGTGGCTACTGACGTTGTCGTTTTCTTGAAGAAACCATTTCAACTCGTCACATCAATAGGAAACTCTACAGAGCGGAGCGGAACGGCGATGCCTGATAAATCATTTCTGTGCAGAAGCAATCGCCTGCACTCAAACGCACATCTGACCCCCGTTCCTCTCTGCCTATATCACGAGGAGAGGAAATCTAAGAGTGTATTAGCTTTAGAACATTGTTGATACATTTGTGCGAGGGCAATGCACTAATGAGCCATGCAGAAAGACAGCGGCCACCCTTCAGAGAATTCTCTCTGTTTCTAGGGGTTTGATAGTCAGTTAATGATATATGAATGTAAATATATCAGCATGGTATGGTGCATTTTTCCATATCAGAGAGAAGAGGCTTGTGGGGGCATGTGCATAGCTAGACTGATTCTGGGATCTGAACGAAGGGCAGTTTTTTGCACCGCCCACATCCATCTTCATGACTGCGCTGTTTTGAATCGAAGCATCTTATTTTGCTTAAGCCCTGAGTTGTGAAAAGCATCAATTCGATTGAGACATCTGAGGTATTTTAAGGCGACTAGGCATCTAGTGACTGCTGTAAAAACTGGTGTGAAATTCCTGACACACGGAAGGAAGAGTGTCTATTTCAACCTCAGAGCCCATGACATGTCTCATATTAAAGAAATAGCAGATAATAAAAACCAGTACCATTCCAATTAGAGCTCATTGTGTGTAAACAGAGGTTGTCTCAGCTAACCGAGGGGAAGCCCATACCGGGTCATTACCCGCTGCCCTTCAACTCCATGGGAAGTTGGATTTCCTCGTCTCCAGTTTCCACTAATCATTGTCCTCCAGGGCCGAGGAACCTCCCACCGTCATCAGCTGCCCTGTCCAAATGCAATCAGCAGTGAACACAGCAATCTTTTTCCCATTAAACAATCGTCCTCCCAGACAGGAGATAGGGCCGATTCCACGTCTTACTCCATCATAGGCCTCTGAGGACCGCCGCCCTATCGGCCCGCAGTAACGTTAGGAGGCTCCTGCTCACTGAGAGCCTCAAAGGGAAAAACAATGTCTACTTTGTTCTGACAGCGAGCTCTCAGCAGGGAAAATGTTTAAAGGCTACTTAATTAGGGAGAAAGTGAGAGGTAAGGCTATCCTCAGATGTGAATACAGCACAAACAAAGGGAATAAAAGGAGCTCGACTGATCGTTACCTGTTTAAATGCACTCTTAAGCACCTCTTTTTTTTTTCTCAGGGGTTATTTATACAGAATAAATGCACTTCCAATATATATATATATATATATATATATATATATATATATATATATACATATATACACACACACACACATACATATATATATATATATATATATATACAGCACTGTAAAAAAAAAATACATCACCAAGTCAAAAATTTCAAGTGACCGATCTACATTTTTCAATTAGTCTGATGTATTATTTCTCATTGAGCCAATGTTAACAGACTATTGCAACAAGAATTTCACTTGGGCCAATTGTAAAATTTAGATGTTATCGGTCACTTGAAATTTTTGATTTGGGAGGGTTAGAAATTTTTTACAGTGAGTGAGGAAAATAAGTATTTGAACACCCTGCTATTTTGCAAGTTCTCCCACTTGGAAATCATGGAGGGGTCTGAAATTGTCATCGTAGGTGCATGTCCACTGTGAGAGACATAATCTAAAAAAAAAAAATCCATAAATCACAATGTATGATTTTTTAACTATTTATTTGTATGATATAGCTGCAAATAAGTATTTGAACACCTGTCTATCAGCTAGAGTTCTGACCCTCAAAGACCTGTTAGTCTGCCTTTAAAATGTCCACCTCCACTCCATTTATTATCGTAAATTAGATGCACCTGTTTGAGGTCGTTAGCTGCATAAAGACACCTGTCCACTCCATACAATCAGTAAGAATCCAACTACATGGCCAAGACCAAAGAGCTGTCCAAAGACACTAGAGACAAAATTGTACACCTCCACAAGGCTGGAAAGGGCTACGGGGAAATTGCCAAGCAGCTTGGTGAAAAAAGGTCCACTGTTGGAGCAATCATTAGAAAATGGAAGAAGCTAAACATGACTGTCAATCTCCCTCGGACTGGGGCTCCATGCAAGATCTCACCTCGTGGGGTCTCAATGATCCTAAGAAAGGTGAGAAATCAGCCCAGAACTACACGGGAGGAGCTGGTCAATGACCTGAAAAGAGCTGGGACCACCGTTTCCAAGGTTACTGTTGGTAATACACTAAGACGTCATGGTTTGAAATCATGCATGGCACGGAAGGTTCCCCTGCTTAAACCAGCACATGCCAAGGCCCGTCTTAAGTTTGCCAATGACCATTTGGATGATCCAGAGGAGTCATGGGAGAAAGTCATGTGGTCAGATGAGACCAAAATAGAACTTTTTGGTCATAATTCCACTAAATGTGTTTGGAGGAAGAAGAATGATGAGTACCATCCCAAGAACACCATCCCTACTGTGAAGCATGGGGGTGGTAGCATTATGCTTTGGGGGTGTTTTTCTGCACATGGGACAGGGCAACTGCACTGTATTAAGGAGAGGATGACCGGGGCCATGTATTGCGAGATTTTGGGGAACAACCTCCTTCCCTCAGTTAGAGCATTGAAGATGGGTCGAGGCTGGGTCTTCCAACATGACAATGACCCAAAGCACACAGCCAGGATAACCAAGGAGTGGCTCTGTAAGAAGCATATCAAGGTTCTGGCGTGGCCTAGCCAGTCTCCAGACCTAAACCCAATAGAGAATCTTTGGAGGGAGCTCAAACTACGTGTTTCTCAGCGACAGCCCAGAAACCTGACTGATCTAGAGAAGATCTGTGTGGAGGAGTGGGCCAAAATCCCTCTTGCAGTGTGTGCAAACCTGGTGAAAAACTACAGGAAACGTTTGACCTCTGTAATTGCAAACAAAGGCTACTGTACCAAATATTAACATTGATTTTCTCAGGTGTTCAAATACTTATTTGCAGCTGTATCATACAAATAAATAGTTAAAAAAATCATACATTGTGATTTCTGGATTATTTTTTTTTCGATTATGTCTCTCACAGTGGACATGCACCTACGATGACAATTTCAGACCCCTCCATGATTTCTAAGTGGGAGAACTTGCAAAATAGCAGGGTGTTCAAATACTTATTTTCCTCACTGTATATGTATACACATAGCGCATGTATACACATAGTATATACATGCAATACTATGAGTAATTTGCACAGTGATTACATTGGTTCATGTATGCTTTTTCTGCATTCTGCAGGCACAAAGCATATTTCCTTATTGACATTATTGACATGTATTTTTATGCCTTTCAATCTTGAACATATGATTTTCTGTAACATTTGGTTTTAAATTCTGTTGAAAAATGAATTGCACATTTTTAAATATAAAAACATATTTTAAAAATGTGAAAAAAAATGAATTATTCAATTATTCAACTTCAAATTAATTATTCAATTTAAATATAAAATTATACATTTAAATTCATTGCTGGGATAGGTTTCAGCATCTGTGCAACCCTACATAGGACAAGATTGGATTATTAAAATATATAATGTAACAAACAAACAAACAAGTGAGTGAGAGACTGAGTGAGTGAGCGCCTGCCCTGTTGAATAAGCAGAATAAAATCCTTAGTGTTGAACCCTTTGATGGTTCATGTGGTGCCATCAGATTATAAGTATTGTCATCATGCTATTTTCCTGTGGGACCAGAGTATTTATTCACATGGCATTTATGGCATTATGATGTCCAACTATGTGCATTGGCATTAAAATGAATGGGATAGCTAATATCTTTCTCTAGGTAACCTCTTTGACAATATAGGGCCTATTTACACCCAGTCACTTCATGCGTTTTCTCTGATCTGATTGCTATCCAATCGTGAAAATATCAGGTGTAAATGCCCTCCGAAATGCTTTCAAGATGGATTTAAATCCGATAACTCAAACCACTTCAGGAGGTGGTCTGAGAGGCATTCCAGACGAAACTGGACAAGTGTAAATGCATCTGGTTTTTGAAATCACTTTTTTACATTTTACTCCTCCCAAAATTGTAAAAAAAAAATTGAAGTGTGAGAGCGCATTATAGGCTATATGACATGCTATAGCCTGATATGGAGCACTACTGCAACACTCATCGCCGCAGATGAGTAGCTGAGTATCTCTTTAGCAAGCCGTGCAAACTGCTGGAAATGAAATTGAAAGTTCGGCGTCACATCCTGAAGCTCAACACACAATCATCTTCATTAAAAGTAGTGAGACTAAATTATCTTACCAGTGCTGATGCCACTCTCTCTCCTATTGTGGTCTTTGACCTTGAAATTAGCTCATAATCAATAAAATGCAGCTCATATGTTGCTTTCGATGACATGAACTCCGTTAAATTTGCATATAGCAAGGGAATTGAAGATCAGATTTACAGTATATTCATTTTACGGAGACACATTTAAGTGGCCAAGTGTAAATGGAACTGTTTTAACAAATCTGATAGCTCTCCAATCAGTAGAAACGCATGAAGTGACCAGGTGTAAACAGGCCCATATAAATGAACACAATCAGTGGATTGCATTTTTAACATTTATCTAAACTTGGAGATGCATTTTTTTTCACCCTGATGTACTCACATATAAATAAACATACACAGTCTGTCTAGGACTACGAAGAGGAGACACAAGGTTATGGCATTTCATTCTCTGAAGACTCATACATAAACACACCCTTAAGCTATGGATAACAACAATACACTAAGCTCTCCTTTCTCTCCCTCTCTCTGTCTCTCAGCTTGGAAGAAAGTGCCGTTTAGCCCAAACCTTAGTGAAAGGTATAAATTCCCCTTGTGACAAACTGCCCCCCTCCCATCTTCAAAACTGCTCAATTATTAATAGATAAACACAGAGCAAGTCGTTTCTTATGGGTTGTCGGCAGACATATTGCAGGCGGGGATCTCTCAGGCCCTGAAAACACAGACTGGAGCTGACAGTGTAAAGGCAGAGGAACGGTTTAAGGTCAAACACACTCACAGCTCCTGAGAGAGGGGGAGACGGGGGGAGAGCGGAGAAATGTCAGGAGGGGATGAGCGGGGAAAGGGAGACAGCAAGATGCCGTGTATTCATCATTCGCCTGAGTTGAAGGTGGATGTTTGTGTGTGCGTGTTTGTTTAAATTTGGGGATGACTACTATACTGCTGGAATTTTGTAAAGTGAAGTTTGTTATGAATCCTGATGTAAAGTACTGTATGCATGCAATGTGCTCTAGTGAGTCGAAATGAATAATATTTACTGTACAGTGTAGACTATATACAGTAGAGTGGAAGCTAGAGAGGCGAAAGAAAACATGAAAGAACATGTTGTTATTTGTCATTTCTTGTCTCTGAAGATAATTTATAATATTAGTCAACGTTTTTTGAAACAAAAGCCGTTTTAGTTGCCGCTACCCCATTCTTCAATAACAGCCTCTTTGCAATGTCAGGCTTACATTGTGACAAGTTCACAAAACAATTCACCTGGATTGTGCCACACACAAAGTTAAAGGATTATTTCACCCAAAAATGAAAATGCTGTCGTTAATTACTCACCCTCATGTTGTTCCAAACTCGAAAGACATTTGTTCATCTTCGAAACACAAATTAAGTTCTTTTTAATGAAATCTGAGAGCTTTCTTTCAACTACCACTTTCAAACCCCAGAAAGGTTGTAAAGACATATGTGACTCCAGTGGTTTAACTTCAATTTTATGAAGCATGTGTCGAAGTGTGACACGTGCGACAATCACATGGAACACGGAGAGCATAAGTTTGATTCATTTTTCGCGAGAGAGACGGCACAATTCAATTCTCTTCTGAAGATTTAGAGATCATTTTGAAAATTATCATGAAATTAAAAGCTTTTACAAGGCAGAAATAAACTGCTGCTGCAGCGAAAGTTTAGGCAGCTGAAAGAAAATATCTGACTATATCAATGCATGATGCTGTGAATCAAAGAAATTTGCCAACATTTACAAAGAGCTCAAATGAATACACATTGTTTAAAAGCATTAGGCCTATATGAAGGCATATATTATATTTATAAGTTTAATAGTACCTGTCAATTAATATAATAAGACTATTATATGAATTAAAAGTAATTATAATTACTTGCTAAAAAACAATCCACCTTATTGAGCCCAGGGCTGGACTGGGACAAAAAATCGGACCTAGCATTTTGGCCCATACTGGCCCACTACATATGATCATAAACACCACCCATCTTTGCACGCCACTGAATATGTATACAACTCCTTTTCCTTAAAACCACTAATGCCATGTAATGAGTGAGTAGGAACGAGCGAGAGTTAACAGATGAAATAACAAAAAAAATTGTCATTTATTAAAACAATTGAACTATACTCCAGAGTGATGAATCCTAAAACAAGCTATAAGCTGCACTGGCATTAACCTGGAAATCCAGACCTAAATCTAAAAGATTAATGGTCTGGCGTTGACTAATAAAAATCGCCCAGCTCGAGGGGCGGCACCAAGCATGCATTTGAAAATCTCACTGCACGCAATAGGATAACACTACGACCAATCACAACAATAAACCCCATACGCTTAGCTACCAGCGGAGCTAACTGGTAGATTATACTCTTACCATATCCGGTTGGCAAAACAGCAAAAACGTCCATCTTGCAAAGGAACGATTCAAGCGGCGTCTTCTGTTCCTGTTTTAGATAAAAAGCCAAGTCTAACTCGTTCATTGTAGTGGCCAAAGCCGTTTCAAACAACTGGTGTTCATCCATAGCCATCTTGCAATGTTTACTAATGACTTCGACGTCACAGCGCTGTCGTCATCTGTTTAGCTCGCCTCTGGCCTGCCTATATCAGGTAACCCGATGTGATTGGTGCAGCTCAGATCGAGGGGCATATTTAATGAGCATCATTACTCAACACCAGAGTAACCAGGGTACACTGGCATAGCAATACCAGTGTTTCTCACAGGATTTTTAGTAAAACTGTGGTGGGTGGACCTCGGGTCCTCTAGGGGGGTTGGGGGGCATGCCCGCCCGGAAGAAAATTTTAATGTTAAATTCATCAATCTGGTGCACTTTGAGAGTTCAAAATTAAAAGCTCCAACCCATATTCAGTGTGCAGATTGAACAAAGAAAAACTCAATCCTCTTTTAGTTAGTAAAAGACTAACATTCTATCTACATTACACTAATAATTGCCTAATGTTGCCTTTGGCTTGCTCAGTTGGGGATATTTGGGGATATTTAATTTAATTAATCAATCAACAATACTATTGATCAGCATTACCAAACGTGGACGTTTTCCACTAGAAACAAGCATTGATGTATTATTTTAATTTAATACTGTGAAGCTGCTTTGATACAATCTGTATTGTGAAAAGCGCTATATAAATAAACTTGACTTGACTTGACTTAATAATAGTTATAATATTAATCCCATGGCAGTAATAGCCACATATTGTAAAACGTACTCGGTTACTAACGTAACCTCGGTTCTCTCTAGAAGAGGGAACGAGTACTGCGTTTTTGTAAAAACGCTATGGGAAAAACTCTTTTTCACGAAATACTGAAGCAAAAAATTATCCTTAATTTTGAAGTAATGTAAAGCGCATTGCAGCAGCACACAGCTATGGGCGAGACGGCTCGCTCGCTCATTGGCTGCTCTGCGGCAACTGCATAAGCCTATCGAGCGAGGCCTGAAGTGACGTCAGGCCAATGAGGGCGCTTCGCGCCCTCCTTGCCACTTCCCGCCGAAACGGGCGTGGCTTAGCCCTATAAAGGTAGCTCGAAAAGGCTGATTCACTTGATTTTCTTTTCATCGCCGAAGCGAACCAGAGTGAACCGCACGCACGGCGGGGAACGCAGTACTCGTTCCCTCTTCTAGAGAGAACCGAGGTTACGTTAGTAACCGAGTACGTTCTCTTACGAGAGTTCTCTCGTACTGCGTTTTTGTAAAAACGCTATGGGAACACAATGTAAAACGCTGTGCGTGCTGGGATAAAGCACCAATAAGCCTGGAAGCGAAGCCCAGAGCTTACAGTGCACAATCACCAGATGGACTCACAGAGAGTCTGGAAACAGGAGGGGAATCCCTCCGTCCCTTATATGGTGGCGTCCGTAGACGCAAAACATGACGTCACATAGACAAGGCAGGAGCCTGAGCTAATGTGGGAAAATGCGGGTCTTACGCAATACTGCCCATATGACAGTCGGCAGCGCACTGCGCTCGCGATCTCAGTGTTCTAATCAGACAACTGATTCGGTTACACCGACAGTAGCTTAGCCTGCAAAGCGGGAACCTCTAGGTTATAAAACCTAATAAATGTAGACGGTGAGGCCCAGCCTGCCGCCATACATATGTCCTGTAAGGAGATCCCACTAGACCAAGCCCACGATGAGGCGACGCCTCTCGTGGAATGCGCTCTGACACCCAACGGGCATAGAAGGCCCTTGGTAATGTATGCTAGCGCTATAGCGTCGACTATCCATCTGGATAGGCTTTGTTTCGAAACAGCCATTCCCTTGGAACGTCCACTGAACGAGACAATAGCTGCTCAGTCTGTCTGAAGACAGCAGAGCGAGACACATAAGCTCTTAGGGCCCTGACAGGGCAAAGCGAGCTTGAGTCCCCTTCCTCTCCTGACACCGGCAGGGCAGACAGGGAGATAACCTGAGCCCTAAACGGTGCGTTGAGGGATTTTGGCACATAACCATGCCTAGGTTTGAGTATGACTTTTGAGTCTTTAGGCCCAAACTCTAAGCACGCCGCGCTCACTGAGAGCGCGTGCAGGTCACCTATGCGCTTCACTGAAGCGAGAGCCAACAAAAACACTGTTTTGAAAGACAGATGATTGAGGCTAATTGTTTGGGTGGGCTCGAAAGGGGGACCTTTCATGGCCTCCAAAACCGTAAAGAGGTCCCACATAGGGACTGAAGAAGGTCTGGGAGGATTCAGCCTCCTAGCTCCCCTGAGGAAGCGGATGACTAGATCGTTCCTTCCTAATGACTGACCGAGCGTTGTTTCAGAGAACGCTGCGATAGCCGCCACACAGACTTTGAGCGTGGAAGGGGCTCTGCCCTTATCCAACAGCTTCTGTAGGAAGGAGAGAACCTCCGTCACCTCTCAATCGAGGGGTGATTGACCCCGAGCTGTGCACCAGCCGGAGAAAACCGACCACTTTGAGGCGTAAAGCCGTCTAGTCGACGGCGCTCTAGCCTGAGTGATAGCATTCAGCACTCCCACTGAGAGGTCAGCGGGTACCCGTTGAGCGCCCACACGTGGAGGGACCACAATTCCGGGTGAGGATGCCAAAACGAACCCCTGGCCTGCGAGAGGAGGTCCCTCCTCAATGGCACTGGCCACGGGGCAGTGTCTGCTAACTGCATCAGACCTGGGAACCATGGTTGGTTCTTCCAGAGCGGCGCTACAAGCAGCACTGAGCATTTCGTTACCCTGCCCCGTTCTATCACCTGAGGGACGGGGGGAAAAGCGTAGAGCGGACAGCGCGGCCACGTTCGGGACAGCGCGCTCTTGTTCTTGGAAAAGAACGCGGGGCAGTGAACGTTTTCGTGGGACGCGAATAGGTCCACCTCCGCTCTGCCGAATCTCTCCCACAACAGCTGGACTGTTTGCGGGTGTAGAGACCATTCGCCCGTGGGAATGTTGTTCCTGGACAGTCTGTCTGGACCCAAATTCTGGAGCCCAGGCACATGCACTGCTCTCAGCGAGCGCAAGTTGTGCTGAGCCCATATCAGGAGGCGCTCTGCCAACCTGTACAAGAAAAACTAACCCCGACCGTCCGCTTCCAGGAGGAGCAGCCTCGGAGAAGGATGCCAGGTGAGTCTCAGAGTCACCATAGGCAATCGGCTCGGAGTGAGGGCGGTCGCCGTCAGCGAGCGCGAGAGCTGCGAGATCCTCTAGGAAAGGGGGGCGTCTTGAAAAAGACGCCCGGCTCTTTTAGTGTAAAAGGTACATACATAATACACAGAATATATAGAAAGGATATAGGCGCCGGATAGCACAGCAGGTACGGCAGTCGAAGGCGGCGTTGGCCAGCGGCTTCAAGTGGCTCGTCCCGCTGAAGTGCTTTCTCAGACGACGCATTGCTTCTCTCGTGATCCAGCGATGCGTGAGCTTCACTGAAGAGATGAAAAATCAAGTGAATCAGCCTTTTTTTATTATAGATACGATGTTATCCACCATTTAATCATATTTGTCGGAAAACTATGGTAATACATATGGATAATTTTCCTAAGGGGCGGTGAACAGTCTTACAAAAGCAAGAGCTCACAAAAGCTAAAGTAAACACTACATCAATACTGTAATGTTAGCAGGCTATAGCTGAGGCAAAGTACCCTTCAATTACAGCATAGCTATCATAGCTTGAGGTCGACCGATTCATCGGTTTTGCTGATATCCATACCGATAGTTTTTCCAGGTTGCGTCTGTTGCTGGAGCGGCTAAGAAGAGTGTGCTGTCATTACACAGTATGACCCTGGATTTCCACCAACTGTGGAACGGCTGCGGATCGGCTCCACTGCGTGTCGGCTCCGTGCTCCGTCGTCCTTCAATACCCACCAGGTCCGGATTTGTTGCGGAATGGCTGCGGCCATGACTGACAGCTGAAGTCACAAGGACCCACGAGATCTCGCTAATTCATGTATGGTCGCGCGATATGAGTGCTGAATTGCTGTGGAGCTCTCCGGCAACCGGCAAAAATAGAAGCTCTGCGAATCTGCTCTGGAGGGCTGCGGATCGCCGGAGTCGGAATGCAGCCGTTCCGCAGTCAGTGAAAATACACACATTGACTTTAATGGAAACCTATTGACTCCGCCGCTGTTCCGCAGTTGGTGGAAATTAGGGGTGAGAGCACTGAGAAGAGACTGCTGGCATTATACAGAGAGAGAGCGGCCTCTAGAGGACAAATAAACTATCACTGGCACTGCGTGTTGTTTATTGTAACAATAGACAGTAAAAGGATTGTAACACGTGAGGCTGCAGGAGAGAACATGCTGCACGGAGAGCGCTGACACTTCAGCTGCACATTTAAAACACTGACAGCGAAACGGTATGAATACTGAACAGTACAGTCCATGTTGCCATTTCATTATAAAGTAATTAATTTGTTGACTAGATGCTGCATTAGCAGAGAAAGAACAGAAGTATGTTTGCCGTCGAGGCTGTGAGGACTCTTAACATTAGTAGCCTACCTCGAGCAGTTACAACGTGTGACAAAAACACACGCAAACCTGACCCAAATGTTTAATGTCGCAATGGTTACGATCTTTTTGCATTAGTTTATATCCAGCTGGTCACTTGTCTCACTTAAAAATGTTGGGTTAAAAATAACCCAACGAATAACCCAACTGTGGATTGGTATAGCACCTTCCCAACTGTGGGTTATTTTAACCCAATGCATTGTTAAAATAACCCAACAGTTGAGTTAAATATTTATTTTTATTTATGACCTTATTTTATTAAATAAAATACACATTGTTTTCAAATACAGATTGTTTATTTGTATAAACAATACATATGTTTCAACAAATATATTTTTCAATTACAAACTATATATTGGGGAGTCTAGCATTTAATGTAAATATACATAATTGTGTACATAAATTCAAAATGCACAAGTGTACATACAACACACATAATAAATTCAAAACCTATGCAAATATGTACAAACAGTACACATTCAAAACCTACACAAAAATGCACATAGCATACATACAATTGTACAGCATACAGCACACAAAAATTCAAAATGAACACTAAATTTAGAACTACACATTAATAACCTACATTTAATTCAATAACCTATACAAATATGGACAGAATACACAAATTAATAACAATAAATCCTAATCACAACTTTATTAAAAGGTCTTCACTGTACACTGAATGCATTGATGTGTTAGTGTAAACATACCTTGAGTAATAAAACTACAAATACATATGTTGACTACTGGACCTAATGATGATGATGATCAAAGTTCTTAATGAGGCAGGAACTCCTCCAGATATATTAAAGCTTGCATGCTACAAAAACTCCCAAAATGGGTGCAGAGGTCTTGAAATAGTTTGTCATAGATGTAAAACATTTTTGAAACACATCAAGTCATGTGGATCCGGGCTTGTCTCACTGTTTCTCACTTGTCTCCAACCTTAAAAGAATAAATAATGTTCAGTTGGGCATGCACTGTGACAACATCAACAGTGTTAAATTATGAAAAAGTTACATCAAAGCAGTGCTGTATTTAATTAAATTATGGTCACTCTAATTAATCATTACACCTGCTGTTAAATGGTTAGTTCAATAATTAAAATCGGTCAATAATTACTCGCCCTCATGTCTTTCCAAACCTGTAAGACTTTCGTTCATCTTCGGAACACAAATAAAGATCTTTTTGATGAGTCTTACAGATTTCTGTCCCTCCATTGACAGCTACACAACTATCACTTTTAATCCCCAGAAAGGTAGCAAACACATCATAAAGGTAATACATGTTACTCCAGTGGTTCAACCTCAATTTTATGAAGTGACATGAGTATATTCTATCCCTTAACCATAATTTATCACTTTATTTACAACATATTAAACTCAAATGCATGTTCACGAGAGCACCTCGACATTAACATGTTGTGTTAATGCAAGAGCAGACGACAAGAGCGTGAATGCAGCAATTATGTATTTTTGCACAAAGCACTCGCGTCGGTTCATAAAATTGAGGTTAAACCACTGGAGTCACATGGATTACTTTAATGAAGTCTTTACTACCTTTCTGGGGCTTGAAAGTGGTAGTTGTGTAGACTGTCAATGGAGGTACAGAAATCTCTCAGATTTCATCTAAAAGATCTTCTTTTGTGTTCTGAAGATGAGCGAAAGTCTTACAGGTTTGGAACGACATGAGGGTGAGTAATCATGACAGAATTTTCTTTTTTTTGGATGAACTATCCCATTAACAAGCGGAATCATTGAAGAAAAGAAGAAGTGGATGAACATGAGTTGAAGAGCAGTGTAATTTATCAAAATTGATTTGATAGTGTTGCTTTTACTTACAGGCCAAATGTCATTTAAGCTGGATGTTTTTATGTTGGACACACCATTTTTCCATTTGTGAGGTATGGCGATGATGGAAGGATGTCAGGCCATTTCTCCGGGATCATCTTTGAAAGACAAGAAAAAAAAATAACGAAAAAAACACAGTTTTCAACTATACCACACGTGTGTGAATTTCATATGCACTTAAGACACAGCCAAAACAATTTTCCAAAATAAGACACCCCTTCCCTATAGAGGGTATGCACTGACGTCACCGAAGAGCTGCTGATCAGTTTCAACTGCTTTAGTGTTAATGAAATTAACAGCAGGTGCACTAGATGGGCAACAGTGAGACAACCCCCAAAACAGGAATGGTTTTACAGGTGGAGGCCACTGACATTTTTTCCCTACTCATCTTTTCAGACTGTTTTTCACCAGTTTTGCATTTGGCTAGGGTCAGTGTCACTACTGGTAGCATGAGGCGATACCTGGACCCTACAGAGGTTGCGCAGGCAGTCCAGCTCCTTCAGGATGGCTCATCAATACGTGCCATTGCCAGAAGGTTTGCTGTGTCTCCCAGCACAGTCTCAAGAGCATGGAGGAGATTCCAGGAAGACAGACAGCTACTCTAGGAGAGCTGGACAGGGCCGTAGAAGGTCCTTAACCCATCAGCAGGACCGGTATCTGCTCCTTTGTGCGAGGAGGAACATGATGAGCACTGCCAGAACCCTACAAAATTACCTCCAGCAGGCCACTGGTGTGAATGTCTCTGACCAAACAATCAGAAACAGACTTCATGAGGGTGGCCTGAGGGCCCGACGTCTTCTAGTGGGCCCTGTGCTCACTGCCCAGCACCAGGGAGCTCGATTGGCATTTCCCATTGAACACCAGAATTGGCAGGTCCGCCACTGGTGCCCTGTGGTTTTCACAAATGAGAGCAGGTTCACCCTGAGCACGTAACAGACAGGAAAGGGTCTGGAGAAGCCGTGGAGAATGTTATGCTGCCTGTAACATCGTTCAGCATGACCGGTTTGGTGGTGGGTCAGTGAGGGTCTGGGGAGGCATATCCATGGAGGGACGCACAGACCTCTGCAGGCTAGACAATGGCACCCTGACTGCCATTAGGTATCGGGATGAAATCCTTGGATCCATTGTCAGACCCTATGCTGGTGCAGTGGGTCCTGGGTTCCTCCTGGTGCACAACAATGCCCGGCCTCATGTGGCGAGAGCATGCAGGCAGTTCCTGGAGGATGAAGGAATGATACCATTGAAGGGCCACCACGCTCACCTGACCTACATCCAATAGAACACCTCTGGGACATTGTGTTTCGGTCCATCTGACATCACCTGGTTGCACCTCAGACTGTCCAGGAGCTCAGTGATGCGCTGGTCCAGATCTGGGAGGAAATACCCCAGGACACCATCCGTCGTCTCAGTAGGAGCATGTTCCGACGTTGTCAGGCATGCATACAAGCACGTGGGGGCCATACAAACTACTGAGAACCATTTTGAGTTGCTGCAATGAAATTTCAGCAAAATTGACAAGCCTGCTGCATCATTTTTTCACTTAGATTTCCGGGGTGTCTTTGAATTCAATCCTCTGTAGGTTGATTATTTTCATTTCCATCAAACGATGTGGCATCCTTTCGTTCATAACACATTACCCAGTCCATATTAGTATAGATATCCAGCATGATATTTTTCCCCATTGAGATCTGATGTGTTTTCAAAGTGTTCCTTTAATTTTTTTGAGCAGTGTATATATATATATATATATATATATATATAGTCTAATAACAACAGTTCCATGACATAAAACTGAACGACTCGAACCCGAGAGATAAACTAATTAATTCTGTATCCGGTACCGATTGCATAGCTCAGCTTATGTAGCTGTCACGTGTTGAAAGAAATGACTCGAACCCGAAGTCGATAGACTCGAAATGTGAACTAATCAATTCTGCTCATATTACAGACTGCAAAGCTCAGTTTATGAGGATGTCACGGGATGAACAAACGGCTTAGATTGAGTAAACTAACAGACTGCATAGCCTGAAGACCCAGATAAATAAATTAATCGTTTCTGTTTCTCATAATTTGGCCTCTTCCTTGCATTGCAATTTTTTTTCTTATTCTAAATGTGATCTACATTTGATGTGTTTGGGGAATTTGGCTATTGACATGTAACATTTAAATACATTCTGCTGAAATTAACGAAATGACTTGAAAAAATATTTATTCATTTTTATGAACTTCCCACTACTACGTCACGCGCATACATATTAAACTCACCATTCCAAGAAAACTGTGAAGTCTGGGATATTCTCTAATGATTTCTTCGATAGTTTTTGTTCCAGAGGATCAATTCCACGCACTGCAGTTTGTTGAGGTGGTGTGTGTCTCATGAACTCCTCGACTTGGCTGTGAGGACTTCTTGCTTTCTTTTGCCACTCAATCATTTTCAGTCATCAAACAGCTCAGACTATATTGAAATTAAAAAAATACTGTATTGAAATTACGGAAGACAGCTAAAAAAAAAAAAAAAAAAAAAAAAACATAAGTAATTAACTGTACCTGGATCTGTAGTAGCCCCAGCACTGCACATTTGGTATCTCTAATGATTATTCAACTTACCAGCTTGTTAGTAGAGGGACTCCCAAGACCGGTGCCAGATAAGGAAGACATCCAAAATGTGTACTATAATACACTGACTGTCCAGGACCAGAGTTGAGAACCATTGTCATCCAGCAGCGTAATACATTCAGTTACTCCTTTCTGTGTTAGAATGAAGCAGAAAAAAAAAAATATTTTCAGAAAAGTAAACTAGTCCTTAAAAACTTGTTACTACAGTAAATCAAGGTAATCTGTGTATTGGAAAACATCAACTTTCTTTAACTAATCATGAACTAGTCGTTTATTTGTTGCACAATGTTTCCCATTTCAATGTTGTTGGGAATATCTGCACTTTTTCATCTTTCTTTCATCTCGGAGATTTCAGCGAATTCAAACGCTTCTCCCTGCACCTCACAGCGCTGTTATGTGGTGTCATGTGACCGATGTCTGAGCACGCGCTGCTGGGCCGAGCTGATAAATGGTCCGTGCAAATGAGTAGAGCTCTTTCGTTCCGCATTTAGTGACAATTGTAGTCGCACCTGTACGAAAAAAGTACGTTACCAGTCTGGAGCACTGCTTCAGCTGTGACAGAACATCACTAAAGTCCCTTTAAGACATTTGCTATCACGAATACCGTAAAACAGGCGTAATGCTAGATAGTGATTTCAGACTAAGGCCTAACGTTACTTAGTTTATTGTAGTACGTAACTGGTAGTAAACGGTTTCGCTAGTACAATGTTATAATTAATTACTTTGTTACTGCTAGCGACCTAACGGCTATAGCTAGGATTAATTTCCAATTGATCTCACTTTCCGGAGATCATTAAAACGGTCTAAAGGGAACTTCGTTTTTAAAAAATATAAAATTCAAATTTAGAATAATTATATTCAACGTCTCAGTACACAATACTTAATGTTATATATACATAAAAACTATATGACTTACCTTTTATAATCAGGATGCAGCAGCAGCTCCTGCGTTGACTGTCTGTCACTGGACCGGCACTGCAGAAACCGCAGGCTATTTAACCCAATAGTTGGGTTATTTCTAGAAATTACCCAACGATTTTAAAAATGACCCAATATTTTTGGAAAATAACCCAACATATTGACCCAATATGTGTAACCCAACGGTTGGGTTACACAAATAACCCAACGTTTTTTACTGTGGCATTCATTAGCCGGGGAAGTTGCATATTTAAAGCTAGTGACATGATTGCTTTCTCAACATATGTTCATGTAGCGGACAGAAACATAAACAAATCAGAAATGCATTCAATTCAGTTATATTTTTTCACTGCAATACATATTGTTATTTTGATTAGATAAGTATCTTTAATCACCAAGTGTTCTAATATAGAAGCAAATAAAGTGAGAGACTACATTTATGCAGTTTTAATGCTCTGGCCTTTGCAGATATTTAAAGATGGCCATATTTAAGCATAGCAGACTCTTTGGATTTATATGAAATGGTAACACTTTACAATAAGATTACATTTTTAGCATTAACTAAGGTTAATAAATGTTGTAGAACATTTTGTCCATTGTTAGTTTGTTAATGTCAACATTTACTAATACATTTTAAATTGAGTTTTAATTTTTATTTTATCTGTTAACCTTAATGTACTATGAACTAACATGAATGATCAAGGTACAGTTGTCCTGCTCAAATATTAACACATGATGTAAAAAAAAAATATTGCATAATTGCATAATGCATATAGTTCATGAAAGCTAGCTAATACATCCTTGTTAACAAATGGAACTTGCAAAGTGTTACCTATATGAAATGTACCTAAGTTTCTATGTTTCTAAGTTATAGCTAAAGAAACCTGTAATATTTTAATGTTTAAATAATTTTCTGTAGAATTTGTTCTGTAGAACTTCTCATTTTAATTTATTCATATTTATATATGTATTTAATTTAGCACATTTCAGTTCAGCACTGTTTTACTTGGAGTGTTTTTTTTTTTGTTTTTTTTTATCCAGTATCCATTTTAAAAATATCGGTTGATTAATCGGTTATCGGCATGTACGGTCAAACCTAAATATCGGTATCGGTAAAATCCACTAACGGTCGACCTCTAATCATAGCAACTACATAAAACTTATAATTTGAACTGTTAATAGAAAACACAACTACAAATAATAAGAAATACTTACAAGTTGATCCATAAACAACAGATTGTCCCAAGCCTGACAAAATGGGAATGGTTACATCTTTCAGGAGAAGCATTAGTGCATGTATAGTCTGCATTGTACACTGTCTGTCTACTGTTCTCCGTAAAATGTGCAGCGCACAGAGGTTATAATCTCCAGGAACAAAATAATACATTTCAACCTCTCTAAGTTCATCAGCCTTAGGACAAACTTTGAAAAAAAAACCCAGCAACAACACTCTTAATCTTCTCTTGCTCAACCAGGCCTCGACAACTTTTTTGCGTATTCCGTGGGCGGGGATTATTTAAATGAGGAACATTATTACTTCATAAGATCCGGATACAGTGTGTTGTAGTCCAATCGAGCCGTTCATTGTAGTCCATAAAAAGTGGATTCTGTTAAATAAAATATATCCCTTTGGAGTGGACTTTGAGCTTTGTAACCCTGCAGATCTTTTTTATGCTCAAACAGCAACAATACAGACTAAAAAAAGTTGAAAAAGTGAAAACGCATAATAGAACCCCTTTAACATGCACACATGGATATTCTTATTTTGCTGTAATGTGGTCATGATTGTGACGTAATTGCTTTTGTTGGATTGGGCTGGGAGCTTTGTTAACAGGTCTTGTTAACCCATTCGTAGTAAACAACAACAGTGTGAAGATATGCAAACTGCATGAAATGGGATTCATAAATAGGCATAACCACAAACAGAAATAAACAAAGTTGCATACGGAAAAGTAACAACCTCAAACAAGCAGGTCTTCTAAAAACTATTTACATGTTACCAGAGGCATTTCTAGCCTTTCTTTTCAGTACTGAGCACAGGCCTATTATAAAGATGTTGTTATTTTCTAGCTCCCCCAAAACAGCACCACAGCATAAATCCTGAAAAGTGAAGCCAAATGTTTCAATCGTCCCCAGGTGGCTGGATGCAGTATAGCTCATAAACCCGCACTCTCCATGTAATGCGACGTGAGAACAATTAAATTACACTTCAAATATTTTTTTTACAAAGATGGTTTCTGTCATTTTAGTTTGTTTTTATCACACTGATGTTAATTCAAGTGTTCGTTTTTTAAATAAGTTTGGTTTTAGTTATTAGACTCGGGTGCCGAATCTGCGCAAGATGTCAGCGCCATATTGGGACATTGGCTGCTTCACTTTTCTACCATAGAGAGGTGCAGGTATGACATCACTTTGTTGGCCAAAACGGTGAAGCGAGTTAGCATTTTAGCACTTCCGGTTCCATCGTCCTGAAGTCAATTTTTTTTTTTTTTAATGATGTTTTGGTTAAATGTCTGTGGTGAAAACAAACTCAAGACACTTTCACGTTTTATTCTACAACATAAAATGCATGAATATTAACCCACTTGGGATTTTTTTAGAAGCTTTTAAGTGTCTTAAAAAAAAAAAAGTAAAAGCTAAAACCGAAAAAGTAAACTCAGTCTACAGCAGCGTTATGCTTATAATTGTGCTCTTACAAACTATTCTAAGGCTGTATGTCCACCAAAGCGTTTTTAGCCAGCTGAAAATGCTAGGCGCTCTGCTGAAAACGCCTAGCTGTGGGCGCTTGAGAGCGTTTTGCCAGTGTTGCAGTGAACATTCTTCAACTCTCGGCGACCTGTAAAAAACGCCGAGCGCTTGGCTCTTCAGCGTGAAAAAAACGCTCAGCGCCTCGCTACGCTCATGGCGTTTTAAAAACATGGCGCTCCCATTGAAAACAATTGAAAAAACACGCCAGCCGCGTGAAAAAACGCTTTGGTGGACACACGGCCTAACTCAAACGTTCTGGGAAGATGTTTTTAGATAAAAACTGAAATAGTTGTCAGAAGCTTAGTGATGGAGACGTTGAAGTCTAGCGTCCGTGGTGTAGTTCGTTTAGCCTATAGGCCTACCTTTAGCTTTTTACTTCTGGCAACTGCATTTAGGCTTCAAAAGTCGTAAAAGTTGTGTTCATCTGTGATAATTATCTTGATGGTCAAAACTAGGGGTGTGCACAAATATTCGATCTGTAAATATTATTCGAAAAGTAAAATACTATTTGAATTTTACTACGTTGCTTTGCTGGCCGTAAATGCAGTGAATCCATGATAAATCCCAAGCACTAACTCGCAGTTATAATTAAATGCACTGGGTGGCGCTGTGGAGCGTGTTAAGTTGTTTGTATTCGATCACATAATGTTGTCGTCTGCCTCGCGAAGTTTGGAATTACTTGAAAATGATCTTACGAAATTGAATTACTTTTGATCAAATTAATTAATTAATCGGAGTTATATCATCACCACAATGAGAAATCGCATGAAATCCAAACAGCAGTCGAATGAGGAAAGGCAGCTGTCCATCACTGCATTCACGACTGCAGGTAAGCGCAGCTAGCTGGAGATGATAACTTATCTAATAGCAAAATGATTTTGAGACATATACTTCCTTTAAGTTTCGTTAAGGGAGACTAGACAGGTTTAAGAACAGAAAACGCAAAGTGCTGTTAGAAACTTAGAACACCGTTATCTTTGTGTCTCTGAAACGTCTGTCAGCGCAGCGCGTTTTCTCACTCGAGCATAAATTGCTGGCGGCGCAACTGGCCTGCATGTGGATATTATTGTTTTTCTCAACATAAATGTGAAACAATATAAACACGAGAATCGGATGCTGACTCGAGTGTATGTGTACGTTCTGTACGATATCTGGCGCAGCCTGCTTTATTAACGTTAGGCGTTTTTTTTTTTTTTTTTTTTTTCGCGCTGCTTGGGCTTAAATGCTTTTTTAAAATATATATATATAGGCTATATATAACGTTATATATAACGTTATGTATATATATATATATATATATATATATATATATATATATATATATATATATATATATATATATATATTTTATGCATAGGTCTAACGTTACTGTTTAATGTTTTCAACTAAAAGAAAACTTTAACATATATTGTAAGCTTGTGTATATTGTCTAATCGTAAGCTTGTTCAGAAATGGTGACAAAAACTTAAAGAAAATGAAACTTAAAAAATAACGTCTTTTTCGTTAAACGTCGTTTAAATAAACAAATATTCGATTTTTATGAGCCCGGATATTCAAATGCATATTCAGATTTTTGAAAAATGCACATCCCTAGTCAAAACGTCCAAGTATCATAAACTTTTTTGATCACAGAGCTTGTTTTTAGCAATAATCCAAAAGCCTATGGGAAAATCCTATTGGGTTTTTGGCAGGGAACCAGCATGATGCTACGTGCCGGTTGGCCTAAGAAGTGACGTCATACCTGCACCACTCTATGGAAGAGAGTGAAGGTGCATCGTCCATGTTTTTTTTTTTTTTTAATGGTCTTTACCTGGAGTACAGAGTTGTTCATGGGCTGCATGAGAAGGTACTGAACTTAATAAAGGCCTCATGGGAAAACAATAAGAAGTACTACTGTTTTAAACACACAAGTCCAAACGATTCAGTTGCCTACTTTTTTCGATTATAACTAAACCGCAAACATATTCAACCATTGGCGAATTCATGGTCGCCATTTTCCAAGTAGGCCGATAGTGGTGAAATCAGAACCACATACTAGCATACCACTCATACTATTTCTGTCATAGAAAGATGTTGTTAAAGTAGCAAGAGTACTAAGTATTCGTTTCCGAATTCTGCATGGGTCTCTGTGGAACAAAAAAGGGGTGTTTTCAAACCGGGATAGGCATATTTAACCATCCAATCCAAAAAGTGCAGAAGGCCTAAGCGGTCTTGCGTTATTATTATTCTTTTTTTCTTTCTTGTATGCTTGTAATCTCAACTTTTTTGTTATAATTTGACTGACTTCAAGCCTGTTTTCCCCCTACAAATTAAACATCTATCGCGTTGTCAATCAAATTGACCCACATTCAGTTTTTAAACAGGTTGAAATACAGGTTAGACTATTTATTTCTTCTTGAAATTGTGACTTTTATTTTTATTTTTTACAGTCTATGGTATGTAGTATGAATGTAATTCAGACATAATTATCATTTTACCTTCCAGCGCCAGTTTGAGGAGGGCCTAAAAAACAATGTCAGTGGTGAGAGGTTCTGTTTCAAAAAGATGCGATTCAGAAGAATGATAAGAGTCCAGACAGAGACAGCTGCTCTCCCATCACAAAAGACACCACATCTCCTCATCAGAAAAGGTGTTCAGTGTCCGTCAGGAACCTAAAGGGGGGCATTTTGGGGATAACATCCACAATCCCCAAAAGACCCCCCTTTTTTCCTCAGAGTTGGCCACCATGCTGAGGTGAAATGAGGTGAGTATCCACAACTTAAATGACATTTATAGTATGTTATTGAAGAAAATTGGCCATTCTTGTTTTTTTTTTTTTTTTATAGTAATAAAAAGCAGTATTTATTATAAATGATTTATCCGTGCATGGACAAAATTAAGTTCATCCATTTTTTTCTTGTTTGAGAAGCTGTTTCACTCGTTTATACATCACAATATGCAAGGAAAGACTATACTTCCATTCCATGCTGGCTTTATGTTTTTTCATCACTGGAAGGTCCAGTTATGACATTTTCAGTAAACACTATGAGATGAAATGATGCACAGATAAATTTGTTACAATAAGATCTATAACATGCATTTAGAAAAATATTCAAGGTGAATTTCAGCCATTCAACTTTCATTGTTTGCTTTATGAAAATGAATTATTTTTGTTAGATAACATTTAGAAAAAAATATTTTCATAATTATATTTATAAATCCAGATCTATTTATTTATGTGCACAGGAAAACTGTTGTTGTTTTTTGTTAGATCCCACCTTATGTTTTTTTTTGTTCTGTTTCTGATACTTCTCAGTTGTTATTCCGACTCAAACGTGTGACGTCGTAATGACGAATGCCTGACTCAGAGGAATGAGCTTCCCAGGTGCACTTGAAGGCAGCAAAAGTCTAACCGTGATTCACGGTACATTTCTTGTATGTACTACCTCCAGATTTAAAGGTGCGGTAAGCTTTATATAATTATGCATAAAATATCACTATTACCTGACAGATCACAAAAATAGTTATTTTGAGGTATCACATTTGTCTCTGTGACAGCCCTAGGTTCTATCAACAAATCATTTTTTATCTTCTTTTCTTTTCTTTTCAAAATCAGAAATTGTATCTGTCAATCAATGTACATGGGGTTTGTTGACATGTTTTTGGAGAGTGGGGCTTTAGAAAGAGGAAAGATGAGTGAAGGAATGAAGTGAGGTTAAGCCCAGCAGAAATTGGTGATGTGGCTACAATTGTTTACAGCATATTAAATGTAAGAACAGCAACAGCTTGGATGTAAGGTTTCAGGAACTGCAGGACACCAAATAAATGGCATGCTCGAATGAATCTTGCCAGAATCTCACTTAACAAAAGTATGCATTAGCACTGACCATATATTGTTTAAAACATAAAACTACGTTACAACCTTAGACTCATTAAAATAATATTTTTTGGTTACATTACAAAACCTATTTTAAACTTTACAACACTCTTAGCCATAGATTTTACCCTCAGCCAGGGCACAGTCTTTGAAGAGAAATCATTAGCCTCTGGGGAACATACAGTTGGACTATATTATGTGTTTGTTATTGTGTCTGATCTCGTGTCTAGTGGTACAGGCTGTGTGGCCACAGCTGTACGAAGCTGCTCTGTATGGAGCTTCAACAACCAATCAGGGCATGACGTAACCCAGGCATTATAATGACCATGTGCAAATCACACAGACTAGCCATGAGGTCATGTCTCAATGCTCTCTCTGTCTCACTCTCTCTTTCCCTCTCTTGAATGAATCCTTTCAATAAAAATGTGGTGAGGAAAACATGGTGAATAAAATAGATCAGCCTACAGTCTTCCTGGTGTGAGCAGAGAGAAGCGCAGAATCACTGCTTCACTGAAAACCAGCCTCTGCTCATCTCTGGCTGTTCAGCTGCTCCAGGAGTGACTGTGTGACTCTTCTGCTAATTGCATCTGTGCTAAATTTAGCCCATGCGACGAGGAATCCTTTTGATTGGGGGAGTAAAAATCTTAAAAACATACCCTGCCTGCCAGGAAAATCTAGCAGCCCCTCTATCGGTTTTTCTTTATCTCTCTCTCTCTCTCCCTCTCTTTCTGTTTCTCTCTCTCCATCTGCCAATCACCTGGGAATAAATGTAGTATTTCATGTGTCAGACTTGTCAATCAAAAGGAGTTGTGGGAAGTTATTTAGTGATGGCAGAGTCTATTCTCTCTAGCAGCAGTAATCTCTCTCTTTATAAGGTTGTTTATTAGCCTATCAGCATGGGTTGTACCCCTCCTCCTGTCAGTCAAAGTCTACATACTAGCACAAATCAATCAATTTTGAAGCAGTTCGCTGCTCGCCTTTTATTAGCCTCTGCAAAACTCTCCAATTTGACCACACTTAAACGCATAACTCGGGTCTTTAGTGACCCGGGACGTCATTCACTACCCTCCCATCATTCATTTTTAAAGTTAGACATCAACCTTCTTAGTATTCCTCGATCAATTCATTATAATCAATACAACAAGAAAAAAATAAAGTTATAAAAGAATGCCTGTTTTCCCATTCATGTTTTGTAAAAACAAACTATGTAACAGTGTAAAGCCGCGTTTCCACTGAAATTACCCGGAACAATTTGTCCCAGGAACTTTTCCCCCCAGACCTGTTGCTGTCTGCGTTTCCATCGTGGTCTAAAGTACCGTGAAGATTATCCAAATTAGTCCGGTGACGTAGGATTTCATCCTCTGAATTTAAGTTTAATAAAGCCTAGGACCGAAACAGGAGATACTGAAGACTCGCCACTTCATACTCCTCCATTTGAGGAGCTTGTGGAGTTTGTGACTCGCGCCGTAGCTAAATAAAACATCGATTGGCCAGCCAAGAAACAGGAGCTTCATCATAAAAGAAAATTAGACGAATGCTTCCTGCCGTCACTTTCATAACTTCCTCATCAGGGCTTACCGTTTTTTACCTGATCTCCACACTGAGGTGTCGAGGTCGTGGAAGACACTGGTTTTATATTGTGTGTTTAGCCCTCAAACATTTACCTACTCAAACATCTTAGGGCTAAAACAACACGTTTATGGGTCTATGCCCAGTAGAGGTCGACCGATAGTGGATTTTACCGATACCGATATTTAGATTTGACCATACGTGCCGATAACCGATTAATCAACCGATATTTTTAAAATGGACTGGATAAAAAATACCCCATAACACTCCAAGTAAAACAGTGCTGAACTGAAATGTGCTAAATGAAATAAATATATAAATATTAATATATTAAAAGGAGAAGTTCTACAGAACGAATTCTACAGAAAATAATTTAAACATTAAAATATTACAGGTTTCTTTAGCTATAACCTAGAAACAGGTACATTTCATAGGTAACACTTTGCAAGTCCCATTTGTTAACAAGGATGTATTAGCTGGCTTTCATGAACTATATGCATTATGCAATATACATTTTTCTTTGCATGTATTAATATTTGAGCAAGACAATTGTACCTTGATCATTCATGTTAGTTCATAGTACATTAACTAAGGTTAACAGATAAAATAAAAATTAAGTACATTTAAAATGTATTAGTAAATTTTGACATTAACAAACTAACAATGGACAATACTACAACATTTAGTAACCTTAGTTAATGCTAAAAATGTAATCTTATTGTAAAGTGTTACCATTTCATTTAAATCCAAAGAGTCTGCTATGCTTAAATATGGCCATCTTTAAATATCTGCAAAGGCCAGAGCATTAAAATTGCATAAATGTATATTACATGTATAGTCTCTCTACTTATTTGCTTCTATATTAGAACACTTCATTATCTAATCAAAATAACAATATGTATTGCAGTGATAAAAAAAGAATTGAATCGAATGCGTTTCTGATTTGTTTGTTTCTGTTGGCTACATGAACATATGTTGAGAAAGCAATCACGTCACTAGCTTTAAATATGCAACTTTGCCGGCTAATTAATGCATACAAGTGACCAGCTGGATATAAACTAATGCAAATAGATGGTAACAATTGCGACATTAAATGTTTGGGTCAGGTTTGCGTGTGTTTTTGTCACATTGTTTTAACTGCTTGAGGTAGCCTACCAATGTTAGAGTCCTCACAGCCTCGACAGCAAACATACTTCTGTTCTTTCTCTGCTAATGCAGCATCTAGTCAACAAATAAATTACTTTATAATGAAATGGCAAAATGTACTTTAGTGTTCTGTATTCATACCGTTTCGCTGTCAGTGTTTTAAATGCGCATTTGAAGTGTCAGCGCTCTCTGTGCAGCTTATGATCTCCGTGCTGCGTGCAGCCTCACGTGTTACAATAAACGCGGTGCCAGTGATAGTTATTATTCTGCCTCTAGAGGCCGCTCTCGCTCTGTATAATGCCAGCAGTCTCTTCTCAGCGCTCTCGTATTGTGTAATGACAGCGCACTCTTCTCAGCCGCTCCAGCAACGGACGCAACCCGGAAAAAATATCGGTATGGATTTTTGCCGATAACAATAGTTCCATCAATCAACTATCGGAACTGGTATATCGGCAAAACCGATGAATCGGTCGAACTCTAATGCCCAGGACTGAAGAGATGCTTGCAAGCTATCTCTCTCGCATTGTCCCTTAAAGCCTGCCCCTGACATTACCAACCAAGCCACTAAGAGTGCACTGATGGGTAAAGCTTATTCGGCTGCAGGTCAAGCTGCGGCATGTGTACATACAGACCTGGATGAGAGCGTGGAGGTCAGAGATCATCAAAGAGCTACGTCAAACAGCAGATTTATCTCTCCGGGCCACCAAGGAGAAGGCCAAATCAGCCGGCCAATCTATGACAGCTATGGCTTCAGAGGGCAGACCCCTCCGGGTGGAGACAATAGTGTTTCCACCTCACTATACGGTGCCCGCCTATCCTTGGTGCCCTCAGGGGGCCGTTCTGCCAACCCTGCCACTTTGTGTGCTTCGGGTCGCAGCGGTTCTCAGCGTGAACTTGTCCCAACGTCTGCCTGGAAACGTAGCAGTATCGGGTCGCCCTCTCCCTCAGAGGAGGGCTCTAGAACAGTCAGGTCAGTTGTTCCCTGCCGGTTCGCAGCTTCAGGGCGCTGCACTTGCTGCTCAAGTTACACCAGAGGCCAATCTCGAGAGATTGGTTCCTTTAGTAGATTTTCGCTTTCGGGGGCGAAGGGTACCAATATCGAGCTTTCACAAAGTGTGTGGATGCAGCTCTGGCTCCTCTGCGACTCCAGGGCATCCGCATACTAAATTACATCGACCATTGGTTGATTCTAGCTCAATCAGAGCACATGGAGGTTCCACATCGAGATGTCGTTCTTGCCCACATGAGAAACTCGGGGTTGAAACTGAACGCCAAGAAGAGTGTGCTTTCTCGATTGGCACATCAATTGTCTCAAATTGATGGCTGTATTTCTGGCCCTGAAATACTTCCTCCGGCAGTTAAGAGGCTACCATGTACTGGTGCGGGTGGACAACACTGCAGTAGTTGCTTATATAAATCGACAGGGTGTACTGCATTCACGCCATTTGAACAACTGGCGCAGTAGGTTCTGCTTTGGTCTCAGGACAAGTTCCTGTCCATTAGGGCGATTTTTACTTTCCTGGAAGCATGAATGTGGGAGCAGATCTATTGCCCAGACAGGAGGTCACACTCAGAGATTGGAGGCTCCACCCAATGTATTCACTCGGATCTGGGGAAAAAAATTACGAAGCAGAGGTGGACCTCTTCACTTCACAAGAAACAGCGCAATGTCCCCTGTACCACGCTCTGATTGACAGGGTTTCAGTGGGGAAACGCACTCTGATCGCCCACTTCATTCGGCGACTGAGACCACCCATCAGAGTGAAAGTTCCCTCATGGGATTTAGCCCGTGGTCCTTGAGGAGCTACTCGACAACCCCTTTGAACCACTAGAGTGAGCACCTGTCAAGCGGCTGACTCTAAAGATGGTTTACCTATCTGGTCTCGGCTGCCACAAAGCAGACGGGTGAGGTATGCTGTTGCTCTACCCATGATTGTGCAGTCAAGCGTCGCCTCTAGGTGTGAGGGCTCATTCTACCAGGGGGGTTGCATCCTCCAGGGCTTTAGCAAGAGGTGCCCCTTGCAGCAAGTAAGTGATGCGGCAGGCTGGTCCTCTCCCCAGATATTTATTAGATTCTATAGTTTGGTTGTTCACGTTACTCCGGGCTCACGTGTCCTTGGGTTGATATCCTAAACTCGTGTTTGTGTGCACACACTACAAAACCTTGAGGGGTCCAGACACTTCCAGTGTGGCAGCATTGGTATTCTCATTACCATAGCGCTGTTCGCGCAGCATTGAGATTAGCTTTTGAAAGGGAACGTCTCGGGTTAGAACGCCTTGACTGTAACCCTGTTCCCTGAAAAAGCGGGAACGAAATGCTGTGCTACATTGCCGCACTGGAGGTGTGTTCAGGACGTTCTTCAGACAAAATGACCTGATGAGCGCACCTTTCACACGTCTATTTATAGCCTCTGACGTGTGCATTCTGATGACGTCATCATCAAAGTTTATTTAAGCCAAATTATTGAAGTGTTTGCCACACGTGTTCACAACCGGTCAAATAAAAATGATTTCCCATAGCACTGGTCACGCAGTAGCCTGACGTCGTCATACTCAGATTCTAGTCAGAATGTGAGTCTGATACTGCTCCATTGGGCTGTGATTATGGGGCGTGTTTCAACCGAACCAGGAAGGAAAATGCATCTGCACTCAATTGGATAGACCTACAACCAATCAGAGCAACGGAGTAAGTGACGTATGTTTTTCATTCATGTTTCCGATCGACAAATGCCTTGATCACGGTTCTCTGTTCCTCTTTTAAAATTAATGCGCTGTCGATATCTTCTATAACAGACGCGATGGCGGAATCTACACATAATGTTTTATAAACATTCATTCGGGAGGAGCATGTTCAAATAATCAATCCAATCAACTTGTCATCAAACAATTACCGTCTACACTATCAGCATGAGAGGAAGCATATATTTATTCACTCTGTCAACTCAGTTTTCAGCATCCCTCCACTCACTCTCGGCTTGTCCTTCCACAGCCTGGAATACGGGGGGAGTACTTTGGGTTCGGGCCGAATACCGAGCCCGGAGCCTCTCCTCGGACAGCACGCCAAATACGCATTTATTCTATCTGACTTATTTGTAAGTGTGAACTCGTGAAATCTCAATTCTCCAGCGGCTGTCATCCTTGTTGTAAACGAATTCAGCCCAAGCGCTCTTTGATGACGTGGATGATTACATTACCGTTGCTCATCTGTCCATCATCGTATAAAGTCCGCCCTGACAATTTGATTGGTCCGACCGAACTTCCCGACCTAAAAATCTTGTGGGCGGGGCTAAGTTCGGCTGGCATCCAGGCTAGTCACGCAGCATCTCGTTCCCGCTTTTTGAGGGAACAGGGTTACAGTCAAGTAACCCGAGCCAATGTATATATATATACCGTAAAACTTCAAATAATAGCCGCTTTTATTTTCCCAAATCGCCGAACTGCACCGGCTTGTATTTGAGACAGGCGTCTATATGAGACAGGCCTTTAATTTAGTGTTGAGATGAGCATGACAGTAGGAGGTTATCATATCTGTGTTTGTGTTTAACAGATCAGTTAATGTAAGAATTAGCGTACTATATTTCTGTATGTCTAAAGGGGGTCGCACACCAGAGGAGAAGTGCAGCGCCACGTCTTTAAATTTCGAACACATTATTCTCTATGAGTGTACATTGCCTCAAATCGCCGTTAATGTATATACTGACTTCACCCTGTGCTGCAATATACATTCAGTTTTACATTCATTTACAGAAATCATCTGCGTGGATGAAAACTGCTGATGTTATCGGATTTTCAGGTGATATTCTCAATTCATTCAGTTAACAGACGCTCTGAGGTAAAGTGTTCAGACTGCAGACTAAGCAACGATTCTATTTAATTGTACAGTACAATCATAACATAGTACAGACATGATCTTAATTCCATAATATCCTTAAACATAACTATATTGCTGGCCATAAACTGACAAAGTGCGCGTCCGGTGTGTGATACCTCGAGTTGTCATAGACGCGACGCGGCGCTGCGCTTCTCGTCTGGTGTGCGCGATCCTCAACTACAAGTTCATTGGCGAATTCCTCCTCCTCGTCACTCTCCTCCACTTCTCCCTCTCCGGCCTCCGCTAACTCTGTCTGCCTTGCTTGCGCTAACAGCTCCCGCCCAGATGCGCAGGGCTCTCTTGCGTGCGCAATCTGCTCCATTGAACTGGCTTAAACAGACGATCTGACGGGTTTTAGAAGATTAAATACAACCCAAAACTAAAAAACAGACCGGGCCTCTATTAGAGACCGGCCTTTATTTATCCAAACCTGTAGCCACACCAGGCGTGTAAAAGAGACAGGCGTCTATTTGGGACTCGGCAGTTTCACGGTATATATATATATATAAGAGCATAAGAGTAAACGTTTAAAAACCTTAAAAATCTTACCAATCCCAAACGTTTGAACGGCAGTGTATATTAAATGATCATTATCGTGATTTTAAGCACAGTCAGTCACAGTACCAGATGACTTTGTAAGTTTAACAGAGCGATGTATTAGTTCAGATTATGGCCATAGAATAATGAATAATGTCCAATCAGTCCATAAATCCATGGGACACTACAGCACTCAGTGCTCTGGAGGTTTACCCAGGACCCCCCAACACTTAACCACACTTTCATGTGCTTGCTCACAAATCATGTTTTTGATGCGTTTAAGTGACACTGTATTGTGGGCTGGCTTTCATAGTAATTAATATATTCTTCATTATCTGTATAAATGGCTAAATGCAGAATTTTAAAGGAGATTGATCATGTGAAAGGAACTTTTTATGAAAAGATACAAATCACACTAAGAGCATTGTCTGAAACATGGGCGACCAAAGCAAGCAGTCTCACTTTTACGATGTCCTATTATTCATTGTTTTAACTATGTACAATTGAATGTTTATACATTATAAAATCTTAGCCGCTCTTTTGTAACCACACATATACTCACTTTTGATTAAGTGTTATATTAGTATAATTAATATACTGTTATTTTGTCATAGATATTTTTTTTTTATATATCTTATTTTCATTTTCATGGACTTTAAGTTTGAATTCATTAGCTCCTGTCTTTCTTTGTTTAGTTTCCCTCCACTTATGAGTTGTCATGGTGATTCATTTAATAAGCACAGGTGTTTGTCATTTTACCCTCTTTTGCCCTGTATTTAAGTTGCTCTGTTTTCTCCTCTCATTAGTCCGGGATTGTTTGTATTGAACACTTGTTTCGCATTTCTACTTGTTCTTAGATTTACTTGCCTTTGAGTTTAGTAATGAAACTTTGCTTTATTTTAATATTTGTGGACTACTTCATCTTCATACTCTTAGAATGAGATATTTATTGGTATTTTGAATAAGCTTTTATTTCAGTTTTTATTTTAGTGATGGGAAGTCCGTCTCTTTTCAAAGATTCAGCTCTTTTGGCTCGGCTCCCTTAGAAGAGCTGGCTCTTACGGCTCCCAAATGGCTCTTCATTTAATATCACTCAGAGCTTTCTATTTTAGCCCAATCTAGCAATTGTGAATGATTTGTGTGTTGGTAAGCAATTTTTGTTTTCAGCCTTATAAATCCTTAAAGCCTTATTTATGCAGTTTTTCATTACAAAAAATACAGTTATTTAACATTTTAATAAAACTTTAATTGAACAATTGAACACAGAACCACAGCAAACTAATCAAATAAATAAAGGCAGATGTCTTAACATTAGCATTTAAATTCGGCTCCCCCACCAGTACACTCGCTATCTTCGGAGTGTGTGTCCCCATTCCTTTTACATAATGGTATGATCCTAGTCTGTCCTCCCATCCAAATAAAGTCCCGCCCAAAATAAAGATTCAGCTCTCCCCGACGGGAGTCGGCTCTTCTCGTTCGCTACAAAGAATCGGCTCTCAGAGCCGGCTCGTTCGCGAATGACACATCACTAGTTTATGTTTACATATATGGTGGTGGCGGCAAATTGTAAAAGGCTTGTCATGAATATTTATTTAAGAATATTATTTTAACTCTTTCCCTCACATGCCAACCGTATCAATTTGATGATGACCATTTCCAGAGTGAGAAATCCGCTTCTAAACACACCATCCTCAAAGTCTCTCTTTCACACCCTGTCTCATTCATTCATTAAAAAAAATGAGTGTGAAAGGGAGAAAACATAGAGAAAACATCAAACCCATGCATGTGTCAACCTCAGTACAGACCTCTGGGGGAATCACCTCTTCACTGCCTTCAGAGCGACTCTGAGGACATCAAACACTCCAATCACCAACCAGATGAAAAAGAGCCCCGCTAATCACAAAACTTGTCATTTCTCACAAGTGTCAAAATCAGGGTCCTCACTTGAAACAGCCTGGAAATAACACTGCACTGATTTCCTAAGCGCAAAGAGGAGTGGAAAGCTGTTGCACTCTGTGATGTGTCATATCAATTCTGACAGTATAATGTAAATACTGTTGGGCTCTGAGACTATGTGCAGTGATTAATTAGCAATCTTAAGGAATGGAATCATGAGGAATGAAATTGTGTTTATTGTGAAGTTGGTTTTAGAAGATGTACAGTTGTGGTCAGAATTATTGGCACCCCTGGTAAATATGATCAAACATGGCTGTAAAAATAAATCTGCATTGTTTATCCTTTTGATCTTTCATTCAAACAATATGCAAAACCTTTCATTGAAATAAAAGAATTGAAAGTGGGGAGAAAATCCCAGTATGAAATAAATGTTTTTCTCCAAAACACGTTGGCCATAATTGGCACCCTTTTATTAAATACTTTTTGCTGCCTCCTTTTGCCAAGATAACAGCTCTGAGGTTTCTCCTATAATGCCTGATGAGTTTGGAGAACACCTGACAAGAGATCATAGACCATTCCTCCATACAGAATCTCTTCAGATCCTTCAGATTCCCAGATCCATGTTGGCGCTTCTTCTCTTCAGTTCAGCCCACTCATTTTCTATAGGGTTCAGGTCTGGGACTGGGATGGTCATGGCAGAAGCTTAATTTTGTGCTCAGTGACACATTTTTTTTGTTGTTGTTTTATTATTTATTTATTTATTTTTTAAGGCTTTCTGACCCCTAGACTCAACTAATCTCTACAATTCTCCATCTGTGATCCTTGGAGAGTCTTTGGTCTCTCAAACTTTCCTCCAGATTCGTAACATCTTTTTTATTATTGCCCTGATGGTGGAAATGGGAATTTTTCTTCCAGCCACTTTTTAATTTGTGAAGCTCAACAATCTTTTTCTGCAAATCAGAACTATATTATTTGGTTTTACCCCTTGTGATGGATGACTATGGGAATTTGTCTTTTGTGTTTCCTCAAATTTATACTCCATTGGAACAGGAAGTCATGGCTAGACAATTTCATGTTCCTGGTGTGCTAAAAAAAATTATAATTCAACGTACTGTCGTCTTCAGTGACATCCTCTTAGACAGGGTTTGCGGTCATCTGGTTAAAATATATTTTCCATATATGGTCTTCCATATATTTTCCAAAGTAACCAGATAAAAAGTTTTTACTTTTTTTCTTTTTGCTGGAAATTCAGCTTTGCTTCACAGGAATAAATAATATTTTAAAATATATTCAAATAGAAAACAGTTATTTTAATAATTCATAAAATGTTTAAATGAATGAGAATATATTTCAGAGATATTTTAACATTTTTTAGGGGTGGCAATAATTGTGGCCAACGTGTTTTGGAGAAAAACATTAATTTCCTGTTCGTCACTGTAAAGCTGCTTTGAAACAATCTGTGTTGTAAAAAGCGCTGTATAAATAAATATGTTGCACGTGCTACTAAAAGATTGGTCTGTGCGATGAATAAATGTACCACTGTAGCACGCGTTTTGTAACCACGCTTGTGCTTCCGTTCTGTCAGTTCCGCCCATACCCCCGAAGCAAAAACCTTACAGTAACTTTTCTGTAGATCTAATCTGCTCTATACAAAAATATAATCTGTAGTTTTCATGAAAGCCATGAAGCTGTCAAAAACGTGTCATCCGGCGGACTTTTGCTGACAAATAAAGTGAATTTCTCTGCACTGTAAAAAATGATCGTAATTTTAACGGTAAAAGACTGTAAAAATGCTACAGTGAAAAACTGTTAATTGGTTAACAGAAAGTTTCCGTACTATATACGGTAAATAACTGTGATAGATCTAACGGTACATTTAATGTAATTTTACTGTAACATACCGTTAAATTTACAGTTTTTGAAAGTGAAAAAACAACTCATTGTATAATTTACAGTGAAAAACCGTAAATTGACATTCCCACAATTCCCTGTGACACTTCACATTTGATGTATTTTTGTTGAAATAACTATGTTTGTTTCTTCATAGTTTTCTTCGTTTTTTCTAATCAGTTATGTACATTAGGGGTTTATGTTACATTTAATGTTGTTAAATTAATGTTTATTGCATTTTTAAAATTTCATGTGTTACCATGATGGTGTTTAATGTTTGTGTGAATGACACTGTGCAGCTTCTATATATATTAGTATTAACTTTCTTGTGGAAGAACTGCTTGTGTTGAGCTTTGATTGATCATGTGACTCTCATCACTGCTGTGATTGGTGGTTATCAGTGTACAAAACAGATATTAATACTTCAATAGGACGGTAAATTAACTTTATATCATATTACTGAAAATTACTGTTATATTTACTGGATTATACTGTAAAATTGACATGTTGTTCAGAATAGCACGTACATTTTACAGTTTAAACCAGTAAATATAACAGAACTCCAGTGTGTTATATGCTGGTTTAAACTGTAAAATGTACATGTTATTCGGTAAAAGCAATTACTGTTTTGTTGTATATTTTACGGAATTGTTCTGGTAACCCCAGCTGCCAGTTTTTTTCCGTAAAAACTACGGGATTTTTTTTACAGTGTGTCTATGTAAACGAATGAGTAAACATTGTTCATTTACATATACTACAGAGATTGTAATAATACAAATCGGGTTGAAAATCGGTGAATTTACGCTTTAATAAATGTACACGAAGTGACAGAGGGGAACCAAATAAGAATAAATCCATTTTTTAGTAGTTCTGTATTATATAAATGTAAGTTCGGAGAGTACATAGATGTATATGTTGTTTAGCTTAAAAAAATTAACTAAGGTTCAATTCCCAAACTAAAATACTTTCTTTTTTTAAAACGGTAAACAATGATTTTGCGAAGTTGTAAATAAAACAAAGTATATTGGAGTATGTTTAGGAAAATACTATTTCAGTGCTTCAAAATGTAATGTTAAATTACATGTGATAGGGTTTTTAGCTTTCCTTTGTAATTAATTGTAAAATTTCTAAGTTTTTTTTTTACACAATTTTTTTTTTCAGGGGAGTGAAACTAATTGAACTAATTAAATAATTGATTACAACGGAACTGAATCAATGCTGAACTGACTTTGGCTGAAAAAAGACTTCTTTTTTTTTCTTTTTAGAGCTGCTTTACAACTGATTGAACTCAAGTTTGCATAATTGAATCAGCATTTTCCTGTTGATCACATTAAAGCTGCTTTGAAGCAATCTGTATTGTATAAAGCACTATAAAAAATAAAGGTGACTTGAGTTGGATATGATAGAGAAAGAGAAGGAAAAAGAAAGGGAGAGAGAGCACTGCAATAACCTTGCTGTTGGCTACAGACCACCCTGCCCTGACACTACCTCATCTAACGCACTGAGGCATTGCCCTGCTTGACTCTTGCTGTGTGTGTGTCTGCATTTGTGTGTGTGTATATACGCATCAGCTACACTTAACCTTCATTCCAACTAGGATCTGCAAAACAGATCACACACAAAACACTTCAAAGCACACCCCAGGTTTCCTCTTTCTCTTGCACACACACACACGCTCCGGGACCCCTCACTGGCACCCTACACGAGCGAATCACAATAATCCATCAGTGGAAGCCAGTGAAGTATGAAATATGAAGATTGAGGCCCAGCCTCCCTAAAATACACAAACATGTGTCTGATTATCCTCTGTGGTTGGCTACACAGACGCGCCATGCTATGCACATGACATCACCGCTTCATCAGGAACTCAGTGGAGGCAAGAGATTGTAAACAAAAGAAGCTGTAGACGTTGTGTCCGTACACAAGCCAGGAAGCTTTCCAAACACTGTGTGAGGCAACTGCTGCATTTTTTAGCCTTAAGGGGGGCGCAATTTGTGAAAAAAAATCATTTGATATCCTGGCGTAACATTTTGCCAGTAGAATTTGAAAAGACTGAAAGGGAATATTGTGGTCTGTTCAAGGAGATTGCATCCCAAAAAAAAAAAAAAAAAACTTTTGTCGGCATCAACTTCTGTAGACAAATTGACCATTCCAATCGCGCTTTTCACAATTCATATCGTTTCAAAACAGCTTTACAGAAAATGCATGTTTCTACAATACAATTTAGTGATCTGTGATAAGAGGTGACTGTCCAAGTAATGTCCATGTCAGAAATGTACAGTTCTAAGGTAATACAAATCATACAGTTAGCTACCATGTATTCATCTAGGTTGAAATGATGATCTCATTAAAGCAATCATCACAAGTTGTAATCATAATGATTACAATATATAGAGAATTTGGCAGTGGTGCATGTTGATTCACAGTTTGCGTCATCTGAAGTTCTTGCAGGGGTTGGCATTATCTCTTCACAGATGTTGGGTCATCTGAAATCTCAACCCGATCTCAGGGCAGTTTGTATGAATTTTCCGAGGTGGCTAATTCGTACGAATTCATACGACCTCACTTGGACGAATTTTATGAGTTTCCCAATTCGTATGAATTCGTACGAATGACCTACCCCTGACCCCGCCCCTAAACCTACCCATCACTGGGGTTTAGACAATTCGTACGAGTGCGAATTTGTACGAATTAGCCACCTTTTACTCACTCGTAGATCACTACGAATTCGTACGAATTGTTCGTGAGATAGCTGGTGTAGTCTCTATAGTTATATATAGCATTGGGCCCGTTCATTTCAATGTTCACTCACCCATGCAACTGACTGCTGTTATAGCGAACAAAATAAAAAATAATAAAAACACATTCAAAAGAGAGCACTTTTTCTCTTTCCAGATACTGTCCTTCCATTCGGACTGTCTCTGGCACTGCACACTTTCACAAAGTGCATGGATGCGGCCCTCTCCCCTCTGAGACTGAAGGAAATACGCATCCTGAATTACCTCGACAAAGGAAAAACTTTTCTGTTTTTAGTACATTGTTGTTGTGTAAACGTACCCTTAAACAGGTGCTACCAAAAGACAAGAGTTTTGTGATCTTGTGGCCTTATAAGTCAGTAGCAGTACTTTGTAATCGAGTTGGATCCTTTATCCAAAAAATTAAAAAATGTTTTTTCATTGCGGAATGCCTTTAAACACAATGTATAATTTCAGATGTGGTGGAAATAATATCGTTTTCACTCATTCAGTGAATGAGTTCACTTTGATTTTTAGTGAACTTAGTGATTTTTAGTAAAACTAACCAAACGATCAGCCCAAATAAGATTTTGGCTTTCAGGTGAATAATTTAAAATAAATAAATTAAAATAACATAAAGTTCTCCTCATTATGCCTTCAATTTATGTTTTTTTTTTTTTTTTTTTTTTTCGCACTTTATCAAATCATCACAGAGTTTGCTTGTCTGAGAATCAGCCCCATTCATCCGCTGGATTGTGATGGATTGCTTCTTGTCATCTCCCAGGCTTTTGTTTTTCACTCAGAGAGGAAGTCCTCGGTATAGCCTATCTGAGCACTTTGGATCATATTCTCCCTCTCGTTCATCAGAGATCCATAGCCGTGCGACACAGAGTCAAAGAAGCTGGGATTTTCCTCTCTGTGTCACACAGAGGTATAATTTGGTAATTTGTGTGTCTTTATTGCGGAAATTAAAGGTCTTTCAGAGAGTGACATTAGAGATGTGAACTCCATTACAAATGATGCTCTTTCTGCTTCACTGTACATCACTCCACAGTGCTATATGCTGCCTTTTTGGTGACAGCTTGCTCTTTCTGTCTCTCTCTCTCCCTCCTTCCTTTTCTTTACACACACATGTCTTGTGCTTTAAGAGGGTAGCAGTAGAATCTACTTTCTTTCTAAGCAATACGATTTTTGCTTGGCAGATGATAAAATGGTTGTAAGTAACTACTGTAGAAACCAGAATGCCATAGAGACTGGGGTGGGCTTGTGTGATGTAAGCCAGTCAAAAACAGCCAAAACCCCCTATAGCAACCAACTCTGGCTCATCACTCAAATTTGGTTTAGAAACCTAACACTAACATTACTTGACTACATTCGTTAACATGAACTAACAATGAACAATTGCCTGCAGCTTTTATTAATCTTAATTTAAACATGTACTAAAAACATTTAAGATTAAATGCTTTATCTGTTAGTGAACCAACATGAATGTGGACATTTTTTATTAACTAACAGTAAAAAAAAAAGGTTAATAAATGCTGTAAACGTATATTGCTCATTGTTAGTTTGTGTTAATGCATTAACTAAACAAATGATGTACCTTAATGTAAAGTGTTACCAAAACTTTAAACATCTGTTAATTGTAGCCATAATAATACAGTATATAGGCTGAATTAAAACATGACCTATAGATAATACAATAATTATTTCCCTTAACAATCATAATTATCACATAAATTAATATTAATAAACATTAACCTCCATTTCGTAATACATTGGAAAAACAAAAGTCATGTGGTTGGACTTTTTTTGGGAAGTTATCCCATTCCATCACCTCATTACTTGTATCCCATAAGAAAAAGAGTGTATAAAACCTCTCTGCTTAAAGGACAATTCCAGTGAAAAATGAACCTAGGGGTATTTAACACATGGTTACCGAGTCGATCGTTCCCTGCGATGCGTTTTCATGAAAATCGAATGTATAGAGTTTTATCTTTAAAAACAGTATAGCTCATAGCAGTAGTATATGGGGCATAGAGTAAGTAAAATTAAATCGCTAGTTAATACCACTAACAAGGCTCAAAATAGCCTCACACTAACACGGTAACATAATGAGGGTCCTTACACGTTTACATCCAGGATCCATCTTGGAAAACAGTCTCGACTAATCGAGCCACGATAAAAAAGCCACGTTCGTGACTCGATTAGTCGAGACTGTTTTCCAAGATGGATCCTGGATGTAAACGCGTAATGTACTGTCTTTATAAAGTATCTTCTTATTAAACTGTCTGTACACTTACAAAGTTCTCAATGCTTCGGTTTGTATGTAAGGACCCTCATTATGTTACCGTGTTAGTGTGAGGCTATTTTGAGCCTTGTTAGTGGTATTAACTAGCGATTTAATTTTACTTACTCTATGCCCCATATACTACTGCTATGAGCTATACTGTTTTTAAAGATAAAACTCTATACATTCGATTTTCATGAAAACGCATCGCAGGGAACGATCGACTCGGTAACCATGTGTTAAATACCCCTAGGTTCATTTTTCACTGGAATTGTCCTTTAAGCATATATGTCCTGGAACACACATCTGCCCATTAAAACCACATTCCCCCTACAACACTGCCAAAAAAATCAACAACAAAAAAATGCATACTAAACAAGTGTCTTTTTCTTGTTTTCCAGAAAAACTATTAAAACATCCTTAAACCAAAATATGGTAGATTAACATACATTTACGTGCATTGAAATGTATTTTAAATATATGAGTGCATGTTGTATTTAACTTGTTGTAAGAATGTTACTTAAAAAAAAATGTATATAAAACAAATATTTTATTGTTTTACAAAAAAAAGTCTTTCTACTTCAAAATGTCACGTTTTATTCAATGTGCTACTTTCTGTTTCTAATTATTTGTGAAATGTATTATTTGATTAATTTATTAAGTAAAATCTAAAAAAAACAAAAGGATACCAAGCACTCTATCAATACTTGCAAAAAGTATAAAAAAAATATTTATTAGCAACGTTCCCTTTCAGACGTTCGACGTCACCGACGTATTGTGATCCCAACACGTCGGTCACGTCGACGTAACGTCTCCAACGGTTACATAAATAACCGAGACGTTTCGTTCTCATGACCTTCATCAAGTATATGCCTGAAACGTTGCTAATACATATGTTTTGATTCTTTTTGCAAGTGTTGATAGGGTGCGGTATTTCCTTTTGTTTTTTTAGATTTTTGACTTTTTTTTGTCTTCTCTCCTACGCACCTATCTATTACCTGCAGGTGTGCAATACTAATTGCTAATTAATTTATTAAGTGAATTGTTTCAAATTAAATCCTACACCATTTTTTTTTCTACTGAAAAATCACACAAAGATTTTATTTTGTGACAACAAAAACTATCAAGATTTCATCTTTTGAAACGAAAGCCTAACTTCAATTAGTGATAAATGCACTTGCCTGGCTGGAATATGAGATGTTTAAAAGGTATAAAATAGCAGTACCTTTACGAGATGATGTTAACAGAACCCTGCTATTTTTACTCTCCCTTTTAGATATCACTACACCACTAATATGGTCCTTCCTAATTAAATAACACCTTCTGTCACACCTCACACAAGCGTACAAACCAGGACTCTGGATGGTTATTTTAGAATATGTGTATATGTTTTTTTCAGGCCTGGTGTGAAATAATGTTCATTAAAAGTGACAAATACCTGATTTCTAAAGAGCTGCTTTAAGGCAGCAGGGTGAGGCACGGGAGGGAGGCGGCAGATCGCTCTTCCTCAGTACCTGAGTGCAGCACTTTGTTTTGACACCATAGATGAGACGAGAGAAATATCGCGCAAAAACACACACATATCACCCTAATGCTTAGTTTATTGCCACTGTCTTAGACTTCATGATATAATCCCATTTTAGAGTTCCTGATATAATCTGTGATAAAGATATTTAGATGTTAGTAAAATGCTTTGACATCAGTGGTGAGCTCTGAACAGTATTGCATTTCATCAGTTGCTTTTTCCCATTTCTTTTGGAGTGTTTTGTTTGTCAGAATAGTTATTTTTATTTAAAGTTAATAGTTTGAAAGGGTCTCACATATCAGACAAAATACGAAAATCTCTCTCTCTCTCTCTCTCTCTCTCTCACTCAGGTCCTGTTTACACCGGGTATTAAGATGCATTTTGCGTGATATAGCCTAAAGTTGCAATTGCGAGAAAGAAAGTCAGAATTCTGACTTTTATAACACGCAATTGCGACTTTATTTCACGCAATTCTGACTTTATATCTCGCAATTCTGACTTTATATCTCGCAATTCTGACTTTATATCTCGCAATTCTGAGAAATAAAGTAAGAATTGCGAGATGTACACTCGCAATTGTGAGATAAAAAGTTGCAATTATCTTTTAAAATGTTTTATTCTGTGGCGGAAACAAGCTTCCATAGCAGACCTAGCAGCTAGACTAGTTATTCAAAGCTAGCATAACAACCTACTTGTCCAGTCAGTGATTACGAAAGTGATCAAGTCTGTGAGTTGATTAAAGTGAATGTGATTTGAGCATGAATGAGTATATACATGAGAGCTTGGTAAGCTACCTAGGAAGCTAATATTATTTTTTCTTAGAATCCTGCATCATGGAGAGAAAAAGAGGAAAAAGAACTTGTAACTTTGTTGCTCCAGAGTTAGAGGTTTACCTGTTAGATTATAGCCACTTCTCCAGACACCACTACAATACTGGGCCTAGCCCAAACCATGAAAAACATCCCAAGACCATTATCCCACCTTCAACATTGGTCCATATAATTTTGCCTACAGTATATAGTGTAGCAAGGTAGTCTTCAGAATTTTTTATAATGTAATAATTCAATTTTAGGGGACCCCCCCAAGAGTCCTAAGTCATTTCGAACCCTGAAGAGAACTATTACAAATGGTGCAGTGTTTCTCTGTACAGCCAGCTCATCACTCTTACTGTATACTAATATTAACAATATGCCCATTATGGTAAGTGTAACAGAAATGCATGATTTTAAATCAATTTTGTTTGTTACCTTACTTGGATAATTTGACTCTATAAAACCAAGAACATCCATAGCCATAAACCCCACTTTAGAAATAAAGACTAGGATTTAGATATGAAGACTAACTAAGTGTACACAAAAATATAAAGCTAGTTGTCATACAAATGGAATGCATGGCCAAATATTGTATGTAGACTGACTTCCCTCTTTGCACGATGACTCTCTACTTTGAAGCTGGAATCACCCAGCTAACACTCAATATCTTAACCTTCAATGTAACATCCATCTGCTCATCATAGCACAAAAAGAAAGCTATGGATTGGGCAGTAATGCAGTCTTGAATCATTAACATATTTACTAGTAGCATTAAATTAAATGCCAATAGAGCACATTAAAGTTTATTTAGATCAAATCAAAAGCATCAAGACCTAAAGCTGTGTTCACATTGACAGTTAAATCACTAAAGATCACTAAAGCTTTTTAGTAGCTAGTCCTACTTCGCTGTAGTATCCAATTGCATCAGGCAGCAGATCACTTTCTGCATTCCCATAGTGGTCACAACATCACTGTGCTACCTGTTTGCTTAACGTTGATTAAACCTTAAACGCATACCTCAGGTCTTTATTTACCCGGGACGTCATTCACTACCCTCTTCCTCATTCATTTTTTTTTTTTTAAATTAGACATCAAACTTCTATGTATTCCTCAATCAATTCATTATAAACAATATAACAAGAAAAAAATATAAAAGAAAGAAAAGTTTCCCATTCAATTTTTGTAAACGACCCGAGGTGTGCAACAGTGTAAGTATATTTTTCTGCACAACAAATAATAGAATCTTTGATGACTGAATAAGTGCAATTCACCTTTATTCCTCAAGGTGGCAAGGTCTGATACACAATGATGAAGTGACGTTTCACTCATAGTTACTGCAGGCAGAAAACAAAAGAATAGGAAGTATCATCAGCAAAACTTGAAATGGCTCAGGGCGATTTACTGAGGAGCAAGTACTGAACGCAATCAAATATCAGTGTCAATGTCACTTAATGGTGAATCTGATGAAGAAACTGTCATCGATCAAAATATTGATTTTGAAGATGTTGAAAATGAAAGTTTTGAGAATGTTCGAGATCTCGAATATGAGCCAGATGCTGAATGTACTGGGAAATGAGCTCTGATGAGGACAGTGATGATGATATAAAACATCTGCTCAAACTGATCCCTTCCAAGCTCCAAAAGACAACAAAATATGCTTTATTTTATTCTTCTGTAATTGTTACTCTAATATCAGGAAAGTTTTATATTATTGCGACAGGTAGAGATCCATCCGTGTTAGATTTAGATCTGGGTCGCTAAAGACCCGAATATGTAATAATGATTGGCGAAACATTCATGCATTTAAGGGTTAAAACATCACCTCTCATAGAAAAGGAATGATGTCTGGTCACATTGTCTCAGCAAATCACAAAATTTTATATTCATTGTATAGGCTGCATGACTGTTAAAGGGGTCATAAGAGAGGTCATAGTTCTATAAAAATATCCTTTACGTTTCAGAACTCAAAACATCCTCATTAGTCCAAAAACTAGGAAAGCTTTCTTACAAGCTTAGAAAACGACTCGTTTAGAATTTTGTCACATCGTTAGGTCATAGTGTGACGAAAGACCGCCTCTGCAGAAGAAGAGCAATGCCTCTTAGCCCCGCCCACCAATTCGTGCATGTCATGTAGTAGTAAATAGGAGAGAGATGCAAACACAGGATTACTCTAGCAACGAAACCATAGAGATGCCTCTAAGAATTACAAGACGTTTTGAAGTGCCAAGTTGTGGAAAAACACAGTCTTTGCAATACCATCCTTGTGATCCTAACATTAAGAGCGCGGATTCACTTTATTTTTAACTAAGTTCCAGTCAGATTGCGTCAGTAAGATACTGTTTGTTTGTTCGTTTCATTTGACTTTGGAATCGTTTTTAAACAAGACACAGTTAGATGCAGGCTTTTTAAAGAGACTGAAAATAAAAGATGATGCCGTGCCAACTACATTGGATCCGACAGTCGCAAGACACAAGTGTGAGTAACAGTGTTTTTACCATGCGTCACATATTGCTTTGTCTGATACAGATCATTTGTACTGAGTATTTATACTGTAGCGCCGCAGTCAAACTGAATAGTCGTGATAGTTGTGATTTACTGTTTTTTCCTTTGCTTCGGATACGTAGAGAACACTGCTTTTGTTATTTTTTTTATCTCAACCATTTGCTCGCTGTAATCCTGAATAAAAGCTTCAGTGAGCTACATCTTTTTTTGTCATCAGTAAGACATTATATGTTTCATTTTATTAAAACAGGACACTTCAAATGACAATGTATAGGTTTTTCACTTTATCAAAAATGAATAGCATTGCATTGCAATGCATTGACGTCACTTTCCCGCCGGAACTCGTCCCTCTGCCGGACTGAGTGGCAAAAGAGCCTGCTGCGTGACTGGATTTAATAGGGGAAACTGCGAAAACGTGAGTAAAACAAATGATTTCAGTTTAAACTAAAGGTTGGACTCAATATAGTGTTCCTTACAACTTGATACAACTGATCCATGGATATTGAAATGCAGCCAGGAATCGTGTTTCCTGACATTTATATAATGAGCCTGATTTCGAAGCTGGGGAAATACATAAAGCAAATTTACCTGTGAACGCTTTATATAAATACAATATAGGTAGGTCTAAATCTGGGTGAGCACTTATATCAGTGTTATATATATCATCATGCCAGTGTTTATTTAAAAACATCTAATTATGCAGAATATACGATGGTAAATATTTAATTGATGAGATGTCAATACAACAAATAACAATACAATATATAGGGTATGATTTTATCACTTAATTCAGCATATTGACAAAATGATAATTGCAAATCCATCTTTCGCTCCCTGGAGTCCAGTTGTTTCTATGAATTGATTCCAGCCAATCAGAATCGAGTATTCAGACAGACCATGGTATAAGCATTTATAATTCCATTTACACTAAACACCGTAAGCCATCCCTTGTCGGTTTTAACAAAGGTAACTCCAAGTACTTTATTTGCCACAACCAAGACTTATTTAGCACACATAAGCAGGATAGTATACTTATAAAAACAGGATAGTATACTTCTAAATTAGGATGTTTTTTTTTATGTAAAAATCTTGAAAATATTATAAGTGGAACTCAGGGAACTATATATATATATAAAACTCATATATACACAAACATATATATATATATATATATATATATATATATATATATATATATATATATATATATATATATATACAAACAAAATTCACGGTTTGGTTCGATACGACACAGTGGTGTCACATTACAGTTACTGTCACTACAGCAAAAAGAAAGAAATGCCAGAGAAATTTCCTTGATTTAAAAAAAAAAAAAAAAAAACTAATTATTAAAAGAAACATTATTATTAAATAAGTGTGAGTTCTACTGTACATCTTGAAACTTTTAGTTTTATAAATTGGGCTAATATTTGAAGGATGAACAAATAATGTTTTGGTCATCACATTAAAAATAACATTTAAATATGATAATATTTAAGTTTTGAAGTTCTGTTTTGAAGTGCTGGAAAAAGATGTGTGACGTACTTGAAAGCATTTTACTATGCATGCCGAACTTCCATGGTTACAGTTAGTGTTAATCCATGGTGAATGTTGCTGATCTGTGGACTTAAAGCCTATTACTAGTTCATTCATGGCACAATGTTTCTCCTGGTTTGCACGTCAGCGCTGTTTGATCCGTTAATAACGGAGAAATGTGAATGCTTCTCACTAGATCTCGCAGCGATGTTATTACTTCAGTGTCGAATTCAAATGCTCAAATGCTTCCTTTACTGGCTCTCTTAGCACTGTGTAGTAACCGGTAACAGTCGGTTGATCAAGATCTGCATTGGTCCAAACTGATAAACGGTCCGTGAAGCACAAAATAATGAGTAGCGCAGTTTTGTTCCGCTTTCATTACGTTTGCCATTTGATGTTGGGCAATGTTGTGGTGGTCACGCCATCTTTAACTTTGCAGTCCACTTACGGTCGAATGGAACGCACCTTCAGTCAACATGATGTGGAGAGCGCCATGGGAGCGCAAGCGCTTTGGAAAGTAGGAGACAGCGGCACAGCCGCGCTTTCCACATATTTTTACACGCGATATGTGAATGGCCTCTAAGATCTACGGGCGATGAGCGCGCATTTTAATGATTTTTTTTTTTATATTGTTACCAACAATGGTGTATCGTCGATAAATTCCAATATCGTTTGATCGCCCAGCCCTATATATTTATACATAATTTGTTCTTGACCCCTCTAAGCAAAAGCTATCCATCCAGCTGCACCTTGCACAAGGATGGAAATCATGATATATAAGAATATCCTGTCACTTTACATGTTTCCCATATGGTCTGTCACATCATGCTGTCAGATACGTGGCACTGCAAAAGACAGTCAAAACACTAGACACGATTCAATAAACACAGAATACCAGACATTGCATTAAACACAAGCAACAAAACACTCCCCACAGCACACTAATTATAGCATTTCAAAAACCACTACCACGAATCACAAAACACAAATAAAATGCACTCTATCAGTTGCTCACCACATACAGTGACCAATTACATCCATATAGTGAATCAAACATGTATTTTCAAGACCATACTAGACTTTGATGTGTTTGTGTGATTATCTTACCCCGGGAACTTGCTGGATTCTCTTTCTTTTGTCACAAATATATTGTTCAGATACAGCGTTGGTTTGTCTATGTTTGAAGTAACTTTCCAAAGTGACATAAACCACTCAGTGTCTTTGTTTGCATGTTAATTCAAGTCTTTTGCAGTGGTCAATGGAGAGGCCTTGGTGTTTAATTCAGACCTCACTCTATTGTGTAGGTCCAGCTGTCTGAGCATCATTAAGATTTAAACCAGATCTCGGTCAATATTAATGACAAACCCAAGTCTTAAATACCTGTCCTCTTTTAATTATCACAGCTCATGTCTTTTAAAGATCAGATTCCTCCCTCTAAACTCTGGCCAGCCTTCCTGGGAGGCTCGTCTGTCGCTGCAAATGTCATCACTGTATTCCTCCTCGGCTGACCGTGACAGGGCCCACTTTCAGTCTTTATCTCCCTCTCCATCCTTTCTTCCACCACAAAGATCCCTTCTTTTTTTTTTTCATCGCTCACTGCTGTATCCGCTTTCTACACGTGGCAAATGATTGCCCGGGTAAAGGTATTTTCTGTTTCAATCTTGCATTTTCCCAAGGGAGAACAAAAGGGACAAGCTCAGTGCAGCTGGTTTCACTGAGAAAATGGCACAGAATTGCCTCATTCCTCGGCAGATTAGCGATTGCATACAATCCTGCGCTAAGTGCTATTGTGTGCCTCAATTTGGCTATTATACTTTGTCTTTTTCCACTTAGAGCACCCCTAACCAATTAAAGTAATACAGCCTCCAATACCTGCTCCCAATTAAATCTGGGCGGTATTACCTGCCTTGATGCTGCTGACCATGGATTCTTACCACTTAGCCGTATTCATTAGGCCTATTCATACTGAAGGGGCTGATGACAAGAATTCAAGGCTTACCCAGTCCTCCCCATTCTCTCTCTCCCTCTCTCAGGCTGTCATTCACTCATAGTACTCAGAGAGTTGGCTGTGGCAAAAACACGGAGAGCGTCAGATGGTGACACTCTTTTTTTTTCTTTTTTTTTGTCCTTTCTTTCTCTCGCTCTCTCTCTCGGGTGGATATTTTCCCGCCTGTTCCTGGTTTTGTTTCACAGGTAGCCAGGTTTTTTCCAGCTCATTGTGTTCTTTCTTAAAGCCTTCGCCCGTGCAGCTTGCTTGGCAGCGTCCAAAAGCCGCACCGCACAATGCGAAGGCCTCTTCAGGCCACTGAGTCGATTGACAAATCCACAGTGTTAAAAGTCGACAAAAGCCAGGCGGGGAACTCTGTCAGCCGCACTTGGGGAAACTGTCAGTCTGATGGCCCTGCCATCTCAGCCCAAACATGCTAGTCAGGTTCACAAAAGCCGTTATTCATTCATATTCTTTTTTTGGACAATTATAGTTCTTAAAAAAATAAATAAAAAAAAGCTAGGAAATAAAGTAGAAATTTCTCATTTTCTTTTTGTATTTTCTATTCATTAGTTTCTAATAAAATCAATAAATGCTACAGATAATTAGATTTAATTAAAGGCAATCTGCATACAAACACATGGCAGGATCATGTTGTGCTGAAAACCATATCAGTCGCGATTCGTTTTCAGTTGTGGTTGTTTCTGTTGTTTGTTTCCTCGATTCAAGCAAGACTTCCACGGTTGTGTTTAGAAAAATGGTCTTGAAGGGAAATAACAGGGTGAATAAGGACCTTTCCTGTTTGAGAAAGGATGCCCATGCTCTTCCAATCCCTCAATCCCCTCACCACCTCCCCCTTCTCCCCACAACAACCCCTCTAACCACAGTTCAGATGAGAGATACAATAGAGAGAGTCCCTCTTATGAGAGAGAGGAAGGAGAGAGGGGAGATAAAGATTTAAAAAAAGGGAGAAAGTAAACGCAGACCACATGGCTTTATTAGGAGAAATGCAGCTCTGGAATCTGAAAGCTGACTTTGAGCTTTATAGATTTACAGACGAAAGCATATGAGAGATGACCATGGGCTGTGGGTAAAATGGATGTTTGTTTATGTTGCCGTTTTCAAATTAATGCACATCCGAACAGGTCAGATCAGGAAATAGGTGGCTGGAGGGTTCAACAGTTCTTCAGCTAACAGCAGAGCTTTAACCCATCTCTGCTGAGAGCTGCATCCAAAGCTTTGTCAAATCAAAACATTTAACTTTGAATTAGCTTGTTTACTCACCCTATAATCTGCCTCTTTCATTATGAATTTAACATCTAACTCGCATGTCATAGCTGAATCAGTCCTTCAGTTTTGGTACTTTTAAGACACTTCACAATAATACAAAAAAAAGGAAAATTATTTTACAAATCTAGCTCAAAGCACATGTGCTAAATCACTCTTTGTGTTCATGTTGGTTTTTATTTGGTTTTGAAAAATGTAATGACTCTAAAATATATTGTGGTGTGTTAAAAGTAATAATTTTCCTTACGCTTTTAATAGCCTAGAGGTTACTTTACACATCCTAATAAAATCCATCCTAAAAAATAAATAAACAATCCATTTATCATATTAATTAACAAATATCATAAATTATTAATTTGCAAACATTCAGTTGTTTATTGTATTTTATTTGCACCTAATGGCATTTGGCATGATCGCGGGACCCAAAAGAGTGTGGCAGACTGTGGCGCGGGACAAGTTTTGAATTGCTGGATGCGGGAAGGAAAGATACTGATGTGCGTGGGAAGCGGGCAAAAGAAATGACTTGTGGGATCTCGCAAAATTTAATTAACTAATAATAACAACATGCAGAAATCAAATCTGTCACTGGAGATCTGAAGTGTCATGTGTGGAAATTGGAAAAAAATTGCCTATTTCTATAGGCTTAATAGGCTAATAACCTCTTTCTATAGGCTTTTGCGGCCGGGAATGGGATGAAACGTGAACGTTTCGGACGGGAGCGAAAATCTAACATATTTTTGGCGGGAGCAGTACAGATTTTTTTTTTTCTTTTGCTTTTTTCTTATCCTCTAGTCATGGGAGGTTGGATCCTATTAATTTACTCGTTTGTTTTTTGTTTGTTTGTTTGTTACATATTTCTGCATGCTGGTTAACTGCAAAACATTGGTTTAGTGGACAAAAGTTTTATCAGATGTTAAATAAGCAGTGAAGCAGATTTAATAAAATCTTTTTTAACAACTATAAATAAGAAATATAAGAACTGATAATAACAGCTTACACCAAACTACTTAAAATTGTTTTCTTTTCAAGAATATTCTTCTTTTAAAGACATTATTTCTTCCTTATGATATCAGGACTGTTTTATTACCCTGACAATTATTATTTGTTTTGCCCCTAAAAATATCAAAGTGAATTTCAATTGAGAAATCAAGAACATGCAAATCATAGAATAGGTGTACCCATGTCTTTTAAGTATTCAAGTGTTTTAATGTACTGAAATTAATGGATGGACAAAAAAATAAATAACTGTCACGTCTTTGACCCTCATATATAATATTTTCATTTATTTTCAGTTGTTTTTTGATTATTATTCTGCAGGTTATGTGACTAACCATTGGTTGTGTTAGCATTAGCACAACCAGTGACATGAGCCAGATTTTAATTAATTTCACACATGCAGTGCAGGGCTGACCCTGCGACAACGGGACATGAGGCATCCCCTAATCATCATATGCCCTGTGACATCATCCACGGACCTGGCAGCCCATAGAAAAAGAGAGAAATTGAGGTAGTTTAGCATGGATAGAAAGGGCCAATTTATCACCATAAGCAAATCCTAACCTGGGAGCATAGCCCCCAGCAGAATTAATTGGCTCACTCGCTGTCTGTGAAGTGTTTGGCCTTGTTTTAATAGGCAGGCTGCCCCAGAGACGCTCTCAAACGCTGCTTCTCCAAACCACGTGATTGACTGCTAGATCGCCATTGAAACTCTGATTCATGAACCAGGAAGTGTTTTACTTTAGGACCTTCTGCTGGCCATCTGTACCCCATCAGTCCCTCTAGTAAGGCATGAAACAAGAATATTTTAGTGCAATTTGTAAAGTTTGTGTTAGTAATTACTTCTAAAGGCACAGTCTAAAGACTGTGTTTAGAATTTGAGTGTTCTTAGCCTAGATTGGATGCTTATGTCCCAGGAGTTAGTTGATTGACATAATAATGCAAAAGTTAGTGTACTTTATGACCAAGGAGACAGAAAGCTCCTCAGTTCCTCTGTCCTCATGGGATAGCATAGTGTCCTGTGGTTTCACACATCAGTATTTCAATGGATGTAGATGTAGGTCATCTGGGTATTGTTTGCCTACTTTTTTATGAATGCTGTGTATTTGGACATCTTGTACTGTGTATATCCTGTATGTATATTATAAAACATTAATTAATTCATTTATATATATATTTATGATATAAAAAATGCAAGCTAGCTTTAGCAAGATGAAATAAATCTGCTATTTATTTTTTTGTAATTTCCACCGTCATTTCGTCAATTTGAGATATGGTGGAAATGACAGTGATAAAAAATATTAGTGACTTTAATAGTGTGTTTTTTTTTGTTTGTTTGTTTTTTTTCAAATGCATATTTGTCTGATGTTGGACACTATTATCAGACAAATGAAATCAACTATTAAAAGTCTAAAAAGTTTCAGAGACTTTAGTTTCTAAAACTCCACATTCCCATATTGAAGAGTTCTGTTACAACACGAAGCTCACGCATTGTTTTTTCAGTGTTTGAGGAAATGAGGCCAAAAGGACCATTATATCCACTACTTTCACAGGCTGTTTAACAGAGAGAGGAGATGTGACTGTGTGCATGCATGCGTGTGGGTGTTTGTGCGTGAAAGTGAGACAAAATGTTGAAGAAACAGTGTGTGTGTGTGTGTGTGTGTAGGGGTGCTTAAACTTGGCTGACCAGTCATGGTAATCAAAGTGTGCAGTGTCGTTTTTAATGGAGTTCCTGGTCACAGCACTGCCTGTTTCCTGCCAGCTCACTCATCTGAATGCCATTCTCCACCATCCTCGGCCCAGTTGAACACAGCGGAACACTGTCCGCTCACGTGTCCCGCCACTGCCAGTGAGAGAGGGGAACGATTAACATCACTCGAGATGTCCCCCCCACTCACTCTAGTGTGACTAAGAAAGTGTGAGGACTCTGTCAGAAGAACTTTCTAGAGCATTAACCGTAGCAGGGCACCGGACGGGGTGTAGGGAGGGTGAACGAGAGAGAGAGAGAGTAATAGAAACAGAGAGAGTGTAAAACAGGAGGGAGACCTGGTCTTTACTTGGGCGGCGTGTTATTGAGTTGAGCCTATCTGCCGGTCCATCCACAGTGTCACCTTTCGGTCAGCGTGGAGAGAGAGAATGGTAAATGTAAGAGGGCGTAAGAGATACCCAGCAGTGGCATGAGAGCTGCACTCCCAGGCTTTGTGTGCGCAGTTCCACAGTGAAATGGATCCGTCTGCACTTAGCGAACGCAGCCTTTTATTCAGGAGGTATGAGGGGAGGAGGGAGCAACATTCAACACGGAGAAACATCTAATACACACACACATATATATATATATATATATATATATATATATATACAACAAGCCAGATTCATGAAAGTGACCAGATTTCTGAAACTAACCTGAGACTTTTCTAGTTCGGTAAAATTGAAATTTCCAGTGTTATAATATCAGAATTAAGGGTGGTGTTTTCAGTTCTGTGTATTTTGACCACTATAAATGTTGTATTTTGAAAGACTATTGTATTCTGCCATTATTCTCTAAATTACATTTAGTCATGAACTTATGAACTGTAAAGGTGGCTCAGAATAACTTAACACAATTGGTCCCCTCAAACTAAAGTTTGTTGAATGACAATGACGTCAACACACATCAAAACATACGTGACTGCTAACAGTTACTAAAATGAATTGCTATGTAATTGAGTAATCTCTAATTAATATGTAATGCAGTAATATGTAAATAATTATTGCATGAGTTTACAGTGCATGTATTATATATTGTCTTCATGATTTATGTTTCTTAAGGCCCATTCACACCAAAGATCACTAAAGTTGTAAGAATTGTTTGAAATCTAAGAGAATAGCGGAGTTCACTCCACAATCTATATATTTAACAGCTGTTGAATGATAAAAACATTGGCAACCAATCAGAATCCACCCAACTTTAAAGAGATTGAGTATTTAAAGCGGCAGACTGCAGAATTTGCTTATAATAAACAGTACGTTATTGACCGTTGATGTGAAAGCTCACATACAGTAGTTAACATTATAGTTATCATTCTTAGTGTGAACAGGTCTTTCAGTGTTGATAAAAACTCTATGCATTGAAATATATTTATTTAAAACAAAATATATACATTTTTTATTATCACTTTTTTTAAACAAGCATGTGCAATATTAACCACATTAGGAATAACTGCACAAGAAAATAATAATACAAATAATAATAATAATAAAATGGAAAGACATTTCCAAGAACTTATCCAGCCAAGGACAGGGCATCAGAAAGAAGAACCGCCCCTAAAAAACAGGGAAGTCACTTTAACATTTATGGATATTCAGGTACCCTTGCTGATCCTGTTTATGTGTGATTTGTGTGATTTGCCATCTATCACTTTTTTTTTCTCTGTCCATTCCTTTTTTTGCCCCACTGTCACTCCCAAACTAACACTCACATACACAGACAGAAGGCCCAGCAGCTGAATGAGTGGGTTAAAGCTGTCACTTTTCTCACTGCCTACCTGAACAACCTGATGAGTCAGATTGTATTCCGAACAAGCAGCATTATAAAAACTCACCTACAGACATGCATACACATATACATTAAGGGTGAGAGAGAAAGCGAGACAGATAGCTAGAGAAGTGGGGGTGGAGTTAACAAAATAGCAGAGAGAATCCCAGAGGGCAGGCAACAGGTGCAGGTGTCATGGAGTGGCAAGTCGAATAAGTAAACCAGTGACACACCGCCCATAATTTCAATATTCATGTGTTTAGTGGTAAATATGCAGTGTAGGTTCACAGATTACACAGTACCGTACATAAAGCGCTCAGACACACACAAACAAACAGCCCATCTTATCACACTTCAGCTAGCACGCTCATTCACTGTGCCACTCGTTGCCTGCACAAACTGTACAACAAGCTACCCTAACCGGCAATGTGGATTCGTAAGATTTTCAAACAAGCATGCCTTGGATGTATCTGGGTTATGAGAAGACAGATGTGTGTGAATGTGTATATGTGTGTCTTCTCTCTCTCTTACTTTCTCTCTCGCTCTCTCTGCAGTGAACTTTTCTTTAGTCGTGCCTCCCCCTACTGGCTACACTAATTCTCTCTCCCTCATCCGTCTTTCCTGATTCCCCCTTCCACCCTCAGCAACTCTACTATTGTTTATCTTCTTTCTTTCATCCCATACCCCCTTTTCTTTCCTATCAAATTCCTACCTCGTTTCCTTCCCGTCTTCACCGCAGACTTTTCTCAGAGCAGCTACAGGGGCTACACAACCCGCTGCCCCTCTCGCACAAATATATCGACGTTCTATCTTTTCCACTCGCCTAGTTTATTTTATTCTGAAAATATCAATTTGTCCTCATAAAATACGGCTCTTTTTTATTTGATCTGAAATGTATCTGTTTGAAGAAAGGCAGTTTGCAATTATATTATATTATTAAAAAAAATACAAAATCACAACAAATATGTAAAACAACAACAACAACAAAAAAAAAACATTTATAAATATATTTATGTGTATATATATGTCTCATTAGAATGGTAAGCACCCTGCGCTGACACAACCATGGGCAATTCTAATAGAAAACTTGTTGCATTTTTCTCCTTTAAAGGCCTGAAAGGAATATGCATCTAATTTTCTCAATCGCTCTTCTATATAATTTGAATAAATTACGCCTTGGATCGGAAATAAATGCTCCCTGACTTCCCCTCAAATCCTCTGATAGTTGTATCTTTAATTATTATTTAATTTAGCAGTTATGAGTGGTTTTCAGTTAAAGAGGATACTGCTGACAAATTCAATTAAATGAAAATAGAGAACTTAATGGTCCATGTTAATGATTCATTTCATACATAATATTATGTTTTTTTCTTCTTCTTCTGTAAATTTCTAATCAGGGCTCACTTTAATATTGGTTACAGGGGTCTAGACACAACCAAGGTGTGCACGCATACACAAACACACTCGCACACCACATCCATTAACCCTATGTGTCCCAGCGCCTACTTTGTACAGAGTTTGTCATTTCTAATAACACATTTCTTGCTTATTAAAGAAAAGATCTAATCAAAAATGGCACATCCGAGATGAAAGATCTAAAGTACAGCTACAGGAAAAGCCCAGGGCACGGTGTAAGTGGGCCGGTCAGGAGTGCCGGGTGTGGACCGCGGGACTCGGGTGCATTAGTGTTAAGAACACATGTGCGGGAGGAGGCCATGAAGGGTGAGACTTAGTGGGCATAGGGAGAGCGGAGGGGGTCAGTGACAAGTGGCCCATGTTTGGTGTGTGTGTGCGTGTGAAGTGGGGTGGAACAAGTGCTACAGAGAGGTGCAGGGCGGTGTTTTTCCCATGGTCCACTGCCCCTGCCCCCCAACACACACACACACACACACACACAGACCGGCCTGTCAGACAAGGTCCAGCTCAGTTACAGACCCCAGGGCCAATATGCTCTCAATGAACTGATACAGATGGAGAATTTTAGCACAATGGATGGATTACCACGGCCAGAATAGAGCTTCTCCCGCCCTCACACATGTACACACACACACACTCAGGCATGCACATATACATTAACACATCACACACAAAGGTGACTCTGCCAACATGGCTTTTCAATACTAATCAAACTCTTACTTGCAATTAAATAGATCCTCTAACATTTGAATAAACTATGCTTGTGTGTGCGAACGTGTGTTTTCAGTTCATATCTTTTCACTGCCGCTGTGTGTTAGCGATCAGTGCCGAGTGTCCTTAACTGTCCGGCGTGTAAAGGCTGCGGTGCATCTTTAATGGAGGATAGGTTTTATAAATCATGACCACAAATCTGTTTAGACATTCACCAGCTTGGCCCACGCTCTCTCTCCAATGGAGGAGGCTAGATTAATGGCATAGGGCCTATTTAGCACCAGCCGCTGTAAAACATGACACTTTCTCCCCACACGATGCTCCAGCCTGGCCCGTCAGCCAGCCAGCGAGTGGTCCCACCCCACCCAGGACAAATAGCTCATCACTAACAGCCCAGCCAATGTCAAAAAGGCAAAATCCACAGTGACGAATGACGGGGGTTTTGGCAATAATAATAGGCAGAAACTTGATTAATGTAATTATTAGGTAGACACACAACTGCACGGATACACGCACACACTCGCTGCTTAAAATATGTGTTTTTTGTTGTTGTTGTTTTTTAAATAGAGGACTGTATAGGGTGAGTATATCTATATGACAAATAATTGACATCCACAGTGTTAAAAAAGGCTTCCAACAGAGAAGTGTACTCAGAACAGTTGTTGTTGATTTCCTGTTTGATATCTTAAATGAACATAATAATTATTTTAATAACAATTAATTTAATTAAATAAAATTTTAAATGTATTGATTATTGTATTATATTTGGGCAAAATTTCTTTATCTTTTTTAGCATTTTTGTTTTACTAAGCTTAAAATGATATTAATCCTTTATTAATTAATACTTTTTTGAGAATGAATGGTTGTTACGTAAATTAAATTAATTGACGAGGTGATGTCATTCATCAGTGGCCCGAAAAAAACATCATACAACAGTAAAATAATATAGATCAATTATTGGTGTCTAGTTTAAAAATGATCCCTCTGTGAACCTCTACCATGACAGCCATCAACAACATAGTTTTAAATTATTTGTAAAGAAATATACAGGTCATATACATTTTAACTGAAGCTTTGTTACAAAAAAAGTATGCATGTTTTTACTATTAAATGCATTGTGGATGACTAATATATCCTCACTGTATTGTCAACAAAGTACCAGCCATAATGCAACCACAACCAATGAAAAAAAGAGATTGTATCCCTTCAACAGAAGAACATTCCATATGATTTTAGTCACTATGTCTAGTTTATGTAACTATATTTCTCTACCTTTGTTAAACTAATTATTTTAAACCAATACTGTTGAATTTTATAAAGCAGTTATAAATGAGTAATCATAGGTGAAATAATATAATCAAAAGTATTATTATTATTATTTTGCTTAAAAAGTCATTAAAAAAAAATCATTATATGTTGAGATCCAACCTTCTTTGTGCTCATGACACCTGTTCAACAGAAAGGGCTGAATTCATTGACACCTGATGAGGAGAAAGAAGTTAACACAATCTCAGGTGAGACAAGTAAATATCAGAAAACCCTGGAGCTTTTTCTGTGCTGACTCTACATACATTATCAGATCGGGATATTACATTCACAAAATAACTGCAAAATGTGGCACATTTGGAAAGTGTATGAACAGTTTTACTTCATTCTCAGCTGGCAATAGATTAAATTGCAAATTTTAGATAAATGCGTTTCGAAAAGAGCATATTTTTATAATATTATTTAAGTAGAATGCCTTTTTATAAATTTCGGAGAAGCGTGTTTGTTTAGCTCTCATCTGAACTAGTCAGTCTAACAAGTTCTCATGTTTTTTGCTTTTAAGATCAGCATGTGTTTTACTAAATGGCTTGATAAAAGTCCATAAAACTGAACTATTATGACAAGCTTAATATTAAAGCACCTTAATCCGGCTGTAAACTATAGTTGCAGATTAATTCAAAGAGAGATTTCTGTGTATGAAAAGGAGAATGAGAGACGTGTAACCTTATGCCAGCCCCGCAGTTAGCGACTACAAAGGGGAACTCCGCAGCTGCGAGAGAGTGTTTACTTGTTGAATCTTTTATCAGTTTTCCCTGTTTTTATCTGGGCTGGCTCTCCCTGCTTGTGTGCTCTTATCTATGCAGCTGAAGCCGAGCTCGGAGTTAGCCTGCGTCCGCCTGATTACAGCTGTGATAGATGGAGTCAGGGATGACCTTACCTCCTCACTAAACACAAGGTTGGACATTTGTCTCCCTGCAGTATTTGCATGTTTTCCGCCTGTTTGAAGCTATTTGTCATGTTATTCACTTTGCCACTGGACATATGAGAAGCGTTTGAGAGAGCAGAGTGTTGTGCGATTCAAGCCCACGATAAAAGCGGCCTTGATAATAAAGGGAAAAGTTCTTATTTATTCATAATATTCCAGTTTTAGAATAGTTTCTTTAGTTGGTGCTTTGGAGATTGGTGTCCTCATTATCTACCTTTTAATTTGCATATTAAATCTTTTAATTTTAGCTACAGTGTTATGACAGTGTGAAATCAGGTGTCTTTTCTTCTCTATTTTCTTATAGCTATGCAGAGATTTCATATGTTCTTTCAGCCTGATTTATGATATGACCCGTCAGAGAAACATATTTGTTATTATTGAAGGCAACCAAACATGGATCACGCAATATCTCGAGACTCATTCCTTATATCTGAATGAATGTGTCTGAGCTCGAGACACGTATCTACACATAACTCTGAGCCATTGCTTAAATCTTATCCAGAGACTGAGCCCGAGCTTTAGATTAATCCTGAGTCTGGGCCTAAATCTGTACCCAGGCGCAATCCTGAGTCTTTGAAAGGCGACTCTGAAAAGCAGTTGATGGGTAATAGTAGAGAGTTGGATCTGTGAGGTGGTTCAGAACCCCAAGAATCACTGCAGAGTCACACTGCGTCTTTCCATTCACTTCATTCAGTTAATTAGCCCCTACTCATGAGACAGTTCAGCTGTAATCAACTAGCAGCAAGATCCGTCATCGCCTCCTAATCATTTTATTACCTCTGTAGAGTGGGCTAGACGTCTCCCTGCAACAGCCCGCTGCAGACAGGTCAGTACAACTCCCACTCTGTTCTGGGATGCCAACTAGACAGTCCCTGCATTCAGACTGGATACCTTTTCTGCCAATATATATTGTTCATATACAATATTGTATACAATACAATCATATATATATAAGTTTTCATAAAACTGTAACACAAACTGTAATTCTGCTGAGATTCTGAAGTGCGCATATGATGTAATAAGACCATGTCAGAGCCAGTTGATGAGTACGTTTACGCAACGTTTTTCGCGTATAGACGACAACATTGTCAAAAAGATCCCCGTTTACAACGACAATTTTTTTTGTATTATGTCATTTTGTAAAAATAAAAATAAAAATACGCGCCTATAGACTGAACACGTTTATACGCATGTGGATGACGTCATAGTTTTACCAATTCCTGTTTTTGTAGTTTACATGGAGATGATAGCGGTATTTTCAACAATTTGCACTCTGCGTGTAAATGAACAGCCAAAATGCCTGAAAAGTGGAAACGGTGTTGAACGGCCTCTGACACTAACACGATGTCTAGATTGCATTCATACTACAGTACACACATGCATACTTATACAGAACACACTTTTTTCACAGCTTTTAATCATTTATTATTATAATTATTGATTTGACTAGCCAGTCTGAAGTTTTGGTTAACTGTACATCCAGTCTAATATAATTTGTGTGGCCTGAAAGCGGAATAGAGATTATCGTATTTACGATTTCCGAGCACATTAATGACCAAGCGAACTATTTACAGGTGGTAAACTCGAAATTGACATAGAAAGGGGGGTGTTTATGTGAAACATGGCAGCAAACAGGTCTTGAATGTTGTCATGAATGTTTTTGTAAAATGTCTAATGTTCAGGCTGTATTTGAATAATATTAATGCGCTCTAAAAAATAAAAAGTGGTTAGACTTTATTTTAAGGTGTCCTTGTTAGTGTATAAAACAGTTAAGTACTAAGTAATATGAATTAACATACTCACTAGGGTTAGAGTTTGTTTTAGGGTTAGTTGCCTGTAATTATGAATAATTGACTGTTATTACTATAGTAAGTATATGTAACATGTTTATACATTGTAAAATATTGGACATTGTAAAATAAAGTGTAAATGAAAGTGTATAGACGATGTCTTTTCATGCTTTGCTTTAATAAAAATACATGTTTTTGAATAAAAATGATTCTCTACATGATATAAAAATAAATGTAAAAGATTATAAAAATGATAGAAACATACCCTGCATTATTTTTTCCACCTTGAATGAATGACATGTTGTAATAAATGCCCTAATAGGAGTTTACCAGGTGCACTTGAAGGCAGCATTGATTAGTCCTACAGTACAAAAAGAAAGAAAGGATTTCTTGTTACATGTGGGAACGAGAGGGACAGAAAGAGTGAGAAGGGACAGAGACGCACCAGACACTTCCAGGTCTCTAACGAGGTCGCTAATTAACTCTCACACTCCTGTTCGCTCTCTCTCATCAGAGGTGCACGATGCTTTTTTGACAGGAGAAAATTGCAGGGCAATTAAATCATCTGAAGACGAACACTTCAGATGCTGGAATTAACAGCTAAATGTTACATTTATCTCTCAAAATGTGACGGAGGGGAATAAAATGGTGGCCATAGAATGTTGGCTGATTTTCCAATTCTGTGGAATGAAATTATTTATTATTGAATAATTCTGTGCCTAAGAATTTCCTCTTTCTTCTCGTATTGCCTCCGCCGCTTTTGTCGAATCTCTAATTTTAACGCGCGCCATGTGACTCCGCGATCCCAGCAGAGACAGTAACTTGTTTTCTGCGGCTGTTTGCCGTGTTGTGCTCCTGATTTCTCCTCTTTTGTGCCGAGCATTATTTGACAGGATGACGTTTTTTCCTCTTCTTTGAGCAGAATCCGAGTGATTCTTGCGCTCTATTTTCATAACCCTTTCCTCAATTAACCTCTCCTACTGCTCCCCACTGGCAGCTGGCTACGGGGGGACATGTGTGACTGAAACACAGGCTCAATCACGCTATTATTTGTCATCTGTCCTTAGAGAAAGGGAACGAAAAAGGAGCGCGAGAGGAGAGAACTCGCCTAATTTTTGGGTCTATTCTTAAAGCCTGTTCCCCACCCCTACCGTCCCGACTGCTGGGGGGCAGAGCGTTAGTGGGGGCATGGAAGAGAGCTGACAGGCTTTTTTCGCGGGCCGGGGTGGGGCCGGTGGGGGGGGGTGTGCAGGGCTTTTTTTGTGTGGCCGTCAGGAGCAGCGGTGATGGCGTGAGTCTGGGACCGCAGGGAGCCTTTGTGCTCACTCCATTCTCACTCCTCACACTGCTAACCCTCAATGCCTGGATTAGAGAATACTTTAGAGTTTTAATCTCTAATTCACGTCTCACACACATTTTCTCTTCCCTTCTCCTTCTCCTTCGCTCACACAAACACACACACACCCACACACACAAAATCACACCCATTGAATCACAGACAAAGTGTGAAGGGAAGGCGATGAATAGTGGACTAAGAGTGGAGCGAGGTTAGATGTAAATGCAGCCATGGTTAAACGCTGGAATACCATCCATAAGACTCATTAGCGGCTGCGAGTGTGAGGTAACGCGCTCGACCGGCCCCCAGAACAACCAGGCCCCCTTTCTTTCCACAAAACTCTCCATCCTTTCCTCACAATAATGAGAGAAAAAGGTCACGTTTTCACAAGAGGGGAAATGAAGGCAGTGTTCGCGGTTGCTTTTACAGTCCTAGTTCACCAACTCCAATAAATGAGCATGTACAACAAGCCAAAGGGCCTTTTATTGCAAATTTAATTCATTTCTCTAGACAACTGTGAAATTTGCCATTGACATTAGTTATTACCCTGAGGCCAACGAAGAGATGATCTCAGTTAATAAATGATCCCTAACAAGAAGCGTTCCTCTTTCTCTCTCTCTGGCTCTCTCTCTTTCTCGCTCTCTCTGTTTTCCTTCTTCGCCTGCTGTGAGAAGCTCACTGCACAGAGATGCTATACTGTCAGTTCTTCCAGATATTCAGTCCTGCGCCCTTCCACAAACACATACACTGACACACACACACACAGTGCATTGTGAGAAAAGCTTTAGTGGTCTTACAGCTGCTTCCCTGTTACCCTCTTATCTCTGTTGCCCAACAAAAAGAGCTGTGGTTAGTTACAGGTCAAACACACAGAGACGATCTTTCTTTCTCCTCTTATCGGCCAACGCACAATTATTATTTTTTTCTATCATGGTGGGAACTTTTCTTTGACTTATACTGTTTTAAACTGAGCTAATTATTCATCCATCTATTGTCTAGACCACTTGTCCTAGGGTCACAGAGATGCTGGAGCCTATTGCAGGGATATTGAGCTAATGATATTTTATATTTGTGACCCTGGACCACAAAACCAGTCACATGGGTCAATTTTCTGATATTGAGATGTATACATCTCCTGGAAGCTGAATAAATAAGCTTTCCATTGATGTATGGTTTTTTAAGATAGGACAATATTTGGCCGAGATACAACTATTTGTAAATCTAGAATCTGAGGGTGCAAAACAATCGAAACATTGAGAAAATCACTTTTAAAGTTGTCCATTTATGTTCGCGATCGTGCTGCATTCACTCACAAAAATAAATGTTTTATATATTTACGGTAGGAAATTTACAAAATATCTTCATGGAACATGATCTTTACTTAATATCCTAATGATTTTTGGCATATAAGAAAAATCTATAATGTTGACCCCTACAGTGTATTGTTGGCCATTGCCCAAATATACCCGTGCGACTTGTGAGGGTCACATTTTATATATTTATAATGTTTATTTTATTTTATTTTTTAATTTTTTTTAGGGAGGCAGTGGTGGCCAAAGTACGTAAATCACACAAATATTGAAATAATACTCCCGTAAGTATAAATATTCCATTTAAGTTTTTACTTCAGAAAACGTACACAAGTACTCACTTTTTAGTGTTGCTAAACTTTTGATAATAACAACAATAATAATTATAAATAATTTGTTCATTTATAAAGAGTTTCTCTTACTGGATTGATCCTAAATAGGTTACACTGTAAAAAAAAAAAAAAATCTGTAGAAATTACAGTATTACTGGCAGCTGCTTGCCAGTAACTTACTGTAGATTTAAATTGATGTTATTTACTGGCAACAGTTTGTTCAAAGTTAAATGAACATTAAACATTAACAAGTCTTTATCTTTACAGAATAAAACTAAAATAACAGCCTCATGCAAAGCATTCTGGGAACCAAAATCTGAAGGAAAAAAAACAGAAAAAGGTTGATGAAGATTTCTGGTTCCCAGAATGCTTTGCATTAGATTGTTATTTTATAGTTTTATTCTGTAAAGACAAAGACTTGTTAATGTTTAATGTTCATTTAACTTTGAGCAAACTGTTGCCAGTAAATAACATCAATTTAAATCTACAGTAAGTTACTGGCAAACAGCTGCATAACTACAGCAATTTTTTTTCATTGTAGAGCTCAGTCTGACATTATTATGACATATTATGAGATATCAACTATAAGCAGTAATCAATAAGAAGGATTACTTGGTGCAGACATTATTTTTATAAATGCATTATGCGTGATCTACAAATAAGCCCCAGTTTCTTTTTATTAACAAATTATATAATTTTATGTTTAACATCAATTGATTTTACGGTGTAAATATGAAAACAAACAGCAGAATATGATGGAGAAATTTACTCTTTGAATTTAGCTCATATAGTTGATTATAAATTACTATAAACAATGAACAACATCAAATTTCATCATTACACTGGGAGGCTAAACTAGCCCAATCAGTCAAATCGTCCACATGCTCTAAGGATCATGTTCGTCCCGATTCTCTGAATCAGACATGGCCAAATTGTGAGTTAGACTCGTTCTGAGTGGATTATCGAGTCAGTGAGTTCTTTGGTGAATTAATTATTCCATGTGATTTGTGAGTCAGTTCATTAAAAAGAATCGTATTTAATGGTTTAGCACATCACCATTGCAAAGATTTGGCTCAAAATAATGATTCATCACGAATCTGACATCTCTTCAAAATAACATGCTGTAGTGACATGTTTCTTTTTTTCTTTTCTTTTTTTGTAGTTAAATGTAGTGGAGTAAAAACTATGATATTAAATACTTTAATGTTAAAAAAGTTTCCAAAAGTGAAAATACTCTGATACATAGAGAAAAGAGAAGAATATTTTGTTTCTTTTAACCATTGCTTTTAGAAACATTTGGTCCCCACAATGCAGACTAAACCTGACCCACGCACGTTCACCAATCATACACACACCACTGTCCCAGTTTTCGAGTATTGCTTCACAGTTAATGATTCCATTAAACGTTAATTTCTAGTGACAGTAATTCATAGTTTAATACATAATATTACATGTTGACTTGTTCTCCCACAGCACCAATACATCCAATATCAACCAATCCAAATGTTTGGTTTGAAAGTAGAAAGAAAAAGTTCCCTAATCTAAAATTATTATTTCTTGACAAATGGAATCCATTATCAACTGATTCATGAATATTTGTCCAGTCCAGCAATGACAAGCTACACTTTCTCATCTAGGGGAAATAGAATTGTTCAAATTGTGTTTGAGAGAAGGCTCACACACTGGAGGCGGCCCATAATGCAATACACCAATTTTTTCCTATTTTTTTGCAGTTCCAATTTATTGAAGTAACAGAGCAGAAAATGCAGTGACAGCTGTAGCACTTTATTGCGAATTAGTACATACGTTCAGCAGAGAGAGACAGAGAGAAAAGGAGAGAGAGAGGGGACTCATTGTATTTCTGTAATTGCCACGGGCTCTGAAAATGGGCTAGCAATAGTACTGGAGCAATTACATATTGAAGACAGAAGATGACAGGATATACTTTGAACATCAGATCACATTTACACTGGGATTTGACCCCCCCTCCTCAAAACAGAGCTAAGAGGAGAGGTACTATGACAATGACAGCCATACATGCTCAAAGCTCTGTGAGGCCGCTGGATAATTATAATTATTGTGTCTGACGTTTGACCCGGTATTGATGGTGTGGCTGCTGCATGTTTCTCCCTCTGTGTTCCGACCACAGATGTGTTTAACAGGCTGACACCATATCTCGCACGAGGTCAGTGCAGGCGAACGGAGAAATGAACGCTTGCCTAATGCTGTCAAACTTGCCACAGATGCCCACACTCTAACTTGTCACCATAAAACATTTGTTGGGACAGTATGGGGGGTGTTCAGTTTGGGTTATGCACGTCGGGAAGGTTCCGCTGATATCTCTAGAGATAACAGCATTGGTCAAAGTCTTGAGATGGTAACAAGCTACACACAATGAGGAAACCTCTTTATTACCTGCAATAATTTATTGTCCTGTTATGACAGAATGTTTTTGGTTTTTGCCCACTGTAAAAAAAAAAAAAAAAAAAAAACATACAAAATTTGTTTACTATTATTATATTATATTATATTATATTATATTATATTATATTATATTATATTATATTATATTATATTATATTATATTATATTATATTATATATTTTGATGGCTGGTAAACGCCTTCAAGCTACCTCTGGTCCATGACGATTATGTAATATAGGTTTGCTCTAAAAAAATAATTTCCTTCTGATAATTTCTGGGTAACACTTTAGTTTAGGGTCCAATTCTCACTATGAACTAGTTGCTTATTAGCATGCATATTGCTACGATATAGGCTGTTTATTAGTACTTTTAAAGCATATATTCATGCATTATTCTACATCCCTTAAAGGAGAAGTTCACTTTCAAAAAAACTTTTGCTGATAATTTACTCACCCCCATGTCATCCAAGATGTCCATGTCTTTCTTTCTTCAGTCGCAAAGAAATTAAGGTTTTTGATGAAAACATTCCAGGATTTCCCCCCATGTAATGGATTCTATTGGGACCCAAACGGTAGAAGGTCCAAATGACAGTTTAAGTGCAGCTTCAAAGGGCTTTAAACGATACCAGACGATGAATAAGGGTCTTATCTAGCGAAACGATCGGTCATTTCCAAAATAAATAAAAAAGTTTAAGTTTTATAAGCACAAACGCTCGCCTTGCTCTGTTCTGTGATGCGCGTTGAAGACGTCACGTAATACGCAATTACGTTGAAAAGGTCACGCTTGACGTGTTTACAAATGTGCGGAAGGAGGACCATATACACATTTTCAAATGTATTTGTGTCAGTTTATCGTTTAAAATGCCCATTTCGTGTGCGTATCCTGGGTGTTTTAATATTAAAAAGCCAAAAAGAACATTTTCTTCAGGACAGAAATTTTTCAAGCGTGACCTTTTCAACGTAATTGCGTATTACGTGACGTCACGAACGCGCATCACAGAACAGAGCAAGGCGAACATTTGTGCTTATAAAACTTAAACTTTTTTATTTATTTTGGAAATGACCGATCGTTTCGCTAGATAAGACCCTTATTCATCGTCTGGTATCGTTTAAAGCCCTTTGAAGCTGCACTTAAACTGTCATTTGGACCTTCTACCGTTTGGGTCCCAATAGAATCCATTACATGGGGGGAAATCCTGGAATGTTTTCATCAAAAACCTTAATTTCTTTGCGACTGAAGAAAGAAAGACATGGACATCTTGGATGACATGGGGGTGAGTAAATTATCAGCAAAAGTTTTTTTGAAAGTGAACTTCTCCTTTAACCCTACCTAATACCTAAACTTAACAACTACCTTACTAACTATTAGTAAGCAGTAATAGGGAGTTTATTGAGGCAAAAGTCATAGTTAATAGTGAGAATTGGACCCTAATCTAAAGTGTGACCATTTGGGGTTGTAATTCTAACTGAAAGCGAAACGGTTTTTATTTTTATTTTTCATGTTTAATACTGTAAGGGGCCATTCACACAATGCATTTTTCCATTCCACTGCTCTACTTTTCCATAATTTTTCTTTGTAAACACACGCTAGATGAACATGTTTGACCGTTGCGTTTGCGTCTTGTGTCTCAACGCGGTGCTCAAGTTAAAATACATCTCGAGACCTTGCGGTTTTTCCCCATTCCACTACCCTCGTCTCACGTTTTTCAAAGAAAAAACGCTTTCTATGTAAACCAGCCCTAAAGCTGCGTGCTTTAAATCAATATATTGTAATAAGTGTCATAAACATGACTTGACTGGAGTTGTGAATTGCAGAACTCATGCAAACATATGCACATCGCTATCAGATGCTTTCTTAACTCCTTTTTTCTCACCGCTGTCATTTTTGTTGTGTCTTTATTTTGTTATTGTGAGGAAAATGCGCAGTACATTTGCGTATATATTCACATAAACTCGCAACATTGGGATGTTTGCTAACAGTATACCACTAAAAAGTCATTTCAAACTTCTTTTTACCCCTACTTTGGTGTGTATATTTTGGGGCCTTTGGGCGGGTCAGGGTTCTCAGACAAACAGTGAAGTGCTTTGATAGCACCACAGTGTTTACATTTTTTGGGCGAAATCAACCTAAAAGTGTCTTTCTTATATTGTCTCTGCACATTACTCTGGGATACAATAAAAAGTCACATGCTTTAAGGAAGATACTGTATTACCTAACTTGCATATACCTCGGTTTCCCGGAATAAAATGTATGTTTGAGCTGTTTTAACTGAAAGCAACTCTTGCTGGCATATCTCAAAATATGTCAGTGTCATTGTTTTGTCTCAAGATGCATACAGTTAATGTATTTTTTCTAAGGCACGTTTATAAAAGCTACGCAAATGCCTTAATTGAACTAAGGCCTAATCCTGGCTTAGTCTAAGCCTTGTCTGTGAAACCGGGCCATATATTTTTAGAATTCTGTGCGTAGATAATTACTGAAACTGCTTGATAGGGGTACAGTAGAGGATTGATTTGCAGTTGCACAGATCTGATAAGTTAGTACTGAATTTTTTTTAGCATTACAGTACATTTCAGTTTCCCCTATCTGATAACAGCTAAATGAAACAATAAATAAAAGTACAGTTAAAATATGAACACAGGTTAGGCTCATCAAGATTCTCCATACTCATGTGACAGACCACATTATTAAGCGATAACACCGCCACTGTTCGCACCCCTCCATCTCATTCGCAAGATACAATCCATAGATTGTGCATTTCGATTTGCTACACTGCCTTCTCAAATACATGTTTATTTCCTGTTGTTATTAGTTTGTCATGTTGCATGAATTGATAACATGACGCAGCTTGTCCGCCACCGCTCATCTCCTGCATTGTGATGGGGGGGGGGGGGGGGGGGGGGGGGGGTCAGCGGCATGAACGACAAGCAAAAGCAGTGAATAGAAAAGATGTCATTCAGCCATTACAGTCATTTTTCCTTTGTGGAAAAAAAAAAAAAGGTAGAAAAACACTCGTTTGGGCTTTACTTCAATTCAGACCTCCATTTCTCACGTTTTTTATTATGATTCTTTTTTCATTGTACTTATTTTTTTCTGCCAGGTTATAGCTCAAGCCTCATTCTGGAGAAAATTAGGTGCAATTGTGCAGAGCATTTGTTAACAAGGTAGTAAATTATTGGTTTTATAACAACAGCAGTAGGTTTACTGTCCTTAATTATAGTAAGCTGACACTGAAAACCTTACAGAGATGTAAGATAGCACTGTCCGCAGTTAGGCTTTGATGTATTCATCATGACGGTGGCTTTTCTCTTTGAATAAGTGTGTTTTACGGCAACATAAAAAGGATTTGAGCAGAACACTTATCACCTTTTACTGAGAAGAGACAGTCTGCTGTCAATAATCCTGAAACCACTTATGCTCGGTCTGAAACCGCGCGTATGGCATACACATTAAAGAGTAACAAAGCTCTCCTGTCAAGACGTAATACTTGTGTCCGACAGATCATCTCTTATTGACAGACGAGGGAAATACAGCCGGATTTTGTGTGTGCGCTTTTAAGGAACAGAGAGCCAAAGTAAAAAAAAAAAAAAAGGGGGGGGGAGCTCAGTTCATTTGCATGGCTCGTTTAGCTGGTGCACCTAATCATGGATTTTCCACACCACAAGTGCAGTGTCTTTTTTCTCGAATGCCTGAGCTCCAGCAGGGCGAGTGCAGGAATCCTCTTAGTGGAAGCCCACCTTCTCTATACTCTCATTCTTATGTGTGTGTGTGTGTGTGTGTGTGTGTGTGTGTGTGTGAGGGAGAAAGAGTATATGAATTATACAATGGATCTAAAAGGTATTTGAACACCTAAAAAAGTACTAACTGTGTGAACACTTTCTGGTTATCATGCTTAAAATGTCTACGGTAAATCTGAACTTGACTGAAATTACATACATTCATTAAAATCACTTTGGGACCAGCTGGTTAAAAATTATTACAAAAATGGCTTAGAAATTAGCCCTGAGAAAACCTCTGGCATTATTTCTGTATTAATCTAACGCAATTAAATTCATACATTTTTAAATGTGGCCATACGGGATGTCATTATTTGGGAAACATAAGTGACATAATATATACTGTTATCAACATTGATAATAATATGAATCATTATTAATTACGGAGTACCAAAAATAACTGAGCACCAAATCAGCATATTAGAATGATTTCTGGACCGTTTTCTGAAAACTGGAGTAATTTGTTATCAAATAAATGCAGCCTTGGTGACTTCAGAAACATTAAACATATCTTAATTGTTTTGAAATTATGAAATTGTTCTGGTTCAGGTATACCCTACGTTATGGGGACAAAATAGAAATATCCAAAATACTTTGTATTTTAACAACCTATAAATCATACAGAATTATGTTTTTTGAAAATGTAAAAATGCAGAAAATGTTCTGTGGTTTAGGGGTAGGGTTACGTTTTGGGGATAGAATATACAGTTTGTACAGTATAAAAATCATTATGTCTATGAAATGTCCACAGAAAATATGAAAACCCAATGGGCCCTATTTTAACGATCTGAAACGCAAGTGTCAAAGCGCAAAGCGCAAGTAACTTTGTGGGCGGGTCTTGGCGCTGTTGCTATTTTCCCAGCGGGATAAATGACTCTTGCGCCAGGCGCAAATCTAAAATGGGTTGGTCTGAGGTAGCTTCATTATTCATAGGTGTGGTTTGGGCGTATCGTGAAATAAACCAATCAGAGCGACATCTCACATTCCCTTTAAGAGCAGGCGCGCTTTGTTCTAAAGCGGATTCCTATTATAACGGCGGATTTGCCAGGCGCGCGCCAGGAGCGGTTCACAGCCAAGGAGAGCAACGCTCTCGTCAGGGACGTTGGGGATGGAGAAACCCACCCAAATTAACTTCGGTTAAAAAGGCGTATGATAATTTGGGTAAATGTGTAAGCTAGATGTATGCTTTTATAATAAATTATCTATCTATCTATCTATCTATCTATCTATCTATCTATCTATCGTAATAATATATGATTTGCAAAAATGAAAACTGCTGCTTCTGTGTAGATGAGAGAATCAAAGTGTATGCGCGTTGTGCACACGCTACATTGATTATGGCCAAGCATGCGCCCTTAAAATAGCATATGAATAACATGCGCAACGCGCCACTGACTTTAAACTATTTTTTCCTGGTTAGTGGCGCAATTGTTTTCTAAACCTGCAAAATAGCATGAAGGAACGTTTGCGCCGCAACACGCCTCCTTTTTTGCGCTGAACCGCCCAGGGAGCGCAAGTTCATTCCCTAGTTTAGCGACGTGCTTTTGTGGAGGGAAAAGCGCGCTTTGCGCGGGTGCAAAATAGGAATGATACATGCGTCGGTGTACAAAGTCAATTGCGCTGGGTGCAAGATAGGGCCCAATGTGTGTGTGTGTGTTATGTGCGTTTAGAGCCACCTTTCCATGGGGACTGACCTTCCCCACTACATGGCAGTCTCCATTAATACCGGTTTAATTAAACTGAGCCCGTCCGGGCGTCTCCCGCTGCCTGCATTGTCCCGCAGGGGAGCAAACACTGTCAGCCCTCCATTACCAGATACATACACGTAGATCCACACATTCTCCATTTGTGTAATACAAAACTATTGTTGAAATCAGAAAATGGGAAAAGTTATGCTGGAGTCCAATTCAATTCCTAAACATTTACGGTACAGAGACATCTGTTTCTCAGATCAGACCTAAGAGAGGTTTACGCGTGTGCCGAAGAAGTCGATAGAGTGTCAAGCCAGGTCTCGTCTGTAATGGAACGTGCCTTCGGTGGCCATATCTAATCAGCCATATCTAATCAACAAATTACAGTGATGTATGTGGTCTGCAAATTCTGTGACTAACAAAAGTACAGTGTATTTAACATGTTTAAAGTGTCCCCCATGCGCCGCCTCTGTCTCCTTGATTAATGTAAATGTAATTAAGCACCATGCTAATTAAGCCATAAATAATGACAAGGTGCACATTTATGCAAAGATAATGGGACATCTAAATGAAGTGATACATAGACATATTTTCAACATCTCCCCAACAAAAGAACATTTGATTTGGTTACAATCTACAACCAGCCAAAACGGCTGTAAATGCAAGCTGGAACTCCAATGACTTGTTTCTTCATCATCATATTTTGATGTCATTCTCATGTCTCTGAATCAACCGCATCATCTTTTCTAAAATGAGAGTGTTAAATGATGCAAACAACAGCACTTTGGCAGAGTGAATCTGAGGAAATTCACAAGGTGACGCCAATGTTTCTCTCACAAGAATAATTCTGAAAAATGACACCTCTGCTTTGTTTTACTCCACAACAACATAATAACCTAAACATCCTGTATCTTGAGTTAAACAGTAGGTGTCTGTTTGAGGATAACAGTAGAAGAGCTTAAATAGTAACCCAGGTACAAGCTGCTGTCGCTTCATAGTAACACAGATACAAGCGTGATGAAAGCTGTTAAGTAAGTTTCAGTGGCCACATTTCAACCTCAAAGCTTGACATTTGTAATGTTGCCTGTCAGCTGCAACATCTCTTGTATTCTAAGCAGAGAAATATGCACAATAAATAGATTCCAGCTTGTTTAGTCAATCCAGCATCCACACTTGTCACCTCCTCTCTCCTGATATGTGAATAACACGTATGTTTCTTTGATTAATGACACCTGGACTGTAGCTGACAGTGCACATGTGGCAGTGACAAATGCAGGTATTGCCATAGTGATGGCATAAACACTTTAGCTGGAACTGCAGCCACAACACGTTTATCAACAGCATAAGCGGGGGAAGAGGACCTGTAAATAGACTTCCATTCAGTGTAGGACCACCCCAAAAGACAATAAAAATGTGGATCCACATAGGGTCTATTCTGAGCACAAGAATTCAACAGCCTGATCACACCGAATATACAATATTTGTTGTTCTTCAGTTGTTTTGTGACAGATACGTGTTACTCTGATGTGGCATACTTAGATACTTCCATCCAAAATAGTAATGTGCAATTTTTTATATTTTTCATTTTTTATATATTTTTTTGAGTCTTTTGTTCTACTTCAAGCAGAAGTGCCATAATGAAAAGTGTATTTTTTTTACTTTTGCACTGATGCCAGATTACTATTTATTCTTTATGAATAATAATTTTTTGTGTGTGTGTGTGTGTGTGTTTTAGTGTGTGTGTTTGTGTGTCCAAACAGAGTATAGTATATGGTACAATATAAAAATAATAAAAAATACACTACATTTTAAAAGGTCAAGGTCAGTAAGACTTTTAATTCAGAAAGGATTCATTAAATTGTTCAAATTGATAGTAAAGACTTTTACATTGTTAAAAATCTATATATTTAGCAAATAAATGCTGGAAAAAAAATGTGTCACAGTGTGGTGGCTGTAGTAAGCTCTCGATGCAGAAGATTCAAAGAAACACTTTATTACAATACTAACTCAGGAGATATCACAGAAAAACTCAAACAAGACCGAACAATGAACAGAGGAAACTAAGGGCTTAAATACACAAAGAGAAATCAACAGACCTAAGAACAGGTGAGGAACTAATTAAAAACCATGGAAACTAACTAGCAAACAGAACTCAGGCAAATCAGAACAGGGAAAAGAATGAAAACTAAACCAAAACAGAACGAGAATATAACAGAAACTCACCCCTCCCAGAAGGCGTGTCCTCGCGCCGCGACGGGTCAAACTGAGGAGGAAGGGAGTGGGCTTTGGAGGAGAATGAGGAGCTGCCGAAGGGTAGGACACAGGAGTAGATGACGGCAGGAGAAACCAGGGCGGTGGTGATGGTGTGAAGAACCAGGGAGGAGACGTATGCAAGAGGAGCCAGGTGGGGACCCAGAGCACAGCCAGGACGAAAAGCCTGCGGCGGAATCAAGGGAGGGAGGAGCCATGGTGGAGACTTAGCAGGCGTAACCAGGGGGATGACAGACTGAGATGGAGCTGATGGAGGTGGAGACCCAGGCAGAGCCGAAGAGCTGATGAGTCCGGATGAAATCGGAGGTCCTGGAGGCCAAGGTGGAGCCATGGTGATGAGTGCACGGGGTGAGCCAGGGTGCCGGAGGACTGAGAGGGAGCCATAGGGAAGGTGGAGCCCGATGGAGCCAAAGGTGTGGAGGGACGAAGCGTAGCTGAAGGTCCAGGAAGTCCGTGGCATAGGCAGAGCGACAACTGAGGGAGCCCAGTAGAGCCGTGAGGACAACGGTCCTAGGTGGAGCAGAGGGAGGGAGGAGCCAAAGCGCAGCCGACGGGCCGAGGTGGAGTGACGGGCGGATCTGGTGACCCGAGGCGGAACTGAGTTGCTGGTTGGAGCCAACTGAGGAGGAGCCAAGGAAGTGGGCTATAGGCAGAGGTGGCGGGAGAGGGAGGTAGGGTGGGATCACTGTATTTTTAGTGAAAGGTAGCCTTGGTGAGCATGAGAGACTTCTTTCAAAAGTCTAAAAAAAGTATTCCCGAACCTTTGAACAGTAAGTATATATTAACATGCAATATTTAAAATATTACTTGAATTTCAAGCAAAAAAGCAAAAAAAAAAAAAAAAAATGTACATGATGTACTTTTACCCTGACATAAAGCCAACTTATACCGTAAAATAAAATATTGGTCATATCGCATACTCATTCTACTCGCATTATTAATTTAATAATAAGTAAAAAGTGTGGACATTAAAGTCTCATATTGTGTCATTTTCCCAAGGATTGGTTCACTTATGGTATACAAAAAAAAAAAAAAAGAAAAAAAGAAATTGTTTTGGAAACAGGTTAAGGCTTATAGCGTCAGTGTGTGACTAAGAAGTTGCATTTCGGTCTGAATTAACCAATAGCTGACTCATTTCATAAGTTAAAAAGCCAAATGCTTAGTTATTTGAGAACCAAAATGAGGGCAGAAAGGAAAACAATAAGCTTGTTACCTTAATAAGTCTGGCTGGCAAACAATTGTTTGAATAATCAGTTCAACTGATTCCTTTAAAAGAATCAAAGGAATGATTTGATCATGAATCGATCAAGGCTGAAGAAGATGCCATTAAATGCCTCACAATACAACAAGAAGCTAATGTCTTACTTTCAACAGATACTAATTCTCATCTCAATTGGAATTAGTCATCTTGGCTTTATTCCACTAGGCCTTTTTACCAAATTACACAAAAAAAGCCTATTTAAACCAGCAATTAAAAAACAGACACCAATGCAAGCTTGTGCATATTTTAGTCCCATGCATTGCTGAAAAAGCTTGCATGGTCTGCTCACTTGTTAAAAGCGGCCTGTGATCACAGTTGAAATGATGTAAATGTATGTTTTAAACAATGCACTTCTGTAAGACCGTTAAGAGGGCCGCTTCGCCTCAGTTTCGGGGGCAATTCAATAAATCCAAAGCTGTTATTCAATTAAATATTTACTACTGGAATTCAATTAAGTAATAATGATGGATTCAGAGGGAGGCTGAAACATGCTTATTTCACGTATACTGCCGTCCAGCGACATTTTCAATTTAATAACTGTCTTTCTTTTTTCCTCTCTATGCCACTCTACATAGCATTTATTTGGTCGGAGTGACAGTCTGGTGGTGATCAGCACACCAATCAGCTGTTGCAACAGCTCAACAATGAACCGTTCCATATGAAAAGGTGAAATAAGTCATGTTAAATGGAAACTAGCAAGATCTTCAAGTAGGGGCAGGGAGTAATGATTATCTTGAATCATTCTTCTTTCTCTTGTGGTCTAACATGTTAGCCAGCACTTTCATTGTTTATAAAAGTATCTATCAGGCTGGATGTTGAAGTGATGGAGAGACTGCGGTGAATATGACTGGACAGGAATGCCAATAGCCTCATTACTTGGCACGGCACATTGTAACTGGAAATTGCTTCTTTCAGGTTTTGTTTGCTCTGGCAATTACAATAAACTCTCTGCTTGACACGTTGTTTGCACAGATGTAGAGCATTAATAAACATGAGCGCTAATCTGAATTATTGAACCGCTCCCCATAATTCCGACAATGGATTTCCTGACTCCGATGGACGTAAGGATGAGCAAAGGGAGATGGGCTGACTCTCCGGGACCGAACTGAGGTACAGGGCCTTATCACATGTGAAATCCTTTTATTGGATGTGCAGGCGTGGAACGCGGCCCCCCCTCAAGTATTCCCCAAGTTTCAGAGCCTTCGCTGCACTCGACCCTTTCCACTATCGCACATACACATTCCCAGACATACACAAACACACACACACACACACACACACACACACTCAACCACTTGCAAACTCACTCAAGAGAGTGACATTTGTTCCCCAGTTGCCAGTCAAAAGAGGAGAGCACTGTCTCTGAGTTAACAAGGTAAAGGTTACAGACCAGGTGAATTTAAGAGAGCAAGGATTTTACTTCCTGAGAACATTTTTATTAACACCCAACATGTTCCTTGCTGCCAGAAGTGACAATTCTGGAACTTATTGACTGATGGTATGACCACAAGTGAAAAAAAGTGATGCTTTATATTCATTCCAAACACTCCAGACTCACATTTGATTTCATTGAAGTCTGACGTTAACATGTTGCTAAGCTAATTGTGTGTCCTCGTTCTGCCAGTCTTTAAATTAAATTAACAAGGATGGGTGGATAGATTCCGAAGTATCAGTGTTTGATGATGCTGTATTAACTAGTGATTTTATTATTTATTTTCCATGTAAATAAATGTATAAAATAAACTTTGAATTAGAGAACAATGAACAGACAGCGCTCATTCAAACAGAGATGTGGCAGAAATTGAGAAACATCATCTGGAGTTAAAGACAGAACTAAGTGCAACTTTTGTTATAATGGGGTTTATGTGACAAATATTTAATTAAGTTTTAATAATATGTTTATTTAAATTAAAATAATGATGACTTTCAATAATTATAGTGGCTATAATTGCTCTTTTTAATTATAAAATATATATATATATATATATTATAGAGGTATTGATATCAGCAAAATCACCTTTAAAGTTGTCCATTTATGTTCGCGATTGTGCTGCATTCACTCACAGAAATAAATATTCTATATATTTACGGAAAATATCTTCATGGAACATTACTTAATATTTACTTAATACCCTAATGATTTTTGGGACATCGATAATTTTGACCCATACAATGTATGGTTGGCTATTGCCACAAATATACCCATGCGACTTGTGACTGGTTTTGTGTCTCAGGGTCACATATGTACAGTATACATCATGCACTTTCAATTTATCTTTTCACTATTCCATTATATATTTATCATTTTCATCATATTTGCTTTTCATTTTATCTGATATTGCTGTGGGCTACTTTTAAAGTGCATGACAGTGATTGAACAAATGTCTTGGTATGCAGAATTGTTCTGCCAACTTTTGTATATTATTTGAATCAATAATCCAAGATTTCTAAAACAGACATTTTCTTTCAAAGAAAGTGTTCCGTTCAGCTGTCACGTGACCCACATAGTGACACTAATCTGGAAGGCACTAAATAATTTCCTCTCTAACTAGCAAGAATAGCCACAATATTGCATGTCTAATGACTTGAGTTCAGCGCAGCAGTCTCACACTCTCACACTTTTTTCTTCATCTCTCTATTCCCGTCCCTTCTCTCCTGTTCTTCTGTTGTAGTAATTGTAAGAGCCTGTTCAGAAGTCACAATGCCTAACAGTAATCAAAGTACTGACAAAGGGCTTCTTTCATTCTTTGCCTGGTTTTGTGTATGTTATTATATGTTTCCATTTCACCAGCATGTCTTAAAGTCGAGAAGCGCCGTGCCGTAATTTCGCATTGAATAAGATACCACTGATCAAAGTCACCAAGAGTCTGTTTGATACCTTAGAATAGCCAGCCCTCCCTCTGTTATGCCTTTTGAACATCTTAGGCCTCTTAAGAAGAGAGAATGAGAGAGAGAGAGAGAGAGAGAGAGAGAGAGAGAGAAAGATAGAGAGAGGACACAATCTTCTCCTACATTCCTCTTGTAGATATTCCCTCTGCTATCCAGATAGTAAGCTGAATCCTCACTGTTCCAGCAAAATCAGAAACAGAGAGACTAAAGGCCTGTTCACATCTATTCCGATGTGACTAAATGACATGAAATTACGGTTGTCAATTGATAAATATTTGAAGTGAATGTCATGTCAAGACATGAACACAATCCAAATATATTATGTTATTGTGGCAGACTAGTAAAGCATTGAAGAGTTTGCTCATTTCTATTTATTTTATTATCATTATTAATTGTTGGTTTACATATACACGCGTGAGATGGAAGTCTTTGGCCAATCTCTGTTTTACCTTGCTCAGAATTGGGGAAAATGACAGACTGGGAGAAATGGCAGATCATTTACTTAAAGGTAGGGTAGGCAATTGTCAGAGAGGCTAGCAATAGCTAGCTAGCATTGAAAGCATAAGATCCCACCCTCCCTTCAGAGCGTCTCTCCAAGGCCAAGGCCACTGAAAGAGCACTGACCTGTACCACCTGACTGCTGCAGTTCCCCTTCGAGGGAACTCGCACTGCGTCGTCGTCGTGACGACACTTTGGGGAACGCCCTTAGCGTAGCGCGTCTGAAGCATGAATGAAATCTGTCCAATCCTGATTGGTGCTGCGTCATGACGTAGTAGATGACGGCATAACCGGAAGATACAAAGGGACGCCGGCACAAACACACGTTAGCTTTTTGCTCTTCAGCAAGCGCTCTGTGTGAAACTGTTTGTCCTATTTGGTGTTGTTTGTCCCATAAGAATTGTCCCAAATAACGTCTGCATTACAATATAGAATCTAGTGGCTCGGATCTCGCGTTTGCCGAGGCAGCGCGTAGGTTGCGGGTCTACTCTGCAGTTAAGATTCTGTGACTGGGATCTCGCGTTTGCCGAGGCAGCGCGTAGTTTAAAGGTGTGCATTGCAATACAGAATCTATAGTGGCTCGGATCTCGCGTTTGCCGAGGCAGCGCGTAGATTACGGCTACTCCGCAATAAAGATTCTGTGACTAATCTTGCGTTTGCCTAGGCAGCGCGTAGATTAATGTCTGCATTGCAATACAGAATCTATTCTATAGTAGCTCGGGTCTCGCGTTTGCCGAGGCAGCGCGTAGATTACGGGGCTACTCTGCAATAAAGATTCTGTGTGGGTGCGAGGCATGCACAGTCAGCTCCTGAAGGTGCTGGCTGTGTGTTCATTGAGAAAAATCCTGACGCACACGTGCGTTTCGGGTGTTTCAGCCTCGCGCCCATTGGCTTTCTTCTCGAGAGATGAAAGCCAAATATATTGTGAACGACTCGAATCTCGCGTTTGCCGAGGCAGCGCGTAGATTACGAGTCTGCTATAAAAGGGACACACGCGATCTGTGAAATAATACTGTTTGGGTGCGAGGCATTCACAGTCAGCTCCTGAGGGTGCTGGCAGTGTTCATTGAGAAATATCTCGGCGCGCGTGCATAGAAAAAAGCCGTGCGCTGTCGGATGTTTCAACCTCGCACCTGTTGACTTTCTTCTCGAGGGATGAAAGCCGATATATTGTGACGGCTCGAATCTCGCGTTTGCCGAGGCAGCGCGTAGATTACGAAACCGTATAAATCAATATTAAACAGTATTGTCTGGTGATTATGGCTGCATTTAATTCTATGGAATTAAAATGATGGAATATTATCTGACTTTGAGAAGTTAGATATTTTAATTCAGCCTACCATCCAGACCGTGTTTCACTTATCCAGTGTTTTTGGCTGCATTTAATTTTGAGGAATTAAAATGTTGAGCCTCGCACCGACAGGTGCAAAAAGAGAGTGTCGCCTCCCGCACCCCTCCCGAGGGAGCCTGGCAAAGGAGGCGGCGCTGTCTCGCGGCAAGCCTTCTGAGCTTAAGGTCGATCTTAGGACCGTCCTTCAGGCAAAGAAGGCTTCCGCCAAGCAGTCCTAGCTGCGGCCGGACCGCTCAGAGCTGTCCCCCCCGGGGTGGAGCGAACGCGTCCGCACATTGAAAATCATTCTCGACTGCTCCCTGCCGGTCAGCCACTTCAGGGGGTCGGGAACGAGGCTCGGTTGACAGCCGAGGCCAGCCTCGAGAGGCTGGTTCCCTTAGTAGATTATCTCGGCGCATGGTCATGCCTTCCGAATATATCTGCGTGGGCCCTGCGTACTGTAGAGCTGGGTTACAGACTGCAGTTCAGCTCCCCTCCCCCGAAGTTCAACGGGGTGGTCTGAACTGTGGTCGGCCCAGAGCAGGTTCGGGTTATGGAACAGGAAGTTCAATCCCTGTTGGTCAAGGAGGCCATAGAACGTTTTCCTCTGCCAGACAGGGAGTCCGGGTTCTACAGCCGGTACTTCATAGTTCCCAAGAAGGATGGGGGGTTGCGTCCAATAATAGATCTCAGGCACTTGAATCGTTCTCTGAGGAGATTCAGGTTCAAGATGCTCACAATTCCAAACATCGTGAGTCAGATCCAGTTCGAGGACTGGTTCGTCACGATAGATCTGAAGGACGCATACTTCCATATATCCATCCTTCCATGTCACAGGAAGTTCCTGAGGTTCGCTTTCGGGGGCGAAGCATACCAATATCGGGTTCTTCCCTTTGGCCTAGCTCTCTCCCCTCGCACCTTCACCAAGTGCATGGATGCAACGCTGGCTCCGCTGAGACTCCAGGGCATCCGTGTACTCAACTATATCGATGACTGGCTAATATTGGCCAAGTCGCGTGAGATGGCAGTTCGGCATCGAGATGTCGTTCTGGCCCATATCAGGTGCCTGGGGCTGAGACTCAACACAAAAAAAAGAGTGTGTTGATGCCCTCCCAGAGGACTACGTTCCTGGGAGTTGTATGGGACTCCGCGACGATGCGGGCACAATGCCTCCTGCGCGCATGGAGTCCATACGGGCGATGATCTCCAGAGCAAAGCTAGGCCACAACCTCACTGTGAAGCAGTTTCAGAGACTGCTGGGGCTCATGGCAGCAGCATCCAACGTCATACCTTTTGGCCTGCTACACATGAGACCCCTACAGTGGTGGTTGAGAGCCAAGGGGTTTTCCCTGAGGGGAAATCCATTCCGTATGATCAGGGTAACGCGCAGATGCCTTCGTTCCCTTGTCATATGGAGGAAACCTTGGTTCCTGTTCCAGGGACCGGTGCTGGGAGCATCATGTTGCCGGAAAACCGTTTCAACAGATGCCTCCCTCACTGGTTGGGGCGCGGTCATGGACAGCCGTTTTGCTAGAGGTCTGTGGGAGACCCGGCATTCTTCCTGGCACATCAACTGCCTGGAAATGCTGGTGGTCTACAAAGCTCTGAGGATCTTTTTCCCGGACCTCCGCGGCCACCATGTCCTGATACGCTCGGACAACACTTCTGTAGTCGCGTATCTGAATCATCAGGGGGATCTGAGGTTGCGCCCTCTATGCAGACTGGCATACCAGATCCTTCAGATCCTCAAGAGACATCCCACTGCCCACTGCGGTTCTCTCTCAGGTATCCAGCTCCGCTGGGGCTGGACGCCATGATGCAGACGTGGCCGAGGCTGCGTCTGTACGCGTTTCCCCCGATCGTTCTGCTCCCGGGAGTCTTGGAGCGGGTCTGCCGGGAGGGGATCAGCCTACTTGTAGTAGCTCCCCGCTGGCCGACCCGGGTATGGTTCTCGGACATTGTAGCACTGCTGGACAGCCTCCCGTCGCAGGCAGGGGGCACAATATTTCACCCCCGGCCAGAGCTGTGGAACCTCTGGGTCTGGCCCCTGAGGGGGCTCGGTACCTAGAGGCTGGCCTGTCAGCAGGTGTTGTCAAGACCCTACTCAGCTCCAGGGCTCCTTCTACCAGGAGACTGTACAGCCTGAAGTGGAATGTGTTTTCCACTTGGTGTAGAGAGCGTGAGGTGGACCCATTTAACTGCCCAGTGGCTTCAGTGCTGGAGTTCCTCCAAGATCGTTTCTCCGCCGGTCTTACCCCGTCCACACTTAAGGTGTATGTGGCTGCCATTGCGGCTTTCCACTCGCCTATAGGTGATGGGCCTTTGGGAAAGCACCATCTGGTTGTACGTTTCCTCCGTGGGGCTCGGAGGATGAGGCCTGCGGCTCACTCCAGAGTCCCAACTTGGGACCTGGCGGTGGTACTTGAAGGGTTGGCTGAGGCCCCCTTCGAGCCACTGGAGTCGGCTGAGGCAAAGAACCTGACCTTCAAAGTGGCCTTTCTCCTTGCTATCACCTCTCTGAGGAGAGTGGGGGATCTCCAGGCCTTGGCTATAACGCCAACTTGCCTGGAGTTTGCCCTTGGTGGAGTTAAGGCCATCTTACATCCTAGACCGGGCTATGTGCCCAAGGTGCGTCTAGTGTGGCGCGGTCAGTGGTTCTTCAGGCCTTCCATCCTCCACCTCACGTGACGGCGGAAGAGGGGAGACTTAACCTGCTCTGCCCAGTCAGAGCCCTAAGGGTTTACTTGGAGAAGTCTTCTCAGTGTAGGAAGTCAGACCAGTTGTTGGTGTGCTTTGGTTCACCCAAGAAAGGGCTGCCTGCATCTAAACAGACAATCAGCAATTGGATTGTTCAGGCTATAGCCACGGCTTATCAGGTGCGCAATGTGCCTTCACCTATGACCGTGAGGGCTCATTCCACCAGGGGCATGGCCTCCTCGGTGGCCCTCCTTTCTGGCGTCTCGCTTCAGGAGATTTGCGAGGCGGCCGGGTGGGCCACCCCGCACACCTTCATACGTTTCTACAGTCTGCAACTCCCTGTGACACCTGGTGCCAGAGTGCTCGCGTCCTAAGTGTGCCTGGTTTCCCAGCATCGCACTAGGGCGGGCGTGATTACGGTGTGGCATAGTGGGCATTACGTTCCCCAAAGTGTCGTCACGACGACGACGCAGTGCGAGTTCCCTCGAAGGGGAACGTCTCGGGTTACGACTGTAACCCTTGTTCCCCGAGAAGGGAACGAGACACTGCGTCTCGTCGCCACACCTATCACGGGCAGAGCGCTTGCTTCATCGCAAAGGAGCTAACGTGTGTTTGTGCCGGCATCCCTTTGTATCTTCCGGTTATGCCATCATCTACTACGTCATGACGCAGCACCAATCAGGATTGGACAGATTTCATTCATGCTTCAGACGCGCTACGCTTAGGGCGTTCCCCAAAGTGTCGTCACGACGACGACGCATTGTCTCGTTCCCTTCTCGGGGAACAAGGGTTACAGTCGTAACCCGAGACGATTTCATTTCGGTGTTGATTGTGTTATTGAAATGCATCAATTCGAGTCACGAACTGCTCTGAGTATAACATCACGGGTTTCTATCTAGGGTAGGTTAGGGTTAGGTTAGGTTAACCCTAACCTAACCCATTAATGCAGCAGGATGAACTATAAAACGTGTCTGCTGTTTCGCTTGCGATGCTTGATCGGTGACTGACGTCTATCTAAACATATGTTGACAGGCAGGTTGGACATCATATCATTGTATTCGGACCGAATTAGCTGGCTCTACATAGATGTGCAATTCTATATGTGTGCCACACATGGAAAGAGATTTTTGTTGAAAGTGCCATATGATACATAGTTACCATCCATACCATATAATTTATTGCAAGCTATTTTGCAAATGTAAAACTATGTAATTGTACTAATTAAATCCATTGCATTTGAGTCCTATCATTATTTAAATGACACTAGGAATGATTTGTTCTTGGTCATTAATCTGCAGTTGATGTTGATGTTATGTCAGAATTTTGTCATGTCATGATTCTCCCCTCAGTGTGTTAGTTAACCCACACTGCCTTTTAACCATTTCAGTCTGCTAACACAATCTTCTCTACTCACCAAACAAGCCCCCACAGGCTTTTATCGAGTATTATTATTATTTAAAGGTACACCATGTAACTTTTGGCCCTCTACCGGTAAAAAAACAAAACTGCGTGCATCTTGCAGAAGAACTTTGTTTTGGTTTTGCTTCTTGTGGCTCTGCTTGACTGTGCGGAAGAATACATTTTGTTTTTTTTTATAACCAAAAAGAGAGAGAGAGATTATCCTACTGCTCACAGGCTTAAGAGATATAACCAGTTTAGATGGAAAGGATCTTAAGCTGACTAGCTGAAGACATTACTATAGCTATACCCATTAATAGACACGGTACTTCCTTGAAAATAAATTCCAGCACAGCACTACAACAACCATAATGAAATGACCCTTCACAATAGATAATGCCTTACAATGAACTCTGTTAGAGAGCTATTTATGGCAACTTGGTTGTTCAATAAAATACCTTAAATAATAAAAACGCCATTTCTGCGTCGCTTTTACAGCATTTCAAATCCCTTGTTTATCGCCATCTCCGCCAAGCCAAGCCTATGTTGATTCTTGTTTTATTACAAGCACTGTCGTGTTCCCTTTTGCCAGCAGTCTCTTTTTTTTAATTTTTTTTTTTTTTATGGCTGATTCCCCAGATGTTGGAGATTTAGCGTGCTCCATAGCCCCTTTAGCACTGGGTAGTTCTAGGAACTAAGTTCTAGGAACTAGCCACCAGGGTGATTCCCCAATAACTAAATGCTCCCCATGGGCCATCATCCTGGTTGCATTCACACCGCCAGTAGGAACTCTGGAGTGACGTAAGCCATGCTTGTTGTTGTGACTTTTATTTTGACGGTACAGCAGACATTTATTTTGATGATTGATGATAAGTTTTGCTTGTTTCCCTCACAGTTGCGTTGGATTTTGTCCTTAGCGTAAAGATTGAGAGGTCCATCTATCACTCTTTTCCATGTTTGTAGAGTTAGTTTGTGAATAGTCTCAGCCTCAGACGTAACGCCCACGGACCGTTGGCTGAACATCTGATGCATATGGCACACTTTTTTGGAAAGTCGTCATCTGACTGGTTGAATTCTACAGGATGTTCAAGAGACTTGTGTCATTCTTTAACGGTCCACCAGGAAACAAATGCTGTGATGCCACAACCCCTCGTGGAAGAAGAACGCCGTCTACAACTGTGACAATCAGGGCTTATCTGGATCAACTAAGTGGTGGATTTTCAAAAGTATGTGAAGTTCGCGGCACCATTGTTGCAGTAAACATACACTACGTTCGTGAATGAATTATTTATAGATGTATAGATATATTTTCAAGCCCCAAAACATGACGCGGAACAAAACGAACTGTGATTGGTTGCATTACATGTCATTCAAACGTCGTCTTGGGCGGTCCTTGGCCAAGAACAGCTGCGATAGAATCCAGACCTTCTGTCAGTCTGAAGAGTAGATTGTGAAGTAAATATATAGGCTATAATTTGTGTGTGTACACTGCTTTATTTTAAATGGCGGGTGCTGATTTTTTGCAAACGTTCGGCCAATCAGCGTACACATACGTCACTGGTAGTTCCTATTGTGCTGGGTTAGACCCTACTCTGAAGTAGGAGTTAATTTAGTTCCCCCATAAGATGTTCCTGAACTAAAATCGTTCCCGGTTCCTGCAGTGCGAACACGCCAAAAAGCGCGTACTTCAGCCATTAGTTCTAGGAACTATGAAAAGGTTCCTCCGGTGCAAAAGCCCCTAATGTCAACCTTTCTCACTCATTGTGACAACTAACCTATGCCACTCCCACACCATACAAGCATCAAAGCCAGAGAAACTTTTCTCCATTCTCATTATTAATCAAGGTGAGACAAAAACACGTTTTGGATGAAGGATTGATAATGTATTGACTTGTTTTTTAAATTTGGTTAATCTTGAAAAAAAAGGTTACAGTGTAAATAAATACCATTTATTATAAGAAACATTCTTAAACTCATTTTATCATTACAAACCATTTGACAATGTGTATTATACTGATATAGCCCTACAACCTAAAGAGTAACCAATCAAAAATGGACAAAAACATTGTATTGCATCATAACCGCTTTTATATTTGCTAATGTTGTGTAATATTGATAAGACTGTAATCAAGCCATTAGTCTGGATTAGCCTTAGCAGTCCTGTGTGACCTCTTTTAGAGTATATTGTCTGTGCGATCATGGGTACAGAGCATTATTATGGCTCTCTTTATTGAATCAGACACTGGATTCAGTTTGTCAACAGTACCCGTGTTTACTCTAGTGCAGGCAGCACTGGCTCATTACTCTCGTATGGATTTTTCTTCCTTTTTTGTTTACTGTGTAACTTAATACGTACATTAGAAGTTATTTGTCTGCACCTGGCTCAGTCATCGCTTCACCATGTGACTCTGAAAGATTCTCATTACAGTAATGAGAGACTTTCTGCTGATGCGCAAAACATGTCAAAACAGGCAAACAGAAGAGTAAACAACTTGAGCAACTGCAGTAAACAGAATGTCCATAGTTAAAAAGCAAATAATGGTTTCACCTGTTTCTAGAACAATTATGTTGCAATTACTCAGTAATTGACACAGATGCAGTCTATAGTTAAGTGGGGGGATTTTTTCTTAGGGTAACATATATGTAATGTATTTTCATCTTTAATTCACCTCAATATAGTGAAAGATTAATGGCAGGAGTAGCTTTAGATGGACTGAGTTCAGCAGGTAACACTTATTTCCATTTTCTTCACCAGTTGAACTCTTAACCAGATATTATGCAGAATAATTTCACACATTTATGCGCTATGAAAGCATTAGAGGCACAGATCCCATGTTTTTGTTGTGAGAAGTTTGAGATGAAGTGTACGTTTTACTGAGGTGCCGGATCCGGATCCAGCTTGTTCTGGCACAAATTAAGACCTAAACGAAATAATATGTGGGTTAATAATGACAGAACTGTAATTATCGATTTTTGGGTGAACTATCCCCTTCTTCTTCTTCTTCTTCTTCTTCTTCTTCTTCTTTTTCTTCTTCTTCTTCTTCTTCTTCTTCTTCTTCTTCTCTTCTTCTTCTTCTTCCCTTATTTCCGTTAAATTTGCAGCCCTGACACATACAACCCTTTATCCTTTTTTGTTTAGTTTTTTTTACTCTATAAATGGTGTCTAATTAATTTAGATGTTTATTTAGTGTGCTTTGAAAGAAAATGGCCAAATCATGGTTTAAACTCTCGTTAATCCCACATTTTTGTAACAGGGTCGCAAAAATCACAAACCTAATATAAAATGATTGGAAAACAAAACAGCTCATATAATATTTATATAAAACTCACTCCTGAGGTTGACGATCAACATTTTCTGAAGGTAAACCATCTCCTTACACTGACAATTGGTTCAATAAAGGAGGGGGGTTGGAGTGGGGGGAGGGATATGTAGGCCCTATTTAGAACCTTTACTCATGGAAAGTGCCAAAATAACTGCAGATGCAATAAATAAATAATAATTTATTAAAAAATACAGTTCATCCACTTTAAAAAAAAAAAAAAAAAAAGGGGAGATTTCCCCAATGTGCAGCGCAGAGTCTGAAGACACAGCACATAAGTCATCAGGGAGGAGGTAATTTATTTTCCCTGCGTTTAATATGTTACAGCCCAATGCTTGTGTGTCTGTGGCGTGCGAGCTGCTTGGCACAGGCCGCTTTCGTAGCCGGCTGCCTCCTCTACCGATACCTGTGGTGTTCTTCATGGTTCAGGGGCTCCTAATTTAAATAGGAAGTTGCACATATTTCACAGAAACACTGGGAGCTGAGGAGCGGGGTGAGGTAGGGGGTGCTTTAACACAGGATGGGGCAGATGATGTACTACTGCATGACGTTTGGATGATCCTTCCCGAACGTGCCAGAGAGGGTCACGGATCAGAGCAGGCAGAGGTGTAGTGCGGCTACAAATGGCAAGACATGCTGGTAGCCTGCAGGAGCGTGCTGATGGGCCATAGTCTGCTCGTAGTGCTCATTGAAGCACTGGGAGATATGACGGTAATTCACTCACCATGAAGCCAAACGAGTTCTTCCTCTAGTTATACTGGATTCAGAGCCTTCCACTACGATCACCCAAAAGTATGCAGGATTTAAAAGTGCTGCAACCTTCACAATAAATGAAAAAATAATCAGCAATCAATGAATGTACAGTTTCACCTCTTTTCCAACACACTATTCCAGATTAATATAAAGATACTTGTCTTGTAGTGTTGTTGTTTTTTGATTTTGCTGTAGTGCACAGATACTGACTAGACATATAGGATATATAGTTATATTTTCCTCAACTAATGGTTTAAGGGCATGTTCACACGACAACGATGTACTAAAATGGAAAAGTTTTTCGTGTACAGATGACAAGGTTGACTAAAAACGCGGTATTATGCATGCCAGGCCAGTAGTTGGCGATGTCACTTTGTAAGGAAACACTACGCGTCTAGAGAACGAACACATAATATGTCTGCGCATGACGTCATAGCATTTTTATGTAGTTTACACGGAAACGACAACGGTATCTTTTTTCAAAAACTTGCACTTTGAAACCCGTTTTCAAAAGTTTGCATTTTCAGGCCCCCCAAAATGCTGTTGGTGTGTAAATGAACAGCCAAAACGCATACAAAGTTTTCTTTTAGTTGAAAACAGTGTTGTGTAAACGGCCCCTAAGACAAGGAGTGACTTGGTTACAACTTTCCCTAGTGGTAACTCTACCCCAGGACAGTGTAACATCCATTTTCAAATGTGCTAATTTATACATTAGGCTTAATTTTAATTGAAATGTAGTGGCACATTTTATACTTTTATTGTTTCAATCATTTGTATGCACATACACTCACCTAAAGGATTATTAGGAACACCTGTTCAATTTCTCATTAATGCAATTATCTAATCAACCAATCACATGGCAGTTGCTTCAATGCATTTAGGGGTGTGGTCCTGGTCAAGACAATCTCCTGAACTCCAAACTGAATGTCAGAATGGGAAAGAAAGGTGATTTAAGCAATTTTGAGCGTGGCATGGTTGTTGGTGCCAGACGGGCCGGTCTGAGTATTTCACAATCTGCTCAGTTACTGGGATTTTCACGCACAACCATTTCTAGGGTTTACAAAGAATGTTGTGAAAAGGGAAAAACATCCAGTATGCAGCAGTCCTGTGGGCGAAAATGCCTTGTTGATGCTAGAGGTCAGAGGAGAATGGGCCGACTGATTCAAGCTGATAGAAGAGCAACTTTGACTGAAATAACCACTCGTTACAACCGAGGTATGCAGCAAAGCATTTGTGAAGCCACAACACGCACAACCTTGAGGCGGATGGGCTACAACAGCAGAAGACCCCACCGGGTACCACTCATCTCCACTACAAATAGGAAAAAGAGGCTACAATTTGCACGAGCTCACCAAAATTGGACAGTTGAAGACTGGAAAAATGTTGCCTGGTCTGATGAGTCTCGATTTCTGTTGAGACATGCAGATGGTAGAGTCAGAATTTGGTGTAAACAGAATGAGAACATGGATCCATCATGCCTTGTTACCACTGTGCAGGCTGGTGGTGGTGGTGTAATGGTGTGGGGGATGTTTTCTTGGCACACTTTAGGCCCCTTAGTGCCAATTGGGCATCGTTTAAATGCCACGGCCTACCTGAGCACTGTTTCTGACCATGTCCATCCCTTTATGACCACCATGTACCCATCCCCTGATGGCTACTTCCAGCAGGATAATGCGGTGTTTGGTGTTTTAAGCCCCCAACGGCGGCAACGAGGGGATGGGTAGGTTTAACTTTGATTCGAGTTTAAGGTTTAAGGTTTTGGGGGTGGCAGTGACTCAGTGGTTCATGTAGGTTGTCTACAAACCGAAAGGTTGGTGGTTCCACTTGACCAAGTGTCGAGGTGTCCATGAGCAAGACACCTAACCCCAGCTGCTCCCGACGAGCTGGATGGCGCCTTGCATGGCTGACACCGCCGTCGGTGTATGAATGAGTGAGTGAATGGGTGAATGTGAGGCAATGTAAAGCGCTTTGGTGGCCATAGGTCTGTGAAAGCGCTATATAAATGCAGTCCATTTTTAGGTTGAGGGTAGGGTTAGCTGCCTCTAAGGAGCCATTGGGGGCTTAAAACACCATCGAGCGGATAATGCACCATGTCACAAAGCTCGAATCATTTCAAATTGGTTTCTTGAACATGACAATGAGCTCACTGTACTAAAATGGCCCCCACAGTCACCAGATCTCAACCCAATAGAGCATCTTTGGGATGTGGTGGAATGGGAGCTTCGTGCCCTGGATGTGCATCCCACAAATCTCCATCAACTGCAAGATGCTATCCTATCAATATGGGCCAACATTTCTAAAGAATGCTTTCAGCACCTTGTTGAATCAATGCCACGTAGAATTAAGGCAGTTCTGAAGGCGAAAGGGGGTCAAACACGGTATTAGTATGGTGTTCCTAATAATCCTTTAGGTGAGTGTATATCAGTTCTGTATTTTTGTGACGTTATGCTCTTTATCATTTTCAACCATGGTACAGTACCACATATTACCAAAGTGTTCCAACTGTTCCCACTGACCACCTTAAATGTTTGCCTGATTTTCTCAGTGAACTTGCATGCCATCACTGTGAAAGAAACATTAATTTGAAGAAGACAAATCACAAAAGGCATAGTCTGTTTTGATGATCGGACATGAAAAATGACCTATACACCGTAAAAGAAGAAAAGCGTGCTCCACAAAAAGCCTTTATTGAATAACTTTTTTAAGGAACATGGACTATGCGCTTCAAATTTTCCATGCAAATGGGTGATGACATTTCGAACTTGCTGAAATAGTGAAATACTTACTGTGTTACAACTGTACTCTACACATGGTCAAAATGAGATAAAAAAACCTCTCACGTTATACAGATATCAAATAGAAGCCTCAAACTAAACTGTAATTTCATTATCAGCCCCCTCTGTTGTGAGCTAATATTGCACTCTCAAGTTTAGTCGTTTCATTTGAAGCAACTGCACCTAAAATCATTTAAAGGTCCTTTACTCTGGGCTAAAATAGCACAGTAACCCAATCAATAGATTACACCTTGCCTCATGTGGCACAGATAATCTATTCAGAGCTGTATCTCGCAGGGCTCTCTGCTCAGACCAATATTTATCTGAGCTCAGAATCAGCATCATCTCTTATACTGAACACACACACATATACAAATACACCAACTATGTCTGACCAAGCTAGCAATGACCTATGACACTTGACCTCTGACATCGTGACCTGTTGTCTGATGGCCTATCGATTATGTCTGGGCTTTACTGGGTAATTGCTGGATTGTAATTACATTACATTTTATTTAGCCAGTAATATGGATGATTTTTCAAAAGATGCTTTGTCTGCCACATCATCTTTTTGTGTTATTTTCTTGTCCAACTGATTCAAAATTTCAGTTTTTGGTAGTATTCTGATACTAAAGCAGCAAAAATAAATCTGGCAGATAAATAATCAGGCATGTCTCAGTCTTCCCCTCAAGGACCCCTTTGGTGGGACTTAGAATTTTCCATTAGGAACAGAGGGCTTGGTTCCCGTTGCTGTGTTTCCGGGCTCATTGACTGCGCAACCATGGGGAAATGAGATACAAAGCCTTGTGTCTTCTGGCGGGAGTTGTCATGGGAAACTCTAGGTTCAGGTCAAGGATTAGCAGATTTGAAATGAAATTCGTAAACTGGAAAGTGGATGAAGGAACCTGTGAAGCATTCTACAAGTTAATTTATTTTTTGGTTATTATTTTTGAAGCAGTTTCAGATTGATTAAAATAGAATGGTGTTGTTTTTTTGAATTCTGGGTGGATTCTTGTTTGTTTGTTTTCGGTATGTATGTGTAATTGCACACACTTTGTGTACATTTAATAATCTTTAATCTCTCTCGGTATCACTACAGCATTAAATATCATTCCCATACCACTATTAATAAATATGAAAACAAAACGTCCAGAAGGAGCATTAGAAAAGATGACTTTTGGTTGAATTTCTCAACTTGACATGAAGATGCGAAACCTTTTTGCCGTGGTATTAAAACTGAAACAGCGGTTCTTTGATGTTGGCCACTGATGCTGCTGTGAAAGACTTCAAAACCTTAGCGTAAATTGAGTTTGTTGTGTATACAAGCACCTGCCAGATTTAATATTGAACGGATGATCCGAAATGGATTTTTGATCCCAGTAAAATGAGGAAAGATGTCTGAAACAACAGAAATAGGGAGGGGGGAATTTATAGCCCTCCAAAGCTGAGATTTCTGCTCCCAGGTGAAAAATATATCTCGTCTCAACCTTCTGTGTTTCCTTTTGATGGGCAGATTTCCATGTAAAGAAAAACCTATAGGTCTGACCTTCTTACTACTTTGCCTGTGGCTATTCACAGATTGCATGTATTTGTGTTTGTCTCAACCTTAGGGGGTGATCCGAATCAAATCGGCATAAATATTTCAGTGCATTTTTCCCTGCTCCTTTGGACCTCTTATTAATACACTTACTGTTTCGACAAGCAAAATTCTGTCTGTTTGCATTAGCTGTTAATTTGTCCTCTCTATTCTAAAAAGTATATAAATTATATTAGTATTAGTTCAGTAATCGAGTCACAACTGATTCAAAATCCAATCACTTTTTTTAAAACAAATTTCTATTAAAGGTACTACAAGTTACTAAATATATGAGTTTGCATAAATTAAACCTTGATTTTAATAAAAATATCAAATAAATCAATAAAATCAATACAAATATGCTATCTACTGATGTTTTTATTATCATTTAAGCACTTAATTGAATGTCATTTCACATATTAGCAATGTGTACACACATATTTTGTGTGTGTGTGAGGCAGAGATAAAATTTCATCCAATTGAAATAAAAAGTAGAAAGTCTTTGGAGATGCCTCTGGACATCTGGGCCATGGCAAAAATGAAAATGACTTCATTATGAAAGTTTAATCAGAGAGATTCTGCATGGCTAAGTTTATCCATCCCTGAATGAAACAAAGTTTTGGATTCAGAGAAATTCAGAGTCAAAGGTCACTCAGAAGAATCCTGACACTTGAAATGCATTTATCCTCTGGTTATGGACTTATCCCCTATTCCAGTGTTTACTTATATAAACGACATACATTATTGGACATTAATTAAATGGCCACTCAGCAGAGATGAAACAATACTCAAAAACTCTCTCCAATGTGTCAAAATGGGCAGTCCATTAGACAAATAGTATGAAATGACTGAAGAGCCACATGTGTTGATGAGAGGCCCGATGAAGAGCCATATCGTTACTGTCAGAAGCTTGACAAACACATTATTAGAATAAACTCTTGGACTGGATCCATTTTCTCCATTCAGATGTTGAAACAGTTCACACAAACAAATGCTCAGAGTAAAGTGAGGCCACACAGATGTCACTTCGCTATATCGGATACTGGATAGTCAAAATCTCTGGTTTTGAGCAATTTTATTGAATTAAAAAATATATGGGAAACTGGGCCCGGTTTCCCAAAGCGTTCTTATCTCTAAGTAGTTCTTAACCTATTCCTTAACCTCTCTCTTAACCTTATGGGACGGTTCCCGAAACGTTCGTACGCTAAGTATATCTTTTGTAAGTCACACTTTCGTAAGGTTGGTCTGGACCACTCTTAGCTTTACCTTATCACTGTTGCAGGTCTAAATGAATATAATTCTGAAGTTTTAATACACCCAGACAGTATTAAATTAGGCTAATTCAAGTGTTTCATGCAAAGAATAAAATTGTCATTACACTGATTGTTGTTAGATTTTTAATTATATTATTATAAGAATAAGAATACGGCCTCTGTCCTATTCTTATGTATTATATTTTTAGGCCAGCACTCTGAAAAGTGTATTATTAAAATTGAGTGAAGCCTGCTCCTATCCTCATTAATTAATTATATTATTATACAATATTATTAATTGAATTAAAACGCTCTTTTAAAGGCCAGTGAAAGCATAGGCTACTGTCAGTTAAGTCCTATTCGGACGCTAATATTGTTTCTCATGGGCTCGTCCGGTATTTTAAACATTTACAGGGGTAAGTCGGTGATTTTAGTGCCGTCCGAATCCGAGAGCACGAGAGAATAATTGATTCTCGAGCCATCGATTTCAAACAATTCAGAACCATCGCCACGGACAGCGCCGGGTCACGTCGCACGTAAGAAGGTATATCTTAAGCAGCTTTCTAAGGTATAGTTTGGGGAACACACTTAGGAAAATAAACAAATTTGGTAAGATATATCTTTCGAGCCTTCTTAGCAGGCTAAGAGTGAGCGTTATCGGGAAACCGGGCCCTGTTTAGTATCCTACAATAATCAGTCAGCTCAGTCACACAAAGGAAACACTGCTTTAGCCATGAAAATGTTGCTGCAGTAACTGATTATCTTCTAATATGTTGTGTTATACAGTAAAATATTATATTATGGTAATACTATGTACAGTAAACAGACATAATTCTGTATATAGTATTATCACAGTAGCCTTGAATACAATATTGTAATTAAACTATATTTAATTTATATACATTTAATATATTTTATGTATAATAAAAACTACAGAGCTTTGATCATTAAACTAAATATTCAGATATCTTACTTACTGACAACTATCCATTATATCTATTTTATGTAAGCTATATAATGATCTCATTGATTTATATTACAAGCTATAAGAATCTTCAGCTTGCAGTATCAGCTATCTTAAATATCAGCATATTTTTGCTTAGTTTGGGCCTCTGAATAAAATTGAGATGTTATTTTATTTTCTTATATCATACTATATTATCCGTAAATGCATACAAAAAACATAAACTTTTTATTTTTATTTTTTAGAATTTGACAACAAACTGTTCAAAAAAAATTAATTTTTGAATATTTTATATGCCAAGCTTTACAGAGTTAAAATGTTGTTTCTCATTCTGATCTGATCAAAGTGACGATACAAACTGTCCATTTAAAACAATGTCTTCAACTGAAGTACAGTGATTGAAATTGCAGACCTGACTGAGATATTGACAGGAAAACAGGTGGCTGGGAATAAATAGACCTGCGAGTTGTTTTTCAGCTATTGTAAACAGGGTTACCATCGGCAGCTCAAAAGGGAAAGTAGATAAAAACAGTCTGCTCTGAACAGGCTGCGCGAAGATTGAAATCTCCTTTAATGAACTGCTGTAGTTGAAATTGTCAGCTACAGCTGGGCTAAAGCAGGAGAGAGCTGGACAAATAAAGCAGCTAAGTGTGTTTCGGTACACACAGCCACAATTCCGGTTGGATTTACATAATTATCAAGCTTAGTCAAGATATAAGACTCAATATAGAAAGATTTACTCTAAAAGGTACCAGCAAACAAAGCATATCCCTCCTGAGGACCGAAAGTAAATGCGAGTAATTTTTCGGACACATCAACACCTTTCAACGCAGTGTAATTTTTCACAAAATAGAACTGAGAGTTTGATTCCTGATGACCAACAGCTGCAATCAGTTCAATCAAACACTTTGCCTTTATTAGGAGTCCAAAGCTGTCCTGAAAACAACCCTGAATGATGTGTTTAGAGGGCAATTAATGGCACCTGACTGTTTCAGTGAGGGACAAGCAATTCCTGCCGCAATCCATCTGAAGTAATTATGCCATGGGGCTGAAAGAGCCATTTCTTCTCTCCCCACCCCTCTCGCAGACAGAGGAGGATGCCGTGATGGAGCAGGGCAGGACAAAGCCAAGCGTCCTCTCCAAATGATCCACTACCGTGTTTAACGGCCGCTTTTCTACTTTGTAATATTAATGAAGTTCCCCACTTGGCATCCTCCACCTGTGCTCCTGAAGAGGATGAGAGGAAAAAGCAAATGGCACGGAGAGGAAAAATTACGTTGTGATACATTTTTCTTTCCAAAATATTTGGTGTCAGCTATTCATCAGGAGAAGCCAGTAAATCATGGATGTACGAGTGAAGATCGAAAGCAATTACCATTAGGGCAGTGGTGGTGCTCACGGCCTCCCTGTGCCCTGTGTCTGAATCTCAATGCTCTTCAAAGTGTGTGTGTGCACTTTAAGCGTGCGATCAATATGGCCAAGCAGTTAGCGTCCAAGAACTCCCTTCAAGTGCTTTCGTACAGCGCAGCCCCGGACCCTTCCTCCAAAAAAAAAAAAAAAGAAAGTCAATTCATTTCAGCGTCGACTATTCTGTGGAAAAATTGTTCTTGTGAAACATTATTGACATACTTTAACCTGCATTTCCAGCATCCAGGGCGAGGAAAGTCAATTCTCATTTGGAGACACGGTGACGCTTTTCCCCCGTGGACTGTCCACAGTGCAGGATTACGGAGGCCGGTGGTAGGTGTTGTAAGGTCGAAGGTCACAAGGCTACTGCTGACCCAAGGTCAAGGTGACAGTGGGATATCAGACCAGCCCTCATCTGCTTCGCTAGCCTTGTAGCCAATCAATACCATTAAAAAGTCTGACTGATCTATTGGCCTTGCCGCTCCTCTTTCTCCCTCTCCCTTCCTCTGTGTCTCTCTTTCTATGCTCACTTGAAATCATTCATTTCTCCCCTTATGTTCTTCTTACAATGTAACAGGTCCCATCTAGATAGAACCCTGGTGTAGATGGACAGCTGCGGCAAGATCTGTACTGTATTGTCTGAACAATGTTTTATTAAGCCTCTGCTCTCTTTAATATTTACATTGGTGCATTTGAGGGTCTGAGGCTGCATGAACCAATTACACACATGACCAAGTCGATAGCCAAAGAAATAGTGACGGCCTTTATCATTGCGGCAAAAAGAATATTAGCAAATCCTCTGGTACTGCCACAGATGTAGTTTGCATTTCAATTAAACAGAAGACTAGAAATACTAGTCTTTTCTTCAAAGTCTATGTCAAGCGTTACAGCAGCATAAAGCATGGAGGGCAAGTTGGGTCGCAGTGCATTGTGATGGCATACCGAATTATACAAGCGGGGAGTACAGACACAAAAAATCGAAATAGTGTCCTTCATCTTCAGTTGTGTGGTACATATTAAGTACAACTTAATCTAAGGTCTCACTTGCACACTATGGAATCACATCTTTTTGATAACGTGAGCTCATATAACATCATAAATACGCATCATGTCTTAATTATTGAACCTAATTATCTACACAATAGAAATGTTAGTATTTTTTTGTACAGAATGATGTATACCAAAATCACTGCTTTCGTTCACATGATGCATGTCTGCAGGGTTTCATCAGTGGTGCAGGCTTCCAAGGTCAGTGGAGATATGGAGACTGTGGTTAGTTACCCATTGAGATAATGGGATTGATCATGGGATTGACATGAATATTAATGTAATGATGTTATATTGTTATACTGCTCTGTTTTTGTTGAAAATTGTGGAGTGCATAATAGGGAGGTGGAACCTGTGCTTCAAGGACATCAAAAGTGAAAACGGGGTTACACTTAATTTTGAGGTGCCATCATTACAATGTAACTACACAAATAAGTACAGAGTAATAATAATTGACTACATGTACTTACTAAATGGTTATGGTTAGGTTTGGTTTAGGGTTAGTAATTTTGGGAAACAGCCTGCAATTCTAAGATGATCCATGCGATCATTTCTACATGTACTTACTATATGATTATGGTTAGGGTTTGGGGTTACACTTTATTTTAAGGTGTCATTGTTACAGTGTAATTATATATTTAAGTACTGAGTAATTTTAAGCAACTACATGTACTTACTATAGGGTTATTTTAGGATTAGGATTTGGTTGAGGGTTTAGCTGCATGTAATTATGCATAATTTACTTATATTACTATGGTAAGTACATGTAACACATGTAACTATGTCCTTAAAATCAAGTGTTACCAAAAATGGTGTCAGCCGTTGTGCAAAACATTGTGGTACAGGTGACAGCTGCCATACTGTAGGTTCATGTATCAGAGAGGAAAAGGTTATAGAAAGGGAGGAAGATGGTGTTGGTGAACATATGTATGTCCATGTCTACACAGTTGTATTAGCTTGCAAATCACATCATACAATTTTCTCCTCAAATACTTCACCTGGACTAATTAAATTAAATTTGAATTAAATTTGAATGTATGGAAGGAGAATTAAAGTGAATTGAAAATTATTTGATTGCTGGCAAAGCTTTGTTTTAGAGTTGTTTATCCTTTTATTATTATTATTATTATTAAAATACAGTTTAATTTAGCTTATATATTTTATCATATTTAATAAATTAACTTGTGGAACAGGGTGGAGGTACATGTGTCTTTGAATTACAATTAAGTTAATTCAACTTCCTGTGAGTGTGGCCAATTCAAATTCAAACTCATGAATTGAAAGGGAGCCAGCCCAGTTTTCATATATTTTATACATTTATTCAATGTAATTATTATTTAAAATGATTGTATTACTATAATTATTGATTTAAATAAAACAAAATATAAATAAACGTATCTTTAAATTAATGTCTGTCCAGTATACTGTGTAAAGCGTAAGCATTGTAGCTCTATTTTAAGTTTAGGTGTAATTTTGCGGCTGTCTTGCAGGTGACTGCACAAGTCTATTTCACTCTACAATTACTCCAGAGCACTCATTGATCTACGGCGATTTTCAAGTACTACTTAAGTTACGATGCTTTTGGGAAACAGCCTGTAATTCTAAGATGATCCATGCGATCATTTCTACGAGTTATTTAGGCTTACAGTGCATATGGGAAATGCAGCCCAGAAGGTTTTGTTGGTTAAATAACTGAGCAACCTGGATTGATACTTCAGCTTCAAAAAGAATTATGTGTCCATAACACATGACACATTTCCCAACAGAGAGTGAAACATTTAGCTCCCTCTTCTCCAGGACTTCAGGGAGTGTTGAGGGTTGAGTGTGTGTTGCTTTGATAATCAAATTGCCGTGCTCCTCCAAAACACATTACGGAAAGTAATTGCATGAGTAAGAAGTAGAAGTAGAAGCTAGTTTCTCCTGTGTGCTGACTGTGCTGCAAGCGTGGACCGGAATCAGCCCGTGACGACAGATACGAGGTTGGTTGTGTGTTGGAGTGCGAGTGTATGCGTGTGCGTGTGTTGTGAGTTTGTTTGACAGGGAATTTGAGACAGCACGACATGGCTCTGAGGGATGTGGCACCCTTTGTGACCCGTCATTTATCAGACAATAAACAGCAAATCATGTGACCACAACCCTTGCATTCCTATTGGCCTTTTAAGCTGATTAGTATGCAGGTGACAATGCATGGCCTCAGCCCCCCATGTTCACTCCATGGAGCCTCCATCACAATGAATTATCGGCGTTAGCGGTGATCAATTCGAGCAAGCCACTTCCTCAGCACCAGACGGGGGCAAGAGGCACGAAGAGTGTGTGTAAAGTTTAAGATTTTAGAGTAGCAGATTTGAGAGTTTTCTGCAAGCATCAGAGAAATGGATGGATACCAAGAGAGTAAGACGGAGACGAAATGGGTGAGAGGGTGGGGAAAGACACCAGATGTGCTCCGTTTTGGAGCGACTCATTGGATGGCGACAGCCAAGCGTGGCGTGTAGCCTGAGGTGCTAACAGTAAATATTACAATATCACAAGATTCTGCCTGCAAACACCATTTTGTGGTCTCTGAGTCAATTCCCTTTTCCCCCCTGGTGTTGCGCGTTGATGGAACTAACTCTGCGAGAAAGAAAATATATATGCCATACACATATTTCAAATGCTCAGAGAGAGTCTTTGCTGAACATTAGAGTCAACTTAAGTCATGATGGAACTGAGAGTAATTCAACAAGCCACCATAAGGACAGAGATAGGACTTTTAAGGCTTTTTGAGGAATAATGGCATTGCCGGGATTCATGGGATTGCATTTGGCTTCCTGTGGCGTCAGGGCTTTTTTTGTCATTTGGCAAAGAGCAGTGATGTCGTCCCACCATGGGTGCCCGGCAGATGGGCTTCTGTGTAGAGAAATGAGCCGGGAGCAACCTCTATAGCTTCTGCTCTCTCTCTGCCTTTTTCACTCACTCTGTCTATCTCGCTTGCTCACTGAGCGCCCTCCCTTTTTCATGTCCTGGGGCTGCTGTATCTCTTCTCTGAGCTGTGACAGTGGGAACTCTGTGGGAGGTGAGTTGGTCGAGCCAGCCCTAGATGCTGGAGCCCATCTCAGGCTTGTGCTACCGGAAAATCTGCCTCTTCACGCTCTGCCGAGTACACACGCTCGCTCTGATGAGAAAGCGGCACGGCTTCTCCATGAATCTTTTGGTGGAAAAACATATACCTTGTGGTGCTGCCTAGAACTTGCCAGAGGTCCTTTCACAGCAGTGTGTGGGTTCAGTCTCCAGTCTAGCCATGGGTGCGGCGCACACCCCTCGCGGTCTTTCAGTTAAGCATGTCTTTCTCAATTCTCTCCCAAATATCCACTGCAAGTCTCATGTCATGCATGTGCAGACCACCTCAGCTGTAACAGCATCTGTACCAGATTTCCACATGGACGCTATAACCAGAAAATCCATGTACTCATATTGTTGTTATTTGGACAACCCAAATAGCAATATGTGGATTAAAGAGTACAGTTACTACAGTTTCAATGCGGTCGAGCCAATACAGTGTAACATTTATGGCCATGATAGGTCTAATCTTTCAGCCATTTGGCAACTCCAGTAGATTTCTAATAATTCCCCAGTACAAACAAATCCACAAAGTCACCATCCACTATTTTACCATATATTTGAAAGTCCCTAGTACCATTTAGGCTTGTCACCAAGTCAAGTGATCTAAAATCTGTTGCAAGGACAAGATTATGTCTGTATAAAAACAGAACTTTGTGTGTTAAAACTCAATGAGAACCCGTTTGAATGTAATTCTATTTCATGTATAGCTTCCTTATGGTAAATATGCCTCGTATATAATTATATATATATATATTTTTTGTCAGTTTAATTTGTGTTAAAAATAATTAACGCAGTATCCATTTTTTTTTTCTGTCATGCTTTGGCTAGCGTTAAAATATATGATCACGCTCTCATTCAAGCAAATTCTTTTAAACCATTCACGCACAATAAGACACAAAAGAGAAGGCAGTGCAGTACTAGTGGCGCGCTGTCTGTGAATCTCCTGTCTGAGACACACTCACACTTGTGTGCACGAATGCCGCTTCAGACAGCGCATGCACGGATAAAAACACACAAACTTATGCCAAAATGCCTGTTTTGTCGAGTATCCTCGCAAGCACAGTTAAATGAGTTAAATTAAGTCTCTAATATATACGTAAAGAGTTGTGAGAAAATATGATGTGCGTCAGATCCACGTCATGTGCATCAGGTTTTAAAGTGACAGCAGCCTAATAAACCTGCTGCTGTAATGTCTATCATTAATGTTAATCAAAGAACAAAAGACGGAGAAAATTACTCACTGCTTTTGACTGAATAGCATTTTTAGCTTTAAAAATGATTAATCTATATTTAATTTATACTTTATGCAGTGAAAACTGTGAAGTGTTTGATAACTTTATTCAATTTCTGTATATATCCTACCTGTTAGACCTACCTAAAATCATTACAATGTTACATGGGTCAAAATCAATGAAAACAATAACTTTTTAGCAGGGCAAGTAATAATCTGAACTGGTTTGGTTGGGCCAATAGAACAAATAGAACCCTGATATATTGAAGGGCACAGATAAATGTGACATTTATTATAATGGGTTTATGTGAAGACTGTTTAAAGTTTTTACTTTAATTTGGAGATTAATTGTAAAATTATTACAATATAAAAATTGTAGGTGATATTAATCACGATTAATTACAGAAAAATTATTGTAAAATATTGTTCTATTATTTTTGTATTATTCATATTTAGTCATAAGTCATGCCTTTCTGAACAAGTTATTTGGTATTGTGCACATCTCTAATGTTAATGGCTGTTTTCTTATTTATTTGTGTTTGTGTTGAACTAGTTGCACTGTATATAAGTGACTCTCCTACCATTGTTTCAATAATTTATTATTTGTAACCTCAAAAATCTAGCTTGGGTTTTGACAGTCATGCAGTCAGTATAAATCAAGACTTCTTACCAACACGCTCGTACTGTAGTTGCACTCTTCATTAAAACAGCACAGTCACCACAAAGAGTACTTTGTAGAAAAGATAGTGTCTCAAAGGTTTAATGCTGAGCCATCACACACAAACCCAATTTCATTCCTCCCTCTCTCATTTTTTCTCATACTCGAGTACACGTAAAAAGTATTCCCTGATGCTGTTTCCTTTTAGTTGCCTTTTAGTTTAACATGTTTTTTTTCTTCTTCTTTTTTCATAGATGAAGGGAAGAGTTTACAGGCACAATTAGTTTCAAAGTCAAACCTGTCTTCAAAATCCCGGTCGAGCCCCCAAATTTTTCCTGTTCCTTTCTTAATTGATGATTCATGATGTTTTAATGCGATCAGTGTCCAAAGCAATCATGGAGATAAGTGGTTGGGGAAGAAGGGTCTTTGGAGACGAGACGCCCAGGGTCCTGAGGTCAACCTGTTAAAGTTTCATTTCAGGAAATAAGACCAAAGTCAGCAGTCTCTCTTCAGCAGTGTCAGGCGACTATGGCAGCTTATCAAATTCCCACGCCTTCTGCTTTAAATTACAAATCACTCCCTCTGCAGAACCCTTCTTTATTACTCCACAAAGTGCTTATGCTTCAGTACAAATAATGGTTTGATTACTTGTAAATGAATCTAATTGATCAAATTCCTTTGCACAGAGATCAAAATGAAACTAAGTCACATTTAGGAGCCATACATTAAATGCTATACTCCGCTCACATTTATAAATCAATCTCTTTTGGGCAGTATGCAATTTTTAGCACCTAAAGCATTCATTTTATGCGTACATACGCACACTCGATTTCCTGACTTACTGGGCTTTGACAAAGACAAGGACAAAACATGCATTGCTATGCAGATCCTGACTCTCATACCCATGACATGGGACTCATTATTCAACATGCAAGCACTTTCTCCAATATCTAATCTAGTGTCTGACACATATTCATGAGCAGTAACATGATTCTGTAAGCATTTACACTAGCATATGGTCATTTAAGTGTCATTGCATGTTGGTTACATTACAAAAGTAAAAGTAGCTAATGGGCAATCAGGTTTGTCTTGATTTACGCAATTCAAGTAATGTGCTGCTAACGATGTTTACATGTGTTTATAAAGGAATGCTTGAAATTCATACACCTGGACTTGTGTGTGTATGTTATGGATATACAGTATGTACATTAACAGGCACCATGTCCCTCCCGGAGGGAGGACTCTTTTATAATGCCTCTATATATGAGCACACACTCCCTCTCGCTCTCCTTTTCTGTCTCTCCTCTCTAAAAATGCCCTGGGAGATCCTATCAGGCCCACAATGGTGCGACAGCACTGAGGTGTGAAAAAGTAGCCAAAGCAGAACAATTGTGCTGCGATTAAGCCTCGGTTACAGTTCATTCCCGCCTCTCTGCCTCTATCTGGAAAATTCAATAGAGTAACCTTAAGAATTTAATTGATGCTGCCAACAGGATTACAAAGCCGGGGCTCGATGGAGGCCAGGGACAGCTGATTAGCAACAGGGTAATTGTTAATTGATTGATGTATCCCCTTACCTCTCTCCATGGGCCTTTTATAAAGTGTTTTGTTTGCAGCCGGGCAGCTCAGTACAGCTGGACAGCACATTACCATACATCTTCCTTTCCCTGCTTCTCCAGACTCTGAGAGAGCAGGGTAGGACAAAAGACGGCAGAGAGACAGGAGTGGAGGTCGGTCGTGAGGGCTGTCCAGTGCCCCATGACTCAACAAACAAAGGCAACTGACAATCCACTGCAACAGGGTTACTAGCACATTCCTTCTCCTCTGAAGTCCTACTTCCGTGGTGGCAAGGCATTTCATTTAACGAGTGTTTTTCAGGATCTATTTCCTTTTGAATTCGCTGAAAATTTAAAACGATGCCAATCGCTCCTACATGTCTCATTTCGTCTCATTTGACCCATTCTTTCACTCTCACTGGCATGTTTTCTCATTTTAAGTCTCGGTAGCATGTTCATCAAAGGATTACATGCTAACTTGGCAGCCTGCACCGAATAGTACAGCAAAGGATCTTTTTTTTTAGATAACCTCAGGCTTATTATTGGAATTTCTTTGTCTATGTATTTCACTTTCACAATACAGAGGCTTCTGATAGGACAGACACAATAAAGCCCATCTGATTCATGAAAGAGAAATTCCTTTGGGATTGTTATGTTGTTCTGTGTGCTTTCTCATTTCAATGGGATGTAGCCAAGCTTAGGTTAGTTAAGTCCAGCTCAACATATTCCATCGTAGTCTAGTCTTGCCCTGTCAAACCCTCCCCGACCGTGCAATATTTATTCCTGCGAGTTCTCCTAAACACCCCCAGTACTGCCTCGAGGGAATCAATGATGCTTAATAATGAAGAATTTATTCTGGCTTCCTGCTGGAGTTATTGTATTCAGGCTTGATTAAAGGAGATGTTGCCAGAGAAGCAGTTTTCCAAATGAAAGGCTTGAAAACTTTATAACCTCGTTGGGAAAGATTTTTCAAGCCTGTGGTCCCTCTCTGTGGCACTGCAGCTAGTTTGTTATCGCAGCTTTTACCTTTTCAATGAAAGTTATGAGCTAAGCTAGATAAACAGACCTATAATCTGTTTTTTTTTTTTTTGTGAAACAAAACGTGTCAGGGTTGGACTAAAGATAGTCCTCCCATAACGGCAAAGAGTGGCCTAATTTCACAGTTATATTAATAAAACGCAGCTTGTACTGTACGGTCATGGGGGACATGTTTTCAATGGTGCTCTAATTGAAACAGTGGCCGCAGACAGCTTGTTTCTGCACTTGCTTGCAATGAACCATATCTGATTCGTCATTAAGTAATTATAAATGCTAATGCAAATAAAGCACCTTTCAAATGGAGCACCCCTTACGAGAAAATTAATCAGTGCCGACGACAGGGCCGCCGCTGAGGCTGGCAGCTTACGGACCGTCACTCTAGTCCTTACATGCTGATATGAAAGAGAACTTAATGATCTCTGGAGGATTCCATCATACAAGGATTTTTTTTTTTTTTTTAAATAAGTATCTCTTTCTTGTTCTCCCTCTCTTTCTACCCGTCACCCACTCCCCATTCCAGTTCTTTCGTTGTAACCCCCATACCCACCACCACCACCCCCCTTCTCATGTGCACTTTTAGTTTTTATTGCATTAATAAGTAAGTGGATGAGCTGCAGTGAAATCTCTCTTCTAAAGAACAAGCAAAGGCATTTTGCAGCAATTACAGAATGATGAAAATGTAGATATTAGAAGCTGATGGCCCATTAAAGGGTAATTGACCCCCCCCCCCCCCCCCCCCCCCCCCCCCAACTAACCTTCCACCACTCTCTTCCTCTACTTTAGAACAATTCATACTAAAATCTTAAGCAGAATTGTAACAACAAAAAAAGCAATTGATTAGCAATTATGGCAATGTCATGACTAGAATAGCCAAACATTTTTTTATTATTATTATCTTGCTGCGTATCATTTAGGCACTTTAGCGTAACATTACAGTATACAATGACAGAACTCTCACACAAGAGAAATGACTAGCATTGCTAACTTTGATAGTTGCATTTGATATTTGTATTTGTATTTATATTTTTTTATTTGAATTGATATTGGTATTTCAGTTAATTTTCTTAACAATGTATCTATTATTATTATTAGAAATAATGTTCCAAAAGTGTAGAGGAAACTCCTTCTGTACCTTAAAAGTCAGTGGGCTAGATAAAACGACATTAGTCATTGGTCAACCTACTACATTGAATTAATCTAGCAGGTGATTTTTTTAATCAAAGTAGATAAAATATGTATGAAATGTTCTATGAAATGTACAACATGGGCTATACCTCTACCTAATTTTTTTTCATAACTCCAAGAAATTTACCTATACATACAATTCACTGGAATTTCTGGTTGAAATTACAACTATTAGCAGTAAAAAACCAACAACTTTTATTCCTTTTCACACAATGTATTATTACATGGGCAGATTATTGAAAAAAAGACTTATATTCATGTGATTACTTTTACAATAGTATGTTATGACATGAATATATATATATATATATATAGTCAAGTAGATGCAGTATTGCTAATCAATATCTGTTTGTAGTATAGTGTGTGAATATGTTTGTACATGTATATGTTCAATGTGCGGTGTACACATGTAAGGTGACAGAAACAAACACGTACACACAAACACTTATGTGTGTGTTTGTGTGTGTGTAAGGCTGCATCGATCACACTGCATAATGACTCTTCTTATCAAGCCTAGAGCTATAAGCCATCTCTCTCTCTCGCTCTCTCTCTCTCTCCTTATTCCACACCATTGTCAAAATCCAAAAGAGGCACTGAGTACTCTTCTCCTCCTGATCTGAGATTTACATTACATAAAACTTAAACATCTTTCGGCCTACCTGAGATGTAATATGTCCTTTCCTGTCCTATCCTTGGAGGTTAGGTTACATCTCTGGGGATCAAGTGTGTCAGGGACCTGTCCTTCAGAGCAACACACTGCAGTTAAGGCAAGGTTGGAATAAAAAATATAAGTTTTTCTATAAGTGTGTGTGTGTGTCAGCAAAAAAACTCAGCAAAGACACACAGACTTGGCAGCATTTGATAGCCACACCGAGTCCGATCACTGAACTTGCTCTTATAATGTGTCAGTGAAATGGTGGCATTGAGGTGGTTGAGTAACCTTCAGCATCTCCGACCTGCCGTCTACTGGAAATCAGGATCTCTGTCTCGACTGAAGAGTAAAGTAGGGCAGAGGCATGATACCAGGAGTAGGACTCTTGACACACACACACATTTGTTTTTGTATATTTGTGGGGGCTTTCCATTGACTTTATTATTTTTATACTGAGATAATATTTGCCATCTTATACCATAATCCTACCACTAAAATGAACCCTCATAGAAACCTCTTTGCATTTTGAGATTTTAATTAAAACATTATTTAGTATGCATATTAATCTGTTTTCCTCATGGGAACTGTTGGCTGATCCCCACAGTGTATCTGATGTGTGAGTGTATGATCTATCAGTGTATGAGATTTTAGGTTTTACTATCCTTGTGGGGACATTTGGTTTGATAAAAAATATAACAAACAAACATCCGTTCTCCAAACCGCTTCCTCCATAGGGTTCTGTAAATAAATAAATAAATAACATGGAGGATGGATGGATAGATGGATGGATGGATGGATGGATGGATAGAAAATAAATAAATAACAGATGGATGGATAATATATTTTATCCCAAAATCTACACAATATACTATAAACATTCTGTACCAGAATGCATTTAATGTGACTTTTATGTTTCATCTCCCAAGCCCATATAACATCTTTTTAATATCTATAAAAACACGAAGTATCAGAATAATTTCAAATTATATATTTACCACCAGTCATTTTCCTCACTAACAAGGTGGTACTGCCTGTTCACATTCATCAGGTGAAAGTACTCAGGGTGGATGGGATTGCATTGTTAGTTTTAAACAACTGAACATCATAAAGACCACTTCTTAAAACAGTCCTTTTCGTTACTTTCATTGAAACAGGTACACAATTAAGATATAGCATAAGTATACAGCCCTCGGAGCTCCAAAATATGAAACTCATTTAAGGTGCAAGGTTTCTGCTCTGAATGTTTATTTAGTATTGCGCAGGGGTTACTCATTAGTTGGGCTATCGTATGAAAGGGAGATGGATTTGGCAGTGAAGAACAAACCCCTGCTGCTCCGGAAACATCGTTTGCTGGACACATCAATTTGTTCCTCTGCTACAGAGAGCTGGGAGCAATTGGCAACGTTCCAGCTCTCTTCTTCCCCTTCTCTCTCTTCCCCTCTCTCTCCCCCTTTCTCTCTCTCATCTACATATCTTTGTTATCAGGTTGGTTTTTGTGCGAGCGTTCGGCGGGGTTATCGTACCATCTGGACTGAGGCTCCTCGCCGCCTCTCACAAATTAAAACCCAACCTGTAAAATCAGCAAAAGAAACAATAAGCACCTTTAATCTCGCACTCCCTTCACCTGCTTTTCAAAAGGAAAAGAAAGGCCCTTTATTAATTAGACTGGCATCAAGCGGCCGTACATAAAACAATGTCGCTCTCTTTTTATTCTCCTCTCCCATATAATGACTTCAGGACTGATGGAAAGGCCTCTTTGAAGATGACATTCAAATCCTGACATTTGAATTATTTTGTGTGTATCAGAGAGTCAGGCTTTTGTCAGGCCTGTCGTGGTGGTGTGTGTATGCAATGGCAGGCTATCTCTTTGTAAACCACTGCTGACTGGGATTGTTTATACACCTGTGGGACTTGGGATTGTTTTTGTTTTTGTAAGCGTTCATATCATGAGAATTTTATGACATGGTAAACTTTAACAACTGCTATTTTGGGGGAAAAAACAACAACATATCTTGTTCAAAGGGGACATTTCTAATTGAAAACTTTGGTCACAATGATATTTATATTAACTTAAAAACTTGAGTTCAGTTGCTGCCTTAAATTTTAAAGTATAATCAAATTGACTGTACAGGTCATTTCAACTTAAATTATATTAAACTGACTGAATCAAATTTATCAAATATTGTATAACTTATAAAAAAATGTTGTAATTGCTTGAATTATTTTTATGAGTTAAGGTCATGTAAAAATATGTTTGTCATGACATACTGATCATATAGTTGTTTACTGTGTTGTTCTTGTATGGTTTATGAGGACATTAATGTGTACAATGACATGGGTATTACAACGTAAACATGGTTTATGAGGACACTTCCTGTGTCCTCGTAAACCAAATGGCTTAAAAAAACATACTAAACTGTGTTATTTGAAATAAAAAAAATGGCAAAGGTTTTCTGTGATGGGTAGGTTTAGTGGTAGGGTTAGTGTAGGGGGGTAGAATATACAGTTTGTACAGTGTAAAAACCATTACACCTGTGGAGAGTCCTTGTAAACCACATATGCAAGAAAAATTGCATCGGTAACACTTAACAAAAAGGTTAATTAGTTAACATTAGTTAATGTATTTACTAACATAAACTAACAATGAGCAATACATTTGTTACAGTATTTATTAATATTTGTTAATGTTAGTTAATAAAAATACAGCTGTTCGTTGTTTGTTCATGTTAGTTCACAGTGCATTAACTGATGTTAGCAAATACAACCTTTGATGAAGAAGTATTGTTCATTCTTAGTTCATGTTAACTAAGGTAGTTAACTAATGTTAACCAATGAAACTTATTGTAAAGTGTTACCATTTCATCTTTTCATTCATTATGAATTTACACTTTTATATACTTATTTTACGTGATTAAATGTATTTTTATACAATAATGATTTTTAGTAGCACTTTATTTTGCAGAGTCCTTGTAAGTTACATGATATTACTATGGTAATAACTATAAATTATGCATAATTACATTAACTAACCCTAAACCATACTCTAATTCTAACCCAATCCTAATTATACGTGCAGTTAATTCATATTATTCAGTACTTAAATGTATAATTAATTACACTGTAACAAGGCATTTAGAACATGTATGCTGTCTGGACAAGGACTGAGGTGTTACACTGTGTTTCCACATCAAATTCGGCCTCAAAATTGGTTAACCTTCAGGAGTCAAAATATACTTATTCTCTGTAAAATATGCATCTGGAAGATTTATTGTCTATCAGCAAGTGACTTGCAATGCTCATCACAAGCCACCTTTTTGAGATTTTTCCCTTTTTGCCTGTCAAAGTTATGATCTAAAATCAGAATAATCCATCATGTTGTCGTGTAAAGAATTATGAAATGCTCTTTGGGAGAGCATATTCTTCAAAGAGAGGTAAACCGACATTTAACAAAGGCATTTTAAAGTCAGCATTAACTAGACTGCAAGGTCTGCAGAAAAGGAGAGTAGGGGAAGAAATAGTAGAGCCAGGTAAAAATATATGTTTTTTAAAGTCCCTTAGTCTATGAACTGCATAAACCACTGGAAAAATGTTAATTCAAAACATATTAAGACAATTAGTGTATGTATGTGCCTGCATCTGTCTCCGTCCGTCCGTCCACCCACCCATCCATCCATCCATCCATCCATCCATCCATCTATCTATCTATCTATCTATCTATCTATCTACAGTATGGAAGGTATCAATAATTATTAAATAATTATTACTTGTCAGAATTACTTGTCCTTCTATTTAAATGAACTTGGAATAATTGAAACCTGCATGTTGGTATTATTATGTGGAATATTTGGTATGACACTATTCCTCACATATACTGATGATAAGGAACAGAAAAGCACCGCTAAAGTTATAAATATATAGTCAATGATCCGGATGTGTTTGTTGAAGGAGAAGAGAACAAAGTTAGCTTTAATGGGTACGAGGAGGGTAGGGGACAGGAACAAAAGAGAAAAGAGCACTGTAAAAAGGGTCTTGCGTTCACAAGAGCGGGTTCACGGCCCTTGACCTCACCGGGAAGTGGAATCAGCATGCGCTAAGTGCATCGTCTTGTAGGTTTCAGCCAGGCTTTCAGCAGGAGCTTGGGCCCATACTGTGCTGAGGGAACTCTGGTGCATCCGAATGAATTTAAAGTCTGTGGAGAGGAAAAGAGCGGGAGCCCTGCTAAGATCAGTAACCAGAGGATGGTTTCTGAACATGGTCGGTGGCTGTGCCACAAACTTGAATGGTTGTTCATCTTGACCTATTTTTGTGGTCTAGCTATGTTTTTTATTAAAAACTTCCTGTAGGCCTATCATGCAATGTTATTGGGAAAACTGATGGTCAAATAAAACATTTTTAGATATGCAAAATGTTTACAATGTCCTCTGCAGTTACAACATAAATAATATTGTGGATAAAACCATGAAGATCCTGAGGTATTATTATGCTAAAACATTCCTGGCAGAATGAGAGAAAGAGGAAGGTGCAGTTGTGTGCTTGCTTTGGCTTTAAGGAACAGAGCAGGGGTCAAAGGGCAAGCCCTTGGCCGTTAACTTCCTTAGTGACACTTTCATGGTGATGTAAGCCTCCTCATATTGCTCTTTTGTCATGGCAACAACTGCACTCAATTGAAATGAAATTCCATTAACAGAGTAAAGTTGGCAGAGAGCCAACTTTGAAAGCAGACTGACCTCACCACAACTCTGGTCAACACCTTCAACAATTCATATGAAAAATAACATTGGCAGACAGTGAGTTGTTTGCTTGTTGTCTCTGGACTAATGTCCTTCAAAGGAACAGTCTTCTGCTGTCATTGTGGAGTCACAGAAGAGATATGCTATCCATCCTCAAGGTGCATCTAAGCAGAAACTTGAGGACAAAAAGGATTCATTGTATTACATATACCTGATGAATTACATTTTGTGGCAAATATATTTTATAGCAAAAAAACAAACATGTTTGAGATATTTTAAAAACAGCAGATAAAATAGACTTGTTATATATCCATCCATCCATCCATCCATCTATAATTAACCTTAATTAACCTTCGTGTCAAATAAAAACACAACTGAAAGTAATATTTTAATTGCTTTAATACTTATTTTACAGAATCATTTTTCATGTTTATAGGGTAATCAGTAATAATGTATGTTTGAAATACAATTCTAAGTGAGATTTACAGTATAATTATCTGAAATAAGTTTAATCCTTTTAACTCAAATTTGTTGATCAGCTGATAAGTCAAGTACAGTCTAGGTACTGAAAAATATATAATGTTCATTATGCATTTTAAAGATTAAATGCTTCAGTTTAGTCATGCAAGTTTCATTTCATAACTATTTATAGAATTGCCAGACCTCATCAGCCATGATGAAATCCTGTAAAGTGTTAGCATCTGTCATTCATGTTAATGTTCGAACAGCCTAGAGATAAAACAAGTATCAGATTAATATAATGAAAACTTTAAACTTTAGAAAACTTTTAGAACTTTAGAAAAATGTTTTCCAAAATCCCAAAAATATGTATACATCAAAATCTGATTTTTGAGATCTCTTTTTTCAAACTCTTTTTTTTTCTTTTTCTTTTTTTTCTTTTTTGCAGACAGAATGAAAACTTTTTACTGAGCATTGTGTAACTGTAACTTTTTGCTGAGCTCAGTAAGTAAACATCATCATAGGCTGCAGAAAGCATTTTGAATGAGTCGGGCTGAGATGGAAACAAAGAATAAATATGACTAAAACTAAAAGTCTTGCTCTTTATGAAAAAAGTGAGCATTAATATAGTAAACAGCAGCTGAAATTTTCAATATGTGACATTGCCAGGCAATGTTTATTGTCCTCTAGTGTTATATTATCAAAATGAATAATTATATTTTAGTTACAGGAACAGTTCAGTGATGATGATACGTATATAATGATGATGATATATAACAATCAATATGTAATATACAATGATATTGAAGTGCCTGTGAATCCGGAAGTTGCAACCGTCTTTACTTCAGTGTTGTGACGTATTTCTAAGTGAAACGGAATATTGAATAGAGGACAGGGTTTTACTTTACTTTAAACCACACAACAGCTTTTAGGCATCTTTTCTTTCTAAAATATCCAAACCTAATTTGGAAAGTTAATTCTCCTTATTGGAATAAATGGGTAACTTTGGTAACTTGGATTTGTTTTTCTTCAAACTCGACTGTATATCTATTGTTTGCATCAACATGACTTAAATAACCAATGAATCCAAAGAAAGTTATATGGTAGCTCCTTGTGATAGCTGCAAAAGGATCAACAGGGCAAGAATAAATACAAATAATGCTGATCGTTTTTGATTTTATTTTTTTTTATTTTTTTTTAGAATGCTTTAATAGACATTTTAAGAATGTCAAAGTAGGTATGGGCATGACCTAACTTGACATATTGGTCTTGCGGCCTATGGTGTTCACTCTACTCTTGCCCTGTTACATTTATCTCTGTGAACTCTGCGAGGGATCACAATAAAAACCATAAATTTAGTTTTAATGACAAACACACATTTTAGCTCACTTGATTCTGTTGTTTTTGATTTGATATTTTTGCTCTGTCCTGAGTAAAATGAGAGAAGACCAGCAGATGTGGCTGCTTGTAACTCACCGCAACATGATTGTTTCCAGCATGTTGCTGCTTGCTCACACACATGCTCGCACTCACACACTAATGCCTCAAGACCCCTTTCCCGACCCCCCATGTGCGAGACAAATTTAACATGTTAGATTGAATTTTCATGTTTTTAAATGGCCAGACATGTCTGCGTTACAAGGCAGATGAGTGCTTGCTGCAAGCCGCTTTTGAAGAAACTGTGTCCAGGTTTTTATTTATTTTATTTTTTTTGCCTGCAATCAAATCTCTAAACCCCTACTAGGGTAAATAATCTGTCTTTTCAAAAGCTGAGCAGTTATGCTACATTTATAGCACATTCGACCCCTCATTAAATGTCATTATAGGATAAAAGGCTCTTGTGTAGTTTTACAATGTATAGCTTTATGAATGAGTAGAGGTCTCATACAGAGCTGGCCACTGGGATCATTACAGGCTTAGAGTTTCAGCACTTAAACCTCATTCTCCATCCCTGTTGTGCCACTAACAGGATAATTTGCCGTAACGCTGAAACATACGTTTTGGCAGTATAACTTTATGAGGCAGGTTAATCAGATAAAGATTTAAGCCCGAGCTCAGTTAATCAGAACCACCGCTAACCTCGTTGCCGCCACTGCGTTCCCTCTGCGATGCAACGTGGGAATCAAAAGGCGAGTCAAAGGGTAAGTTTGAAATTAGCGTGGTTTTATCTGATGTCGCTGACCTGCACAGGTGCTCTCTACTTCCTCCCTTCAACACACTTCCTGTTTCAAGCCTGACCCTTTTCCTTCTAGTCAACGCATTCACCCTAGTGGAATGCTTTCTTTCCCATGTTTTGGGTGATAGTATAAGTGGAGGTCTGAGGAGAGCTGGGTGTTGTTTTGTAGGCCGCTACGCCGTGGCCCCCCACTGCTGTGCCTGTCACATGTAATTAAACATTTGGCCTCCTCAATTACTCAGCAGAGTACACATGCCAGCGTTCAGCAGCCCTGAATATGCATTTCAAAGCTTCAGCGTTCCCCTAAAGTGCTGAACTGACAGGAGCAGAGAGGAGATGCCTGAAGGGAGGGACAGAAGCAGAAAGAGAGAGAAAACGAGAGAGCGAGACCGTAGGAAAGGGGAACAGAGGGCATACGCTGGCAGGTTTGGAAGGAATGATTAAAAGAGGGCTGGGATTGGGAGGGCAGGATTTTTGTGATGTCAGCAGGGTCTAGAGCGAAGCCACATGGTGAAAGAGGGGAGACGAATCGCAACATCAAAACGATCTTTAAACTGTCACCGGGCCTTACGCGCTCACCCACACATTCACACGTCAACAGTGAATCTACTCACTTATACCTTAACCACTTATACCACATACGTATAGATACACAAGCTCCCGCTCTAATGAGATCCACAGACATGCTGTCTTGGCTCGCTGGAAAGACGTGCTCGCGTAAACATTCGCCGCTGTGTGTCCGTGGGTTATAAGGTCTTTAATTGGATGCTGCCAAAGACTCGGAATTTTCACTTTTCCTTCAAGAAGAGTTTTACTGTTCTAAAAGTGGGAGATTCTTGTTGATGTTACCTGTACTGCAGTAAAATTGATTTATCTATGCATTTATTTATTTTCCAGCTACTTTTCCAGAGATTTGACTGCTTGCATTCGGTCTCACTGTGACACCGTTCCTCCTGTCCCAGCTGTGTTTGATTCTCTGTTTTCCGAGTTTAGCCGTACAAATGCAGAAATGTCACTTTTATTCAGTGTAAAAAATCTAACAGGAGGAGAATTTTGGCAACTTCCTTGGAGACACACACACACACACTTGGTTGCCCTGGGAGAATAACGTTAACATAATGAATGGGGTATTTGAGACATGAAAGTAAAAGAAGGAAAAATAGACACTTCTGCCTCATCTTTGTACCTTATTTATTCCATAAAGGGTGCTTATTAGTACCTTAAAGATGCATATGAAAGATCTAAGGATTCTCAATAGAAACCTGTTTGTGTAAGGAGAGCGACTGTACTTTTATTTTCTAATTACTTAATCATAATCATTAATAGTTTAATCGTTGAATTCTTCAATTCAAACTTAATCATTTATTACTTTTTATTATATTAATCATAATTTTACTTATTTTCCTTGCGGTGCTTACATCTTATGATTATGTGGTTTCAAGAGATATTTGTCTTCACAAATAAGAGATTAGAAAATGTCTCAATTTCGAGGTTTTTAACTTCACATGATGATGTTTCCATTGCTTTTGCTTTGGTATAATAACACTTGTTGGATTTGTACTGGTCAGATGAAGTACGGGACAAAGTCCAGACAAAGTAGGGATGAATTTCAGACAAAGTCTGAGCACCTGCATCACTTCGTCTCCTGCTTTCAGCTCTTCCTTGGCTTCCTCTGTCAACCTCTCAGACTAATAGACAAAACTTGCTATTAACTGGTTTTGGGTGTCAGGCAAAACTCTGCTGACAGTTTTGTACACCAGTCAAAATGGATGTATATAATATTCCTGCCGTTGAGATCCGGTCTAAGGGTACGTTTACTCAACGATATACTAAAAACGGGTTACAGATTACAACGTTTTCAAAATGATCCCCGTTCACACGGACTAAAAACGCTGTATTCTGCTGCCAGGCCATTAGTTGGCAATGTAGCTATATACAGTGCAATGCATAAGTGAATACACCCATGCTAAAGTTGACTAAAAAGAGGAATAAAAAATCATATTTTGGAAATTGAACTTAATGCCTTAATTTAAAAAATTAGGAAAAATCCAACCTTTAAGGACACCAATTTTCTTTGTGAATGAATAATGTATCGTAAATAAATAAATGTGCTTCCTTAAAATACATGGTGCATAAGTGAGTACACCCCTATGTTAAATTCCCATAGAGGCAGGCAGATTTTTATTTTTAAGTATTTTTTTTTTTTTTTTTTTTAGGATACTATGCATCCTGATAAAGTTCCCTTGGCCTTTGGAATTAAAATAGCCCCACATCATCACATAGCCTTCACCATACCTAGAGATTGGCATGGGGTACTTTCCATAAGATCATCTCTCAATGCAAATCAAACTAGCTTTTAGGCTAACTGAAATAAAATCATGCCAATCTCTAGGTATGGTGAAGGCTATGTGATGATGTGGGGCTATTTTAATTCCAAAGGCCAAGGGAACTTTATCAGGATGCATAGTATCCTAAAAAAAAATATAAAAAAATACTTAAAAATAAAAATCTGCCTGCCTCTATGGGAATTTAACATAGGGGTGTACTCACTTATGCACCATGTATTTTAAGGAAGAACATTTATTTATTTACGATACATTATTCATTCACAAAGAAAATTGGTGTCCTTAAAGGTTGGATTTTTCCTAATTTTTTAAATTAAGGCATTAAGTTCAATTTCCAAAATATGATTTTTTATTCCTCTTTTTAGTCAACTTTAGCATGGGTGTATTCACTTATGCATTGCACTGTATATAAAAAAAAAACTATGCGCCTAGACTGCTGATGTCACTAACAAAGGGTAATGAAAGGGGGGGGGGGGGGGGGGGGTATTGCTGAGTATTGCTCGAGAACTCCCAGCCGTTTGAATAAACCATCTGAGGGACATTTACTGAAGTCTGTCTCGTTTGTTATTTATGCTGCGCAGCAAAGAAGTTAGGATAAGAGACTCAGTCAGTTGTCGACGGAAGACGCAAAGAGCTAGAGTATAAGAGTTATTAAGTGTCTCTGTGTCAATCAGTAGACGCAACAGATTTATTTATTAAAGGGGCATTCCACCCATAGGAACATTGTTTTTTATTGAAAGGGGGTCATATATGTAGTCGAAATGTAAAATAAATTTTGAATTTGGTGCCTTCGTGACCGAGGAAAGACAAAAAATAACTTCAGGACGCATTTGTATGAAAGACAACAACTCCCACAATGCACCACATTGCACAGCTCCGCAAGCCACTCCCACTAATCCAGAACAGCGCATATCTGCATATAAGAGAAATCACTCTTCCGTCTACAAGGCTAGCTACCACCAGAGCTTGAAATTCATTTCACACAAAATGTCTAGTTAGTTGGCGAACTCATTAGTGCATTACTCCTCGTTTTTATTTCTTTCGAAAAGGTGAATTATTGCATGGTACCGGAATGTTCAGTCAGAACATATGCGGTGCGAAACTAGGATAGTTCACAACACAAACGTCCGTGTCCTCGTCTGATTCAGAGATTTCGTCCAGGCGAAATTGTCATCGTTGAAATTCTTTGCCGCAGACGGACTCTATCTCTGTGTTCGTAATTGCATAGAGAGATCACCGGCGCCACCAGTCCGCCCTAACTCGAGCCAGTCTGGGCTCCTCGTCCGCGGCAGGCAGGTCTTCTGCCTCGGCTGCTCTTCGCTATAATGCGGCTTGTAAAGGTAGCCACAAACACCTGATTCAAGCATCAGACTTCCGAAATCCTCTTCTTTATCATATTGAGTACTCTCCTCCGCTATTGTCATAACTTTACATCTGTCTCCACAGCGCCTGTTAGCTTAGCTTCAAACAAGATGGAGGATATTGCTTTCAGTTTCAGAGAGTAAAGTCCCACCCACTGATCTGTTATAGGTCTGTAGCGTGAGCGGTTCCTGCCCCCTGGGAAAGATGAGGAACTAGTGCTTGTAGTCTCAACAGAAATCCCCCCCTCTTACACTTCCTCCGACAATGACGCAAAATGACGATTTTTGCGTCATTGTGGGAGGAAGTGTAAGAGGTAAATAAATTTTTCCCGTCTCAGGGGAAAATGAGAGAGTGTTGCACGACCATTCAATAGTATGACTGGGTTTCTAACAATGCAAAGCTTAGTGCAAATGGGTGGAGTGTCCCTTTAAGTGTTGATTTGTAGACGCTAGATAGTCAGATTTAGGGAAAAATCCATTACAACGTCCCCTTAGACATACAGTATTAATACCTAAAGTATACATATTAGTACCTAATAAAAGCCCCAGAGACAGCATTTGTACCTTTTTTTTTTTTTTTTGAGAGAGAGAGAGAGTGTGAAACTTCTGAATACTTCATTCTCTGCTGCAGTCTTGTGGCGCTGCCGAAAACACCTGCCGTCTTTCTGAACTGGGCCTCTTGCCCTCTTCTATGCCACAGGGGCTCCTGGTACTTTAGTGAGCCCCTGTTCTGGAGGGGGTATTGTGCTGCGTGTCGATGGCATGGCCAATGTCATGCCAGATGGCATGCGGAAGAAACCAACAATGCCACACTCGGGACAGCTATGTTATTAGATGACATCAGTACCAAATAGCCAATGCTGGAGGTTCATGCACATACACAATCAGATATATTAAGCACTGATATCATATTCGTTTACATAAAGATGTGTACTGTATACAAAGAATAATTTAGTTACTGCCTTTAAATTCTACACTAGTTGATGTAACATTTCAAGTTTTGTAAATGAATAGCAATCCCTGCCAACTGCCATTTATAGGAAAAGATCTGCAAAATTATATAATTAATTCCTTACCTTCATGTCATTCCAAATGCATATAGTATTTTTTATCCAATGGAACAATAGTTCATAGTGGCAAAGGGCTGTAAAGCTCTAAAAAATAAAATTAGAAAAGATGCCTTGGCAACTAACTGAAATAAAATAAATTGAAGTTGAAATACTAAAATGAATAAAACTAAGACTGAAATAAAAATATATAAAACATAATTAGAAATATGTAAACAAATAAACATTATTATTAAAACTTAAAATTAATACTGACAAAATAAAAATAAGCTAATTCAAAATATCAATAAATGATTTAATAGTATATAAATAATAATAAGATAATGCTAACAATAGTGCACTGTATTCTTCAGAAGCCATATAATATCTTAAATTGATTTTTTTTTAAATCACTGATTATTAATTATTCATTTGATTACTTATTATTCAGACACATTGGCATCTAATGTTTTTTACGTCCAACCAGCAACAAAGGCTTCATACTTGATCTTACTTGAACTTCAGCAGAGAAATACAAATTTCTGTCATGAAACTCTAGATGGCGCAGGCTGACAGGTCCTTAACTGCAATCACATCATTCTCTTTAGGGAACAGCTGATTGGTTCCGGCTGATTCAGTAGCCAATGAGTGCTCATGTGCTCAACCTTTAAATACTTTGTTAGTACATGCTGTAGTATCAGTACGCTTTCAGCAGCAGCAGCGTGTCTTACTTGCTCACAGCAGCATGTCTGTGTCTTACTTGCTCTAGCAGCAGCTTAGCAGATATATTCCCAAAGGCCAAACATATCAACATGTCATATACATTACCATGCCAGACTTAACAATTTTCATGACAGAACTAATGTAGTTTTAAGGTGCTTTATTGTATTTTTATTGATTGATTGATTGATTGATTGATTGATTGAAAATTGTTGCATTGTTTATGTTCCATTGGTAAAAATAATAATAAAAGGTACCGGTACCGGTACTGGTACAGGTTTGGAATCACATGTGAGTGGGTAAATAATGACAGAGGGGGTTTGTGTTTTGGGTGAACTATTCTTTTAACATATTATCCAGTCAACCTATAATGGGAATCTTTCAGGAAGGATGGCTAATTTACACAGGCCAGCAGGGAAAGTGACATTGATCATTAAGGAACTAGGCCTACATTTCCATGCATAAAACAATTAAAGTGAACTGACTAACTAAACAATTCAAGTTCTCACATGTATGCCTACAGTTATATGTCCTGTCATGTGGTTTGTACACATCTAGCATCACATCCTTGATCATTCTCTGCTTCTCATCATTCTCTCATCACTCCTCGTCTTCTTCAGTGTCTTCCTCCCTCGGCTTCATTTCTGCAGGATCAGCATCTGTCCACGGCTTTGAAGTTCCGTAACACTGCAACTAAATGAATTATTCCTACAATCAAATCTGGGTTAATTAGATAACAGAAGAGTGCCTGCTCAGAAGCAAAGTGAATGAAGAAAGGTGCTGGAGTGAGATTGTGTGTGTGTGCTTATCAAAAAAATAAGAATGGTTCAAATAAACTTTTAACCTAAAATTGTGTTGCTGTTAAGTCTTACAGTAAATTATTATGTATTTAGAAATAATTTATATCAAATTAATTGTTTTTAATAACTAAGATGAACACAAATACAGCAAAAACATTATATAACAATAATGAGATCATTTTATAATGTACTGTATGAATCCGAATCTCAGAACGCAGAGAAGTTCTGCTAATTAAAGAGGCCGAATAATTCATGTAATCTAATGATGTGATTTTAACAGAGGGGGAAACCTGCCAAAATGTGAGGCCAGTTCATGATCTTTAGCAGAAGCGGCAGTTTGATGAATTACACACACACTGGCAGAATTAGCATACAAGTAATCAGTCCGTCCAAGCAGGAGAGGAATATTAACTTTTTAAAGTGTTTGTTTGTCTTGCCATCATGGCCGCCCATCTGAAGTGGGAAGTTTGTTAATGGTTCATAAGACCCTCCCATGGGACCACATTACCCAGAAGGAGTCTCTGTATGCAGAGTGCCAGCACTCATTCCTCCACACCGTTTAAATAAATAGATTTTTGGCAGAGCATTTGACTGTGAGTAATCCACGTTTTTGCGGGAGCTCGAATTTTATTAGCTGGAAAAACAGTGAGTTGGGTTTTGTAACGAAACAGGATAATGAAACCGTACTAACTACGGCTTCTGACCACACACTGGACAGGAAAGGGAAATCACTCTTAATCAGGTATTGCCATTAATCTTGTTTGCTTTAGACTTTCACCCTTCATTTAACTTGACCCGGTGCACAGGGAGAAAATGAACGCTCCAACCTGACTGGTGACACCAGCGTGATGAATGATAGAAAAACACAGGCTGCCATGTGGAGCACGGATAACAGCGCTAGCTATCAGCAGGCCAGTCTGACAAACGTGCTCTTGGTCCTGACAGACATCTGGCCGTTTTTGGGGGTGAGTGGTGCTTTTTCGGGGTCAGCGCTCAGGGCCTGTGAATGCCCCTGTGTGTGTCCCAATAGCTGAATAATTTAGCTTTTTCTTTTCCTGTGTCGGGTTTTTGGGGTGTTTGGTGCTGAGGCCTTCACACCTGTCAGTGTTTTGTGACTGTTTATTAGCAGTGAAAAGACTCTAACACCTACCACCTTTAGCCTTGACCTCTCACGTAAACTATCACACCATTTTCTAGGGTCAAGACTCTTCGGAAGTACAAGAAGGCTAACCCTGATGTAATCTGGTGTCTTTAATTTAAAACAACAATAACCCACTTATTGCGTGGCTACTTACTAAATACATAAATATGTGGACTGGAATTTGAGTTAAAATTATTTTATCATTCTACCTGCATTTGATCTATTTTTGTCAAAAGTTACAATTCTGTCATCATTTTCTCACCCTCATGTTGTTCCAAACCATCACTAATTCAAGGCTTTAATTCATCTTCAAAACACAAGTGAAGGTTTTTTTTTTTTTTTATGAAAACTTTTTCATTCTGTCCCTCCATCGAAACTCAATTTCACCAAAACCTCCTTATGAATCGGTTTAATCCAAGTCTTCTGAAGAGATACAATCATTTTATATGATGAGCAGATAGAATACAGAATTGTATTCATTAGTACATACATAGAGGACATCCAGTGAGGTAAATTGAACCAATGAGGTTTGTTCTCATGTGTCATCCTAGCATTTTCGATCTTCCACAAGAACCAGTGGGGTTTGTTTTCGTGCATCAAGCAAGAAAGTGCAGTTGAGCTGGCTTAGGCATTCTTGATATGCTCTATGCTTGTGTGTTGTTTGTGAGTAAAAGCCTAAATTAAATCTGTTTATCGCATTAAGGCCCGGTTTCACAGACAGGACTTAGATTAAGCCAGGATTAGGCCTTAGTTCAATTAGGGCGTTTAAGTAGCTTTTATAAATGTTGCCTAGAAAAAAACATTACTGGTCTGCATCTTGAGACAAAATAATGACACTGACATAAGATCTGTCAGTGCTAGTAGTTAAAAACAGCTCAAACATACATTTTAGTCTGGAACTAGACTCAAGCCTTGTCTGTGCAACAGAGGGGGGAGTGATTAAACTATTAGACAATTTTTCACGATTTTATGATTGCTTTATGAATTTTTAAAGCGTCAAGGTGTTCTTGAAACAGACTTTCAATGGGGGGACAGAAATCTCTCAGGTTTTAAAAAATGTCTTTATTTGTGTTTCAAAGATGAACAAAAGTCGGTAACACTTTATTTTGATGGTCCCTTTTGAACATTTTGTTGACTAAGTAACTTCATGTCAACTAACTCTCATTAGAATGTTAGTAGACTGTCTGCTTAATATCTGCTGGCTCTTTATTGTGATGGTCCTCCAACAGACATTCTACTGACTATAAGTAACTTTACAACTACATGTCAACTTATTCTAACCCTAACCCTACCAGTCTACTAACACTCTACAAAAAAATGTCCTGCTGAAAAGTCCAGCAAAAGTCAGCATGAATTCCATGTTGGTACAAGCTAGTTTATACTGGTTAGAACTGGTATAGTGCTTTTATTAGCTGGTGGACCAGCATAGTCATGCTTTTCTCAAGAAAAACTGAGCTGGTGTAGCTGGACCATGTAGCACTTCCCATGCTGGGGGCCAACAAACCAGCAACCTGCATCCCAACCCAGCATGCAAAACAAACCTTATGCTGGTGCACAGCAATGCTATAGTTTTCAGCCTAGCAACAACACAACCTTTGTTTCTACAATCAATAACTGAGCTGCAAGATGGTGCCAGTTGCAGAGTCATATGAGAGACATAGAAAAGCAGTGCCGGTTTCAGTTATTGCGTTGCAATAGACACAAATATCAGACTGCACAATCAGAATCTTCCAGAGAGTTGTATAATAATCACACATTATTTGACCAATATTAATCAGTGCTTGGTATCTACGTTTTCCATTGACAAATGTCTAGTCAAATGAATATGTTTCTCATCCAACAGAGAAACAACAACACTTCTGTTCCGCTGTCAAGAAGCACATCCAGTTGACTAGAATGACTGAGAATGCTTCAGATTGTCTTATGATTGTTGAATGCATGCAACAGACCGCATCATTCCCTTCAGGAATTCTCCCACAGATCGCTGTCCATATCAATGAACCCCCAACACAAATAAAGTACTTTTGAATTAACTATCTGCTCACTGTCTGAATGGAAGGCTTTAATCTCTTTGCTTCGACTCTCCTCCCTGCATCTCTTCATCATGCTTGCTTTCTTCTTCCTTCATTTCTGTCCCTCCCTCCTCTCTTTCACATTTCCCCTCTCCCCGCGCCTTTGCAACCGTCAGTCTCATTGAGAAAAAGGCTCTTTTTTCCCACCTCGTACGGAGCGAGAGGGCCTAGCCGGAGAAGCGCGTCCACCGGCGGCCACCCAGGCCTCTCGGCTCCTCTCGCACTCTCTTCAACTGCTGTTTCTGGAGCTTAAGATTTTTTTTGGCAGGTAGAAGATTAGTAAAGAGCTCTTGGCAACAAAGCATTCAATCACTTCCAAGTAGCGTGGTATCAAATGCGCCCTCCGCCCTCCTCACTTTGGGAGAGCAAGTCTTTCTTCTCGTCTACGCTACTCTTTTTTCCAGCCTCTTTTCCTGGTTGAGCCGAGTGGCCTTTGAAAAGAGTCTCCTCTGTTCCTGCGTCTCTTGTCAATCGGAGAGAGGCAGGAAATGAGCCTGCTTTGTAGGATTAATTAATAACAGAGGTTGGTCAACGCATGAGAGGGGATGTAATTGCTACTCTGTGGAAAGAGAGGAAAGGAAAAGTTTGGGTTGCAGTTTTTTGAGGAGGGGGCTTCTGAGGAGGGGAAGGAGCTTTGAACTGAAGGGCCTGTGTGCTCCTGGATTAAAGCGAGATGCGAGTGGGGGGGCCTTTGAAGTCTGAAGAGAGGTCTAGGAGAAGAAATAAAGTTGGGAGGTATAAATTCTGGTTGGCAACATCAAAAGCTCTTATCACCCACTCTCACCTGTTGACACCCAGGGGTGAAGACTCTAGATACTGCACCACAGCTGCAGGAAGCTGCACGTGGGCTACTTATGTACACCTCTCGCTCTCACCCTCTGTCTCGATCTGCCTTTTTTTTTTGCGTCTGTCTCTCATGTTTCTATCGTCTATCGCCGTGTCTGTCCATGTTGGTCATCTCAAAACAGTTACTCTTTAAATGCAATCATAAAATTAGAACTGATATATATATAAAGTTGAAAAGAAACAGCACATATTCTAAACAATTTCTCAGTGTTTCTTTTGCATTCTGGGTCAGTGTTATTTTAGTGTAATTTGTATACTATTATGGTTTTTGTTAACTTTTTTTATTAGATTTTATTTTTTAGATTTTCTGTTTTTATTTTATTTTTATTTTAGTCAAAGTAAAAAAAAAAGTGTTTGTTTTTTGTCATTTAAATATCTATGTGGTTTTTTTAAGTTTCAGTTTTTTCATTTTTCAATTTTTTTCTTTTTTATGGTATTAGTTTTAGTTAACAATAATAACCCTGTTCTTGGTATATATATATATATATATATATATATATATATATATATATATATATAAAAAACACACACATTCTCTGGCCTGTAAACCCATCTAATTTGGATAAATGGCTGGTAAATTATTTTCTTGTGTAGCTATGATAATAGTAGCATTTCTTTTTAATTTATAAAATATTCAGTGTCAGACCTTCTGAATAAACTTACATAACATCAATTAATATCTTTTTGTTTTGAATAGTATAACTCAATTAGACATCTGTGCAGTGTTTTACTTTGCCATCAAAGTTGTAATGTGCTGCTGTAGTGTGTAATTACAATATGCTAAGGTTAAATGAAAATTGAAGGAAAAGATTTGCATTCTAACAACAGACAAATTATGGTTTACCTTTGCCCTGGTTTACAAGGTCCAGATAATTTGTAACGTGCAGATGAATAGTTTTTAATTGGATTAGAAAAAAAAATACATCTTGTAATTGGATGTTTAAATGTGAAATTATCTTTCAATAAAGATCTATTGCAGGTTAAAGGTTGAAGGGGCAACTGGGGTCACAGATAAAATAAAATCAAAAATAATCTAAATTAAACAAAATAAAAAGGATATTTTTGAACATTAAGGGTTTTGACGGTATTATATAAAACATTTTTTAATGATTTTTTCAGTAATATACAGTATGTCATAAATGTTAATAATCAGTGAATCTCATTAGCTGCTTGGGTTTATTACTTCTACAGATTGCATGTTTTAATTTGTTTAAGGAAGAGTTGCAAGCATTGGAATATCAAGGTGATTGATTGATTGATTGATTGATTGATTGATTGATTAATTGATTGATTGATTGATTGATTGACTGATAATAATTATGTGAATAATCTCTCTGTAACAATTATGTTCAGCTTAGTTCAGTTTCTGCCTTGTCTGTATTAGTTCTCATTAGCCACTATGATTCCTAATTAGTTAATTCTTGTCAGTTGTTCCCGTTAAGTGTCCTCATTTACTGTGTATTTATACTCCCTTTTCTGTCCTGTCCTTGGTTGGTTATTGTTTGTGTCATTTGTGTATGTGACAGTTCTCCTTGAGTTTGGTATTAAAGACTGTGTAATTCATTCATCATGCGCTTTTTCAGTCACCGACGTTACACTATCATATATTGTATAATTGTACAGAATCAAAAGCTCGCTATTCTTTCATGTAATGCTCATCATACACAAGTTTTATTAGTTTAAGAGTTTATGTCAAATCCAGAATCTTGATTTCATGTTCTGTCCCTGTTTCATGTTTCCAAGTTTGCTCCTCATTGAAGCATTGCTCTTATACATTGTTTAATGGAATCTCATTTCTGATGCCACAGGCAGCTAATAGATCGCTCACATCCCGGGTTTAAGCGCAAATAACACATTTCACAATATGTTACACTATATATATGAAATCTCCCAAGTCCTCAGCTGATATATCATGTATTTTTCTCATCACAAACTCACAGCTCATAGCTGTGGGACAAAAAGGGTTTTGGCTCTGTTATTTGTAAATGTCAGTTTTTTCAATTGTTGCATTCCTCAGAGCACTCATTATCCCCTTGAGCTCAGTGTGCTTTTTCCCCACATTCTCCATTTCTCAGTTCCTCTGTCCCTCTCTTGGAGGATTTACTGTACACCGTGTATACACGCTGCTCTCAATACTGATATATGGAGGTGTGCAACCCGTGTACAGATTTATCCCTTATGGACATGTAGTGCGGCTACACACTGCTGTCATTTCAAAGCACTGATGTGATTGTGCGTGTGAGGTACGTCTCTTGACATATTTACAGTTGACACTATAGGATGTGGAAAAGACAACACAATCTCATGGAAATTCATAATTATTTTACGTTTTGGTGAACTGTTGGCTAATTTGTATGAAGTTAAATGATCTCATTTGTACTTTTTTGTACAATCTGCTTGCTCCCCAATGATAGTTATGTTTATCTCTTTCCCCGCCAGCATTTAAAAAAAAAACAAGTTGCCAGTCACGGCCAGCATTTTTTATCATTTTTACAAAAATCAACTGGCCCCCAGAATATTTTATTGTATGAATATCTGAACATGCCATTTTTTCAAAGGAAAGAGTAGAGCCTCTGCTTTTAAACAAAACAAAACAATTCTAGCTTTATGCATTCTTTTTACATCAACACTTGAATGTGGGTAAGTTTCATAAAAAAACAACATTTTGAAAGCGTTTTTTCAAAGATAAATATATATTTGTATAAGCGATGCTTTTATCGCTTGGTTCTGCTCCTTTTTCAGCTGTGTTTTGATTCGGAAATTCTGTACTCCGGAGATGCGTAAGAGCGCCCCCTACCGTATAGCAGTGAAAACACGGAAAGCTGGAAAATTTTGTCAACGGCAGGGAAAGAGTTAGGGATGGGGTTAGGGGTGGACCTTCATGGTTACTTTTTCTAAAAATTGTGTTTTTCCGTACGATTCACCTCGTACAATTTCATCCGAAATGGCCACCTCGTAACATACATTTTCCCATGAAATCAGGTTGGAAAAGACACCAACCATCTAGCGATGTTGTTAGCAGCATCAGAGGTGAAGTTTGTCTGTACTGTTTGTTTCAAAGCATGAATACCCTCCGATTTCCTAGATGACGGTCCCCTCTTGGGACAGCCAGGCAAATAAACTCTGCCAAAAGCAGCAAGCGAGAAAATCAAATGAACACCCCAGATAAAAACCCGGCACCAAATTAGTGCCGCAAACATACGCAGGCTAATGAATTGTAAGTGAACGAGATAAAGAAAAAAAAAATCAAAGATGAGGCGCAGACGCAGTTTCATGCATAACTATCCGAGCGAGGCGCTCACTCATGGAGATCAGCCAGATTTCTTATACGACACATCTCCAGATCGCAGAAAACCTTGATTTTATGCAACGGCAGATAAAAATTCAACAATCCTTGAGGCGCTCTTGTGCAACACTTTGCCCATGTCTGGAGGCCCGTAATTGTGCACACACATCAATTATGGATCGGCCTTAGCTTTCAGCCGCTCTGCCCTCCAATCAGACGCCCACCCTGCCGGTCTCCCTGGGCGCTTTTTGGAGCGGTTTGATTACAGGTGTTGTACAGGCGGCCTTGTTAGGCCTCTTTTTCGCTGGTTGAGGGAATCCTCTCTCCTGTCCGGACGAGGGGCGAGGGAGGGGGGGCGCACGGGTGGGGGCGTCTGTGGTTGACGGAGTCGGCCATCACATCCAGCTAACAATTTCTGTCAGGTCCCGAGAGGCCAGCTAATGAGGCCCGCCGACACGGCCGGAGGCAAGAGCCCTGCGCCGACCCACTGGAGTGAGAAGCTAGATCGGCACCTAGCAGCCTTGCAATAATTAATCGGACCCTTCTCTCTCCCTTTCACCCTCACTCGCTTTTTCTTCTCCCCCTTTTTTATCCATCTCTTACTCATGTCTATTCATTGGCACTCAAACGGCTCCCTCTTTTCTATAACCGTCAGCCCTTCCCATTGTCGGCGGCTCTTTCCTTTCAAGCCCTGGGCCTGTCTCGTCCCCCCATCGGCCATACAGATGTGCTAATGAAGGCAGGAGAGTGGAGGTATGTCTGAATCTGAGCCATTCACCGGGCTTTTTAAAGAGACGAGATGGAGGAACAGTGGCTCTGACAATGGCCGTGTGCTCTCGTACTCACCTATCACAGCCTGTTAGAGAGAGACACAAACGGGCCGAGCTGGCTGACTCACAGTGGCTCATAAAGAACTCCTGAGCCCTTTTGCGGCCAACCGTTAAGGATATATCTGTATGTATTCCTGTTTCTTTCTCCAAGTAAGTGTCTCCCAGATGCTGAGTCAGCCTGAGGCAACATGTGACCTGTGCACCGCAAAGGTGAGACACTGTTTTCTCATTGGTTTAAAACAAATATGTCCAGAAGCAATATTTTTCTCCCCTTACATGTCTGTTTTTCTTGTTAAGGTTTTTCGTTCGCTCTTCATCCATCTCTCTCTGTCATTCTCTGGGTTTTCTTTTTTCTTCTGGTCAGACATCAGCTGAGTTGTATCTACTCCATACAGCCACAGCTCAGTCAGTTAAGATACAGAGAGAAAGACTGGATCCTCGGGAGTCAAGAGGTCAGAGTTTAAGGTCAAGTGTGTAACCCACCTAGATGACCTCAAGGAAATGTATTTTCTGTGAGGTCTGTGTTTACACCTGATTAATATATCATCTTATTCTGACATGCTTTAAAACTCGCACCAAAGCAAAGGAAAAGAAACAAGCTGACATCAGGTTCAATAGATATATCAACACTATAACTGCGTGATGGGATATACCATCCTGTCCCTCTAGGGGCAATCTTCTCACTTCAGTAAGACTTCAGAAATTTCTTTTTCATTCTTTTTTGTGTTCTTGCTATTTTGTGTGCTTTTGCTTTGCTTTGAATGAACTAAGAATTCTAAAACATGCATTTGTTTTCAGAGAATGTTAACTAAATTGGTTCCCTTAAAAAATAACCATTATTAGATTGTTTATTTGTCTTAAGAGTCTTAAAATAAAGTGAGATTATTTTATTGTAACTTTACTTATTTTTACATTTTATTACAAGTTACAGTGTGTAAAAAAAGATGAAAAAGCACAACAGCATGCAGTGTGTTTAAATGTTCTGTAGCTAATGGTGCTGCATGTTTTGATTAAAGGAACTTAGAGTCTTTAAGACACAATTCAAAAAGGGTGTCCCCCCTATGAATAAGAACTAGATCTAACTAGAGAAACCAGTGCAACTTCAAAGATTTTCCCATTGTTCAGATAATACGTTTTTTGTAGACGCTTAGTTAGTACCATATAATAAATACATATTTAAACCAATCAAAAGGATAAAATCAAGATTAAAAAATATATATATTTTTCACGTACAGATTATTATTATTAATAATATTATGTTCTCTTTCTTCATTTGTTAATTAATTTATTAGTCACGTCATTTTGTTAATTAATTAAAAATAAAATCATTCAATTCAAATTTGATGTAAACCTCATGTTATGCAGCATATTATTCCATCAGTTTGATTATGTGTCAATACTGTTAAATCTGTGATCAAATATTAACACTGGAGTTCTTTTGCGACAAAGAGTGACAGCTCTATAATTGTGTTTGTTTACTATGGCATCATAGTAACGAGGGTAGCTGCTTTTTAAACATTTAAACAGAGATAATTGAATGTTTGGAGTGATACCTTCTCCGGCAGGAATAGCTTTTCGTTTTTATTTCTGTCTGCGGGAGGGACATTTAATTCATCTCTCAGAACGAGAACAAAGCGATACAGCCAATTCTGAGCACTTACACAAAGACTAAACAAACTGAGAAAACACATTTTTGGCAGTTGGTTAATCAAAATACATTTTTTTTTAATAATGTTTTCTCCTCATTTGAGGAAATTAGAATAATAATTTTATTATTATTATTATTATCAATATATAATTATTTTGATATCTTTTAAATGATCGAATTCCTTTCATATTTATATCTTTATCGTGGACTTTCTTGTGTAGAATTACCCTCAGAGGAAATACGTTAATAATCAAGGAGATCTTGATTTTTGTAATCTCATATTGGTTATGCATGTCTCCCTCCATAATGTTTATGGTGTGTGTTTGTAAGTGAAAAGAGAGCGAGTAAGCCTGTACTGTGTGTTTATGCGTGCATGTGCTTGGGAGTTTTCGCGAGCGGGTGACATTGGAGGGGGAGGGGTGGTCCCACTGGTCGGCCATACGCTCCTCTGTCTCTGAGTTTCAGCCTGAATGGACAGAGCTCATTTGCATGTGGTAGTGATTTGGCTGGAGGCCTGCGTCTCCTGCCGGGGCCGGGCATGAGGGACACCGGAGGGGGTACTGGGGTAGGTGATTTTCCAGAGAGGACAAGTCATATTCACAAAACACCACTAATCAGCCGACACGCAGACATTTTGAGCTACAAATTAGGATTCTTTATTTTAGTTAACTAAACATTTTCAGTGTGATGTCCGTGTGTATTTGTGCATCTCCTTGTCCACAAATTGTCCTGCCATGTAAATATTTGGTGAGGTACTACTGACCCCTATGGGCAAGATTTACTCTCCAGGTTGGATTTTATTTCAGGTGCTAGGGTTTGACAATTCATCAAAAGGAAACTTTACCCAAAACGGGGTTTTTTTTTACCTCTTTTTTTTTTTTTACCAAACTTTACCTCATTTATGTCATTGTTTCTTCTGTAGAACAGAAAGAAGATACATGTTTTAACTCTTTTTGTCCCAAAGTCAATGGGGTCCAAAACAGCACCAGACTCTGTTGACTTTCATTGTATGGACAAAAATACAAGTAGACATTTTTCAAAATATCTACTTTTGCGTTGCACAAAAAAAAAGACAACATAGTCTCATTGGAAATACATGCCTCTACCTACGTTTTTGCTAAACTACAACAACTTACCTAAACATTCAATTCAATGCAATTTCCAGATAAAATGAACACTGAACAAGGGCAGTAAATCACCAACTAATTTGATTCCTTTTCACACAAATTTTGCGGGTAAAGATCATTAAGACTTATTTTCGCATGGTTCCTTGCACAACACTAGGTTATGACCTCAAGATGCTTTTACCATTGCGCATACATTGCAAACTAACACATTTCCATTTCTGAGGCATTTGCATCACATAACCAGCTCTATATGTTTAGCTTTTCTGACATAGCAAACTTGCGCAGTAGCTCACCTGGAACAGCACTGCACTTTTGATGCAAAAAGCATGGGTATGAGTCCCATGAAAAACATAATCATGATAAAAGAGCTCTAAAAAAGAATTGTAGAAGCAAGCACGGTGGCCTCAACAAATGCCCTTTTCACCTCACGTCTGCTTTTGTTAACACTATCGGTTGGGGTTTAGTGTATTTTAAAATGATATAAACCGTTTAGCGTCACTCAATGGACATGTAATTTCTTAACAGCCGCGATACGTACATAAACCAATGCAAAACATTACCAGATTCACATTAATCTGTTTGGAACAAAACGGAATGCGTTTTAAGGCCACTCACTGGACATTTCACTTCGAAAGTGTTGTGGAACATGCAAGAAGCAGCTTGATATCATTTTGCAGAAATGTCTTCATATGTATTTCCAATGATCCTGGGTTGCCAATGAAATGCTTGAAGTTTTGGAACAACATGAGGGTGAGTAAATTCATTTTCTTTTCTCTTTTTTCCCCCTTTAAACAACAAATCTGCCAATAAGAGTAATCGGGTCTGGCTAAGTCCTGTTGTGTTAACTCAGTTCCCTAGCAGCTCGACTAGCAGCCTGAGAGACACAACAGCAGTAGATGCTGTCTGCGGCCCAGACCTAGGCAGCTGTGCTACAGAGAAGTGTCATCAGCTCCTTTCAAAAGCCACTGACAGCCATGGGAGAGATTCAGACAGACTCACTGTCAGTTCCCCCTACTCTGCTTCCCCCTTTATTCTCTGAGCAGTGTTTTAGCACATTCTCATGGCGGGTAAAAAGGGTTCAGAGAGAGAGAGAGATAGAGAAGGAGTGACAGCAATAGCATCTTTGCAGCACAGCCAAGCTCCTTACTCCATCCACACAGAGGTCCCCAAAGGAGCTTCAACCTGGCAACATAATCCATTTTACTGTCCACAAACAAAAGAGAGAGGGAGCCCAGGACAGATTCTGTAACTCTCTCTCTCTGACTGCAGAAATCCCAGAGGGTTTGAGTGACAGGCGCTGTTGTCGGGGCTGTGGTGACAGCTGGTGAGGGCTCTCTGTGAAAGAGAGTGGCCTGCACTCTTGTCCTCTGTACTGGGCGCCACAGCGAGGGGCATTGTGCCAGCTGGGCTCCACCGGCCCAAACACGCCCAAACAGGTAGCATCTCAACTGTACGCACCACCGGTCAAAAGTTTAAATCTGTCACATCATTAAAAATTATAATGTTTTTAAAAGAAGTCTCTTATGATCACCAAGGCTGCATTTATTAGATAAAAAATACAGTAATAACAGTAATATTGTGAATTAGTATTACAATATAATATACCTTTTTTTCTATTTTATTTTAAAATATAATTTATTCTTGTGGTGTCCAAGCTGAATTCTCAGAGCCATTACTCAGTGTCACATGATCCTTCAGAAATCATTCTAATATGCAGATCTGGTGCTCAATTATTATTGATGCTCAATTATTAATAATAGTTATAGTTATTATTATTCTTATTATTATTATCGATGTTGAAAACAGTTTTTGCTGCTTCATTATTTTTGTGGAAACTGATAAAAAAAAAATCAGGATTCTTTGATGGAAAGATGAATAGAGATCAATGTAACTCGTCACTTTTGATCAATGTAATGCACCCTGGCTGAATAAAAGTATTCAACTGTTTCGTCATTGATAATAATAAGTGTTTCTTGAGCACCAAATCAGCATTTCAGAATAATTCCTGAAGGAACATTGCAAGTATTTTAAAGTATATTAAAATAGAAAGCAGGTTTTTTTATTAGAATAATATTTTACAATTTTACTGTATGGTGGTGTATGATTGTTTGCTTGCTTTCGGATGGATATAACTATGTTTAACTGACACCTGGTTTAACTTTAAACTAACAATCATCTTTTTCATTGATGTTCAAGTATGTTCTTTAATATTGGCACTGCAAATGTCGTGTGTGTGTGTGTGTGTGTGTGTGTGTGTGTGTGTGTGTGTGTGTGTGTGTGTGTGTGTGTGTGTGTGTGTGTGTGTGTGTGTGTGTGTGTGTGTTAATGCCCCGGCTGGTGCCCATGACAGGATGTTTCCTCTTTCAGACTGGTTAACGAGGGCCAGCTCCCTGTCCCATATGTGCCCCTCATTACCACCCAGTACTATCTCGAACACACACACACTCCTCATGATACTGTCAGTGCAAACCCTTTCAAGTAAAGGCTTGATCACCATCTCTTCTCCCCTCCCTCCATCCTCCAGTCGCTGGTACAAAACAGACGGGCACTGGCATTATTAATGGCCCACGGTTGTAGCGCTGCTGCTGTTGTGCTGGTCAGCTGCACAGGCAGTTGTGCCCATAAAATGCTTGCTGTGTCAACGGTATAAAAAATGTGATGGGAAAGAGATAACGAGAAGAAAACAAACATTTGAAGAATTAATAATCTAGCCACTGCAGGTCAAACGAAGTAGGAAGAAGATCAGAAAACAAAAAAACTAAATTGAAAGGGTACATTTCATGTCAAAAACCTGCAGTGATCCACATGACAAATGTATTTGTCATTGAATCATTCACTCAAGAGATTCGTTCAAAAACGCTGATTCATCCAGTAATGAAACAAGTGAAGTATTTATGAGTGCGTCATTGAATCATTCATTCAAACCGTTTTTTTTTTATATAATTAATTCAAATTAATAATAATTAAAAAAAGGTAAACTGATGGCACTGTTTTTGATAACACTCTTTACCAAAATAATATATAATTAAAATATATATATATATATATATATATATATATATATCGGTAACACTTTAGTTTAGTGTCCAATTCTCACTATTAACTAGTTGCTTATTAGCATGCATTTTACTAGGATATTGTCTGTTTAATAGTACTTATAAAGCACATATTAATGCCTTATTATGCATGACCATATTCTACATCCCTTAATCCTACTTAACATCTATATTACTACGTATTAATAAGCAGTGATTAGGAGTTTATTGAGTCAAAAGTAGTAGTTAATAATTAGTTAATACACTGAAAAAAACAATAAGTAAAGTTTACTTAATGTTTCTTTTTGCACACATATTTTTTAAGTAAATTTCACATATGGAATTAAGTAAACTCTGCTTAACTAAGTCAAGTAAAATTATCAAAGAAAATAAGTAACTTTTACTTGACCAGTAAAAGTTTTTAGTAATTTCTACTTAGTTGAAGTATATTTTAACAATATAACACTGAATTAAACCATGCTTTTAAAGTGTATGCTTTACTTAGAACATCTAAGTAAATAATGCAATAGATAATGTGTAGATACCATATCTACTTAATATAATTAACATGACACTTGAACACTGAGACCTCAATACTTGGTACACAATACACAATGATGGTAACATTCGATGGATTGTTTTAGAGTATGAATTTGTCATTTTGAAAACTCCAAATGTCACAAAATGGCAAGTTACTAAACCTTACAACAAAAGCAATGATAAAACAGTGTAAATACAGCTGGAAAACTTCCAAAAATCAACCTTATTAATTATTAAAGCCCCAGTGCATGATGGGAACACCAGTATCAGACAATTTGAGTAATTTTACTTAATTTTATAACGTTGATATTTACACTTTAATTATGCTTGACTGAACTAACTTTTTCTGTAGTATTTATTTCACCACATAATATTTTTTATCAGTGTATAGTAAGAACTGGACCCTAAACTAAAGTGTGACCAAATTATCAATCAAATGTGAAAATTTCATTGATAAACAAAAAAGATTGAAAGCAGTGACAGTCTGTTTTGATTTTTATTGAAGATTACTATTATTCTGAGCGTCAGTAGTATTTGTTTGTAAGCTTAACACTTTAATTGAATAATATTTGATACAGGTATATAGTCTCGTTTGCATTTGTGAAGGGCCATTTGACTTACAAATTACTCATATATAAGCAGTGAGTGTAAATCAATCATGTTTGACAAAAACAAGTACTTTGAATAAACTTGAATCAACCATGTGCTTTCCACACATCAGCTGCAAATGCAGAAACGGCTGTCCACAACTCAATTAGCAAAGACAAATCATTCAGTCTTCTCATATATCAGACCCACACAAGTTCCGATTACACAGCCTCACAGGACAGGGCAAAAGTTATCCTTTAGGCATTTTTCTAAGTTCATTTAAAAAGCTAGTGAGAACACCTGCAGAGGCTGATCCAAGATCTGCCATCTATACCGAATCTTCTGCAATCAGACTGGCCTACAAAAGCTATAACAACATGGATCTTTCTTTAATGAATGCGAGGGTTCTTCCCTCCTCTGCAAACACCTTAAACCCCAAATCCCTCTAAAACTCATTTGTCACCAATTTGCAATCCTGCATTGCCTGTCAGAAACAAGCCACTTTACCAAAAGCATTATTTAAAAATCATTCATTTGTATTTTTTAATCTGTAGTCCTCTCGTCTGCTCGCTCAACCTCGAAAAAACGACACCCGTTTGAGCTGCACCCTTGGCAAAACAGCCCAACGTTTTGCATTTTTAAACCAGCCAAACAAAAAAAAAACTCTTGAATAATGAGATTTACAAGATTATTTTAATAACAGAAAATTCCACGCATACAGTTTTGCGTATGCATAAAAGTCTGCTTCTCAATGCATTGTTTTAAATAAATTTACAGCCTTCATTTTTAAAGTTTGAAATCACTTACTTTACATACAATAACATATAAATATATACCTCAGATATCACAAAGAGAGGGCAAGAGTGTGTGTTTAATTAAATAACATAGTTTTATTGGTGCACGCATTAATAAACAGCATCAGATGCCGGTGTAAGGTACTGGGCCAGTGTTTGCATTGCAAACAAAAAGCTGGTTCTAGTTTGCAGTGTATAAGGTTCAGATTGATCCTGACAGCTCTTCAGGTTTCTGGGCATTAATTAGAGTGCCTGGGGCTGGTGGTGTGAGTGTGTGTGTGTGTGTGTGTGTGCGAGAGAGAGAGAGAGAGAGAGAGAGAGAGAGAGAGAGAGAGAGAGAGAGAGAGAGAGAGAGAGAGAGAGAGAGAGAGAGAGAGAGAGAGAGAGAGGCCACCACTACTCGGCTCTACACCACACATTTCTTCTCTGCTGTAGTAATTGCTAGCAGGTGCGTTGCCACCATATGTAAGAGAGAATTCTGCCTCTCGCTCTTTTTGTGATAAGCATGTGGAAATACTGTTGCTATTACTGACAGATTCCAAACACCTTTCCAACTGGACTGACGCTCACACAGACCAGCGTCTCCAGTAACAATTCTTTCTCTGTGACAGTACTGTGTGAGTTACAGAGAACTAGGGCTATTCATTGTTTTACTCTGGAACATTCACACACATTTTAGGGCTGTGCAAACATTAATCGCGATTAATCGCATCCAAAATAAAAGTTTGTGTTTACATTATATATGTGTGTGTACTGTGTATAATTATTTTGCATATATAAATACACACACATGCATGTACATATTTAAGAAACATGTGTTATATACAAGACATTTATATTTATATATAATATAAATTATGTATAAATATATATTTATATATATTCTTAAATAAATACATGCATGTGTGTGTATTTATATATACAAAATAATTATACACAGTACACACACATATATAATGTAAACACAAACTTTTATTTTGGATGTGATTAATCATAATTAATCGTTGCAGAGCCCTAATTTTTGCCTAACTAAGCAACCATATCATAGACTGAGGTCTGAGGACCTGCTGTAACGGGGTATTATGCCAATGTTTAAAATATCTAAATAAATAGATTAATAAATTTGCTGACTTTTTACAGAACTTTATTGTTATTTAATTTCACTTCCTAAACATTGGTTGGAAATCATGAAATGAATCACCAAATTATTTTTTTCTTCTGACAGATAAGATGAAGACGTTGCCTTAATTTATTTTTTTCATATAATATTTTCCGCATATTTATAATATTTGTATTTTCACAGTATAAAAACATATTTATAATATAATTTATATTTAATAAATCATCAGACTTTTTACATAACATTATTACCATTTTCTTTTTCTTTCTAAACACTGGTTGGAAATCATACATTAATCACAATTTATTGTACTGACAGATAAAGATGAAGTGTTGCCTTTTTCAGACAATATTTTCCACAGTACAAAAACATCTTTATGTTCAAACATTTTTTTAAATTTTAATTTACAGACTTTTTACAGAAAGTTATTATATTTCCTTTCTACTGGATAAATGAATTTATTCTGCTGGTATAAGATAGAAAAAAAAGACAAAATCTTTTTTTTAAGATAATATTAAAAAATTATTTTCATATGCATATTTATATTATTCATATTTTTTCACAGTATAAATACATTTTTATGCATGAAAATATATAGTTGCCTTTATATTTTAGGAAGAAGGTCCCCTAGATGCTAGAAGATTTACACATTTGAAAACTCCTGCCATTGACTACTATTGTTTTCATAACTCATTTTAAATACTACTAACTCTAATAAACAAACATACAAATAAACTGAATGAGTAGCACTGTTAAATATATAGAAACCCCCAGGGTTTCCCCACCTGAACCGACATTAATTACACAGTTTCATTACAGAGCGAGAGATGATCCAGAATTTCCTTTCTGACATGAAGTCCCCAGAAATTCTGTGTGCACAAAGCAGAAAAGCCCTTGCTGATGTCCAGGATTGTCTCTGCCTGATATAAACTGAATGGAGTGCCACTGCTATTTTAATTAGCGTTATATTCTCTGTTTAATATCATTGTCTATGAGAGAAGGCTCTGAGCTTGCATTTACAGGGACAAAGTACAGAGAAATCACACTGTCTATCAGTGAGAGAAAGAGAGAGTGTGAGAGAAAGACAAGGCCAGATGAACATGGCTGTAATTACAGGCAACAATAGCAGTCAAGCACATGTCTATAGATTCATTACCTTTAACAACCCTTCCTTCTCTTTCCTGCCTCTGTTCATCACGTTTCTCTAGACATCTTAGACCTGCCGCAAACTCTTCTTCAAGACTGCTGGCAGATGGTGTAAAAAAGTTACAAATGAATCCAGTTGTAGCACAAATGCCCAATATGTTAAAACTTACGCACTAAAACGTAACATAACACTAACTCAAACAACATGAGGGTGAGAAAAATGTTGTTTAGGGTATTCGTTTAATTAAAATGAGCTAACACTCATGCTAATGCTAAGACAACTCATGCCAAACCTATCAATTTTGTGAACATTATCAAACATCAATTCTGTAAAATCCACATTTGAGTCATATAATGTTGATCTTTACACTCCTGTATTTTTATTTTATTTTAAATGGAAAAATCTGTTGCAAATGCGATAGGGCTGTTAGTGGCTGATCTTGAGCACATAACCTGTGTTAAAAACGGCGATTTACTCATGGAGAAGTTATTTTTCATTCTTCCCTTAAAAACGAAGTAAAACGAAGTTTGAAATACGTGAGCAGCGATATACTGTTAGCGAACATCCGACGCCACCCACACTGCTGGGATCGATGTTACGATGAATATGTAAATATGTGCTGCGTGCTTTCCTCTCAATAACAGACTAAACACACAACAAAATTGAGAAAACAGCAAGCATTTTTTAATAAACCACAAGAAAAGCATCTGATCATAGCAAAGTGGATATGTTTGCACAAGCTCTGCAATTCGACACTCGGTAACACTTTATTTTACAGTGTTGTTGTTACATGTATGTAGTAATAACTATAAATGATGCATAATTACATGCAATTAACCCTAAACCAAACCCTCATCCTAACCCTAACCCTATAGTAAGTACATAAGTACTTAAATGTATAATAACAGTGTAACAAAGACACCTTAAAATAAAGTGTAACCCGACACTCAGTCTAGTAAAGTCATGTTTATTTATAAAGCATGTGATACAATAGATTGCTTAAAATCAAGCAGCTTTACAGTATTAAACATGAAAAACAATGTCCATGTCTCATTTCAATCAAAACTTACAACTAAAGCTGCTCTCCAGTGTGTTCATGTTTTTACTCATGGACGTCTGACCTCAACAATTCAAAACAGAAGAAATTAACTGTAAAAGATTTCAGAGTGAAAGACATGCCTACCTATTACGTAATCGCCATGGACCAATGGTGTTTACCAGCTGTAGCGTAACTTTTCAGGAAAGTTCGCTTTGGAAAGCTGTTTTAAACTCCCAAAACGAACACCAAACGAACTTCGTTTTGGCCCGATTTTGTTTGAAATGACGTCACATCAGTTCGTTCTTCGATATCGCTTGAAGTATATCTGGACCTTAACGGTGCAATTTCCCCAAATCCCATGTGTCATTATGTTAACTATTTGTGCATGCCAAGTAAATCTTATGTGAATATTCACACTTAAAAGTGAGACAAAGTCATGTGGAATAATGTTCTGTGCACATCAGACACAAACGCAGCTTATATGTTCTAAAAACGTTTTGTTAAAGTTCCCAATAAGTTATGAAAAACTTTATTTCTGAATGTTCTCTGACTGTTCAAATGGTTAAAAAAAAAGTTTTTTTTTTGGTATCATTTTATTTTGACGGTCGCATTTAGACATTCTGTTGACTATAAGTAACATTTCACCTACATGTTTGCTAACTCTCATTAGAGTATTGTAGAGTATTAGTAGACTGTCTGTTTAATATCTGGTAAGACTTTATTTTGATGGTTCCCCAACAGACAATCTACTAACTATGTAACTTTGCAAGTGCATGTCAACTTATTTCACTAACCCTAACCAGTCTACTAATTCTCAACTAATACTCTAATGAGAGCTAGCTGACATGTACTGTATGTGAAATGTTACTTATAGACAACAGAATGTCTAAAGGGGACAATCAAAATAAAGTGTAACCCGTTTTTTTCTTGGTTAATACAAATGTTAAGGGAATTTTGCAAACATTATGGGAACGTTACTTTTGAATGTTCGCTGTAAAAATGTTAGACGGACATCCAACTAAAACATTTCAGGGGGAAAAAGGTGCCATGAATGAAATAACGTTAAAGACCGGATAAGTTTGAACAAACTATCTATTAACATTACTGGAAAAATGTTTGATCATAACCATGCCCAAACATCAGTCAAAGTTCTAAGAATGATCCTTGTTAGCTGGGAATACCTATAGCTGAGTGGATTACAAAGAAACTCAACTGATCGCTCTGCACAGACCACAGCATCAGAATCCGTGGAAATCATGGCATTCATAAGCATTCATTTAGACTGAAGCGACTTAAGAGATTAAAAATTAGAAATACATTTGGAACTTAAACAGATGTTAATATACAAGCTGTAAATAGGGCCTCTGTGTCACCTGGGAAGACTCAAATTTCTTGTAACTGCTAAATGACAAAGAGGATTGTAGCTATTCTACAGTGTACAGAAACACTTTTAATCCCGGGTTTATGGGTACATTGCAAATATGTGTCTCTAATTTAATGGTACAGATATTATGTGAGTGCGGATGAGGTCAGATGTGGTTTACTTCGTGTTTCCAGCCATCTCCCTATGAAAGCGCTCTATGCTAATGTATCGATCACCTCCCACTCCAGGTCTGAGCTGACACTGCTCTCCCTCACCGGCCACAGACTTCAAGAGCCACATTAGCTGTCATGACACTCTGTCTTCAACTCCATATGCTGTTAAATAAAGATTTATAGCTTTAAAGCATTTATAGCTTGCATTGAGATTCATGTGCATATACGTTGGAGCATGAAAGCAAGCTTACACAAATCTGCCCCAGGCCTAACATGATTTACCGAAGTAAGACATGTTCCTGGATCATCATGCTTGCTGGTCCTGGAACATCTCTATTAGCCAGTCAGAGGTTAGTCTTGTCTTCTTCAGACATTTTATAATTGCAATTACAACGTAATACCTAAACCCTAAAACAACATAAAAGTGATGAGAATTTATAAAAAGAGAAATACAGCTATTTTTCCCCCACAATTCATAAAATTATAGGCTTTATATTTCTGCTTTTAAATCCTTCAAACATTTGGCTCCATTGACTCTATTTGTAAGTGTCTCACTGTAATTTTTATTGTTGCATGGAAAAGCAGGGATTGACTGAAATCAACTCGTAATAGTAATCAACATTATTCCATAAATGCTGTCATTCGAGCTTAACTCAAACCTAGAATATTCTTTTAATGTATTATACATACATAAATACATTTGTCACTTGAATCATATGCACCTTTGAAGCTATATTAGTGAGGACCTCTCAGACAGTTTTCATACTAAGTAAATGTTGCTATAATCCCCTATTCCTAAACCTAACCATCGCACGTCCTGATTTTGCAGAGTTACAAAACATATTTTGTTGATCTTGCAACAACATTCCTGTCCGAAATTTTAATCCTAACCAACTAAACCTACTCATAAGTTATCCCTAAAATCAGAGCGAAATGATCAGCCTGGTCTCATTGTTAATACGTAGGTATTAATACGTAATTTTCAAAGATAGAAAACGTACTTATTTGTACGTTTTTATTATGCTGAAACGTATAATATGGACGTATCTGCAACGTTTAAACGTACCATTATTACGTTTTTTCAGCTAAAAAATAAAAAAAAAATTCATATCATAAAGATATCTGTATAATTTCCCTTTTACCATTTTATAGATTATAAATGTAAGGTGATCCCTTAACCCTACTCCCAAACCTAAACATACCCATTTTATAGACAATATTAAAAGGATAGGCTAAAATGTAATGTAGGGAAATGGCAGTTTTATTAACAATATAGCATTAAAATATAGTTTGAGCCACTAATCCTACCCCTAAACCTAACAATTTCTTAAAACTATGTAACGTTAGGCTAATGTTACAATTATAAAGAAAAACAACAGACAGACACGTATAATCACAATAATTTATTTTTGAGAAAATGTCAAAACCGGTACCAAAAGTCGTTCACATGATGATGTGTCGCAGTCCTCTCTGGCAGTATATAATAGTTTTGTATGAGGTAACGTTACAGGGAAGAATTTAAATTATTAATCCATGAAAATGTTAATCCGCTTTCGGTTCTCTGGTCGCTCTGTGAAGGCGCGCGCGCTTCTCCATTTCAAATGTAGCACACCAACTTAAACACGGCATGTCGCAATCTGTGACGAAATATGCGAGAGCCAATGAGCGTTTGATATCACTGCCGTAAAACATGTCGTAACGCTTCGGGCGCAATTTTTGAATTTGAATTCACTACGAGCGCGGGATTTGATGTTTACGGTCTCTGCTGAGAATGGAGATGAAGATCACTGGATTTGGATCTGTTTCTTGCAAACGTATGGATTCTAAAGATTTGGATTACATCAAGCTAATAAAATTGATGTCTTTTGTGAATTTATGTTGTGTTTTAGTGTATTATGGGTCTAGGAGAAAACGCCTTTTGTGTCTCACGGTAAATAGCCTAAACCAAATATTACAAAATGGTTAAACGATTAAAGAAGGTATTTTTAAGGTTTTAAAGTGTATTCTTGTTTAACACCATGTAGGCTAATCCTCCGAAACGAGTTTGCAGCAGAAGGCACGAACAGAGCGAAATGTTATTATTTATGAGTAACGTTATTATATGAGTAATGTTAACGTTAAACTGTATAAATAAATGCGACTGAAAATTTAATTGAATGCAATAGAGTCAAAACATCAATGCCACGATTTTAATATGCATAAGTTAAGGAATACGTACTAATTTGTACGTAGGTAAAGTTGTTTATACGTAAATAAATTACGTTTTTGTGCTGTCAATACGTAAATATTATACGTTTTAGTGCTGTAAATACGTCAGTATTATACGTTTCTGTGTGTATAAAACGTAAATAAATGTACGTATGGTAGAACTACACTTTACGTAAAAATACAAACGTATTCTCATGAGATCACGTTGCAGCCATGGGTGAGTAACCCTGATGTAGAAGCACCTAACCCTGGCTGTAAGCCTAAACTTGACATAAACTGTAAACTTGTCCCTCAAATCTGATTGGTTGATTAGAATATTGTTCCAGGATCAACAAAGATGTTGCACTCAGTGAAATCAGGTTCTGCATAACCCTCAGAAACCTTACTAAGAATCATTCTTCATTCTACGTCTCAGATTTGTCAGCCTTTCCTATGTCTTTATCTTCACACACACACACACCTCTTGTTCCTTTTCCTCCACCCATCTTTCCATCTGTCAGTCTGTGACTCTCCGGGTTTTATTATGTTGTTCCCACTCTGCTGCGTGAGGAGATCGCTGTTACTGTGATTGTTTTCAGTGTCATGTCACCTGACACTCTGAGGAAATTTAGCCACATCTGGTGTGACACGCTCGGTATTCCACTGACGCGCACTTATGCTACAGTACACATATACAGTAAACACATGGCATGACTGCACACACAAACACACACTGACACCGCCTGCGTCAAACCTAGCTGTCAAATAGCTGTAATTTAGACACTATACCGTGAAATAATTAATTACCCACACCAGGCTCATTTGAAAGCTTCTGAAACAGAGGTCATTTCGAGCACACAAGCATGAGGATGAGGATACACACACAGCAGAGTAAAGAACGCTCGCACAGAGGCGGGAATATATACCCATTGATTTTGTGTCACTGGTTGGCTCTTGCGTGCGTCTGTGTGGGAGTGCTATTGAAATGCATTACGTACGTAAAGTAATTGCATTAGACACCTCCTAACACAACGTTATACACATAATGAGCGTGTAATCAGCCTCTGTGGTAGAGGGGACGAAGTGCTGAGTCACGATTATCGCATATGATGTCATGTCTGGAGGAGGAAGGGACCACAGAGGCTTATCAGAGGTGCTAACGCTAAATGGCACAGTGTGTGCATGCAAGCTTTATATTTATAAGGGTTATAGTCACAACACGCTAAGCCTATATGCACATTCTTCTTAATGGAGAATCAGAGGTGGAAAGAGTACTGCAAATTTGTACTCAAGTAAAAGTACCGTTACATTGCTGAAATAATACTCAATTACAAGTAAAAGTACTGGTGTCAAAAAAGTACTTAAGTAAAAGTACAAATTACTCTTCTCAAAAACTACTCAGAGTACTAGTTACTAGTTACTTTTTAGTTGGCGATAGTTAATGTATTACCAATAAATATTCAACCAAATCATAGATTTATGTAGAAAATGGCTACTTTTAACACGTTTTTACCTTATTGTCGAAGGACATTAATTAGTGGTCATGATACTGGAATTTCTAAGTTCAATATGACACCTTGAAATATGTCAGTATTCAGTAGGCCTAGCCTATAATTTTTAATACCATCGGGAAAACTACCACATACTTAATATTTTAATATCTACATTTTTGTCCATCCATTTTGTCAATGCATTCATTATTCTCAAGCATCAAAAAGCACAACACTCATTGTAACAATCTATTTGAATGGAAAAGTTTAATTCAAGTCTTCTGAAGAGACACGTCACTTTATACGGTGAGATTTTAATTTAGGCTTTTGTTTACATATTTAAACATTGATCAATAACCATTACAATAATCTAACTTAAATATTTACTCACTCAGTGTATTTGTCTTTACAATAGGGTAACGTTAGTTGCAATAGCTCACACACAGCACAAGGAAGCTTGATTTCAAACTGAATTTAATTTGCAAAAAAGACTAGATTTTTTCATAACTTTTGACAACGTTTAATTCAAGAGCATGGAGAGATTGGAGCTGGACGTCATTTGAGTCTGCAGTGAGAACCACTTGGAGAGATTCGCGATTGCACATGATGACACAGTCCGAGAACGCACACTCAATTTCCGAGTCCAGTTCATTCGTATTTGAGAGCTCGCGTCCAGTTTTCTGCGATCACATGAATGTGCCCTCGCGTTACAATATTGCACTCGTGACATTTGCCATTAAAATATGCCATAGCAACTTGCAGGTATTAATACAATTATGCGTAATAGGCCTACCTGCAATCCCGCGCTGAGAGGAGGCGGGTGTGTCAAACTCGCTGTCGTTGAGATGAGAGAATGAGAACGCGCAGCTGGTATCGTATCGATGTATAGGCCAAAATGAGTATTGACAGATTTTTCAGTATTGATATGTATCAAAATATAGATATTTTGACAATGTTTCTCCAAACTTTCAGTCCAGCCATTAATCACTCTGAGCTCCTCGCCTCCTTCACTTAAAACCTGCTGCGACTGTGGCGGCTTTAATTCAGTCCAAATATCAGGGGTTTTATTGGTCCGTTTACGATCGAATATTTTTATTGGCTACCGAAATGCCGGTCAAAGATTTGAATATCAATTCAAATTGTACTCAGTAACGAAATGTGATTTTACAAGTAGCGAAGTAGATTACTTAGTTTAATATGTACTTGAGTACAAGTAAAATTACAGATTAAAAAATATACTCAAAAAAGTACAAGTACCCAAAAAAACTACTTAATTACAGTAACGTGAGTAGTTGTAATTCGTTACTTCCACCTCTGTGGAGAATTAATGTTTAATAAAAAGAATGTTTGTCTTGTCAGTCAGAATGCCTCAAATAGGGATATTTTAATACCTGAAGCATCTGTGTTTACGCAATAAAATGAAAATTCTGTCAATATTTTCTCACGGTCATGTCATTCCAAACCTGTATGACTTTCTTTCTTTTGTGGAGCATAATCGGAAAAATTTTTTTAGGTGAACTACCCCTTTAACATGACATCAACATTGACACTGTTTTATGTGTATGTTATTCTAATTTTTATTTAAATAAAAAAAGAAGTAGTCGTAAATAAGTAATCAAAACTTAATAACTTGCTCTTTCTAAGAAACAACTTTCTTTCTTTGCTGATGTCACTGAGGCTACTGGATCATTTTAACCAATAAACAAAAAACTAGGAATGATTCACTAGTTTCATTCTGGTATATGTGACACTTTTCATGATCCAATAAATTTGAAAATCTCTCACATTACAGATGTAAAACTGGTTGTGACAGTCTGTTTACAATTCGAAAAAAAAATCTATATTTTTTTCTGAAGAAAAAGAAGAGAAACAGCAATTATGTCATTTAAAGAATAACTTTAAAATAAAACCTTTTTAGAAGGACTTACAGGACAAAACAAAAACTGATGCAATAGAAAAATTGACATTTGATGTCATAAATTGATTATAAAAAAATATGTCATGGCATTGCAGAGATAACGCCTGAATAATCATTTTGGCATCGTGCCTCAAATTTGTCACTGCGGTAAATGAAAACGGTTTCGTCTTTCAAAACGAAATCCTTAACATTTTGTCGGCACGGTCTGGAGATGATACGATTCGATTTTGGTGAAAATCAGCCAAACGGTCTAGGAGAAGTTAGAAAAACTATGTTTATAAAGAAAATAAAGATGGCGGACAGGAAGTTTGGCTGACTATGGCAACATTGGTATCTATGTTTTTGGCATAACCCAAGGAATCTAAGACCAGTGTCAATACACAGGCAAATTATAAAAATATATAGGCAAATTAATTCAAAAGTTATTAGCATTTTTGGAAATTTTGTTATAACTTTTTTATCACAAGGTGGCGCTGCCCGAAACTTACCGAGTACCTTCAAGGCATGGTGCCGATGACTCATACCGAGTTTCATAATGATACACTAATAAGCATAGCATTTAATATCACAATACTTTATTGAAGTCAATGGCAATTTCATGTTTTGTTCTATTGTAGCGCGAACAAGAGGCACAACCGCACCATTTTTTATGTGTCCTTGGAGGGATCCCATACATGTGTGTGTCAAATTTGGTGAAAATATCTCATTTCGTTTTGGAGTTGTAGACATTTATATGTATAAACACATAAGAAATTACCCACACCTGACTTTGTTTGCATTTTCTTGCCACTTTTTATTTATATTTTGACATTTGGGCATTAGCATATAGCCAACGACCTATGTTTTCGAACTTCCTACAGTGATTTTGTCTCGATCGGTCTAACGGTTTTGAAGATATTGGCAAATGTTTTTTGAGCGCTAAATCACAATGCTACACAAACCGTAAGGCGAAACCTAGCATGTTTGGTATTGCTGGACTCGGCAAGGATTAAGGAATGTAAGGAGATGACCACACCCAGAGTTATGAGCATTTGAAAATTTAATTTTACCACTAGGTGGCGGTGGTTCAAACTTCTCAGGCTCCTTCAGGGCATCGTACTGATGACTCATACCAAGTTTCGTAATGATATGTTCATGCATTTATATTTTTTAAAATGTAATTTTTTTTTTTTTATAAAAAAATACAGCATTTTGGTACAAAATTCAAAATGGCCAATGCCTTAAATGGTCAATGTGGAAAAACTGAATATCAGTCGACTCAGCATAGCACACTGAATCCCACTTTTATGATTTTTGGACAAACCATTCAGAAGTTATAAGCAAAAATAGCCATTTTTCGTATCTCCGGACCAGTACGTGGCACTGTGCCGAAACGCAGCATGTTACCTCAGGTCATGCTTGTGATGACATGTACCAAGTTTGGTCTGAATACGATAAAGCGTTGTGGAGATACAACCTTACATCTGTTTTCGCAAGCGATACGTAAAATTTGTTTGCGCGGTGTTTAAGAACAGTTTGACGAATCAACTTGAATTCCATAATGTTTTGTCGGAATTAATCAGAAGGAAAGGTATTTTGTTTCTAGCCCTTACGGTTTAAAAGTTATTAGCATAAAAATGAGTGCAAATTTGGACAGTTGGTGGCGCTAGAGGGATTGAGGTGGAGACTCCAAATTTGCTATGGTGACAGTTCAGACTGTCCTCTATCAGTGTGCCAAATTTCATAACTTTCCTGCAAGCGGTTCTATGGGCTGCCATAGACTTCCAGAGCGGAAGAAGAAGAAGAAGAAGAAACGAAAGAAAAAGAAGAAGAACGCCAACGATTTTAGGTGCCTACACACTTTCAGTGCTTGGCCCCTAATTATGTCATAGCAGAGCAGAAGGGGCAATGTGGTCACAGTGTGAAGTTTTTGTTTTTAGAAGCAAAACTATTTTTTTTATGATAAAATAGTGGGGTAATTGCATACCCAACATTCCATAGATATAAAAAAAAAATAAATGGTCATTTTGTTAGGTTTACTCGGCTTCAAAGAGCTATGTGGCTCTTTGAAGTTACAATCATGTACTGAAGTGCTATGGAACTTTAATGTGGTCAACAAACCTGGAACTACTTTAAAATCTCATCTAACACATTTTCCATGGCAAAATTTGCATATGTTGTAAACAGGCCTTTAACCTTGTCTTTATGTCACAGATCAGTTCATTCTATCTGCGCTTCGGACTGTCTTTGTCTCAGGTTTGGGTCTGTGTCTGAAAGCCACAGGGAAGACTGTGAAGCAAAGTGAAGGATGCCCTCGTCGTCCTCTAAAGTAAATCAGTCAGCAAATCCTCCTGTTGAAACCTCAAGACTAAATAAAGTGCGAAAGTATGTGTGTCTACAGGTGCACTGACCCACTCCCCTGGGCTGGACTGCGCTGATGGGGGTCTGAGCTGATGCCAGGTGTGATGGGACGGCCCCCTGCAGAGCGACAGGGGTCAGCGATCCGCAGTATGGGGCAAAAGCTCAGGAGCCGAAGCAGGGCACAAGATAGAGAGAGAAAAATGTGTGTGTTTGGTTGATGGCATGAATTATGTGCAACCAGAGTCAGTAGTGTGGGACATTAGAGGAGAGGTCAGGGCCAGTGAACCCTTAAACACGAGCCCTTAAATAAAGGCTTTCAACTTGCGCTTCACCAAACACAAACCCTGCATTCAGGGACTAGAGAAATGACGAGATATTGCAGCTGTATTGAGCTCTGTGGTAGCCAGCACCGAGAGGTCATATGCCTAAGACAGAGACAAACAAAGAAAAATAATTTAAAAAGAAAGACAGAGTGAAAGCAAAGAACAAAAAGAAAGGCTCCTTTCATAAAATAGCTCTAAAGTGTGCACAGGAACGGTTGCACTGAAAGGCCTTTACTGATCTTAAATGTCTATGACACCATATCTCAAGCATCTTAAATCTATGAGGGATAACCAGGCCCACACGGAATCTGCACGTGCACAACTCCTCAAAGCTCCACAGATGTTCTCAGAATTGAAATTGAAACAAAGCATTGAAACAAATTCCCTGTGTCTTGCATCTTCATTTATTAAATAGTTTGGCTAATTTGATTATGCTTTCAGCTAATATAAGTGTAACAGGGAGTTGAGTTGTAACACGGGGTGAGCTGTAACAAAGTTGGGTTATTTACTTAGAAATCTTAGGGGGGGGAATGAAGGGAGAAAATTCAACACTTCCATTCAAAATCAAAATTGATCCAAGGAGCAGTTATTACCCACAATTCTTTAGAAAAATCCTCCAGGTCCAGCACATTCTTTGGTTTTCCATCGTCTTCTGCATATTCAAACCCTTTCTATAAGTGAGGACAACTGTTAATATATAATACACAACTATTACAAAAGGTGAAAACGTTCACTGATGCTCAAGAAGGCAACAGGATATATTAAGATCCAGGGGGTGTGATTGGGGTAAATTGTACTTATCTTGTCTTCTGGGAAACATCTAAGTATTTTATGTACATGTAGCTTCTGAAGGGCATTGCTAAATGGAAAAATAATAATTCTTTAAACCAAATAAGAAAAGTCAAGTCAAGTCATCTTCATTTATATAGCGCTTTTAACAATGTAGAATGTTTCAAAGCAGCTTTACAGAGATAAACGTATAATTTAAGGTAACAGAGATTGTTTTGGCTTTATAGCGGTTCTTTAATAAAGTTATTTTCCAGCTAAAGTTAGTTTTGATTGATTCGCTTCCGTCGCAACAATCATTTGTTATTAAATTAGGGGCTGCCAAGACGACACCATTCTCTCTACACAGACTTTAAACGCGAACCTGTGAGAAACGCTGATGCCGTTCACATTCGCATTAAGAATTGGTTCTATAGTTATGTGCGTTTGAATGTGCGCAAGTTTGTAATTCCCTACAAACCAAGCCTAAACAAAGTGCTGGTCTTTCCTTATAAATTTTGATACAGAATTTTATTTTATTTTATCACTTTGGGGTAGGTACGCAAAATGAATTTTCCCGACAACGCTTTATCTGTAGAGTGGTAAAGGGATCCTCCATAGGGAGAGACTAGTTGGCAGTTCAGCACTGCGTTGTCATCGGGTCCAGGCGAAGGTCCTTCGTCAGATCTGGATACGGCCTGGATCCGGCAGGCTGCGGGAAAACCTCGGGATAAACAAAGACACTAAAATTAGCGTAGATGCCGTTCTTCTTATGATGTAACGTGTACATCAGGATTTATGGGAAGTGTTCCCGGTTCCGGCTGACCTAATCTATGCAGCCTAACATTGAATTATAGAAGTCTATAATGTGTTATGTGACTTTGTGTCTTTAATCTGGCTTTGAACTGACAGAGTGTGTCTGCTTCCCGGACAATGTTAGGAAGACTGTTCCAAGGTTTTGGTGTTAAATAGGAAAAGGATCTACCGCCAGCATCGATTTTGATATTCTAGGTATTATTAACTGGCCGGAAAAATGTATCACTGTTCAAAAAGAGCAAAATGTGGGCAACATTTTATTTTACAGTGTCCTTGTTACATATGTTACATGTACTTACCATAGTAATAACAGTAAATTATGCATAATTACACGCAACTAACCCTCAACCAAATCCTAATCCTACCCTAACCCTATAGTAAGTAAATGTAGTTACTCAATATTACTCAGTACTTAAATATATAATTACACTGTAACAATGACACCTTAAAAAAAGTGTAAAGTGTTACAACTATCCCTGGCCTCCCCTACTCTCAAGCTATGTTTAAAGGGATAGTTCACCCAAAATTTAAAAAAAATAGCCCATGATTTACTCACCCTGAAGCCATCCTAGGTGTATATGACATTCTTCTTTCAGACGAATACAATCGGAGTTATATTAAAAAATGTCCTGGCTCTTCCAAGCTTTATAATGGCAGTGAATGGAAGTTTTGAAGTCCATCAAAGTGCATCCATTCATGATAAAAGTGCTCCACGCGGCTCTGGGGGGGTTAAAGTGAAGCTATGCGTTTGAGTAAGAAAAATATCCATATTTAAAACTTTATCGACTAAAATAACTAGCTTCCAGCAGACGGCCATACGCATCGATTTACGGCGAAAGAGTGACCCTTGACCTGACGCACGACGCACGACGCATTGACGAACGTGGAAGCCCAAAGGATAGAGCAAAACAAAACACCATTCACAAATTAGAAGTCTACTGTAAAACGAGAATTTTTAAAGAGAAATGTCGGAGGAGCTTGAGTTCGTTGCCCAACCCTATTTGTTTGAACCGCAAGAGGCGTCAAAGCTTACGCTACTCCTACATCCTACGTCATACATCGTCAAGTGTAACTCTTTTGGCGTAAGTCGACTTGCGTAGGCCGTCTGCCGGAAGCTAGTAATTTTAGCCGATAAAGTTTTAAACATGGATATTTGTCTTACACAAACGCATCGCTTAACTTTAGAAGGCCTTTATTAACCCCCCAAAGGCGTGTGGAGCACTTTTATCATGAATAGATGCACTTTGATGGACTTCAAAACATATTTTGATATTTTTTTATAGAACTCCAATTGTATTCGTCTGAAAAAAAGAATGTCATATACACCTAGGATGGTTTGAGAGCGAGTAAATCATGGGGTAATTTAAATTTTTGGGTGAACTATCCTTTTTACCATGTTTTAATCCCTTCCTCAGAATTGTGCCTCAAAAATCAGTGCAGAAAATAGAATGGGAGAAATTTGTAGTTTCCTTCTGCACCTGTGGTTACATTTTCAGTGCTGTGAAATCATAGATTGTGCTTGTGACGGGTAACAGTGGTTTGAAATGTAGATCAAATGAGCAGTGTATTCTTTTTTTATTAGATGTATTCAAAGACTTGATGACTGACAGTAGTTTCTGTACTAGAGGGAAGATTTGTTTTTGCTGCACTGGCCTCTGCCAGCATCCAGCTGTCACTGCTAGTGACACCATCACATCATGAAGAGTCATTGAGCGTTTGAATCATCCGCAGCTACTCGTTAATCACTGGCACAGGTACAGAAGGATAGAAAAGTGAGCAACAGAGGTGACTCCATCTCTGAAATATAAAACCGTTTTTACAGGGAAATGCTTGAGCTGCTCAAATATTGTGGCGACAGAGTATGGCAATCTGTAGACTCACAATGTGCAATTGAGAGTTTTGCATTCCTTTGATAGTTTACTTTGATTTGTCCTTTGGCGAATCATACACTCACACACACTCTTTCACACACTCACAGGGTGGAATTAATCAAAACCGTATCCTACCTGTTTGCCTTGATGAGAGATGACAACGTAAAGATTTGGCGGCTTTAATCAAGGTTGTAATAATGCACGCTCTCTGATTAAAAGGACAGTCTCCTCGCCTTTTAATCACAAAGACAAACAACCGTGTCTCTATCGCTCAGATCTAGATGCTGCTGGTGAAGAAAAAAAAAGAATTAATGCTTACAAAACTGGTTAGTGACAAATTTACTGTACACATTAGTAGATTACACAAGACTGCCATGGTGATCACAGAGGTCAGTTCACCAAAGCGGGAGGACAAATGAGATGCCAAAATGATTCTCAGATTCCTTTTTGTATACACTCGCCATGTTTCCTCAGCATTTATTATAATCGACAAACAAGTTGGATCCCATTTACATCTGGAACTAAAATGAATTTCATATCCAGATAGTATCCTGGATATAAAACAGGATATTCTTAAGCTATATTACATTTAAACTGTTTTATAAGCAAATGCAATCACACATACCTGCATAATTTACCACATTTTTTAAATAATAATAAGAAGTAATAATAAAAACATTGAGGAACAATTTAGAATAATCTTTTATTCTGCCTGTAAAAAAAAACAAAAAAAAACAAAAATTCATTTCTACAGTAAAGAATGCTAATAGGGATTTTAAGTGCTGAAAATGGGAGAATATGACATTTTAATGCAGATGTTAAAATGCTGAGAAAATGCCAAGAATCCACAACACAGCACTAGTTAAGACTAAAAGAGCTCTTGCCACAAAAGTTATTATGTCAATGTTCAAAATACAGAGCGTTACAATATGGTACCTAAGCATAAAAATAAAGCACGATGTAAAATTAACAACCCATAATTATTATGTGGATAATTAAAAAAGCTATGTATACATATGTAGTCAATCCATGCTGTCATCTCCAAATGCAGTTTCAGTGATCCAAACAAGATGGATCTCGGTTACACCTGTTTTTTTTTGTTTTTTTTGTTTTTTTTCAAATAGGAAAATTCTGTTTAGAACAAGTAAATGCTGTATGCACATTGAACCCCATTCACTTCCGTTGTGTGAAGAAGAAAAAAATTAAAATTAGACAAAATAACTATCCAAAATATCATGTTTTGTACTTCACAGAAGAAAGTAAGTCAAACAGGTTTGGAACAACATGAGGGTTACTAAATGATTCCTTCATTTATTTTATTTTACTATTTTATTTTATTTACTTTGTCCCCCTCCATCCCATTAGGTTGGTACTTACACATGGGCAGGATCAGATCAGGTGTGATGGCAGCATAGCAGCCGTGACTTGTCTTGAGGCCTGTCAATTAACAATAGATTGGATGAGAAGCAACCCTAACAACATGAAGATATCTGAACCCCATCATACATCACCATATTTCCCTGGATTCATTTACAACAGCACAGATTCACTCTTTCCAGAAAACAGTCACAATGATTAGAGAAAAAATATTTAGTAGACAAAGGAGTTAGTCTCTTTAGAAGTGCAATAAAAAAATATTTTTACGCTGGGTTTATGCAGAGAAAAAGTCAGAATAGTTGTTACTAAAAGACTTTGTACGGTTCTTTAGGAACATAACTGAATATTATGACTTCATACTGTTCTTTTTGAGTTAAAGGAATAGCTCACTCAAAAAAATAAATTGCTATGATTTACTCACCCTCATGTCATTCAAAACCTGTATAACTTTCTTATTCTGTGAAACACAAAAGATGAATTACCATATTTTGCGAGAGGAACTGCCTGAAATTAAGTCTGTTATCCATTGAAAATCTTGAAATTGGCCCTAGATCTTCTTGGCACATTTTCAAGAGTTCATAAGAGAAGTAGCGATGCCAGATCGTTGATTAGACATTAATCGTTCACAAAACCTTTCTGTATAATTTGTTCATGGATTGAACTGATCCAGTTATTTAGTTCAACTCACTGATGCAATGATACAGTCACAGTGTTTAATTGAAGAGGAAGTTTATTAATGAATAACTGATGGCCTGTACAAAAAAAGTCTCCATTCATTATAACTGCACAAAAAAGAGAGCGAATCTGCTTTAGTGATTCACAAGAGAAAGAAACTAAGGTTTGGAACGACATGAGGACTAAATGATGGCTGTTTTTTTAAGTGAAGTAATCCTTTAAGGCACGATTTCGTGAGGATTCTGCTGAGAAGTATTTCTCTGTGTCTTGGGCAGTCCTAGAGTTAGAGCTCTCTCTCCCTCTCTCCCTCTCTCTCCCTCTCTGAACTGTCTCTCCTTGTTATGTATTCTCTTTGAGATGCAGTGGCTGACAGTAGGAAGGCTCCTGTTTGATATGTGGTGCACGCATTAATTTAGTCGTTGGGTTCCTGCAGATGTCAGCACAGTGGTTCATTAACAGTGTTTGTTTTATCCGAAAACTTCCACACACACACACAAACATACACGCACGCGAAAACATGCATGCAAATAGAAAATATAGATGGAATTCAGCAGAGAATAAGTCAGCGCTGCCCAAGGTTGGAAAAAAATGACCACACGGACTTGCGTACGAAACAGAAGCAACAAACATTTTAAATAAGTGGTCCTGGTAAGAGGATGAAGGGGATGAAGGGGAGAGGTTCAGAAGTGGGAGAGCTGTTGGATTACAACTAGAAAGAGAGGAGCAAGTGATTGTCATAAGATGTGAGAGAAATATGTGAGAGAAGGTGCTGAGAAAAAAGGAATGAAGCTGAGAGAGAGAGAGAGAGAGAGGGGCAAAGGGAGCGGTTTCATTCCAGAAGATGTCATGCTGTCAGGCAAGCCCGAGTCTGCTGCTGGCACTGCCACCTCTGTACCCTGTGTGCCATGTGTGCCAACCTCATGCCAACAGCCAGGCCGGCCCTTTCCCTTTACCCAGCAGATGCCACTCAATCTAGTCTAACAGACAGCCGTCACCGTGCCAGCACACACCCGGCGTGTGAAGAAGGGGTAGCAGGGCCAGAACAAGGGGCAGAAGAACACGCCGAGATGCCAAAAATAGCGACAATTTTCACCAACCCTGTGTAACTTACCCCCACCCCCAAGTCTCAGAGAAACAGACACACTTTCCTCTCCTGAGCTAACACCCCCGCAGGCTTCTGAAATATTCTAATTCTGCTTCCTGACTCCCATTATCCTGCGAGTGTGACATGTGAATTGTAATTAGTATCTGTGGGGTGAGCAAAGAGCGAGCCCTTAACACTCTGGGGGGCTAGATGCAAAATCCAAGAGGCTTGGGTCCATCTCCAAATAAGCTGTGCGATTCGGTGGGCCCAACCCTGTGGTGCTTTCCTTCCCCAGATTCTGTGTGAAAAACACCCTTCCCCTACAGATTCTCCTCCCTTTTGTTTCTCGGCTTGCTCAGGCCAAATCTGGGCCAGTCCAGAACTAGGCCAGATAGAGTCTGGGCAAACGCACACTCGCACCAAAAGGGTTAAGTAACAGCGTGCTGAGCGAGCGAGCCTGTATCGATAACCCTGTGCGCTCTGTAGTGTAGTTTGGCAGGGCTAGACTTCAGAGATTGGGGATAATGGGATGACGCTGGTACTTAAATCTCAGTGAACCACGACAGCACAAGTAATTAGCGCCGCAGATCCATACTGGAGGTGCTAATCAGAGCTAATGTAAGGGTGCTCGCAGACACAGCTAACCTGTAGACCAGGGAATCCGTTAGCCATTCTTTCCTTGGCGTAGCTCGGGCAACGGTAAAGCTGCTAGGACACGCCAATCTCCCCACTGCCCTCCAGAAACAGCAAGAGAGGGAGGGAAGGAGGAAAGAAAGGAATTCTAATTTAGAAGTGGTGTCGAAGGACAAAGATGGGGCTGTGTCCTGTCATTGAAGGTTCATTAGAGGAACAATGGTGTCCTAGCGATTTCATTAGGAGAGGTTAATAAGCAGGAGCGGGGCAATTCATTACCCAGAATGCACTCTGTTGTGGGGAGAAAGGGCCAAGAGGTCTGATGATCAGTTGCTCATCATTTTACCTCCTGCTGCATGTACAACAGAAAAGATCAGAGGCAAATTTTAGGAGAAGGCTTGTGTTAGCAATGTTGGATTTTTAGCTATACGCAAATAATTGAAATGTGCTTTTACATTCATGCATTTAGCATTTTATGCAAAGCAACTAACAGTGCATTCAAGGAGTACATCGTTTAGTGCAGCATTCGATTTTTTTTATACCTGGTCTGGTCACCATCAGTAGACTGTCACAAGGAACAAAACACACTCTTCCAAAGACCCAAACAGGTATGCGAGAGGGGAGAGAAGTGATGGGATTTGGAAACTGGACACGAGCCATCTATTATGTGGATAATGACTACTAAAACTGCAGATCAATCCTCGTCAAACAGCCTGCTTGTTTTATAGCCACAGGTTGCTCAACAGAACCATAATCTGTACAACTAGGCCATCGTCCACACGTCCTTCCGGCTAATTTAGAGGGTCACAGAGATATTTTGCCAAAACCATTCCGGAACGCGGTAATGGGCCAAAATAGTTCTGTTTTAGCAGAGGTCTGGCAGACACCAATTGATGAGGCAGCATTAGCAGTCTGTGACGCTTTCACGCCGTATGCTAACAGTAACGGCCTTTAAGCACGAAACCCAGCACATTAGCACGGCTAAAACAGATTTGGCTACAGTCACAGGGGGAGCATATTTTAACGTAACTACCTGTAAAAAGCCTGTTTCATGGAGCGAGGCTCACCTAAAGCAGAGATAATGATAGACTGATTCAGCACCATGGGAAATCAAATAGCAGAAAGGTGCAGAAGTGCACGCTTGACAGCCCTGTTGTGAAAAAGAGAAATTATTAATGCTTTCAAAAAATAACAGGATAAAAAAAAGTGATTGCAGATTATACCCATTTAGGTTTAGCTTATACACCTCGACATCACGCCATCAGTCCAATTCTGTGGCGATGGAATTTTCTCTGTATGTTATAAAAACTTAACGATCAAAACATTTTATGGGCAGAACAGAGACAAGGTTTCTTTATATGCACAAGCATTAATGCAAAAACAATGAGAGTTTTCATCCGTCAGGCACGTCGGCGAGAACGCTGACAGAAAAAGTAAATATTCTTAACATGTGTATCTCAGCAGGAAAATAACCAGCACTTTAATAAAAGGAGTAGAGTCATTTCCTTGTGTCACAGATGCATGCTGAAAGCTCATTGTTATACCTCAGTTGTGTTTTCTCCTTTCTCTCCTGAAATGTGTGTGCATAATGGTCTGTCATTACCACCTCTCTCGCTGCGTGCTTCTGTCCCCTGCGTTCAGACTTTGAAGAGAGCGGTTGTGAGCGCGTTATGTGATTTTCACAGTAGCCTCTGATGGTTGAGGTAATTTAGTTGTTTTAAAACAACAGAGTGACAGGACATTAGTATTCTCCTGATCTGTGTGTGGAAAGGTTACTACTTTACCAGCTGAATTACAGTGATGGACACATATATGCAGAGATTGATGGAGTGCTGATGTTCACTGCATTGTTTAATGAAGAAAATGGCGGTAAAGGCTTTGATGGGCCTTTACGCTATTGAGAAATACATGACCCTTACATTATCAAAGCATACATAAAGAATGGACACTCTACGAAAAATCACCGGTGCCCATTTTTCCTGAAAGTTAAAGTCTTCCCATACATAGCCATCCTTTTTTTTTTCGTGGTTGTGATCCAATAGAAGAACCAAAAAAAAAAAGAGAATTTAGTTTTCTTGAATGCACTGAGGCAGTTTCGGTTGGCCCTTTAAACCGTGAAGAAGAAGCCGGTAACTGACACCACTGAGATGATGCTAATCAAACAAGCTCCTCTCTTCTCCTCTCCTAGCCAAACACGTCGAGGCAACTTCCCAGTCACGTCAAAGTGACAGCGCAACAAAACACAGACTGATTCTGTCTCTATTTTCATTCTGCTGGCATTGGCACGCTAGTTTGTTGTGCATCGACATCAGAAGTTGGGAGGAAATGATGGTGTTTTGTCTGTTTTTGCGGGCTTTAGTTTGATATGCCATGCATTCCTTTCAAGCTATTTGTTAGAGTCAATTTCCCCCCAGTCTCTCCTCTCCATGCATTTTATGCTCCGATCTCGCAAACAGAGAATGGAGCATCAGAACATTAGAAAAGGATGAGGGGAGCGAGGGAAACAAGAAGAAAAGAGAGGAAAGAGGAAGAAAGGCTTAGAGAGGATGAGTTGAATACATAAGTGAACTGGGGAGCACTTCAAAATAGAAATTTGTTTCTATTTGTTTATTAGTAGGGCTTAAAGGAATAGTGCACCTAAAAAAATTACAGTTCTATCATCATTTACTCACTCTCATGTCTTTCCAGATCTGCATGACTTTTTTAAGGGAACATTGGAGGAGAAAATCTGGAAAATGTACTGGTCATATTTTTCTGTGGAATTACAAAGAATGCATGGGGACTGAAGCTTTCAAGCATCAAAGGTATCATAAAAATATCATACAAGTATGCCACATGATTTTTTGATATATATTTATACAGAAACTGTGTGAGTAATAGTGAATAATTTATTTCCAGTGAGCTGTTAATCACTGTAACAAGATTGTCAGTCAGTGAGTTTAAACTGAGAACTGATTCATCAATCCTTCATGCCAGTTTTGTGAATCAAATAAAACTGGGCATTTAAAAGATCTGACTCGAAATAATGATTTGTCCACTTCGTTAGTCTCTTGAAAACATTGAGTTGAGCTAGAGCAGATGTCAAGGTTTTCAGTGTACAACGACTTAAATGTTGGTCTATTCCTCACACAAAGGGCCTGTTTACATCTGGTCACTTCATGCGCTTTCTCTGATCGGATATCTATCTCCGATCACTCAAACAACTTCAGGAGGTGGCCTGAGAGGCATTCCAGACGAATCTGGACAAGTGTAAATGCATCTGGTTGTTGAAACCACATATGTAAATTTTACTCCTCCCAAAATGTTAAAAAATAAACGTGTGAGAGCTAAATGACGTTATAGCCAGATATGATGACACTACTGCAACACACGTACATCACCGCAGATGAATTGCTGTGTATCTCTTCAGCAAGCCAACGCGCAAAAAATCGCAAATAAAACAGAAAGTAATGCCGCGTTCCAGGCAACCTGTAACCCGTGTTTTTCCAACCTTATACCCGTGAAAGTGCACTGGAACGGCAGTCAAACCCGTGACTTCCCACCCGTGAACTCGTACTAGATCGATGTACTCCCAGTTACGAGTTGGAAAAACACGGGTTACAGGTTGCCTGGAACGCGGCATAAGTCACAGATGCTCAAAACACAATCATCATAATTAAAAGTAGTGAGATTAAATGATCTTACCAGTGCTGATGCCGCTCTCTCTCCTATTGCGGTCTTGAATTTAGCTGATGATAAATAAAATGCAGCTCATATGAATGAATGAATGAATGAATGAAGCATTTATATAGCGCTTTCATATACTACTGTACACCCAAAGCGCTTTACAATCATATCAGGGAATCTCTCCTCAACCATCTGTTGCTTTCGCTGACGTGAACTCCGTTAAATTTGCATATAGCACGGGAATTGAAGATCGGATTTATATCTATTTTGCGGAGACACATTTATGTAGGCACGTGTAAATGGAACCGTTTCAACAAATCTGATAGCTATCCAATCAGTAGAAACACATGAAATGACCAGGTGTAAGCAGACCCAATGGTATTGTATGATTTCAGAAGGCTTGGAAAACAGCACATGATCCTTTTTGAAGCTTAAAAACACCTGTGTGCATTCTTCACAATTGGTGTTCATTTGAGGGAAAAGGGTCATACAAGTTTGGAACAACGTTGGGTAGAGGGAAAGATGTGGATTTTCATCTGGGTGAACTATAGGCTACTTTCAAATTCTTTGCATTTGTGTGTGAGCTCATGCGAGCAGGCCAATGTAAGTTCTGTAACTCCTCTGCCTCTTTAGTCTGGACGGTTCTTGGAGAGGGAGAGACAGAGATGGATAAAGAGAGAGGGTGAAAGAGAGCAGGGGCTTTGTGTCAGGTGCTGCTGAAGTGGGCAGCTGCACTGTACACTCCTCCTTTGCTCTCATTCATTCTGACATTGGGATGATTACTGTAATCAAGATTCACTTCTTCCAGTGAGGGCTGTCAGACACACATCTCTGAAACACTGGACTGGACACAGCGTGTGTTGAAGAGAAACTTGATGCCTAGAACAAAGACTTCACAATTAAAAAGGGAATTTAAGCTAATGTGGATATTGACACAGAGTGCTCAAAACTCATAAGAGAGATATATAACTTGATTTGATTGGTGTGTGTTGCTTAATAGTTTTGGTTCATAATGGGAAATCAAAGCACATGTCCTTGTTTTGTCTCTGAGGCCTTGTTCTGTGTCTCTGCCCATAGTGCAAAAAAAGAGAACAAATCCCATCTCCGCCACAACAGAAACGATGGCCAGCACAAACCTACACCGCCATCTAGTGGATTCGTTGAAGCTAATTTCTTTCCTGACCCTTACGCCCTCCACAACTCAAGACACTGAAATAATGAGGTTATTTCACTTAAAAAAGCGATGAGTGCAACTGCTGTGTTTTTAAATAAAACATGCAAAAGGCATAAACATAAAGTTGTTAAAAAATGTCGAACACAAAATGATATAGCTATTCACAGAGTTTGAGGTTGTACATGTTTAAGTTATAAAAGTATGAACTGCCTGTTGACAGTTAACAGGCACTTCATATAAACGTGTGTGTGTGTGTGTGTGTGTGTGTGTGTGTGTGTGTGTGTGTGTGTGTGTGTGTGTGTGTGTGTGTGTGTGTGTGTGTGTGTGTGTGTGTGTGTGTGTGTGTGTCCGTGCGTGAAGTGCAGCATATTTGCGTTTGTAACTGCCTGTTTGTGTTTGTGGGTCATGCATGTCTGTGTGACCCCTTCCACATGGCAGATGAGGCTTACAGCACTGTAGCTTGCTCGTGTGTGTGTGTGTGTCTCACCTCTCAGTAATGAAATCATACGGGTCATTGGGACCAGGCAAGCACGCCACCGAGCCAGGTCATCCAGCGGCTCGGAACTAAGCTGGTTTGACCCAGCCTGGTACTGCCTGCCAAACACACACGGATACATGTACACACACACAAACACTGGGGAGTCGGCTCACTAAATAAAACAATGATCTCATTGTACAGCATTGGACATAGACAGTAGGGTCCAGTAACACTGAGAGTATTTAATAATTTGTCTATGGAAAACAACATTTATTGCCAGTTTTTTTTTTTTTTTATATATATATATATATATATAAAATTGAACATTAAAATATAAGGTGGTGCCAAATGTATATAGCTTTTCATAATGTAGAAGTGTTAATTTGTGTCTTCACAAAAAAAACAAAAAAACATCCATGTACACATATAAGTGCACTTTCCATGCAAATTACTTTCAAAGAATTACAAATATTTCCTCACAAATAGTGGCACACTTTAAGCAACTAAGAAATGACCATGTAGTTTTCAAGAAATTTTTCAATGTAGTTTGAAAAATGATATTAAATAATATCTAAACATTTATTAAAATATTGTTTTTATGCTGTTCTAAATTTTAATAAAATGTAATACATTTTATTAATAATCTCTTTTTATAATTAAATAATTGTAGCTTTTATATATTATTTAAAATTATTTTCAAACTACAATTTGTATGACCATTTTATGATCATTTTGGTATGATCACATTGTTTATTTTATTGTTGTTATGTTGTAATTAATAATATGGTTTTAATATAAGTATAGTTGTATATTATTTTGTTAGTATATTGTATTATTATTATTATTAGTAGTAGTAGTAGTAGTAGTAGTAGTATAGTAATAGTAGTAGTAGTAGTAGAACCAGTATATAATATACTGTATGTAAATTTTCCACATATTTGTCATTGTAATGGTTTGTAAAATGGGTTGTAAATGAGAGGCTTTAAATACACTATAATCATCAATATAAACTTACTCATTTTTATAGGCATATCGGTATCAATAGAGTCTGTCTGGATGACAGTAAAAGAAAAACTGTACAGCTGAAACCATTAATAAGAGCTGAACCAGGTCTCATGGGTGTCTCTATAGTGTAAATACACTCCATTTCCTCCGTAAGACTGTGGGTGGGGACACAGGATCGAGACATAGATTACGCATACAAATATTACAAATGCAATTGTCTCCAGAACACGGGCAGGCAGCGGTTTGGAAATTGACTTTTTGATTATTCAGTTAGTACGATAATTAAATATTCCATGCCCAGGGTTCCGAAAGCCACTGAACCATGCCAACGATATTTAATAGGGCTTGACAGATGTTTTAAATAATGTTTATTTATCAATACAAATATAAAACGCCTCAAACTGAAATTCCCTCCATACACCACCATGATATGTATTTCTGCTTATACAATACAATACAATCTCCTGCTGTTATTGAGAAAAGTTTGTAGAGTATATTCTGCTCTTATGGGGAAAGAAAATACACAACAGAGGCATATTTACAATGCTGATATTAAGGAAAATATGCAAAAGTGGATGTAATAGTGGATATATATGGTTGCATATTTTGGAGGACCAAAAAAGAAACAGTATAGCTGTATTTATACTCCTCGTGTCATTGGAAATTAAAATATATCAATTAATACATCATTTAATATATATAATATAATAATTAATATATAGCAATAAATTATAAATATATATTCTACCTCTGTGTTGATGCAAAATTAAGATATTGCAAAACTATCGGGTGGAAAATGAATGGCCTACTGCTGTCAAACCTTATTCTAACCTAAAAATATATAAATTAATAAATTAACTGGCAAAAAAATCTATTCAAATAACTATAAATTAATACATGGCCATATTTATTCACTGTCACCATAGCAACCCAAAATTATACAAGAGAATATTCCGCTATTATAATTAGAGCAACTGTGCATCATAAAATGCAATATCTTTATGTATTTCCATCTTTAAAATGCCAATGTCGTTCAAGATCAGCACATCATTTGCAAGTCCAACAAAACCCCAGTGAATATAAAAGCAAAAGCAGTGCTTTTCCAGGTCTTTTCAAACTTTCATCCATGAAAAGGTTATCTGGAAATACACAGCTGAATACCACTGCAAACATTCTGAAGACCAGAGGAAAATACATCTCACTGGACCTGTACAGGACCAAAGACAACTTTTCGAGGCACAACAAGAAACTTGATGACTTGATGTATCTGCATGTCTGGATGGAGAAAGTAAGCCTACTGTTCGTGAGGATCCCTGAACAATGATCCTCTCAGCTCTGGGAACAAAGCCTCAACGATTCGTCAGCATTTCCTAACAACTGCTTTAAGATCTAACCAGATGAAATGAGGTAACTTTTTTAAGATTCTGTAAAAGTATTACATTTAAATCAATGTTTAACCATGTGGCATTGCAAAATGTTTTTAAATAATTTGCAGTCTCGAGAAAAAAATTTATTGGTTACGCTTTATTTTAAGGTGTCCGTGTTACAGTGTAATAATACATTTAAATACGTAGTAATAATAATTAACCACATGTACTTACTATAGGGTAAGGGTTAGGATGACAGATTGGTTTAGGGTTAGTTGCGTGTAATTATGCATAATTTAATAATAATAATAATTATAATTATGCATAATTTATAGTTATTTCTATAGTAACTACATGTAACACATGTAACAAGGACACTGTAAAATAAAATTTTAACAAATTATTTATTAGTATTTATGAACTAAGAAAAAGCTAAACATAGAAAAAGCATTTAATTTAAACATGGCATAATTAACATTTATTTATCAGCAAAAAAAAAAAATACAAAATATATAATTTACATAATATATTTTTATATTTATTTAAATTATATATTATTATATATATATATATATATATATATATATATATATATATATATATATATTAGTATTAGTATTAGAACTAGTACTATTTACACATTTGTCATTGTAATGGTTTGTAAAATGTGTTGTAAAGTGTTTCATCTAAATGAGAGGCTTTTAATACATCATAATCATCTATATAAATATACTCATTTTTATAGGCATATCAGTAAATATATAAAAAAAATAAAAAAAAATGAGTGGAATGCAAAAACCTGTCTATATACAGTATATATTTTATTTTATGCAACACAACTCAATCATACTTTGCCGAGAAAGAGATTTAATCTCTGAGACAATATGTTTGGTTATGCCCATTATATTAAGTTTTTGAGTCCTCGCAGATTACAACAACAGCTTCAGTAGAAAACCAATTCAGGACCACTTGTGTTTGAATGAGAGCATTTGTGTTGTAAATGTCAAGCTCGGGACCGGTGGCGTGTTTGATACACAGGGCACTGTTTTCAAAAATAAACAGATCAGAAACTATTAAGACTGAACTCATAGAATATTCATAACTTCTCTGTTAGCCCTATATGACAAGCCATCACAAAAGCCTCAGCACATTCTCCTTTCGATTGCGTATGTCCCCAACACATGGAGTCTTGGCTGCCACTTAAATCAAATTAGTAATTAGCAAATTGAATCAACAATTAGAGCAAAAGAGCTACATGGAATTAATGTCAGTACGGTCATTTTTGTCAGGCTGTCACTTAAAGTCCAAAAAAGCGTTTCCTGTGGTGGTGCTCAATGTTCCCTTTCTGAAGTGCTCAGAGCTACACTGCTTCAGTCCACCGCCAAAGTCGAATAAGCCTCTGTGTTTCTGAGAGACAAAGTTGTGTGTATGTGTGTGTGTGTGTTTGTTCAGCTCTGTGTGCCCTCCTCACACACAGACAGTGCCCGCTGCTTTCACTCCTTTCTCTTCTCATCCCTATCGACGTTTTTCACTTTGCTCCAAGTTGGAGATGTCAAAAATATTGCTAGCAGAAATGGAACTCTCCTCATTATGCAAATTGGGGCTCCACTGATGGGCATATTCTGTTTTAGGAATTACATCCCCTTGTCACAAGTCAGATTGCATTTGAGTAACTTTACAGGAATTGTCACCAAGATTTGAAAGTGGGTGTCCTCTATGCCAGTCTCGATTTTATCAAGGAATAAAAATGTGTTTATCAAGGACATATGTTTATTTTTCAAAATAAATAAATAAAATAGTCATAATGAGGTGGTTTGCTGTTGGTTGTCGTAGTATGGACATGTGAATGAGAAAACAAAGGAATATTTGGAATTTGAATAAATGCATTTCAATTCAACTATTTGTAAAAAAAAATATGGTAAAGAGCTCAATTTACTGTATATTTTAAATTCATTTTCCACCTCCTCACGTGTTCAGCATAGAGAAACATGACAGCTCTTCCTGCAAGGGAACATTAATAATCATGTTCTTTTAAAAGTCACTAAGCAAGGCAGAACACAATGTAGTGTCAAAATGAAAGAGATTTTTTTTTTTTTTTCCTCTCTTCTCCAATTTCTCAAGAAATGTGTAATATTCCAAATGATCACAAGTTAAAATAAACCTGACAGGCACAAACAGACACACTGCAGCACGGCGTCTAAGCCTTCACCTCAAGAAGATGCGAACCTGCTGTCATTTTTTTAGATACATTTATGGTTATTGAGGAGGAGAATCTGGTTAAATGTATAGATTGTATTATTTAATTAAACACATGCACACACACACACACATGAAAAGGACCCCATGTGCTATGACATTTGCAGAAAATAAGTGCTGCCAGAATTCCCTAAATTTGTTCAGGCTTATTTCAATATTCATTACATTTTCTGTGATGTTCAGTTCAGCAGTTTTGATTAAGCATTAATTAGCAGCCAGGGGGGAAACCAAACGAAATAAGTAGCTGAATTGCTAATGAATGCTATTTGGATATGGGTAAGATCCTATGTCTAGAGTTCAGGAGTTCTCCAGTCACCCTCTCTCTCTCTCTCTAGCAGAAACTACTATTATTGTTTATTCTCTGATCTAAAATTCAGAGTTAAATGTGCTTCTCTTACTAATCAAACGACTCAGGCAACTATGCATATTTCACATTTTGTTTCTACCCTTTAATATCTGATCTTTTTTTTTTCTCTCATTATTTTTGCACTGTACAATAAAAGAATACATGCACCTGTAAAGCATTTTCATGTAAATCAAAAACTTGTGTCCTTAACTGTCAACAACCAATAAATCGGGTGATACATAAAAAAATTCTGCAAGCACGTTATGTAATAAATAATTGTATGTAAAAAAATAATGTCACTAAAGTAATAATAATAATAATAATAATAAATCATCTTTATTATTATTAAAAAATATAATGTTATTGTTATTATTAGTATTATTATAGAGCAAGGATGTCTATAAGTTTTCTGAAATACTGTATTTGCCTTTAAGCTTTTATTAAAATGTAACGCCATTAATATGGAATATTATTCATTAGTTTTGTTCAATGCATATTCAAAACCAAAAATCTTTTTTATATATATTTCAAAATGAATTAGGATATTTGTACCATTCAAATACAATTGCTACATAAATATTTACATAATTGATCTCATGTTCTGAATACATTTATCAGAGAAAAAAAAACTTAACATTTTATAAGCTTTTTAAACCGTTGTTCTATATAAATGTATATTTAACTTACGAATAACTAATTTAACTAATTCAGTGTTTTTAAAGATTTAAAAAAAAATCAACTGTGGTGCTGATGGAGTTAAAAATGCATCTAAAAACTAAACCGATTTATTTATTTATTTATTTATTTTTAAATAATGCATTTCTGTTGTCTCAGCTGTAAAACTAAGAAACAATGCAATGTCGTTATTTGATCTGTTTCTGTTTGGGGAAAGGGTTTAGGGGCTCAGAGCCCAGTAAGACATGGATAAAAACTACAGGCAGAAAATAAATGATACTGTTACCGTGGCATTAGCCTTAAGCCAGGGTACGATATTTGAATTGTATCGGTGAATTGTAATCAGGTATTTTAGCTTAGTCAAGCTCAACCTAGGCATCAGCCATCTGGTTTGGGTAGACGGGTTGACAGAGGCAGAGTGTGTGACGGTGTGTGTGTGTGTGTGTGTTTGTATAGAGAGAGGGTGAGGGGGATGTCTCTATTCTCCTGCTGCAAGCCCCACAACTTCCTTTAAAATCTCTAAATCTGCGCATTGTGATGTGAGTCCACGAAGCCAAAATCCACAGTAAACACCAAATGCCGGACCGACCGCTGAGAAGAGAGCCTGACAACCTGCATCTGTGGTGTTTATTCTGTGTATTAAGGAAAAGAAAACATATGACATTTTCATTTTAATTTGATTCTTTTTTTTTTACTTATGCATCCTACAGAATAAGAAGAATTACAAAGAAGGTTTCCAAGCGGTTTCGTCCTTAATCCAGGAGACATCCAGGGAATGAACGGTGTGTTTGTGTGTGGGTTTGTCTGTGTTTGTGTTGACCCAAGTGACCTACAGCACCTGCTGTTGCCCCGTGTCCATTAAAAGTGCTTCATTTCAGAACACCAACACCATTCCAGAAGAGAAGATTCCGTTTTTCACAAGGAAAAGACCTGTGACACTTTTTCCTGTTTTAGAACCACACGCGTTTCACCAACAACTTTCGGAATAATCTCTGCTTTAAAAAAGTGTAAACTTAAAAGGAACAATCTTTAGTTCTTCAACTGACCTTCGCCTATAATCGCATAACTCCCTTTAGTTCAGATGCATGCTACAAATGTCTTCAACTCAAAAGCTATTGTTTAGCTCAAATAAAAGACAATCCGGTAACACTTTACAATAAGGTTAATTAGTTAACATTAGTGAATGTATTAACTAACATGAACTAACAATGAGCAATACATTTGTTACAGTATTTATTCATATTTGTTACTGTTAGTTCATTAAAATCCAGCTGTTCATTGTTTGTTCATGTTAGCTCACAGTGCATTAACTAATGTTAACAATACAACCTTTGATTTTAATAACGTATTAGTAAATGTTGAAATTAATATTAACTTAGATTAATAAATGCTGTAGAAGTATTGTTCATTCTTAGTTCATGTTAAATAAGGTAGTTAACTAATGTTAAATAATGAACCTTATTGTAAAGTGTTACCGACAATCCTTTCTCTCTCGCTCATGCACGCTCTCTCTCTCTCCCTTTATTTCTCTCTACCTATCCCCTTACACCCTATCACAATCCATTACCACAAATTAGGGTTCAATAAAATTGCTATTCAGAGATAATTAGTGGCTGGTTTTGTGTAGCAGGGTCGTGAAGGGGGTGTTAGGGCCTCTGCAGCTGGGGGGAAGTGAAGCATGGCAGCCTGACCCCGGCCCCGCGGTCCAGCCGGGGCCCCGGAGCTCTCATACAGACCGCTCTCACCTGCTGAGACACTAAGCAGCTCCAAATTAAACAAATTATTTCAATCTCCCATCTCCTCTTTTTTCTTTCATTTGAAACCCCAAGCAACAACAAACTGCCACACAATGAACTCAGTTTCACCGCTGATTAACGAGGAGAAGACGGGGGGAAATCTGCACTTAATTAGGGAAAGCTCGTCTTTCATTAATTATCACTTTTTAGCAAACACTAGTCTTTCTTCATGTTTGCTAAGGAGTGAAATCTATTTTCCGGGGTGACAGGGTTTGGGCTCGGTGAAGTTGTATCTCATGTTACAACAATTCAACATCCGTTCTGTGACCAGTTGTCCCGAGTTCCCAGTTTTGTTTTTATTATTATTATTATTGAAATGTACAATTGAAAATAATAGCGTTTAATGTTTTATTTTATTTTAATTATTTTTTACATTAGTTACACTTTGATTGTATATATTATGAAATTGAAAATATATTCAAATTTTGTTTTTGTTTTTGTTGTCATTATGTCATTAAATGTCTATGATCATCATATTATCACATTATTATCACATTAATGCAACTAATGCATCACATCTGAATATAGCTCTTTGTTCAAGCTTATGATAGATAGCAGTCATAATGTTGTGACTTTGGGATCTTTTTTGTGAGAAATCTAAATTTCATGAATAATGATGAAAAGTTACTTTTGCACATTATATTAATTATTCAATATTATACTACTTTTAACAAATTTCAAAATCACCAATATATCACGACAAAACCTTCAATATGCAAGACACATTCACCAAGTTTGACATTACGGTAACACTTTACAATAAGGTTAATTTGTCAACCAATATGAACAATACATCAATGAGCAATACATTTGTTACAGTATTTATTAATCTTTGTTAATAGTTCAAATACAGCTGTTCGTGTTAGTTCACAGTGCAAATACACACTTTGATTTTAATGACGTATTAGTAAATGTTGAAATTAGTTTACGAAGAAGTATTGTTCATTCTTAGTTCATGTTAGCTAAGGTAACTAATGTTAACTGATGAACCTTATTGTAAAGTGTTACCGACATTACAAAGTCCAAATTGCAGACAGCTTTTTCTCTTCTATTTTTTCACAAAGAGCAAGAATTTTTCATTTTTTAGATAAAAAAAGTGGTTGCACTTAATTAACAGAAGAAATATGCTCAGTGGTGTGAGGTTTGAAATGAGCGTTAGGCAAGTGTCATAAAAGTTAGACCTGATTCCTCTAATGTCATTGTGTAAAAGCATCAATTAAAAAGAATCATCTGTATGGAGATTATTACAGATTTCTGTAACCAAAGTAATTTATAGTTCTGAGCCGGAGGCTGGATGCAGCGGTCACTATGCATCAGCAATCATGAGGAATGTTTACCCCAGTCGCAGACGGTCAGATAGAAGGTGGAGGTGGTCTGTCTAATAAGGGCAGAGCGCCACCTTTACCCTGTGCCCATGTATACAAATGGCCTGCGGGTTGCCCATCCTAGAGGTCAGAAAATGATGTGATGCCATATGAAGAAGAGTTATCTGCTGCAGCCAACAAAAGCACAGTCAGAATAACCGGGCATAGGAACAAACCAAACTGAGAATACATCCTCACTCGAAGTACAGGATGAGTGTGACTTTCATTCTTTCTTTCTGACAGAGGTCTCTCATGGCAAACATAACATCCTAAGCACCCCGATCAGCAATTATGCACTTACGAGATCTCGCGCACGGCAGAGAGGAGCTAATTCTCCTGAGACCTGTAACAGTGCAGGAACACACTTCCCTCTGTATGAACTGGAACAGAGTCAGGCCATTAATGCACATTAGTCATACATTAAATACGTAAGTCAAACAATTACATGCCACGTAGCAGCATTAAAGCTTGCCGTCTGACTGACTCTGTAGGTCATTGGTATCTGTTTTAAAACATGTGTCTTTCACCCATGGCTTTACTTTTTGTATGTGAAAATGTGCAAGTTTCTCCTGTCTTCACCTGAGTAGAGGTCAACCAATTTCTGCTACTTATTTTGGCACACTGTGTTGATTATTCTGCCAAATTAAAGCACATTAGATTTCAGCTAATTATGAGACCACTCCACAGTTCAAAATATGCAAATTGCTATCATCTCTTTTAGTGATGTGCTAATTTACTGCTTTTTAAAAATGTATATTAATGTGTCGGCAAAAACTCTGTAAATGGCTATGTGGACAGAGAACAGGTCGAAAAAAGCCAGCGAAATCAAGAATCGCCAACCTTCAAAACAATTCACTTCAAAATAGTGTGCAATCAGAAGACCTGTCTAGAACACCTCGCCTGCATAAACCCAGACAAGAATTTGTTTGACGAGCAACAGTTTTCAGTTTATTTCCCCCCCTTAGTTATTTTAGACAGTGCAGACAATTTGAGGACAAATCTATAACATTAGCACCAGTCCAGCCATAATACAATTTAAAAATGTGATTTGTTTAGAAAAAGTTAAATCAGATACTGAGGAAAAAAAGCAGCAGTATTATTTTTATTATTATTATTAACTAGAATCATGATCTTGTTTACACTCTTTTATCTAAAATCAGGGATATACTAATGTTGCTTATCACTACTACTACTACTACTACTATTATTATATTTTCTCTTTTAGAATAGTCCTGATGGTCCCTTCAGCTAAACTCAATAATTGGCAAAGAAATATAAACTCTGTTGGGTCATGTTTACTATGTAAGCAGAGACATTGAGTCTTCTGATAGCCTTTTTGGGTCTCGTAATATGTCCATAAGAATTTTTTTAATCAAGACTTTAGGCTAAAATTTATATAAATATATGAGAAAACATATATTTCAGTTGATGAGATGAGTCACCATTTCTTTTTCACCTTTTTAAATCACTTTTTTTAAAACCTTTTTTAATGATCCTGTGGCGTAAAAATACAAATATTCCATGTCAATTAAAGAGGTTGTACATTTTAAAATGAATAATTATAACATAATTAGGTAAAATTGTGTCAAAATATCATGTAACACAACTTGCACTAATGACTACCAGTTGTTTACAATAAGTGTATGCTAAAATAAAAATGTAAAAACACCACAAACACAACAAGCCAAAGTACTTTGTAAAATACACAGACTTTAAATCAATCATAAATACTAAAATCTAACTATATGCATTTTCAAACGTGCATTGTGTACTTAATATGCAATCCAGTGAGCTTGAAAGCTATTTTACTTATATAACACAGAACCACACAATGTGTTCCTTGTTCTTGTGCTTTTAAACATGTAAAGTATTTTAAAGGATATATATTTAATTAGCAATGTTATCACTGACTGATATTATATCTAAAAGTCCCAAATACCATACATCGAAAGACGGGCACTTTGACCTCTCCAAATGATCTTTCCAGCACATTTAAGTCACCCAGGGCACCTTCATAGAGGAGACTCTCATTGACATGGAGATGAGTGACAGCAGACAGTCGCTGCATGCTGCAGCAAACTGTAGTGTCAAAAGCACCTGTCAAAAAATCACTCAACTGCCATTATCAAACAAACACCTCACCCAGTCGTATCACTAGCAATGTGCCAAAGATGCCCAGAGTGCTGCAACACAGGGTTTGCCTCTGTCTCCAAGCTCTTCCTTATAGTCTCCATGCCAGGGCCTGCTCGTATTTACACAGCAAAAGGTCACAAATAGCCTCCAGGCCCTCCGTTAATTAGAGACTGCTTTAAAAAAAGAGAGAGAGAATGAGAAAGACAAAAAAGAGAAAAGAAGCACTTATATAAGACATTTCATCTGCAGCTGATAAAGAAACATGGCTTTCTTTGGAGGGAGAACGTGTCATGTTCTTCTGAGGGGGTGGTAAGGCGCCGAACAGAATGGCAGGGCTTGGGCGAGCGTGTGACGTTAACACAAGGCCAAGTCAGGCTGTGAAACATCCCCAGATTTTACAGATTTTTTCGGTTGTTTTTTTTGGGGGGGTGGGGGGTTAATTTCACAGCGTCTGTTCAACAGCGCCTTCTGCAATGCTCGGCATCTCTGAAGTGTCTTTTGATGCGCTCTCGGAAGACGTTGACCATGCAATGATATTCAGATGACCGGGCTCGTATGATCTCGCTTAGCCAGATAAGCGAATCAACCTTTATAATTCAATGTGACAAGCTGACAAGAAAAATGAGTGTAAAATTTTATACTTATATGAATTTTTGTGTCAGATTGCCGTCTGTGCACTTGTTTTTCTCTGAGTCCATAGCCGAGGGCTTCTTTGTGCCTGGTTCGAGCGCACTTTGTTTCCAGGCCTTCAAACAGATCGCCCTTCGCCCTAGTGAATTTGCTGATTAATTTTGGATGCTCCCCTTAATTAGCACCCCAAAGGAAGAGTGCGTTTCCTCGCCCATGTTCCGTGGAAAAAAAAAGTAAGTCTGAGGAAGAATGACCCTGAGGAGACAGACGTGCTGATGTCCGAAATGACATTACAGGAGCCACCTCTCGCCTTCGCTCGATCTCGTTCTCTCCGAGGACACGTAGACCTGGATCTAGGCAATGCCTGAGGAACTCCTAGGCCTTTTAATCAGTGGCTGGAAACAAGTCTCCTATTAGTCTAATTTCATTCTCATTCCCGCTGACAAAGACCAAGCCACACAAGATGCCACCCGACGCCTGAAACATGCTGCACTTGTGCCAGAGCTAGTGCCGCTGGGCAGTAATTGGTGGCACTTTAACTTCCAGGGAAATTGGCAGATGACGGATGGGGGTGAAGTAAAAATGTGATTCGTTTTTGAAATCAGATAGAATTTTGCTAATTGGGTTTGCAAAGCCACCATCACTTCCTCTGACAGCCAACTCAACTGCACACTGGGCTCCAGGCGAGCTCTTCAGCCTCACACCAACTTTGAAGACAGCGACATGAAAAATAAAACAAAACAAAAAGACAGAGACAGAACGAAATCAGACAACAGACCTGACCGATAATTCGTAGCACCTAGGGGACCATTAGGCTCATGTGTTCTTTTGTTCATTGAACTAAGACTGACCTACTATATTGCTCGGTTGCCGCACTTCAAAAACACTAGTGCTCTTTGAGTAAAGGGAAGTTCATCATCATCAACGAGATACAATTTTATATTAATAGTTCTTTATGTAGCCATTTCATTTGCGAAAGGCCTATGTTTGTAGCTTCTTAAACACATTCACTTATAAGACAGCAAATAAAATACAGTCAGGTGAACATGCTAACTGGGCAGCCTGTTTGATCTCACAATGCAAAGAGAAAATGAGCTTGCTGCATACAGTATTCTACCACCGTAACAGTGTTGTTCATATAGGTTTAAACGGGAGCCAAGAAAAGGGTATAAGGAGGTATCTGCAGAAAAGAGAGTTTACATAACTTTGAGCCTTTTACAGACCTCTACTTGGGGCCATTGTAAGCTTTGGGGCAATTATCCACACATACGATCCGTCGGTTTCCTGTAAAACTGACATGCCTATTTGGGCCGCTGCTTGAAGTACAATCAGCCCCTTTGTGGTACAGAGAGGAAAGTAAGAGAAATCCTGTTACAAAAGGACATGAAGTGCCGGTGTAATTGGGATATTTGGGAGCGTCCTGTTTCAGGGCAATGGTAAACGCTCCTGAAATGAAGCCGGTAAGAGTAGAGAGCCAGCTCGCCTGGGTTACTCGCCCTGGTCGTGCACCCCCCCCAAGCAACCCATCACCTTGTCGTCACAGTGACACGACGGGACCATCCGTGACGGGGCCACGGTGATAGCAGTCTGATCGGGAGGTATAAGTAACAAATGAGATCAATTAAAGACTGGGAGAGGGGCACCTGCCTAGAGCTCCGGTTGCACTAAAACGATCCCACCATCTTTGTTTCCTCCAGCAGGATTCCATTTGCAATCTCATCACTTCCACGGCTAACAATGCCGGTGATTGTTCCCTAATGGAGAGGTAGCTCCAGAAGGATAGCCTCTTCTCCAGACCTCAGGGTATCGCTAGCATCGGGGCCCCAGGCCAGGGATGAGGGGCAAGATCAGCTACACTCATCCAAACTACTTCAACCCTTTCTGTGGCCCCCGCTCAACTTTTCAGGATCTCAACAAGCTTAATTTGTAACAAATTTGTAACTTCAACTCTCCTTAATTGAGTCAAAGAGGCCCAAACAAGGGACTGACTGAGGTGTATAATGGTGCCACAGGGGATGAAAGAGAAGCGCAGGAAAAAGAAACTGGCCAACGGGTTGACATGTCCCTCTCTTACTGACAACACCCCAAACTCTTTTATGCCACAGACACATGGCACAAAAGGAGGGCTCGAATCTGCCTTTGGCTTTAACTCCTAACCTTAAAACCTGTTGTTTTGCACTGTTTAGTAAGATTTGCGGAAAAAACGTAGAAGCATTTTCAAAGATGCAGGTATTTCTTGAGCAACAAAAATCGCCATAAAACCCAATGTTCAGAGGGTCGTGTCTGTCACACAACATTTTGTCCAACGAAGGGTCAACGTAGACAGCATTGTTGTGTTACTCTACAATTACACTGCTCGTAATGTCAGACAGAGAAACACAATGTGCAGGGGCCCTGCAAAATCACTGAAGTTGAATACACAATTATGAGGGATCACCGTAACCGAGACAGCCTCACCACACTGAGTGCATCTGTCTGAACCGCCGGGTGATTGTGATGGCCTGTCTGTTCTTCTCCTCAATTCATCCAGCACCGTCTGACTGCTCTGTTTACCATAACCTTGCAATCAGCCCACCTGACAGTGTACCATTACCCATGGTAACAAGCCTGGCGTAATTTCAGGCACAGAGCAGGCCACGCCGTAGACCGGGCTGATGGTGGATTGATGGTGCGCGGCTCTGTTATCTTTCCCCTTAATTTGTTTTCAAGAACTGTGATTTACATTTCAGTTGGATTACACCTTTTAATGTATCGCCAGCATGAAGAGGGCCCCTCTGAACATCGCCTCTCCCCCTCCATCTTCCGTCCAGATTTCAAACGGTACATTTTCATCCCTCAAGTGGAGAGGATTACAATTACAATTAAAAATCAAAAGCCCGAGTGTCCACCTAACGACTGCCCATCACCCTTTGTGCAGCTCTAAACAGCGTGCGTCGGGAGAAGAGAGACGGGCAGATGTACCTCGGCAGTGGAGCATCAGTAGGTATTTCTGACACAGTTCATCTTGTTATTACGCAATGAGTGTTATTTTAGATGAAAGTAGGGGCGGCCAATGACATGCAAATGTAAGTCATTTGGCAGCAGGTAAAAGAACATTCAGACAGGCCTTTTAAAACAATGGTGCGCAGTTTAATACAGAGTTCAATTATCTGCCTTGATGTTCTTTTGCGTTCTGTAGATCCAGCTTGTCATCAACATTTAGAGAGAAATTCAGCATGTGTAACTCGGGTCTTTAACTTTTGCTTTATTTCACAATTTATAATAATAATAAAAAAAATGACGGGTTTCAGCGTGTGTTTTTTTCTGCTCATTTATGTCAAATAATGTTTTACTTCCTATCTGCAGCCCTAAAACAACTTCTGTTTCTACAAAATCTGTGATAGGGATGCACAGAAGGATGTCTTTATGCATTGTCTAAACAACCTGATGGCGAATAGAGATTTTGAAGGGAACGTGTATGCAAGCTACTCCACAATTACACTGCCCCTTTTGCTGAAAGAAAGAAAGAAAGAAAGAAAGAAAGAAAGAAAGAAAGAAAGAAAGAAAGAAAGAAAGAAAGAAAGAAAGAAAGAAAGAAAGAAAGAAAGAAAGAAAGAAAGAAAATGTATTAAAGTCATTACATTCTTTTTTTCTTACATTTCTTTTTTGCTTTTGTTTTGTTTTTGGCTGTAAGGCTGTAATGTAGATTATGAAAGTATGCTATTCAAAAACTGGATGGAAATAATTATATTAAAATCAATTTTAGTGTAAATAAATTGAATTAATCAAAATTCACCCTCCTCTAGGCTAATATCACATGAACCTGCCATATGATAACCTATAATGTAAATTATGATATTTAGGCATATCTTATCTGTTGGTTATTCATTGTCATTTCGCACGTTTTCCTAATATTTTTGAAAAAACAAAATGTCAATAGAAGAGAAACGGGCAACATCATTTGCACATAACATTATTCAATTAAATTCATTTTCTCTAAGGCAACTGATATCAATGTGTTTTGCTTCGGTGAAACTTATTGTTAATTTCTGCAGTCATTTATGCGCAGATGTCGATCCTTAATTCTGCATTATTAAACCTATTGCTGTTCTTTTCAGTGATGATGATTTTGGAATTTTACAATGCATAATCACACAGTGTGTGCATTATTAACTGCTGCCTAAAATTAGCCTGCAGTATAATATATATTTATAGCATTAGCTAATGTTTACTATAAGTCATACCATACATTAGTGATGAATTCAATTGTCCCTAAAATATGTCTATCTCAAATTTATTTTCACTTTACCTCTGTCTTTAGTAAATGCATAAATACAATACATACAATACAATACAATACATACAATACATACATATTCCAACATATTGTTACTGTAGAACTCAAATCTCTATTGAGAAGAATATTAAAATTATTCATATTGTTTAAATATGTTAATATTTTTGACTGCAAGTAATGTCCTTTAGCCAAATAATAGGCTATATTAAATCAGTTAAAGGCTAATTATTTTAGTGTGAGATAACAAGCAAAATAAAATTAGTCTTTTGGTTCTCATTAAACAATAATGAAAAGAAATAATAATAATAAACTTCAGGGTGTAAAATCTACAATCCCGCTGCACTTGTTTCATATGTTAGAAATTGGCTTGTACTCATACAAGCTTTCGTGGCATATGATAATACCATGTGCAAAAAGAAAAAGAAAGAAATAGCAGTTTAATTAACATATGGTCGTTTAATAAATGTCTATATTTTCTGGTTTGTTAGATGTCCGTCTGTTGCAGGTGATTATAGCCTCACGCAGAATGCTGAGGGAGAATTTGTGTGTTTTCAGTTCACCAGGGGGCGCCGTCTTGATTTTACAGACCCTGTCGTCCCCAATATTTTCATTCTAGACTAGCTTTTTCTTGGGCTGAAGGCGTTTAAGTCTCCTAAATTTTATCATTGGTCAGTTCAGTTGTATAAATATTCGTATAGTTTAATAGGTATTCTTTTGTGTTAAATAGCTTCTGCCTGACGAGAGATTTTATAGAGGTCAAATAATTCAGTGTCTGCGTGCAGATTTGAGAAGGTAAACACAGCAACCCTCTCAGTTTCGTGTTAAGTACTTTAGCGACATCTAGTGGACAAGGAAGTCACTGCACACATATACATTAGTTTATTCACACCCAAACGGAAACTAAATAAGTAATCGGATGTATCCGATGTGTATGTATCCGTGAATTGCATTTAAATTCGGTTTAACTGTATTTATATTCATTTTAGCCTTCTTTTTTTGGACTCAACAGTAGCCTACGTGAAGAATTGCTTAATCGAGGGACACCTGACGTGTGTTGATCTTCCCCTCTGTCGCAGCCGTTTCATTTTTTTTTTTTTTTTTTTTTTTTTTTTTTTCGGCGAAAACATTAACTGCAAACGATGTTGTGAAACAAAGCGCCGGTGGGTGAAGGCGGTGGGGTTCTGCATGAGCCTTTGTCGAACGCTACTAGATGAGGTTCAAAGACAAGTATTGTAACAACATTGTTTCATTAGGAGGTGCAGTGCTTTGATGTCCTCCACTTGTGCAGCACCTGTAGCTTTGATAGTGAAGCTCTGTACGACACTGAAGAGCCCACGCCGGTTTTGTGTGTTTTGTTATGGTTTTACAATAGTCTATAGCCTACCTCATAAGATCAAATTCTTTCTTCATCCAAGCATGAGACCTTCTCGTAGACAGGAGTCAGGACACAAATATAAAGTGCTGTTTTGTTTGCGTCTGTTGCAGTTGACGAAGAATGATAGCCCCTGGTTTTTGTGTAGTTACTAGAGAAAACAGGCTACAAAACTAAAAGTAAAATTTCCTAAAAATCCCAAACAAATTCTTTGCCGTTTGCCGAGTAACATAAAATATAAGCACAATTACTTACTTAAAATGATCAATAGATCAATAAAACTCACCAGAACCTGCATGACCCTGTTGAACTCATAGTAGGTGAAACATATATATATACATATATATATACATATATATATATACACATAAATCTTTTTTATTATTATTATTTTATTGTAAATGAAACAGATTACTGGAGTACGTTTTACAAGAAAATACTACTTTAGTCTTTCTTCAAATTTTCAGGTTTCATGTAATGTGTTACTTGATGCTTCTTTTTAATTATTTGTGAAATTTACTGGTGAAAATTATTTCAAAGCAAATCCTACACCATTTTTTTTTTTTTTTTACTTTATGGTACACTTAATGTAAGCAATTAAAACAGGCAGTTAATGATTATATCTTTCAACACGGCTTTGAACAAGGTAATTTAAAGATTCAGATCACACACAAAAGATTTGCTGATGTCTCATTTTAGGCTTCTTTAAAGTAATAAACAGCAACCATCTGACAAAGATACAGTCAGACAGAGATTAACACAGGCTATGCATTCTTTGGTTCTGTGACCTAGTATTAGCGTATCTTATCAGTGACGCAAAATCAAAGCAGAGTTCTGGCATTGTTCTTGATGTCAGTTCTCTCTAATTCACCCTGTCCTTTCTGTTTCTTCAGCTTTTGTGCTAGAAAATCAAACAGAGAAGCTTTGCAGAGGGAGAGAAAGATCTGGAATGAAGTGCAAATCAATGATTTGTCAGGACATTCAGAATAAAGATGAAAACACCTGTCAGAGGTGCACAAACTCAACTGTATACTTCTGGGAAACTTAATTGTGGCCTGATGTTGACTTGCCTGCACTTATTGTTAGATGGTTAATTAAGTCATGAAAAAAAAATATATAAAAAAATGAAAGCCCTTAAATGGATGATTCACCTAAAAGTAAATATTCTGTCATTATTTATTTCTCATATGGCTTCAAACCTGTACGCATTTATTTCTTCTGCAGAATGCGAAAGAAGATATTTTGAAGAGATTATGTTAACTGGTAACAAAACAGGGTAACACTTTATTTTGATGGTCCACTACATTCTAAGTAACTTAGGTGTTAGGGTTCGGGAGAATAAGATGACATGTAATTGCAAATTTACATTTTGCATTCTACAAATTTAAACAATTCAGATAATAAGGTATCTAGAATTATTCACGGAGCAGATGAAATACCTATAATCATTTATCATATCGACTCCTCCCTTTTCTTAAAAGTGGTTTAAAGGCTAAAATGTGAGGTTTATTATTTTATAAAACTTTTTTGAACATGACAACATTGTAGCCTGCATGTTAGTAGATAAAATGTTATGATGTAAGACTCAGTTAACAGTTTTGTTCAATTAAATCTGGATATCGTTGTTTATTTTTAAATTATTTTAATGTTTATGCAAACAAAACGCATGCAAACCGATTGCTTTAAAAACTAAGTAAAGTGAAATAGGAATAGTATGTTGTACTGACAAAATCTTTGTGTAGTTCACTTCTATGAGAGTTCTAGTAACTAAAAAAGTGAGAGTACTTGATAATTTACTTTATATAAAATGTTATTGTTACCATTGTTGTGTTTTGCATGAAGTGTGTGTGACTCAAGCATGGTCAATTGCAAGATATTGTCACAAATATGGAGGGATTATATCAACCCAATTAAAAGTTTTACACAGTGTTTAAAGGAGAACTCCGGTCAATTTTAACATTGAGCTCATTTTTTTGTAAATTTTGAGTGCTGTCAATACAGAGAACAACGACAAAAATCGGTGTTGCCTACACCGTGTTATCCTCTTTTTAAAATTTGCACCCTGTTGACTTAAATGGGGCAAGTTTTAAACCTGCTTTTAGCCTCTTAAAATCCTTGATGTGTCATTACAAGTGCCCAGCCATGTTAGATGATTCCTTCAGAGTGAACACGGTGAATCTGACTGCAGTAGATGTGAAAGATATGAATAAAAGTGATGTTAATTCAGCCAGTGCTCATACCTGTATTTACATCCTGTTTTCGGTCAAAGTCCATAGTAATCGATTGTCGAGTTCACGCGCATAGGTTTAGTTACCTATGATCACGCGCGTGAACTCGACAATCGATTACTGTGGACTTCGACCGAACCGCAGGAACCCCATTCATCGTCACAATGTTACGTCTCCCTGCCACTTCCACAGTACTGCTGGAACCGCCTGAGTTCAGTCTCGGCTCCTCAGCAGGAAAACATAACTGCATGTTGCCAGCATACTTCCTTATATACCCACAAGGTGGGGCGGAGTTACACTATGCAAATTCCGCAGACCCATGGCATTTCCTTGCCATTGGCTCGTTTTGTAAGAACTCGAAGGTGATAGGCTTTCTAAGCGAAACCCCATTCGTCGTCACGACGTAACGTCTCCGTTCCCTACTCAGGGAACGAGGGTTACATATGTAACTGAGACGTTCCAAGTGCCCAACCAAGGGGAACACTAATCACCATAATGGTGGGTTCAAACAAAACCATTTAAGGAAAATCAACATCAATTTATGAAGTCAGCTTATGTGAGGTTCTCTCGCATTTTTCAGTTGTATTAACAATTCAACATTCAAGATGGCTTTGGGAAATGAGTGAATGCAACTACAAAAAGATAACAGCAGAAGTGGAGGAAATGAGTGAAAAGTCTATTTAGAATTGCCCTGCCTCAAAAAGCAAAATGGCACTCAAAACAATCAATTAATCTGAACTTGGGTTAACTTGAGTAAACAAGGCATAGTATGTGAATACAGATTACTAGATTTTTTCAAATTAAGTTAAGACATTAAGTAAAGTTAACTAAAAAGTGTTAGTTAGAACAATTGTTGGATTTTACAGTGTTGGTGAAATAAATCAGTGTACCAGTGAGAGAACTGCTATCAGTGTACTAGTGTTGACTTGAGAACTACTGCCATTGGATCGCTATTATATTTCCATTTCCAATATATTTTTGTTATACTTCATATTGTTCAGCAAAACATCAGACATACTGTATACTGTACATTTCACCCACAATTTATGAAACCATCAGCAGGCAGTTCGCATGTCAGATATGTCCGAAAGACTTTTCTTAGCTCAGTGTGTGCTGTTGGATTAACTGGAGCACTGAATGAGTTGATAAAAACCGGCATCATAGGATCATTTAGCCTACTTCAGCATACAGGCTAATTTGTAGTTGGTGTGACTGTCAGCATGTCCAAAAGTGAGTTTTTTGATTGAGTAACTTGCAGATCTGTGCTGACTTTTTTCAGATAGCTCAGTCCAATTTGGTGAACTGGTTCAAAGAACGATTCGTTCACAAACCTGACATTACAACCAACTGAATAATGAGCTAAAAGAAACAAGCATTTCAGTGACAAAGACAAGACACTTGGGGAATCACAGATCTAAAAATGTACATCTGCACCTTCACCTGCTATCAGAAATTTCTTACTTCCAACTCCTGAAGTCGTGATTATGAGCTTGTCGCCTTCAAGTGCTTTGTTGTTAGAGAGTACAAGAATAATGGAGAACATCAGGTTTATTCTTGCATGTTTATTGGGAAAATCTTAAAGGGTTAGTTCCCCCAAAAAATAAAATTATCCCATAATTTACTCACCCTCAAGCAATCCTTGGTGTGTATGACTTTCTTCTTTCAACCAAACACAATCAGAGTTATATTAAAAAAATATATACTGGCTCTTCCAAGCTTTATAATGGGAGTGAATGGTCCCCTAGATTTTGAAGCCCAAAAAAGCATCCATCCATCATAAAAGTATTCTATACGGCTCCAGGGGTCAATAAAGGCCTTCTGAAGCAAAGCGTTGCATTTTTATAAGAAAAATATCCATATTTATAACTTTATAAACTATAATCATTGGCTTCCGGTAACGGCCTTACAGTCTAGTTCTGGCCGAAGAATGACCTCTGTTTCACTCTGACTCAAGTATACCTGTTTTTTCTCGTCATAGGAGCTGTGTTGCCCATCACAGTTCAGTACAGGTGCAAAAGGAAAGGAACTTAGCTTAGTTTGTTCTTACCTTCGTTTTCAGGGACTTTTAGTTTGTTTTCATCAGTCACATGTGTTCTTTTGTTTGAATTTCCCGCCATTCCTTTGTCTCTATGGTTACTACATGATCATTGTTTTCAGCTGCATCGTTAACTTACCTTGTTTGTGTTACAACTTTGTGACACTGTCACACATGACGCATGTTTTACCACTCTATATATTATATTGATTTTATGTATATTAGAGTTTTAATAGGTTTACATGTTGTCTTAGTCATTTTAATCCATTTTATTCCTCTTATATTTCGTATGTGTATGTCTTTAAATTATTATTGGTCTGCCTGTCATGTGAGTTATCACATGACAGGAAACAAGAACAAGACATTATAAAGCAGGCAGCATGCCAAACAATGGAGGTCGTTGCTCACTAGACGACCAGGTGATCACCAGCAAACTGGACTGCGGAGTTACTTCAGTGGACTTACCTTTCCAGCTCTTGGGATTATCACTTCTGTGGACTTTGTATATACACCGGTGGACATTACTCACATTCACTTTTGGACAAGCAATACACCAGGATTCTTTGGACTGTTTTATGGTATGGTGCCACGGACTCCACGCTTTCAACAGATTTAGTTTTCTTGTATTTATTGTGTTGTTTTAAGTTCCTTGTGAATATTGTTTAATACACTTTTATTCCGGTTATATCTGTTGTTGTCTCATCTTTTAAAACACTTAACAAACTCTCACAGTTTAATCTGACCCCAATTTTAGTTAATGTAATTCAACCGAGAAGGCTGAACGTTACAACTTAAGTTCATCTTTTTCCTGTGTTTGGGGTCCGGTCTTGTTTGCATTAGCGTCTGTGAAAGTTGCTTTAATTCTGAGCCTGTTGTGGATTACCTTGTGGACTTTTATTAAACTCTGTTTTGAAACTTCACCTTCCACTTCATCGTCTGTCTGTGCAACATGTTGCTAACAGGTATAAAACTGGCTAAATAGTCACCAATAAAATTAGTGCATTCCTTGTACATTGTGGATCTTATTTTTTGCCATACAGAAGTCACTGCTGAACCAAAAGGTTTGAAATTCGTCAGTACTGCTCATTTGTTTGTCAAAGTTCACCAAATTAGAACCTGATGCAAAATTTGCATTGGGAAATTCTTTGCCATCGGAATCCATCAGGCAAAATTCTTCAATTCCCAATTAAATGACTGGATTTTACCTACAAAATGTTGCTGACCAACAGTAAATGTGACCACACCTTAAGACAACTGTGACATGTCCTAATAGTTCAAAAAGTTTGATTCCTAATGCCTGACTTATACTTTTTGCATGTGCCTATAAACAATGAATGTATGTTGGTGTCATGCTATGTGATGTTGCAGGAGGGAAGGCGTTTGTTGTAATTAAGGCAATATCAGCGTTATCGCCTTACTCTCTCCTCTCTGCGATGATGAGCCGTACTGCCGGGTCTGTTGTTGCCTAATTCTTGCAAACAGCAGCCGGTGTAATCACATACCCCAATTAGCCACCCCTGCACCCCACTTCCCCCAGCTACTTCCTCTGCACGCCTCTCCTTACCACGCTGTGTAATGAGCTTTCATCTGTCGCTGCAGTCCTTATAGGAAAAGAGCACCTTAGTCACAGAACAATAAAGTTGACTTGTATTCACTTGGCATGATTTTTTGCCAATTATTGCTACATTATTATGTGTTAATATAAAACCGAAGATTCTTAAGCTTATTTTGAAAGAAGCCTTGCATTACCATGTAAAGTAACAATGTGTTTGAGGAAAGTGAGAGAGTTGAACCCTCAAGGAGGGAGAACCCCAAAGAGTGATCAATATCAGCATGCTCATCTGTATTCCAGCACCTTTTCCCTTTTCACTGTCTGTTTGTCCTCTTATCTCTGCGTGTCCTCGACAAATCAATGAGCCACTCGTTAGTACTGGCTGGTCTACAGAGCCTGCTCAGCACAGAGAAATGTCCCATATTAGAACAAGCCCAATGAATCTTCATGATTGTTCTGGCTGATGGATAGCAGGATGGACTAACAGACAGTGGCTGAATTCATTCAGAAACAACTCACTGCCCTTTATCTTTTAATGTATGCTATACAGTGTCAAACATTAAAAGTGTGCCTACTAATTTAAGTACAGAATCTTATTCTAAAATTAGAAAAGTCAATACTGGAAACCACAACCCTGAGACCACAAGTAAAAATGTTTTTATTTAGCATATTTTCCAAATTATAAAATTTTATCATCAGCATAACACTTTGAGTGAAAAGTTTAAATAAAAAATTCAAACACTTACATCACTCAGTCATTTTACATTTGATTCTACTTCATAATTCAAAATCATTAATATAATATTAATAACAACATTGTTTATAATATAACGTGTTATTCCTTAATAGATTGCAAAGTCCAGATTTTCAACATGGTCTCAGACCTTTGGACCTCACTTTATGCAGGGATAGAGCTGAAATTCACTAGGCCCTGGACAATTTTTTTTACACTTCTCCCCAGGCCAAATGAGTCAATGCCCAGTCTATGTTTTTGTGCATGTTGCTAGAAGTGTTGCCACATATAGCATCTTTGTCACTTTTCATTGCCAGTCCTGTGCTGTGAAACATAATGTTTGATATGATGGTGACTAGCTGTTACACTTCATAACACCTCTGCAACTGGCAGGTTATAACACTTCATAGAACAAATATGACCTATTTCATTCGAACTGTGATAAAGAGAATTTCATCTGGTGCAAACCCCTTCTGTAGTATACTGTTGAAAAACTAAGATGGGAGTCTTCACACAAGACGCGCAACAAATGGTCATACTAAAATGATATGCAAATATTAGATGCTGAGGGTTGGGTTTTGTCATTTGTGTGAAGATTGAGTGAAATGATGCAGGAATCATTTTTCTTTGATTTGTACCATGAATATGTATTTTCTGAAAACATTATTAATGACTCCTTGTTTACATATTCACGCTCATATAAATGTCATTTCACTAATAATGTGTGAAAAAAGTTTTTTCTGTTAAGTTTGAGGCCATGTTGTCTATCAAGGGTAATGACGGTTAACGGATATGGATGAATAAAAACAGCATTAATCTTAACGTTTGTGGCTATTTCCACAGACACTGCAGTGCTTCTAAAAAAAATGTTGTTTGAACTAGACATTTTTTTTTCCTTTAGAATAACAACTTGTTCATCAAAAGTGAGAGGATGACACCACCATTTACTTGCCTAAAAGAATTAGAACAAAGAGTAGGATTTATAGTGTGCTTTCATTTGCAAATCACTGCAGGCTGCAGCTATGTTATCCTAGTGGTCATATGTTTAGGGCACTTCCTGTTTGTTTTCTTTCTTCATTTAGTTTCCATCATAACTGTATGCGCTAGTCTTTAAAAGGATAGCTAACCTAAAAATGAAAATTTGCTGTTAATTTACTCTCCCTCAGGCTACAGGAAGCTCACACTCCAGACTGCCATAAACGCGCTCAGTTTGCCGAGGCTGTGGATTACAGGTAATAATGTTGGAAATACTGTTCAGTTTCTTGCACAGGCAGATTTTGTCGCTTCATAAGTCCTCAATGTATCGTCCGAAACCACAGGTATTAATTTAGTTTTGCCTGTTTTTTGACTCTCAAAGTGACGGTAGCCATTGACTTGTATTATATGAATCACCAAGGACCACGGTTTCAGCTAAAAATATTATTTACATTTCTACTGAAGAAAAAAAAGTCACCTACATCTTGGATGGCCTGAGGGTGAGTAAATTAACCGCAACATTTTTTTTAGTTTTTGGGTAAGCTATCCCTTTAAGCGATTACTCTGGATTAAACTCCAGCCAGACCATTAGAAGTGTGAAGCCAGACTATCACAGTGCACCGTTGACCTTTGAATGCAAAAGATTCTTAAATAAATAACCCTGGGAAGAAGAATACTGTGATTTGTTTAAATAGTTTAGCCATTTAGATCTCCTGGCACTCATAATACAGTGATTGTAGCACAAACCTCTTAAAGGTGAAGTGTGCAATTTATGCACAATTCGCATCACTGAACGGAATTATAAAAGTTCTCCATAACTGCCATTGGTTTAGAAAAACAGATATTCCTGTCCCAAACTCACATCAATGGTTGAGCCTGCATTGCCATGTCAGGCTGGTTAGACCAGAGCAATGTTCGGATAGGCACTAGAGAGCAACGGTCTTTTCAGGGAAACAAACATATAAATGCCTTAAATGACCTGTTCACACCAAGACAAATGTTCTGTGTGAAAATGAATATTTTAATTTGAATGAACAGCTGACTGTTAATGTGTCTGTTCAGTCCAACACGCTGGAAATAATATGGCCAACCAATTAAATTTGCGCTTTTGGTCACATGCCCAGAACTGCTGCTGTTACATTAAACTATACGACTTAGTAGCACTCACAAACAGATTATTTTGCTAAGAGACACAGTGAATGGCAAAGAAAGAATCTGGAACCGGCTCTCTTGTCTCTGAACTTTTCTATTTGCTTTTGTTTATAAACACCATAGCACATAAAAAATCTGATCAATCTGATTGCCTCACACAGAAAGCATTAGTGTTCTGCAAGCAAAATCACAATGTACTGTGAATACTTTCATTACTGTCGACATTATAATGACCTGAATCGATGCGAAAATGAAATGAAATAATAAATGACTCAGCAACAACTTTTTTAACATATTTTAGATCCATAGATTCATTAAGTTGCATTTAAAACATTGAAACACACATATCCTCCATAAACGCACATTAGAAAAGAAGTGGCAGACAGCTAAAGTTGCTGAGACAGGACTACTCAATTATGTTTTTAAGACAGGGCATAATCATAACAAGATCAACATTCTAGAAAGTTCACAATATATATATATATATATATATATATATTTAAATACATTTAGACCACTTAACTTAGTGATTGCTATCAGGATGTGAAGAGACATTCAACCAGCATAACAAAAAAATTCTGGAACAAATCAACTACCCTGCCTTTAAGTCTAAAGCTAACAAACTTTTTACAATACCAAACTATTTTTGTTTTGCACATTGTTACACCAAAGCCAGCCATCCAATGACAGCACTCACCATGGCACCTAAACCATGCACACAGACTCACATACACACACAACACACCATCACCTCCCAGCCCTCTGCTGAGCTGTTTGTTTAGGAATCTTGGCCTGAAAATTGTATTCCATCGACCATGCTCGCTATCAACACACAATTATCTGGGTTAATCATGTGGAACAGTGGCAAATTCACCTGGGGCTTAGGAACTAATGACATTCGCGTCTGGCCTGCTTTAGTGAAATAGCCTCACACCTGCAGCAGGAGAGACGAGATTGCCAAAGAAAATTTGGTCTCATTTTGTCCCCCTCCCATCTTCCACTGCACCCTCACTCTTTTTTTGCATCATTCTCTCTCTCTCTCTCTCTCTCCCTCTCTTTCATTTCCCTGCTCTCTTTCTCCTTTTTAAATCACCCTTTTTGCTCTTACAACTGTTTACTCTCCCATTTCTTCACCTGTTTCCATTCATACCTTCTCTTTCTTTCTGAACTCTTTTGTTTTTATCCTGTCACCTTTTCTTTTCTTTTTTTTTTCTTTTTTTTGATTGTTGTGTCATTCTTTCCATCTCCTTCTTCCACATACCCATTGATTTCCTTCAGGTGTCATCTTCGTTGTTTCCAATTTTAAACAACGAGTCCGCCAGAATACATCAGCAAAAAGCGTCAGAGTTGTCATTGTCAACTGGGTGAAGAATGCCATTCTGATCAGCGTATCAAGACTCATCAGATGGGAAATGCATAAAACACCAGAGAATCAGACGAAAGCCGAGATGCTCACATGCGCGCTGGATGGCGAGATGTGCTCACACTGCATAATTATGGTGCGATTGTGAGCCAGCAGAAAGATGCTGTCACGACATCACCTCTCCCACAATCCCCCGGCTTTATGAAGTCATTTCAGCCAACTTCCAATACAGGAAGAGAGTCTCATCGCTCATAATTATTTATCGATACTGTGACATACTTTTCTCATCACAGGCCGCATCCATGTGTGAAATAGCAGCGTGCAACTGGGAGATTATTACCTGTGTGATTGTGATAGGCTCCCTGTGTGCTTGGTATAATCAGCAGACAAGGCTGCCAATCAATGCAGCACTGAATCAACTCAACTCTCTCCCTCAATCACATTGGTGTTGCATCTAGATCTAGGTAAGTTGGCATACTGTCTTACATGCAAAATGTATTGCCAGCACCCATCACTTCCACAAAAGAAGACATGCATTTATGTTAATCATTATGTCAGATGCCAAGCAAGTGTGAATAGAAAGCTATTGTATGGTGATTCAGTCCTAGAACGCAGAGTATAATATAGCAAACAGTTCACACAAGAGGCCAGACGCCATCGAGCACTCTTGTATATGCCGTCTATACACATGTTATGCACACAAACGCACGTCTCACATAAGGACCTTTGCGTGTCAACTCCTCCACACCGGGCCAAGAAGCTTCAAATTAATTGAAAACTAAAATAAATAATCAAATTTAAGGCTTAAAGGTGCATTTTAGCACACGTGAAGGAAGCGTGCACATAGGACCGTGGTGGTGTTATCCTCCAAAGTCCATGACATGGTTTAACAGTCTCATAGAATTTATAAAACGCCCCTGAAGGCCCACATAATCTCTCCTTTTTTTCCGCTTAATGGGAGATAATACAGGAGCATACCCTGATGAATCAACACGCAACAGCAGCTTTAGTTTGATAATTAATACCGACGTTGGAAATAGATTTGTGATTTGGCAGCGAAAGTCTCTCAGTCTGATACGGCACAAGCCAAGCCCCCGTTCCAGCCGGATCTGCATCCATTCAGCTAATCTCATTTTTTCAATAGTGTTAATTCTTTGACTAAAGCCTGTTATCTCATTAAGAGCCCTGCCATGGGATCCGATGGCACCCTGACATCTGTATTCATTCGCCTCAAAATTAGTCCTGACACAAATTTAATGAAAAAAATGTCTCCAAACACAGGAGATTAGAAGACGGGCCAGGAATATCAGAAAAATTCCTTCCTATTGAAAGCGTTGTTGTTTTACTATTTATTTTTTTCCTTCAGAGCTGGTTTAATAACATTTCCATGCTGCCTCTGTATTCGGTTGTTTCATTAAAACCTTGTGTGTATTGAGGTCAGACGTAAATCCCTCCTTCTAAGATCCTTAAATCTTGAAGCTGAACTGGTCTTTTCTACTGTGAGTTCAGGATTCTTCATGTCAGTCTCCGATTCTATGACCAATGACATATTTGATTAGACTGTCGCATCACTTTCAGTATTAATCTCATGACCAAAACAATTCCAAACAAAAGAGGCGGGTGCTAAGTAAAATCCCTCTTCATCAGGAACCTTACTTCCTCATTGTTCACACCTCCTCCTCCCATCAGTCCCTGCTGCACGAGTACCAGCACTGATAATTCTCTGCTTGAAAAAAGACATGAAAGCACTCATGGATGAAAGAAACTTGGATTTAATCTTTCTCTCGCTCACACTTCCAGTACACTGTGTCGATCATTTTTCTCAGGAAGAGTGTGGAGAGGCTGGGATGTGAAGCGGGGAGAACAGAAGAAAAGAGAGAATGGCTGCAAACTCATTAGTGAGAAGCAAAAAGTTTTCCATCCCTAATGTATATGGTGACAAATAAGACTGTCTATGAAAGGAAAATCTACAGTTTAAAACACAATTGTTAAATTGTTAAAAATTGGCTCTAAAATGTCCAGTGGTGTAAAACCATCAAGAAAAAAGTAGTTACATATTTCCTTACATCTTGAATGCATGTAGGCCTACACATATTAATTAAAAAAAAAAAAAATTAAAAGTATTTTTACGCATATCTTGAATTATTAATACATAAAAGTCATACAATTGTCAAATTATTTGATATTTTAAGAGACTTACTGACACACATTGACACAATGTGTCTTTTAGTTGGTCGCACCAACTTGACTTTCATTAGGCAGACAAAGTCTTTCAAAAATTGATAGAAAGTGAAGCAGTTTTTTTTATAGTTTTTTCTAAGAAATAATAAAAAATGGCAAAATAGTTAATAATTTCAATCCTTAAATTAGGTCTTTCTTTTCATTATGATATCAGGACAGTTTTTCATTGCATTCCCCTCAAAAATAACAAAATGATTTTTTAATTCAAAAATGAAAAGCAGAAGAGGGGTATTCAAGTCTCTGTATGAATGAATTGTGTTTTTATTGTATTTTTAAATACAATAATAGTTCCAGACAAAAAAAAAAAAAAAGGAGCATCATGTCATTAACTTTTAAAAATTGACAAAGAATCATCAGCATTGCAACAGCTGCTGCATCCTTTATTTCTAAGCACCTAAATTTGGGGGTGCTTCGAAATAAATAGTATTAAAAAAATCGAGCCTAATGAGATTATAAATATAAGAGAGAGATCTGAGAAGACTTTTAAATTCAAATGATTAAAGGACTAACTAATATATCAGCAAACAAGGAAAACCGAAACAAAGAAAACACAGTATAATGCACTACATATGCAAATATTATCTCTCCTAAAAAGAGTAGTGGGCAACCCTGGCAGGGAGAAAGAGAGGAGGGTCTGCCAGGCTCAGTGCCAAAGATGGACAGGGGTTTGTTCAACACCTCAGTGTGTGTGACATGTCTAACAGCGGCATGCTGATCTCTCCGATCCTCATTAACCTGCCGCAGAGCAGAGAGGGGAAGCACGGGGCACAGGGGCGCACAGCAATCACAGAACTCATTATGGACCCCTAAAAGAGTTGGCCAGAGCGAGTGAGCAACAGAGAGAGAGAGAGAAATAGACAGAATAGCCAAAGGAATGAGAGTGCTGGCAGGAATCTCTGGAAAATTAAAGAACAGCCTTTTGCTGAAGAGTTCTCTGTAAATGAGATATAAGTGGGATTCACACAATGCAGAAGACATTCACAGCACCACAGATTGTGGCCCCTAAATTCGAATCAAATCAACTGTCTGTTTTCCTCCCTGATAATATAAAAGGAGCCATCCAATGCTCTCTCCAGGGACAACATGCCAGGCCCTAGGCCCTTTGAGCAAAAGCCCAGACAAAGCATCATCTCAGAAAATGACCTCCAGAGGGCCCACTCATAAACAGACAGCGCTCAAAGGAAGAAGGGAGCATAATTGTGGAGGGGACAGTGGTCCAACACCAGGTCCCCTGGTTGAGAGGTCTTGAATCCAGAAACAGCCATTTTCTCTTCTTGGCTAGCATGTGTAGGAGGTAATTGTGCCCCCTGGGTGTGTGCTCTAGATGAATAGTTTGGCATACACGCAGTCTATAGCCTACATTGAATAAAATCACATGAAATGCAATTACAACAAAATATAATGTATAGTGTAACCATCAAGGAAAAAATAATGAATACATGTGAGTGTGCACAATCTTAAATTTTAAATGGTTACTATTTTTGAAAGTATTTTTGCAAATATCTTGACTTATTAATTAATTAATAAACAGCATGTTTTTGGGAAGTCGCACCACATAACATTTTACAACCTGAACTAACCTTGCCTTGTCATGACCTTGTCAAATAATGTTTTAAGAGACTTATTGACATTGACACACATTCATGAGGGCCTCTATGATATAATTTCCTTTTTTATTGTTGTTGTTTTCTTTTCTTATTTTCTCCTTTGTTTTTTGCATGTTGATTGAATTGAATAAAATAAAATAATAATAAATTGTCGCAATGAAACCTCACAATCTTTGGTGGAAATTTTGTTTTTATAGCTAGGCTACTTTAAATGGACAATAATTCAAATTAATGAAAAATAACATTTAATTATTAGGGCCTATTTTAAACGTACAGTATGGAATTTTTCGCCACTAGGGGTCACTAACCTCTTTACAATAACAAAGGCGTAGTTTGATGACGCAACACATGCTAAGAATTATGGATGTTGTCGTCAACGTCAAGCCGGCCGATCTAATAATGTTTATGGATGACTGAATACATCGATGCTTTTATCATGACTGTGATATGAAGCAGTTCGGGATTGCTAAGAGACAGCTATCAGCTCCACACGTGACGCGAGCTCCCGCGGATATAAAAGGAATACGGACATTTCATTCTACCGAACTACACGCAGAATTACTACTCACAGGTCAGTTTATTAGACAAATTAAGGTAACGCAGCGCTGTTTCATTGGTCTAACATTACACTAGCACACTAAACTGCATTTGAATGTGTTGTATGTGTTAGTTTGTCTGTATGAGACTAGCAGTAAACTAGATCAACATTAGAATAACATACAGATCATATTCTAACATTTTATCATTGCTGAACTATATAACATTGATTAGTTTTATGTATGTGCTCACCTGTTTAATAAGTACATGTAGGAGCGGTCGAAGTCTCGGACGTGGAGCTCTTGTTTATATACTGTCTATGGGAGCTCTCGGCATCTCGAAAACACCGCGCTGATATTGATTCTCGTTTTAGTTCTCCTTTTTTATCCAAAGTCTGCTTGCCATGGTCCGTAATGTTTGAACGAAACAACAACAGCGTGCAAATAGACATTGCAAACTCCACAGTTGTCTGCGTCTGTCGCTTTGGTTAATCAGAGGGCTCTGCTCATAGCTCTGGTTACCATGGCAGTACGAGCGGAAACCAGGGACAACGCGGATATGACGCCATTGACTGCGACAAAACGGAAATAAAGAAACGTGCCGTGTCTAAAAATTTTATTAAAATTTCTCCTGGTTTGAAAGTTGTTGGAAACAGTCGGGATAATGTAAGTACACAACTAAAAAAAATATATAACGTAGATATAGTGATTTTTGCTAATTTTAAAGCAAAAAAATTACATATTGTGCCTTTAAATTAAATTTTAACGAAACATTAAACTTTTTCATTCATATTCAGGAGAAATGAGGGGTGCCAACTTTAAGAGGCTTTTTTGCTTGCTTTGCAGTAAACTTTGGCATTGTAGTTTTTTTTTTTTTTGTATTCATTTGTTTTATTTATTAGTATGTGTGTGTGAGTTTACAGCGTCTCCTCACTTCTTTTATCCGTAACTCCAAGAGAAACTGTGAAGAGATTAAAATGCTTCACCGCTTGTTGTTTAAGCTCCTGAGGTAATTGTTCTGGACAGTTCTATCTCTCTGGGACAAAGACCCTCGGTGATGAGGGGGACGAACAACTGCGCGAGCTGTGCGAGTGACAGTCGAGCCGCGGGAAAATATCGTGCGGGGGGTTGTGGGCAAGCACCGGTAATGAATCTGCCAACAGACGCAGTGAAAAAAAAAAAAAAATGAATCTGAGGTGATATGACCGAATCCGACTCCCCCTTATTCATTAAAACCTACCTTAAAACATCAATTCATCGCGGTGGTTTGACGAGGGTCGGGACTGACAGAGATGTTTAAGTTGGCGGAAGCGGATGTGACAGGTCCAGGTGTAATTATACGCGCCAAACTCGCGACTCAGATTAACGGTGCGGGGCTTTGCGTCAAACATTAAAGACAGATCTGCGCTGATGAGGCGCTTCACTTCATCTAAGTCAAACTCCACCATCTCTGGGAACATCTCAGGGGTCTGTTTGCCTTTTCCAATTATAAAGGTGTGACAATAAGCCGAACGAATGTATTGTAGGCCTAATTCTTTCATGCAAGAATCACTGTAGAGGAAAATGGAGAACATTGAGGTTTAGATCAAAATATACCAATTTGATTCATGTTTATTTCAAATGTACAGTTATTATCTGAGCTCCCGTGTCTTATTCATAAAACAGTGATTTATTTTTCAATCTCAACACTGTTGTTTCAGCTATCTGGGATCAGCTTTTGGATAAGACTCAGTTCCCTGGGGTGAGCGCCGCTTCCATGTCAAAGTTATCAAGATCTGAAGCAACACTGCTCTCTAGTGGATACTTTCTATAAGACAGTCCATATTTATGCATTAAACAAATTGAATGCATAAACGTCTTGCAAATGTAGCCTACACTTCTGGTCAAAGATTGGAATAATTAAGATTTTTTTTAATGTTTTTGAAAGAAGTCTCTTATTCTCATCAAAGCCTATTTGATAAAAGAAATACAGTAAAAAATAATAAGTGAAATATTATTAAAATTAATTTCAAATTAATCTTTAAATTACGTTATTTTACAGTTTTTCTCCATTGGTTTGGCTCATTTCTTGAAACAGAAATTACATTCTCAAAACTCTAAGATCATTTGGCAAAACAGTCTTACAGTTCAGCACAACACTAGCTCACTTGCAAAAGCTCATATCTCTCCCAAAACTGTTCACTCATGCTTCAAAACTAAATCTGTTTCCCATATAAAGAGTCAGTGCCACGAAAATGGCAAAGATCCTTCTCAATTGCTTTGGCTCATTTCTTGAAACAGACCGGACGTTCTCAACACTCTTGGTGCTTTTGCCAAAATAACGTGGATGGTTTGGCACAACACCATGGTTCACCTGCAAAAGTTCATACCTCTCCCAAAACAGTTCACTCATGTGTAAAAAATAAATTTCATTCTCATTTAAACAGTCAGTGCCCCCAAAATGCTTTGTCCCTTTGGCATTGTGTAAGCACTGCAAGTCAAAATGTTTAGATGTTTTGTCACTATGGCAGAGGACCATTGAAATATCCCTCATGTCCACCTTTCAGTCTTAGCCCAGTCCTTCATTGACAATGGTTACTGTATTGTTTTTTGTCTAGCTAACAGAATACAATTGTGTATAAAACTGAAAAAAAGAAATAGGATTTTAGGGTAAGAGTAGCCTCCAAAGTTTGACATCACACATTGCACTCATACTGCCAAGGAAATTGTAACCATTATCATTCACACACATAAAGTAACTTCCATACATCAGAGTAAAAAGAAAATGTATACAGCATAATATACTGTAATATAAACACACAAACAAAAAACAATGAAAATTATATGCAGCCTACAGTGCTGTAAATAAAGCTGGAGTTTCACAACTAACAGTTCTTCACTGGTCGCTGTCCTCACCCTCCTGGCCATCCACACGCTGCTGTCTGTCTGGCCACAGATTCTCGTCCACATCACAGCGTATATTCTCCCTTGCGATGCAACGAGGGAAGAAACAGCATGCATGTCACAACCATCCCCTACACTGATCTCCTGTAATATCCGCACATGGAACAGGGACCTCTGATCTTGAGCCTGATGCTCATACACTCTCTACCTCCAAGCGGAGAAATACTCCTCAATAGGATTGAGGAAAGGAGAGTAAGGTGGTAGGAACACCATGACCATCCTTGGATGAATAGTGAACCAGGCCCTGATGAGCGGGCCACGGTGGAAATTCACATTGTCCCATACAATGACATATTGTGGTAGCTCTACGAGACCTCTCTCATTTTCAGGGATCAAATCAAAATGAAGGCGGTCCAAGAAGATGAGGAGCTTCTGTGTATTGTATGGGCCAAGACTGGGGATGTGAGTGGCCACACCATTCTCAGATATGGCAGCATACATAGTTATATTGCCCCCTCGCTGGCCTGACATCCACCATGGCCTGGTGGCCAATAGGCCAATAATATTATTTATATATTATTTTATATATATATATACACACACACACACACACACACACACACATATGGTATTCATGGTATTATGTTCTTGACTAATTTTGACAATTGAACAGACTATTGTGCATGTGATGACTTGTACAATGAAATGACGCTGACACGTTTTGGAGCGAACAACCATTAGACTGAGAATCAACAATCAGTTTAGATCAACAAGATCTATTCACTTGGAAATTGTGCTAAATGTAGGCTACCTGTACTTAATCATTTGCAAAGATGTACTGAGACATTGAGACATGTACTTAGACATTTGCAATTTGATGAAATGAATGAGAAATTCAATTATGTTGTGAACAATTGCCAAGTGGTTTGGAGGTTTGTCCATGTTGTTTTGAGAATGTCATTTCTGTTTCAAGAAATGAGCCAAACCAATGGAGAAAAACTGTAAAATGTAATTTATACTTGTGTGACAAAAATGAACTTTCAGCAGCCATTACTCAATGGTTCTTATTATCAGTGTCAAACTGTTTTTTTTCCTGCTTAATATTTTTGTGGAAACCGTGATAAAAAATTAAAAAAAAGAAATAAAAAAAGAAGCCAGGATTTTTGATGAAAAGACAGTTCAAAATAACAGCATTTATTTTAAATAGAAATATTTTTGTAATGTTATAAATGTCTTTACTGTCACTTTTGATCAATTTAGTGCATCCTTGCTGAATAAATGTATTAACTTCTCTTTTTTAAATATTACTGACCTTAAACTTGTAATGGATCAAGGTTTCCACAAAAATATGTAGGCTATGATCAAAAATATATATTAGATTTCAATATTGATAATAATAATAAGAAATGTCTCTTGAGTACCAAATCAGCATATTTATTTGCACATAATTCAGCAGATAATTTCTGAACGATCATGTAGGACACTACGGACTGGACCAATCGCTGCTGAAAATTCAGCTTTGCCATCACCGGAATAAATTATATTTTGCCATATATTAAAATAGAAAACAGTTCTTGTAATTTTTAATATATTCACATATTAATATTTCACAACATTACTGTCATTGCTTGATTTTGATAAAAAACTGCAGCCTTGGTGAGAGACTTTCAAAAACATTAATGCAAAAAAAAAAAAAAAAAAAATCTTACTTTTCTTACTTAGTGTTTTTGTCTTGTTTCCCGTCCAAATATCTAAAAGTTATTACAAGCAAAATTATCTTCCAGTGGGGTAAGAAAAAGAATCTTAAAACAAGATTACTTTTCTTACCCCACAGGCAGATAATTTTGTTATGACGTCTATATAAAGAAGATGTGTGTTGCTACCGGAGCCCCTTCCCCTATCTGAAGATGGTTTTGGAGGAGCATGTCCGGTTGTTCCCAGCCGGTCAACCGCTTCAGGGCTCGGACATAGGGCTAGGAATGCACACGCTTCGGCTTTGTGCCCTTGGGAAACCGTTTTGCCAACCCTGCCACCTCTGGTGCTTCAAGGCGCAGCAGTTTCCAGTGAGCTGTTGGCCCTGTTTCCACTTAGGAATGTTGCAGAACTAAGAGGAGATACACTCCCTCCGAGGAGGGTGTTGGAGAAGTATGGTTGATTTGTTTCCTGCCGGTCATCCTCTTCAGGGCATTGGATATGTTACTCAGTCTACCCTTGAGGTCAGTCTCCAGAGACTGATATATCTTTCAGGCCAACAGAAAAAGTTGTTGCCTCTCGGGGGATTCTTGGGGTTCTCAGGGGCTCCCTGTAGAGTTAGCTTCCTTCAAGGAGGATTGTACTAAATTCAGCTTGGTTGCTTCCTGCTGGTCAGCCTATTCAGGACACTGAGCCAGGGCCGGAGTGGGGCCACTTTTCAGCCCGGGAGTTTCAGGCCCAAGACCGGCCCACTTATTCCATGGTGGAATTCCAAATTAGCACTTTTTCCAATTGGATAAATGAAGCAACAGTTCAGCTCTTACTATTGTGTAGTTTGTCTTAATACCATGGTTCAACAAATAATGTAAAGGTTAAATAATAATTCAGTTAGACTTTATAAGAAGCAATTGCAACTTTATTTCACGCAATTCTGACTTTATAACACGCAATTGCGACTTTATTTCACGCAATTCTGACTTTATATCTCGCAATTCTGAGATATAAAGTCAGAATTGCGAGATGTAAACTCGCAATTGTGAGATAAAAAGTCGCAATTATCTTTTAAAATGTTTTATTCTGTGGCGGAAACAAGCTTCCATACCTCCTGGCCTCTTCCTCCCATCCATCCTCCCTGACGCGTACCGTTACGGTAGGGCCGGTCCAGCTATCGGTAGGCGGTGCCGCGGTAGCCTACCTGAGAAAACATTTTGGAAAAGACGGGCTATGGACCCAACCAACTCTATAGGAGGGGAGGGGAGATCTCCCTCACATGGTACAACTAATGCAGAGGCTGCGCTGCGGTGTCAGAATGCGGAACGTGTGTAGCCTAATGTAACTAACGTGACAAATGTGAAAAAAAAAATAAAATCCTCGACCGGCCCAAAAGTGTAGCGGCCCACCGGGAATTCTCCCGATTCTCCCGATTACCCACCCCGGGCCTGCACTGAGCTTAGCTCTCCAAGTATACCCGAGGTCAGCCTCGAGAGGCTGGTTCCAAAGAAGGATGAGGGTTGCATCCTATTATAGATCTGCATCTCTTAAACAGTACTCTGAGGAGATACAGATTCAAAATGTTGATGATTCCTCTTATCGTGAGGATGCATATTTAAAAATTTCCATTCTTCTTCAACACAGGAAGTTTCTGAGGTTCGCTTTCAGAGACGAATCGTACCAGTATCGGGTTCTTCCATTTGTCCTAGCATTATCCCCTCGCGCATTAGTGAAGTCCATGGATGCAGCACTGGCTCCTCTTATATCGATGACTGGCTGATTCTAGCACAGTCTCAGGAGATGGCGGTTTGACATTGTCATCCATAAAGTGGTCAGGGTTGAGACCAAATGCCAAGAAGAGTATGCTTCTACCTGCTTATTCTGACAGCATTGTATAGAATCAGGCTAGGCCAAGATGTCACTATAAAGCAGTTTCAGAGACTGCTGGGACTCATGGCAGCTGCGTCCAACGTGATACCTTTTGGCCTGCTGTACAAGAGATCATTACAGTGGTGGCTGAGAACCAAGGGGTTTTCCCTAAGGGCAATTCTTTCCACAGGATCAAGGTTACACGTAGATGCCCTCGTACCTTGGTGATGTGGAAAAAACCTTGGTTTCTGTCCCAGGGACCTGTGTTAGGGGCGTCCTGTCATCGTAACATGTTAACGACAGACGCTTCCTCACAGGCACATAAAACATAAACTGCCTGGAAATTTTGGCTGTCTTTCTAGCTTTGAAGTACTTCCTCCCAGACTTCAGGAGCTACCTTATTCTAGTTCGAACAGACAACAATTTTGTAGTCTCCTACATAGAGTGTTGTGGCTCGAGGCCCTCTCAGTGAGCTTGGGAGTTCTAAGAAGGCTTCGAGAAAGAGGTCCTAACATCAGGTTCAGGCCTCTGAGGGCGGAATAACGAGGGGGAGCGAAGTCCATCCGCTCCTCTGCGGAGCCCTCAGGAAATCGATATGTCAACCCCGCTGCCTACAGCACCTCGGTTTCCAGTGAATGCAACCTCAATGTCCGCCCGACCACACTGCGGCCATGAGGGGTTCGTCCTCCCCAAGGTGGCCTGTAGAAGAATTAGTTTGGTCGCTCTCTGCCGTTCACTCACTTCAGGGCACCAAACCCAGTATTCAGAATGCACCCAAGTTCAGCCTCGAGAAGCTGATTCCTTTGGTAGAAAAGACGAGAAATCAACAGGGGGTCTGCGGTAAAGGTCTTCGCGGGTTAAAAAATTTGTACTCGAACTCGAAGAGACCCGTAAATATGCTACACTGAACCGACCCGGACCTGTTGATTATTTGAAAGTTGGACCCGGACCCGTGTAGAACCGAGAAATGCCATAAATCTACTACCCGGAACCGACTCGGACCCATCTATTATTTGAAAGTTGGACTCGACCCGACTGGACCCGATTGGCATATATTCCAAAGTATATTGCTATTAAGTCAATAAACAAGTTACTAAAATCAAACTTTTTGTCTTACCTAATGTTAGTAGCCTTCTCCGTAACTGTGAAGCTTAACTCCTTGCCAAGAAAGTTCCATCCATGTTATTGCTCTCTTGATGATTGAAAGAGCATGCTTAATCCACTCATTATTCCAGCTTCAAAAGTCCACTTGCTGTCACAGTGACGGATGGCAAATGCTACTTTGCAGTTTTGCATTTTTTGTATCTCGAGTCAATTCACAAAATAATGCAACTTTGACTGTTTGCACGTGTGCACGCTTGAGACTTGGAAATTTGAAGTTTGTTTGGATTTAATGTTGCACATAATAGGAACAGGAAAACTCATGATCACCATGCGCTTGCATTAACTCCACCCGCTCCCAATGTGGGAGCAGACATCCCGTCGAGGCAAGGGTTGAGCCCCGGGGAGTGGAGACTCCACTCTGAGACGATTAATTTGGAGGGAGTTAGGCTGGGCGGAGATGGGTCTGCAAGAGATGACTCACTGTCTGCTCTGGTTCTCCCTCATGCATCCAGCTCCTCTGGGACTGGATTTCATGGTACAGACGTGACCAAGGCTATGTCTGTGCGCTTTTCCCCCAATCCCGCTGCTCCCAGTTTGGTTTTCGGACCTTCTATTGCATGCCGGGGGCACATTATAAAATTATAAATTGTGGGTCTTACCCCTGAGGCGGGGATCAGTTCCTGAATCCTGGTCTCTCAGCTGAGGTTGTAGAGACCATCTTAAACTGTAGAGCTCCCTCCACTAGGAAACTCTATACCCTAAAGTGAAGAGTTTTCACTTTATGATGCAGAGAACATCAGTTGGACGCAGTTAAGTGCCCAGTGGCTTCTGTGCTGGAGTTCCTTCAAGATCATTTTTCTGCCGGTCTTTCCCCATCCATGCTTAAGGTCTATGTGGCTGCCAGCTTCCTTCCACGCACAATTAAGCGGTGGACCACTGGGGAAGCACCTTGTTTCCTTTGTGGCGAAAGAGGGCTGCCTGGCTTCCAAACAGATCAACAAGTGGATTGTGGAAGCAATTTTTATGGCTTACAAGGCGCGAGGTCTGCCCTCGCCTCTACCCAAAGTATTGCATCTAGTATGGCAACGAGCATTGTTGTCGGGGGCATCCCTTTGTAGCTTCCGCGGTACACCATCACACGTCACAAGGTTACGCAGCAGAAGACTGGACTAGTTGCACATGTGCTTTAGACGCAGTCACGCAGAGGCGTTGCTCTTAGTGTTGTCATTCGACACAGCATCTCGTTCCCTTCTCAGGGAACAAAGGTTACAGTCGTAACCTGAGATGTAACCTTTGTTTTAACCACAAATACCCGTCGTGTACCATCTCTGAGAGGCACCACACATTGCGTCATCACGTTGGAAAGGTGACGCTTCACGCCATCTAAGTTATTTGTCTGTGTACCCAGGTTCAAAAAGGTAGGGAAGGGCGAAAAACTCCCTCTCATTTTCTCCAACTTCAAAATCATCCGACATCTTTAATTTATTATTATCATTTATTTATTTATTTTCGTGACCTTTCCAACATGATGACGTAATGCGTGACGCATCTCAGAGATGGTACAAGACGGGCATTTGTGGTTAAAAAGTATATAATTGTTTTTTTTATTATAAAATGCCCGATCGTTTTAAGACCCTTATTTCTCGGCTGGGATCCTGTCGAGCCTTTGAAGCTGCATTGAGACTGACATTTGAACCTTCAAACCGTTGGTTGCCATTGAAGTCCATTATATGAAGAAAAATCCTGGAATGTTTTCTTCAAAAACCTTAATTTCTTTTCGACTGAAGAAAGAAAGACATGGACATCTTGGATGACATGGGGGTGAGTAAATTATCAGGAATTTTTTTTTTTTTGAAAGTGAAATAATCCTTTAACATTATAGAAGAATTTAGAATAAAAGAAAATAAATCAAAATAGACAGAGTAGACAAGAGAAAGTATTCAAAGAAAAACACTTTTTCTGTCATTTGTGAAAAACATGTGCCCAAAATAGTGAGGCTACTATTCGCAAATGTTTTGTCTGGTGCTATAAACAGTAGAATTTATAGAATTGGACAACTGTCTGCCCTTCAAACAAAACCACAGATTTATTGAATTGGCACTCAGTTACAATGCATTAGTCATATGAACTGGTAGATAGTTTCTCCACTTAATTACAGTGCTTAATCAGCATGTTCACTGGGATCTGATTTGATTGGGACTGAGTTCTTTAACAGTTTTAAAGAAATAGTTTGTCAGGTAATAAAACCTCAGTCATCACAGGTTTATCAGAATGTTGGAGTTGCTCTTTTCCATAAAATGAAAGTGAATAGTGACTAGGTAGAAGAATCTGACAAATATCACCAAAAAAGTAGTCCATGCAATTTGTGGTTTCTATATGAAACACTTTTTTTTTTCACAAAAAGTATATGCACATTTAATTTTAAAGGTGCAATTATCGATTTCTAAGAAACACTGTTGATATTTGAAATCAACCTAAACAAACACACCCCTTACTTCATTGCTCCGCCCCCCAAAATGCAAAAGCACGCAAAAATGGATGTCTTATAGCTGAAGTGAAAAAAAAAAATGCTTCATGAAAAATAAAGCAAAGATGATGAAAGAACAACAAGGAAGAACAAAAAGCGTGAGTTTTTTTTAGTCGCCAACATCACACCAGCACCAGACAAACAGTGACACTCAAAACTGTCCTGTAACTATAGCTAACATAACAACAGCATATCTTGGTTCTGTGAACCAATGTTACTCACGTATGGAGCAGAAACAATGCAACCTCGGCGTACATTTTCAGGCCTTCTCGCTGAGGTCTCTCCAGCGCTGGAAGGCTGTTCTAATATTAATGCGGATGCTAAAGCTCTTGCCTGATAACCCTTCTTTTTCCAGTGATTTTCTTCTAACCTTTTCTCATTTGTAATGTCTCTCAGCCATCTCTCTTTCAACAGTCTTTCTTCACATCACCCTCTTGCTCAACTCTCCTCCCCCATCATGAGTGTATAACGCCCCCTTACTGTTGATATATGGCTATGAACATGTTGTGGTGCTTGGTCAGGATCCAATTTCAACAGCATTTCTCAGAAAATGTTTACTGCACTTTTAATTTCTTAATGTTAAAAATATGGCTGTCAGTAGAATATAAAAATTAAAAAGATAAATCCTTTTTGTTTTATATTGATTTATTTGTACTTTGTTCCTCCGTACTTTTATGGTGATTTTTGTCATTTTTAATGCTAGTCAGCATTTGCTTTCTTTTTATGTAGCAATATGAATGTAGCAAACTTCATCTCACACCACAAAGGAATTCCTCGATCCCACTGACTTCGGTGGACCACGCAATTTATTGACAGAGGACAGACAATCAAAACACAAGCCTTCAGGTTCACTCTCTTTCAGCTGACTCTCTCCAGTCACAGGCTGTTCTGAGAGAGCATTTTATACAATAAAGTCTTGTACTGAAACAGTCAATTTCTTTCTGTGTCTCACTTATGAAAGTTCACATTCAAAACAAATTAAAGAAATTAAATTCCATCAAAAGTACATTCATTTTTACTTTAATATGATGTAAGGAATATGTCTCAGTTTGTTAGATCGTATAGGTTTTTTTTTCCTGTTATTGTTGTTGTTAAACCTACCTGCAGTTTATTGACAGAGGACAGACAATCAACACACAAGCCTTCAGGTTCACTCTCTTTCAGCTGAAGGATATATGAGAAAAGTTTTTTATCTAATACACAGGTCACAAATATGGCTATATAAACATACATTTTAACATCCAAATGAAAGCTACACACTTTTAATATACTAAACGACATTTCCACAGACTCAATCCACCAAAATTATATGTGGAGAAACTTATTAACAGGGAAAAACCCGCACTCAAATTTGGCGCGCAGGCGACATATAAAACAAACATGTGCGCTTATAAAACTCCAAAAATACATTAAACTGTAGGCAGAAAAATGCATATATAAACTTTTTCCGGTTTTATGATGCTTCTATAATTAATATTAACTTGAAACTTCACCTAATACAGCATATTTTCGCTCTTAAATGCAGAGTACTGAAGAGACATGGCTGTTGTGAGAGAGAGCAGACGCGCCCGGTCCATTACTAGTGACGTCACTCACAGAACAAACTCAAAATATTAATTATAAATAAAAATAAATATTTTCCCTGTCTTGCAGAACAAAATAAAGATGATATTGATGATGTAAGTAATTGTTATTGTTTATTGTCTATTTAACCAATTTAATAATTAAACAAATGTTTGCTGGAAAAGTTACCAGGAAAACTCCAAACACTACATGAATATCCTGCTAAACATTTTTTTATCATATATAGAAGGCAGAAAACCATAAATATTCAGAACAATAAAACTCTGATGATGACAGAATGATCAGTTTTATGGGTGCATTGGGAAAGAGTCATTGTCATGTTTACACAACAACACTACACACATTCCTCTCGCAGTGAGAATGGCTGATTCTCTGTGTCCCTGGCTGATGATCTGCTGACTGATGGAATGAGCAGGAGAAGTAGGCCAGTGAGCAAGCAGAGGAAGGCAGCAGTGGGAGCCAGCATAAAAGACGGACCATAGTGCACAGTGAGCTGCAGATGAGGGCACACTATGTGTCTGCGCTGGAGGCCATACCGCTCTAAAGAGTCCGAGACCTGCACCCACACAACAAACAACAGCACTACCGACATGATTAAGACACCTGCATATGAAAAGAGAGAACATTTGAGTAAAATCACTGTTGAATCACTACAAAGTAAAAAAAAAAATTCAGCTTTCAACTACAATTTTTTTTCTCACCCCCAGTTATAAAGAGAGCCCCTCCAGCCTCATAAAGGCGATGGCTGGTCCCTGCGGTTGCACAGATTGTGACAAACCCACCAATCATCACAGAGAGGACTCCCAGAACAAATATAACACACCAAAAGCTCCTTTGCACTGACAATGGAAAATCGAGTTTTATTACTTTGACCACACAGTAAATGAGAAGGAATTCCATCATATTGTCAACATATTGTAGAGCAAACTGCTGCTCGAAATCTCACCTGTAACAGAGTCAGAGATTTGAATCTTTGGAAGTCCTGAAATGGGAGCATGTGACAAGTAGGCTGGCATGCAAACCTTCTGGGACGGCTGATTGGCTGGTGAAAAATGAAGCAGTGTGTTTACAAGAAAGAGGAAACAGTCAGGTGTTGTGCTTCATCTGTAGAAAAAAGGTCAAGCTACATCAAGCATGTTCGGTTAAAAATAAGTGTCAACAAAAATGTAGTGCCTGTAAGAAATTCTAGCTATCTATAGAAAGGAGGAAGTGAAGTGCAGATGTGCTCAAATTAAAAAGTATACTGTGCATTCAGAAAGTATTCAGACACCTTCCTCTTTTTTTCACATTTTTCAAGCCTTATTATGCTAAACTTATACACTAAAAACAAGTGCAAGTTTATTGGGGGGGGTGGAATATCACATTGGCGTAGCCTACTGTATCCCTATTTAGACCCTATGGCAATTTCAGAGAAATTCAGACTGGTGTAGGAAAAACAGCATTTAAACCCTTTTAGCACAAGGCTACTATAAAATACTACATAAAAATTGTGTCACGTTATGTTGGTGTATTGGTTTCCTTTTCATGGACTCTTAGTTTGTATTGCTTTATTTCCTGTGTTTTCCTTTCCTTGTCTTGTAGTGCATCTGAAATCGCATACGGTGTAAGTAGGTACTACAGTCCATTTGAATTTTGAACTTATTGCGACCCAAGTCATCCGGGTACTTTTTGTCTACTGTTTTTCGAATACTATGTATTCGGACATACTACTCTCTTGGTGTACTATTTTTCGCATACTATATAGTAAAGAAGTATTAGAATTTCGGCGCAGTGTTGGTTTCTAGTTTGTGTTCCTTTGTTGTCATGTAGTTCACAGCTTGTATTTAGTTACTGTAGTTCATTACATTGCGTATATGGGCCATTCTACAGAAATGGTTCAAAATCAGAGTTGGAAACATCTTGAAAAATACGTATTTTTCCACAAATTTTGGATGTATGCAAATTGTAATATCCAAGTTACACATTTCTAGTAATTGCGCAGCTAATTCTCATATTGTATTTTCAGAAAGTTTTGAAATATTTTTCCTCTCCCCAAATTGGTCACTACCGAAACACAATAATATACGTATAATCTAATAAGGGTTATATCGACCTATTAAGATTTTGTTTACATCTACGTTAAATAAATATATATATATAGTTATTTTATTCAAAAGTTTTCACAAGTAAATCAATAACAATGATTATTTAAACAATATTTCAAGTGTAATTTATGAGATGTGTTGTATTTTGAATCCAGTCTTTCTTTGTATAAGGCATAAAGTTAATCATATACTGATTTCAAAGTTAAAGATTCATTAGTTTGAATATACATTGAACCAAACACTATCATAACATCTTGTTGGTAATTCAATATACTTTATTTTTGACAAAACATCCCATGTTTTGGTCGTGACTGCACATTTTCGGTATAGTGACAGTAATGTTTTGGTTGCGACCACATCACATTACAGAATTTTAACTTGCATATTAAAACACTACTAAAACATACTGTGTTCCCGTGCTACTTGCCATGCCACTTGCATCCACTCATTCATACTAATGTTGTAAGGTTATGTGTTCCTTTTGTCACCACCAAAACAATGATGTCGCAACCAAAACTTCACCACATGTTTCGGTCATGACTGTTTCGGTAGTGACAATTTTAGATACTTTTGAGCCTAGCTCAAAGATGCACATGGTTAGCTAGCACAGTTCTGAACAGTTGTACACAGATAAAAACTTAATTTTATGGAATAACGCCCCAAAAAGTGTGCTTAATTGCAGAAAAAAGGTGTTTAGTAGTGACGTTTCGTAATGCACACAGATTTTCACCTCAAAATGATGGGACCTATCAGCTATGAGAGAGAGGAACACAGGAAAATTTCCTAATCAAAAATATAGGGGTGTAGTTAAAATCAGTCTCAGCCAATGGACTAAAACATACACTGTTTTGGTACACTCAAAAAAAAAAAACAAGGAAGGTTGTGCACTTTACATAATATATTTATATTTAGTTTACTTATAATAATTATGTTTGTTGACTAGAAATGTTTTTTTTTTCTATTAAGGTCCACGTAATTATGTCTCAGCTTAACAGTACAAAATCCTAATGCATTGTCTAAACACAAACCATTTATGTTAAGTAATAGATTCTTACATCCAGAGGGTGGCAGTATAGTGCAACGCTAACTGCCATTTTGCCCTAACTTAATTTGATTGTGTTCAATCTGCTTAAATATATGTAAAATTTAAGTTTACTTAATCCGTTTGTGTTGGATTACATTAATGATTTGTGTTGCATTAACTGCATTAAACTGGGTGGTGCTTGTAAGTTCCCAGCATGCTTTGCATATGGTTGAATTAAGTGTTATTTTATGTTTTATTTGAGAAAGTTAGAAAAGGGGAAGACTTGATATATGTAATTGTGTTTAATGTTCAATTACATTGGAATTATTAGATCCATTTAAATTACAGTGGGTTACCATTGTGGAGAAGAGTGAAGCATTTTGTTAGGCTGTGGACTGATTCAATTGCTGATTGCTTTGGTTGAAGGAGAATGTAATTATTAGCATTTTAGATGCTATTAAGCTACAGTCTATCAATTTAATTCTGTGTCACTAAAATAAATGAAATCTTAATGGATGAATGAATATAAAAAATATGAATACCTGAATCATGTCAGGGAGCCTTTAAAAATTCACTTTGAGACTACTTAAATGGGTGACTTAAAATGACTTAATTCCATGGTGTTGAAGTTACATGAACAAATTATGTTTGTTTAACGTAACTCAGTTATGTGGAACCTGTTGACATAAAAAAGTTAATTAAAGCCAACATATCATTTTTTTGTGACATGAAAATGCGGGACAATTCAAAAATATATTTTTAAAAACAACAATGGAATAAAATGCAAAAAAAAAATCTATATAATCTTCATAGTTTGAAATTTAGGGGTTAGGGTTCAGGATAGCCACCTCCCAATTGAAAGTACCCAATATATTATGATTTTATTTATATTATGCTTACTATTATCTATTATTGTGAGTTTCAAAAGATAATAGCTTTTTAAATGTGTGTTGCTGTTTTTTTATGTTTTGTTTTTTTTTTGGTTGTGGGACAGCAGTTTGCACCAATTCTTTAGAATGGCCCATATATAAACTTCTGTTGTCTTAGTTCATGGTCTTGTGTTGTTTGTGTATGGAGCACACTGTTATGTTTTGTTTCTGTGTTATATCACACTTTTGTTTTAAGTTGAGCTGTTTATATGATCCATATCATCATCTTCATCATAATGTAACAAAATTACCTTTTTTTTTCAAATGCAAGCAATTTAACAAGCAATTGTGCAATTGTTTTTAAGTTCCAAGTTGCATGCCAAGTACAAAAGGAGTTGACCTACTGATCCAAAAAGCCAGCATATCCTGCTCTCCATTTGTACCGCTATAGGAACATCTCCAAAAGAGGCCCTCATGGTAGAACAGGGTGTTTTCAGCCTGAATGTCTGGTTGTTTTTGAGAGATATCCTAATAAATAAATAAAAACTACATATAAAAATAAATTTAAAATGTATATATATAGCCTATTAGAATTTATATATATATATTGAATAATATATATTTTAAAATATATTAATTTATAATAGATATTATTCAAAAATAATTATCTTGCTGAAATGTCACCACTGCATTTGGGGCCACTTACAAACTGTTCTTTGAAGAACCCAAAATATTTGTTCTGTGGCAAAAGTTTCTTTCTTGTTGTTTCAATGAAACATATCAACTGCAATACGATGTAGGTGAAACGCGTGCGTGTAGACAGGCAGATAAAGACAAGGATGAAAAAAGTTCCAACATACGGTTTAATAGAATAATCCCAACAGGTATGAGTCTAAACAGGCAGCAGGGTACACATAACTTGAAACGTAGACCAAACAGAAAATGAATGTGAGGGATAAATGTATAAAGCAAACACAAACGTGGATAATTTATAGAACACAACTGACACGGATGAACTAATAATGACTGTAACCAAGGATATAGATGAGTGGCGGAATTCTGAACAAAGACATGTGACAAATGACAACCTGAAAGTCCATGAAAACAACACTAAACAGAACATAATGTGACAGTAGGCTTATGATTCTAATGGTATGAAGGATTAATGTATTCATTGTATGCCTTTCAGATAAAGCTCTGTATTGCTGAATTCTCAGTCACTTGATTGTATAGTTAAAGTCTAATAAAACACATGAACAAATAATTTTAACACATGGCAAATATGTCCAATCCTTACCTCTGTGACTCTGAAAAAAGCCGCATGATCACACGATTCAAATGCCATAAGCCAGTAATCGGACCCAAGAGATCCCAGGACAAACACTGAGCTTAGAGCTCCAAAAAATCCAGCCAAGAACCGTAAAACTACAAGACGCATAGCTGCTGAAAAATAATTTTCTTGTCAGTCTCTTAATCAAATTTAAATGCTCATATTACTAGTTTGTTTGTGTTACCAACACTGTCCAGCTGCTTTGTTAATCATCGGTCCACATTATTTCTTGTCCTTCAACCAAAATGTTTGGTTATATCTCCCTCCGGTGTGGCCACTCTGCAATGACCAATGATAAAAAAAGACCAGACGCCACTATTCTTAGAGTCTGTAGGGACTCATAAGTCTGACCCAGTTCAGCAAAATAAATCCAAACCTATCCATCAAAATAATCATCTTTTTATGTAACTGAAGAGACCTATGTGTGACTGATATGTTTCATCAATGACTGTAGCATTTCTGAAATCAAGTTAAACTGTGTAATCAGAGAACTGGATTTTCATGAACTTAATCTGGTCTGGTGAGGTAATGGAATAGAAAATAGCATCTGTCATCATGCATTACTGGAGTCAGTATTTGGTTTCCTTCTTTAATAAAAATAGCTGTATGACTGTGAAAAGTTTATTTAACTGTGAAATAGATCTACATATATTTCAAGACACTAATGTCCTAATTAAATGCATTCATGTATACTTGAGAAATCTGTGCTGAAATATTGTGCTGAAATATTAACTTGTTGTGTGTTTTATATAATGTGAAAACAAAACGCATAAGTGTTACACCTGCATGACAGATTACTCTTCTGTCATCAGAGCAGTGGTCTTAATCTTTGCCAAAACAATAAATAATTTCAGGACAGACGTTAAGTTTAGAGCACCATAATTCTGAATGTAAAAAGAATGTAGTTAGCATGCATGAGGTCAGTGTATATGCAAATAGAATAATTTACCACTATTAAAGTTATTCAATATGACTATACATTTTAAATATGCAAAATATGTCTGGTTTAAGCAGATTACCCTTGTTTTGCACGAGTGGGAATATGAAATAAATACACATGTATATTAAATAGGCATCCATTTGTCTGCATATTCACAAAGACAAACAGCACAAACTTAAAAATCTGTCTGGCTATTAGAAATTTGATTATTTAAATAAAAACTGTTTAAATTGAGTAATTTAAGTGGCTTGCATAACTGGATTTGTTAGCAAGAACAGATAAAAAGAATAAATAAAAAGTAACATATAAGCTCTGCAAGTCAATTATAAAATGAACTGGGATCTACTAGAATAGCATAAATATAATTTTCATATAATTTATAATATAATTTCCATAATATAATTTCCATAGTTTCAGTATGGGATAGATTTCCTCATTTTGTAATAGTCTAATAAAGTAATTTTTAATAGGCAAAGGACTAGGATGGATCATGCAGCACTTGTCCCATTGAATGTACAAGGTGGTGGTATGCTGTAAAAATGGGAATTTGGTTCCGTCATCATACAGGTTATGTTTACCTGAAACACGAGTGAAATGCTAAAGATGTTTTAATGATATGCAGGAAGGTAAATTGACCTGTTAAGAGTTCAGCCAAGTCTCAGCCAGGACACTTTCTCTCTGCCCTAAACTCTCCAGGAAAAGCTCTATTCACTCTCCAAATCACTTACAGATAAAATCAGAAGTCAAATAACAGCAGCAGATAATGGAAGGTTTGAATCTTACGTTAAAATTGTAATAACACAAGAAAAAACATCATTCTACACTAATCTTTTACTCAGATAAAGTTTAGACAAATGTGCAGGTTGGATAAAAGTTCAGCTTTTTTAGCAGTTTGTTTGTGATATGATGGTGCAATTGCATTCTCTACAATGGGCTCACGCTCATTCCTGTGGTATCTTGCTGATTAAAACGCACAGTCGTGTCATCTGATTTAAATCACAAAATCTTATTTGAATGTTTAAAATTTAATATTTAAAAGTAATAGGTAATTTACAAATATAACAGTGATAGGCAGAGCAGCAAAATGACCTCATACAGATAAACTAAAATGTCTTCCTATTCATGGGAAAATATGGTATTATACAGTTAAATAACAATGTCATACTGTTGCTGGTCAACATGCAATGAAGTGATCAAGTTCTCCCATAATGCACTGCAAAAAAGTAACAGTTACTAGTGTAACCCTTGTTCCCTGGCAGAGGGAACAGAGATGTTGTGTCGAAACCAATACTAGGGGTCGCACTTGGGACCCTGAAACACCTCTGATACTTCAGAAAAGGCCAATGTAAATTGGTGAGTGAAACTTGCATGCCACTTGCGTCCACTCAGGTTTGCAGGTTTGTGCTGAGGAGCAGTTGAGAGTTGCACAGACTAGTCGACTTGTCGACTTTAATGCACTGCCATGACCCTTTAAGCTTGACGTCAACTAGTTGCTGATCATGAACTATAAAGGGCACAACAGGATAAGAAATCTTCGAAGTTCACTTTTACGCTCCATTTCCAAAACAGTTAAAATGACAAATATATACTCCGAGAGCACTTCTCAAGATATGTTTGATTCTACCATCTGGATGCTCAAAATTGACCGGGTGAATGCACTATTTAAACCGCTTATTGTACATGTAAGCTATTCGCCCTTCTGCACTGATGCTTTGTAACTCACACACGTACAGACAGTAGCTCACAAACACATGCAGATCACATGCAAAGACGCTGCCAGGTAGAATTAATTCACAAACGCAATTGCTATCTCACTAATGCATATAAATGTAATCTTTGCTGTGCTACTTTATCTGTATCTGTAGCAGAAATCTGTGAGACATATGAAAAACGACCTAAAGACAAAAGAACTGATAAAAATAGGCACTTATGTAGGATCAATAGCCTTGTGGGCAGCGCTGTGTCATATGCCAAAGCTGTGCACAAGGCAACCTGCGTTCAAGTCTCAGCTCGAGGTTCAGGCTTAATTATTCATTTATGATGTCATCAGCGACTAGTCGACGTCAACTCAATTTTCATCGCACAAAAACCCCTTGAAGTCGTTCAATCCCTTTCTGTAGAACATTGTGTCAAAACCAACACTAGGGGTTCCTATTTTTATTTTGATTTTGATTTTTAACCAGAAAAGTCCCGTTGAGATCCAGTATCTCTTCTACCAGGGAGTCCTGGTCAAGATGGCCAGCGAAAACAAAACAACATAAAACCACATAATAAACAAACACAAAACACCAAAATCTAATAAATCTATAAATCAAAATCTAGTAAACAATGCAAATCAAACGCAGCCAATTAAAACACTGAAATTGTTTATAAAATCAAACTTTAAAATATTTAAATATTAAAATAATATAACAGATCAAGAGATGGTACTTATTCCATGTGTACCCTGAATCTCATTCCATGCATGTGGAGCATAATTGGAAAAGGCAGATCTACTTGGCTCTGTGTGGAAAATTGACGTCTTAAGTAATAAAAAATTCTGTTGATCTGGTAGTATATACACTAGTACAATATGTCAACAAACTATATATATACTGTGGTTACTTATCCAGAAAAGCTTTTAAAATTAAAATTAGAATATTGTTTTTCCTCCTTAATTAAAGTGAAGTCCATTGTGTCATTTCAGATAAATTTCAATGATGTGTACAGACACTTGCACCAGTCACAAATTATAAAGCAGCGTGATTTTGTCACAGTTCACCCTAGTCACCATCCTCTTCACTACACTTCCCAGCATCAATCCTGGTTCCCAGTGATCTCCCATGATCTCCCAGTCTCCAGCACCTTCCTCAATCACCCTTTGGACTCCACTACCCTGCTCACCTCATCACATCCTTTGTATTCAATAAATATCACCATTCACCATCATTCTTCCTCTCCTGTGTCTCCATGTACTCTAACAGATACCATAGTATAGACAGAGCCATAGTATAGATGATAGTATCATCTGCATAAAAGTGTACATTTGCTTGCTCTAGTCCTACACCAAGTAAATAAAATTTACCAAATATAATTAGTCCCATAATAGATCCTTGAGGAACACCTGCCTTTACTATTAGAGGAGTATAATTATCTATTGACACACACAGAGTTCTTCCAGTCAAATAGTTTAGCCCAATATAGCCCAGTGTAGCCCAGCCCGCAACTCTACAGATGTCTGCCAATGACGCATCGTTCGCCAAAGCTGAAGAGGCTGCAATGCCTTTGGTTGAGTGAGCTCTGAGCTCCAAGGGACAAGGTACGCCTTGGGCTTGGTAAGTCAGACGAATGGCGTCCACTCTCCAGTAGGGTATTCTTTGTTTGGAGACAGCCTTCTACTTCTGCTGACCTCAGAAACAGACAAAGAGCTGATCAGATCTTCTGAAGCTCTGTATGTGGTCCAGGTATATGTACAAAGTGTGCACTGGGCACAACAGAGACAGGACTGGGTCTCCCTCGTCACGAGGGAGCGCATCCAGATTCACCACTTGGTCCCTGAATGGAGTAGTGGGAACTTTGTGCATGTAGCTGGGCCTGTGTCTCAGGACAACATGAGACTTTGCCAGGCCAAACTCTAGGCATGAATCGCTAATGAAGAGGGCTTGCAGGTCCCCCACCCTCTTGACGAAGGTGAGCGCGGTCAGGAGGGCTATCTTCATGGAGAGGGCATTGAGCTCGACTGACAACAAGGGCTAAAACAGATCTCTCTGTAAGGCCTGTAAAACAAAGGGAGATCCCAAGAGGGAATGAGGTGCGGTCTTGGAGGATTCAACCTCTCAGGAACCTAAAAATCAGGTCTTGCTTCCCTAAGGACCTGCCACCCACCATGTCATGGTTTACTGCTATTGCAGCCATGTACACCTTGAGGGTAAAAGCAGACAGCCGCTTCTCTAGGCCTTCTTGGAGGAAGGAAAGCACTGACCCGACTGTGCACCTTCGTGGATCCTCCCCCTGATAGGAACACCACATAGCGAAAAGGCGCCACTTCAAGGCAAATAGCCGCCGGGTAGAGGTGATAATGTCTACCGTGGCTGGTGGCAGACCTCTGATTCCTCCTTGTACCGTCTAGGGACCAAACAAGGATGTTCCAGAGGTCTGGGCGTGGGTGCCAGATTGTGCCTGCCCTTGAGAAAGAAGGTCCTACCTCAGGTGGATTCACCAGGGAGGGGCTGATGCCATCAGCATGAGCTCTGAGAAAAAAAAGTCGGTAACACTTTAGAATACTGTATCTTACTTACTGCATAACTAATAAGGAATTATTGAAGAACTAATAGGTCATTTTTCATTAACTACTTCTTCACTACTGTTAACTACTAAGGAAGATGTGTTAACTAATCAGTATGTAATAGAATTTTATGATTGTGTTAAAGGGATAGTTCGCCCAAAAATGATATTTAAGCCATGATTTACTCACCCTCAAGCCGTTCGAGATGCATATGTCAATCTTTTTTCAGACGAACACATTTTCAGTTATTTTAGAAAATGTCTTAGATCTTTCAGTGGTTATAATGTGAAGTCGCAAAATGTGCATGCATCCTTCACAAAAATAATCCATCCGGCTCCAGGGGGATAAACGAAGGCCTTCTGAGGGTAATCCGTGCAGTTTTGTCGTAAAAATATACATATTTAAAACTTTATAAACGAAAATAACTGGCTTCCGGTGGCGGTCGGCGCGCGTTCATGGAGATGGTTGCTGGCAAATGACGTAGGACGTACCGCAGGAAGCGTCGTGACGTAGAACGAGCGTGACAGCGCAGCCAGAGAGCAGAGCAAAACAAAACTCTACGTTCGCTCTACGTCACGACGTCATTCATCTCCATGAACGCGCGTCGACCGCCACCGGAAGCCAGTTATTTTCGTGTATTCTAAAGTGAATACAGCTTATTTTATTTTGTTTTTGTCACGGTTAATCGATCCGTGTGTTCATTTTGCGTATCTGAAAACTCAGTTCATTTTGCGTATCTGAAAACTCTTGGAACTCAGATAAAAACTATTCCAAGTGTAATCACCCGGTCTCTGTTCTCCCGTTTCCACGGTAGTGGTGCTGGATCTCTTGGGGAAGCTGGGCTCGTGTTTGGCGGGGAAACTGCTAACTTCAGACCGCCGCCGAAAGATGCTGTGACTCTATAACCTGCCCATAAACAAACAGTGCACAGCTCTGAGAACATATTTTAACATCTGATGTAAATAGATTTAGTATCTTTAGAAATAAAATTATTTGTTTTATGCAAGGGATCAGGCGTTTCCATCACGCAAAAAGGACCAACGCGTTAGCTAGCCAACCAACCATATCGGCGGCGCTGAGAACTCTCCAGAAGAGGATGCAAATGCCCGCACTCTTGATCACCAAATCACTGTAAAATGTAGTCTTGCTAATGAAATAAAAAGTTTGCTTATTTGCTGATCAATATATAGCCTATAGGTAAATGTCTGCACTTATCTTTCTTATTAGTGCTGAATGACTAAAACTGTCTAAAAAACAAAAAAACATTGATCAGTGCTTTTTTTTAAAGTAGGCTACTTTAAAAATTAATTACATTTGTACTTTTAAGGTTAATTTGAAAATGAATAGGCCTAATTATAATTTTACTGAAGTCATATTTTATTGGGGTATCCGTACTTTTACTCAAGTTCTTGATTTGTGTACTTCATCCACCACTCCACTGAAAAAAACCTGGATTATTTTAGTACCGGTTTACTGTATATGACTGTTCATTAGTAGTTACTTCTTAGTTATTTTTCTTGAACCTTAATTAGTAGATAATTAATAGTAGTTCTTCAGGAGATATGACATAATTCATTAGTTATTGATTAACTAACTGATACTTAACACAATCATAAAATTCTATTACATACTGATTAGTTAACACATCTTCCTTAGTAGTTAACAGTAGTGAAGAAGTAGTTAATGAAGAATTACCTATTAGTTCTTCAATAATTCCTTATTAGTTATGCAGTAAGTAAGATACAGTATTCTAAAGTGTTACCAAAAAGTCTTGTTGGGCCAAAAGGGCCCTGGAGCCAGCTGTGCCCTAGTGCATCCGTGCCTTGGTCGGGGAATACCACAGAGGGCAATGGGAAGATTCCTGGAAAGCAAACAGGTTTACCTGAGCCTTGGCAAATCGACTCCAAATCAGCTGGACCACTTGGAAGTGGAGTCTCCACTCTCCGCAAAGTATGATCTGTCGCGAGGGTGACTCCAGTGGAGGAGATGGTGGGCAGGTTGTGACATGAAATGGGAGCGGACACTACCCTGGAAGTTGATGAATGCCACCGTCACAGTGTTGTCCGTCCAAAATCAACACATGCTTGCCCTGGACCAGAGGCTACAACCACCTCAGGGCTAATAACACAGCCAACATCAGTTGATATGCCAGTGCAGACGAGGCCCCATCCAAAGTCCTGAGACTGCATGCTCGTTGCCCCAGTCTGTATCGGAGGCATCAGTTCTGACAACAACACACCTGGACACTCGTTGTAGGGGAACATCTGCCCATAGAAACGTCCATGCATCTAGACTCTGCACGAGAGACACCAATGGAACAACATCTGGGGTACCCATGGTGGGAGGCTTGTGGTGAGGCAGAGCAAGTTCCACCATATCAGAAGGCCCAGCGTCCCGAAGAAACCGTGGCGTATGGTGTAGTGGCACACCTACATTGCTCCGGGGGCTCACAGTAAAAGGGAGTTGGTGAAGGCGGAGGAAGGCGGGCTTCCCCGTGACTAGTCACACTTACCTTTCTCTTTGCACAGGCCCATGGCTTCAGAATGCAGGAAGTCAAAGTGTTAACATTCACTGGGGTTCTAGTGCAGACACTTAATGTATGTCCGTCGCAATGTCGAGGGCCCTAAAGTTCTGACCGAGGGCCCTAAAGTTCTGCCCTTTGCTGACCGTGAAAGAGTAGTCGGCCACCTAGCGTCCGGCAAAGAAAAATGCAAAGGAAAAAGTCTTACATCCCTTCAGCGGGAGTGAGGCCTATCCCGTTTTCAGGGGCCCTCTGCGACAAGCAGGCAGGGACTGGGGCCTCTGGGATCTGGTGGTCGATCTGCACCGAGGCAAGATGTGTCTGCTTCTTTTACTGCAGACAACTTTTTTTGCAAAGCCACCTTGAGAAATGGGGAAATCGAGAAAGTGTACTTTCCCCAAATGAGAAGTCAGTTGCATTTTATATATATATATATATATATATATATATATATATATATATATTGAAGTAACGTCAAACTCCCCTGGAAACTACACCGGACGCAATGTGCAAGACGAGGAATGGGAGGACTGTGGGGATTTCCCCTGCGGAGAAGCTCCTATTGTTGCCCTCTAATCACCCTGAGCATTCGCTGCCGCAGACCCAGGCTTTGCAGAAGGACCAGGATGGGAAGTGACTGATGTGATTCCTTTTATTAGAAAAAGGACCGTTGGCATGGTCATGCTCTCGCAGTGAAAACATACAATCCACGAACACCGTCTCATTGTGTGTGTGCTCCAGCACGTGAGACAGCGATTGTGGCCTTCCGAGGACGAAAGATATCGACCACAACCATGAACACACAGACGGAAAGATATCTTTAAAAAGACACTCTCCGAGATAAATTTGCTCTTTTCTCCGAGAAGAGAAAACTCTCTTCTTATTAGAGAATATTCTCTTTTGGAAATTTCTCTTTTCTAGTAGCTCGTTGAAGCACCCAGGGGAAACTCTCTCTCACTTATCCGTGCATATGGGAGACAGCCACTGAAATGCGGCATAAGAATCCAACAAAGCTTCTAGGCAGAGGTGAATGGAGAGAGAAGCACAGACACGTTTTCTCGGCTCTGAAGAACAAATCTGAATAATAAACGGAACAATTCCAAGAGGGTCCTCACACCATCAGTGCTCGGGCCCTAATGATTGGATGCATGCCAATCCTTTATACCCATATGATGGGGGAGTAGCATGCAAATTCCACTCGCCAATTCTCATTGGCCTTTTTTAAAGAATTAGAGGTGTTTGGGGCTCCCAAGTGTGACCCCTAGTGTCGAAAGTCAATGTCAAAAGGGACTGATAGAAAGGGAACATACTATGTAACGCGGTTTGAGTAAACAGAAAAACGCTATACATATAACAAATTATTATTATTATTATTATTATTACTGTAATTGCATGAAAACCAATTTCATGCAAATTTCCAGGATTTTTTTCAGTGTCAGTAAAAGGGGAGACCCTAGTATCTTTATCGCTGTACACATTCATGTACTATGCATTTTAATAGTGTCACATTATATATTACGGTTTAGTGTTTTCATGGACTTTCAGTTTGTTGTCATTTGTCACAGTTGTCTTTGTCCAGATTCCCACCACTCATCTGTCTCCTTGGTTACAGTCATTATTAGTTCATCCCTGTCAGCTGTGTTCTATTAATTATCCTTATTTGTGTTTGCTTTATAAGTTCATCCCTCACATTCATTCTCTGTTTGATCTACATTTAATTATGTGTGTACCCTGCTGCCTGTTTAGACTCATATTAAACTGTGTGTTGGAACTTTTTCCATCCTTGTCTTCATCTGCCTGTCTATATATGCGTTACAACTAGTCACTTATTACTAACAACTTTGAAATCAAACTAGTTTTAGATCAATTAATAATTGCTGACCGATCCTTAAGTTTAAGTCTTCTCTAATGTGAATGTGGTATGAAAACCATCCATCTGAAAAAAAAAAAGAATGACCCAGTTTGGGATATATATAGATAAAATAGGGTTACGGTATTAATTTGATCCTGAAGCTAAGAAAGACGTTAGAAATGTTTCTCTATAATAGTCTGTTATCGAGCTCATTGTAGATTCACCTAATTAACGTAATCATCTTTTTTTTGGTTATCTCTTGTGTTCGTAAGTACAAATGCATCAGCTGTTAATAGATTTCAGTATAGATTTATCAATGCACAAATGCTCTTCTTCCTGAGCAAATTAATTTAATCTTATTTCATTCTTATATTGTTGTACTTTGTTAGTAGTTCCTGAAAATATGTTCATAATGTGTGTGCATTCATATTTATGTTATTTTTAAAACATATTTAAAATATGTAATTTGGCACCAAGTTCAGAGCCCTTTTTTGTGAATTCGATTTTTGAGAGATTCAAACATTGTAGTCCTATATGTAGCCTGACTTAATTTCACACCAAACAGAAAGTGAAATAAAAATGAAATCTGTGACTGTATTTTTACAACCATCCACATGATGGCAATATAGATCTTAGAACCCATGATTTCACTAATTTTGCGTGGTGCGAAATGAACTGATGTTTGCAGAAACATTATAGCAGCTTACTATTAATCTGAGAATCAGATCCTCCAATGTAAGATAGTTAGCCTACATTATTATATATAATCATAATTAGAGATAGGCTATATGAAAACTGACTTTTTTCAAATGCACCTTGAACCAAATTACTGTCCAATTTAAATAAATGCCTCGCTTATTATTGATCCTGCAGATTTTCGTTAGAGATGTTGTTCAGCTTCAGTGTAATGTAATTGACTTAACAATATTAAAGATTATCTTTGGAATTCTAAAGATTCATAATTAAAGGAGCTGCAACCAAGCCAGTATGTTAAACTATTATACTCTCTGCGTTCTGCGTTGTCTTGTTAAAACATTAATTTGCTTTTTTGCTTGCACGTGCAGTTGCGGACAGAGCGCGTGGGAAAGGCGGGGCACGGCGGGCTGACGTCACACATCAGGGCGGGGCCACACTATGCAGCAGCGCAAGGAAGAGCAAGAGGCAGCGCGCTGGAACTTGGCAACTGAGATTCGCTTGCATCAAAAACTCTTCTGATGGCAATATGGATTGACAAAGCGCCTACTGAGATGTAAGTACATTTGATATGTAAAACATTCCGAAGAGTCAGCTTCGAGGCTCTTTTTTGATTACACCGCCAGAGAAATGGCCATAAAGTATCTGTGTTGTTTGTATGCTCTGTAGTGCGCAAGGATGCGAACTGGATATAAGTTACATTTGTAAGCTGTTTATATGACTTGGCTACGATGCCATTTTATAATCGCTTCCATATTTGTGAGATTGGGGTTCGGTATTGTATGTAAACATAACCACCAGACTCTGCCTGCCAAAGCGAAAGCTATAGCCTACTGAAACACTGAAATGTCTTTCATAGGCAGAGGAAGGTGAAAGCATGCATTCGGTGTGACCTGAAGAGCCAGTGTTCGCTTATCTTTAGTTTGTATTGAACTATGCAAGTGAAACAGGGCCAGTCAGCTGTTCATGATTTCCCCAAATCCTAGTGAATCTATAACTGCCTTGTAAACTTGTAAACATCCCCAATACATTTCATTATTAATTAGATGTTTAATGTCTTAACCTTTCAAGCCACGAATTATTCTCCAAGAAAATATTAAATATGACCACATACTTGATCTCTTAATTCAAGCTTAAATGATCATATTAAAAAAGTTAGATTTTTTTTAAATAATTATATTTAATAGTTATTTTATAATATACACGGCTAATGCTTTAAGTAAACTTTAAATAAATACAAAACCATCATAGATTCATATTGCTTACAACAAATCAGGTGATTTTTTTTTAAAGAAAGTTACAATAAACAATATTATTAATTTGATAGATTTCAATATTTTTCTGAATATTATTGTTAGTGTAAGATGATCATTAAAAACGTTATAGTGAACAAAGAAAAAATTACTTGTCCAAGAGTGTCCCTTGCTCAAGTGTACAGTGATATTGACTATTAAATCAAACTCTGCAGGGATTCAAACCTGCTACATTTAGGTGACCAACTAAGTTCCAGTACCTAAAACTTGGCATTTTAATTCCAATGAGAAATGTCGATGCAATGCATGCAATGTTCTGGTCTTTTTAATCAAAACACTAAATATAAATCTGAGATATTAAACCAAGTTCACATAATAATAGGCGCACAATGGCTGGTCAGTTTTTGTCTGATACCCACACATTCCTTTCTATATAAACAAAGTCAGACCTAATAGGGTTTCGCTGGTTTACTCCTGATTGGAGTTGATATTTCATGAAGCTGGCAGGCTGTTGCATAAGCACGGTTCAAATGCAGTGTGCTTGGTTTCACTCAGCTGAGAGGAAAACATGGGACATGTGCTGGCACCACACAGCAGCCTGCGTTAAGTGTGGTTACATTAAGACTTCATCAGGACTGTACAGGCCATGCCTTTAAGAGCAAAATTGTAAATGATGGATTTCTTTGTTGTATGGTCTTATTTTTCCATTACTAGGGTTGTAACCAATCGTAGTTGATCTATGATCCGTACAAACCAGGGCCCGTGGTTTGTAACGCATATGATTTGCAGATTAATTGTAAAGTGTAACCATCATAGAGTGAAAGTTTATCGTTTGCACGTGTTTTGTCTTGCCAATGTACACATCCAAGCAATTTTAAACCATTCAAGCGCAAGAAGAGGCGATAGAACTCACTACGGTATTCGCGCACATTATAAATACATGCTGCTGTCTATGTCATTGATGTTAATCAAACAACAAAACAGCTTTAACAAAGATTAATATATATTTAATTAATACGTGAACACTATAGTGTTGTTTTATTTTACATTTAATTATAAATTTTTTATACCTGAGTACTACTGTACTTTACCTTACTTTATTTGTAACTTTGCTCTATTGTATTTATAGATGCTTGAATTTTGTGTATTTGTTCTTATTTTTTACTGACTGTTCACTTGTCTTTAATAATGAGTAATAAATGGAAAGCAAAGTTACATTGCACCAATGATCCGATCTGATATTATCCTTTATTTTTGATTTTTATGATGATGATCCGAACAATGGTCCGATCCGTGACTCAAAAACTGTAATTTGGTCCAAACCGTGAGTTTTGTGATCCATTGTACCACTCAACGCAAATCTTCCACATGAGACAAAGAAAGATGTGTTTGTAAAGGCTCGTTCTGTTGTGTTTTAGATGGTCGATAAAAATGATCTCTTCACCCTCATTATCATGAAGCTCTGCTGAGATCAGTATTTCGGCCTCATGTCACAGCGTGTTATGTTACAGTCAGATATAACACATTCCTCTGGCAGTGTGTCAGCTGTTTGATTATTCCCCTTCACCACCTGAAAAAGCACCTTCACAAGATTTAGAGCCTGAGGTTTTAAATCACAGAGACATGTTTTTCTCTTATAGATTAGCAGTGTTCTCAAGAGATTCTGTAGCCCTATGCCAGGTTTTCAGAGCATTTATTTTTCTTCCTGTATGGCTTCCAAAAACCATTAGGCCCAGACTGGGAAGCACTTTGTAATTGATGTTATGTAAACTGTGGAAGAAATTCATAAATCATAAAAAAAAGATAAAGTTTCTGTTCTAGTAAAGAGACTGATCACCTTCATTTCGATGAAAGAAATTCATCAAATATTTTTTAGTTTTTTACTTATGAAACTGGTAACATTTTATTCTATGTTTCTGTTGCATTTTGAACAGCAAGGAACTCCTGCTGAGCTGAGATGCATGCTGGGATACATGCTGTGGTTCACATAAAATCAAATTAGGATCTGTCTCAGTCTTTTATCTATAATGACTCAGCTTCTTCAACTCTGCCTGGAGGCTGGGAGCAGATCTGAACCGATCTGTGGAGCATTTGTTGTTGAACTTGTACCGTGGTGCTTCCCAAGACTTGCCCGCTAGTTATGCAATGCAGGCCTGCATTATTGATATTTCCTTGGATATAAGACATTGTGGAGCTAAAAGGTCTGTCTGCTTCTATTTCTGCCCTGAAAAGGCACTCATATGGTTGTAAACGTGATGGTGTGGAAAGGTAGGGTTATATGTTGAGGCAAGGATGTTATGTAATTTTGGTCCTGATGCAGACCATTTCCATGAAACATTCCTGCAGCCATGTGGATAATGGTGTCTTGAATGCATTCTGGGATGAATAATAAATGTATAACTGCTACCAGAAGCAGCTGCTCTGTTTTTAATGACCACTAGTATACAGTTCTAGGTAGATTACTTACAAATTGTAGGCCGTAACTGATTCCAAATTACATGACATAAAAATGTAGTTAGTTTCGTAATCCATTACATTGCACATTTTAGGTAATATAATCCAGCTACTTTTTGATTACTTTTAGATTACTTTGACCTAACTCATTTATCACATTGAATTGAATAAGGTAATATTGTACCATATTGATATAAAAATACAAAGAGAATGAAAATGTATTCCATATTCTTTATTAGCATGAAGTGCATTAAACTTTAGATTCCTTCAGGGTTTCCCAAACTGGGGTCCGTGAAGAAACTACAGGGGGTTTGTGAGTTTAATGAAAAGCTAATAATGAAATAAATCATAACATTTTTAAACTAAAATATTTGAAAATAATAAAACTGATAGGCCTAATAAAAAGTGTGAAAGACAAAAGCCTTTCAAACACATAGCAATGCATGGTTAAAAGACTTGTTGAGTGATAATTCAAAATAATAATTAACGTGTTCATCAGAAGTTCCGCAATGTTGAGAAAACGCTAAAAGTGAAAGGATTTCTGTAAGTCTGGTGATCAAATGCTTTGGCCTCTCAATTTAGAAGACTTTCTGAATGTATAGCCTATAAGTAATATGCTTTTTTAGAAAGGAAAATTTAAAACATGTATATCTATATACTGTATAATTATGGTGGTCAGACTCCTAGGGGGCATTTACATAAGTCCTGTTCTTGCATTTGAAATGCAGCTAGATAGAGCGCAATGAAATAGAACAGAATACAGTAAAAATGGAATGACTTTAACGAGGATATTTTAATTTATTGTGTGTGTGTGTGTAATCAATAATCACACAATTGTATATAAATTACTTAAATATAATGTATATGCATTGCTTCTATCTATGAGAATTAGCAAGAAAGCTAATTGTAATTGCTTATTACACATTTCTTTTGGACAAGGAAAATTAAGGGCTTGATTGAATTCCTAGTGTTTTCCTAGACAGTTTAGGGAGAGTTGCCCTTAATGTTTCTACTCTAGAGATTTTGTTTTTGTTTTAATACATTATAAACAGCACAGATTTTGTTCATCAATGCTGAAGAACCAAAAATATATAAAGGGGCTAATACAGTAATGTTTGCTTGCTCCATTTGATGCCAGAATTGGAAAAAAAATGGCACCCAGCAATCTCTACATTTAGATGCACTTCTGTGAAATAGGAGCTCAATACCCGACAAGCACATATGTATTGGTGCACAGCTACACCATTTCCTGCTGACCTTCAGAGTTGTCCTCTTTGTTAGTCATAGAGAAGCATGCTGAACGAGTGTTTTAGATTCAGGGATTGGTAACAAGATTTGAGTGCATCTTTTCTGCCATTTGTTCAGGTCTAATTAAATATTTGTATAGTCCCATGTGCTTTTTTGGCATTCAGTATTAAGTCATTTCATCATAGCCCAGAATAGAGAATGTGAGTATCCTAGTTCAGTACCTTGATTCATCTTAATCTACAGTACTTCCTCAAAGTCATGTTTTTGCTGCAAGTGACAACCACTTCCCTTAAGACCTGCAAAACAACCTGCTCCAGCTGCACTTGCACAATTACATTTCCACTCGCCGTTTCTTGTTTGCTCATTTCTTGGTAAACACTTCTTCACCTAATTGAGCTTTTATTATTGGCTTTAAACATCTCATGCTCTGTGACACTTCAGCAGTTTCATAGAGAGATTGAGATGGTAAACATTTATGGCTGCAACTTCTTTAACTTGACGATTTACTGAAAGTAGTTCAAATTTGTTAAATGAAAATATTAATGAGACCATCAGACAACAGCTGCAAAACGTTTTGGTTACATATAGGTAAAGAGTGGGGAATTTCCTTGAGCATTCCCTGTGATTTCCCAGTGCATTCCTAACCTAAAAGGTACACATTATTTTATTTTATTTTATTTTCTTAAAAAACCTCAGTGTTTACTCATTAACTATAAAACAGTGTTATTTAAGTATTATTTATACAGTATTCTATTATAATATTTAGTAATATTTTGAATTGGCTATTTATTTCTATATATTCAGATTTCATTTTAATTGTATAGTGTAAGTTTTAGCAATTTTGGCTTTTTTCATTTAAAAAAATTTTAATATTTCTATTTACAAACATTTAAATTTCACTTTTTTGTATATAATTTTGTTTTTACTCCATTTTGTTATTTGAAGTATAAACATTTAAACGGTGGCTGTCATAACTTGTTTTCATGACAAAAAAAAACATAAAATAAGGGTGGGGCAAAAAATCGAAAGGGCAATATATCGTTGTCCTTCTTTCGATACGAGAATCAATACACTGGCGCCAAATATCGATATATTAATTAATAAAACGAGGCGCTCTAAATAGATTTACCTGCTGCCAGCATTGCTACTTTGTGGCTCCTTGAGGCGGCGCTCAACACATGAATGAGGGAAATGTGAACAAGTTAACTAGCCTAAGAAAAAGAGGTTTTTAACGGGATGGTTGTACAGCAGTGTAAGTAAAATAATAGATGCCCCAGCCACGTTTAAGTCCAAAGTCTGGAGTCTGGACCCACTTCAACTTTTATACCATTGATGGGACAAACAATATCGTCAAAGAGTATGCGATATGTGACCCTGGATCACAAAACCAGTCACATGTCGCACGGGTATATTTGTGGCAATAGCCAACAATTGTATGGGTCAAAATTATCGATTTTTCTTTTATGCCAAAAATCATTAGGATATTAAGTAAAGATCATGTTCTATGAAGATATTTAGTAAATTTCCTACCGTAAATATATAAAACATTTATTTTTGTGAGTGAATGCAGCACAATCCCGAACATAAATGGACAACTTTAAAGGCGATTTTCTCAATGTTTCGATTTTTTTTTTGCACCCTCAGATTCCAGATTTTCAAATAGTTGTATCTCAGTCAAATATTGTCCTATCCTACCATACATCAATGGAAGGTTTATTTATTCAACTTTCAGGTGATGCATGAATCTCAAGTTCAAAAAATTGACCCATGTGGTTTTGTGGTCCAGGGTCAACTCAACTTTTATTTATAAAGCACTTTCAAAACCATTAGAATGGACCAAAGTGCTGTCCATAAGTAGTAAATAACTCTAAAATACATAGAAACATAAAATTACATTAAAACATGACACCAAGAGAATCAAACAACAAATCACTCACAGTTCTCAGACCTAATCAAACGCCAAAAGCTTGATAAAATAAATAAGTCTTCAATTCCTTTTTAAAAATATCCATGCCTGACGAGGATTTTAAAGATAATGGCAACACATTCCAAAGTGTAGGAGCCGCAACAGAAAAAGCGCGATCTCCACTATGCCTCAAGAGAGACCGTGGGACGGTTAGAAGCATGTTCTGAGAGGAGCGAATGCCAAGAACTACCTGGTAAAAGTAAAGTGCACTGGTAATACCATGAACATGCAAAACCACTTTGCAATGCCATCACCCTGATCACATTTAAAATGTTTAATTTATTTTAAATGTTCAATTTAATTTACAGACTAAAAAACTTTTCGTGCTGTTTTCTAATAGTTTGGACTAGATTAAAGAGAAAACCTGCACTTGGGTTAGAAAGGGTTAGTTCACCCAAAAATGAAAATTCTTTCTGTCAGTTATTACTCACCCTCATGTTGTTCCAACCCCGTAAGACATTCGTTCATCTTCGGAACACAAATGAAGATGTTTTTGAAGAAATCTGAGAGCTGGCTCACTCCTTCATATTAGGCTTCTAGATAATTTAATTCTGCCGGCCCAGAAAAGTTAGTAAAGACATCGTTAAAATAGTCCAAGTGACTACAGTGATGTATTATAATGATACATCGTGATGTATCATTATAAGATTGTCTAGCAATATATTGATTATCACAGAATAGCTGTATCGTGATATTATCGTTATCGTGTATCGTATTGTGAGGTACCCTGTGATTCCCCACCCCTATCATAAATTAAGTAAAAACTATAATGAATTATATAGTGCATATATTTAGCAAAATGTTCCTCTCTAGAGTTATTTTTTAAGTACCATGCTATAGCTCCTGAGGTAAATGCAATGTTACAAAATGTTTGATGTCTTTCCATGATTGTAACACTGATTGAGCAATAAGTTTTCATTAAGTTTTACTCCATCTTTCACCATACTTCTGATGTTTTTCATTTTTATTGAGTGCTCTATAATTAGTAGTATTGTTGAAAGGATGATTGGTTCATGTGTGCTCCTCGCTACTGCTTGAACTTTTTAGGCAGACACCGACAGAAATCTGTCATGCCACATTAAAAAGCATCAAAACAACATTTATTGTTTTATATTGTGTTTAAAATTTAATTGAATTAGAAAGCGGAAACATTTTTATACATCAGAGGTGCTGAGAGTCAACCCAGCCCTAAATGCAACATTCCTAAATTTTGTTTGGTTTTATTTTTATTCCATTTTATATTGTTCCATTTAATATATTATTTTATTTTATTTCAGCTATATTTAAAAAATAACAAAAAAAGATTTATATTAGCAAATTATTTAATTATTATTATTATTATTATTATTTACTATAAATATGCTAATTAATTACACATTATTTACACTACATTTTTGAATCTGCTGACTGTCAGGGGCTGTTTACACTTGGCCACGTTTTTTCAGATCGGATAGCTATCTGATTTATCAAAACAATTACATTTACACCTGGTCACATAAATGTGTTTTTGCGAAACGGATTTAAATCCGATCTTAAGTTCCCGCGCTATATGCAGATTTAATGGAGTGCACGTCACCGAAAGCAACAGTTATGAGCTGCATTTTATTGATCATCAGCTAAAATTTCAAATCAAAGACCGCAATAAGAGAGAGCGGCAACAGCCCTGGTAAGATCATTTCGTTTCTTTACTTTTAATGATGATGATTGTGTGATAAGCGTCTGCGACTTACTTTCACTTTGATTTGTGATAGTTTGCACGTTGGCTTAATGAATCGATGCTCAGCTTCTCATCTGCGGTGATGCGTGTGAACGTTTATTTCACACGCTCTCACACTGGTTCTAAATATACCAGTAGCGTCGTCATATCTGGCTATAACATTACATATAGCCTATAACACGCTCTCACACGTTTATTTTTACCATTTTTGAGAGGAGTACAATTTACATGTGGTTTCAACAACCAGATGCATTTACACTTGTCTAGTTTCGTCTGGAATGCGGCCCAGACCACCTCCTGAAGTGGTTTGAGTGATTGGATTCAAATCCGTCTCGAATGCGTTTCGGAGGGCATTTACACCTGGTCTTTTCACGATCGGATAGCTATCCCATCTGAGAAAACGCATGAAGTGGCCAGGTGTAAACAGCCCCTCAGTCGCCTGGGGTTATTTATTTGTTGGCTAAGGTTGTTATCGTAATAAAACCAAAACCGTTATAGAGGCATGGGTTCCATAAAACTGTAAAAAAGCCTGTTATACATGAAAAAAGAATAATGAATATGCTTTATATTTGTGTTTATGAGCTCATGCTGGGGGAAAGATGGCTGTTGCTCATTTTCATCTCAAAGAGTAACATCTGTGGTTGTCCTCTAAAGAAATTATGCAAGCTCCGAGTGGATGAACAGACCACCTAAAAGGAAGGGCAGTTTTTTTTTGTTCTTGAGCACAAAAACACATACACGCTCGACGCTCACACAAGGGGTCTCTCTCTCTCTTTCTCTTTCTCCCTATTTATCTCTCCATCACACATAATTCTTAGTGCAGTGTTTGCTGCTCCAGCTCATAGATCAGTGTCTCCCTAATGCTAGTAAGGCCATCTGGAGATTTTACATACTGGAAGTTTCTTAGGACGTCCCTCTGACAGAAAACATTAGGAGAGGACTATCATTACCCCTATAAACTTACTGTCCTCCTGTGTTTTTATTTTATCTTCCTCCAATACCACAGTTTAACACACTGGTTTACTTTGATCCTGCATTTAAAAGCTTGAGCCTGAGGCAAATGTAATGCCTTGAATAAAAGCTTTAAGCTTAAACCTTTTTTTTATGCACATGTAATAGTTATGACACTAGAACTCGATTCTAGAGGAGTCTAAGGGCGTTTACATTTGTAGTTCGGTACTCTAGGTTGTTTTGTTCCGGACCAAAAAAAGAAAATGATACATTTAGTCCTGGTTCACTTAGCATTCACACTGTAATTTTTAACACTGAACCTAAAGATACAAAAAAAAGTATTTTTTGACATATTTTGCGACGTAACTTGTCAAACATCCAAAACAATGATGCGTGCTGGGTTAAATGCGCTCGTACATGTGCAATGTGCGTACATATGATTGTGGCTGGTATCCCTCCATCACACGCACAAACGAAGATCTGCTGCGAGGAGACACGGTTCTGATGCCTGTACCGAACTGTGATAGGCAACATTGCGGCTATGACAAGAAAAAACAAGTATGTTTGAGCATCCTGTCCTTTTATAGGGTCGCATCTTGTGACATCATGTCTTGTTCGTGGTTCGTTTACAAGTCTTTGGTTCGTGTAGTGTTCAAATTTCATTCCGACTGCACCAGAGTTCATTTGGAAGTGGACCGAGACCCATCTTTTCAGGGGTCTTGGTCCACTTGTTTGGGGTTCGGATGGCAACGTTCACACTTATTCAAATAAACAGCAGTAACAGAACAATCGCACCAGTGTTTGATTTAATCTAACCAAACATGCCAAGTGGGAACACATCCTAAAAGATCGAGCAGTGATTTGATGGAAAAGAGGAAGTCTGCTGGACTTTGAGTTAGTAAACCATGCAAGATAGTGCGTGTGCTTGTTCATTAATCATTTGCACACCAAAAAACAATTAAATGACTAAGCCTTTGTGCCCTGGTTCTAAATATACTACCCACATTTATTGTACAGTGTCCAGTGATTGAGCAGCTCCCATGTCACAGCAAATGAAAGATGTTACAAGCAGCTATCCATGACTGTTTTGAGGATTTAATGTGCTGTGCCATGTGTATGACACTGCCTATTGGCTGTCCAAGGTTTATTTATTTATTTAATTTAATAACGCTTCAATGATGCTTGTATGTTATGTAAACATGAACTGCTAATATGTAGAATAATTATGCATTAGGATAAAAGCTTTGATACACTGAAGGCCACAATATACTCACAGCAATAGTCTTTTTCGTTCTTCGCTTAGGGGTAAAAAGAAGTTCAATGTACGTGACCAGCGATATTAGGGGTGGGGGAAAAATCGATTCACAAATGAATTGCAATTCTACCAGAAAGACTCAGGAGAATAAATACTGTGACAATTAAACATTTATTAACAGCCCAGCAAGCAATCAAGTTCTTTGGCGTAGGCCCCGTCCGTAACTTGCAATCCGAGGGTCCGGACTCTGCATATCCTGCCTGAAGACGAAGGCAGGGGCGCAGCCGAGCCCCTGCGAGGTATAGGAAGGGACCATCCTGGTGGTGGTGGGGTGGATGGAGGGAAGAGACCATCCTGGTGGTGTTGGGGAGGATGGAGGGAAAGACCCATCTTGGTGGTGGTGGGGAGGATGGAGGTGAATGGAAGCGTCAGCATCTGTGAACTCAGACGTGTGTAAGTACCAATCTTTTATACCACAAGTATAGGAATATGATTGGATAGATGAGAAGGTAATAAGTGACGTAACAATTGAGTCTTCCCGGCAGAACTTATGATAGAGCTTCATTTCTATCTTCTGCCGATTCATATCGATTGACAAATTTAAAAAGTCGACATTCTAAAGTGTTATATTTCTTAAACTTCGCTGTACTACTTAAAGTTATTGACCCGTTAGAGTCTTATTAATCACAATAAGCCGTGAAAAAGGACTCAATGCGATGCTCGCGCTGAAGGACACACAGCCAAAGCTCAAGCACAGATGCTGTCCTCTCAGATGCATGTGATCCCGAATTCAGTTTTCTTTCACAGCGTATTGTGCTTGAATGGTCAAATATCCACAATTTTGTCAAAATGATCATCGTTTGGAGTATTCACATGAACACAGTCTGTTATGTCCTACGTGAACGTAAACAGTTGGGAGCAGATCGGATGTATATTTATGGCGCTTTTCCACTGCATGGTACGGCTCGGTTCGGCTCGGTACGGTTCGACTCGGCGCGGAACGGTTCGGCTCGCTTCGCTTTTCCACTGCGTGGTACGACTCGACTCGGTACGGCACGGTTCGGTTCGCTTTAGCTCGGTTGCTTTTCCACTGCAGTTAGTACCACTTCAAAGTGGGTGGGACTGATCGTTATAGTTGCCGTCTCTACTGCCATGATATCATCATATTAAATGCAAATTTTTCATTCCGTGTTTCCCTATCCACTCCTCGGCAACCAACGAGAGGCACGTCTGCATCTCGTCCACTGACCACGATTCAGCCATTTCTTTTTTTGAAGTTTATACTGATATATACAGTGAGGAAAATAAGTATTTGAACACCCTGCTATTTTGCAAGTTCTCCCACTTAGAAATCATGGAGGGGTCTGAAATTGTCATCGTAGGTGCATGTCCACTGTGAGAGACATAATCTAAAATAAAAAAAATCACAATGTATGATTTTTTAACTATTTATTTGTATGATACAGCTGCAAATAAGTATTTGAACACCTGAGAAAATCAATGTTAATATTTGGTACAGTAGCCTTTGTTTGCAATTACAGAGGTCAAACGTTTCCTGTAGTTTTTCACCAGGTTTGCACACACTGCAGGAGGAATTTTGGCCCACTCCTCCACACAGATCTTCTCTAGATCAGTCAGGTTTCTGGGCTGTCGCTGAGAAACACGGAGTTTGAGCTCCCTCCAAAGATTCTCTATTGGGTTTAGGTCTGGAGACTGGCTAGGCCACGCCAGAACCTTGATATGCTTCTTACAGAGCCACTCTTTGGTTACACAGCCAGGATGCTTCGGGTCATTGTCATGTTGGAAGACCCAGCCTCGACCCATCTTCAATGCTCTAACTGAGGGAAGGAGGTTGTTCCCCAAAATCTCGCAATACATGGCCCCGGTCATCCTCTCCTTAATACAGTGCAGTCGCCCTGTCCCATGTGCAGAAAAACACCCCCAAAGCATGATGGTACCACCCCCATGCTTCACAGTAGGGATGGTGTTCTTGGGATGGTACTCATCATTCTTCTTCCTCCAAACACGTTTAGTGGAATTATGACCAAAAAGTTCTATTTTGGTCTCATCTGACCACATGACTTTCTCCCATGACTCCTCTGGATCATCCAAATGGTCATTGGCAAACTTAAGACGGGCCTTGACATGTGCTGGTTTAAGCAGGGGAATCTTCCGTGCCATGCATGATTTCAAACCATGACGTCTTAGTGTATTACCAACAGTAACCTTGGAAACGGTGGTCCCAGCTCTTTTCAGGTCATTGACCAGCTCCTCCCGTGTAGTTCTGGGCTGATTTCTCACCTTTCTTAGGATCATTGAGACCCCACGAGGTGAGATCTTGCATGGAGCCCCAGTCCGAGGGAGACTGACAGTCATGTTTAGCTTCTTCCATTTTCTAATGATTGCTCCAACAGTGGACCTTTTTTCACCAAGCTGCTTGGCAATTTCCCCGTAGCCCTTTCCAGCCTTGTGGAGGTGTACAATTTTGTCTCTAGTGTCTTTGGACAGCTCTTTGGTCTTGGCCATGTTAGTAGTTGGAGTCTTACTGATTGTATAGGGTGGACAGGTGTCTTTATGCAGCTAACGACCTCAAACAGGTGCATTTAATTTAGGATAATAAATGGAGTGGAGGTGGACATTTTAAAGGCAGACTAACAGGTCTTTGAGGGTCAGAATTCTAGCTGATAGACAGGTGTTCAAATACTTATTTGCAGCTGTATCATACAAATAAATAGTTAAAAAATCATATATTGTGATTTCTGGAATTTTTTTTTTAGATCATGTCTCTCACAGTGGACATGCACCTACGATGACAATTTCAGACCCCTCCATGATTTCCAAGTGGGAGAACTTGCAAAATAGCTGGGTGTTCAAATACTTATTTTCCTCACTGTATATATATATATATATATATATATATATATATATATATATATATATATATAATATATTATATATATAACCGAGCCGTACCGTACCATGCAGTGGAAAAGCGCCAAAGCGCGCCGTACCGAACCGAGCCGTACCGTACCATGCAGTGGAAAAGCGCCATTAGATCTGTGCATTTGTTCTTAAAGGGACTGTGTCTGCACGGCCCTGCATACTTTGGATTGTTTTGTTTTTTAACACCTTTATTAATTGCCATTTATAACAAATATAGAGAATTCCCTATGTAAAAAAGAAAAGAAAAAAAGGAACATTCTTAACCCATTCCCACAATATACACTGAACTTGAACTGTGCACCAAGCTCTAGGAAAATACAAGTATTTCATCTGGATTCGCATTGGCAGATACTCAATATTCAATGGTTCTGGGGCACAAAAAACTTGATCGGGACATCCTTAATATTTTGTATCCCTAATATTTTGTATCCCTAATGAAAAAGACTGACCGGAAACACTACTTGAATTACAAGGAACTTGTATGAAAAGCGGGAGAAAATTGGGTTGTTTTTTGGTTTGACAAATAGTGGTATATTTGGTGAACTGGTCCATTGTTGAACATTTTAAATCAAATGGATGGTTTGGAGTTGACAGCGCTTGAGATAGGGTAAAAATGACAGTTTAAAACTGAGAAAGTTTTACCTGAGTGTGTGTGTGGGAGGAAGTGATGCAGCTGTAAATGAGAGGTGTGTGGGAAGAGGAAAGGAGACACTGATGGTGTTATAGAGATGATCAGTTCTGGAGCTTGGTTTGTTAACTCTCTCTCTGAGTGTGTGGGAAGTTTAACTAGAGATACAGAACATCTGAGAAGGTGCAGGCCACTCACCTGCTTAATTCCTTAATGTCATTATTGTGTGTGTGTGTGTGTGTAAGAGAGAGAGAGAGCTTGTAAGTGTAAGAGGAGGAGGACTATGGGTTTGAGGTTTGGCAGTCAGACAGAAAGTGAAAACCGGGGAACTAGGTTTGCCCATTTACGGTCTCCAGTCTCTGCTGTCCTCCTGACTCAATGCCTGTGGAAAAAGAGTCATCTAAAACAAACACACTCATTTTTTTTCTTCACTCTTTCTCTTTCTCTCTCTCTCTCTCTCTCTCTCTCTCTCTCTCTCATGGATATTTAAAAAGAGTGGCTTTGTTTTGACTGCATAAGGCAGAACAGGGACCCATTTTGTATGTCGTATAAAATTGTAACATTTTAAACTTGGGATAACAATTTGCAAATTGTACCATATCACTATTTTTTTATGAATCATGCTTGCATTGCAAGGCCATTAAAATAATAATTACTGATGTACAAAGTCATATAATTGTACATTTAAATTGTACTTAAAGGAATAGTTCACCCCAAAATTAAAATTGGATCACAGATTTTTATGACATCACCGTGGACTTCCGCTTCTCATCACATCTTCTGTCCAATCAAATGCTCTCTAGAATCTAAAGCATCCCGCCCCATATGCTATAAATACCACCTGGCTAAAACGACCGTGGCTGTAACTGTACGTTCGGTAGTACACGCATGCTTAGTATCAGCTGCTCATGCTCATTAGTTCTCTCAGCACAACATGTCTCAGTTCAGTGAACTGTCGGAGTTACTGGAGTAACAAATACTCCAGGATTTGGTCGGATTCGGAGTGACTGTCAGAAACGTCCGAACGCGAGTAACTTTAGAAAACTGTGGATCAGCGCTGACTCAAGGCACGAACTGTTTTGAACGATTCAGTTCGCTTTGGTGATCTGGTTCGACCGGTTCACTAAAAAGAAACGGTTCAAAAGAACGATTCGCTCACGAATTGGACATCACTACCGTTGACACGTCACAGAGCAATATGGGTTGGAGATGTGTGTTCAGTTACTCAAATGCTCGAGTTTTATTCCGTTTTCCAACTGTAAGTTGTTTAAGAATGAAATGGCTAGAATTTGTTCACACCTCTACTATTGAATCCAACGTATCATCAGTGCTCGGATTTGCTTCCTTGGTGCTGTCAAGTACGACGTGCAATCTGTGAGGTAATCTGGGAGGAATGAGGAAAACAGGGAGGAGCCACTCAATATGTCCCGCCTGAGCTTCCTGTTTTCAGTGGAAATTACGTCAACATCATACAAAGCTTGCACGTTCCAAGGCACTTCAGTTGGCCTTCAAATAATATTCTGGCTCTTCCCAGCTTTGTAATGGCATTGAATAGAGCCCGAGTTTTTGAAGCTCCAAAAAGCACATCCATTCATTATTAAAGTAATCCATTCAACTCCAGTGGGTTAATAATAGGGATGGCAAAAACGAAAAATTTTCTTGACCGATCACCGAGCCTCATTAGCCGGTTGAAACCGGTTAACCGATTAGTTTAAAATATGCTACGCTATTTGAAATAACAGCCATTTCGAGCCGCGCCTGCAATTTCGCAACTCTGTCGCATCTCTCTGCCTCCCGCTCACACACCCTGCGCCGCCCTTCCACTCACGTCACTTTTTTAAAATCCCCTACAGCGCGAAACATGAGTCCCGCAAACGCGGTGCCGAGGAGCTTTTATGTAATTGGAGGACAAATGGCTCCTTAGTTTCGAAATGGTTTGGGTACAAGGTGATCACGTTGAAAATAAAGGCGTTTGTCTAGCGTTAGAAGCTCATTTGAAACATTGCCGCGGCTCATTTAAGAAAATGACAGTTCCGAAGAGACAGCGTTTTAGTTTGAGGTAGTGCTAACAATAATAAAGAAAGATGATGATCATCATCACCTTATCTGTTACCACTGAAATGTAGATGTAATGTATTTCCAAATCTAAGCCCATCTTATGTGGAATGTTGCCTAATAGACTGCAACACGATAAAACCAATGGATAAAACAGGCACCTTCAGAAATCACTTTTTTTTTTAACCGACTACCGACAACTTTGATCGGTTAACGTTGATACGGTCAACCATCGGTCAAACAGTCATCGGTTAACATCCCTAGTTAATAAAAACCCTGAAGCGAAGCGATTGGGTTTTTGTAAAAAAAAAAAAAAATCCATATTTAAAACTTTATAAACTATAATCACTGGCTTCCGGTAATGGCTGTATGCACCTTCACGAGAGTCAAGTTCTGGCGGAAGGGTGACCTCTGACCCGACATAGGATGTATGACGTAGGCGTAGCGTAAGTTTAATTGACGAACGCGGAAGCGCAAGGATAGAGCAAAACAAAACGCTGGTCACGAATTAGAAGTAAAAAATTCGAAGTTTTAAAGGCACACTATGCAGTTTCCGTTTTTCTCAAACAGCGACCCCTAGAGTCGCTGTGGAGTACTTGTATTTAACGTTACTGTCAGACATCCCAAGTCTCCCGGAAGTTCCGGGAGTCTCCCGCATATTGATAGCGGCTCCCTGATGCCCGCAAATTAGTTAAAATCTCCCGGAATCTAGAGCGAGCAAGAGCGCGCATGCGAGACAGAGACTGCTCCAAACCGTGTAGCGCACACACGGTAGAGAGGGAGAGGGAGTGGGAGTGAGAGACCTTGCGTGTGTGTGCTAGTGTGCGTGTGTGCCTCATGAAGCGCATGTAAGACAGAGAGCATCCTGATTGGCCTGTTTCAGTAAATCAACCAATCAATTGTCAGTGTGGGCGGTCTTTTATCTCTTCTCCTGAATCCTCCCTGAAATGACTTTTTGCAGGTTGGGATGTCTGTACTGTCGTAAATACCACTCACGCAGAGCCGTCTCTGCACTCTTCCGACCGCTCTTTCTTCGTCGACTCTGCCATGATTCACGTCTGAAATGCGTGCTAGTGTCTTCCATAGAGACTGCTTCATATGTTGTTGATGTAAGTGACGTCGTGCCGTAAAGCAAGTTGTGATTCTTGCGAGATTTGTCGGGGCGCCCCCCCCCCAAATTTGCATTGCTGGTTTTGCCAGCGGCGTCCCCCCCCCCGCTTTGCTATCGGGATCAGGGGCGTAGCAGCCATTATAAAAGTGGGGGGGACAAAAGCTGTATGGTGATGTGACCCAAAGGTGATGTTCATAATAATAAATTCTAGATAGAATAACAATTGGCATTTTACAGCACCCTAGTGGCAATTTTGGGAACATGCCATGATAGCTTACAGCAACCTATTTAAATCATACTCAAAATAAATAAAAAATACTGCAGGACTTGGGACTTTCAGACCACTGTGGACTTTCAGACCACATCTATACTTTATTTTTATGAAATAAAGATTTTTTATGATATTTACAATATTTCAGTTACACTACACTTGAACAATAACTTTTATCTTACTTCTTAATAGTTGGACAAAAAAAGTGTTCAATGAGTATACAGATTACATCTACAGTAATTTTATACAACAGACATTTTATAAAAATATATCAATAAAACCTTGAAAATGAAGTCAAGTGAATTGTGACATTGACTTAACGTTGACATTGTCTTAACGTTGGATTTTGGTTACGCAAAAACAACAAAATCTCAACGTCAGCTGACGTCGGTATTGGACATCAATTTAACATTGACATTAGATGTTGAATTTACATTGAATTTTGGTCACCCGACGTCGCAACCGAAATTTAACCAAATATAAACGTCTTATGACGTTGTGTGCCTACTGGGAATAATCTGTTATGTCTCATTTAACAGACGTTTTTATCCAAAATCGACAAGTAGGAGAGCATTTAACACACACTCGGCACGTCAATCCGGCGCGACATGGTGCGTTCACACCAAACGCGAATAGAGCGTGTGGCGCGAATGATTTCAATGTTAAGTCAATACAAAGACGCGTTTACGCGCATCTGGAGGTCCTGCGGCGTGAATATCTTACTGCGTTACAGTAAGTTAAATCATAACAAGGAAACTTTAAGCGTGATTCATCATGTCATCGCGACATATTGTAACACATACTTACAGTGTGTGTTTGAAAAAAGGATGTAATCGTCCTCTGCTTTTTTCTGGGGTGCATTTTACCCCAGACGGCCAAACATCAAAGTGACTAAAACGAATGAAAATTCACAAGAGCAACAAGAGATTTGAAGCTCATGGCAGACATGCCCAATAGATGATTCACGCTGTGATTGGCTGAATGTTAGTTCACTCAAGTCTAAGTAACAAATCAGAGAACACGGGTGGAAATATTGGCGCTGGGTCAAAAAAAAATGTGGGGGACAGAATATCCTGTTTCTAAAAGTGCGGGGGACGTGTCCCCCCCGGTTGCTACGCCCCTGATCGTGATGATTCACCCTACTACGAGTTTGTTTACCATCGAAATGATTTAGAAGCCGTTATATTAAGGTACAAATCTTGCATAGTGTGCCTTTAAAGAAATGTTGGAGGACTTCGATATAAGAGAAAAGGATTTACGTCATATGTCGGGTCAAAAGTCATCCTTCCACTGGAACTCAATTCTCTCATGACCTTACATACCGCCATTGTCGTATGGATTACTTTTATGATGGATGCATTTTGTCAGTATGACATAGTGGGTATTTCGTTCCCATAGCATCAATAGAATGCAGTGTAGAGTTCCACTTCAAAAGGGAACTTTGTCATGTTGCCATGCTTCCGGCATGTCTGGACATCTTCCTTCAACAATTTAAGTTGATGGCGTTCTCTCTATAGGTGCCCTTGTATACCCAGGCACAACAACTGTGGCATCACCTAACCTGACTAAAAAATCCAATTACACTTATATTTTTATTCCGAAGATGGTTTCTGTCATTTTAGGTAGTTCACACTGATGTTGAAGTGTTCGTTTTCCCAATACATTTGGTTTAATTAGTTATAAAATGGAATGTAACGTCATGATAAACAGTTGTGCTTGTGATTAAGTCTGTGGGAGCGGGAGTGTAGGTGAGACCTTTATACCGCAGCTCCACATCAGGATAACTACTGCACAGAATCAGGCTCCAAATGACGTAATTGGCAACGACTGTTTCTGGGATATTTTTTTCTGGGAAGTGGAAAAATGGAAATCTTTTTTTTTTTAGTCTATGGTTCCCATGCATCAAGCAAGTTTTTTTTTTTTACCTTTAGTTAACCATATTTGATGTGCTTAATATATGTGTGGTTATTAATTTTTATATAAAACCTCAAATTAAAAATGTTCATCATATCAAGCGATCGTGTCTCTTCAGAAGATTTTGATTAAAGGAGACATATCATGCTTTTAAATTGTTCCTTTTTACATATAAATCATACATTTGTAGTCTATATAAAGCGGAACTGCAATGCTTGGGTCTGAATTCCTCATTATTATAGCTCCACAGGCCCCTTTTCTACCCCTTTTCTGATGTGCGTCTGAGAGCAACTCGTTTTGGTGCGGTCTCTTTAAATACAATTGAGACACTTCATACCCCGCCCCCTCTCCAGGTTGTAGCGGTGACACTTGGTTCAGCTCCACCCCGTTCGGCCATTTTTGTAGTTTGATAGCAGAGATACGATTATCTAGCGGCACAGAAACTTTTTATTCATACGTTATTAACAAAATGTCAACAACGGAAGACTTGTCCAGCCAGCCTTACATGTCACGCGCGGCAGTTCATCTACATTAGACGGTGTAATGAAGCGTGTGGGTTACTACATCCAACAACCGAACATTTTAACTTACCCTCTCGTAACTTCTGCATCCTTTAGCTTGGACTACAAAATTGCAGCGAGAAATAAAAATGGCGGATTGCTCGAAGTGGTGGGCCGGAAGTCAATGTCCTTATTTGGCAGTTCCGCTGCAAATACTGTGACGTAATAGTTCAAAAAACGTCATAGATAACAGAAAAATCGGAACAGGTTGAAAAATATGACCAAAACAGAATATAAAGATATCAACGAAGCACCTGAAGAGAATAATTTCATATTTTCTGTTCTTCTAAACACTCCAAATATACAACAAAATGCATTTAAGGGCTAAAAAAGTGCATTTGGCATGATATGTCCCCTTTAAAGCACTCGATTCATATGGATTACGTCATAGTTTTGGTGGAATGGACTTTCAGTAGAGGGACAGAAATCTCAGCTTTCACTGAAAATATCTTTATTTGTGTTTCGAAAATGAGTGTCTTATGGTTTTAAAATGAGACAACATGAGGGTAAGTAAATGATGACAGAATTTTTGGGTGAACTAACCCTTTAATTAAAGCCTGCTGCTTTCACCTCAGGCGGATTGAACAAAAAAAGGAAATATCTGGCCATTTAAGGCCATTTAGGGAAACCAGTTGCATCTTATACCAGGTTCCTGTCTGTTACACATGAGAAATGCTGTTACCAGCAAGAGAGAAGTAAAAAGTGCTTTCACTTTAACTCTCCTTGCCCTCTGCAACAAACTCAAAGAAGGCATCTACTCAAACCAGTGCCTGTTGAAGCATTTCTTGCTGTTTGAAATGACACTGGACTCCTTCAGTATTACATACTTGCTTGGAGGAATCTGTTAGAATTTGTGTCCATTTTCTCTGCACATGAAGAAAAAGTGTGTCAGGTAGTCCATAGGGATTATCTGAAAAAGCTCTCCTGTTCCAGTTCATGTGACTCATAAATCTGGTGAGGTCTCCAGGACCTATAAATGGCACTCAATGTTGGTGTTAATGTCTCTTTCTGATCCACCGAGATTAAAGGAATAGTTCACCCAAAAATGAAAATTACCCCATGATTTACTCACCCTCAAGCCATCCTAGGTGTATATGACATTCTTTTTTTCAGACGAATACGATCAGAGTTATATTAAAAAATGTCCTGGCTCTTCCAAGCTTTATAATAGCAGTTTCTGTTTTGAAGTCCATCAAAGTGCATCCATCCATGATAAAAGTGCTCCACACACAAAAATATCCATACTTAAAACTTTATCGACTAAAATAACTAGTTTCCGAAAACGGAAAAAAGGCCTAAAATTGTGGCCAAAATTTTACCAGAAGCTAGGCTAATATTTTATGATCTAGTAACATAATTTTTGACATGGAAAAAGCAGTTTCCACATGATACAATAGGTGCAACCTCTTTGTTTGTGTGGTGAGACTGTGGGAAAGAAGTCCAAACTTTCTAATTCTAAGGAAGCATTACATTGTTTGCATTTTCCAGCTGTGCATAAAAGTCCTCATGCCCAGAAGCGATCAATATCTTGACCATTAGCGCATTAAAAAAAGTTTACCCATGTTTGCGTAAGGCTACTGAGCACAAAATCTTGTGTAATATATGAGAAGAGGAATCATCTCTCATGTGGCAGAGACACTTCTGTTTCTGAACAACCTGTCACCTTTCTTGTAAAATGGACCATTGTCTATAGTTGGCTTAAGAAGGTACAAATGTGCTTATGTTAGTCTAAAGTCAGACTGTCCATTGCTAGAGTTTAAAAATATTATTTTTAGGGATGCACCGAAATGAAAATTCTGGGCCAAAACTGAAAATTCAGGATTCACTTGCCCCGAAAACTGAAATTGCATATTAGGCAGTTTTATAAATGACAAAATTGTTGGTGAAATATAAAAATTTAAACGGCAATAAACTGTAATAACTTGTTTTCATGACAGATTTATTCAAACATACATTAAATAATGAAGACATCATTAACCGGTTTAGTCAAAACATAATGAATATGTAATACAGCGCATATATTTAGCAAAATGCTCTTCTCTAGAGTTATTTTTCTAGCAAACTAATGAGTTATTGGACATTGAATAGCTTTCTTGAGGAAAATGTACCGTTAAGTGACATTCTATAGCCTACAAGCTGTTATCTTGATGTCTTTTTCAGGTTGAAACACTGATTGAGCGATCACATGAGACAGGATTCATTTCGGTACGCTGTAATGGATCTTTTAACATACCTTCTGGTGTTCACCCATGTTTAATTCGTAACTGTAATTGAACCGAGCCGAGCGGATAAATGGTCTGTGTGGCGCGGTTCAAATGAGTAGCGCTGTTTAATTCCGCTTTTACCGCATAAACATTATATCGAACATTTATCGAACTCTTGTTATCGTTTTATCAAGGAAAATTATATTGTTTTAGCGCTTAGCCCTAAATTGTACTGTAAAAAAGCTTGGTTTTACTATGAGTTTACAGTATTGTAAAAACCAAAAATTATTGTAAACAAACAATATCATACTGTATTTTCTACACTGCATGTATTATGAAGGTACCCAGCATCCAATGTAGCATGAATAGATCATGCTGTAGAGTTTTTTGATACTTGTTGGTCACCATTGTTGTGTTTTATATGTCGAGTATTGATGTCTATGCATCATTAGGTGATCCTTACAGTATAAGAAATAAATATTGTGTTGCAAGATGAAGTCACAACATTACTGTTGGGAAAGATCCATCTTCAAAAATATATGCTTTTGAAATAAGATATTGTTAAGTCTTCATGCTGCAATAATGCTAAAATATAATCTTTATATTCATGCTAAGAATAGTTTGACTTATGGTGCTTTTACACTGCATGGTACGGTTCGGTACGGCTCGGTAGGGCTCACTTTGCCGCTTTCCAACTGCATGGTATGGTACGGCTCGGCTCACTTTGTGGCACTTTTCCACTGCATGGTATGGCTTGGTACGGCTCGCTTTAAAGAGGTACCACCTCTGTTGAGGTTCCAAGCATACCGTACCGATACTAAAATGTGACGTGAAAACACTATAGATCACTGATTGGTCAGAGAGAAGCATCACTAACAGCATCATTAGATTTGCAACACGAGACACCAAACCCGTTAGATTTAAGTAGTCAGCAACAGCCATCGCAGTATATTTTTTTCGCACAATTTTTATTAAACGACTTGCTTGAAAAAAGAAAAAAAGAAACTTGAAAAAAGAAATGGCTGTATCGTGGTGACTGGTCAGTAGATTAGGTGCAGACATTCATCTCGTTGGTAGCCGAGGAGCGCCGAACCGCGCCGAGCCGTACTATGCAGTGGAAAAGCGTCATAACTTAAAATCGGCCAATTAGCTCTACCAATTGTGCTCTAGCTTGTCATCGTTTCAACAAATGTTTTCGATTGTCATACTTCTGGCTAGATCATAAATTAAAGATCCCAAGCAAATGAAACACTAATCTCCATTATGGTGACTTCAAAACCATTACAGTGGTAAATAATAGAATTTCTTACAGGTTAAAGACAACTTTATAATGTGAATTCACAGTAAAACAAGAGCAATGAATTACTGTGATGTGATATTAGCACCATTCTGCTGTTGTTTCACAGTAATTTGTAAGAAAATTACCCAGCATGCATTGATTTCACAGTAAATCTCTGACTGCAGTAATTTATTGTAAAATAATACTCTTTAATCCTGTAAATTCCTGGCAATTTTTAGTGTACTAAATAGAGAAGACAAGTTATTTTAATATTATATATAATATAGATATAAATCAAAAGTTTAAGAGCGGTACAAATATTTTAATTTGCTAACATTAGAAAGAAATAGCCTACCAAAATATCAAAGCACTGAGACTGGATCAGTTTTGCAAACAATGTTTGACTTTGTTATGAACCGAGGTAGGAATATCTGTATGGATGTTATGGAAGGTCACCCAGAACACCCTAGCAACTATCTACAGAATACAGTACCTGTCAAAAGTTTAGTTTTTTTTTTAATATATATATTTTAGAAAGTCTCTTATGCTCACCAAGGCTGCATTTATTTAATAAAAATACAGTAAAACACAGTAATATTGCAAAATAGAATTACACATTAAAATACCAGTTTTCTATTTGAATATTTTTTAAATAATTTGAAGAATTATTATTATTATTATTATTATTATTATTATTAATAATACTATTATTATTAATACTGTTGTTGTTGTTAATAATAACAATAGTGAATTTGTTCTAAACAAAGTCTACTCTGAAATATTCATTTTAAATTAAATCCAAGATTTTTGGTCAAGAATTTTCAATTTTGATGTATCACTACTTCATAACTTGTTTTTCTTGTGGCTTTTGCAGAAGCTGCAGAGATGTGTCATTGAGGTTATGTCAATAGCAAGTGAAAGTTTGCAGCCCACTTGCTTTAATAATCTCCCACAGCAGATCTTGTTTTTTTGTTTTTAGTTTTTTTTTTGTATTTCAGCAGCAATGAAAGAACAATCCCACATAGTGACATTACCATTAAACGCTATCTCCATGGAGACAGCCAGCTGGGCATACATTTTCTGTCATATTTCTATAAAAAGTAACACAAATACTTAACTTATTTTGTCATGGTATCTTATATACAGGTTTCTTATATTTAAAGAAAGGATAGTAAGTAAAGGTAGAATGTAGTCACTATTCACATACTGTACCATTATTATGTTTGTTGAATCTGTAGTTGAACTTGAGACATTTGCATGAGAGTACATACTGTGGGGTCCTTAAGTCTGATTCCACTTGTGAAAAAGCTTCTATTTAACAATTTTCTTAATTTAATACAACCTTTTTCAATATAAATGATGTGTCCAGCATCACAATATTAGGGAAACATTGAGAAATGTGCATGAATTTCAAGAAATTCTTAATTTCTTAAATTTGGTATATTCCGCTTTTGCTTTAATAACGACATCACTCAAGCTGGCATGACATTGCATGGCATTACCTAAAATGCAGTGAAATCTTGAAATTTACTTTATTGCCTATGGTATTGTCTACCTGAATTTATGTCCATGTCTACAGGAAATAAATCCCAGATATAATATGTAGTCTCAGACCTTTGGACCACACTATGTGGATTTATATACGGGGCATTTGTTGAGATTTGATGCATCTGTGTGTGTTCACTTTAACATCAGCTCCTCTTGTTCTTGTTTGACTCATAGAGGATGATGTGGGCAGGCGAGGTTCTGTTCATCAACCAAGTCTGTTAACATTATCAGGTTGTATGCCTACTAGAGCCGCAAATGATTAATAAAAGGTCTCTCAAATGCTTCAAAAATCTAAATGGATAAGCTATATAGCTATATAACCTATATAGTCTAATACATACCTGTCAACACTCCCGTTTTTCCCGGGTTTCTCCCGTTTTTTAGCCCTATCTCCCAGACCCCTCCCGGTTTGTTATTTCTCCCGAGAAACTCCCGTAATTTGCATGGCCCAAACTCCTTTATGAATAATCGGACCAATATGTTTGTCTGATGCTGACCAGTTGCCAGATCTTGTATTAAATGCATTATATTCACACAATCCACACACCATATACAATTTCAACCCGTTTGTCACCTCAACCTGGCAACCCATAACAAATCTCCCGGATTTTGAAAACCAAATGTTGACAGGTATGGTCTAATAGATAATGGTCACTTTTAAAACTGCTCTCAGTAAACACAGGTATCTGGTCCTCTACTACATAATTTTAAGAGTATCCAGTCCTCTTTCAGATCTAGTTAATTTAAAAGTGCATATTCAGGAAAAGAAAAAAAGCAGTGGCATGAAGTGAAGTGGCTTCTTCCTTTCAAAATAATGAGAAACAATGTTTTTTTTGGAATGCCTAATATGGCTGTCTGTAGCGCACACTAAACTAAACTTACAATCGATTCTGAAGATTCAAAATTGATGAAGTCCCAGAAAGCCCCACAAGGATTGTTTCTATTTAATTTCTGAAAGCTTCTATTGTACTCTAGAACACTCCAGTAGTGCCCATACGAAAAAATGATATGCAAGTTACTCCAAAGTTTCTGTGTTTCCACCAAATCTGGAAAAATCTAATTTGCCTTCTCTCTCTCTCTCTCTCTCTCTCTCTCTCTCTCTCTCTCTCTCTCTCTCTCGCTCTCTCTCTCTCTCTCTCTCTCTCTCTCAGATAACAGAGGAGGAAACGGCCACAACAGGAGTGTGCCTGGCTGTGTGTGGATTTCCACCACTCCTCTTACTCTAGCGTCAACACACACAAACATCCTGCCAGAATGTCACGGAGGGAACGGCCATGGTCAGTGTACAGGGCAAATACATTAGAGCTTTCTTCAGAGATGCTTGGACTAGCATTGGAAGGTATACAGTAGTACCCATGAACTTGTGATTTGATGTTCTCTTGTATTTTACTTTTGCATTTTGATTGTTCTCTTGCATTTTGCTTTACATATGAATTATATCCAGTCTCTCTCTTTGTCCTCTTTGTAGGAAACAGTCAAGATCCAGATGAGCCAGTACTGGAGTTCAGTCTTGGTCAGTCTTGTTTTTTCTAAAGCAGCAGAAATGGCACCAGAAATTACCTGCTCTCCATTAGTAGCCAAGATTGATGGGGATATAAGGGTTTAGCTGACAATCGGGTCTGATCTTTAGACTGAAAATGACACTGAACAGGAGTGTAAATATTTCTGTGAGAGCTCTTTGTCCTACTGTATGCTTACGTGAAGATAACCGCTTATGCAGCTGCGTTTGGATTAAGTGACTGCCTCTATCTTTCATCAGTTGTAAATAATGTGGTTTAACAGGGGAGGTCTGATTATATCTCAGAGAATCAACAAGTCTTAGCAAATAACACTTGAGGTGCACTGTAGCTCATTCATATATACAATGTTTCTTGTGGAAAATCTTTACACTGTTATGACCCTCAGCATAAATGCATTTGTATGTGGTTTTGTAGTCTGCAATGAGCTGACCACACCGTCTCTGGACCGAAAACCAAACTGTTTTGTTGCTGTGAGCTGTACCACACCTCCTCAGGCTTTCTGGACCAAGCATGCACAGACAGAGATCATTGAGGTGAGATGGACACAAATGTTCCTGTTTTATTGTCAGCCCAGGCCAACACTTTTACCCAAAACCCAAACTATTCCCACTTGGTATTAAAGGGATAGTTTACCCAAAAATGAACATTTCTTTCTTCTACTGAACTCAAAAGAAGATATTGTGAAGAATATTGGTAACCAAACAGTTGATGGACCCCATTGACTTTCATAGTATGGAGGGAAAAAATGGAGTCCATCAACTGTTTGGTTACCCATATTCTTCAAAATATCTTCTTTTGTGTTCAGCAGAAGAAATAAATTCATACAGGTTTGGAACAACTATGATGACAGAATTTTCCTTTTTGGGTGAACTATCCCTTTAATATCTGTCTTGCATGATCTAATCACAAGTGGTCAGCCGAGACAGATGGTAACACCTGGTTTATAACTCTGAATTTTGTTTCAGTGATTATAAAACAGTTTAGACCCCCTTGTTTTTGGGGTGTACTAGAATATGTTTTCGTGCTTGATTGTTCAAAAAACGCATTATTTTTCACTTATTTTTAAATTATTACAGCTTCTCTCTCCCCAGTCTGTTTGAACGTGTCATTTTCGATGAAGCCCCTCCTTCCGAAATAAGAAATGTGCTGTGATTGGTTAGCTGGCCCCAGTGTGTTGTGATTGGCAGCGCTTAGCACGTGTTTGGGAAATGTCACGCCCCTTCATAACCGCGAGCTCTACTCAGATGTAAATATTAATGATGACGTCAATTTCAAACCATTTCGAGCCCGATTCAGACCCTGACAATGTTAACGAACAAGAGGATTGTGCTGAACGGATTTTAAACATGGACTTTGCAAGACGTTTCAGAGTGTGTTTTTTTCTTTTTTTATAGATAGGATGTTATCCACCATTTAATCATATTTGTAGGACAAACTTTTGGACAGACTTTTTCCAGGGTATAAAAAACAGCGACAACAACTCTTCCTTTTCTCTAAAGCAGCCCAACATGGCCTCACCCCCTTAGTTGCGTGTTCCCGGGGGCAGGGTTTATGTAAATTTTAGGGTTTGTGATGTCACCAACCCAGGAAGAAGCTCGTTGTAGTCATCAAAAAGCTATTTCTGTAAAAGAAAATGTCTCCTTTTGCATTGAACTTTGAGCATTGTAACTTTTCAGATGTTGTTTATGCTCAAACAGCAACATTACACACTAACTAAAGTTAAAAAAAGTGAAATCATAATCAAGGACCCCTTTAAGTAAGGTTAGGGCAGAGAATCAATATATTTTTCTGATTCGATTTGACAAGATACTCTGGTTGCACATATTGTTGGGCGATGCCGAAAGGCTGTAGAGGAAACTAGGCATATAATAAAAGATTGGTTGTGGAATTTTAAGAATTATCAAGTTCAAACGAAGGTCACAATTAATCAAAAAATTAATATTTTTATCCAGCCTTAGAAACACTTGTGACCACCCAAGATGGTTGTTAATTTTCTGCCATTTATGGAACAATGTGGACTGATTTGGATGACTAACCAAAACAAATGGTTTGACCTCTGTTTTGCAGGGCACAAATAGTCCCATGTTCCTCAGCAGTGTGGCTTTCTTCCAAGACTCCTACATTAACCAGCACACACAGGTCAAGCTCTCCGTGTACGATGTAAAAGATCGCTCACAAGGAACGGTGAGATGCATACCACGCACATCAAATGAGAAGGTCTCTAATATAAAAAAACAGCTCAGACTATGCTGCTTTGTCTTTTTCTTTTTGTCTTTTTAATACTTTTTTCTCTCTTTCCAGATGTACCTTCTTGGCTCAGCGATGTTCCCAGTGAAGGACCTTCTGCAGGAAAAGAACCACAGACTTAACTTGCCTCTCAGGTGATCCAACCCATCTTTTTTAGAAGTCTTGTTTGAGCAATCGCCTAAATGGTGTATCTAGAACAGTCTACTTCATTGCTGAAAACGACCCAAGCATATGCAGTTTGAACGTATCGGCATTTCTTATCCCTTTTCCTCAGGTCAGCAGAAAACAAGCATGTGGGTAGTATTACAGTCATTGCCTGGCAGCTTGAGGAGAAGAGAGATCAGCATACACCGATCAAACATCTGCAAGACACCATCAATGGCAGGGTGAGCGTGACTATGCTCTTAATGACCCAACTATCAGCATGTTTGTATACTAGTTTACTTATTCTGATGTGAGTGTTTTCGTTCATTCATGTGCCATTGCTGCAGACAGTCCTCCCCGTGGATGAGAGTCTGACAGAATCTGTGGGAGTCCGAGTGAAATACGCCTCTCTGTGGAAAGACTCCTTTCTACGATCCGGTAAGAATATCATTCACTTGAAGAATGGCTTATTTTTCACACTCTATAAATTATCCTTTGTGATGGAAATTAGGGACGTCACAGTGAGTACATTTTCACACCTTTAAATAAACTTGCGGCAACACCGGTATTAGCGATAACACCGGGGGATGGGGTGGACGCTCAGGACCTGTTGCGCACCAAATCCTCCGCCATTGTCTTGTCCCGAGTTTAGATCTTAACCTTAATGCATATTTTGCCTTAACAAGTGATGAGTGACATCTTCCCCACTCTTGAAAAGCAGAGACCATCACTGGATACATGTTTCTTAATAGCTCTATGGGAAATATTGACTGAAACATTGCTGGTACTAAGAATAACATAATAGTACATAATATTTTATTGTTGTAATAGTGCTTTTCCCAAGATCAAGGGCACTTAGTTTTATTTTTATTGACAGAAGTGAAATCCAAGGCCTGGTCATAATATCATAAATGCTCACAAATTCAGTTTTAATGCAACAGCCTTGCACAATTGATTTCTCTTAATGGTTTAATCCTGTTTCTGCATCTCAGTGTTTGGTGGCACCATGTCGCGCATGTACCGTTTTCCAACCACTGATGGGAATCATTTACAAATCCTGGAACAGATGGCTGAGAGCGTCCTGTCACTTAACATCCCACGACAGTTTGTCAAACTCTTACTGGAAGAGGATTCCTCCAGGTGTACATCATAACCTCAGACAGCATGACCTTTTTAACGGTGTGTATATATAAAAGAGCAGTTCTTTACATGATTGTGTGTTTTGATGCTCGTAGAGTATGTGAGCTGGAGGAGTTGGGGGAGTTATCTCCTTGTTGGGAGAATCTCCGGCGGCAAATCGTAACGCAGTACCAGAGCATCCTTCTGACCTATCAGGATACAATCACAGACTTGCAGGACTACAAAGGTCAGTCTGCACTTTGAGGTTGTTCCTGTTGTATTACTTTATTTCAGGACTTTCAGACGTTCAGTACTTTAGCACAGGGTTTCTCAAACTCGGTCCTGAAGGGCCACTGTCCTGCACAGTTTAGCTCCAACCCTGATCAAACACACTTAGCTGTGAATTTCTAGTGATCCTGAAGACATTGATTAGCTTGCTCAGGTGTGTTTGATCAGTGTTGGAGCTAAACTCTGCAGGACGGCGGCCCTCCAGGACCGAGTTTGAGAAACCCTGCTTTAGCACATGTAAGTTGTTCAAAAGAAACATATGATGATACAGTGGGGTCCAAAGATGTGAGACCACATTGATAGTCTGGGATTCAAAATATAATTTAAAATCTGGAAATAAAGTAGCATTTTTGAACATTTAAAAAAAAAAGAAATATAGTAAGAATCGGACCCTAAACTAAAGTGTTATGGGGAAATATGGGAAACCTTATAATGCAATGCAATACAATGATGATTAGGAGATGTACAAATAAACATTCATCAAAAGCCTGTTGTATCATAGTTGATACTAACATTTTAACATGATTTTTCTAAATTATGTAATGATAATCAAGTAAACCTAAGTTGATTCAGTCCAGTTCATCTTCAAATATAACTTACAATATAACATTTATTAATGCATTTATTTTACACTAATTTGTAAAGATTTCACATGTACCACGACCTGAACGTGGACATTTTTATAATGTTACTAAAAGCCATTTTACTATCTTAAAAGGTATCAACTATCAAACAGACGACAGAAGGCATGTTGTAGATTGTGTACAACTGGTTTTTCAGCAGTTTTAATCATGTTGATAATTTAGAGGCCTTAGAAATTCAAGTATTAAACATGAGGCTTTATAGGGTTAAACTTAATGACCCAAAATTATGTGAAAGATTCTGGAAGACTAATAATAGACCTGGAAGACTAATAATAGTAGACATGTCTACCTCCCTATTTGAATGATTGAGGGGTATCAAGAGATTTTTTTTCTATCTATCTGTCTCTTACAGGTCCATCATTTAAAGCCAGTAATCTGAAAGCAGAAAGGAAGTTGGAATTTATGCCCACCAACCTCCATGTGCAAAGAATGAGGGTTCAGGATGAGTCTGGCTGTGGTTAGATCTCTTTCTTTCATTCTGTTTACTTATTTCATTAGTCATCCCATTCCTCTTTTCTTTGTTTCCCTTCGTTTGAAAGGTTTTTGTTACTGCTCTATATATTCCTGCCCAGTCTGGTGTATGTGCTCTTCACTGTGTAAATCCCACCAGGCAGTAGGTGTATATATTTAGAGCACTTAGCACATGTAAATAGTCTCTCGTACAGAAGTTTTCATGCACTCAACACAAACACACACTCTTTTAGTTTTGACCCCCAGTCTTGAAATTATACTTACCAGGCTATAGTGCGAAATTATACTTACCAGGCTATAGTGCAAAATTATACTTCCCAGGCTATAGTGCGAAGTTTAAAAAAAAAAAAAAATGTAGAAAGAGAATTGTAGCATTTCATCTGTCTTGAGTAAAGCTAGAAAAAATAATAATCAGTATTAATTGATAAAAGCAGAGAAAATTCATCACTGGAATGAGCAGCAGTGTATGTAAGCCTACATCTTAATTTTTTTTGTAATTGCGACTTAATATCTCACATTGTGAATTTATCTCACAATCTAGCTTTTTTTCACAGTGCAACTTCAATTCACATATTTAGAATTTATATCTCACAGTGTAACTATATCTCATTCTTGTGACTACACAATACAAATATCTCATAATACGAATTTTTACACGTAATTGCAACTTTTGATCCCATGTAATGTGACTGTTTCACAACTTTATTTTTCATAAAAGCGAATTTATATCTCACAGTGTGCTTTTGTGTTTCCCAATTGTGACTTTATATCTCGCAATGTGACTTTATATGACGCACTGCAACTTCTCGTCACTTTTTGTCACATTATTTCAACTTATCATGGAATGCAACTTTTTATATTGCAGAGCAATATTATTTCTCATATTTGCGACTTCTTATGTTACATGCAACTTTATATTACACAATGCGATTTTATTTCTTGTAATTGCACATTTATATCTCAGAGTGCAACTTTTTATCTTTATAATTCTAATTATATATTTAGAACTTTATTTTAAGTGTAACACAGAGACTTAATAACATAAAGATAATAAACGATATTCGTTTAAATACTGATACAGGCAAACCAATTCTGGTACTACTCGACCTCAGTGCTGCATTTGACACTGTCGATCATAACATACTTCTTGACAGGCTGGAAAACTGGGTCAGGCTTTCTGGGATGGTCCTAAAATGATTCAGGTCATACTTAGATGGGAGAGGTTATTATGTGACTATAGGAGACCATAAGTCTGAGTGGACATCCATGACATGCGGAGTCCCTCAAGGCCCAATTCTTGCGCCGCTCCTGTTCAACCTGTACGCTCCCACTGAGCCAAATAATGAAAAAGAACCAAACTGCATACCAGAGCTATGCAGACGACACACAGATCTACTTAGCCCTATCACCTAACGATTACAGCCCCACTGACTCCCTGTGCCAATGCATTGATGAAGTTAAACAAAGATAAAACTGAAGTCATTGCGTTTGGAAACAAAGATGAAGTTCTCAAGGTGAACGCATACCTTGACGCTAGGGGTCAAACAACTATAAATCAAGTCAGGAATCTCGGTGTGATTCTGGAGTCAGACCTTAGTTTCAGTAGTCATGTCAAAACAATAACTAAATCAGCATACTATCATCTCAAAAATATTGCAAGAATTAGATGCTTTGTTTCCAGACAAGACAAGAAAAACTTGTTCATGCTTTTGTCACCAGCAGGGTGGATTATTGTAATGGACTCCTCACTGGCCTTCCCAAAAAGACCATAAGACAGTTGCAGCTCATACAGAACGCTGCCGCCAGGATTCTGAGCAGAACCAGAAAATATGAACATATCACACCAGTCCTCAGGTCTTTACACTGGCTCCCAGTTAGATTTAGGATTGATTTTAAAGGATTATTACTGGTATATAAATCACTCAATGGCGTAGGACCTCAATATATTGCAGATATGCTCACTGAATATAAACCCAACAGATCACTCAGATCATTCGGATCACATCAGCTAGAAATACCAAGGGTTCACTCTAAGTATGGTGAGTCCGCTTTTAGCAATTATCCCAGTCGCAGCTGGAACCACCTTCCAGAAGACATCAGATGTGCTCCTACAGTAGTCGCATTCAAATCCAGACTCAAAACACTTCTGTTTAGCTGTGCATTTACTGAATGAGTACTGTGCCACTGTGCGTCCGACTGATTACACTGTATTTTATTTCTGCATCCTCCTTTTGATTCTAAACTCAAATGGCACTGAAAATTGGATAAGAGACAAACATAAATGACTTAATTGGAGAAATTGAGAGATGAAACCATGCTGAAGATCTGGGTCTGTGCTGGAGTAGTGAGTTTGATGTGCCAATTAAACTCAAGGTTCTGTGGGGTGCAGACTGGATCGACTCCATTCCTAAAGCTTCCGAACAAATGGGTTTTTTTGGGGTGTGGACTGATGGGGCAGTGAACCCAGGGAGTCAGTCCTAGAGCTCCTCCTGTCCGATTTTAGGGGAAAATTGGAGACGTCAAATAGATTTTTTTAGGCGCGTCGAAAGATCACCACAGACACAGTACAATCCACATGGGATAATCTCACAGTATAACAAGCAGCTGTACAAAATATGATAAACCAGTGTTTTGCCAGTTTATCTCTTTTAATTATAACTGTCTAAATTGTTAAAAGATACCTGAGGGGGATTTATTCATTATGGTCAAAGGAACACTGTGGTGACTATTACGGGGATACTAGTCCAGATTAGTATGGGGATACTAGTCTGGTGGGTTTAGTTAATCCACGGTATTGTAGTGGGGGAAACCCCGAGGGTCTGTATGATCAAATTTGCGAGCAAGTTGTGAGTGCTCACCTTTTTCAATTGAGGTGAAAATTGATCTCTCTAGAGACGTCTAGAGTTATATAGGCGCGCCGAGGGAAAAACCACAGAAAAGACTGACCATCATGGGAAAATCTCAGAGTATCCACTGTACGTCCGACTGACTGCACTGTATTCTTCCTTTTGATTCTAAACTGAACTCAAATGGCACTGAGAATTGGGTAAGAGAGAGACATAAACCACTTAATTGGGGAAATTGAAAGATGCAAAATAAGATACACCTGTATTTTGCCAGATGATGTTTATTGTATGTATCATCTTTTTACTACTTTAATTCATTTTACTCTAATTCATCCCTTTTATAACTGTTTTAATTTCCATTGCTTTTATTTTGTGCTTATGTTCTATGCAAAGCACTTTGAATTGCCATAGTGTGACATTTTAATTCCTTTCTATGTAAAGCATTTTGAATAACTGTTTTAATTTTCCTTGCTTTTATTTTGTGATCATTTTTATTCCTTTCTATGTAAAGCACTTTGAATTGCCATAGTGTATGAAATGTGCTATATAAATAAATTTGCCTTGCCTTGCCTAACATGAAATGGATGTGTGTGTTTGTGTTTCTAGATCACACCTATGATTTGGTGACGATTGGGGCCCCTGCAGCTCACTGCCAGGGCTTCAAAAATGGTGGTTTGCGGAAACTCCTACAGAAATTTGAGGAGGCAAAGAAAGTGTAAGTTAGGTTTTACACTGCCTGGTTTTGAAAAGATGCAAATTGAGTGTAGTGTACGTATGTGTTCGTATGTACGTGCATGTGTTGCATGTAAAGAAAGAGCTATCATGTGGATTTTTGCTATAATGGCCCAAGGCACAGACAGCAGTTAAAGGGATACTCCACTTTAAAATGAAAATTCTGTCATCATATACTCACCCTCATACCTCAATCCTTTATGAATTTCTTTCTTCTGCTGAACAGAAAGGAAGATATTTAGAAGAATATCAGTAAACAGACCGTTTCTGGTCTCATTGACTTCCATAGTATATTTTTTTCCTACTATGGAAGTCAATGAGACCAGAAACTGTCTGGTTACTGACATTCTTCTAAATATCTTCCTTTCTGTTCAGCAGAAGAAAGAAATTCATACAGGTTTGAAACAACATGAGGGTGAGTATATGATGACAGAATTTTCAGTTTAAAGTGGAGTATCCCTTTAAGTTTGCATATACATTTTTGCTAATCAGCCATCTGGTAGTTTCACATAACTAGATTTTATCTATTTCCTTTATGCTGTAATATGTGTACAAGAAAAAAATAAAATGTGTGATGCTTCACTCATTAAGGATAAAACATTTCAAAAACATCTTACTGAGAGAGCATGTAGGAACATTTAAAGGGGACCTATTATGTTTTTGATTTATTTTACCTTTCCTTTAGTGTGTAATATAACTGTTTGTACAAGTAAACAATCTGGTTCTTGAAGGCCAAAGGCAAGACATTATTACATGGACATCCAAAGGCAGAGGAATTGAAGAAAATTTAAATTAATTTTTAACACTATTCCTCAGCAGTACATCCACAACCTTTTGTTGTGTTCTCACCACAAAAAATATAAAATAAAAAATTACTACTGTGGCCTTGCCAAGTCACACTTGCAAAGGTGGTTTGAGTCGATCAGCTTGTTCTTAACTGTCATTATCAGAATTGGGCTCAAACTGATGCCATATTTAGTGAACTGTAGTTACAGTAATATTTACAGTGTCTGTAAATACTTTTCGGAAGAATGATTTTAAAGAAACCAAAACTAAAACAGAGCAGTCAGACAGAGTGTGAAAGCAGGTGATGCAATAATGTAAATTATAAAACAAAATAGTTTTTGAACATTAAATCATGTAAACATGTTCTAGTAGAGCCCCTGAACAAAATTATGAACCTGTAAATGTTCATAATAGGGGCCCTTTAAAATCACACTAGAGTTTTGCTAGCTTTATCATTTCATTTTGCACAAACTATTGTATTTATAACTGTATTTTCCCTTTAATGTAGAATGGATATTCTATTTTCAAAATCATTGCTTTCATTAGTGTATATCACCATCTCTGGGCTGCTTTTGGTCATGTGTTGGTTTGCTAATGTTACGTTAGTAGCAGTTTTCTTTTAAGATACGCTCTTAGTTTATTTTTCATATGTTTTAATTGCATTTTTGCTTTCTAATCAGCATTTATGAAGAGGAATGGTGAGTTTGTTGGAACTTTATTTTTATTTGTTTGTTTGTGGTTTGTTAGCATTTTATGCATGACATCTCTGATCCAAAACCTAGTGAGCTGCAGTGATATAAACAGAGCTCCTGTAATGTATTGTGGGAATGCTCTCAATGCTGCCTTAAAATTTGTATAAACAACATAAAACTATGTTTTGAAACAGCCTTCATGCGATGAGCACCTATGATGCCTAGACTGCCTCACTCTGTTTTGGAACAGAATGATATTCATTATTCTGTGATTTCATCATCCTTTCTCTGTGGTCGCAACAAAAGCGTAATAGCAGTGTGTGTGTGTGTTGGAATAAAGTTGTTCAGATAATTGTCTTTTGTTGAGCACACACATATATATAAATGTGCTTCCTGTTTGATCTTTCCTTGTCAGTCAGAATCTCCGGTCAGTTATTTTTCTAGGCTGATTTACCGCAATAACTGGGGAAATTTCACATAGAAATGTCCAAGTCCCCGTATTTCATTCCCAAAACATAAAGAAAATGTATTTTGCATAAAGACATTTAATCCTATTTTAGGGTCATTTTGATTATTATTTTTTTCATTGTGACAAATGGTTCATGAAAATGTGACGCATTTCCCCCCAAAGTTACAATTAATAAATCTCATTCTCAGCTTAAATTAAGTTCAGTACCACAGTGTCATGTGTCAATAATTTAAACAATAATAATCAATAAGATTCTTTTTGCCAGATTTTGCAGGGACAATACCACAGTGCAAAAAAGGCTTAAATGAATGTTCCCTAAAAACAGATTTTATGCAAAATGTAATGTCTTATATATTACATTTAAAGGTCCCGTTCTTCGTGATCCCATGTTTCAAATGTTGCTAATGTTGCTGTTAGAGCATAAATAATATCTGTAAAATTATAAAGCTCAAAGTTCAATGCCAAGCGAGATATTTTATTTAACAGAAGTCGCCTACATCGAATGGCCCGTTTGGACTACATCCCTCTACTTCCTTCTTTAATGACGTCACTAGAACCGTTTTTTGACTAACCTCCGCCCACAGGAATGCTCCCTCAACTCTACCGAAATTCGTTTATGTACTTGCGCACTTCTTATAACTTACTGTGTTTACTCAGCTCTTACGGTGATTTTCTGAAGTAAAACTGACGCTTCATCGTTGTGTGATGTACAATAAACTTCATTAAACTCATCAGTATATGTTTGATCATCATTCAGACAGCAGACTTGTAGGCTATTAATAAATAATGGATACATACAAGCAGATGACAAATACGTTATAATAACCGTAATTAAACTACTAAACTATACCGGTTTCATCTCTATACAGCACTCTGACTCTGTAGGCATTATTGTCCGACTGGAAATGAACACCGTTACTGAGAGTTTCTGATATTATCATCATTCCGTGAGATGAAAATGTCCTGAGAGACTGAGCGCAAGCTCATGAAGCTCCGCCCCCTGGATCGTCCAGCAGCAGCTTATTTGCATTTAAAGGGCACACACTAAAACAGCGCGTTTTTCTGTGCCCCAAAAAATGACTTCACATACACACTCTGGGGACGTCAGAGACTTATTTTACATCTTGTGAAAAGGGGCATAATACGGGACCTTTAAAATAGAGGTGGAATATGTCCCATTTCTTTACAGGTTTGGGAGATTCACATATGTTTCTCAAAATGATGCTGTCTGCTCAATGATGATGTACAAACACACTCTACTGTTGCTGTACCTTGTAATGCACAGAAGCACTAACAGTTCTGCCATTCAAAGGACTCCTGTTTGCTCTGAAAAATCATGATTGAGGACCTGAAGTGTCTGGTGCCTGTCAAAGTCTCTAGAGCGTCACTGTTTGAATGAAATGCACAATCATTATCTGTCTGTTGTTGTGCACTAATGTGCATGTGTGTGTTTATTGCTTGCATGGTGTGTAAGTAATCAAGCTCTCTCTGGTCCAGCAGCAGTGCTCTGTCCAGCTCCCAGTCCATCGTCTACATCCCTCAGGATATTGTCCGTGCCAAAGAGATCATTTCCCATATCAACACACTCAAGACTCAGGTCAGCTACTACGCTGAACGCCTGTCTCGCGCCGCTAAAGAACGCTCTGCTAACGGCATGGAGAGAACCCTCGCCATCTTAGCGGACAAGGTGGGTGTCGGAGTAAATATAGCTCCTGCCCATTTAGTGCTACTTTTAGATCCATTTGAAGTTACAAATTACCATATTTATTTTACTAACTTGTGGTTAGTAAAATGGTCTGTGGCTGATACTATAACCTCTTTTTCTCTCTCACTTTCAGACACGACAGCTGGTGATGGTGTGTGACTGTAAACTGCTGGCGTCTGCAGTGCAGGCTCTGAACGCAGCTAGACCCGAGTACATAGCCTCTAAAAACTCACCCTCTGCTGACTCAGAGCAGGTGGTGCTGAGGAATGATCAGGACACACTGCTGGCCAAATGGAGCGGCAGGAACAGTCGTTCATCCCTCCACGTTGACTGGCACGAGGAAGAGTGGGTAAGAAAGCTTTAGAGGCCTGTTCACAGCAAATCCATTGACTAACAATTTTTTGAAGAAGTATCTTATACCAACCAAGGTTCATTTTTTCCCTTAAAAATACAGTTAAAAATATTAATATTGTGAAATATTTTTACAATTTTAATGTTTTCTATTTTAATATATTTTAAAATGAAATTTATTGGCAAAGCTGAACTTTCAGCATCATTACTCCAGTCTTCAGTGTCACATGATCCTTCAGAAATCATTCTAAAATGCTGAGTTGGTACTCAATAAACATTTCTTATTATTATTTTTGAAAACGGTTGTTCTGCTTAATTATTATATTTGTGGAAATTATTACGATTAAATGATTTCAGTGTTTAAAATTAATTGTATTCTAACAAAGTAAAAGTTTTACTGTTACTTTTGATGTATTAATGTGTCCTTGCTGAATACTGAAAACCTCTTACTGACCCCAAACTTTTGAATGTTACAGCCGCATGAGGTTCACTCATTCAATATTGATTTCAAACCCAGAAGAAAATATTGCATAAAAGCCCTAAATTAACTGTTTTCCTTAAAAAAATATTTTTTATAATATAATTGTATTATTAATAATAAATAAAAAATAAATTAAATTAAATTCATGCTTTCACTGTCTTGCATCACATACAGCACAACATATACACAACTTTAATCATCTTGTTTAATTTACAAATTCAGCCTCTCTTCAGAATAATTTTTTTTTAATAATAACAATGGATTATCATAGTATAGTTAGTATAATAATTCACTCATTGTGCAGGAATTTGTATAACTTTTTTGAAATGTTGGTAACACTTTATTTTACAGTGTCTTTGAACATGTAGTTACAATAATAATAATAATAATAATAATAACTATAAATTATGCAATAATTACATGCAACTAACCCTAATCCTCACCCTAACCCTGTAGTAAGTAGTACATGTAGTTCATTAATATTACTTAAATATAGTTACACTGTAACAAGGACATCTCAAAATAGTGTAACCAAAAGTTTTTGTCCATGTTTTTTGTGCCCAAAATTCGCAATTTGTACAAATAGTTTGTTTGTTACAGGAAAAGGTGTGGGGGAATGTTGACAAAAGTCTGGAGTGTATAATCCAGCGAGTGGACAAACTGCTGCAGAGGGAGCGTTTGAACAGCAGCAGCAGTGAGGACATGTTCCAGGCTGACCAGCAGGGCGGCGGCGGCGGCACCAGTAAGAAAGGTAATGGGAAAACGAAAGCCTTCTGGATCAACCCTGTCTGCATGGAAGAGTCTTCCTCAGCCCCTGAACCACAACAGCAGTCACCTTCACCATCATCATCACCACCTTCATCCTCAGCACCCGATCTGAACCCTGCATGCCCCGTTAATGCAGAAATGCATGCCTGTAGGTGCCGTTCACAACTCTCTCTCTCTCTCTCTCTCTCTCTCTCTCTCTCTCTCTCTCTCTCTCTAGTAGGCAGAGTCAATTTCAGTTGTTTTTCTGCCTTTCTGCACTCAGCGTCACATTCCCTGCTGCTTGTTTATTGCATCTAGTACAAACACTACCGCATGTACATACTTATCTCTTTTATCTAGTTATCACCCTTACCCATCACCCTGTATCTATTTCTCAAACACCCTGTCACCTGTTTATCTTCATACAGGTTTGAATGCTGCCATAGCAACAAGCTTTTAAATTGTTTTTGCTTGTATGGTTGTGGCTTAAATTTCTTCTCCCACTGTTTCTAATCCATCGCATCATCTGTATTTTTATTTATTTTTTACCTTTGTATCTATGGTTCATCATTGTGTATGTTGTCTGATTTTAAAGAGTCTTGTAATATGTGTATATTTGTTATCTGTTTTCATTTATCAGTGCCAAAACAAGCAATGTTATTGAATGGAAAAACTGACATCCAAGTGGATTCAATGCCACACTTTATGTTAATGAGTGTGTGTTGACTCCGTGTGACTCTCTGTTGATGTGCCATGTATCTGGAATATGTTTCTGGAACATTCTGTTGTTTGACCCAGCATATTTGCCTACTGTGAACATGTGACCGGGTGCTCTTGCTTGATTGGCTGACTGACTAACACGCTCACAGGCTGTCTGTCTGGTGCTGGCTGTCTGTGCCAGTTAGTCACTTGGCAGTGCCAGCATGCTGTGATTTACAGTAGTCTTACTCTTTTGCATTATATAATGACTATGAAATCACTAGTTTGCTAGGCAGCTGTTAACATTACTTTATCACATATTTCTTTCTAGACAAACCTTTGCAACATTCCAATTTGCACTTGAGTTGGAAAGTAGTAGTTGTTAAATCAGCTTGACTTGTTTTAACATTGTAACTGCTGTCTCAGTGTCTGTGTGAGCTGCGTTTGCTGTGCTTGTTGCACTCGCTAAATAACTGTTGCAAGTTGCACCTCCATCCCTCTAGATGGCAGCAGCAGCAGCGGAGAGGAGAGTTACCCAGGTAAGAGCCCACCCCCTCCCTTAAGCTTATGCGCTTATGCTAAATAGGTGTTCACTTTTATGTCGCATCTGTTGTCTTTCATTCTTGTTAAATGTAAAACTGTCATTGCTGTTGCATCCATGTTTATTTTAAAGGCCCCGTGAATTGGCCTGTTGAACACAGTTTTCCTCTTGTGATATTTTTGATTGAAAAGGTTGATTGATTAAGTCCTGTCGGGACATAATTTTTTTTGTATAAACTAAACACCATTGGCTATCAACATGTCAAGGCTTCATTCACTCTGATGTGAAGCATATTTAGTCTAGTAGTGTTTTTATTATAATTTAGTAGGGGTGGGGGGGAGGGGGAGGGGGGCGTTCCAGTTCTAGAAAGCATTTGATTAGACTAAATTCTGCTTTTTGGGTCTGTATTCCTGGAAGAGAGGGATTGTAAATTGTAAAGGCATATGTCTACTAAAAATGTGTTAGTGTATACAATTAACTTAAAGGGATATGTCATCCAAAATCTGAAAATCAGTTACTCACACTCATGTTCTCCATAAGACTTTCATTCGTCTTTGCAGCACAAATGAAGATATTTTTTAATAAAACTTAAGAGATTTCTGTCCTTCCATTGAAAGTCTATTCCCCTAAAATTTTGATGCTTCAAAAAGTTAAAACATAAAACATTGTAAAATAAATCCATATGAATCAAGCAGCTCAATCCAAGTCTTCTGAAAAGACACGATTGCTTTATATGAGCAGATTTAATTTAGGCTTTTATTCACATATAAACATTGATCATAACACATACATAGAGCATATCAAATATGGTAAATATAAACTCAAACGTACTTGACTCAAGCAAGCATGTTTGAGCTTCAATTTACCATTTATTTGATGAGCCCTATGTATGTGTTATGATCAATGTTTATACCGGTATGCAAATTATAAACAATTTTCTAAATATGCTCATCATAAAGAGATTGTGTCTTAAACCACTCGATTCATGTGGATTACTTTTACAATGTCTTTTAACTTTCTGAAGCGTAACAATTTGGTGGAATGAACTTTCAATGGCGAGACAGAAATCTTTTAGGTTTCATTTAAGATATCTTCATTTGTGTTTTTAAAGATGAATGTAAGTCTTATGAGTTTGGAACAAAATGAGGGTGAGGGAATGATGACAATTTTCATTTTTTGGGCTAGTAAACAATTACATTTTAATTTCATAGGGTCTTTAAAGTAAAACATGAGCATTCGAATATGTGATATTTGATATTAGCAGTAGATTCTGTGTGTGTCAGGTGAGTGGAGCGAGGCCCTGTATCCCCTCTTGACGACCCTAACGGAGTGTGTGGCCATGATGAGTGACAAAGCCAAGAAGTCGATGGTTTTCTTGCTCATGCAAGACAGCGCACCCACCATTGTGATGGACCTCAACCTGCAGTACCGCCGAGATGTGGTCTTCTGCCAGACAGTTAGTTCTCAAGCACACACATTAGTGAACAACTCCATGACGTTACAGGGTTGGTTCACCCAAAAATTTAAATCGTCATCAATTAATCACCCTCGTGTCTTTCCAAATCCATGAAACTTCCATTCATCTTCAAAAGACAAGTGAAGATATTTTTAATAGTCAATTTACCCAAAACTTTGACGAATCAAAAAGTTTGTAAAGAGTTCTAATATAAAAGAGATCCATTTGAATCGAGCAGTTTAACTCAAGTAAAGACTCAAGCAAGAACGTTAAAGCTGCTGTTTATCATATTTCATGTGCTCAATGTACGTGCGTTGATCAGGCTTTATATGTGAATAAAAGCCTAAATTTGAGTAAATGATGACAGAATTTAATTTTTAGGATGAACTAACCCTTAACCGGTTTTAAGATAGCCTTGCATTAATAAAGGATCATCATAATAAAACATCATCCCTAACCTGAATTTTGTTACCTTTTCCATTGAGTTTTCATGTTCACAGACTTTCTATAAAATTGCAGTTCATTTAGGTTTAAAATTACATAATGACGATTAAATCATTTTGGGAGAGCTATTCCTTTAAACCCATTTTCTGACATGTCTTCTTGCTCTCTATTTTTCTATTCTCTTTAGCTCACTGCACTAATTTGTGGCTTCATCATCAAACTGAGGAACTGTCTCCGTGACGACGGTTTCCTGAGACAGCTTTACACCATCGGTCTGCTCGCTCAGTTCGAGTGTCTATTAAGTACTTACGGTAAACACACACTTACGCACATGCAGCATGTCCATACTTTGCTCCTGAATCTAACCACTAAATCAAAGCCTTTATGTTAAGTAAACTCATCATTTCTATGTGAGTGAAGCGTTCTGTTTTGAATCACATTGCATTTGCCCTGGTGTGTGTGTGTGTATCACAGGAGAGGAGTTGGCCATGTTAGAGGACATGAGCATAGGAATAATGGACCTTCGGAACGTTACGTTCAAGGTGACGCAGGCCATCTCTACCTCTTCCCCCGACATGCTGCCGGTGATCACAGGAAATCGAGACGGGTTCAACGTTCGCATCCCGCTCCCAGGTAGCATGTTTGATGCATTGCCAAGGGAGATCCAGAACGGCATGCTGCTGCGGGTACAGCCGGTGCTGTTCAACGTGGGCATCAACGAGCAGCAAACGCTCGCCGAGAAGTGAGTCTTGATTATGTAAAACAGCCCTCAGGAGTGCTTGCATAACATCAACAAATAACATTATACCATAATTGTTTTATCTGATCTCTTTTTCAGTTCGGCTTACACTTGTGTCCATATTGAAAATATCTAAGGGGACATCAAATTGTTTTGTGTTGTAGATTTGGAGACACATCACTTCAGGAGTTCATCAACGGGGAGAGCCTGGCGCGTCTTAATTCTTACTACCAGCAGTTCAAGGAGGTTTTACCAGAGGACTGTAAGTTAGCACTCTCTCTCATGTTCTGTTTTTCTCTCTCTACACATCAAAAAGAAATAATAGCAAGATTTGAATTACACAAGTCACTCTGGTTTTAATTTTCTGTCTCTCTCAGGTCTTCCTCGCTCTCGTAGTCAGACGTGTGTCCCAGAGCTGTTGCGGTTCCTTGGTCAAAATGTTCATGCCAGGAAAAATAAAAATGTAGACATCTTGTGGCAGGCTGCAGAGGTAACAATTCCCCTACTTAAAAGGTGAAATAACTCAAATGGGTCTAGTAAAAGAGTGTGTTTCAGCAATTCTTTGAATATATGTACATTTCAGTGTTTCTCATAAAAGAAACATTTACCACCCATAGTTATCTTGTCTGAAATACATTACAGTCCATATTTAAGTACAAAAACATAAGTTTCTAACAACAGAATTCCTGGTGAAAAACTACATTATGCACCAATCAGAAAGTCAAAAAAGCAAAACGTGCCAAAATAGCTCTTTAGCTCCGCCCACTCCCATGAAGCACTGCGAATGACGTCGATCTCTACGCTCTCAAAATATATATATATATATATATATATATATATATATATGCATATTTTGCACTAAACTTAAAATATATTGTTTGATACAGTATATTTGTACTGAAGTTTGAAGTTTTATATTCCTCCATAATTTTTAATTTGAGTATGCTGTTCGCAATGCTTCATGGGATTGTAATTTTTTCTTCACTAAAGCCGTTAAGTACACAGTCTTGTACCTTGGTCTTTTTTTTTCCCGATTTTCCAAAACATTTTTGCTTCAAATCAAAGTTTGTAGTGTTGTGATTCACCTCTTTGCTGATTGGCTTGGTTCATGGCTTATAACACTTTAATGAAGACTTATTTTAAAATCCTTATGGGAAAAATTAATGAAAAAAATTATTCCAGGACCAGCACTGTTGAAAATGGGGGGTGGGAACTTTTGCATTCTATAATTGATCGTGTAGTTGAGCTACATCCTCTGTTTTTCGGCACAAGCACACATTATCAAGGTCAATTGTAGTGTGATTTTACTAAAATCAGATAGTTATGATTTCCTGTTTACATGACAATTCAATAAAAACATTGTTTAAGTCCAGCTAAAATGTAACTTTTAAAATGTAGGTCGGGACATGATTTTGTGCATCAGGAATTGATTGTACCGTTGCAGTTCAGGTTGCCCCGCCTTTGTGAAAAGAGATGTCGTTGCAAGAAGGAGGGGAAGTTGTTTTGATTTAAGATTATGAGGGCACAAATAAATAAATAATGATGTCCACTGATAAATCATTTAGAATAAATACTGCAATGTTTCATTAAAAAAAAAAGTTTTTTTGAGAACTTTTAAGTCTGAAACTGATTTCTTACAGTTCTGCATAGTACCAACAGAGTTTGCATTCAAGTGTTCCATTTCAACGGACACTTTAATCCTGAACTGGAGTAAGTGTAAATGTGTGGTTGACTGTAACACAGTGTTTTCCCCCCTCAGATTTGCCGGCGACTGAATGGAGTGCGCTTTACCAGCTGTAAAAGTGCGAAGGATCGCACTGCCATGTCAGTGACTCTGGAGCAGTGTCTGATCCTGCAGCACGAGCACGGCATGGCCCCGCAGGTCTTCACCCAGGCCCTTGACTGCATGCGCAGGTAACACACCTGAACAACTGCCCATTCATAAGCTCTGCACGCTTTGGGGATACGCCTCTGTTTTTTTCTCTCTTTCTCTTTTCTTCCTTTCTTTCTCCTTCTGCCTCAAGGATCCCCCAGTGCTTCATCCCTCATTGCTTGTGGCTTCTTGGTGTTTGCAGTAACATTTATTGCTTTGTGGCTTATGTGGCCTAATATGTTCATTACTTTCATATTTGCTCACTTGTTTAGGGACATAGAGTGTTTATTCCTTCCCACTCCACCTTTCCATCTTTCATCCACGCTCTACGAGAGACGTAAACACAAATAAATCGCTCCTGTAGAGTGAGGAAACTCAAACTTGAATTGGCTGATTTGTTTGGCTGTCTGCTTGCCAGATGTTCTGTGCTTTTAAATAAGAGTGTAAAACTGTCAGGTTTGTCCCATCATTTTCTCCTCTTGTCTCCTGTGCAATCTGAGGACAGATCTAAACAAAACTTATGTTGATGAATTAGTACTGAAAACTGTTTATCTGTCCTATGAAAACTGATGAAAGAGGCAAGATGAGCACAGTTAGTTTTAGAGAGTCTCGGTAAACACTCAATTGTAACACTTTACAAGAAGGTTTAATTCATTAACATTAGTTAATGCCTTAGGAAATTATGATCTAGCCATGGCCATTACTTTTACAGCTTTTGTTAATCTAGATAATGTTACTTTCTATATACACTGCTGTTCAGACATTTGGGAAAATTATGTTAGATTTGCTTTTTTGGAGAAAAAAAAATGTATTCAGCAAGAACTAATGCATTGATAAAATTATAAATGTTGTATTCTTTTGAACTTTCTATTAATCAAACAATCCTGTTAAAAATATCATGATTTACACAAAAATATTAATCAGCACCAAATTGAGCACCAAATCAGCATATAAGCTATTTAAAATAATAATGGTATTTTAATATTTCACAGTATTACTGTTTTACTGTTTGTTCAAATAAATGCAACCTTGGTGAGCATAAAATACTTTTTTTCTTCTTTTTTTTTATCTTCTCAACCCCTTAATAATTGAATGTTAATGTACACTACTACATTTCAATTTGTGTAAATTATAAATTATCATATCAATAAATCATTATCATAATACATTGTAATAAAGTGAACAACTTTATATTTATAAATGAACATTAACCTAGAGTAGATAAAAAATAAGTGCTGTAAAAAAATGTTCTTCATTGTTATTTCATAATATTTAATTAATTAACTAATGTTAATGAATTGTATGTTAAGGTAAAGTATTACCCACAATGCACTGTGCATGATCTGCCACTGCGCTGTGCTGCTGTCCCTTGTGTGCGTGTGAGATCGAGTGATTGTAAATGCATCTCAAAGAAAGCCAGCAGTCTCTCTATACCTATATATTTTTAGATATTCTTCACAGTCGAATCTCCTTAAAGATGCAGAGACGCTGTACACAAGATTGCTTTTATGTTTCCAGTCGGTTTGTTATGATGGCTCTGTTGGCCTGTTGCATGCTGATTTGCATGGCCCAGTACTGGCAGCAGCAGCAGCCCCCATACGCCCACTTCTGTCCAACATGGAGCCCGTTTCTTTACTTTAAATGGCAAAGATGCAGAACATCACTCTTAATTTTCTCTTTCTTTATTCTCTCTCCTTCCCTTCTCTGTGTCTGTATTTCTTTTCCTACTTCACGTTGTCTGTATTATGTCTTTTGGAATTACTTTTCGTTTTGCATCCATATCCGACGGATGGATTCAACTCCTTTTCAACATGTCTCCACTTAATCTTCTCTTCAATGTTTCATTTCATGATTACTTTACATTAATGTTGGAACCACCTCCATGGTCACGTCACCCCATCCTATGCACGTCACCACATTGTGTTTGTCCTCTCTGGCCTTTGCCGCCGCTCCCTCCGTCCCTGCCCCTCTCTGCAGCATTGGGACCAGGGAGGGGGTAATTCAGAAGAACCTGAGCGGCTTATTGCCCGTACGTGACTTCAGGCTGGACCCCAGTCTGCTCTACTCTCTGCCCCTTCTGGCCCTGAGCCCAAACCTGCTCGTCGTCTGGGTGTTCCTCAGCATAGCCTACCTGCTGGCCAAACTCCGCTGCAGCTGAGCCTGAGACCCCCCTTTTTCATTTTACTTTCTCTCTCTCTCTCTCTCTCTCTCTCTCTGCCTCGCTCCAGCTATCTCAGCACCTCCTTTTTCTGTTTTTCACTTTTCCCTCCTGTGCGTGAGGAGCTGTTTGCAGACAACGCTGAATTCTCTCTGGTTTATTTCAGCTTTTCTCTCTAAAGGCCCCGATATACTAATGGCAAAGATCTTTTACATTTTTTCGCTTGGGGATAAAAAGAAGATCAAAATACCTCAGCAGGTATACTGTTAGCGAACATCTCAATGCTGCTGAGAGCATGCTTTCCTCTCACTTACAAAATTAAATACACAACAGAAAATGATTGCAGTGAGAAAACAGCAGTTAAGAAAGCATCTGATTATTGTGGTTTTGGTTATGTTTGCATCAGCTTCCAGCATTCCTGACAAGTCACGTTTAATTATATAGCACTTTATACAATAGATTGCTTCAAAGCAAGCATCTTTACAGTATCAGTCAGTGTCACTTTCAGTTAGAACAACAGCTTCAATAGAGAACCAGAGAAGAATTCCACATCAAAGAAGCCTCAAACATACCAATTATATATCACGATCAAATATTAATTCGAAGGTGTTTACCAGCCAGAGTAAACTTTTCTTTGCAAAGCTTTTTCAAACTTTCAAAACCAACTTCGTTTTGTCCTGACTTAGTTCTATAAGATTTTGTTGATGCCAGTTCAATCTTTGATTTCGCTTGTAGTATATCGGGGCCATAACAGCCAGTCTAGAGGTCTTAGTGTTTTTCTCTCTCTCTCTCTCTCTCTCTCTCTCTCTCTCTCTCTCTCTCTCTCTCTCTCTCTCTCTCTCTTTTTTTTTAAGTAATCTTGGATGACATAAGATAAAAGTTTGTATATTAATTTGTGACATATTACAAATATTCAGAATTATTTTAGAGGGTACATTGAACATATATATTTAAGACTGATTTATTTATTCAATGCTAAATATTCTTATAATATAAAACTGTTTTATTTATGTTATTATAGCAAATTATTATTCAGCACATGCATATAGTGTGCTGGTGGTCCGTACAATATTTATAATAATGAGATATTGTTTCTGTAACAGTATCATGGAATTTTCCAGTGGATTTTTGTGGTCGATTTTGTCTTCCATGTATTTATATCTAAATGCAGAGCTAAGGCCAGGCCAAAGCTAATTTCAACAATCATCGCACTTGCTTTAGAAATGTATTGCACTTTAGGGTGTTGAGTGTGTCAATGTCTTCCCATGTTTTGCAGGAAGATAACATTTGGTTATTTTACCATGTTTGGTCTGCACTAAACCTGTTTGCAGCCTTTCCAATGAAACTGTTAAATTTGGCCATATAAGATTGTATTTTCAGTCAGGGAAATATAAATATGCACTTGAGAATTACTTTTTCACTGTCCGCTGACAGGAAGCTAACCGGTTTAAAAGGAATTTTGTGTAAAGGAATGTTCCAGGTTCACACAAGTTCTGTTAAACACATCTGAGGCATGCGAACGATTACCACGGTCAATTTTCACTCAATTTGTAAAAACAAACAAAACCTTCTTAACATTAATGCAGTGACAATAAAAGTCTATGGTGCAAGGCACTAACATTAACATACGCAATTTTGAAAGTACGACGACTGCTTCTTTTTACAAATTGAGAGACGTAATCAACGTTTGCTAGATGGCGTCAGATTCATTTTAGCTTGGATTGAACCTGAAACAGTCCTTTTGAGATGTATGTGTTTAGATGACTAGATCATCCACGTGTTGCTATAAGTAAAGTGTCCTTATGCAGGACTAATGGAGAGAATGTGTTCTTTTGCCAAAACTAATCATGACGTACAGGCTGCAAATCTTCAAAATTCTTCCCTTATTTATATGTAAATAAATATTTTATATGTAAATATTTACCTTAATGATTAGAAATGACATCATTTTAAAGGATTCCCAGTTTAATCGTGCTTCCCTCTGTGCCAAATTCAAATGGCCTCTCTGTGCTTTGTAAAATTTGTCTGGTCACATGCCACGGCCAGTACATCTGCTGTTTACAAGTTAGCACTGCTTGAGTTTACATGCTCTAAAGAGCTTCCTGTTAGAAGATCGTTATATTTAAAAGAAAAAAAAAGAAATGTACATTACCAGGCTTTCAACTGACCCACTAAAGAAATTGAGGGGTTCATTTGTAATGATGTTGCGGCTCTGTGAGTCTATTTTTTGCTCAGTTTGCTTAAAGTCAGAGATGACTTCCAGACTTTTTCCTGTTTGTTTTAAATCATGTTGGATAATGTTACTAGCTGTATTCTGAGAATGATTACATCTTATACAGTAAGTTGGAGAAAGGTTTTGGTGACTGATTTTGAAGTCTGTTTAGACAGTGACAGTCTAAGATACTGCAGGGTTTGGCTGAATGTCATTGGTAGGTTTTAACAAATAGAATTTAAGGATAGGTCTCAGGTTAAGTTTGATAGCTTTAAAGTTTGATCATTGGTTTTAAGTAGGGCTGCATGATTATGACAAAAAAAACTATTATAGATTATTTCCCTTGATATTGTAATATTAATTATTTTATTATTAGTTTTATTAATTCTTTTTTAATTTAATCAAATTTTTATTAAAACTCTTATTTATATTTATATTAAAACAGCTGCATGTTATTGCATACAGGTTGCAGTGTAAATTTGATGTTACTCTGTCTACATTACGAACAAGCTGCGCAACATCTATCCAAATAATTGCAAATTATTAACTGTGTTTTTTGCCTGGGTTCATATGCTTCTGCAAATTACACACAAATAACTTGTTCATTAGGATCTGTTGTCATCATTGATAGGCCTATTCTTAAATGCCTCCAAATCACACAACATACTAGTTTGTCAGCTATACTCATAATAAAAAATATATATATATATATTTGGATTGAGTGTGCAGCCCTAAGAATCAGTTCTAGGTTTGAAGCTGTATTGGTGAATGTTTTGGGAATTATGTTTTTTAATGAGTATCTTAGATTAGGGAATAGTTTTGTGGACTGATTTAATGAATTTGTTTGATTAATAAATAGGCGCAGAGCACAGCTCTTTTGATTTATTGGGCTTTTATGCTCAGAGAATCATATTTTATAAAGATAATATGCAGTGTTGTTTTTATGCTTCCTCTTACAACATTTGTACATTTTTAAATATTATTTCAATATTTTGAATCAATATTTGACAAATATAACCTTTTACTCAAAGATCAAAATAGATTTCTTAGTTCTACCTCGTTTTACACTTAAAGCGTATGAATTGAGCATACAGGCTCATTTAGTCAAAAACTAAAAGGTCTCTGCATAGCGAGGAACAGGTTTGATTTGGAAGTTATTAGAATGGATATTCATGAACACATGGATTTTTTATTTTTTTAGCTGTTAAGTGGTGAATTCACCCATAATTGGAATTCTGTTATTATTTACTCTCCTTTGTATGTTTCTTTCTTTAGTGAAACTTAAAAGGAGATATTTAGCAGAGAGTCCAAATTGCTCTTTTCCAGACGATTTTCTCATACGATTTTTCAGTGAACAACTTAAATTTCATTGTGTTTATCACGCAAAACTGCTATATAGAGGTTTAGAAGACTTAAAGGGATAGTTCACCCAAAAATTCTGTCATTATGTACTCACCTGTTTTCTTTTTTCTGTTGAACACAGAAGAAGATATTTTGAAGAATGTTGATAACCAGACAGTTGACTGTAGCCATTGATTTCGGTAGTCATTGACTTCCATAATATCTTTTTTATCCTTTTTTTAAGTTTGTGGCTACCTTCAACTGTCTGATTACCAACATTCTTCAAAATATCTTCTTTTTAGTTCAACAGAAGAAAGAAACTCATACAGGTTTGGAATAACATGAGGGTGAATAAATGATGACAGAATTAAAATGTTTGGGTGAACTAACCCTTTAAGCCCAAAGTATACTTCAGCCGTCCGCTTTCCGCTATGGTCCGGTCACTGTCCGTGTGACGTAATTTTCATCATCGATAGGTCACTGTGTGGACAGTGTGTGTACAACAGCGCATGCGCAAGGTAAATGTTGAGACAGAAGAGTCCACTAGCTCGCAATACGTTTGTTTCGGTTCTTGTTCTAAACTTTGCATGCAATGGCGGATATGCTACTTCTATCCTTCCGAGTGAATGCCCTGTAAATGACACGACTCATTGCTGCCCTCTGACGTCTGTAAAAACAAATATATATATATATATATATATATATATATATATATTGTACTGCACACGTATACTTTGAAAGTTGTGTGGACACGTCTGTGCGCGAGACAGAACAGAACACGGAAAATGAAGTATACCCAGGCCTTAAGAGTGGACAAGTCATATAGACTACTCTTATGGTGCTTTTTTTCAGAGCTTGATAGCCTCTGCTGCCAATCTACGTTTATTGAACATTTACCATAAGTTCCATGGAAGAAAGTGGGCCCTAAGTGTTTGCTAGTTTCAGCCCGACGCAGTTATCATTTTCACATCCTGCGCCACGTTGTTTAAAGGTCCCATATTGTCAAAACTGAAATTTCCTGGCTTTTTTCATGATAACAGAGGTCTAGGGGCTGTGAAACTACCATATAAGTTTCAAAACAGTCGATCCACAGACAAATGCACACAGCCTGCATAGCTGTGTCTTTTCACAAGCCGTTGGGACTTCCGTATAAATGTGATGTCAGAACTACTCAGTCACCGCCTTCAGAAAACAACAGGCCAATCAGAAGAGAGGCTCATGAATATTAAGTAGACAGGCCAAAATCGACCTGTTCTTGGCAGAGCTCCTGAGAAAGGAGCTGTAAAAATATATTGAGATGGTTTTTGGTATTTATACCGCAAATATATATTCTTAAGGACATGAAAACCTAAAATAAAACTTCAGAAAGGTGTACAATATGGGACCTTTAAATAGCAAATGCATTTGCGCCCATTTGTGCGCCCATGGGCGTGCTGGTCTGAAAACGGTGTGTTCAGGCGCATTGTTGGTGCGTTGCTATTTTGAGGCAACTGAAATAGACTGCGCCATTGACCAACAAAAACCTGGTCTAAAGTCAATGGTGCAGTATTTTATTTATTTTTCGTTATTTAAAGAGCGCGTTAGTAATGTGCACCTATCGGCGATCCAAAACACGTGTACATTCTGCTTATTACACACACAGGGATGCGTGCCAAAACATGCCAAATATTAAAAATAAAAGGATTACAATGTAAAAGATTATTATTGTGTACATAAAAATATGGTGGAATCCGGCTTATCCCGTAGATGGTCTGCTCGCGTGCTTTAACCTCGCGCACGAGCAGATCCGTTTCCTCTCTGGAGAAGCGTTCAGTCTTTCCGCTTGCAAATTCCACCATCTGAATAGCGAATCCACCATGGCGCAAGCGCAACTGGCTTTTAAAGGGAATGGGAGATGAGACTCTGATTGGTTTATTGCACGTTACACCCAAAACACACCCATTACTCATTAAGAGAATAGGGACAACCCTTTAGTTTTAGACCATGCGCTGGGCGTGCCGACCATTTTTCCCGCCGTTAAACTAGCAAAAGTTAAAATAGGGCCCAGTAAGTCAAATGGTTTGGAACGAAATGAGAATGACAGATTGCATCGATGTTTCATTTCTAATTGAACAGTTTGACAAAGGCCTGCACTTGAAGTAAATTGTACCATATCATGCTTACTGATATCATTTACATTGCAACTGTTTGCAACTCATTGAAGAAGTTTAAAGGAATTAATTTGAATATCATTAAGATGTTTATGTGTAAGCACATTTTTCAAAGTAGCAACAATTTCTATGTGTATATAAAAGACGGTTGTGAAACAGAATTTTTGGAATCACAATAAGAGGGACGTGTTACAGTCGCCCTGATCAAATTGAATTATTTTCCATAAATAATTGTTTACCATACCCTTAATACACAGCCAATGTAGCATGCTGATCCTAAAGATTTCTTTACATTTTCGTCAAGTTTGCTTCAGAGCATTGACTTCCTATGTGCTACCTAAAAGAAATTCCTAAAGAACTTTTAGTGACCCGCTTTTCCCATCCCCAGACGGATGTTGCATTAGCATTTTCAGCTTGTATGAACTGTATTGTGACGTGGTTTGTTTATGCTGCTTTTTTGATGGTGGCCACCCTCATTCTCTGTTCGCCCATAACACTCATGCTCATAACACTGCTGAAATGTCTGCTGCCATCTTTTGTGGCTGTGATAATTTTTGCTTGTGATTTTTCTAAACATGGCTTCATGTTCTGTTTGTTTTCTACTTGTTTTTACACACTCAATCCCGCCCCATTCCCCTGCCAGTGAGGGCTGCCGCCGTGAGAACACCACGAAGAACATTGGATGTCGCAAGTATGCCTTTAACTGTCTACAGCTGAAGGCCTTTCCTAAATATTACAGACCTCCCGATGGCACTTTCGGAAAAGTGGAGACTTAACGAAATGCCTCTTGTTTGGGTGTAATACAGAAAGATTATTAATATTGATGTTACACAAGTCCTGCACATTAGAAATCTGCTCCACGCAAATGCTATTTCAATTAGTTCCGATGGTTATCGCACATTTACATATCAAGCATGAACTTGAAGTGGAAATGTTGACTGCAATGAGTAGATATGTAGCAGACTACATATCTGATCAGTTCTCTTTCATAAGCTTAATATCATCAAACACATATGTATTACATGTAATGTTGTATTTTATCTGTAGTGCACAATGAAGGATTTAGTCATTTTCGCTGTGTATTTCGTAATCCTAGCCCTTTGTAGTGCCTAATGGAGGATTTAGTCCTTTATGTTGTATTTCATACTGTAGCCTTGACTGTCTATCACAAACTGTTGTGTGTTTAGTATGTTAAGCTACACCTGCTGCAGCATAATAGTTATCAGTCTCATGGCTTAGAGTCACATGACTCTTCTTGCCTTGTGTTCATATGTTTAGGCTCCACCATTTTCAAGAGTCATTTCCCGTTCCTCCCATTGACCAGCAGAGGAACTTTCGGGAAATAAACCAGGTTCAAGTTGTTCATTTTTAAACCTCATACATTTATCCAAACTGATCATGCACAGTCCATCCTCTCAGTTGCTTCAACTCTGAGGTTGTTCTTCAAGAAAACAATGTCCTATTCAATAAAAGAAATGAACTACTGGCAAGTTTCTTCAATGGGCCAACGTAGAAAATGATAAAAGCAAAAAAAAAGTGAGATCAGTGTATCACTGTGTTCAGCTGGCAGCAATGACTCTGACAACTTTATGACATCTTTCTAATAGATGATGCTGTTGTTTTGTGCTGTACTTGTTTTTAACAAGAGGTACATTCATAAATGGAATTTCGATACATTAAGAGAGTACAGTGCTAAGCACTCATGAAATTGACTGAAATGTGAATCTGTTGCAGTCATGCAAATTATTTGTTGAAGGTTATTCTTTTGTCATGTGCATATCTCTGTTGTTTTTGATTCTGTTTTTGACACTGATGTTGATTCAATTATTGTATGCTTATACAACGTTATTTAAGAGTTCAGATTTTTGGATTGATGTTGATTTGTATTTATTTCTTTTTATGGTAATGACCTTGTGTCTTTTATGATGCCCTCTTAGATATATTATGTCTGTCTAGAACAGAGTTCTGCTGTATTAAAATGCTGTCATCAATATCTGATGCCATTAAAGAGAGAATATAAGACCATTCACGTCGATTGTGTTGTGTGTTTTTTTTTTTTTGTATCATGATAAAGCTTTTCTGTCTCTGTTCATTTTGGGATGTTAGTCAGAATGCATGGTTATTTTCCAATGGTCATCAATGGGGTAAGATGCTTTCTGCTCATAATGGTGTTCTACTACTATTACTACTACTACTACTAATACTACTAATAATAATAATGCTTATCTTAGTACCTGAAAAATACTTGAAAGAATAAAACAATACATTTAAGGGATTTAAATAAATGACAATAAATTGAAATTAACACTGGGGGAAAAAATGGTAGCCTAAAAATGTGCTTCATGTGGTAAAATCTAAATTAATAGATTATTTTTTAAATGTTATTTAAAGTCCCCCTGTAGTCAATAATTGGATCCCTTAAAACTCATCTTTAATCACCAAAATAACATATTTAAACATTTTTCCTTGAAAAAAAATTTCTTCATGCCTTAAAATAGTTTGAATGTACAGTAACTCTACATCCTTGCCTTATTGAGTGTATGAGGTTCTATGAGTATGCAAATTAGCCCGCCTCCACTCACTCACACTAGCTCAGAGATCCACTTGTTGACGATCACAGGTTGACGTGATTGGTTACAAAGGTAGTTTGTGATGTCAGAAACACCAGCGATTTCAAACTGCGTTTTTGAGACTGTCTTTGGTTCACTGCAATACTCAGCAATGGTGTTGACATATGAATTTGCACATTGTTTGTCTTAAAGCATATTAAAAACACCGCATAGACGTATAAACAACATTAAAAGCTAGATTTTTACCACAGGGGACTTTAACGTTCAACCTATTAGGTTACACCAACAAAACTAAATGTAAGGGTAAGATCAGGCAGAAATAGCTCTTTAATGTAACAATTGCAGGACAGGTTATCACTTTTTTACAGTAAAAGATACTAGGCTTGTTGCATGGGTAACACTTCACAATAAGGTTCCATTAGTTAACATGAACTAGCAATGGAAAAGACTTTTAAATCATTTATTATATTAATTTCAACATTTAGTAATAGATTATTAAAGTTGGGTAACACTTTATTTTAGTGTCCTTGTTACACGTTACATGTAGTTACTATAGTAATTACTAAATTGTGCATCTAACCCTAAACCACACCCTATAGTAAGTACATGTACTGTTACTCTGTACTTAAATGTATAATTACACTGTAACATAGACACCTTTTTAACCAAAGTTTGTATTTGTTCATATTATTTAATAGACCTCATCATGGAAATGAACAGTTGTATTTTTATTAGTGTTAACAAAGATTCACAAAATACTGTAACGAATGTTTTGCACATTAATGTTAACTAATGGGACCGTGTGACGAAACACACAGCCAGGGCAACTAAGGAGTGGCTCCGTAAGAAGCATCTCAAGGTCCTGGAGTGGCCTAGCCAGTCTCCAGACCTAAACCCAATAGAGAATCTTTGGAGGGAGCTGAAAGTCCGTATTGCCCAGCGACAGCCCCGAAACCTGACTGATCTAGAGAAGATCTGTGTGGAGGAGTGGGCCAAAATCCCTCCTGCAGTGTGTGCAAACCTGGTCAAGAACTACAGGAAACGTATGATCTCTGTAATTGCAAACAAAGGTTTCTGTACCAAATATTAAGTTCTGCTTTTCTGATGTATCAAATACTTATGTCATGCAATAAAATGCAAATTAATTACTTAAAAATCATACAATGTGATTTTCTGGATTTTTGTTTTAGATTCCGTCACTCACAGTTGAAGAGTACCTATGATAAAAATTACAGACTTCTACATGCTTTGTAAGTGGGAAAACCTGCAAAATCAGCAGTGTATCAAATACTTGTTCTCCCCACTGTATATATAACTACCAGAGTAACAAATTATTTATGATCAAAATATTTTTAGGAATTTAGTTATTTATCTTTTACTTGGTTCATTTTGAAAGGCCATCAATAAGGAGACCTGATTTTTGGCACTATATTGTGGTGTAGTTTGGGGACATGCTGACTAGCTAATCACAAAACTATTCCCTTTCAGCGTTCCCCTGATGAGCTACTGCTGCCCTCTTGTGTTCTGTAGGCATCAGATCAGACACAGATTACATTTACAACAAACTAAATCTACTTTTATAGAATGTATTTAAGTATGAGTATTGTGTTTGTAGCTTCATTCAATAACAAACACTTCACATTATTATGGTAGAGAAGAAAAATGATGAACATTGAAGTAATAAACTTAAAATTGGTCAAATATCAGTGCTATACTTCTGATAAGTGTCTTAAGAGGAGTCGCATACTTCATGTACCTCAGAGAGTAAAACAAGTAGAAGAGCTGATAAAGTAGCATGAGCTTTATCCTGTTGACTACACAGGACAAAATAAAACATAAAAAAAACATTTGAATATAATAAAAGTGACACTTTTATTAGACAGTTATCTGTAGCAAAAAGGGACTTACTGTATAATAAAAAGATAAATCCGAAATAAAATCTCAGAGGAGATAACAGCAATTCTAATGCATTTAGGCTACTAACAGTGCATTCAATACTGTATATTTATTTGGCTTCTGTAATCATATGCAAGTTTCTCCTATAAGACCAGTGATATTGTACACAAGATATGCGCTAAAAAAAAAAGAACAAATACATATATATAAATAAAAACCAAAAGTTGGTATATGAAATCTGATATTTAGACAGTTTTTATTGGAATGTATACAAGAGTATGCCATTTTTACATTTAATAGGCATTGGGATAATAATCTTAAAAATATTTAAATCAATACTCCATTACATCTGTGTGATTAAATTCAGACTGAAATCCTGAGCCAAGATCACTTCCTTCATCAAACATTTCTCACTGAACTTTTTAGTCCAGTTTTTTTACTTTTTATATATATTTCCCTAATTAATTTGTTGATGGTTGTGAAATCAGTTTTGTTTGTTTAATATCCTTCAATATAAATATTTTTATATTTTATATTTTTTGTGTGATACATCATCAAATTGGAACTGATGATTCTGTTAATGGAAAATGTATTTTTTTTATTTATTTTTTAAGACTTTTACTTTTCAGGAGCACATTAAATTACAGCAAGATATATCGCTGCCTGCATGATGATCTGTGCCATGTCCTCTTTGATTGTAGCTCAACGGCGGGAGACAAAATTATACGTTCTCACAGCTAAGTGTCTGAATTTTAAGAACTCTACACCCTGGTTCACATGATCATAAATGGTCAAATTACTAAAAAATAAGTGACAATTGCATGCACCCTTTGAAGGACATAAATTGTTGTTACATATCAGCATTACAGCACCCATTAAGAGTCAGCATTTCTAAAACAATGTATTTTTAGAGAGCTAATGTCAAGGGTCCATATTCCATGTGAATAAAAATTTCAATATTTCTCTAAGGTTTTAATCCAATTTAATTATAAAAAAGAAAAAAAACTGAGTGCACTTTAACACTTTTTCTTTTAAGACTAAATGTTACAACTCAAGCTATATCCAACCACTGTTTCCAAGACTTTGTAACTTATCTATCATGAACAAGGAATTGCTATCCTCAAAGCTGCTGTTATTACAATCAAAAAATGAAATGAAATATTGTAAAAAGATTTACAAAAATATTGTATAATAGTTTTTCCAAAAATGTTTATCTTTGGGTGACTTGTGTTTGTAACTTGTCATATTTTCAATCAAAATTGACATTAAATTGCCTAAGAATCACCGATATGAAAGTTATGAAGTTAAAAGGAAAATGTTGTCATTATTTACTCACCCTTATGTTGTTCCAAACCTGTTTAAGTTTCTTTCTTCTGTTGAACACAAAATAAGATATTTTGAAGAATGTTATTATAACTACAGTTGACGGCAGCCATTGAATTCGATAGTATTTTTTTTTCTATGGAAGTCAATGGGTGCTGTCAACTGTCTAGTTACCAACATTCTTTAACATATCTTCTTTTGTGTTCAACAAAAGAAAGAAACTTGTACATGTTTGGAACAACTTGAGGGTAAGTAGCCTATGACAAAATGCCCCTATCCCTTTAATATAATAAATACTTAAATAAATCTCTGCAGCGCTTTTCAAGATGTCTAAGATAGGTTACCTATCAAGATATATCTAAAAGGGCGTCCACAATTCTTTAATAAAGATTATAACACAATGTGAGTGTGAATCACATTATTGTGCATAATATGATTTACGAGTTTGTCCATGGTTTGTTCAAGCAATAGCGCCACTGTGTGGAAACAGGGTGGTGGCGCTATGCTGATGTTGTTCTATAACATTGGTTCCCAACCTGGGGTCCGCGCCCCCCTCAGGGGGGCGCCAGAGTTCACAGGGGGGGCGCGGGAGCGGATTTGCTTTGAGGTGAATAAAGATGCATAAAATGTTCCACTAACAATTTTATATAAAAATATTTTTTCAAAGTTTTTAAAAAATCATATGCTTACAATGCCGATTTCAATTACAATTTTGTTATTTCAAATGTAGGCGCGTTGCGCGTGGCAAGCGCGCTCATAATGTAAGAGACGCTGGCGCGACCACAACATTGCCCAACATCAAATGGCAAACGTAATGCAAGCGGAACGAAACTGCTCGCTATTGTGTGGTTGAAGGACCGTTTATCAGTTTGGACCAGTGCAGCGCGAGCCGATCGTGATCATGCAACACTGTTACTACACAGCGCTAAGAGATCCAGTAAAGAAAGCATTTGAATTCGCCACTCAAGTAAAAACATCGCTGCGAGATCTAGTGAGAAACATTCACATTTCTCCGTTATTAACGGATCAAACAGCGCTGACGTGGAAACCTGGAAGAAACATTGTGCCATAAACTATCCAGTGTCCACAGATCAGCAACATTCACCATGGATTTACTGTAGTAACACTAACTGCACCCATGGACGTTTGGCAGGAATAGTAGGCATAATGCCTTCAAGTAACATTACGTCGGTTTTATTTTTACATTATGAATACAATTGCTGCCCTCAAATGTTAATCTGAAATAAAATAAACCTTTGTTTATAACTACTACAATATTACATTTCATTTTTTCCAAGGAGCTGTTTTGTTTTATATGCTCATAAGAAGAGTGAATTATAGCTCCAGAATTGCTCAAAGTAAAAAAAAATAGCATACTTTATGATGTTAGTTTTAATATAAAAAATAATAAAAAAAATGAAATCAAGGAAATTTATCTGGCATTTCTTTCTTTTTGCTGTATCAAAAACGTACCGAACCGTGACACAAGTGTATCATATCGAACCGAACCGTGAATTTTGTGAACCGTTACACCCCTAATATATATGGGGGGGGGGGGTCACAGATTGTTAAATATGTACATAGGGGGGGCCCCAAGGAAAAAGGTTGGGAACCACTGTTCTATAAGATCATAATTTATTTTTCTAAACAAAACAATTCATCATAACAGCTATTTTCTCATAGTAAACGTTTTTGTTTTATTAGTTTGGTGAAGTAGACTTGAGCGCCTTTTTTACGCGGTTTTTTTTTTTTTTTTTTTTTTAGAGTCACCATTCATTTAATTCTAACCAAAAACTTTAACTGACGCTCATTGCGCCCACAGGAGTGCGCAGTGCTGTGGTGCGCGCGCACCTGACACCTGTCACACTGTGACGAGTTTCTTGCTCTTCTGATGCACGGGAGCAGAGCGGATCTTCACGAGCGCTGGGTAACACTCACACACATCACCGAAGCTGGATCAAGCCGTCCGAACCCCTCCAAACTTCCACTGGGCCGGGCCAGCAGGCCAGCAACCCCCGATCTGGACCGATGTGCTGGCCGAGATGTCTCGACACATTTATATTAGGAATAAGATCGGCGAGGGAATCCAAGCGCCTATATTTCAGGTGACCATGTTAGGACTTGAGATAAGATATAACGTTACATTTTACAGCAGCCTACTTTGTTCATTTTATTGGATAACTTTATAGGCTATAATATGAATATAATCGTTTTTGGTTGGTATTTGTCTAGTGCTTGTAAGTATCCTACTCTCAGTAAAACTGTTTTGAAGGATTTTTAACTGAAGAACCCTACACTTTGTTTTAAGTGGCTTCTGCAATTTTGTTGTTTTTATTGTTTGGATTGGGGCGTCAAGGGCACTTGTCTGAATTAAAGCGTTGAGACATGTTTACTACACTCTTGTGAATACAAGGTTCGAAAAAGTGGGTTTACGCAGCGATGCCACAAAGAACCATTTTTGGTTCCCCTCTGAAAGAAAAACTTTCAGTGAACAGTCCTTAAAAGAACCGTTTTCTAAAAAACAATTAAAGAACCTTTTTCCACTGTAAAGAAGCTTTTTGTAGAATGGAAAGGTTCCGTAAAATAAAGAACCTTTGTTTTAAAGAGTGTAGGCTACGCTAAAGTTTATCAAATCACGTAAAATAAGCACAAGTAAATGCCTATATTTAGTATATAGAGAGTATAATAAAGGAAACTAACTTAGATCACCTGACTACTTGAAGAACAGCCTTAATGGTGTGAAATGAGCACATTGACCTACTTTTTGGTGGCCCTATTAAACAGCCTTTAAAAAGAACAAGCTCTATGTCTATCCTCAACACTACTATTGAACTCTAGAGACGCCTAGAAATAGAAACAAATCAGACCTGGCTAATTAATGTGTCCCTGTAGTGACTATTTTTTGTCAGCCCACCCCCTGTCTCTCTATTGCTCCTTCAAATTTCCTGTTTATACAGCTGTCATTTTTTCTTCCCATGGGTATGGAAGGGTTAAAGGGATAGTTCACCCAAAAATGAAAATTCTGTCATAATTTCCTCACCCTCAAGTTGTCCCAAACCTGTATGGGTTTCTTTTTTATGCTGAACACAGAAGAAGATATTTAGAAGAATATTGGTAACCAAACCAATCCCCATTGACTTCCATAGTTGTTTTTCCATATGGAAGTTAATGGGGCCCATCAACTGTTTTGTTACCCATTCTTCAAAATGTCTTCTTTTGTTTTTTTGGGGGTTTTTTTGTTTTTTTTTTTGAGTGAACTATCCTTTAAATAATTCTGAGATAACCTCAAGCAGAATGACCACTCTGTACTTTTTCTGCTTCTATACTGTATAGCACTCTATTAATAAATTGCACCGATAATTTACATTGATGCAAGTGGCTCTTATTACCGACTATCTTCCTTCATTAATGGCGTCAGTGCAATGTTTTCTGTTGGTACTCTCTCTCCCATCACCCAAATTTGGCTAACTATGTTTCTACCCAATGTATAGTCTAGTTATATTTTACCCATTTCTAATTTATTTATTTGTCTATACTATAGTCTGCATACTATGTATGTACTGTACGTTTCTTATAACCTTGATAGCGGCTAGCAAGCAAATTTAATAATTTTGTCCAACAAATTCAATACTGATCCTGCTCCTTATTCTGATTGTGAGCTATTAATATCAGTAACACTTATAATGGTCTGTCATTAAGGGATAGTTCACTCAAAAATGAAAATTTTGTCATCATTTACTTACCCTCATGTTGTTCCAAACCTGTATGAATTTATTTCTTCTGAAAGAAGATATTTTAAAAAGAATGTTGTTGACCAGACATTTGACGGCACCCTTGACTTCCATAGTAGAAAAAAAAATATTATGGAAGTCAATGGGTGCCGTTAACTGTCTGGTCACCAACATTCTTTGTTCAACAGAAGAAAGAAACTCATACAGGTTTGGAATAACTTGAGGGTGAGTGAGTAATGACAAAATTTTCATTTTTGGGTGAACTATCCCTTTAATAGGTAACTGTGCAGGAAGTAATACAGGTCAAATGAGTGGCCCTACATTAACACTTCAGCTACTACTATTAAGTAATGTGGAAAAAAAACGTAACTAATTGGTTAGTAATATCATATTTAGGACTAAAATAGTTCCTTAAGGAATCAATAATTCCTGAATGTGATTAGCCTCATTAATAATCAACTATGACAAATTTGAAAGAATTACCAATTAATTACCAATCACAACATTACCGTGCATCTGAGATATAATCACTTGACTTTTTTACTCTGAATATGTTCATAAATTGCACCACAATTACTCAAGTGTTACCTAATCACTCTGCAGGAACTACTAGTGATCTAGAAAGTGAAAAACATGTTCAGAGTAAAAAAGACAATATCTTACATCTCAGACACAGGTTAGTTTTGTGATTAGTAATTAATTGGTAATTCTTTATAATTTGTCATATTTAGTTAACAGTTCTTAATGAGGAGAATCTCATTCAGTAATTATTGATTGAACGTCTAGGTTACTTGTAACGTCTCGGTTACATATGGTAACCCTCGTTCCCTGAGGGAGGGAACGGAGACGTACAGTACGTTGTGACTGACTGATAGGAATCTCGCTAGAGAGGCCAATCTACTTCGAGTGAAACTAAAACGAGCCTATACACATTGGCATGCAATCATTTGCATCAGCTGTTCAGCCTCGCAGCGCAGGTATAAAATGAGCAGCAGGCAAATAACATTTTAGTTTTTTGCTGAGGAGCCAAGCCTGATAAGCTGGCCACCCCGGCGGGCAGCAGCAGATGTGGCGACGGGACGTACGTCTCTGTTCCCTCCCTCAGGGAACAAGGGTTACCATATGTAACGGAGATGTTCCCTTATCGGTCGTTCACTTTAACGTACGTCGTGACTGACTGATAGGAATCCCTACAAAAGTGTCACAGCTGCTGCACCCCATCCAGCGCCCTGTGTAAGCCTCTACCCCTTCTTGCCTGGAAGGACCATAGGAGAGGGCTTAAACAGAGTGTATCTGACACTGTTGTTCCATGATAACCCATACAGTGAAATTATTGGATAACACTGGGAAAGCGTGCCCTTTCTATGGAGGGAAGGGATGCTGCGGAAGCCACAATCTTCAAAGGAGTTATGTGGAAAGATACATATGGACAAGCCTGAAGGTTGTACTGCATATGAACATTGGGTGACTTAGCCCAAGGGAAAGACAAAGGCTTCGATTAGGTGCAGCCGTGGAGAATACACATATGGGATCCCCGTAGGGTCACACATATGGGACCCAGCCTAAACCAGGTTCTCAAGGATTCAACGAATAAAGGCCTGGCACCGGACGCTCCGCCATGTCCGGGCCGAGGGTGTTGGAGGACTCACAGGTTTTTCACTCTGGAGAATATAGAGCACAGTAGGGTGCAGCAAGCTGACAGAGCCGGGCCTCTCAGTGCTTCTACCCGTTTAGGGTGAGAACACAGGAGGAGACCGGCTCTACACGTAGGCTATAGTATCTAGTGAACGTGTTAGGTGTCGCCCAGCCTGCAGCTCTACAGTTATCTGTTAGCGAGGAGCCACGTGCCAGTGCCCAGGAGGTTGCAACGCCTTTCATCGAGTGAGCACGCAACCTGAGTGGGCAGGGCACGCCTTGAGCTTGGCAAGCCAAGGCGATGGCATCCACTATCCAGTGGGCCATCCTCTGCTTGGAGACAGACAGACTGGCCTCCGTAACAGACAAAGAGCTGGTCTGAGGTCCTGATGCTTTGAGTTCTGTCCACGTACATACGCAGAGCGCGAACGGGACAAAGAGCAAAGCCAGGGCTGGGTCTGCCTCCTCCAGGGGCAGCGCTTGCAGGTTCACTACCTGGTCTCTGAAAGGAGTGGTAGGAACCTAGGGCACATAGCCAGGCTGGGGTCTCAGTACAACATGGTTGTCTCCCGGCCCGAACTCTAGGTACGATTCGTCGACCGAAAATGCTTGCAGGTCCCCTACCCTCTTGATAGAGGCCAGTGCAATCAGCAGCAAAATCTTCAAAGAAAGAAGCTTTAAGTCCGCTGACTGCAAAGGCTCAAAGCAAGCATCCTGAGGTGCTCGAAGCACCAGGGAAAGGTCCCAAGAGGGTATGGAAGGGGGTCGAGGAGAGTTTAACTCGTACTATCTTACAGCGGTTTGCAACGATTCTCCTTTCCCCCACAATGCATTGCATTACGTCACCTTGGGGAGAGAATTTACCAAAGCCCGCCTTGAGAGCATTGAGAGTGACTAGAGAGACGAGTAGTAGACGAGAGTATTCAGATAGCGCAGATTATAGATAAATAGATAAATACATAGATATAGATAGATAGATAGATAGACAGACAGATAGATAGATAGATATAGATAGAGATGGGCGACCAAAACGCACTCACTTCCCTACAGCACAAGCTTTCCAACGCAGTTTCCATGGGACGGCACCGCCCACACAAGCACCTGCCAAACACAGCGACAGACACGCAGCGGCTACGTTTGCAATAACATTTTCACCGGAGGAAGAGATAAACGCTTAGAAACGCCCATATAGCTAGCATGATGCCTTCTATTTCTAGATGACAAAGTTTACCAGTACTACGACACTATGACAAAGGTTACCGGTACTTATCTGAACTAACGTCATGATCACTGCCACTAGATATAAAGAAAACGTTGATTTTTCACTCGGTGCTATTCAATGACAGTAAAAAAAAAAAAAAAAAAGTGTTGTTATTGTGCACTGCTGCTCGTAGACTAGCTCCAGTGCTCATTGCTGCGTTGCTAAATGATAGCAACTCACCAGGACACTTCACCAACTCTCCACTCATTCTCCTCGGACCATGCATTTAATTGGCTTTGAAGGCCATCAGTTCTTGGCAATTCCTCATTTGCCCTCTCACGTCTGGCAGGTTCGAAATTATACGGCTGCGGGCCATCATACATGTTGGCTCTTGCCACCTCTTCCTCATCCCAGTCAGTCGCCATAGTTCTAATACTAGGCTGAGGCTACCTTTCCTCCACTTCTCCCCAATGTGACGTCATCACCGAATTGCGTAAAAAAAAACCTGTTAATACCAAAAACGTAAAAAACTGGTCTTTAAGACCATTTTTGAGACATTTTAAAAATGATATACATATCTTGAGTGATTTATGTACCCATTAATCGACAGTGGTGGTTAAGGCGAGACACTACAGGTGAATAGGGTAAAATTTTAAAATAATAGATATCACCATGAAACTTCCTCAGTTGATTACTTACACAAGTATATAAAAAAAATGTATTACAAGTTTTAGAAATGTGTATGTTTAATTATGCAAATTAGGCATTATCTCATTAAATATGCACGATTTTGCATATTTTTTTGGTAGATAGATCTGAACATATGATAAAGCCAGGTGCAAAATTCTTTTTTCATTTTGTTTACACAAAATTTCAGGATATATGCTTTCATTACCTAGGAAATCAAAATATACTGTCCATAGCCTTAAAAAATCGATTTTCGACATATTTTTTTGATTAAAATGTCACATAAATCAGGCCAGGAATGATTTATTAACAAATCCCTCTGAAAATATCTTCAGAATACTGCTAAGTGTATAACTGGAAAGTTTGGTGTACATAGGTGCTATATAGGCTGAGATGTTTGTACTGAAGAATGACAAAAAACTCATTTTGAGAAAACGGCAGTTAAAGATTTAAATAGCTCTAAATGAGAAATCGTCGTTAGCTTTAAATCCCCCTTTGGACATTCACGATTGGTTACTAATAGAAAGGAAATGCCCATATTTGGGTTACATAGCGTTGTGCAGGAGACTAAGAGCTTTACAGCGATACCGGTCATGACAGACTTCAGTAAACAGACGGAGGCTCACGGAGCTCGGCATGTGGCGTTGGAATACTAACTTCCTGGTAAATTCGGGAGAAATTTACTGCCGCAAGTAAACAAAATGTAATAAAATAAACATCTTAATGTATATTTTCAGCGTTTTCTTTATAGCAGCTTGAAAGAACACATATTAAAGGAGTAAACTAGCCCAAAATCTCAAAACTGACCACTGCATGAAAAATTGATGTTTTTGCCTGCCGTGTCTCGCCTTAACCTGCAACATGGGCTTTAAGGAACCGGAGCTTGTTGGTCTCCCTCATGTCGGCCAGACACAGCCAGAGATGACGTTCCTGGACCACTTGTGTGGACATCGCACAACCCACTGACCGCGCGGTGACCTTCGTCGCACGAAGCGCAAGGTCCGTTGCGGCACAAAGTTCCTGGAGAACTTGTGGGTCATGACCACCCTCGTGCAGTTCCTTCAGTGCCTTGGCCTGATGGACCTGCAGCAACGCCATGGCATGCACGGCAGAGGCGGCTTCCCCATAGGCTTTGTAAGCCTTGCCGGTTAGGTCCGACGAGTACTTACAGGCCCAGGAAGGGAGACGCGGTTCTCTGCGCCAAGTGGAGTTAGGGCACAGCTACATAGCAACAGCATGTATCCCTTAGCCGCCCCCCCATCAAGGGTGGTGAGGGAGGAGGAGCCACCGGAACGGTTTCTGGCAGTAAAAGGTGCCGTCCACATCCCCGTGAGCTCCTTGTGCACTTCCAGGAAGAAAGGCACTGGGGTGGGTTGTTGAGAACCAGCACGCGCCACCGCGAGATACCAACAACCCTCCGAGGAGGGTTAGATTGAGGCGCAGACACGGGGACTCTGCCCCTTTGCAGGAACAAGAGTCTCGACCGCAGCCCTTCCTACAATGGGTACATGACTCATCCACGAAAGCTGCCTCGGCGTGTTTGAGGCCCAGACACACGAGGCAGCGATCGTGACCATCCCGCGATCCCAGTTAACCACTGCATCCAGAAACACACAGATAGAATGTGCCAATCCCCTTCAAGTGGTACTGTTACATCCACCAGCTGGAGTGCCCTTGATTCCCACCAGAGGGCACTCCTTCTGTCTTGGTTATCTCACCATGGACTACATTTCCCACAACCCACTGCCCGGACTCATTATGCCTGATTACATCCACCTGTGTCTCATTATTTTTGTTAACCCTGTTAACTCAGTCATTCTTTGCTAAGTCTTGTATGTTGGTTACACTGCAATTCTGAGTCATTGTATCCTGTTCCTCCTGTGTCCTGGTTTCTCATGTCTTGTTTTTTATCTTCTGCCTGTGATTTGTGGAATTCTGTTTTGGTCTACTCTAGGCTTGGCACGATAGTCGGTGCTACCGGTGTTACACGGTGTTCAGTCGCAACATCGGTTTCATCACTTGCCCACCGCAGCACTGCAAAACAATTTTTTTAAAGCAATTACACAGTATCCGTATTTTCTGTCACCAGTTGACTAGCGTTGTATGATCACGCTCAACCATTCAAGCGCGACAAAACAAGAGACCGCGCTGTAAGTCCTGCCTATTACATACACACGCACACACACACACGGAAAAGACGCGCGTCAGCATCGAGTTCTCTTTTCGGCTTTGAACAAAACATAACACACACAAATTATGCCAAAATGTCCGTTTTGTCGAGTGTCCTCATAAGAGCAAATGATTTAAATAATATCATAAATAAGTGTAGAGATTTGTGAGAAAATGGGACGCGTGTCAGATGGAGTGTCATTAATGTTAATCAAAGAACAAAGGTAAGAGAGTAAATTACGCCTACTCACTCAGACCCGGCGACAGGAGGATTAGTATACCGGTAGCCTAATAATCATGAACGCACTCTCTTGTGTGCATGAATGAATCTTTTAACACATCTCCGGCGAACGGCTTCTTCACGCAAAAGAAAAACTCTTCATAAAGCGCAGTGAAATTCATGTGGCGTTTCCTGATGGAACGAGGTTGTTCGTTAACTTCATTTTATACGTGCAATTCACACGAGCTCTAAACAAATGCGAGACTGCTGCGATTAGTCAAACTTTATTAATGAAACAAAATCAGAGGGAATAGTTTCTTTAATGTATTTTTTCTTTTATTTTTTACCGGTTGGCCGGTCACACGGCTTTCATAGTTTTCAGTTAGGCTAGTGCGGAGACCAGAGCCGGGTTTTCCGATAACTATGTATCTTAGCTCTTAAGAACGTTCTCTGTGTGCAAGGTTACAAACGCTCGGCGCAATTCCACGCGCGTTTCCCAAAAATGCACTTAACATGTTTCGTTCGTGCTACTTAAGAGTCGCCGTCCATTCGCAAAGTGCTGAAATATAAAACGTTGTGTAAGTTAGCCTATATTTGTTATTTTATATAGCATGGTGTATTCTTATTCTTTTTAATAAACGTTCTATGTTTAATATAAGCGTTTTTCATGAATAATAACGAAACCACCATTCAAACACTGTGGTTGAATCCGGAATCGCGCCCTATATCCTCAAATATGGCGTTATTGTTCTCAACATGTTCTCAAGCAGTGAAAAATAGAGGACACTGACAACGCGCTGAAAGACAGGACCGAGCAGGTAATATGAAACAAAGTCTCAACTTTCAAATTTGGTCAGTCAAACAAAAATAAAATAGGCCTACCGTTTTTTGGCTATTTAATGTGGCGTGACAGATTCCCTCAGTTAAACCCAAGTTCAAATCCACCGAAGTTAATCAATAACTCTTCTGACTGCTTTGTTGCACAAAAATGGTGGAATTTGATTGATCAGATCGCATGTCAATCAAACTCAATACGAATGATGAATTGACGCCATGTAAAAAAAATAATTACATCACTCTATACCCCCCACCCCCACGATGAAACCGGTAATACCGGTGTTGTCACAAGTCGATTAACCGGTGGGAGAATATTATCACCGTCACATCTCTAGTCTACTCCTTGGACTTAATCATTGTTTGGACTGTTTGTTTGTGTATGTCCTGTGCCTGGTTTTGGATTACGGTTGTGGATTACCGTTATAATAAATACTGCATTTGGATCCTCAACTTTTGTGTTTCCAAGCTATTCCATGGTATTGCTAATTTCACTGACCTCCCAGACTATACTATCATTGACTTCTTTTGTTATGGACTCAACAACCTGTTACAATCCACACTGATCCATGGTGGTACTCAAGGCAGAGTCCTGCATGGGTTCGGGTACCCGCGGGAACCCAACGGGTGACCCGCAAATTTTGCTCAAACGGGTGAAAATAATCCAACTGTGTCGGATACGGGTGCGGGTTGGGTAGGACACAGGCTAATCACGGGTCTAAACACGGGTTTAAAACAATCACGTGCAAACTTAAAAATATATGCATATTTTTAGGAACACATCTACAAAAATATGCCTGTGTTTCATCAAGAAACACATGGGTGGAATGACATCTTGAAAAAGATGCAACATCACACCCATGTTTACTCTTTTAGAGGAAAAAATCTCTTTTGGGCTGAAATGCACAGGGGAAAGGTCGCCTGCACAGCGTGTAGAAATGTAATTTTAGAGAATGCACAGTGTGCAAAATCCTCCTTAGAAGGTGACCACCACTGACGCACCATCACACCAACACATGCAGAAGCTTCTTCCTGGTTCTGTTAAACCACTGTAAGAGATGACAGCAGAGCAGAATCTTCTCCAGAAACGCTCATCTCCGAAGCGAAAGCTTAATGAGACTAAATAAAGTCCCGCATACTTCCTTATATACCCGTAGCAATCTCACTCACCAAAGTCCATTGGCTTGTTCTGTACCACTTGAAGGTGATTGGGCTCTCAGACGAGATCCCAATTCGTCAGTCACTGGTGTAATGTCGAAAGTGACTGACTGATAGGGAACTATCTCAGTCCTAAATTTGACATTATGTATTGATTATTTATTCTTGCTTACTAATTAGTTAATAGTAGTAGTTGAAGTGTTAATGTAGTATCACCAGTAGTTGAAGTGTTAATGTAGTACCACTCGTTTGTCCTGCATTACTTCCTCCTGCATAGTTACCTATTAATGCCAGACCATTATTCTAAAGTGTTATGTTAATATCAAATATCAGAAACATGATTCCATTAACATAGATAATAATATTATATTCTCAAAAGTAAATGGTTGGGAAAGGATTGAAGAACAACCATATCTGAAACAATTCATTCATGTTTTTGTCATTGCTCCCTCTATAGGTGAACAGGGGAACATATTCACGCCGTAGTCGACTGAAGAGGTCTGATGGCAGCACCACCTCCACCAGTTTTATCCTGAGACAGGTAAAGAAATTGTCCATTTCTGGAAGTGATCAGGTAAAAAGCGATTCTCCCCTTTTTTGGCTCAATTAAATTATTACTTTGAGATTAGTCACTCAAACAGTAGAAATAGTAATCAGACACATTTAATGTAGCAAACATTTACTGTCCTTATTCTTTATTTTGTTCGGAGAAGGCTTAATGTGCTGTGATGCATGCCTGTTAAAACCTTTTTCTCATTTTTCTTTTTTTTCCAATTGCACTATAATCTTTATCACAGACCATAATGCAAATTTGTATAAATGACGTTCATAATTGATTAATTACATTTCTATATAGTGTACATAAATATTAAATATATACAATTCATATTTACATCATCCATACCTCATGTGAGATCACACTAACATCCACTATAGAGAGTATGTTAATAAAAGTGGTAAAAACAGTAAAAGATTTGTTTTAATTTATTTATGTAATATATAAATAAATGTGTGTGTGTGTGTGCGCGCGTGTGTGTGTGGATAGATAGATAGATAGATAGATAGATAGATAGATAGATAGATAGATAGATAGATAGATAGATAGATAGATAAAAATTAAAAATATTTTAACATTGAAGAAATTGTGCAGAATAATGATTAAATGAAGAAAATATGATCATTGCAAATAAAGGGGAACATACTGGAGAAAAACTGACTGTACATTCAAAAGAAATGACAGAAGGAAAGAGAGAATGAAAGAGGCAGAGGGAGGCTCTCTCTCTTTCTCTCTCATCAGCGTTCACAGTCAAGGAGAACACACGTCAGCAGCAGCTCTGACTAGAAGGCTGCTCGACCAATCAGCATGCAGCTGGTCAACTGTGTCATCAGCCTGAGATTGAGGAAGGGTTCTCTCTCTCTCTTTCTGCCTTACCCTCTCTCTCTCTCTCTGATGCGGGGAGCAGCGCCGTGCCGTGTGTGTGTGTGAGCGTGTTGCTGAGAGATGATGAAACGTCCGCGTCAGTGAGCCGTTGGGAAGCTTCTCCCTGCCTGAGGATGTGAGAGAATTGGAGGCTGAACGAGGGATCCACTCCATCCTGCAGGCAGAGCCGTCTGCACAGGCCTGCTTTCCCTCTTTCTCTCTCTCTCTCCATCCTTTCTCGTGAGGCATCTCTCACCCTTTTTTCCCTCCTTGTTCTTCCTCTGTGGAACAAGGGGATCGTCATCCCCCCATCGATTCTTTTTTTTTTTTGTGGTGGTGGCTCCCTCCTCCTCCTCTTCCTCCTCCTCCTCCTCCCCCTCTCTCTCTCCATCTCCACCACCTCCTCCTCCTCTTTTTTTTCTCTATTCTTCAAGAAGACCTTTTTGGAATAGCAAACCTCCATGTATGACAATTTGTACCTGCATGGATTTGAAGACTCGGAGGCGGTGAGTTATTTTTCTCTTGATCGGAATTGGCTACGGCTATATATAGTGTTTTCCCACTGGCTATGTGTGCGTGCGTGAGCGCGCTCGTGTGCGTGTGCCGAACACTGGCTCAGCTGTGCTGCACATACAGGGCCTGCGAGACTCAGTGTACCATGATTTTCTAAGATGCAGCCCACCAATTTCCGTGGGTGTACTATTGGGAGATGCTCATCAGAGGCTTGTGTGTGTATGTGTCTTTCTATATGTGTTGTTAATAGCACACACTCCCATTGAACATTAACTCCTATTCCATACGGCGTGTTTAAAGAATGCTACAGTAAAAAAAAACACGTCTCATTAATTTTTCAGTTTTTTTTTTTTTTTTTTTTTTTTTCAGGATTACGTGGCTTTCTTTGTAGGACCTACCTGATCTCCTTAAGGTTGAAAATGTTTAAGGTGTTATCATATTGGTAAAATTGTAAAGCTTCATTTACTGTCTGGCTGTTAAAGGGGCAGAGCCGTTTCTTGCTGATGTGTAGAATGTAATGAGTCACATGGCTTAGGCGCCCCACTTGAATGCCTTAAAATGAAATCGAGCCAGAAGTCTGGAAAAGCCATCAGGAATTGTGTGTGTATGTGTTAGAGGCCCATAGAACCCACTTTAATTCCCATCAGCTGTGTTTATATTTCAGTGTCCTATATGTATATAGACCATCTATTTAAGATACAGACTATAATCCATAATCAGGTTCCTTTGCTTTTTTGAATAAACATGGTATATGATGTTGTGTAACTTTTTAACTAGGGCACATAAAATCACTGAAAATTTCAGTTACACTTTAGATTAGTGTCTATTTCCCACTATTTACTACAACTTTTGCATCAATAAACTCCTAATTACTGCTTATTAATAGTTAGTGAAGTTTAGGAATTGGTTAGGATTAAGAGATGTAGAATATGGTCATGCAGAATAAGCCATTAATATGTGCTTAATAAGTACTAATAAACAGCCAATATCCTAGTAAAATGCATGATAATGAGTAACTAGTTAATAGTGAGAATTGGACCCTTAACACATTAAGAACGATAACTATAAAGATAACTATATTAGCGGACGATATCGTTCTGTTTATTCTGAGCATGTGCTTGTCTGTCACTTGAAACGCTCGGGCTTGTTACAACAGGATGGATTCTGATTGGCTGTCTATGATTTTATGGTTCACCAGCTGGATAGAATAGTTCTGAAAGTGATTCCAACAATATCGTTTTTCTGTGCTGTTATCATTATAGTTGTGGTGTGGACTGGACTCTGGTTTTCTTTAATATTGAGAATGATTTTAAGAACTATATCTTTATCGTTATGCTTATAGTTATCGTCCTTGGTGTGAATGGGCCTTTAGTGTTACCAAAATTTCAATCAGCAAGCATAATTTTTAAAAAATTTGTTTGTAGAAGTTGTGTAACATAGTCTGTGTTCAAATGACTGATTTTCTACATGCTTCCAAATTGGTGTCTGGGAGAATATATATTTGTTTACTAATAAATTGCAGACCCATTTGAACCACATTGGCTGCGCTTTGCATTGCAAACCCAGTTGAATTGTGGCTATAAAGCTTCTAAGCTTAAAAAAAGCTTAGTTTAGTTGAAGAGAAACCTGTCTGTTTAACTTCATTTTGGGCCATTATCTCTCTTCATGATGTTATACATGAATCTGTACAGGCCCTCCAAAGTCACTCTTCAGCAAAAAGACTGTTATCTCGTCAAAATCGAGGATGAAAGCCATTCATTTGAATTTTCGTTTTTTGCTCACAATCATCACTTCTGCGGCGGAAGATAAGCAAACTTGTGCATTTTTTGTTTCCCGAATCAGGCGTTTTGTGATTGGACTCACCGGCCTCAATTGGGTCCCTGCTGAAGTAAGCTTGTGTCGAGCGGCTGCCTTCAGGGAAAAAGTGTTTCGCCATAGGCAGCGTGCTGAAATTTTTTAGCCGACTGTGAGGCTTTTTCGCTCTCTCTCTCTGCCTCTCTCTAATGCGATATTGACCCGATCATTCTTTTCACTGACTTGAGCTAATGTTGTTTCCAAATTGGATTAACAGAATACAGCTTCCCAGCTTCGCTTCGCTTTGAGCAGTATCTCTCATTAATTAGAGGACTATGCACTTGCTGGTTGGATCTTCTTTATTATCTTAAAGGGGGAAAGTGTATATCCTACGGTATATGTTTTTATTTAGCCGATAGGGATCAGGTGCTTCTCTCTTGAATGTCATGGAGCCGTCTGAGGACTTTATGGAGATTTCAGGTGAAAATGTCCAAGTTATGTATTGTGAAGTTTTTCATGGTCCTGAGAAGCCCGCAGTGAAGGTATGTATTCTCAAAGGAAACTATCTTATGTTTTCGCATAAGAATGCTGAGAGGATATACTAGGGTTGAGTTTTTACTTTGGAGTAGTATTTGTACTATTGAAAACTTTTTACTATTTAGAGTAGTTGGTTGTAAAAGATACGGAAGTAATAAGGAACTTATTGATGGATGAGGAGACACGTTGTTGAAATGAATGTACAGCAGTAAAAGGTTTCGGAAGCTCATCAATTTATAGTTTTTGGTTTGAAGATAATGGGTTTCTATCCTGTTGATAAGATATGACATTTCATAGCCTGTTACTCTATTTTAGGATTCAATATGTCTATGTTTGTCTCAGACAGTGACAGATGCCTCAAGGTGGGAATTACAGTCCAAATCATTTGAATGCATGCATACTGCTTACACTGTTTTAAACTGTGAATGTTCTTATTCAATTATTATTATATACAAAAATATGTGATGACTGATGTTCATCCATAAAATGGTGTGTGACATTTTACATAACAGTATCCATGTTACACATTGCACATTTGTGTAAATAATTGCTATATCAATAACAAAAGAAATTACATATATATTATTATTACCTAGTCAATTAGTAAATGTATCTGTTATTTTTAAAGACTATGTAATATAGACTGTGAACAAAAGGAGCTTACCTGAATTCACCTTCAGCTCACAGGTGTATTTTCTGTTTGCTTAAGGAGCGTGTATCTCTATGGATGACAGCTCTGTCTAGTTAATAGAGGTACAGGTGGGGTTTTTTGCTGACCTTTGTTTGCGGTGGTCTGAATAGGCAAACCTGAGAATCACAGACGTAATGAAAATCCAGCAGACCAGACCAATGTGCATAATGACCAAGGAAGATGGTTCAAGGCACTGTAATAAAATAAAAAAATCTCTGAAATTTACGGTAAAAAACGGAAGCTGTGATTGACAGAACTGTGATTGCTACAGTAGCAACATATTAAGTTTTATAGATTGACCTGGGTAAAAAGAAAAAAACAATGAATACTAAATCAATGTACTAAAATCTGTTTTTTATTTTTACTTTTGTAATTTCTGCATAGTGCCAGCCACTTTAAAAACAGGTGGTAAAAAGAAAGCCACGTAATAAATCAAGTTCATAGCTTTTCCACGAACTGCGGTAAATACTAATATATAGAAGGTGCACAAACACAATCATGGTAACACACGACACTAAACATTTAACAACATAAATGATAAGAACCGTATAGACTAAAGAAACTTAATATTAACCAATTAACAGGTTTTACTGTAGCATTTTTACAGTCTTTAACCATTGAAATTGCAATATTTTTTTATAATCTGAAGGGTCTGATCTTGTTTTTTGATGCACAAATGTGGTCAAATGTCAAAATGTATTTCTACAATAGGAAAGATGGTTTCAGGTAAATCTCTTTTTTCAGTAATTCTCCATTTTGGAAAGTGGTATTTTTTTCCACTTTTTGCAAAGCTGTCCAATTCAAGGTTATTCAAGGTTTCTTAAACCCAAAACAAACATTATTCAGTTTCAAATGGCAATATTCCATCCTAACTCTGACATATAGAATGAAACATTTTACATTTTTACATTTGGCAGACACTTTTATCCAAAGCAACTTGCACTGCATTCAAGGTACACATTTGATTTCCCTGGGAGTCAAACCCATGACCTTGGCATTGCTACTGCCATGTTCTGCTGATTGAGCTACAGTTTTTTACGCTATACCTTTAAGACTTCTGTATGTAAATGTCCTTGATTTTGATTGGTTCCACATCCACATAGTATTTCAGACTGTCTTTCATCAGGGCACACCAAATATCTGAATACTGAACAGATATCAACATGGAAGAGTTAATGTTACTGAGCTGATATTTCAGAACAACCCATTTTTTAGGTTTTCATAAGTGATCTGGGTGGACTAAGCAAGAAAAATGTCATTTTAATAACTTCCCATATAAAGCCATTACTAGACTGCATGCATGTAAGTAATTTAGTATGTGCCTTCTGTTGGCAGGGTTCAGCTGATTCCTACACTAGCAGGCCGTCTGATTCAGATGTGTCGTTGGAGGAGGAGAGGCCGGAGGGGGGTAGTCAGGGCCGCCAGGAGCGAGAACAGCAGGCTGCTCAGCAGTTGGAGAGGGCAAAGGTCAGGACAGACACAAATCACACCTACTACATATTAATATGTGGAGTTTATCATATGTAACATACTTTATATTGTAATGCATTACCCCAACACTGTGTGTGTGTGTGTGTGTGTGTGTGTGTGTGTGTGTGTGTGTGTGTGTGTGTGTGTGTGTGTGTGTGTGTGTGTGTGTGTGTGTGTGTACTACCTACTTAACTATATTTTGGGGACAAATTTGTACCCAGGAGTGACCAAAACCTGGCAAAATATCCAGTCCCTGTCCCTCCCTTTAGGGACATCCTCATTTGTAAATCTGGTATAAAATAAAGTAATTAAAGGTTTATTAAAAATGTATAAAGTTTTGTGTGATGGGTTGTGTTCAGGGGTAGGGTTAGTGTAAGGGGATAGAATTTACAGTTTGGATAGTATAAAACCATTACGTCTATGTAATGTCACCATTTACATAGCTAAGGTGTGTGTGTGTGTGTGCGCGTGTGTGTGTGTGTGTGTGTGCGTGCGTGCGTGTGTGTGTGTGTGTGTGTGTGTGTGTGTGTGTGTGTGTGTGTGTTCTTATTTTTTATATATTTATTTTGTTTTTAATTCTAAAAACGTCGACTTCCAGGCCAAAGCGGTGGCCTTTGCCGTGAAGACAAATGTCAGTTACTGTGGTGCGCTGGATGAAGATGTGCCTGTGCCAGGAACTGCCATCTCATTCGATGCAAAAGACTTCCTGCACATCAAAGAGGTACTGTGGTCTGGTGGCCCATTAGTGAAAGGGTCACTACTGACTCACTGATGACTTTGAATATAGAAAAAAAAAATTACTAAAACTGGTATCATTGGTCAAACACTAAGAGGGGATAAAGTTTTTCCAAGCTTTTATTTCTTTTGTCCTTTCTCTGTTCCATATGCAGAAGTTTAATAATGACTGGTGGATTGGGAGGCTGGTGAAAGAAGGCTGTGAGATTGGTTTTATCCCCAGTCCCCTGAAGCTGGAGAATATCAGAGCACAGCTGGAACAGAAGAAAAGCCGCGTACAAGGGTAAGCAGACACAGAACATTCTTACCTAGTTGACGGAGCATTTGATTTTCCACAACCTCTTGGTCCTTAGTAATCTGTCTGTTCTTATAATATTCTCTTTTTTTAAATCAACCTGGCTATGAAATCTTGGAGAATTTTCCAAAAATGTGCACCACTCCATATTTCTAGGCTCATTTTTATATGTAATTTGATCCATTATTAAAACATGTTTTTGATGCCCTTTCGAATCTGTAGAAAACCAAATGCTCTATAGTTGCTATTCTGTAGATACTATAGATTCTGTAGATACAGAATATTGCATATTAGTCACTGCATGCCTTATTTTAGGACACAATAGACATTTTTAAATATATACTATATATCCCAGTCTGTACACCTTACCATTAAATAAGTGTTGTGGGTTTCAAGAACAAAGGTGGCCTTTTAAAGAGTTCTGAATTTTTACCCTTTTATTTTTTCTCCATTTCTATGCAATGTAATCTGGACTGTTATATTTGCCAAATACATCATGACTTGAATTTGACCCCAGATAATACATTTAATCACAGATTACTGTTCTTTCATTGCATGTCTTAGCTCCAGTAATGCAGTACCAGAGCCAGCCTTTCCAGTATCAACATCGATATCTAGTCCACAGTGCAGTTTATTCTGGCCAAGAACCACCCACTTAGAATGTCTGATTGAAAAAGCAGAGCATTCGATCATCATTTGTTTTTGTTTTTTGTCTTTGTTTTTTTGTTTGTTTTTTGTTTGTTTGTTTGTTGAATTTGTTTGAATGTTTGATGTTTAAAACCTGGGGAAAATATTTAAAATGTTAAATCAATGATGTTCTTGCCAAGAACCACCCACTCATCATTTGTTTTGGTTTTGTTTTGTTTTTTGTCTTTGTCATTGTTTTTGTTTGATTTTTGTCTTTGTTTAATTTTGCTTTGATTTGTTTGATGTGTTAAATATAAATCAATAATACAAAAATAGTAAAGAGTGTTACAAAATAGTAACCCTTTTTTAATAATGGTACCACAGTCTGTGCAAGTTGTTGTAGAACTAGAGCTGAAGAAATAAATGTTGTGGTAACAATTAGTAATAAATACAGATTTTTCTTTCCCCCATGGACATGACTCTGAAAATAAACAGAACATACTGTTGTGCACAAGGATATACTTTTTTTAGTGTCTCACTTGAGTATCTTTTAAAGATTTTAAGGTATGAACCTCGCACACTTTGTTTATTGTGGCAGCCTGGTGCTATATAAACAAGTCTTTTTTTCCAGGAAGACTGATAAAAATGTTTGCACAGTGGAAATTGCATTGAAGCTAATTAGATTTGAGCTTAAAATTTTGGAGAGCCATTTTTGTATAAAATATGCATCAGACCTGGTCCATGGGTGGGATGTCTGATGCTGAGACTACCAGAGGAGAGGCCCAGCATCAAATTATGAGGCAGTTTACTTGAGACTTGAAATACAGTGGAATTTTGAGATTGATTGACATTTGATTTGTTGAAAACTGGGTATCAGGTTAGGTGACACCAGCTCGCAGTTTGAAATCGGATGACTGACCCTCAAACCCAGGTGACTATCGATAACAATTCTACATGCAGCATCAGTTCTAGGTCATAGTACACGGACAGTGACTTAGAATCAGTGTGGGTCTGACCAGGTCTTATGCATTAGCTATTAAAACTTAGAGATTATAGCATGTAGTATTAAGATTTAGAGTAGTCCGCTTGTGTGTTTGGACACACAGACTAAAAATGTTCTATCTCTTTCTCTGTTTGTCTGCTCATTTCTTTAGTAAGTCCAGTGGAAGCTCGTCCTCCAGTTTGGGGGATGTGATGTCATCAGGTGAGCCAGTGATTTGGTGGGGGTGGGGCTTTATGAATTGGGGGAGGGGTTTCAGGAATCTCCCCGAAAATAGAACGGAATCGTAGGCAATTCGTCAGTGGATGATTTTACTTCAACACTGTCCTGCGTAAGGCTAAAGATCAATCGAGCAGCTTCTTGTGAGCATGGGACAGTGGACGATGAATGACTTGAATGGCATTCTCAAATTTGAAGAACTTGACAGTACTTTATTCTGACTTTCTTTTTTTCCCTCTCTTTGTACAGGCAAGCAGAAACAGAAAGTGGTAAGTGTGCCCACAGAATGGAAGAATCCCCACCTAACCTTCCTGTCCATTCACTGAGGAGACTGTCACCGCTGTCTTAAACACAAATTCCACTAAACTCATTGTGCTTAAAAACTAGTTGACGTATTGAACTGATATTATGTAAGCATTGTCCTTAAGCTGTGCTTTGTTATTTGCCTATGATCTTATATGCAGACTGAACACGTGACTCCCTATGATGTTGTGCCTTCCATGAGGCCTGTGGTGCTGGTTGGTCCATCCCTGAAAGGATATGAGGTGGGTTGTCTCAAATGATGTTGAGGTGTATCATCATCAAACAGAAAAATGCTTTAGTCACAGATCAATCTGGAGAGTTTTTACAAGGCGAATCAGCGAATTCATCACAAAATAACATTGAGCAGAAAATTCCCCCGTCAAGGCCGTAGAGCTGACGTTCTTTGTTTATGACTTGCTGCGCGTCTGTGTGTGCGCATCTTGCGTTATTGATACCAGCAAAATATAATATCTATTCCAGTCTCTCCATCTCCTCACACAGAGAAAACAAAAACATACTCCTCCTCTCCGCCGTTCCGTTACCACGGCAACAACCTTCCGGGGTCCAGGAGACGTCAGTGCTAGAAAGTAGAGCACGGTTTGAAATTAGAAAGAGACAGAAAAGGGAGAGAAGAACAGCAATGGTGATGGAGGGAGGAAATCTGTGAGAGACAGAAAGAAGGCAAAATGAATAAGAAAAACAAGTTCCTTTATAAGGCGTAACTAGATGCAGGTTTGCTTTAGTGTAAGGATTTCATTTATTCACGCAGCTGCTTGGTGTTTAAATTACAGTGATTTTAAGGAAGTTTATGCATTGATGAGACAGGAGTTGTTTCCTTAAAACAAAATTAAATGTTTAGGTCTGTTCCAAAGGTTGCCTCGCTGCCTACATGCGCAAATGACTTGTAAGGCAAATTCTTAACCGTCATGGACCCTTATAAGTGACCAATTTGGAACGCTTAACATATGTGGCACACAAATAACACATAGCGCAGGAGACTAGCAATTTATAAAGTACAACTGTCGGGTTTTAGGAGTAAAAATCCCATTCATTTTCTCAATAGGGGGATTGATTTTGAACGATAACTCGTAAACCGTTAAAGACAGACCAGCTGTGAGCTACATGGTTGTTAATAGATGGTGTATGCTTTTGTTCAAGCCATCAGCCTGCATTATTTCAACTTTTAAAGTAATTGATCAATAATTGTTCAACAGCAGAATTCCTGGTGAAAAACTACATTACCCATGATTCTGTAAATAAATCTCCACCAATCAGAAAACCATATAGTTTTATATTTCTGTTTTTATTTCAATGCTTCATGGATTTAAAGCTTATAAAGCTATGTAGTTTTGTACCTTTGACTGTTTTATCTGATTTTCAAATAATTCTTTGCTTTAAATTTACTTTGTAGCTGGTTGGTTTGTTTCATAGCTTTTAACTCTTAAACAGAGACTTTTTTTTAAATCCCTATGAGAAAAATGAATGGGAAAATACGCCAGGAACCAAGGCTGCTGAAAATGTAGACGGGCTGTTGCACTCTTATTTCAATAGAGTTTGACGTTAAAGCTACAGTACAATACCTTAATAAGCATTAACAAGGCACATGCAAACACTGTTTTAGAACAGAGCAAATGTTATTTAAATATGAAATTGTTATATAAATATGTATTTAAGTTTAGATGTTTAAGTTTAAAAATACGCTTCATATCTTTTGTACAGGTCACTGATATGATGCAGAAAGCTCTTTTTGACTTCTTGAAACACCGGTTTGATGGCAGGTAAGTAACAAAAGTGGTTTATAGATGATTACAATGTCATTTCAAAATATCATCTTCCTGCACAACTCTTGTAAAAGATGGAGATTACAAACAGGGTGTCTGATATGTTATAATTACAGATTTGCACTGCAGCTATCTACAGATCATGTATTTATCGTCCTAGGATAACTATCACACGTGTGACAGCAGACATCTCACTGGCAAAGAGATCCGTGCTTAACAATCCCAGCAAGAGAGCCATTATTGAGCGCTCAAATACCAGATCCAGTCTTGGTAAGATATAGAGAGAGCCTAAACATAACTGACAAAGGGTTGTTATAGAAATATTCCAGGTTCAATTTAAAGTGCCCCTATTATGCTTTTTCGGATATTACCTTGCATGTAGTGTGTAATGTAGCTGTTTGTAAATATAAAAGTTCTGCAAATTTTCAAAGATCAAAGTGTATGATAAATGAAGTTATTGCCCAACACTGAACTGACTTCAGCTGAACAATGACACTATTTTCTTTTTAGAGCTGCTTTACAGCTGAATTAAACTCTGTCTGCATCATTGAATCATTATTTTCCTGCTGATCGCTGTAAAGCTGCTTTGAAACCAGAGCCGGACAGTAACGGAGTACATTTACTTGAGTACAGTACTTAAGTACAATTTTGAGGGATCTTTACTTTACTCGAGTATCATTTTTGGGGAGTACCCATGACTTTACTCAAGTATATTTGAGAGGCAAATATTGTACTCTTTACTCCACTACATTTCTATCCATAACTGTGAGTACCCGTTACTTCTAAAAAAAAAAAAAAAAAAAAAAGGAAAAAATAAACATCTCGGAAACCCTCAATTTGTTGTTTCCCTCTCAAATGTGATTGGATTGTGCAGGCGCCACTGATTGGGACAGCCTATCAGCAATCACCTTCAGCTTTCCGCCAAAGTCAACTCCATGGTCAGATTTAGATAAGAGACGAAACCATGGATGAAACAATGGATGAAGACGCAGCAGGTCCATCCCGGGAGTATTTTTTTTCCCAGGATGGTAGGGGAAGACTCATGAATATTCATTAGGGAAGTCATCCCTGATTGGTCTTAACCCCAGTGACGGGTAGGTTTAGGGGCGGGGTTAGGGAGGTCATAAGACCCCCAGTGACGGGTAGGTTTAGGGGTGGGGTTAGCGGTAGGTCATCAGACCAATCAGGGATGACTTCCCTAATGAATATTCATGAGTCTTCCCCTACCATCCTGGGAAAAAAAATATCGCATCCCGAACCCGTGGCCCCACCTCGCCAGACTATTTCAATTTTCTGAACAAGTTAATGATAGTTTTCGCTTCAAGTGTTTGCTGTGTTTACCAATGTAAGCACTGTGGCAGTAGTAATGCAATATTTAGAACATGTATTCTTGTACTCTTGATACTTAAGTACTTTTAAAAACAAGTACTTTAGTACTTTTACTTAAGTAGACATCTGACTGTAGTACCTTTACTTGTACTTGAGTAAAATTTAGCAAGGGGTATCTGTACTTTTACTCAAGTAATGAAGCTGTGTACTCTGTCCGCCTCTGTTTGAAACGATCTGTATTGTATAAAGCACTATAAAAATAAAGGTGACTTTACTTGACTCCCATAAGAAAGAACTGATTCTGAACTGCCTTAAACGAGTTGTCGGTAATTCCAGTCTTACTTCCTGCACGAACCTACGTAGGTTTGTAACAAATTCATTGGCTGCCCGTGAACGTCTACTTTGACCCGCCCTCAAATACTGTAGTTGTAGCTGAGGCCTGGAAGATTTTGGTTTGTGTTGTCGAGAAGACATGTTGAGAAGACGTTGTTTTCTGCACAGTGTGAATCAACTTTCCATCAGGCTCAGGCTCGAATTAATACAGTAAAACCGACACCATTGTTAGTGTTCGTATCACTGTGTATAAGTGCTGATCAAGCCTCCGGTGCTGAAAGTCAGATTTAGTAATGGGCATTTAATTTCCAACACGTGCTGTAAGCGGTAGACCAATCACAACAGACTGGGCTATCTGACCAATCAGAGCAGAGTACGCTATCGGAAAGGAGGGGTTTAGAGAAACTGAATCCTTTATCGAACCGTTTCAGACACTGTAAGAGAAGTGGTAATGCTGCAATGTATATTATGAGAAAATGAAAGTGTTTTTTGCCCTTGGATGCATGTAAACCTATTGTAGGAGACCTCCAAAATCGCATAATAGGGGCACTTTAATCCAACATACTGCGATCAAATGCAATATACAATCGTATACACCACATTCTCAAGTGTCAAAATGAATCACTTTCAAGTTCTGCTTTTTTTTCTGTAAGTGTGCAAACTTTAAACTAATATCTAACTCTTTGTGTGATATGTACAGCTGAGGTACAGAGCGAGATTGAGCGCATATTTGAACTAGCTCGCTCACTCCAGCTGGTTGTGCTGGATGCAGACACCATCAACCATCCTGCTCAGCTGTTGAAGACTTCACTAGCACCCATCATCGTCCATGTCAAAGTGTCCTCGCCAAAGGTGCGACATTCAGAGACGCTCTTGTGTCATGGTTTTAGTGTTTTACTAGAAAAAGATCAAACTTCAAAATCTGAGCTTACTGTTCTTGCTGCGTAACCAACTCTTCTGTTCTGTAGGTCCTCCAGCGGCTCATCAAGTCCAGAGGAAAGTCGCAGAGTAAACATCTCAATGTACAGCTCGTAGCAGCAGATAAACTAGCACAGTGTCCTCCGGTGCGTCTTCCTTTACGTACAAACCTAAACACACATGGATGGAAAATACAGAAATGACTCCAGCTTTATGCATTTTTAACCTCAGGAGGTTACACTTTATTTCCATAGTCCACTTTAGCTTTAACTAACTATAAGTAACTTTGCAACTAAATGTCAACTAACTCTCATTAGAGTATTAGTAGACTGTTAGGTTAGGGTTATTCGAATAAGTTGATATGTACTTGCAAAGTTACTTATAGTCAGTAGAATGTCTGTTGCGGACCATTGAAATAAAGTGCTTCAGACAGTCTACTGATACTCTGACTGGTAGTTGAAATGTAGTTGCAAAGTTACTTATATTTAGTAAAATGTCTAAAGAGGACTATCGAAATAAAGTGTTGCCCATCACTCTAATACTTTGTCAATATTTTTGAATGTGTTTCCTTTTTAACAGGAGATGTTTGACATCATCTTGGATGAGAATCAGTTGGAAGACGCATGCGAGCACCTGGCGGAGTATCTTGAGGCGTACTGGAAGGCCACCCACACCTCCAGCAGTACCCCACTCAACCCTCTGCTGGGCAGGAACCTCGGCCCTGCTGCCCTGGCCCCTTACACTACGTCTGCCATATCCGGCCTGCAGGTGCGCAGACACACACGCACATCACACACAGATTAAAGGGTTAGTTCACCCAAAAATGAAAATTCTGTCAGTATTTACTCACCCTCATGTTGTTCCAACCCCATAAGACTTTCGTTCATCTTCGGAACACAAAGTAAGATATTTTTGGATGAAATCTGAGAGCTGTCTCACTCCTTCATAGGCTTCTACGCAATTTCATTCTGCCGGCCCAGAAAAGTTAGTAAATACATCGTTAAAATAGTCCAAGTGACTACAGTGGCTCAACCTTAAGTTTATCAAGCAACGAGAATACTTTTTGTGCGCAAAAAAACCCCAAAATAACGACTTTTTTCAATTATTCATTTTCTTCTGTGTGGGCCTCTGACGTGAGTTCACGAGAGCGCCACCGACGCATGCACGAGAACTGAGAAGATAATGCTCACGATCATTTGATGGGAAAGTGTGAAAGATAAGCCATTCATTTTGCGGCATTGGTAAGGCACTATTGCGTATTCTCGTTGGTTTCTCACAATTCGGACATCCAGGAAATGCACACTTTAGAACCATTTTAAACACTTCATCGAGACCCATTTGCATCATCTTCTCAGCTCTCGTGCATGCGTCGGTGGCGCTCTCGTGAACTCACGTCAGAGGCCCACACAGAAGAAAATTAATAGTTGAATAAAGTCGTTATTTTTGTTATTTTTGCGCACAAAAAGTATTCTCGTCGCTTGATAAACTTAAGGTTGAGCCACTGTAGTCACTTGGGCTATTTTAACAATGTTTTTACTAACTTTTCTGGGCCGGCAGAATGAAATTACCTAGAAGCCTATGAAGGAGTGAGACAGCTCTCAGATTTCATCAAAAATATCTTAATTTGTGTTCCGAAGATGAATGAAAGTCTTACGGGGTTGGAACAACATGAGGGTGAGTAAATACTGACAGAATTTTCATTTTTGGGTGAACTAACCCTTTAACATATAGGGCCAGATTTACTAAACGGGGCAAATTACCATGAGAGCGCAATTCCAAAAAAAGCGCCGATGGGAGTGGAAAGTTCTGCGTGTGATCTACTGACGACGTGCAAATTAAAGAACACATAGCAGCTGGATCATTTTCATAATGGCAAACGCAATATACCAATTAGCGTCTGGTTTAAGACATGCTTTTTTGGTCGGTAAATAATGGCACAAATACCAGGAAATTGACTAGCACAAACCTTAGTAAATCACCTTGCATGATTAATTACCGTTTTCGAATCCATTCAGCCGATCTCCGGGTCTGGGGGTCCCACTTTTAGCATAGCTTAGCATAATGAATTGAACCGGACAAGACCATTAGCTAGGAACTATATCAAGAAACTTTGCTGCCATACCATGGGTGAAGCAGGCGTAATGATATGACGCAGCACCTGATAATAGTCCCCAGCTCAGTAGCCTATTATCAGGCGGCATGCGCTGCGTCATATCATTACGCCTGCTTCACCCATGGTACGGCAGCAAAGTTTCTTGATTATTACGCAGGAATGAGAGTATAGTTCCTAGCCATATCAGCCTAGAAAATCACAACTTTTCATTTTCCGTCGGTCTAAGTACACGATGTAACTACAGAAGAGTCAAGTTTTAAATAGGAAAAATATTGAAACTCTTTGTTCATTTTTTTGAGAGAGATGCTAATGGTCTTGTCCAGTTCAATTCATTATGCTAAGCTATGCTAAAAGTGGGACCCCCAGACCCGGAGATCGGCTGAATGGATTTGAAAACGGTAAAACTCAACTGTTTAACTCTGGGGGAGTTGTAAAATGAGCCTATTTCCAAAAAAAGTGGAGTATCCCTTTAAAGGGAAACTTCTACAAATGCATATACAATAAGGTCAGCTGCAAAAATAACCGTGTCCACGCCTTTTCAGCGCTCATTTAGATTTTATTTTCCTCTAAACCACTAGCACTTTCCAAAAATTTTGTTGATCCTTGACGCGATCGTGGCCAGCAGCCCAAAGTTGATTCTGCGCTAATTTGTTTTTTTAAAAAAAAGTTTTTTTTAAATGTTGTAGATTTAAGTAGCAAATGAGAATCGCTAAAATTATTGAATATATTTTGAGACAAAGATCTTCTTAATGATTTTCATTAATGCTAATTAAAGCAACAGTTTTTCAGGAACGAATATGTAAAACTACGGTATTTTGGGTAAAAGGCAGTCTTGCTGTTGGGGCGAAAAGCACAATAATTAACATGATAATAAACAGCTGGCTGGCTTTTCCATTTGTTGACATGACATGGTTAGATTCACATGGTAAATATCATATAGTAAGTTGAGTGTCCACCTTAGAGGTAATCACCATATTTATAATGAAATCATCATATTTAAAAATATGATATTAATCATATCGTATAATAAAATATTTATTGTTACTCCTGTAAATCTATATTAAATTGTTATGGGATCTCCTTAATAATTCCTGATTTCAGAATCTTTTTGAAATAACATATTTTAATGACAATATATTTAAAATTAATTGTTTTATTTATCTATATTTAGAAAATAGTACAAACTTTGCTAAAGTGGTCGTTTTGAACAAGTATTAACTTAGACATTATTCAAAACATATTATTTTACCTAATGTATTTCTATAAATAATGTGTGCCTTTTGCCCCATGCTGGTGAGCCTTTCATTTACTCACCCTTAAGATGTTCCAAACCTGCTTTCTTCTGCTGAACACAAAACAAGGTATTTTGAAGAATATCGGTAACCGAATGTCTGAATTTTTGTATCCATACTATGGAAGTCAATGATGTCCATCAATTTTTTGGTTACTGACATTCTTCAAATGATCTTCTTTTGTGTTCAGCAGAAGAAAAAAATTCCCTTTGTGTTGTGAGCATAAATAGCGTTTTTTATATATAGGGTACAATGGGGCTAAAGGCACACCTCAAGAAAAATGTGCTTTTCACTACTCCCATTTTCATTTTTGGGTGAACTATCCCTTTTAGTATCAGTGCTGGCTCTTACTTTATTTGGTACTTGTACATCAGAATCAACAGGGACAAAAAACACGGCACGCCAACCACACCGGGGACAACTCCACCCCCAACGAACGGCGCAACCTGATGACCTCAGATGAGAACTACCACAACGAGCGAGCGCACAAGGGACGTAACCGGGGCTCCTCAGGCTCGCAGCACGGCGGCAGCGGTCGAGACCACCACTACATGGAAGAGCAGCAGGGCTACCAGGACCCCTACCAGGACACCTACAAGCCCCACCGCAACCGCAGTTCCCCAGGCAGCTACAGCCAGGACTCACGACACCGGCTCTGAGCCACCCTGCCCCGTTTCGTCCTCCAAGCCTGAGCCACAGAGCCACCGAGCCAAGATGGCTTCTGTCCACAATTGTATACATCTTCCATTATGTTTTCCTTTTGTTAGGGTCTCTTGAGCTACAAAGCAGAAACTGTTTAGCCCCTCCTGAACCTTCGCCATCTGACCAAAGCCTGCATTTCCACCTGCTTATTCGAGGCTCAGTGTGTCTGCCCGGGGAAAGAGGACCTTTTAACATGCAATTAGAGACAGTTGTTATGCTTTCACATGTTAATATGCTTGTTGACTTTTCGTTTTGTCTATTCTGTTGAAAAAAGGCAGGTTTTCCTTCTTCCAAGCAACCATTTAACTTCAAAATGGAATTGAATGATTGGTTGGCCCTTAAAAGCAAATATTCTGTGAAGCTAGCAATAGCAGAGAATCGGAGAGTTTCAAAGGGTGTATGCAGGATCCCTGAAAACCGAATAAGGAGCTCAGTTAGTCTTTATGTCATTATTGCCAGCATGTTACCTGACCGCATGCTTCCCTTGTCATTAGTGCATAACTTGAGCGGACAGACCAATAAGCAGGACCCCGAGAAAGTGGCTGCCAAACTGGAACATTTCAATAATAATGTAACACAAACCTACTGCCAGCTATCTTTTTGTTACAGAAATGGAACCTTAAATACAGTGATCTTTAGAGTTTTCCAGAGCCTCGAAATCTTAGGCGGAGGAATTTCCACATAACTTCTGCCGTAAACAGCAGGAATTTCAGATTCAGCCACAGACAGCCACTCATCTGTGCAGTTTAGCATGACGCACTGCATCCAGTGCCATGGACTCGTTTCTTGCCAGGCATTCATTTCCAGTTAGGAAGACAGCTTAAAGAGATGCGTAACACAGGAATGCTGAAGAACAAAAATGTCGCTGTGATCTAGTCCTCAGTAGAGTTAGCAAGACTTTTTATGATTCATTTTCATCATTTAAAAGCAGAAATTATGGCACTTTGGTACATTTTAATTTAAGTAGATCAATCTTTTCTCTAAAAAATACCATCAAAGACCTCAACACTAAATGTAACTCTAGGACGAAAAGGTTAGTTTAGCTCTGATTCTTTAGGAGTGACTGGCACCCTGTTCTCCACCCTGCCAACTGGAGCAGCTGCCGTCCAGATCTCAAATTCTTACAAACTAAACCCGCAAAGTGTTGTTTTTCTGATCATACGTTTTCAGGGTGAAAGGGACTGGCCAAGGACAAGTAGATCCTCATATGGAAGCAGTTCACACCTAGACCTGAAACTTACAGACACAAAGCCTTGGCAAACCATGGATTTCCTCGCCTGCTTATTCTCGCCTTATTGATTTATGCTAGTTTGTGCATTTTCAAAAGAATACATTTTAAAGAAAAAACTAAACTCTGAAAAACGAAGGGCCGCAACGAGTACATTCTGTATGCATTTGTCTATGAGCATGCTTCTCTGTTAATTATATAATGAGGATGAATGAACATGTGGAATTTGGCAGTCGATGCCAAAAATGGACTAAACAAAAAATCTGAAATCTCTGAATTTGCTGCCTGAGACAATCAGATGGAACTTCTCTGTAAAACCGGAACGTTGTTCATCCCTTCCCATCATCCTGCTCTCTCCCGTTTCACAGCAGCTTCATCTGAGCTCCAGACAAAAGAATAAAAATGTGTCAATTTTTCCTTTTTTTTTTTTTGTGAAAGTTGAAAATTGAAGATGGAAATGCAAAATTGCATGCATATCATTTTAATTTATTACAAATTTGAAAGAAAAAAATGTTTTATGGAATATAATTGTGTAAAAGGCAAATCTAGCAGTATTTAAGTTCTTTTACAAAAAAGAAAAGACGAAAAAATAAATGGTCATTTTGAAACTGTCATATTTATTTATTCATTTTAGATTTTTTGGACCCGTTGGTTTATTGGCATCTCAAAGGACATGGTAATACCATGGTAAAGGATGAGTGACTATTAAGCAGGTGCATTCTGAAAAGCTTATTTTAAAATACATTTCTATATGGTTTAAAACACGTGTCAATACTGCATTGTACCACCTCAAGGTACTAATATACAATAAGCTATATGAAAGTTTACAGGGCTCAAACTCATAAAACGGTGATGCATGTTTAAAAAAAAACTATTTAATACTTATATATTTGTTAACTGTACAAAATCATTACAAAAGGATTGACAGCTTGCACCTTACAAAAACACAAATTGATAGAAATAGAGATTGGCCTCACAGAATTAATCTCTTTTCAGGAAGCCACGTTTAAAAATACATAAAAGTTAAATCAATTACACTATCGAGGAACACAAGATGGGTTTTGTAGAATGCCCCAGATATTGTTAAACCACAACAACCAAGGAAAGCGACTTTTATTACTTGCATGCTAAAATAATTAGAAATAATTAGGATATACTTTTTAAAATATGCCAATATAAAATGCTTAGACATAACCTACGCATTTTATATTTGCACATTTTACAAATTAAATCCTTTAATATACTAATTATATTCCTGTATATTGGCTACAGCGACAAAAAAATAAAATGAACTGAATGTTGGGACGGATAGTTAAGGGACAGAAGCCAACGTAGAAACCGTCTAGGCCAAGATGCACCTCAAGAATCATATATTATTAACTCAATATACAGGCTTTTAAATTATGGTAACTTTTTAATGTCGAGTTAGCTAAATGTATGTATGTATACATATATATGAGAGAGAGAGAGAGAGAGAGATGGTGAAAATGACCAGTGTGTGCAGAGCTGTAATCTACACACAAGATGGCGACTTTGAGTAAGAATTAAACTATTTGAATACCTACAAAACTTCCATTTCTGACGACTTTATTATTATTCTAAAATGTTGGAAAATATTAGAAAAAATACATTGAGTAGATGTGTCCTACCTTTGGATTGGAAGTTTATACAAGAAGCAGTGGCTTTCCGACGAAGCAAATCATGCACACTTCTCATAAAAATCCATTCTTGTTTCGAACAGTAGGCAGCAGTGTTGTCTTGAATGTCACTGATGTACCACTCCCCTATTAGCAACCTTTTCTCCTCCCTCTCAACAACCTATTTCCCTCCCCTTCCTCTAAAATCTAGATTAAAGGCACTTTGTAGTTGTAGCATGCTTTAAAGACACTCTGTAGGACAGAATGTTCCCTCTGTGGCTCACACAGAACCCAGAAAAAAAAAAATTTGACTTTGGTTCATCCAGCCTGTTGTTTGTCAGCCTGACAGAAAAATCCAACTTTTTGGGAATGCAGAAAGCACAGTAAAAAGCGAATTATAGTTCTCTGACTCCAGATTTTCTTTAATAGGGTTAGTCGTGTGAGGAAAATAACAAAAGCACTTTGTAGACAATCTGCTGTTTAATGCACAACACTTTAAAATAAGTACTTTTGGCTTTACTGATGACATCAACATCTACTTTTTAAGGAAAGTGCTCTTTGTGGTTGCCAGGCAACGTTTAATTTTCTCTCATCAATGAATGAGATGTTAAGTGCTCGTATTAGAAATGGCCACATGAATAGCTGTATCACACACACACACACACACACACAAGCTTTTATAATAATAGGCAATAACATTGGTGAAAGTGTTGGGAAATATGAATTAAAATTTTACCAGAAATTAACTTGTATGATTTACCTCATAAAATAAGTATATTTAAACAATAGCAACATATGAGAGGTGTGCATGAGAGACTGTAAACAATAACAACATATGAGAGGTGTACATGGATGGCTGTATGTCATGCCTGCTAGCCCTTTAGCCATTACTGTATTCACGACACTTGAGTGCCTTTGTTGCTTTTATAAAACATTTACTGCATTATAAATAAATAAGTAATGACACATTTTCAATAGATCTGTTCACAGATACACTACAAGACACAAAAGTTTGGGGTCAATGTTTTTGAAAGAATTCTCACCAAGGCGGCATTTCTTTGGTCAAAAATACAGTAAAAACAGTAATATTGTGAAATATTTTGTTTTCTATTTTAATATTTTTAAAATGTAATTTTTTCCTGTGATGGCAAAGCTGAGTTTTCAGCATCACTTCGTGCTTCAGTTTCAAATGATCCTTCAGAAATTATTATAACAGGCTATATTATATTTCTTAAATTTATCAATGTTAAAAATGGAAACCATGATACATTTTTTCAGGATTTTTTTGATAAATAGAAAGTTCAAAAGAACAGCATTTATTTGAAATAGAAATCATTCAATTGTCTTTACAATCAATTTCATGCATCCTTTCTGAAAATATAAACTTCTAACTTCAGACTATTGAACGGTAGTGTATATTCTGCCAACTAAACAAAACTAATTATCCGCTACAGTGAACAGGTCAAAGATGTTTCTAATGGCGTATTGCAAAATTGGTACGCTATAGAAAAATCTGTTTTGTAATAAATGTTTTTGAGGATTCTAGAACTGGCATGCAAAACATGGAGGGGTGCTTACATAGAACTAACTCTTTTTTTGTTGGCAAAGACAGCATAAACATTACATAAGCCGTGTTGCCTCCTCTCACTGACATTGGCCCGAGGGAATGCTCATCCATCATCAAACAACATCTAGCCTTACTTACTGGGCTGCAGACTGGAACATGCTCTGCGTGGATCCATCGAAATCTGATATTTTTAGCACAGAGGTCTCTAAAATTAAGTCAAAAGTGAGAGATTGATTTTCATGGATCTTTTTGATCAATATTATATATAGTCTAACATGGGAGGTAGGGTTCAGTGGGAAGCGGATGTATATTTTAATGCTGTTACACAATACATGCTATTATAAATGGAAACTATTATGTGAGCCTACAGGCTCTAATAGAGAGATGGCAGTACAGCAACATAAGCACAGATGGTCACACATTTGGGTTTCATGATGAGTCCAGTCACCTCAACATGAGCGTGAAAAAACGAAGCCTGTTACCACATGTCCAGCCTCTTTTTCTGCCTGGTTTACTTAGCTCAGAGTTCTACAAAGAATGTAGAATATAGTCATATAGACCGTATGCGCCAGAGAAACAAGCTCGCAGCCATCTTTAGAATTTTGCCTTTGAACTTCTGTTCTTACACCCCACTACTGGGGTAAGTTGGCCCCCTACCTGGGGTAAGTCAACTATTCTATTTAAATTAGAATTTTGACAATTTAGTTGAATAACTGAATAACCGATGACAGACAAAGGAGAATCCCAGTAAAAGAGATTCATCTGAAAGGTAAAATTATTCTGTGACTTATATAGGCATGTGAACATTTACATATCTGATTGGCCATTTTTTAAATAAAGATATGTCATAATAGTAACACTATGAATGCAACTAACCTAAAGGTTTTAATGAAAGCAAAGATGTCTGAAATGTACATCTAATTCATGGAATACTGAATAATAACCCCATTAATTACATTAATTATTGACACTAAGTAGTATAGCGGGGCTATAGCATATGATGTCAGTGCACACAAGGATAGTGAAATGTCTGATTGAATAAGTCACTTAACAAAAAACATAATATCTAAAGTCCCTGTGGAGGTTTGAAAATCCAATCCTAAAAATTACAGTCGTTCAAAGCAATATTTGCATTCAAACAGGGTCAAATAGAAGTTAAACTTAATCGACAGCACTTAATCGAGGCATAATGTTGATTCGATGGATTAAATGGCCATAAATGATGAGAACGTCTTTACAGCTCAAATAATATACATGTTTAAACAGAAGAATCATGCTGCCTTCATGTGCTATCGGAATTATTGTAAATACGAGTTTCCGAGTTGAAAAGTCATATTTACTACTGGGAAGCCCAAGTTCCTGAGTTGGGTGGGCAATAACTTTAAACATGGTGAAGGGGAGAGCAATTGCTGCTGTGCTTTATTAGTTTTTTCCACAAGGGTTTTTTCACCTTGTCTTGTCGTTAATCATTTTAAGTGTATTGTAGCCTATGTTTTATACACCGAAAATAGCATGTATTTGAGAATTCCAGAATTGTCAGCAAGCTGACTAGATACCTTCTTCTGTGAGAATATTGGATTACTAATATTAAACTATAGGCGTATACCGTAGTGAATCTAGATAAGACAAAAATTTGGTATTTATGTACTCAATAATGAAATTTTGCAAATTTTTAACCAAAGATATTTCTTGTAAACTTTACATGATGCATTAAATGCTTCACAATTCTGCTTTTAAATCCTTTCAAAATCGGCCTAATGTTCTTCCATAGAAATTGCTTCACTGTAACCTTGATTTTGCTTCTTTTTTAAAGAAAATGGGGGATGAGTGATCTTTTATGTGTGGTAATCAACATTATGCCACAGTTGAGCTTAACTTGTATTTTCCTTTAAGTTTAAAACAGGCTAAAACCTAAACCTAAGACCTGCAATAGATGAATATTATAAAGTTTAAAGTTCACCCATTAGAATTTGCTGTGTTAACATGTTTCGCGTCTGTGTCAATAATAAGCCTATGTGCAGTGAAGCAGGTAGACAATGAACATGCATTCTTCCACTAGACTCAATGTGTGATAAAACTGAAATCAGTCCAAACAATAAAATCTTTCTTGTACTCGAGTATAGTGTCAGCCAATGATTATCTTTATCTCTAATTGCAGTAGGTGATAGGACCTTCCATGCAAGCCATCACAGTGATTGAATATTCAATGATGAAGTTGAAATGGTTGACTCCCTGATCCCGGATAACCATAATCGGTATGCGTGTGTTTTTGCTGAAAGCATGGTCTAAAGGTCAGTGGAAATTTGACAGCATGCTGATGGCTGTCGATTTTTTTTTTTAAGACAGGATGTCTACTTTTTTATTGTACTCCTTTATTGTCATGTTTCCTGATTTTTAATGTTTAAATGGTTATAACTTTCAGCATTGAACTGCACTATCATCTCTTACGGGGAACAAAATATTTCAATTCCGAGAACTTTAAATAAACAGTATTTGTTATAACACAAAGCACTCATGACATACTCGATCAGACATAATGTGTTCTTTGTGAGTAGAACATGTTTAAGACCTTTACAAGCCAATCACTGCCGTCTTTTATCAGAGGTGACGGTAACATCACCTCACCACAACTTCTCGCCTCCATTGAAAAGGTCACTTAACTGTAGACAGTATTCTTTTTTAGATTTTTTTTTCTTCGCTTTTTGTTCCTCCTCTTCTTCCTGATCCACGTTCCTATTTGTTCATTTCTCTCGTAGTGTGGAGAATAATGTGGAGCTGACATTTTCAGCAGCTTGCTCTGTTTCTTCCACCACATTGTAAAAAGATCAAATAGCAACATCAAAACAACTTTGCGTCACCGGAGCCCTGGCAGGTTATTGTGAAATGCCATCCGTCATCAGGGGCACACTGGTGGAGTGTGGTGAGGAACTTGTAATAGGTGCCCTGTGCCAAGAGAAGATTCCTAACAGAGGTGTTATATGGCTTTCAGCAAAATAAAACAGTTGTGACTAATTATATTTAACAGACTTCTTAATGATTACAGACTGGCATACTGTTTGGAATAAAGACATAACTATAACAATAACAGTAGGCTATATTCTAAAAATAATTTATTAACACTTTACAATACTGGTGCACTAATATGCATTAATTCATCCTTAATGCACAGATAATCACATGTTAATGTATGACTCATGAAGAACTAAACCATTTATTAATGATTACTGCATCAGCAATTAATAACGATTCTATATGATTAGTAGATTAAGTAATATATGAATGGTTATAAATTAAATGTGTCATAATTTATTAATTCCTTAATAAAATATAGTATTAACTAATAGTGTTAATTACCATAATTGGTCAAAGCTTTGTACTTCAGCTTCCAGTTGTCTGCTTCAATTAATCATTAGCTAACAATTTGCAAAGGTATCATTGTTATGACGGTAACACTTTAGTTTAGGGTCCAGTTCTCACTATTAACTGTTTGCTTATTAGCATGAATATTACTAGGATATTGGCTGTTTATTTATTTATACTTATAAAGCACATGTTAATGCCTTATTCTGCATGATGACCGTATTCTACATCCCTTAATCCTACCCAGTATCTAAACTTAACAATTACCTTATTAACTAAGCAGTAATTAGGAGTTTATTCAGGCAAAAGTCGTAGTTAATAGTTAATAGTGAGAATTGGACCCTAATCTAAAGTGTGACCATTATGATTTTACTTGTTGAGGCACATGACTATTAACTTATTGTTAAATAATATGTCATTTTGGTTTTGGCATCCGCACAAAGCCATGGATTTCAATTTCCAGCCGTCTCGGGTTTCCACTGTGCGAGATCCAGTATCTGCATCCATTCATGGCGCAGGAATATGTCAGGTTAAGATTGAGGCATTCAAAGGCAGAACACTGAGAACTTGTGGCTGGGATCTGCTGTTTCATAACACTGTGTCCAGCCTGGACAAAGACAACAGAACACATTATAGTCAGTGATAGTACACTGGATCTGGCACGACGCTACACGATACAACAAAACCCTGACAGTAAACTATTGTGACATTCAACTATTTTCTGACATTTTCCAAGCTCTTGCGCTACTTCTGTTACGAAGGACAAACGGACTTGCAATGGACTTGTCATGTCCAGTGTAGACAGCTGTTGTGGCATGACTTGACAATGGCCGCATCCAGTTTAAACACGGTCAGTAAGTAGGCCAATTGTCCACTGGTGCGGACACTAATATAGTTATAGGTATAATTATCGTCCTTAAAAAGAAAACCTGAAGACCAATTAATCTGATGGCAATATCCTGGTCAATGCCGAGGGCCTGGCAAAGATGAGCAGCTTTAAGTACCTAGGATTGCGCCTGCAAAGCGGAGGTATATATCAATCTTTCCCACTGTAGGGCCGAACAGTTCTAAGAACGGTAAGGAACAGTTACGGTTATATTTCCACTTGAACTTGTTTCGACAAGGCGCGATTACAGAATTCTCGACTGACGCTTTTGTTATACATTCCAAAGAGCCCCACATTGGAAAATGAAACCGTATGCGTACTGACTGGGCCGGATCAACACGGAATGGAGTGGTTAAGCAATGAGAACGGTTTGGTCCAGCAGTGGAAATGTGGCTATTACGAAGCGTTTAATGGATGTGCTGGAAAGAATAAGCCTATATATACCAATATTGCGCCAATAATGATAAAATGCAGTATGTCCTATGACCGACACCAGGCACCGTTGCTGACACCGTGCAAAATGACATGCCATAATTCCGTGAACAGCAAAGAGTAATGTCACAACATGTAGTCATCTGGTAATTAATGTAATTTAAATGCAACATGGCATGAACGCATCAAGTCTTTGAAAGTATTATCAAGAACACAATCTTGTTTGTACAAGATATAAGTTCACATAGGTATGGTTGCCAGACTTTCAGAAACCATTGAGCGCAAAGCAGACCGCGAGGCATTCATTGTGCCCTGTATGTTAATTAAAAAGAAACACATTTGACTGCTGTGCAGTTTTAGTGGCCACAGTTGACACTCTTTATCTATCGCAGACTTGCTTAAATACAGTAAGTGCTGATATACAGTACAACATCACACACACTGTCTTTGGCTTAATAATTGTCCTACTGGTAGCTCTCAAGGTGAAGAGGGCAGTGGTTTAACTTTGTGTGTCTGTTACATGAGAGACAACAAACAAGAAAGACATAACTTATAGCTAATACATGGCAATCAAATCAAATCGATCGAGTTGGTGTACCTTTACTTTTTAAATGCAGCTAAAGCATAAAACCCATATTGAGAGATGTAGTAGATGATACTAAAATACTATTAAAATGTCTGTAACCATTAAAAATAGTCATTTTTGCCTGCCCTATACCTTCCCTTGTCCTTCTTGCCCTAGTTTATTTTATAATTAAAATAAAACATGCATTATTTTAATTACTAAAACATTTAATTGTGCACTTAACACATATTATTGCCACATTAAAGAATGTAACATTCCATCACATTGTGACACAGGAAATTTAGAAAATTTTAGAAATTTAGAAATGACTACATTCGTCAGGTTTATTAAACTACTGAGGCCTGTTACCAGAAAATGATCAAATCAAAAATATAAGTTTATCAATAACTTCAAACCAACATGTGGTCTCAAACTACAGTATACCACAAGTGACTATTTAGACAAAATCTACAGCCAGCTATGTTAATTGCAGCCCTGTTACGCAATATAGGAAATTTAGAACTTATTAAAACTACCACGTTTATTAGAACTTACTTAAGATTTACTTATTTTTATTTCTAGAGAATTCACACTAATCAAGATTTTGACTCCTAATGTTGCAAAAATTGCTGCTCATAAAATTAAACAACACATAATTTTTAGTTTCACATCCTGAGGTGGATGAACAATATGTTTAAGTATTTCTTTTTGAACACAATTTGTGGTTTTGTCTGTCTGCATGTGTTGAACTCCCATCTCTCTTATGCCCCAGTTACCCGAAGCAGTCGTTTAAACACGTCGGCACGGCAGCTGGCCTACTTTGGTTTAGTCTATTAGCCAAAGCTGGGTCCCCACACACTCAATCAGCTGCATTTTGAGACAAAGGTTTGGGGGAAGGGGTTGATGTTTCTAACAGAGGCTCTAACTCTTTTGGGGTAGCTGTTGGCCCTCCTGAGCTCCTGATCTCCTGATCTCACTCTAAACACTGCCGGAGCCCTGTGGGCTTAATGTGTTTACTTGCATTTCCTACACCTACCTCATACTCCTCCCCCAGGCAGCCAACAGTCTCCCGCCCCAGCCAACACGGTGCCCTCCTCGGCTTCATCAGCATGCGTGAAAACCAGCAGCTCCGAACACAAGACCATTGGTGAGGGTGTAAATGGATTCAAATAGAGGCGACAAAGGAGATGGTGTGAAGAGACCGCCTCTGAATCACCGGTCCAAGAGAGGCAGACAGAACTGGAGTGATAGACAAGTGTATTGGCTATTGAAAAATATTGTGTTTTTAACAATAACTGCTTCCCAGAAAACGGCAGTCAATAGAATTACGCTTTCATATATACTGTTATTTTGAGCCACACAGTTATTTTAAGTGGTGACACAACTAGGACATGTCTCATGCAGTTTATTTTAGTCGTCGCAGAAGAACTTTCACAGAAAGCCCACACATTTATATTCTTGAACTAAACTGACATGCATTATATTAAAAAAAAACTACAAATAGTATTTTATATTATATTTCAAAGGAGTTTGCTATGAACGATTGCTATTTATTTTGTCTCCATGAAGCTATTTTTGCTTTGTGGGTCACTCTGACTCTTGAAAATCTAGCATTTTCATGAGTCAGCTCTGTTCTCCTTCTCTTTTGCTCTTTCCTCTCTCTCTCATGACCAAGGTATCTCCATGGCTACAGGATCCTCGGAGGTTCAGGTTGCAGAAGTGGGTGTGTGGGTAGGTGTTAGCTGTAGCTGTGGTAAATGAGCTTGAGCAGAAGCATTGGAAATGCGGAAGATCACGTGGAAGTGAACATAAATTTGCTTGATTCAGAGTCTTTTAGCAACTCCTCTTAACTCCTCTGTTTTAAATGAACGTGACAGAAATGTCAAATCCTGAATGAAGGATTTGACATTTCAAATCCTTGCAGCGAGGTTATTGGCTAAGTGAGGGGATGTCTGCACTAACTGGAATAGAAAGAAACTTTTTACAAAGTCTTCAACCGCTCGAGACATTACAAATGAAATGATACAATTTTTGCTTTTAGGCTTATGCATTTAGTGGATGCTTTTATCCAGTGACTTACAATAGACCAGTGGTTCTCAATTCCAGTCCTCGGGACCCGCTGCTCTGCACATTTTGTATGTCTCCCTTATTTAACACACCTGAACCAGATCATCAGCTCATTAGGAGAGACTCCATGAACTGAAGTTCTGAATACAGAACTTTGTATTTCACAGATACACTGTAATAAAAATTATATGATTAAGAAGTTATGACAACATGTTTTTACATGTTTTTGCTTTAACTCACCAAAATCAGTTTTTCTAATTTTTTATGTTATACAAGATTTAATAATAATAATAACTTTATTTTTATATAGCGCCTTTAAAGCAGCTTTTCAAGGCGCTTTACATAATAGAACAAACAAATTAAAATACAACACACACAAGAGAAAAAAAAAAAATGAAAAAAAAAAATGAAAAAAATGGGGGGAAAAAATTAACTCATTTTTTAAAGTCAGTTTAATGTAATTTAAGTTGAAATGACTTAAACATCCAAGTTAATTGTATTCAGTTTAAGGCAGAAACTTTTTTACAGTGTATAGGATTACTTGATTACTTGCTTGTTTATTTGATGCACCCAGATTTGATTTGTCCCATAAATGTAATCATTTTTACTGTTGAATATTTGTGATGCATTTACTTGATTAAATGCTCCCATATCCCTTTACACACATTCACATAACCACGCTCGTCCGTCATCAATCAAAGAGAGATTTTCGAAATTACAGCTTTGAATGAAAGAGAATCGTTCCCTTCAATTACAGGGAGTAACAGGCAATCACAGGTTTGATGTATCCTGTATAGTATGACACACCAGGGACTGTGAAATGAATTTAGCTCTCCCCGAAGAAGAAAACAAACACTGTGACTCACACCCAGCACAGCAGCAGATCAAGGCTCTGTAACATATTAAAAGTCAATTAATAACATACTGCTTTTTCGATCTGAGACGGAAAAAAAGTTCAACCTCACCATGAGTCAAAGACGAACGTTCATGAACAGAAAGCATATGACTCAACAGAAATGTGAAGCTGCTTTGGCTACATTGTACAGAAGAAGCAGATACGTTCAGTGCTGCAGCATGGTGCCATTTCAATTGAATTTAGAGCATATTGTTATATAATAGAAGCGTCTGAGAGCTATATTTAGAGTGGCCTTGCAGCAAGTCGCGTGGAACGCTGATGAAAGCTATGGCAACCTGTTTAATTTCAGGTTATGAAGAGCACTATCACTCAGTTTAATGAAGCTGTACAGCAGGTTCATTGACAAGGATATCAGCACTCAAGCAGAAAAAGAGCCAGTTTTGGATTGTTTTTTCTATATTTAAAAAAATAGCCAATGATTTTGCTGGTGAATGGGATATTATTAAAGTCGCAATGAAAGTAGCAACAGATCTTTTTTTCTATATTTTGAGGTCCTTCCGAGTGAAATGGATTATCGATAAAAGGAAGAAAAGTAGGGTGGGGACTTGGTTCTATCGAATAAGGCAGATCTGAATGCAACCTTGAAGTCAATTGTAAGAATGGGGGGGGGGTTATGCAGGCTAAATGAGTCTGGGATACATCACCAGAAAGAAACCTGTTGTTTTACCAAAAGGTCGAGTTATGATAACACAATCTCATGTCAATTCTCAACTATTTTTCTTTTGACGAATTGGTGGCTAATTTGCATGAATTTGTAAAATCTCATTTGAACGTTTCTGTATGAACTGTTATGTTTTGGGGTGGACCTTAATGCTTACTTTTTTCTAAAAGTAGTCTGTTTTCGAATCATATGAATTCATACGAAATCATCACCTTGTAAATTAGTTATGTTTTGGAGTGAAATTGGGTTGGATATTTTAATAAAAAAATTACGAGGTCAAAAAAATTATAATAATAAAATATATGCATGGATGATTTGTTTATAATAAGATCAATAACATGCATTTAGAAAAAAAAGATGAAGGGGAAATTTTCATTTCATGCTGACTTTAAGAATAACAGTTGAGAGGCAACTGGCAACACCAAAGCTTTCATGAAAGGAGCCACCGTGACATTTTGTCCTGACTTGTTTCTTGTAGAAGATGAGGTTTATGGGATTTGTAACATATCTCCTTGATAAAAGTTGTCATTTTGCCAACTCTATGTTCATGTGTTACTTTCCACTTACTGTTTAAAAGTCTGTATAGGCTCCTTTTCTTCTTGAGGATGCCTGCATCTGTGTGCGTTTGTGTGTGTGCCCGTGTGTGTGCCCTTGTGTGTGTGTGTGTCTGTGTGTGTGTGTGTGTGTGTGAGAGAGAGAGAGAGGGGCTGAAAAATGACTCACCCATTTACAGAGGGGTGTAACATTCACATGCCATCGACGCAGCAGGAGTGCGCACTACTTTTCATTCTCGCATTCATTCACACATTTTGTCTAATAAACCATATTAGTGAACAAGTTGAATGAATTATACCCTAAAATTACATGAAAAAGTATGTGAACCTACATGTTAACTGACACTAAACTCCAGATTTCGAAGATGTTGAAGAAGCTGTAATCGATACTCTTTCTACCCTGCACTGTGAATGTTTTATTGTTCAATTTTATTTTTAAATTGAATAGCTTCAGCAGACTGTGTTTGTTAGTTTTTGTTAGTCTGGATTTAGAGACTTCCAGCACCTGTAGAAATGTTTTTTTCCATTTCATGTCCAATGTAGACAGCATAAACAATTCACAAACATTTTAGTAAGAAGTAAAAAAAGGTTTATGAATACTTTCTTTTCTTCAAACAGAAACTATCTCCACGATAGCCCTAAAAATGTTTATTCTTTTATGGACTCCAGGTAAGTAATATAGTAATGCAGATCAGACGATTATTTGTGCTATGTACCATTTCTTTCAAAATTAAATTAATTTAAATGTAAGTATAGTATACATATTAGCTTTGAAGTTTTTAAGGTTGTAACCTATAGGTAGGGGAGACCAGAGATCAGACATCACTGTCTGATGTGCAGATGTTTCTTTGAGGAACAGGCATGAATAATAGATCAGACAACAAAGTGTTCTCTCACAGTGGAGTTTCCCAGCAGGGAGCAACACTGATTTTATAATCTGCCTCCCTATTGGGGATATAGTTATGGTGCCATGATCATTTAAGGTGGTGCATTCATTTGTCTGTTTTAAAACCTTGTGTAAATATGAGTGATCTGTGAATTGGATGAAGAGAGTGAGCAAAAACAGATAGTGTTTTGGGGAAATGTTCTGGTAAGAATGAGATTATCACAGAGGATTCCAGTCATTGTCCAGAGTGACACGTCCTCTCTTCTGTCACCCAAGATAGAGGTCAGTGGTTTTCAAAGCTCAGTCAATATTCACACTGAAAAAGCAATGGATTAGACTACTGTAAACATATTCTCCCAACCATTTTACATTGTTATATAATTTCTAATTCATGTAAAAAAAAAAAATAAAAAAAACTTTGAAAAAATATTGGCACAGTTTGGAATCTGGGGCTTTAAGTCTATAGTTTAAACTCGAAGTATTTACTTATTATGCTGAAATTATATTTTTTTAAAAATCATGGAATAAAATTCAGATCGGCCCCGCAAGTTTAGAGCCTCAGCTGGGCATTCACTCTCGGTTCGCTTCTGGCCCTTTAAAAGTCTCTTTTTGAGTTGGAGAAACATCTGGTTGTTGAATGAAACCCAGTCATTCATAAAAACAGGAGAGAAACATGCTCTGATTGGCTGTCTACAGCCTCAAGATCGCATTGGTAATGCAGTGACAGCTATTGGTCAATCACTTGAATGACATGGTGGACTAGCCAATGAGCGAGACTTACAGTGTTAAGCCGATGCTCTTGGAAAAGCAAGCGATCCCATTGAGAAAATTTCAGTCGCGTCAAGCTGAGGGAGAGTGCGATCCTATTAGTGCTTTCAAAAGCAGTCTGTTTTTCTCTTGGATTTATCAAAGCACTTTTTTTTTTTTTCAAAATCAAAGGATTTAATCACCGTTGGGTGAGTATATTTTGCACGCTGCTCTAGCGTTGTATTGTTTAATTATGACCCGATGCAAGTTTCGTCTTCTGCTTTTATTTTTATAAAGTTGCATTACTTAAAACGGTGCGTTTAGTTTTGCTGGTTCTCAACGCCATTTTCTTTGTGCGCATATTTGGCAACCATTCCCCCAGTTTCTTAGTACTTTATTAAGCTTATTGTAAACTTAATCATAATCGCAAGTTTGCGCTCTGCAAAAATCCATATGCGGTTTGGCGAAGTGCTTCTCGCGCGTTTGGTGTTTTTATGAATGGAACATCTGAGGTTTTTTCGGGTAGCGCGCACGATGGATCAAATTTCACTTCATTGAGAAAAACAAGCGTCCGAGGGAGGAAAGGGAGGGGGAGCTCGCGGCGATAATGGGCGCTGGGGGGGAAGGGATTGGACTTCTTGAACTCGCTCTTATACCTGTTAACTCGCTGTTGTAATGCTATAATCTCGCTTTACTTATTCAACAACTATAGCTTCCTCTGGCTGTCTTTATTGTCGCCAATAAAAATCTTTAAAAGCACAAACTCTTCTTTTTCAGCATGAAATGTGCATACGCACGTTCCTCCTGTTTTATAAAGGTCTGATAAGCTTCAGGAAGCAATAATGTTAAGCTATGGATGTTTAATTAGTTCTTGGTCCAGAGAGGTTGGCTCACTGTGAGGTGTTTTCTTGGCCTCGCGGCTGTAATACGATTTTATGGCTTGAACACTTGCGTCAGGGAAAATAAACACACGTGTGTGACGAAGCGTGAATAGCTTAGGCTTCTTATTTTATTCATGGCGTTCCACTATTTAAATCCGAACCTTATTCGTGTTAATAAAAGCTCCTTTTTATTATTATAATTATCACTTTCGTTTAGATTCATTCTTAGTCTCTTGGGCAACAGATGGTACTGTATGGTTATGTAAGGACCCCCATCTGTACCGTGTGTGTGAGAGAGATAGTGTGTGTGTGCGTGAGAGAGAGATGAGGCTGAGCAAGTGTAAGTGTCCTGCACTAATGCAGCACACTTCATCTGAGCAGGAGCTGAGAGTGAGTGTGTTACACAAACAAACATGCTAGCTGAAGTTTTCACAGATCAAAGGGACAGTTGGTCCTAAACTGTCAGGTCCCGGGACGATCACTGACAGCTGCATCAGATCCTGACTTGTCTTTCTCTAAGTGCCACTTTTCTCGGCTCTTCTTCCGACAGGCGACGATATCACCCGTGGGCCCACCCCCCCTTTATCCCTGTTTATTCCCGCTTTCCCTCCTGCTGCAGCCCTAGGCCGCAGTGAAAAGCAAGCGACATGGACGGATTTTACGACCAGCAGGTCCCTTTCGTGGTGCCCCCCAATGTACGTCTCTGCTTTTCATGCCTCATTTTCTTCACTTTTTAGATATTTCACTACTGAATATCCATTTGTGGATGGCTGTACACAGTGATCACTGGTTTCAACTTCATTATTTGATCTTGGTCTTATTTTACAGAAGTCTCACATGCAGGAAACATTTTGCAGAACTTTCAATGACCGAAAAAGGAAGTTTGTTGACACTGAGCTGGCACAGGATACAGAGGGTAAACAAATGAGCATGCAATCAATCCATCCAGATCTCTCTAAAACACATCTTTTAACCCAGGCCCAAACAAGTCAGCCTGTTTATTCACAAATCAATCTTTGTGTTCCACAGATCTCTTTCAAGATCTCAGCCAGCTACAAGAGATTTGGATTGCAGAAGGTACGTCAACGGCTCTAGAAAAGTCTAGGTCATGGAATACATTTCATAACTACTGTTAACACAACTTGGTGGTTAATGCATCATCTCAGTGGTTGATCTGTGGGGCTCCATTCAAATTGTATAAGACAATATGGCATGTATAAACATACAAATTATTTATATTCATGTTACTGACTCTGAAGCAGGTTTGCAAGCCAGTCAGTATAAATAGTTTTCCTTCTCCATGTGCAGCCCAGGTACCCGATGACGAACAGTTTGTTCCAGATTTCCAGTCGGATAACTGTGAGTATCTTTTGAATATTCATGTAGCAAGGAAGTGGGGTTGGTTGCAGAATAGCACATAGAACTTGCCTTTATGAATTATAGAAACTCTCGGCATATGAAAAACATTTATTTATTTATACTGCACAAATTATTAGCACTGGATAATTTGCTATGGACATTATGAAGCGTTTTGAGATGCCATACTACCTTCCTCCTTGAAACCAAGAAAATTAATCACCAAGAGTGTCTGTGCCAAACCTGATTCTTAGCCATGAGTTTAAGATGTTTCTATGGTGTGTGTGTGTTCACACACATGTGAGGCCCAGTCTGCCGCTGCGGTGCTGTAACTCATGGCAGCCTCCAGCTTGGTGACATTTTAATGGGGCTGGATCCTCGGCGCACACACACTCTGGTTATTATGTGCTGGTGAACAGTGCTCTGGCTGTTTCCCTTGTTAGCTTTTCTTCCCATTTGGCTCTGAATAAGTCTTAATTGTGTGCATTTCAATGGTGTTTATTGTAGAACGTGAATGCACATGGATGTGTTTGCATAGAAATTGTGTGTGAGAGGGTATGTGTGTGTTTGTTTGGCACAATTCCTCTTATCTGGCATCGTGCCTGTAGTTCTCACAGGCCCCTCTTTCACCACAGCTGGGCAGTGGGGCCCTTTTCCAGAGGAATCACGCGATAGTCTGCGAGTTCTAACTTGCGGCCTCCTTTTCTAGAAGGAAAGGCCTTTTTTCCTTCCCCTCTTTGAAAGTAGTTCTAGTAGTTCAGTGCTAAATATTTGATCAAAAATCTGACACCAGAAACAAACTAGGTTAGGTTCCAAGTTAAAGAACTATATTTTTGTTCTGACATTTTAGTTTATGTAGACACAATGTATTAAATGAAATGAAAAACTTTCTCTCTAGTGATGTTCCATGGACCTCTTCAAACTAAAGTAAAGAGGGAACTGAGCCCAAGCAGGGAATTTTCCCCCTGTGGACAAGAGCAGAGACTCTCTCCATATGGAGAGAAGTGCCTATATAACTACAGGTATGTATTTCCTTGTCCTTTCCCCATCTTTCCCTTCTCCGTATTCCCCTCACTCATGCTTTATTTGTGTTTTGTCGTTTTTAGTGCCTTCGACAGGAAGCCGTTTCCTTTCAACAAGCCACTGACTCCTCCTTCTACACCAGCATCACCCTTTGGCTCCTCCACCAGCACAGCAACACATAATGTGCAAAAAAGAGCAATGCAACCAGCCCAAACTCAGACACAAGGACTGCCACTATTACCTGTCCTAAACCACAGTTCTACCCCACCACATCAGAGAGCACATACTCCACTCCACAGTCAAAGCCCACCTTTTGCTGTGCCCTGCCAACCAGTCAATCACCCAGATGCCTCCTACAGTACAGACCACAGGTATGAATATATAACATTTTGCTATTTATTATTATTTATTTATTTTTTCGACACTTCACAGTCATTTTTTTGGGTCACGGTGATCGATTTCTAACCTCATTTCTATCTTTGGCGTCAGCTTGAACTGCTCGTGCATGTTAAAAGTACTGTAATCAGCTCAGGTTGAGCCTTTCATTGGGTATTATCTTGTTAAAGATGCCACACTGACCTGGAAAGCAGTTCTATGTTTATCCCATTCAAGTCTCCAAGTTTAACTACTGGAAAAAAAGAGCTTTAACATCAGACTTATCCCTCATGATCTCAATTGCCTTTGATGTTAATGCCTTCTCAAGCCTTCTCATGTCTTTTCTCCACTTTTTTCCCTTTTTCTTACTCTTCATCTTGTTAGGTTCCATCGGCAGCTTTCCGAGCCCTGTCTGCCGTTCTCACAGTCCGATGGTCGTTGTCAGACACTTTACCCCCCACACACCCGTGGCCATTTTTCCCGACATAGCCGCCCCCCTTATCACCGGCAGATGTCAGAGCCGTTGGTGCCAATGCCTCCCCAGGGATTCAAAAAGGAAATGGTGGATCCTCGTTACAATGACCAGGGTGTGCAAAACATGGGGCCTCCTCGTGCACCGTTGATCCACCAACTGTCAATCAAACAGGAGCCCAGAGACTTCGGCTTTGACTCAGGTGGGTGTAAATCTCTCAGAGATTTTGATGTACTGATGACTATTGAACTGTCAAAAAAGTGAAATTTTAAAAGCAAAAAAGGCCCATTGTGAATAGTGTAGCGACTTGTGAAGCACAGCTCACACAGAAGTCACTTTCTGTTGGTCAACAAGGCAAAATTCGTGAACAATTTAATCTGAAGATGAAATGTGCATGGGGAAATCTTTTGCCATGAAGCGGAATTCCCCGTAGTGTGGATTCCTATAGAGATTACTCCTAGAAACTCCGATGAACTTGAAATTCCAAACTTCACATTATATTATATTGTATATATTTAAAAATGATTATTAATGTGATTTTATAAAGTGGAACTCTGATGTATATATTTTTGAAAAAATATTTTTAAGGGGATTTTTATATAAAGGAACACTGATAAACTTGAAATTCCATTGTTGTTCATTGTTATATTATATATATTTTATTAATATTCATGTAATTGTCTTGCAGAAGTACAGAATTGCCAATCATCTTTTGGCAAATCAGCAAATTTCTATGGAGCCAACAGCGAGGGTGAGGCTTTTATCAGTTTGGTTTCACCTACTATTTCCATAAAGTACAGATGTTTTATTAAGCAACAGCTTCTGATTAGTCTTCTGCTGTAATGAGAGTTCTTTCTCAGACTGTCCATATTAAATCCAATTATTTTTTTCTCTGGCTGTCGATTGCAGGTTTTGGGTATGATGGAGAATCCCACCTCTATTATGATGATGCGTGTGTGGTCCCAGACCACCTGGAGGGAAAGCTGAAGCAGGAGGGTGGAGTTTTCCGAGAGGGTCCTCCGTATCAACGAAGGGGGTCTCTGCAACTCTGGCAGTTCCTGGTCACTCTGTTGGACGACCCATCCAACCGCCACTTCATTGCTTGGACTGGCCGTGGCCTCGAGTTTAAACTCATTGAACCAGAGGAGGTCAGTGTGTTATGAAAGCCAATAGCTTTATAGCCCATTTTTATTTCAGCCAACAAGCAATATTAACACCCACATTTTCAATAGGTTGCTCGCCGTTGGGGGATCCAGAAGAACAGGCCTGCAATGAATTATGACAAGCTGAGCCGTTCTCTGCGTTACTACTATGAGAAGGGCATCATGCAGAAGGTAAAGGCACGTTCACGTTCCAATGTCATTTTTCTTCTTTCAATCCCTTAATAATTAGATTGTAAAATCCACCCCATCAAAGCATATCAGCTTTTTCCAAACAAGATTTTCTAAAACATTTCTCTTTCTCTTGTTCATATGCAGGTTGCTGGAGAGCGGTACGTGTATAAGTTTGTGTGTGATCCCGATGCACTCTTCTCCATGGCATTCCCTGACAACCAGAGGCCCAGTCTGAAGGCAGACCCCGATGGGATGCAGGTTCCTGAGGATGACACCGTTCCACTCTCACACTTTGACGAGACTAACAGTGTCCCTTATCCAGCAGATGCCAGGGACCAGTGCTTAGTGGGGCCGTCCTTTCCTGAAAATTATGCTTTCTGAACTGTTTCGCTACCAGAACTCTAAAATGCATCCTCACACTCCAAATGCAGCTCATGTCAAATTGTAATCGCTCCAATGAGGAATCTGTAACGCCTGCTGAAAAGTCTCTAAACTTTCTTGCCACATTTTTATTGTTCATTTGTTTGTTACTACACAGGTTCCATTATAGAAAAATGTTTTTCATTGCTTTTTTAAATGTACACAAAAGTAAAGGGACAACAACAGTATTTTTCAGTATAACCTTTTATATATATATATATATATATATATATATATATATATATATATATATATATATATATATATATATATATATATATAAATAAAATCAAAGGTTATACTGAAAAGTACTGTTGCTTTCTTTGTGTATTGGGCCTGGTGTCTATTTTTCAATGCTCTACTTCAGTGAGTTTTTTTTAGAACACTTCTGACAATGCATAATGATGCACCTCAGGCTGTGTTGTAATTATCTGTGTATATAGCTTTGATTATAATCTGGAAAAATGCAAAAAATTTCTCCAGCTGGCCAAGTAAAATCTTAGTAATTTCAACTGCTTTTGTAATGTGATTTTTATGGATATGGGGCGGGGTAGAATAGGCAAAAAGAGAGCAGGGGAAATGAAAAGTGAAGAATCTATGTATATTATGAGTATATTTTTGCAAAAGCAGAATTGAATAGCATTGTATAACCTGTACAACAGACTTTTATCACTTCTAATCTGTTCTGTTTGTACAGTGGTACAGTGGTGTGTGAAATTGAAAACCAGCTCTTGATATAGGGCAAAATCGAGGATGAAAAGCCTGATTGCTGATTCAGGATCAGTCATGCTTGTGTGACCTTTAACTGTTTACCAAAGGATTAGAGCAAGGCCATCTGATCACTGTTCAGTAGTAAACCAGCATGGCAAGAAACCCCCTAGCTCTTTCCACATTCACTGTCAACCTTACTTGTCTTTCCTAGGTACAACAGACCCCTAGTTCTGTTTCACTGTGGATAAAACTGTTGTTTCATTGTCTTTTGAAGGCAATTTCTTTCATTAAGAATTTTTAAGTACAGTTTTGGTGTACAATTACAGACCTGTATTTTCTGAACTATAAAAGTACAGGATAATAAATGTCCATAAACAGATATGGTTCTTTTTGGATACAGTTTGTTTGTTTTTTGTCTCATTTATAGCCAGTGGCACATCACCTACACTTTGAAAACATATTTGGAGTAAATGAACAAAGTAAAGAGCATTATGACGGTCATTAATACACTAAGGCCTGGTTTCACAGACAGGGCTTAGATTAAGTCAGCATTAGACCTTAGTTTTTTAGGGCATTTAAGTAGATTTTATACGTTAATGTGCCTAAAAACATTACTGGTGTGCATCCTGAGACAAAGCAATGGCAAAACAATATTTTATGATATGCCCGTGCAAGTTGCTTTCACTTAAAACCACTTAGACATGCCTTTTAATCAGGGACTTAAGGCTTGCCTGTGAAACCGGGGGTACATGACTTTTGCTCAGATTTGCATTCTGGAAAAATCGAATTGATTCTTGTTGACGAAATTCAGAGCAGTCTGCAGATTTTGGGCAGTTCGAGTTGACAGATTTCACAGAAAATCATGTAGTGTATGATGGGCACAGACTAAAAATGTTTGTTTCAGTTTTAGTTTACGTGACAACGATGTACTAAAAACAGAAAAGTTTTTCCTTCGCGTTTTTTGCATACAGATGACAACATTGTAAAAACGATTCCTATTCACACGGATCCGCGAAAACAACTAAAACGCTGTATCATGCTGCCATACCAGTAGTTGGCGATGTACTTTGTAAAGAAAAATGACTGAACACGTAATACGCATCTGCATGACATCACCGTTTTCACAAATTCGCGTTTTTGTAGTTTACACAGAGACGACAACAGCATTGTTTTCAAAAACTTGCACTTTAAGGCCATTTACATGACAGTGTTTTCAACTAAAAATGGAAAACTATATGCGTGTAAGCCATGTATTTACGCGACAACAGCATATTGGGGGACTGAAAATGCAAGTTTTTGAAAACGATACCAGTAATGTCTCCGTGTAAACTACAAAAGCCAAAACAGTGACGTCATGTGCATGCGTATTATGTGTGTATAGCCGTTTTAATCATTTTCGTGGATCCGTGTGAATGGGGATCGTTTTGATAACATCATCTGTACGCGAAAAGTGCAAAGTAAAAACTTTTCAGTTTTTATTACATTTATGTTGTACACTTTGAAACCCATTTTCAGGCCCTCAAAATGCTGTTGTCAGGTAAATGAACGGCCCAAAAGCATAATTTTCACAAATTTGCATTTTTTTTGTTTACACAGCGAAGATACAGTATTGTTTACAAAATCGTTGAAGCCCATTTTCAAAAGTTTTAGTTTTCAGGCCCCCAAAATGCTGTTGTCGTGTAAACAAACGGTCAAAACGCATAAAATGTTTTCCGTTTTTAGTTGAAAACACTGCCGTGTAAACAGCCCCTATATGATTCCATCCAGTCTGAGAATATCAAACATGTTTGATATTTTGAGCCGGTTTTAGAACACATTGTTTTCATTTGTCATGTGTCTCCACCAAACCATGTTTCTGCATTCATTTGTTATGTTCTTATGGTTTAAAAGTCTGGTAGTGTGTGATCCTCAGGTGTTTAATGTATAATGCCATAGTGTTTTAAAATCTATTCAGATTTTAAAAGTTGTGTAGTGTATTCCAGCCTTTACATTGAGACTATTCAGTCCATTTGGCACATTGAGGAATCTCATTTATGTGCGTCTGTGATCTTTCCAGGAACCTCTCAGTCTGACCACTAAACTGTAACCCAGCAAAGCCTGTGTAACGAGGCGATGCAAAGTAACAGGGTATTGCATAACCTAGTGACGCTCGTTCTCTTTCTTCTCTCCTCTCTCCTTTAGCAGGGTTAGTCTTAATCCTGCTGGTGACCTTGTTCCATGGAGCCAGAGAATAGAAGAGTTATTAAGCTGTCATACACCCTTATCATCATAAAGGAACTCAAGCTTACTGAATGCTTGGCAAATTATGAAGTATAACATGTTTGGTGCCAAACCACAGAAAAGTTACATACCTAAAAATGTGTAATTCTTAGAGACTGAGTACCATATTTACTGTTATACAACAGTTCCAGCACTCAAATCTGATTGGCTGAGCTGCGATATAGGTATAATAGCACCGGGATGTTTAACTGTTCGTATAAGTCAGTTCCTCTGTTTATGCTGTGAAATTACTTTGTATCATTACTTCTTTATAGAACTGTTGTATAAGAGCAATATCACACTCACATTCTTGCTAAATATCTGCTGTGATATTTATGACACAAGGCTGCAGCCCTGCAGATATTCAGCACTCATGCTCATGTGATATTGCTTAAATAAATGTACAGTTTTAACAGTGTATTCAAGTGGAATGCTTTTTGGGGGTGTACTAGAATATGTTTTCATGCTTGATTGGTTAAAAAATGCATAATTTTGCACATATTTTACATTATTGCAGCTCCTCTCTCCCCAGTCTGGCTCGAACACGCCGATTTCCATAAAGCCCCTCCTTCCGAAATACAAAATGTGCTGTGATTGGTTAGCTGGCCCAGTGTGTTGTGATTGGCAGAGCGTGTTCGGGAAGTGTCCTGCCCATCGATAACTGCAAGTTCTTCTCTAGTGTAAATATTAATGACGGCGTCAATTTCAAACCATTTCGAGCCCGGTTCAGACCCTGACAATGTTAACAAACAAGAGGATCGTGCAGAACGTATTTCATGCACAGACTTTGCAAGCACAGATTTCACAGGAAGTTTCAGAGTGGTATGTTTTTTGTAATTTTCTTATACATTATAGATACAATGTTATCCACCATTTAATCATGATATTTGTCGGAAAACTAAGGTAATACAAACAGTAATCGATCCCAAAACCATGGTTAATTTTCCTAAGGAGCAGTGAACGGTCTTACAAAGCTTACAAAAGCAACAGAAAACAAGCTGTTCTCCATAAAATGTGCAGCACACAGATAAAAGTTGGGGTTTAATGGCGCTTTTCCACTGCATGGTACGGCTCGGTTCGGCTCGGTATGGTTCGACTCGGCGCGGAACGGTTCGGCTCGCTTCGCTTTTCCAATGAGTGGTACGACTCGACTCGGTACGGCACGGTTCGGTTCGCTTTAGCTCGGTTGCTTTTCCACTGCAGTTAGTACCGCTTCAAAGTGGGTGGGACTGATCGTTATAGTTGCCGTCTCTACTGCCATGACATCATCATATTAAATGCGAATTTTTCATTCCGTGTTTCCCCATCCACTCCTCGGCAACCAACGAGAGGAACGTCTGCACCTCGTCCACTGACCACGATTCAGCCATTTCTTTTTTTGAAGTTTATACTCCTTTTTTTAAGCAAATACTTTTAAAACAGGCGCTACAGTGTTGGCAGTGTTGGCAGTGTTAAATCTAGCGGGTTTAGTGTCTCGTGTCGTAAATACAATGACGCTGGTAGTGATGATTCTGTCTGACCAATCAGTGATCTGCAGTGTTTTCACGTCACATTTTAGTATCGGTACGGTTCGCTTGGAACCTCAACAGAGGTGGTATCATTTAAAGCGAGCCGAAGCGAGCCGTACCGTACCGTACCATGCAGTGGAAATGCGCCATAAGTGAGCCGTACCGAACCGAGCCGTACCGTACCATGCAGTGGAAAAGCGCCAAAGCGTGCCGTGCTGTACCGAACCGTACCGTACCATGCAGTGGAAAAGCGCCAATAATGTTCAGGAACAGTGTTTAAAATACGTTTTAACCAAAGTTCATCAGCCTTAGAAGGTCAAACAAATGAGTTTTGAAAATGATGCAGTGTCTCTTTGACACAAGTATTTTGGAATTAATTTGCATATTCCGTGGGCGGGGATTAATTAAATGAGCACCATTGTGACTTCATAAGATCCAGAAAAATCACGCTGTAGTACAAATGAGCCATTCATTGTAGTTCTTAAAAAGGGGATCCTGTTAAATATCTCCCTTTGGAGTGGACTTTGAGCTTTGTAACGTTGAAGATCTTTTTTTATGCTCAAACAGCAACATTACAGACTAACTAAAGTTGAAAAGTGGAAAAACATAATAGGACCCGTTTAAAAATAAAGGCTCCACAAGGGGGGGTTTCACAACAATGCTATTGGTGAATTTCAGGTTCACCAAAGAACCTTTCAGTAAACACTTTTTTGGTGAGTGTGAAAAACAATTTAATACTCTTAAGAATCCTTTCCTACTATAAAGAACCTTCAGTGCAATGGAAAAGTTCTGTGGATGTTCTTCGTGGAACTATAAGATGTCAATAAAGGACCTTTATTTTTTAACCCAGCAAATAGCCATAATTTCAAGGTTAACTATAGACCCGATATAGTCTGGCTATGAGCTTGAATTTAAATATTGAATTGAATTGAAAATAACCATGAATTTGGTTACATGTCGTTTTTGCCAAAATAACCCATGTAAGCAAAGTCAACAGTGATCATTTTTTAAACATGCATAGCCTGGGAGTCTATAGGCTATGGTTATATTAAATGTTCACTGACAGCCCAAATTTTGCCTTGTTTTAGCCTAGACGTCAGGACTGTGTTTGGATGGCTATTGGACGTCTTTTAAACGCAAAATTGCTTGCTGGGAACTTGGAAGGGTATGTTATGACGTCAAAAACTTTCATGCGCACAAAACATCCTGAATGGAAGGAGTTGTCTCCTTTATTATTGTTGTGGTTGTTGATATTATGTGATGTATGATTTCTCTTTTGTATGTTACCGTTCTCTGCACACACAAAAAAAATAGAAGGAAACACTGTCCAAAACTTACCTCCAAACTAGAGTCTTGTTGCTGGGTTGAGCACAGGAGCTGCTAGCTTCTACTTTTAGTGTTTTAGCGCCCACCGCTGGTTCTCAACGTAAATGACAGGTTGGTGTTATATAAGCACGCACCATTGATAAACACGTCATCCCAGCCAATGGCGAATTACTACAGAATAACTCCACTAAGTTAATCACCAGTAAATACGTCTGTGATCATTTTGAACGTAACAGTGTTTCCCATGATGCATTTAACAAGCAAAACTGCGCAATATCATTGGCCACCAAGCTTATCAAATTGCCATATGATTTTCGTGTAGGCTATATCTGTCACTGAACGCTTGCTTTACATTAGGAGGTGTGATCCAAAATCGGCTCTGCATAGATAGTCATGTTTTATGACGTAAGGTTAAACTAAAACTCTGCGACCAGTCATCCGATCGCTGTCAGTCCCGCTAATCCTAATGACGTCATCATATGACTTCCCGTAACACAGTCGAAGTACGGAAGTGATCTGGACTGGCCGAAAACTTTCTCATAAGATTCATTTTTAAATCGTTTCTGTTACTTGAGGGTGCAATCACTAAGTATGGCGTATCCTGGGTATAACAATGTAAGTATCACTTATATGTTTTATGTTGTAGAATGTAAAAATAATTAGATAATTAGTTTAAGAAACGCCAGATTGGTTGAAAAATCTGTGTATGTCTTGTTACGCCCCAAATTGTTACATTGAATAAGTTACATATAATTTAAAGCGGTAATTACATTTCCTCTAATATGGATTTGGCATGAATATGGATTAGGCATACCGATTGAAACCGCAGCAGGTTATACCTGATTCCTGAACCCAGTAAGTTATCAGTAATGTAACTTTTTAACTAACGTTACAGGGCTATTATTTTGCCCACCGCCCACCCGGTTTTCAAGGGCAAGGACATTTTCAAAAATACAATAAGCCATTACATTTTTGTTTTGTTTTGTTTTCCATTGAAACATAAACATTACTAAAGCAAATTATCTTGAGATTTAAAATTGTGGAAGAATTTTTTCTTGCAATGTGTTTTAAGCATAAACTTCCACTTCTAGAAATTTTATTTTAAGAATGTTTAGATGTTTTTATAAAATATCTCCACAAAAACAAAAATAGTCACAGCACGTCATCCATCTATGTCAAAAACAAGCTAAATGAATCAAGTGAAATAAATTCTTTATTTGCACACCACCCACACATATTTTTTAAGGGCAAGGACATTTTCAACAATACAATACATAAGCCATAACATTTTTGTTTTGTTTTGGTTTCCATTGAAACATAGAAAGAAACATTACTAAAGCAAATTATATTGAAATTTTGTTTAACTTATTGGCAAATAATTTGTCTTGTTTTAAGCATAAACTGTCACTTCTAGTAAATCTTATTTTAAGGATGTTTAAATATGTATATATAAAATATATATATTTTTTGTTTTTTTTGTTGCTGTGGGTCACAGCACGTCGTCCATCTATGTCAAAAACATAAGTTAAATGAATCAAGTGAAATAAATTCTCAGGCTGAATTCATACACTGTCAGGAAGAAACAAATGTGCAAAAATGATGGCGGTTTAGCAAGCCACAGCTTGTGACTAGCTTCTAAGCTGTTGTAGCCTTGAAAGTTTGTTTCCCCCCTTTTTTCTCTGAGAATGTATAAGTCCAAATATTTATTTACATTTTTAGTCACTTTTATTGACATTTTCTGCTCCCAAGTCATGCCTATCTGCCTGTCTAATTTTGCATGGACAGGTTAAAGTAAAAAAAAAAAAAAGGTAGATGAACATGTAGCATAGATGTGGTTTCACCACAGAAAGCACATGTATAGCCTCTTGGCTATATATAGCCTCCTATGTAGGCTGGAGTTTATTTAGGCCCAATAGTAATTGGCCGCCCCTGTCTGTACTCTTGGTAAAACCCAGTGGAATGTTATGAGTTTAATTGGACAATTGTGTGTGTTTTGAAACAAATCCAAGTGGAGTAATACATGATGTTCAGCAATTGGTTGGTTGATACATTCTTTTGAACAGACACTAAAGGTTGATTTAGATTGCACATTTTATTCTAGCTGTAGCCTACTAGGGCTGTTGTCAGGGGCAGACCACTTGAACCTTTTTGTAATAAGTTAAGTCTTAAATGTAGTCATGAACCGAAATTTACATCTGAAAATTATTTCTCGTTTTTAATCAATCTGCATTTTGATGAACCAAGATATTTTAGTCTATGCTGTTTTCAGGTAGGCTAATGCATGAACAAAACATCACTAAACATTATTTTAGCGCACTTAACGTTACCATCTAATAATCGCAATAAGCGATTATAATAAGTGTGAGCTTTCAAATTCTGTACATTTTTTAATGAAATTCAAACAATAAATGTTGTGTTGGTGCTTTTTTGACATATCACTGTAGCCACCTGAGTTCTTCTTCTTTACTTATAGCACGAAATAAACAATAATGGGCGTCAGAAGGTATGTTAAAAGAAACTGTACAACTTATTGAAATGTCTCATGTAATCGCTCCATCAATGTTTCAAGATGTCAATATCTCAGGAACGCCATTCAATGTCCATAGCTTGTTAGTCAACTATCAGAAGAAAACTTGTTAGTTATTTTTCCGATCAGTACAGTAGGCTGCTTAAAAGTGTCACACTTTTAATTGCAGTTTGGTGGTCCAATGCCAGGAGTTCCTGCTCAGGGTATGGCAATGCCAGGGGTCCCTGCTGCAGGTGGTTACCCAGCACAACCATATGGAGCGTACCAGGGGGCTTTTCCTGCGGGTCCTGCCCAGGACCCAATGTGGGGCTATTTCACAGCAATAGCTGGCCAGGTGAGAGCTGCTAGCTATATACTGTTTTTTTCTGTCCCACTATGTTGTTCATGTAGTAAAGATAAATCTTATGTCAGGATGGTGAAGTTGATGCTGAAGAACTTCAAAGGTGCCTCACCCAGACCGGAATCAGCGGCACCTACAATCGTGAGTACAAAGATTGTAGAAGGATTTTTAGTTCCAAATGCTTGGACTAGCAAATCAATAATATAGAGCGAGTGGATCATGCTCACTGCGCTTCTTTTTTTGCAGCCTTCAGTTTGGAAACCTGCAGGATTATGATTGGCATGCTGGATGTATCCTTTACAGAAAAATGAAACAGCTCCGTTCTTATCTCTACAACTTGAGTCAAAAGTTTGCTTCATGCAGTATCCCAACATCTTGATGTGGTTTAGATTCTTTAAGCATGTGTGTACAGAGAGATCTCACCGGAAAGATGGGTTTCAATGAGTTTAAAGAACTGTTCTCTGTGCTAAATGGCTGGAAGCAGAACTTCATAATGGTGGACAGGGACTGCAGTGGAACGGTGGATCCTCATGAGATGTCCCAGTGCCTTGCTAACATGGGTGAGTTTGACCTTTCATAATAGTATAAATTCTATTTCTAAAAAAAGTAGCTAGTTCTCAGGGTAAAATCTCTCAAAGAATAAATAACAAGTCACTAATTTTGAGCTTTAAAATAAAATCAAAACTACAGGGCACAATGTACATGTCTTAGCCAATAGCCTTGGAGACTGTGATGCAAGCAAAGAATGTCTGTCATCATGATTGCACAGGTTTCCGAATTAGCCCACAGGCACAGAACGCCATCATCAAACGCTACAGCAAGTCTGGAAAGATCTACTTTGATGACTATGTGGCGTGTTGTGTAAAGCTAAGGGCACTTACAGGTGAGACTTTTTGTAAAATTTAGAAATGCAAATCTATACAAAACTGCACCGATTATAGTTATACTAAGTATTCTGTTGATTGTATTTTTGATCAAACACTGTATGACTTTTTTATTTTTACGTAGACAACTTTAGGAGGAGAGATACAATGCAGCAGGGAATGGTGAACTTCCAGTATGATGATGTAAGTGAAGACAAAGTTTTCCCATTTAAGTGCCTGTATTTTCTTATTTTTAAAATCTAAGGTGTTTTTTACTGATTAATTGTAGAAGTAAAATGGGTTACTTCTTGAAAGCATATAGGAAGCTGTTGTAACATCTTTAATTTCCTCTTGCAGTTCATCTTGTGTACTATGTCTCTCTGAAGAGGGTTACTGGCAAGTACAGTATGCACTCCAGGAAGAGCACTGAGTGACTGAAGGTGCAAAGAAATATATTTGCTAATTTGCCAGTATGATGTTATATGTGAACGTAGGAGTAAACCATATACTGCTTGAAATTATCAATAGTTGTGCCAAAGCAGACCTCAATTGTTTTTAAATGATTTTTTTCATATTCATTCTTTATAAATTCTGTGTATTATGTTAAAATATAACCACACTTACCATATATTTTGCCAATAAAACATGGTACATCTTTAAGAGTTGTGTTCTGGCTTTATTTAGCAGCAAGGACAGTGAGAATGTGCTGTTGTGGTTCATGTAGGTAGTAAAAATCAGTGTTGGGGGTAACACATTACAAGTAAGTAATCAGATTACTTTTTTCAAGTAACTAGCAAAGTAACACTACTTTTTAATTTACATTTATTTACTGACAGCTTTCCTGTCCGCATGTTGAGAGAAATCGGGAGTAAGTGCAGAGGCGTTGTGTGTGCTGTCTAAACATGAGCTGGCTTGTTGTAGTTCTAGACTAAATGTGAGCATGCTTTTACTCGTCTCACTTGCACAAAAACAGATTAAGTACCTCAAATCAAGTCACCTTCATTTATATAACGCTTTTAACAATATAGATTGTTTCAAAGCAGCTTTACAGTGATAATAGGAAATTAAAGTAACAGAGATTGTTTTGGCTTTACAGCAGCTCTAGGACAAAGTTATTGTCCAGCTAAAGTTAGTTTTGATTGATTCACTTCCATTGCAAAGATCATCAGTTATTAACTTAGGGGCCACTTACACGACACCGTTCTAACAGAAAACCCTTAACACGCTCCGGCCCGCTCATTCCCACAACAACAGTGCCTGGTGGCTCGAGAACGCAAACATTGAAATAGGTTCCAAGGTGCAAGCGTTGACTAATTTTGAAAAACGTCATCATCTCTGCGTAAACTTCAAAAACGCGAATCTGTGAAAACGCTGATGGCGTGCACATGCATATTACGTGTTTAGTCTATAGGTGGGCCATTCTACAGAATTGGTGCAAACTGCTGTCCCTCATCCAAAAAACACATTTGAAAAGCATTTAATTATTAAAATCTTAGATGTTTACTAAGATCCTTCAATTATCTATTGAAACCCACAATAATATTTAAGATATCAGTAAGCTTTATATATATAAAATCATAATTTATGGGCTACTTTCAATTAGGAGGTGGCTGTCCCAAACCTTAACCCCTAAATTTCAACTTGTGAAAATGATACTGAAAAATTTTTCCATTCTTGTTTTAAAAAAAAATATATATATATATTTATTTATTTATTTATTTTTAAATGAAGTTAAAAAAAAATATATATTTTATATTTTATTTTTAAATCATGAAACTTTATCTAAAAAAAACGTGTCCTGCATTTTCATGTCACTACCAAAACAGTGAATGTTGTAGTCCATTGGCTGAGACTGATTTTAACCACACCCCTACATTTTTGATCAGGAAATATTCCTGTGTCCCTCTCTCTCATGTGCTATATGGTGAGTAGATTGATCCCATCATTTTGAGGTAAATGTGTTCTAAAGTCTAAAAATCTGTGTGTAACTTTAAGGAATGTCACTACCAAACTCATTTTTTCTGCTATTGTGAGAACATTTTTGGATGTTATTCCATAAAATTTAGTTGTTATATGTGTTCAACCGTTCTGACCAGTGATTGCTAACTAGTGATTTTGCTTATTAGCATCTTCGAGCTAGGCTCAAAAGTATCTAAAATTGTCACTACCAAGACAGTCACAACCGAAACATGTCTTGAAGTTTCGATTGTGACATTATTGTTTTGGTAGTGACAAAAGGGAACACATAATCCTTTATTTGGAGGAATAAACTACATTTTAGTACAGTTATGTAAATAATTACTACTGTACTGTAGTATGTTTTAGTAGTGTTTTAGTATGCAAGATTCTGTTAAAATTCTGCAATGTGATGAGGTTACAATTACTTAAGGTTGCAGTCCATGATACTAGCTTAGGTGTAAGGTTGTTGTCAGTAATGTTAATTTCTATGATTAACTTGATAGGGAGAATGACATAAAACACCAACATGCCTAAAAAACCCCAGCAGTATTCGAAGCAGTGTGTGAAAAGTTAAACTGTTGAAAAAGTTAAACTTTCTCTCTCTCTCTCTCTCTCTCTCTCTCTCTCTCTCTCTCTCTCTCTCTCTCTCTCTCTCTCTCTCTCTCACACACACACACACACACACACACACACACACACACACACACACACACACACACACACACACACACACACACACACACACACACACACACACACACACACACTCACTCACTCACTCACACACGCGCACACACAATCGCATGTCTAGATCAACCTGTTCAAAGCAGCATGTAAAAAGTTGTAATTTGTAAAACTGTTGAATGCTCCTTAGAACAAAGGAAAATTATTCTGAAATTAATGTTTTATGTAAACACACACACACACACACACACACACACACACACACACACACACACACACACAGTTCAGTGGTTCTGGAGATTTATTTGAGGAAAATTATTCTGAAATTAATGTTTCATGTAAACACACACACACACAGTTCAGTGGTTCAGGAGATTTATTTGAATGAGGAAAATTATTCTGAAATTAATGTTTTATGTAAACACACACACACACACACACACACACACACACACACACAGTTCAGTGGTTCTGGAGATTTATCTGAATGACTCAAACAAAATGTTGAAAATGTGAAAATAAAACAAAGTGGTTCTGAAACAGTCTACATTGTAAGTTGTTGTTTTTTTTAGGAAGAAAAATCTATGAGCATACCTCTTCTCACTTGCACCTCAAGACCCAAAGTATAGAATAGCTCTAGGTGTTCTTATAAGATATTTACTGTCAGATGTGTGTCTGCTATAAGTACTGACTGCATATGTGCATCATAGTTATTTATTTATATTAACATAAAATGTGGACAGTCTGATTCAGCCATGGCAAACTAAGTATTGTGGTCACTACCAAAACATTACTGTCACTACCAAAAATGTGCAGTCACTACCGTAACATGGGATGTTTTGTCAAAAATAAAGTATATTGAATTATCAACTAAGATGTTATGATAGTGTTTGGTTCAATGCATATTCAAACTTAACTTTGAAATCAGTACGATAAACTTTATGCCTTCTACAAAGAAAGATTGGGTTCAAAATACAACAAATCTCATAAATTACACTTAAAATATTATTAAAATTATAATCTTTATTGATTTAACCTGTAAAAATATTTTTTTAAAAATAGAAAAAATATATATTTATAAGGTAGATGTAAACAAAATCTTAATAGGTCATTATAAGCCTTCTTAAGAAATTATTTAATATTGTGTTTCGGTAGTGACAAATTTGGGGAGAAGGAAAATATTCCAGCATTTTCTGAAAATACAATATGAGAATTAACTGCACAATTACTAGAAAAGCGTACCTTGGATATTATACAATTTGCATACATGCAAAATTTGTGGGGAAAAAACAAAAAAAATTCCAGATGTTTCCAACTCTGACTTTGCACCAATTCTGTAGAATGGCCCAGGTGAGGTATGCGCGTTTGAACATACATGTGCGCAGGCATGTAGTCCTTATTTACAAATTAACCTCAACAAATTACTTGTCTGGCCTTAAAAATTCATAATTAAGAATTTTTTGTCGCTTCCACGTATCCATGTAAACTGGAATCATTTTGACGTTTTACCTGTGCAGAGGTAAAGGGAAGGGAAGGAGGCGTTCACAGGGAAGAGACTAGTTGACACTTGAGGACTGTGTTGTCGTCGTGTCCAGGCGCAGGTCCTTCATCAGATCTGGATACGGCGGACTGCGATAAACCTGGGGATAAACAGAGAAACTAATATTAGTGTAGACGCCATTCTTATGATGCAACGTTTACATCAGGATATATGGGAAGTGTTCCCGTTCCGGGCTGACCTAATCTATGCAGCCTAACATTGAATTATCAAAGTTGATAATGTGTTATGTGTATGATAGGTCAAAGAGATGTGTTTGATAAAATTATAAAAACAGTGATTATGCAATCCTGCAAAAAATGAAATGTTAAATAACACAAATATTCGTAATGTATTTAATCTCACTTTATTAAACAATGTCTTTGCTGCTGACCTTCGATGATCCAGTTCAACCATATGAATAAGCAATAATCACTTTAGTTAAACATCACTTTTTTTTTTTTTTTTTTTTATTGCTGAGGGGCTGCATCCGAAATCGCAAAGTGTGCAGTGCCTACTCTTTTAAGAACACTGTGTATGCAGGCATACTTTTGTCTTATGCTGTTTTTCGCCCACAATATAGTAAGGACAGAGAATGCTCTGGTAAGGATGTATGTGATTTTAGATGCAGCCAGTTGACTTTTCTTCTTCTGCAATCCAGACTGGCAGTATGCAAAGCTGAAAGGTTTGTCTAAGCTGTGCCCTCTACTGTTCAGGCGTGAATTTGCATTTCCATTAGCTTGAGAATATTTATTCCACTTACGGTGTGAGAGTATGAAGGACTAAAAATGACAGAACGAAAAATAAATAAATAAAAGTAGAAATAAATAAATAAATGCAGAAATAATAGTGAAAATAAATACATTTTGGTATTATAAATGGCTATTTCTGTATTTTTACATGTATTTATTTATTTATTTATGCATTTTTATATGTATTTATTTATGTATTTATACATTTATTTATATATGTATTTATTTATACATTTATTTATTCCTACATTTATTTATTTCTGTATTTCCACATTTCTACATTTATTTATTTCTGTATTTCCACATTTCTTTATTTCTGTATTTCCACATTTCTACATTTATTTTTCCCTGCGCATGTATGCTAATTGACGAATGGCTAACCACGCCCCCTCCACTCACTCGGACAAACAGTCAACATTCGGTAACATGCGCTTTGGCAGCTGTCACAGTAGGAGACATTTCACAGGAGGCAATTGATGATTTTTTGGAGACAGAAAGATTATATATCATCTCGATGTCACCAAAAGGGCCTTAAATATGCATTGGAGGGTTATATTAATAATTTTATAGTTGAGAAGGTCGATAAGCTTCAGCTCCAGAACAAAGATTTACAGTTCACAGTGTAAACGTTATAGTTTGGTGCTATTTCGCTTCAAACGCTCGCTTTATACGCGTGTCCTATTCGCTTTGGATTCAAAATGTTCAAGCGTCGAACTAGACGCGGATACGCGCGAATTTGACGCTCTATTCGCGTTTGGTGTGAGCGCAGAATAATGAACAGGCTGCGATGTCAAGATTGCATTGCTGGAATGTGTGTGTGTGTGTCTGTGTGTGTGTGTCAGAGAGCGGGCGCGATCGAACAGTGGAAACATAAAAACATACTCCATTTTGTTCATACAGGACATAATTAAAACTGCAAAGTGTTTAGCCTACTTATATTTGTGTAAAACACAACATTGTGCTTTTGTCAAACTGTAAACTCTTGTCAAACTGTAACCTACAACTGTCACCCAACCAAAATCACACACACACGCTGTTTAAAGCCAAAATGACAAGAAAAAACATAAAAACGAATGAAAACCGATAACCGCAATGCATTGCAATGGACGAGGAAGCAAGCAGAGAATGTCCGAGTGTATTGGGTTAGCTATGCGTACTGTGATTGGCTCATCGCGTTTGGGGGCGTGGCTTAGCCATTGGTCAATTAGCATACATGCGCAGGGAAAAATAAATGTAGAAATGTGGAAATACAGAAATAAATAAATGTAGAAATGTGGAAATACAGAAATAAATAAATGTAGAAATGTGGAAATACAGAAATAAATAAATGTAGGAATAAATAAATGTATAAATACATATATAAATAAATAAATATATAAATACATAAATAAATGTATAAATACATAAATACATATAGAAATGCATAAATAAATAAATAAATACATGTAAAAATACAGAAATAGCCGTTTATATTACCAAAATGTATTTATTTTCACTATTATTTCTGCATTTATTTATTTATTTCTACTTTTATTTATTTATTTTTCGTTCTGTCATTTTTAGTCCTTCATATGAGAGGGCCTTTACATTTGCCAAAAATGTAACTTTTTTTATATATATATAAAAAGAAACAAGCCCGGGCCAGCCCAGCAAAAATTACGCAAAAGTAATGCCACACAATACTTTCAATAAAAAGTAACGCAATTATTACTTTTTAGATAGTAACAATATCGTAAAGCATTGCTTTTAAAAGTAATTTTCCCCAACACTGCTAAAATTCAACTAGCGGGATATAATAAAGCAATGAGACTCCTTTCTGTCAAAAATTAGGTTTTGGGTCAGCTATTTTTTATGTTTAATATATAACTGCATTTGTTTTTATGTATCAGATATGCACAAGCAAACAGTTCAATATATCAAAAATAATAAAACACTGAATAAAAAGACACATATACACAGTGATGCTCTGCATCACTTCACAAACAAGTTTTATTAGTCATCACAAGATACAAAATATATACTTTTTTAAATTCTTTTTTTTTTTTTTTACTGATTTGCCAGAGGAATAGAACAATTAAGCTGATCACAATAACCATAAAGTAGAGATATTTTGACCAAGGAGGAAAAGAGGGAATTCGATCACTGTCTTCAACATAATACCGCAACAGATCAGCATGTTCTTCAAAATCTAATCTGAAATTCAACATATCTTCCACTTCAAGTTCCTGCTGTCACATGAGCATTTGGTAGCGTTCTCATTGAAACTAAGTGTGATGGATTCCCATAGGAAACTAAAGAAATGTGGAGGGACGGAATGGAAATGGATTATTATTTTTTTTATAAATGAACATGCAAGGGGACGTTTAAAATTCTGAGGGCACATGTTAGCATTGAATGTGTTAAATATGTTGAACATGAGACTACAGCAAAGCTCACCCTCATGACAATTGTTTTCCCCGCCCCCTACCACCCCAGTAGACAAGACTATTGTGAAACTCACATAACACTGAAGAAGTGTACGTAACAGGACTAAGTCATCACCATGGTGAAACTGAGGGCAGCATAAAAGAGAGAGCGCAAACACGGAGAAACGGACTTCCCTTTAGATAATTACATTTTTGTTACCAAGAGTGAAGGCAAGGAAGAAATCAGATCTTGAAGAGCATAAATATAGGTCCAAGTATATATATTTTTTGTGAGTATTCATTTAAAGGAGATTTGATATTACATGCTGTAGGAAGGCAATTTTGGAGAACTAGTTGGGATAATGTGGTTTTGAGTGTTTATGTGCAGTAAATCAGAAGTAATAATTAGGGATGCCACAGAGTAATTTTGTAGGCAAGTACTCTTACATTAAAAACAAGTAATCATTACTACGTAAAAAAAAAAAAAATTCACAAACATAAGTCTAAATCAACTTTACAATGGTTTCACAAGATAATAAGCTATGCCTTTGGAAATCAAGACTCTAACAAGAACCATGAAGACTGATATATTGCACACTTAGATCTCTCACCCTCTTCATCATGTATCCAGAGTGCCACCCAATGCACTTACCGTAGAAATAACGATTTAAGTGAAGGCAAAGGAAAATCAATTTGCGAGTAGTTTGTGTAGAGTTTTACTAGTTAGTTGTAGAACGAGTACTTGATTAGTTGATTACTTGTGCACATCCCTAATACTAACCTCAGTGGCCACATAAGGCATGTATGCACACATGCATGTAATCTGTGAGTGTGTATGTGTGTGTCTGCTCAGTCATGGGCATTCGTTTCACTGGGGTAGAGCTTTGAGAATAGCATTAACCTCTTCAGCAACAGCGGTCAGTGCAAACTCAAACTGATCCTGAGGAGAGAGAAAAGCATAGATCAGCGTTTATATTTTACGATCCACTACTCCATCCGTCAAACTCTCCTTTAATAACACCATCAGCGGCAATGAAAATGATATATAGCAGTTACTGCAACTGAGGAGAACAAGAGAGGCTGCTGATACTATGGTGTTTTATGGGTACAATAGTGCTTTTATTTCTCAGTTGGGGCTCTGTGGTGTTACTGAGCACAGCTCTGCTGTTCTGTCCTTCATTACCTTGGTGCGCACCATTCCTGGCCTCTGGTCTCGAATGTGTTCCAGGGTTGCGGCAATATCGATCTCCTTTACTCCTGTGTTAAAAAACAACAACAAACTTTATTAAGCATCTTCAGTATGACTTTCCTAAACACTGATTTCTTCACAAGCTTTACTAGTTTGTATCATGTTCTGACCTTTAGCCATGCGGTTCAGGACCATGTCGATCAGGATGTATGTTCCAGTCCGGCCTGTACCATCACTGCACAGAAGGGCGATACTGTGAGCAATACACTCTAAAAAAATCTAATGTGCCATTTGTGAACATACAATTCACAATGCAATACTTGATCTCCACAAGAATACTGGGTGTATTTCAAAACACCTTCTAATAAAATGTTTGGCAGTCTTAGCATCTCTTAAGGGGGTGGTTGATTATGCGAATTATGATTTCGCTTTTCTAACTTTAGTTAGTGTGTAATGTTGCTGTTTGAGCATAAACAACATCTGCAAAGTTACGACCCTCAAAGTTACCCCTTACATTTACATAAACCCCGCCCTCGGAACACGATTTATAGATTATCAAGACAGAATATGCTAATCAATGACTAGAAGATAACTACACATAAGCTACATAAATTCATCAACCATTCAGAAATGTTGTCTACAAGTTGTCACTTCTTCGTGAGTCTCTCTATCTTTGTCTGACTCCGGTTTGAACATAAAAGGCTAAAAGCTTTTGAAATTTTCAGTGCATGTCTGTGTGAGTGGAAGCTGTTGAAGCTCCGCCCTCTGTGCCAGGAGCAGCAACTCATTTGCATTTAAAGGGACACACACAAAAATGGTGCGTTTTTGCTCACCCTCAAAAAGTGACAATTTTAACATGCCATATTAAAATATCTGTGGGGTATTTTTAGCTAAAACTTCACATATACACTCTGTGGACATCACAGACTTATTTTACATCTTGTGAAAAGGGCATTATACCACGCCTTTAAAAAAAGAAAAATCTCTAAAAGGAGACGAACTACACTTTTTTATAAAAACGTTTAATTCCTCAAACGCGCCAATGTGTTAAAATACCTGCAGTGCACGATGATGGGGCAGGAGCGTCCACGGTAGCACTTGTTGACTTTCCTGAAGGGCAGAAAGAAAGATTTCCTGAAGGAAATACAACTTACAAAGCAGCAAAAAATTGGTTTTAAGTTAGATTAGCTCTGGTTCTGAGTAAATGAAATAACGACTATAAGTTGCAATGGCATTGCTTTCTGTCAGATGTTCACAAGAATGCATACGACAGTGTAAAGGAGTATGCAGTACAAAAGTATGTAATATGTACCGTAATTAAATGCCAGAAAAGCAATCCAAATCCATTATCCAAATATTACGATGTTGAATAACAATCATTCTATTAATGTAAGTCAGTTTCTTAAATGTCTATAAAAACTGTATAGAACTGTATTCAACGGTTTGGGCTTAGTAAGATTTTTAATGGTTTTGAAAGAAGTCAATTATGCTCACTGAGGCTGCATTTATTTGCATATTATTACAATTTAAAACAACTGTTTTCTATTTTAATATATTTGTAATTTATTCCTCTGATGGCAAAGCTGAATTTTCAACATCATTACTCCAGTCTTCAGTGTCACATGATGCTCCAGAAGTCATTCTAATATGCTGATTTAGTGCTTAAGAAACATTTAGTACTAATTATCATATATGTATAATTATAACATTTATTATATTATTATTAATTTTGTAAAAAGTTTTGATACTTAATATTTGGTATAAACAGTGATATTGTTTTTCAGGATTCTTTGAAGAATAGTTCAAAGTTCAAATTTATTTGTATAGCACATTTAAAAACAACCACAGTTGACCAAAATAGCTTGGTTTCTATTCTAAGATGAATAGAAAGTTTATTAATTAAATTATTTTTTATTATTTTTAACAATGTAAAAGTCTTTACTGTGACTACTGTGTGATCAATTTAATGCATGCTTGCTGAATAAAAGTTAAATCATTATTAAAAATATTCCTTACCTCAAACCTTGAAAGGTAGTGTGCATATATAATGTAATGATTAATCATTTTAATCATTTAACATTTTAACATACAGAACATTTTTGAAGTTTAAAAAAATACAACAAATAAGTATAAATATGTTGCTCTGTGTAATTTGTTGTGCTTATACGATGATTGTGATTTGTTCTTTGTTAAAGTGTATATATATATATATATATATATATATATATAGACTTCAGATGTCCCAAAAAACCTTGAGCATTTATGTTTTTAATTTTACTCATCAGTGAAATTTTTGAAAATAAGGCAGTTCAATAATCTTCACATAATAACCTTTTAATTGCCATTAAAGTGAAATTACTGAACCAAAACATAGGAGCCTGATTAAAAAAAAATGTCAGACCGACTTAGAGGTTTTTGCAAGTCTTCATATATATTGTATCATATTTAGTGTTTAGATTAATATTATGATGATTGTGAATTGTATTGATGATGATGGCGAATGTTTGGATTTCGATATGGTTAAGCTTTATAATTTAATAAAAAACGAAAAGAAAACAGAAATATGTTCCACTGGGTATTATTCATTTTAGTGTTTATAATAATATGATGATTGTGATTTGTATTGATGACGAAGAGTGTCTGGATTTTGATTAATTTTCTCAGTGGCAGGAAAAAAAACAGATAGCAAAGCACAACATAAGATTAATTTAATCTACAGAGCAAATTTTTTATTGTGTCTGGACTGGAATATATGTAGCCATTTTAGATGGAATAATTGCAGACTTTGGTGGAGAACAAAAATTAATAAAGATGAGAGGAATTTCAACACAGTGGTCGCCTTGCAAGAACTGTAAAATCGAGGCTAATGTAGAGTGGAGACCCACAGAGATCAGAGGAAAACATCAGGACCACTGCACAGCAGAGAGCCAGAAAGATCAAAAAGAGGAGTGTTATACCAGTCAAGAGTGGTAAGAAACAAGCAACATCAACCCCAAACATCAAAAAGCATGTAATGTAAGGACGTGTTGGAGAAAGGAGAGACACAGAAAAGGAAATGAAAAGAGACTAAGATGAAAAGGTCGACAGAGAACGTGGAGGGGGAGTTAGGCGATGGAGCGTTTCATCAGCGTTGCTGCAGCCACACCTGTCTGTGCTCATTTTTGTGACTATGCAACTGGAACCAGACTACTAGCTGCAAACCACAAAAATGACACAGACAGCTGTGCAATACCTCGCTACTGCGCTCCATCGCTCTCAGAAAGAGACTGACAGAGGTCGAGAGGATAAAAGAGACTGAAGTGAATGGAGGGAATAAGAGTATAGCGTGATGGAATGATATCATGGCAGCTGGGAGAAAAGAGAGAGCAAATGGAGAACATGACGTCAAACTGACATATACATAAATTCACACAGAGCTGTCATGGTTTTGGCTGTAATGTCATTTCTAACTATTACTTGTCTTTCTGTATGAAAGTTATAGCGTACACTTAAACTAACACCTTAAGAATTCAGTTGTTGTTATTAAGAATTAATAACAACAACTGAAAAGCTGTAAAATGACATGAATAAAAATATTTATAATATCACCTATCCCACCTTAGTATATAATTAGAGTAAAACAAATAAAATACAAATAGAATTTGAATAATAATGATGGTTCTTCTTATTTTATAGCATTTTATAATATTATGATGTTATTGCCATTAGAGTAAATAATCACAATCAGGCAATAATTAAGCCTTCATACATGTGTAAGTAATGTATTTACACATTAAGTATTTTTGTGAGCATGTGTAGTACCTGCGGAAGTCCAGCAGAGGGCGTGTGGAGGTGGGTATTCCCTGTGCGGGCCAGCTCAGGAAGTGGAACTGAGTGAGGGTTCGAGTTTCCTGGGTTTGGACGTTCTTCAGGTAGAAACTACGCACCAGGAAGTCATTACACCAGATATGCTCAGACACCAGGTTCACCTGAGTGAGATGATTGAAGGGTAACAACATTTGATATAGTTTACACTACATAAAGCAAACAGCTCAAGGCATCTCTTCAGGTTCACAAGTGAAATTACAAACCTCATAAATGTGGTAGAGAGAAGATCCTTCATCGGGCCAGTAGCGATCGCACTGCTTTTCTCCGTCCTCAACCAGAGCCGTCATCATCACTATGACTGTGCATCCGCTCTCCCAAACCATCTGCGCAACATACACGGCTTACAAAACATGCCATTTAAGCTGTATTTACATGAATGCACAGAAAATAAGCAATAATTGATACGTAGAACAGTGTAAAATATACAGAAATACACCATTCAAAAATTTGGCATTAAGATTTTTTCATGTTTTTGAAAGAATTCTCTTATGCTCACTAAAGCTGCAAAATTATATAATTTAAATGTAATATATAATTAATTATATATTCATTTATATTTTAAAGTTTTATTTATTCCTGTGATGGCAAAGCTGAATTTTCAACAGTCATTACTCCAGTCTTCAGTGTCACATGATCCTTCAGAAATCATTCTAATATGCTGATTTGGTGCTCAGATAACATTTCTTATTATTATCAATGTTGAAAACAGTTGTTCTGCTTAATATTTTTATGGCAACCGTGATGCATTATTATTATTATTTATCTGATGAATAGAAAGCTAAAAAAAAAACAGCATTTATGTAGACATCTTTACTGTGACATTTGAACAATTTAATGCATCCTTGCTGAATAAAAGTATATATATAATTTTACTGACCCAAATTTTTTAATGGTAAATGTACATTTCAAGCAACTTGTATTACTTTATATCAAATGATTACAAAGGTCTCACATCCATACACAGATGTGACTGACCTGCCAGAAATCAGAGATGGTGTGTGAGAGAGGTCCTTGGGTGGCAATATAAGCTGGCATCCGGGGGTCATGCTCGATCTAAAGGGTCAATAGTAGACAAAAGGTCAGGGGTCAGTGTTTTAGCCCTTCTTAACCCTGGATCTGCCCATCACCACGACAACAGGCCATTAATGTGATCCGAGGCGCGTGAAGGCTTAATTGATGATCCCTTGCTCTCAACTACAACAGAGCAGCAGGGGATTCCAGACCTAAACATCATGAATGAGATCAATGCAATGTAACCATGGCAACGCTGAGAGGGGGATTCCGAAACCAGCGGCAGCCTTGCACATCTATGAGGAATAAATGGATTATTGCCTTGGTAACAGGAGGAGATGCAAGGAAAGGACTGCTTTCTAGCTTTAGATTTCAGCTACCGAGGAAAGGAAAGAGACAATAATGCAGGCCCTTCAAACTGCACTGAGTCACATGATGAGGTCCAGGGCAAAGAGGACCATCAAGTGCACATACTTACAATGGTGCTGGCGTTGATGTAATCTGTTCTGGAGGGGTTAATCTCAGCCTTCAGCTTCACTCTTGAATGGTCATCTGCATAAAACAATTGACGGTTACACATCTAATCCATTAAAAAGGGTCAATCAGGTTGTGTGAAAAAGAGATGCGTCCTAATTTACGTACTTATGCACTTTTTTATGCCATTTTATAGTATAAATAGTGTGAGTAGTGAGTTCACACTGAACTAACTCATCAGGTACACTTGCAGGCAGGGGGTGGGGGTGGGGTGGGGTGGGGGTGGGGTGGGGTGGGGTGGGGTGTGGTGGGGGCAATGGGGTCGTACTCACAGGGCACAGCATCAGAGCAGCGGTTCTTCTTTATGTTACTTTCACTCTGGGCCACTGAGATGGTGCTGGGTTCAGCCTGGTAGGAGCACAGAGCCTCCCATTCTTTGAGCAAACGGTCTTTATTCTTCAGATGATCCTCCATATATGCCTAGAAAACATGAGAGAGAGAGAGAGAGAGAGAGAGACAGAGAGAGAGAGAGAGAGAGAGAGAGCAAGAGTGAAACACCAGTAAAGACTCCTGATTTCTCAGAAGTGCTGCTCATTCATGTGATACTTAAAAAAAGAAAATTTAGAGAATGCCAGTATACTAACAAAATCAAATCAAAAACACTCTTTGTAAAGCATTATAGTAAATATTTACAAGTCAATATAGTAAATATTAATGTTTATGAACAGCTGCAGGCCAATTCATATACAAAGCGTTAACCAAAGGGAAAGAATGAAAGGCTGTGACACACCAGGGATGAATACTGTAATGATAACTATAAAGTTTTAATAAGTGTTGTAATTCTATGAGAATAGGAAAGTCCACACCATAAAGTAGAGCTGCACGATTTAAACACCCACACAATCTCATTCCTAAATGACAACAATTCTCCTGTATGGAAGTAAAATAATGTCAAATGTTTTTGAAATAAAAAGCCTGTTGAATTGCACTACTTGAAAAAAATAGGCATTGCATTAACCATGCTTGCATTTTAATGCATTGTATTTTTAGGGCTTGCATTTTTATGGGATGAAATTCAGCATGGTTGAATATTTAAGCTTTGAATATTTAAATTAAAAACATTTCAAACACCTTTTCATTATTAAAAATTCAATAATCCATATTTACCTTTCATATTTCACTTCCAAAATATTCAAACTGTTTAAAAATACAACCAATAATATTCAACAGGCAATTTTCGGTCCATTTTATTTCGCTTTGCAAATTCGCTTCCACAAATTCAGTGGTTCAAATTCAACAGTAAATTCAACATTGATGTCCAGGAACTGCAGGAAAAGCAATAGATTACCGAGCATACTCTCCATCTGCTGTTAGTCGACCTCACCAGCAGGTGGTGCAAAAGTGCGTGTTGTTGACGAAGACCAGCAAAATTAGAGCAAGTCATTCATTCATAAAACTCATTTACAGCAATGTAAGTGTATTTGTGATTATTATGACGGCTGTTTTATGTTAAATTCAGTGCCTTCACGGTTACTTTTCCTGGCATCTTTCTCTACCGTGAACGAGATTATAATGTTATTCCCCGATGCGGATGTACAGATCCAATGTTACATTTTTGAGGTTGACATATATTTCTCTTGGTTGTTTAGTTGCCTTAACTTTATATTGTGGCGATGTGCTGCATGCAGGCTATTAGGGTTTCCCTCAATACTTCTGGACATATACAACGCTTAACGTAGATTAATGGACTACAGTGATGTAAAAGACCAAACTCGCAGGCAAGCAGATGGACTCAGAATAACGCGCAAAGCTGAGCGTTTCCCAGTGATAGACTGGCATAAAGATGGCTTGATGTTGGACATTCGCACATTTAGGGACCGTCTCTAAAGTGTATACGACTTTGGTATACACGTTTCTAACTCCGATAGCATTTGAATAGAACGACTTACAGTCATAAAACCAACTGTAAAGTGTTCATGTAGTGTCAGGCATAATGCGCACCCTTTGGATTTTTGATATTTATTCGAATAAATTTAAGTTTGCTATTGAAGTTAGAAACATGTATGCCAATGTTGTATGCAACTTTAGAGACGGTCCCTAAATGTGCAAATGTCCAATGTCAAGCCAATTTTACATTTAGTCATTTAGCAGACGCTTTTATCCAAAGTGATTTACAGTTAAATTAACAATAGGACAACAATATGCAAGTGCTATGACAGTTTAAGCTGATGCAATACACGTAGGCATACTATATATAGTATATCAGTATATGTATATCACCAGTAGGCTTTAGGGTGACCACCTGCTAATAAGCCCAAGGGGGGACAAGGGGTATGTTTCTGAGGGACAATGTGGGACACTGCCTGGCGCGGCGGTGCCCCCACCCCATGGGCAGACTCACTGTGGATAGTGGTTTACCCATTTCTAGCACATACCACCTTACATCATCATGGTATATTAATAATGCCCTATTCCCCTAAACATGTATAATTGCTGATGTATGCTCATGAATAGGCCAACCAATGTGTATTTTTTTCTAAATAAAGATTCATAATATTTTGAACATTCAATGAATTGACAGATGCACTTCCACTTACGATTTAGGCTACTATTTAATTTAATTTATTTTTCATTACAATTTATTCACTTTAAATAAATTATAATATAAAATTATAGGATTAACAGGAATTGTAGTTGTTCAACACCACAGGAACAGTTAAAAAAAAAGTATTTTCAAAAAAAAAATACGATTGACATCGTATTCCCCTCCATGTCCGATTGAGAAGGACGTTTTGCAAAGGTCACAAAAAGCCCTCTCGGTATCCCCCTCAACACCTTTCAGGCACAAATATTCATTTTCCCAGTCTTTCTTGAACCCACACCTTCTCTTTTTAATTGATGATGGCGGTGCCTCTCAGACAGTCTCTTTCTCCATTTTTCGAATTGGAAAGCGCGCATCTAAAAGTTCCTTCAGTGTGTCTGGTATGCGCGTGCGTGCGCTGTCATGACAACAACGAAAAAGTTGACAACAGTCAGCAGTTCAACTGAGGGGTGGGTGTGGCAACAATAGCGTGCTGAACTGTCAAGTAATGTTCGTTTGGCTGCCTGGGGCTCGAGGATATAGAGCGACCAACTTTTTTTTTTTGAGCAAGCATGGATTATGCGTGACACGGTCTCAATTTGCGGGACGCATGAATTGGGCTTCAAACGCTGTGCGCGCACGCGCTACGCGGGACGGGTGGTCACCCTAGTAGGCTTATATGTATCGCCAGTATATCACGAAACGCTCAGCATGAAACTTTGCGCGTCAAGTTCATATTCTGAGTCCATGCTTGCCTGTAGCCTATATAGTAGCCTACAGCCTACTTCCTCAATAAGGTGCAAGATTGATCTTTCATATCACTGTATTAGTACATTAAGCTACGTTAAGCGTTTTGTCCCAACTGAAGGGGAATCCTTGAGTATGAGGTATTGAGGGAAACCGATTATAATCCTGTTCATGGTAGAGAAAGCTGATGACATGTAGAATACACAGGGAAAGTAACAATGAAGTTATTGAATGAAACATAAACACAGCTTTTGTGTGTTTATCATCTTTTCCGCACATACTGACACAGATAATCATTTCCATTTTATGAATGAATGTCTTCGTCAACAACAAGCGCTTTTGCACCATCTGATGGTGAGGTTGACTAACAGCAGATGGAGAGTATGCTCGGTAATCTATTGCTTTTCCTGCAGTTCCTGGACGTCAATGTTGAATTTACTGTCGAATTTGAACCACTGAATTTGTGGAAGCGAATTTTGCAAAGCGAAATAAAATGGCCGAAAATTGCCTGTTGAATATTATTGGTTGTATTTTTAAACAGTTTGAATATTTTGGAAGTGAAATATGAAAGGTGAATATGGATTATTGAATTTTTAATAATGAAAAGGTGTTTGAAATGTTTTTAATTGAAATATTCACAGCTTAAATATTCAACCATGTTGAATTTCAGCCCATAAAAATGCAAGCCCTAAAAATACAATGCATTAAAATGCAAGCATGGTTAATACAATGCCTATTTTTTTTCAAGTAGTGCAATTCAATAGGATTTTTATTTCAAAAACATTTGACATTATTTTACTTCCATACTCCTGTCTCTACTAAAATCACACCGGAACATTCAGATCTGCGTTGGCGCTGCCACTGACCTGGAGAAAGAAGTTGTCATGCATAGGTACTGAACAGCTTCACAACCAAAGTATCATTATTTCTGTGTTACAAACAGGGTTTGAAATTAACAGCCGCCAACCCGCCTAATGCGGGTAAAGACTGGCAGGTAACGCTGTCAAATCACTAGCCAATTTGGCAAGTTATTTATTATGTTTACTCACTTTGCTGGGGAAGTTTGTGTAAGCCAAATCTGCGTAGATTTAGCGCAAATACTCAACTTGTGAATCATCATGATATATTAAATACAGCGTATTGCGCAAAATCTGCGCATATCTGGCTTAATTGAACATGCCCGTCACTATAGCGGTGCGCTTGTTAATTTGCATTGAAGTAATAGCAACGATTAAAAAGCATTTGGTTAAAGGTACACTATGCAGTTTCCGTTTTTCTCAAACAGCGACCCCTAGAGTGGAGTACTTGTATTTAACGTTACTGTCGTAAATACCACTCACGCAGAGCCCTCTCTGCACTCTTCCGACCACGCTTTCTTCGTCGACTCTGCCATGATTCACGTCTGAAATGCATGCTAGTGTCTTCCATAGAGGCTGCTTCATATGTTGTTGATGTATGTGACGTCGTGCCGTAAAGCAAGTCGTGATTCTTGCGAGATTTGTCGGGGCGCCACCTCTCAAACTTGCATTGCTGGTTATGCCAGCGGTGCCCACCCCCCCCCCTGCTTTGCTATCGGGATGATTCGCCCTACTACGAGTTCGTTTACCATCGAAATGACTTCGAAGCTGTTATATTAAGGTAAAAATCTTGCATAGTGTGCCTTTAACAAAAAAGTAATTGTTATTTTCCAACATCCTACATGTTCTTTGTACTGTATTGATCTGGCCACCTAAAACACATTTTTTTGGTGAAAAGGATGAGGATGAAAGAGGAAGGGAGGAGATGACTGGATTTCATACATTCATTTCTTGTTCAAACAAAATCCTAAATTTATAATATAAGCTGTGACGCAGTTAATCTGTTTTTTTTTCTCTCTCTCTTTTTTTTTGTGTGTGTGGGGGGGAGGGGGGAATGGGGGCTAGTAGAAGTTCTGAATGGCAGGTAACAAATTGACCGGTGAGTGAAAAAGTATTTAAATGTATTCAAATGATAGCAGAAAGTAACCCCTTTTGAAAGTAACTTGGTGCTTCATTTCGAATTAATTTTGAAATATTGTTTAGAACAGATAGTATGCGAATTGGGATGTAGCAACTTATTCATCCAGCAATAAAACAAGTGAAGTATTTATGAACGAGTCATTGAATCATTCATTCAAACCGATAGTTTTTGAAAATAATTTATTAAAATTAATTAAACGCTTTTTAAATAAACAGCAGCCATTAACATTCTGTCAGAACCTCTAGTAAATTACTTGTTATTTTGTTTAGTTGTCTGTTCAGAATCGTTGGAAATCGCGATCTCTATGAAACAAAAAAAATTATTCTCAATTTATCCACAATCGTGCAGCTCTACCAAATAGTTATCGTTCTTGGTGTGAACGGGCCTTAATTGTTTACACTCGAAGTGAATTACATTTTTTGTGTCGGTAAATAGGGGTATAGTGTGTCTACCAGTATCATGTGCCCAGTGGAGATATCCATGTTAGACTGTGCTGGCTCCTCACACCAGGAGGGGGTGCTGCTATGTGAACTAGGGCTTGGCTGAGGTGCATCACTGAACTGTGACGACACGCTACTGACTCGTGACGTATCCGTTCCTCCACCACCACCTCCTCCTCCTGCACCGGCACCCCCTGCAGCTCCGACTCCGCAGTCCTGCCTGCCCATAGAGGACTTAGCAGCCATGTGCTGCCGACAAAGATCCTGAAAAATTAAGAAAATCAGAGAATGTGAGAGAAAGAAACAGAGAATTAGCTATTACTGACAAATTGCAGCACATGCTGCATATGAAATTCAGACAGTAAATGAATATCAACGCTAATCAAATTACTCTGGTTTGCTTCTGTTCAAATCAAATAGCCTAAATCTGATCACATTAGTGTCAGATAATAACATGCCATCACAGCCAAAGCCACTAAATTAGCTTGAATTCAGAGATTTTATTGCAGAGATATGATGCAGTACGCATTTCAAACACTCCTTCCGACCTGGTACTCATAATGCGTCACATTTCCTGCTTCAGGTCCTAGTCCCAGTTTCCCTGAGGCCAACTGGCGGGCATGGGTGCGCAAGCAGGCGATGGTCAACGCCCCCACCAGGAGTCCACCCACACAAGCCACACCCACAAACATGAGGAACACCCACTGGGTGTTGTCACGTACACGTGTTGCCACTGGCAACGCATGGCCATCGTTCTTCTGCAATGACGGAGAGAAGGAAACAGATGAAAACAAATATATGAATCACAAATCATTTATACATCCCATACTTAATGTTGTGTTACCATAGTTTGTACTATCCTAGAGAAGCACACATTTTACCCCTGAGAGGAACCATAAAGGACTCTGAAATATTTTAAGATGGAAAAGTGAAGAGGGAGAGAGGGTCCATGAGAAGTATTAAAAAGAGTATTTAAAAACAGGGCTGAACATCCCACCCTGCTGTCTGGAACTATGAGTCAGTGGGCAACATCATAACGTCTGATGCAAGTACCACAGTAGTAATTAACACGACAATAGATATAAAGCAAATAACTGATGAGAGAAACAGAGAGTGGAAGACTATCTAAATTCTTTATTACACCTCATTTCAACACACAAGAATCCCATCATATTCCCTAGTCCTATTTCTCTGCTAGAATGATGCAGACCACACAGGAGCCAGGGCATTACATCATCACTCCTGTGTGCACACCGCACTGACCTTGTCGCCACAGCAACCAACTTTACCTGACATCACTGTCTGTGCTGAGATTCTGAGTGCAAATCATTCTGATTGGTCATTTTTAATGCGCGTTCTTTATTTCAACAAATCACTGAGCACTTCGAGGAAAACAGTTTAACGACTACAGCAGGTTCCTAGATTCAAATAAAACAGTCTTGAGGACCGGGCGGCCAGTAAAGTAACTAATTTATTATTACATTTAACGTACATTTAATTATTTAGCAGACGCTTTTATCCAAAGATTACAAGTCTGATCATAAGCTTTAAACCACTGACTTCGGAGAGTGAGTAAATGAATGCTGGTAAAACCAAGGAGTTAGATAGCGTGTGGTTAAAACGGTCATATTTCATAATTAACGTTTTTAAATATTTTTTTTTCCAGCAACATGTGATCTGTATGAGATTTCTAACCAAGAATCAAGTGAACTGAAACGACAGGTAGGTGGATACGTTAGATAAAAAAGCAGATTTCTTTATAGTTTTACTGCTCCGTATGACCTGCACTTGCACGTGTTTAATTAACATGTTTAATATAATGTAACACGATATTAATACAACGTAACATTTAATCAAGTTTAAGAAGAAGTGCAACTCACCAAAAAATCAATAAACTAATGGAGAATGGAAACCTCACGCGCCCCGTGGTCCGCCGAAGATGAGCAGAAATTTGTACGTGCAATAACCCTAGAGCTCTTCTGCACCGGTTTGACATTTGAATTTCGTCCACTTTTCTTAGGAAGTGAAACGGTTGGTAAGTTTAAGTTCGCGGGAAACGAACAACGGTGACCGAGCTCAGCCCTGGAACAGACATCGTGATGTTTTGCGGGAATGTTGCGCTCTGAGGGGGAGAAGCATTTGGGATGGCAATCGGTCGCGCGCTTAGAGTCGTGAACGCGCCTGACAGTTTGACACGTATGATGTCGTTGTCATAGCAACAAAGCAAATGAGACGGGGCGGGGGTGGGTGTCAGGGGTCTTGTGAGATATTCCCTCCTCAACCATCGAAAGAGACAGAAATCATCGGGAAAGGGATTTTAAAAAAAAAACAGGCTCAAAAGTTAAGACATTGATTCAATGTTTCTGCACATCCTTACCTCCCCAACACCTGCCTGAAGCACCTTTAGACCAGTCTCTGATTCTAGAAGGTTCTTTTGAGCCACTGCATGTGAAAAAAATAAAAATCAATGTAAAGACAGTCACAGACAGCTTATTCTAATGTTTTCTCAACATGGTTTCTTATAAGCTGATACACAGAAGACATTTAAATAGACCTTATTTAGAGCAGCGCCATGACAGGTATGAAAGCGAAGCTGTGAGGGATAGACTTACCATGTTTTCAATGGCATGGGCTGTAAAAAGCTGTATAAAGCTCCTAGATCACTTATACTTTTCCATAGTTCATGTTGTCTGGAGTTTTTTTGTCTACTGAAATTTCTTGGAAATATTTTTTTTGCAGTGTTTCGTAATCCAAAAACACATTAAATAACAGTACAACACACTGAATATCTATCCCTCATAGCCTCGCTTTCATTCCCATTAAAAAAGATGGTGCTGCTGTGAATAAGGTCTATTCACTGTGTGCCAGTCTTTTGTCGTATAAAGCAACGAGTCACAAAAGGTTGTGCATTAGGCTACAGTGATTTTTTAACGCGATTATAAAAGCGCACAGCTTTAAGTAGCTTATTGCTTTAATAATGGTACGTAACTGAAATATGATAAAATACACATAGTTTATGTTCAATAACATTAATCAATAATGTATACACTTGATGCAAATATAGAATTCAACGGATGTGGGTCACGTGACTCATCCAAACAGATTTTTAGTCACCTGGGTCTGTTTGCTTTTAAGGCTAGTGTGCTCCAAAACATTGTCAAAATTCACTTTTTACACACAATTACAATCAGTCCTCTTCCAGAAGCAGGCCAAAAAAACTGATGACTCATGGTGCACTCACTTATTTAGTCAAATCAAATGCTCTCTAGAGTGAGAATGCCCCTCCCCCTAATAACACCAACATCTAGTGGCAAATCATCTTAATGGCTGTAGCATAAAATAAAGGCCATTTTCTATTTAAAAACAAGGACAAGCTCTTCAGAAATACATCAAGATAGGGAAAAAAAACTAAGCCTATCAAGTATTTAGTTTTTACTTTGTGTTATATGAGTTCTGAGCCATTATTATGTATCTCAGAAACACTTCTGTGTGACCAACATCACTAGTCAATAGTCATGAAACATTCTCTTCATTACTCACCGGTCTTTTCGGACACCTCATTTGCTGATAAATTCTGGCTGTTAGGGAGCACCCGGAAAGTGACAGCTGGACCAACCACACTGTGTAGAGCAGAATTTTTAATCACATGCCATTTTCCCATATGACAGGGTTTGAAATAAACTTTTTCACTCACCAGCCAATTAGGCCACTACATTTTTATGTTACAAGCCATTCAGAACTTCAGAAATAAACCAGATTACCAAATTCAAAGCTTAGATTTAAACATATCTTATTAAATCTGATTCTGAATCATTGAATGGCTTCCAGTTTTATAAAAAAATAATGTTTCCGGATACCAAAAAAGAAAAATATCTGTGACTTTTCACATTTTCTAATTTTAAAGATGTATCACGACACACCTCGTCAAACTTCTTTAATCTTTTGTTTCAATAATGTTGGAGGTTCCTCTTAGGGGAAGGGCTCTGGACATAAGGAAAATAGGAACTTCATAGGAAAAAAGTCATCATTTATGAAACATAACCTGTCAAATTAGCTAGTGAGTTGATATGCATTACCTGCCACGATAGATTTTCATCCGCATTTGGTGGGTTGGCAGGTGTTAATTTCAAACCCTGATTATGTTAGATATTGTGATCCAAGCAAAAATGGAAGGACAAGTAGTGAAGCAAATCCACTTTTGAGGTCAGTTCATTCCATTCACTTTTCTCTCTCATTCTTTCCCTCTTAGCCATCCCCCTCTGTCCTCCTAGGACAATGGATCAAGGTTCCAGCTCACCACAGTTTGATTTAGTAAAAAGGGTTGGTGGGATTAGTGTTTGCTTCCTAACCACAGCAACAAACAGCAATCAAGACTGTTTGCTTTAATAAAATAATTATATTAAATAAGTAAAGCATTGTTAGCTAAGTTAAACAGCTTGCTTTTTTATTTCCATATCTTCAGATTGTGTGTTAGTAAATGCCTTTGCAAGTTTGCTAATTAAATCAAGCTTAGGGTTAGTGCCCACCGCATCAAAGCTAATTCTGGGACTCTCCTCAGCTTTTGCTGCTAAACCTAAGCCTACCTGATATTGATGAAAGAGCCAGTGGTGAGATGGATCCTCTCAGCAAGGGTCTTCAGAAGACGAACCCCATCAGACAGACTAAGATGGCTGTAGAGAGACATACACATTCATATGCCCCCACACACAATTTCACAGCACAAACCAACACATAACTCACAAAAACAACACACAAACAGACTCTCCACTGAATATCCAGTTTGACGTGTGCCCTCAGGTCCTTCGGTAGTGTTTTGAAAACAAATACCACATGACTACTTTGCTTTCAGACAAAAGTAACGCCCACATAGACTAGCACTCAGTCCAACAGTCTAAACTGTTAGTTGTACCTTTGATTGGTGACAATGTATCCAAATTCCTCCTTTAACTTGGTTTCATTCTTTCCTGGTTGCACACTCAGGGCTCCCTTTCCAAGTCGTCCTTCCTCTTGTTTAAGAGCTGAAGGCCCTAGTGCACTGGCACCCATTGGGATGGAGTTATCCTGGGAGGTTCCTGGGGACCCGGGGCTCTTATGGGAGGTTTCGGGCCCGGGGTTGAGCGGGGAAGGGAAAGAGGAATTTGTAGCTGGGGCAGAAGCCTTCTCCACCACATGGGTCATCTCCTCCTCTGAAATCTTCATCTGATATAGCACATAAAACATGCCGTGTCAGGAATAGGCTGGAATAAACTCCACAACTTTTTTAAATGTTTAATTTTAAAACAATAGGCATCATATACTTGCTGACTTGGTTACACTGTCACACACTACCAGACATTAAAGTTGTTCGAAACACAACCAAATCAGTCAGAAACACTTGCCTTGTAGCTTGTTCTAAAATTGGATCAAAATATCAAACATGTTTGATATCCTCAAACTGGATGGAATCATAGTCTGATTGTGAAGCTAAAAAATCAGAGTCATCTTACACTACACGGTTTTCTGTGAAATCTGTCATCTGAAATCTGCAGACTTGCTCTGACTTTCGGCAACTAACCTCGACTCATCCTGTAAATCTGAGCAGAAATCTGGGCAAAGGTTGTGTAGTGTATTCCAGCCTAAAACTGACAACAGATAATAATTTGTTCAATTTATGATGTATAGTGCTTATCTTCCTAGTCTTTTCTCTCTTATTCTCTTTAAAATGCCTTTGGGAGGACAACCAAGTAGTGTCTGTTTATTTTGTAACCATGACTATTGATCATAGACGAAAGGTGGAGGAAAGGATATCTTGTTTCAGCAGTATAAAAGCACCTATGTGCAGAGATACAATGTTTGGTAAGAGGCCTAAAAGATAAAAGATTTACAAAACAAATCACACATAATCATGCTCTTGTTTCCCTCATGTTATACATTTATTTTCATAGTATTATGAGTTAACACTTGCTGCCCCCTGTAGGTATATAGCATTAATACTGAGATGAACCCAACCTTGTAACAATACTAAAGCACTTTACAGCACAAACATTTTGATGCTCACCACTTTTGGAGGCACAGAAGAATCCTTTGTTTCAGCTGAATAAAGGAAAACAAGCATTTATGACTTTAAGAGCTCCAACTCCTCGTATATGGTGCGTATATTTTGGAGTTGTATACTGATACTCTATAAAAGTTCCAGTGAAATCTCAGGGTGCTCACGTTTTCTCTGATTGTTTGTCGGTTCGCTTTGCAGGAGTTGAAGAACAGTGAAGAGACGCTCCGTCTCCTCAGGGTTCAGGTGGTTTAGATCAAATCCATGTTGCAGGAGCAGCTCATTCAGGCTCTGTTGAGTGGGTCCTGGAGTCAGAGTTCAGCAGTCATTGGCAAAGCATAAAAGTATATATAACATACAGTATATATATATATATATATATATATAACATTAAAAAACAATCTCACCACTGTGCCCAGGAAACACTCCATACTTCTGAGGACCTTTCTTTTGCTCCTGTTGGCTGTTGATCTTCTCATCTTGGGAAAAGAAGCCCTTGTTATAGTCAAGCGGGAAATCCAGCTCCTGAAAAAAAGACGAGGCAGAGTGAGGCGCTGCCACACGATGGCGTGAGGTCGGCTGTGCAGGCGAGGAAAGGAGGAGAGTCATCAGATCCTGCAGAAGCTGATCATCTTTATCTAAAGACGGAGGAAGTGGAGAATTTCCCTTAATTCGAGAGGAGGCCGGTGGGTACCTGCCCCCATCCACCAGGTTCAAAGAGCGCTCCTCTTCATCTTGGTAACCATACTGTGAGACAAAAAGACATGATGCAGGAATTAAAGAGAAGTAGTTGTAGACATCCATCCAAAGCTACAATGAGCACAATTTAACAAAAGTGCTACAGTATGTGTTTGGTGCTTGTGCAGGTTCTCTCACTCGCTGGTAACCATATGGATCCAAACTCTGCATATGGAGCGAAGACTGAGGTGGATCGACAATCATGTAGTCCATATAAGGCTGCACCAGTTTGGAGTTGAGCTGGTTTGTAGGGCGAATCTGAGGCCTTTTATAATAGAGAGATTAAGAGAAAAATAAATGCAGTGGAAGAAAAGGGAAAGGAAACTGAATATGTGACAAAATTGTATACTCTGTGGATGGGACATTCTTTATCCCAGAAGAAATTGGGATCTTCGGAACTTTGCTAAGTTCTTTCTTAATCACTGATTGGGTGACATCATCCCGCCAAGTTAATCCTGCGAAATAAAAAGTGAAAAATACATCAGCCCAGAGCAACCAAAAAGGTTTGTATTGTTTGTGGGTAAATTACACAATAAGAATGTCCATGATAAAAAAAGGGAAAAATCTAGTCTAAAACATGCGAAATGTTCTTAGAAATGTTCTCATTTCAGTTTAATTCTAAAAATGTCATTTCTTAACCCTCAAACAAAACGTTATAATGTTTTCCTTACACACATCTTTTTTTTTTTTAAATATATTTTAAAGTATATATAATTAAATATATTACAAGTGTCATGAGTAATTAGTTTTAGAGAGTTTCACAGGGTAAGGAGTTACACGGTCCTCTCTATGGCACATCAGAAGATTTTCTTTTTTATTGAATGAGGCTTTTTTATTATGATACCAGGACAGTTGTAGCACCCTGACATCTTTGTTTATCGAAATAAAGAGGTGATTTAAGAGCAAGTTTAAGTTAAACTGCATTTTTTTTAATGTATTTTTGATTAAACCAATAGATCCAGAAAAAAAGGGCATCACTGATACATGTATATTCACACATGTATTCACTTTTGATTCATTTGACCTTGGTTACTGTGGTAACATTTGGACCATTTTCTGTCACATGCTGGTGGATGAATCGTCACTTTGCCCATCGTGTTTGCATTGTGTGGTTTCTATGCCAACCGTCATGTTTTTTGCTAGCTGGAAAAGTGCCAAGAAATTTTAATTCCACTGAAGGAGGATTTTAAAATTTGCATGAGAAACTCACCTTCCTTCATGAGCGTTTGCAGTAATGACTGCAGTCTGTCCAGTAAGACTGCAGTCACCCTGTAGCGAAACCTTTCCTGTCTCTGTGTGAGACACTGACCAAACAGCTCATCTGGAAAACACATATAGAAACCTTACACTATGTCTTAGACAGTGTATAAATATTGACAGTGGTCATGGCCTGTCGGTATCAAACAGCTCACCTAATACATAGATATATATATATATATATATTGTGCAGCTTTCTATTTAATGTATTTACGGTATGACAGCCACAAACATTGCCAAAATATACACTCCAAGGTTTATCTGAGTATCTCTTTGCCTTTTTATATTTTGATTTCTCACCCCTGCTCTTTCTGCTTGTATTAGACATAAACAGAGACTCCAGGAGGGTGAAGTTGTGTGATGTCACAGTTGCCATGGAAATGGTTGAAGAACACTGATTGGGTAAGACCAGGTGATGGTGAAAGTGTGTGTTTACTGTGTAGTCAATGATTTTTTTTTACACACTCAACTGCACAGATCAGCTTTAGCTAAAAGCTACAAAATAGTCAGAGATCAAACCTACACATAATAATCTGTATTTACAGGATTTTTTTTTTTTTTTGTAACAAAATCAGTTTGTCGTGTTTGTCAGCATGACAGGCAATGAAGGCAATTTTATACACATAAAACAAATAAACATGAGGGCAAGACTGATGCATGAAAGCCAAATAAAACATAAAAGACGGAAGGGATGGCACTAGCACTACTATGTAGAGTCAATATTGCACATCTGTTCCAGAGACTCATAGTTATTTATTTTTCATTATTTTCCAGTGATGAGTAACATTATGTAAAACGGAAACTGTTAAATATGGCAGCACTCACCATCCCAGCAAACCTGCCCATTGGAGCACAGGCCTTCATCAAACAGACAACCTTACCAGAAAGAAATGGAGAAAAAGAACAAAGTATGAAAGACTTTTAGGTTAATGTTTTTCTGACATTTGACAAAATAGACCAGCACAGACCATCTCTTCTCATAAGTGAGCAGGTTGTTTCAAGATTTGTACTATAGCTAGCTCACAGCAGCACAAACATCCCAGAGATATATTTACATTAACCAGCACACCTCTGACAATTTCAGCACCATAAGTCAGTTTGTGCAATTGCTTATCAAACACTTTCAATCAATTTAACACCACAGCAGCAAACAGGTTCTGGTTTGGAATAATGACCAGCCACTATAATGGGCATTAGTCAAATTTGCCGGAAGATAAAACAAGCAAGAGTAGCTCTAACTGCCATCTGCATCTCAGTACAAATGTTTCTTAATAGGATTTACAAATAAGAATGGTAAATTACTGAGAGAGAGAAAAACGCAATATCAAGCTCTATAGGACAAGCCAGTGTTTCAAGTTTATTTGAAAGCATATCAGAATATTTTGCACTCTGCCAACCTTCTGTTTCCTCCAGTCCCCTTGTGCTCTCTCAAACATACACACACACACTTGAGAGTTGGGCAGACACACTCGTCATATATAATTGAATCATGAGATGAAAGTTGGTTACATGAGTGGGAGTTCCTGCTCCAGTCTGCTGTACTATATCAAAATAAATGTAAAGTCTTTCTGAGGCTGTATGTGAGGCCAAAGTGTAAGAGATGGGGTGCAGAAGAGGAGAGGAGATAAATCCCCCAAGATTCCTTTCTTAATTTGAAACCCATAATTAGTAGCCTAATTACACATCTCCTATCTATTATGCCACTTTTGTCACATGGAAATCAATATTTATGCTGTTCAGCTTCCACAACAGCTCTCTCATAGATTAATGACACATTCCCATAGAGTTTTGTAGGCTATGCCTCTGCCCTCACAGTGACGGCTGTTATAAGAATGACGTGTGATGGATCGTCAGTGGTGAGTCAGCCTGCAGAAGAGGAGCTAACAGATGCAGTGCACAAGCGAACATACTATCTCTGTGTACGAGACAACCACTCAGACACCCCCCACCCCGCTTACATACGCCCCATCAACTTCAGTTTAATTTGAAGCAATTGTTCCCAAATCGACCCCACTGTGCGCAATTAGAAATGGACTACTTCCGCTGTCCATGGTGCTGAGTTTTACACCACAACAAACAGAATGGCCTCTTAGCAATGGACTATGGTCTTGTGTGAAAGTCGTAAAATGCCTATGAAGGCAGAGGATTGCTCAGATGTTCAAATTATCGCTGCATAAGTGATTAATGCCACTAAATAACCATATTGTACCAGAATAAAAATAGTGTTATTACTGTGAACTATTTTAAACACAGATGTGGCTGTTCGCGTCGTATAAATCGCTAGAAGACTAACAGTAGACTGCGTTGTTGCGGGGATTAATCATGCCTGTATCTCATGCCAGATCGCCAAAATGTTGCCTTTTTTGTCAGAGAATAAGAATATTATACAACATAAGAAAAATAATACAAAATAAGGTATAATAAATAAATATTTTGTACAATTTGCACATACTTAATCTTAATACACAATCTTAAAAGCTTTTTATTCAGTTTCCTACTCGCAATGAACCCCATGATTTTCCTTAATAACACACACAACAAAGTTAGTTTTGTTATCAGTAAATTTACATTAAGACTATTGTGATAAATATATATTTGAAATGTAGCCAAAATTATATAAAATGAATACAACTGTTTTATCATCATCACCTTCAAGATAAGTGAAAACAAGAAGCACTTTTCCCACAATTAAATATATTTTCAAACGCTGCCATTCATCCCACCCGAGACAAGCGTTATCTCTTCGACGTCAACATTACAGCAAGCACAGGATTTTCTTTGTCAAAATTATATTAAATACATGTAACAATTTTACTGATAGCGTTTAGCATGCACGTTCTTGTGCATAACATCGCGCGTTTTTACTAATTCCAAATGCAGCTTTAGATTATAAACGCTTACAATGTGACATTAAAGTACAACAAAAAACTATGAAGGCTATAGTGCACATGCATTTAATGTGTGTGAGTGGGGGGAGGAGATATGCAACCATATTAAAATCTTATATTTAATACAGTTGATTTTCCGCAGTTGAATCATGCATCATTCAGTCAGCTGAAATTAACCTGTGGCTCGTGCTCTTGACGTACCGTATCTATCACCGGTGCCAAGCTGACAGCACGCAGTCGCCAAACAGACCAGCATCCACAGACGCGCCGATTTCATCTTCCCTCGGCTTCTCTCTCCTCGGTCTCCGTTTACACCGACATATTTAGATGACACAGCGATCAATGTGATGTTGCGCGCGTGCCAAACTTCAGAAACACGAGACGTGGGCAAGAGTGCGATAAAGATGAGTGTTTGCGAGAAGCAGCACCAGTGCGCTCCTGAAGGGAGGGGGTGAGAGGGCAGGACAGACTGAAAACCCGGATAGTGGGCACGACAATCAGTACAGTAATGCAGTTATTTTGAGTAATACACAAATTACATCATAATGGCCACTGCTGGTCTGTGGTTTGGACTTCATGCTTACATATTCAAGGCACATATGGCATGCAAATAACAATAATGGAAGACATGAAAACAAGGCATCATAGGTTTATCGGTTTTATTAGCAACTTCACAAAGTTGAGGGCATGGAAACATTGTTGAAGTACCACAGTATATGAGTGTTTCCATCTTCCACTCTCCATCTTCACCAAGCAGTGATTAACAAATGGATATATGTTGACAGATGGCAGTGGTTGATACAATGAGAAAATGAATGGGTGTTGGACAAGTGATACTGATTTCGCTAATAATGACGTCCATGAATCCCATCTGTATGGTTCTGATGATTCAGTCTAGTCCACAGTTACTGTGCTTCGTACAATGGGGAAGTGCTCAAAGAAGCCCTGCACATTACAACACAGTTATTACAACCCAAAACAGACTTAAAAAAACATTCATTAGACAATCCTTCCTTAATCCTTAAAAGAACAGTTCACCCAAAACTGAGCTCGCCCTTATGCTGTTCCAAATCCATTTTTCTTGAATTCTTCCATGATACAGAAAAGATGAAAATGTAAAAAATTGCACTTGTCACTCCTTTGAGGCTTCAAAAAGTGTTCTTCTTATTCTTATGTGTTGGATCTTTTTATTATATTGGTTGACCCCGTTCACAAAACCTCTGCGAATAATTTATTCACCAATATAGCAACATTTTATGGTGCTTTTTTGGAAACTTAAAAACCGTCAGTCTCCATTCTTCATAGTCGTAAAGGAGAGACCAACGCAATATTTCAAAAATGTTCCTGTGTTCATGGAAGAAAGCAAGTTATCCAGGTTTGAAACAACATGAGGAGTGAACCATTTCTTTAACCTTATTATCAGCATTTACATGCTCGATTTGTCATTCTGAAATAATTCACTTAATAATCATGGCCATTTAATATTAAAATTTTCGCAGAACTCCAAATTTTACAACTAAATAGAAGTGTTTTAGATTTATATTTGCCCTTATAATACTGAATGACCAAACCTTATGAGGTTAAGCTGGCTTTTACCTTAAAGAGGGTGGTGGTCTGGAGAACTCCAGATGTGCAGCACATCTCACGAATGGAGTGCATGGCAAGCTGCGGTGCCCCGAGATCCAGGACTGCCATTCCTAAACGAGCTGCTAAAATGGGACCAATTGTTGTTCCACATGGACTGTCATTCCTAACCATCACATCCTGTGGAAGAAGCAGCCTTTTATCCTTTTATTTATATAGCGCCTTTCCACATGCATGAGGTCGCTTTACAAAAAATACATTTCAAATGAAATTTAAATGGATAGTTCACCCAAAAATGAAAATTCTGTCATTAATTACCCTGACGTCGTTCAAAACCCTTAAGACTTTCATCTTCGGAACACAAGTGAAGATCTTTTTGATGAAATTCAAGAGATTTCTGTCCCTCCATTGACAGCTACTCAACTACCACTTTGACGCTTCAAAAAGTTCATAAATAGATCATTAAAGGGACACTGTGTAGGAATTTCTCCCATCTAGCGGTGAAATAGTATTTTGCATTCAAACAAATAGTGCTCTCCAGCGCCTCACATTTTCAAATGCATGTTGCATCTACGGTAGCCGTTATGAACCAAAAAGCTATGACAGGATGTCTTCTAATAGCACTTCATCGAGTTTTCCTTCGGGTGAACTGGTTTGTTATTTCAAACAAACTGCAACTTGACACAACGAACAAACGAATGTTACAGTTTTGAACAAACAAAACTTACAACCTTGTTTTTAGGGCCTTCTCTACTTTACTCAATAGCTGCTATTCATCAAAGAGCCTGTTTAACTTTTAACTATAAATGTTCTACTGTCTATATAATAAAGTTCACAACCAAGCAATGAAAAAAAGCTTGTAATTAACACTTAGAAGTGCCATGGCGGTCATTTTTACCGTTTTGAATTTTTTATCTGTAATAACTTTGTTGAAAAAATAAATAAAATCCTGCCAGTACCTGACTTTTCCTAAAAGTGTCCGTATTTTCATTTAAAATGTTTTTCAGATAAATTACACATAAGGCAAAAAAACAAATGAACATATTTACCTATATATTGACCGCACTGAATTTCGCTGTATTATTATAGGCTATACCAATACACAACAATAAAATGTGGTAAAAAAATACACAAAACATATTCAACAACAAATCATTTAAATGTAATGATATTCAGAACAGAACAAGAATGAAAAAATAACTATAAACAAGCCAAAATTAAATACTTTATAAGCGAAAGTGAAAGTAAGCTGCGTTAGGCTCACGTAACTCTCTAATTAGAATCAAAATGTTTCAACATTTGCGATGTATTTGGATGGTAAACTATTCTTTATTATAGGCTTTGTACTTCACTCACGTTCCAATATCGACGGAAAAATCATCCTTTTCACACGCGCAAAAATGGTACGAATTGTACCAGGCTACTGACTATATAAACAGAGTAGTGGAATTTTTATATGTTAGGTTGACTATTTTATTATGGCTATAATGAACAGGCTGCAATGTCAAGGTGTGTGTGTGTGTGTGTGTGTGTGTGTGTAGGCGGGTGCGGGCGCGGGCGCGATCGAACAGTGGAAGCATGAAAACATAGGCTACTCTGTCATTTTGTTCAGCACATCTACGGATATTATTTATTTATAAATGTATAATTAAACTTGTTTAAATGTACAGTTTGGTGTTGTTTTGTTTTTAAAAGATATCCTAATACAATAAATGCATTAATCTCTCAATTGGGTATTTATCATTAAAGATATAGAGTTTGGAATCTATTTGACCGCTTGCGGCAGCTCTAGTAGTTATGGAATTCTGGCACTTCTAGTGTTAAGACCGTAACATTGACTTACCTGTCGATAAGAAAGCAGGCAACTTCAGCATCTCTTTTGAAAGCTTTCTCCTGCATTAGCTATCCCGACATTAACCCTTGTTTTTTGTAATCTCCGGTCACGATTCCTTTTACGGTCTATTTTGGACTTTTTGGACGACGAGGACTCCTTATCCTGTGACTCAGCATATGTATGAATGAACGGTGTATAATAACCATACAGTGCAGCCTTTTAAACTTGCCGGGGCAGTGACAAGCGCCTCTCACTGGCTTCAGTCACGTGACGCTGGCTCTGAACGAAAACGCGTTGTGGAAACGCGTTGGCTTAGTACTTTTTGTCCCTCTCTGCTATTATAGTTTTTCAAGATGGCGGAACTACATGGAAGCCTCCGTGGACCTACCCGTCCCATGTATATAAAGATAATAAATTATTCATTTACGAGGATAAGTCAGATAATTAGCAGAGGTATTTGTATACCATTGAGGACATATTTATGAATAAAAATAGTAATTTTAGATAATAAAATACCTAAAAACCTACACATTGTCCCTTTAAAAAACTAATCAATATGAATCGAGCAGTTTAGTCCACATTTTCTGAAGACACAATCTCTTTATATGATGAACAGAATGAATTTAGGCTTTTAAATATTAATATCAATGCCCATTCCACACAGAGAGAAGAGAGTCATTTATATCACTGTTAATTGTGTATACAAACAGTGTCTTGGTGACCAAGGCAAGATTTCATTCACCCTCTTTCTATCATTGTTTTTCCTCTTCTGCACCCTGAATCCCACACGGTCTTATGAGCTGCCTGTTGCTAGGAGCAATGGTATGAAGAGAGATGGCATTCTCTCTCTCTATATATACAAACATTAATAAACATTCTAAATGGCTACCAACAAGAACAAACCACACGATAGTAATCAATTGCTTTCTCTTGCATTTCATGTCTTCAGAGCAGTAATGCTAATTTTAGCTCAGATAATGAGGAGCACTTTAACTGATTTATATGGCAGAAGAATCTTGACAGATGGTGAAGCAGGATATAATGAAATGGAAGGGAGGAGGGAATGTTCTGCTTACCTGTAGAGGTACGCCCACTTTTCCTGCAATCTCTCGTAATATAGCAGCAGTTACAGCAGTGGTGGCATAGCGCTGGTTACTGTTAAACTTGATGACTGGACCCTGATCCAGGACAAACAATGTGAGAGATTTAGCTGACTGGGCTCTGCCGAAGACTTCATGAATGTGTTAAAGAGGCATTAGTGAGTATGTTTGTTACCTTATGAAAAGCTGGCCTGTGGTTCTCCTCATGTTTCTCCCTGTAAGGTGAATAATATTTATTATACATTACAAATATAATACATTTTAAACTAGAAAACAAATATTCCTTTACTTTAACGTGGACACTTATTTGTCACTGACCCTTGCCCAGTTGGATAATTAATAATAACGTAATTAATCATTTTATTAAGGACAATTTCCAGCCTGTAAACAAAACATATACAATCACATATTATGCAAAACGTTTTTTTTTTTTTTTATGTTTTTGAAAGAAATCTCTCATGCTGCATTTACTGGATCAAAAATACATTAAAAACAGAAATATTGTGAAATTCTATTACAATTTCAAATAACTGTTTTCTATTTTAATATACTTTAAGATGTAATTTATTCCTGTGATGCCAAAGCCGAATTTTCAGCATCATTACTCCAGTCGTCTATGTCACATTATCTTTCAGAAATCATTCTAATATGCTGATTTGGTGCTCGGGAAACATTTCTTCTTATTATCAATGTTGAAAACAGTTGTGCTGCTTAATATTACTGATACTGACTTTAGATTTTATTATTTTTTTATTACTTTCAAGACTGGAAATAGCAATTCCCAGGTATTTCTTGTGACTGGGAAATATGATTATTATTAAAACAAAAAAGGCACAAATTCCGGAGTCACCATAGTGATGATACATTGTACCAGGATAAAGGCGGTAAGCGCAGAAACAAACAAGCTGGCATAGTAAGAGACTGACTGGTAGTTAGGGTGTGCAGCGTGTGCCATGTCTGCACTGATCATGTAGGACAGTGGCACTGCCTCCTGAAAGGCGGTCAGATTGTCAGGGGTCGAAGCTAGGCGTCGCAGAATCAACTCAGTCAGGTTAGACTGAGCTCCCTGAGCGCTTTCAGATCCCACCTATTGATCAACCAAGAAGCCAAATTATTTTGGTTAGGAGATAGTGACCGATGGATTTAGAATCTGCATTTGCTCATAATATTTGCATTTTGTTCACCTCTTCGTTGTCATATAGGGTAACCATACGGATGTTAGGATCTTTAGCTAGAGAATCAGGTGTGCTGGAGTCCATGAGTGCCTGGGAGAGAAGACATAATTATGCATTAATTATTTATCATCACTCCTCAGATAATTTCTGAGTGAGTGAGTGAATGACTGAATATTTAATAAGAAGTTGCTCTCTGTGTTCAGACGTACCGTGAGGGCACAGAAACAACTGTGCAGGTTGTCCAGACGAGGAGAGAAAATGAATTCCTCATAGACACCTCCTAGTGCCTGCAGAACACAAAAACATGTCGAAACTCATGATAATCAGTTAAAAAGCCCAGGTGAGAACCCACCGCCGTAGTTCCGACAGTTAGTTTATGTGTAAATCATATGGAAATGAGAGCCATCAGAGCTCTTTGTCTTGTTCCTTCCAGATTCTCTAAAGTAATGCTTAATTCTGCTGGGAGTCCCACTCTCACATTTAAAGGCTTCTCTTCAGTCGGGTAAAAATAACAGCAATTCTCTTTGCTGAGCACAAATGTACCCTGCATACTAATCCTCTTTATGTCAGCACAATTTTGTGCAAAACCTCAAAAAAAGAAAGAAAGAAAGAAAGACAGAAAGAAAATAAAAGGACTACCCTAGTAAAAAACAAAACTATACCAAAATGCATTTTAAATACATTTATTTCATACCAATTATAGTACAAATCCAGCAACATATTTAATGACATATTGCTTGAGACTTTCTGATATACATGCACTACTTCAACACTACTTCCAGATAACTAAAGAACAAATTTAGTTGTTACAATTTAGCACACTTTAAGTATATCAATTTAGGATACCAAAATTGCAGGGTATTTATAAGTACATACAAAATGTATATGTATTTGTAGTATACTTAGCATTAAATAAATGTTTTTCAGATACATTTTGGCATATTTATTTTTCACTAGGGGTAGAAAGCAAAAACAGATCTTTTGGGTATTTGTCTAACATGAAGACGAAGAGACTTACGCCAGGCTGTGTGTCTGCCAGACAGAGCTCAAAGTCCAGTAATGCGTTTGGCTCGACCCCGAGCTGTCCACACAGCATCTGGATCAGTGCAGGGTGATGCTTCTCTGCCTGAACACACATTGATGCAAAAACACTGAGAAAAATGTTTACACAAGGATTGGTCACTTGTTCAATTGTTATCGGTCGAAATCAGAAATCTTAAAATATCTGTTTTTCATACTGCACATTGTAATGTTGTGGTGTCTAAATTCACTTGTAGCATTCTACAACTTAATTTGGGTTATATTTTAAATGTACTTAATAGGCCTATAGTATAGAATTTGAATATGGGTCATAAGAAAATAATTATTGGCTTACTCGCTTTCATGTCGTTCCATTAATATGGAAGCTCAAAGGTGTTTGCTTCACGCATGACAACCAATAAGGTTTGTTCTCGCATGTCATGCAAGCACGTTTGAGCTTCTTCAAGAACCAATGAGGTTTGCTCTCGCCTGAGGATGAGCTGCCACTGGCCAAATCTGATGTGCTCTATATGTGAATAAAAGCTGAAATTAAACTCGTTCATCCTATAAAGTGGTCATATCTCTTTGGAAGACTTGGAAGTTAAACGGCTTGATTCATATGGATTACTTTTACAATGTCTTTATAAACTTTTGAAGCTTGAAAATGTGATGGAATGGACTTTCAATGGAGGGATGGAAATCTCTCAGGTTTTACAAAAAAAAAAAAAAAAATCTTCATTTGTGTTTCAAAGATGAACTAAAGTCTGATAGGTTTGGAATGATAAATGATAACAAAATGTTCTTTTTTGGGCAAACTATCCCTTTATTATTGGTGCGTCTCGATTTTACAGTGTTAAGCATTAAGCATTAAGCTGAATAATTGGGTTAATGGGTTTAGTGCTTGTATGTACGGTGGCCGAGAGAGGTCAACGCGCTTGAAACTGAAGAAAACACCCGCAAATTAAGAAAACATCTTCATCAGCTTCACAACACATGTGTGCTCCAAATACTCACAACACAACCAAATACAGAAACAAATACAGAAACGCACTGCAAATAGCAGAGCCGCCTTAACCTAATGTTAGGCCCCGGGGATGAGAGGTTTTGTAGGCCCCCCCCCATCCCCTCGATTTATAGAGTCTCATTTTAAAAAAGGGTAATATCTAGGTAATCTACATCACAGTTGAGAAATTTCAACTTTATGCAAATGAGAAGCGATTTTCCCCTGGCGATTTCGACAACCAATAGGAAAGAAGCCTTTCAGTGGAGCTCAGCTCCCGTCACCGTCTCGAGTGCAGTGCAGGCAAGACAGAAGTGTTCGAGGGCGATTTCACTGTTTTATATGATTTGACTGTAACTAACCACAAACATGGATATAATAAAATGATGCATGGAAAAGAAACTGTCGACAGTCTCAGTGAGTTTAATTCATACATTTATAGTTCGAGTGTTGTAGTTTTATGATGCAAGTTTAGCACTGCATGCAGTTCATTTTACAGTTTCCCCTGCATCATGTTGACTATTAGGGACAAGAAAATTGATTATTTGTCAAATTCGGATGACGTTTTAGTAATTTATGACAGTATGAGTGAGTTTAATTTGTAGATTGATCGATCGTTAATCTGGTAAATTATTTAATCCACTGAACACTGCTGTGTGGTGATATAAAAACACTCTCCCAACAGCATACTGTTTCTTTTGAGCTTAATTCCTAGTGTTGTATAATATCAAGAAAATGCAATTACCTGCCTCCTTGTTTATTATAGATGCCTTTTTGTTACACATATTTAGCCAATGTATTGGATATAATGCATTGCATTCAGTGTTGTTATTTATTTTGGTTGTAAAAGATGGCTTATATTGTTTTGGCATAGATGTACAGTAATTGGTTATGTATGTAAATGTGACTGTGCCAACCCATGTTGAGAGGAGCAGAAAAGTGCAATTATGTGTGAGCGCTAGAGGACTCCAAGAACTTTAAATGAACTCAGCCATTGTAGTTGAGTTTACTGGAGTTCAAGGACATGAAGAGGTGGACCTGCCTGGAGAAGGATCTGGGAAACTTTGGAGGAGTACCAACCTAACGCCTGTTGTAAACAACAGAAGTATAAAAGACTGATGAACTGACTGCCTCTTGGGATACTGATACGCCAGTGCCCCCGACGCCTAGAAGCCCAAAGCTGAGGACAAGAAACCCCAAGCAGAAGATAAGAAGCCCAGAGCTTACTACACCTTTGTTTCAAAACATGATTATTGTATTTTATACTTAAACGATGAAGTTCTATTTGCCTTTATATTTTTATTTATTATAAAAAGAAAAGTAACCAATTAAAATACATTTAATTGATTACAAAATCTGCCTACTGAGACTTAGATTTATGATGCTGGAAGACTTTTAATGAGAACATACCACAGGGGAGTCTTCTGACCAAATTGTAAGTACCTTTTGAATGCTTATGGTTTAGGTCAGATTTGACTTTCTTTACCTTACCTGAGAATAATAAATAAATAGGTAAAAGGTGTTAAGAATAAAGTACACACCGTAAAACACTAGTCAAATTAAAATAATATAGTTGTTTCACTTGTGATGGTGTTTTGTATAGATGTGGCCAGACGAGTAGTCTACCAACAACATTAGAGCGACAGCACTACCAATGCCCACAAGCGACTTCACAGTATAGAGACTAGCGACATACAGCGACAAAATCGCTGGCTGTGTGAACGGGGCTTATGGGGCCACGTGGGTCACTCAATCAGCAGACATGTAACGTGCGATTAGACTGATTGACAGAAAACCTGACAAGTTACAAAACAATATGACCTTTTCAGCTCATCATGAACCTGAACATGGGAGGCCCCTGAACATGGGAGGCCCCTGGGCTTCAGCCCAGGTAAGCCCGTGCATTAATGCGGTCTTGGCAAATAGCACAGACCACAACGGAAATGTTTCCAAGGGACCCCAATAAGTGACGAACCCGGCTGGGACGTGCTTATTGCTCATGAGCATCCCTATGCCCTACTCCCTTCGAAGGGCAGACGGCAGAGCCCTTGGGAGCAGGGCACTTGTGGGCCATTATGTAATGTTAGCCGTTTGGAACGCACTTGATGAAGTGAGCAACGAAAGACAACGTAATTTCCTCATTATTTTCACCTGGGATGTTCCTATGACAACGCAGCACGGTGTACATCAGCTGAATAGCTGTTATTACCAGAACTGATGCAAATAAATATACATTTTATACAAACAAGTTTTTAAAATATGCGTTATATATCTGTGTGTGAGTGTCTCATCTTTGGACCCCACATTACCTAACATTTCTTATGAAACTTATTTAAACATAACATGACAAAATTTGTACAATGTAACTGATGTATAGATTAATATCTTTCCCTCGTGTTCTATTTCTCTATCTTTTTTATTTATTTATTTTAGTTTTCAGCTCATTAGTATTCTGATGACACTGAACATATTGTTAATACATTTTGTATATTGTATACAAAGTTGTATGTCATAAACATGTCATCTCTGTATGTTTTGCAAAGATAATAAACATAAAATAAAATAAAATAAAGTAGACTTTGAGTTGTAAGCACGTCCCAGCTGGGTTCATCACTTATTGGGGTCCTCTGGAAACATTTCCATTGTGGTCTGTGCTATTTGCAGTGCGTTTCTGTATTTGGTTGTGTTGTGAGTATTTGGAGCACACGTGTTGTGAAGCTGATGAAGATGTTTTCTTAATTTGCCGGTGTTTTTCTATTTGCATGTGTTTTCTTCAGTTGCAGCGCGTTGAGCTCTCTCGGCCACCCGTATGTATGAGTCTCTTTGTAAAACATTGGCAATCAGATCAATATTGGATGATGATCACAGTGTTAATTATTGGTCAATGAAATTTAAGCCTAAAATTTCCTGATCAATGCACCATTATTAATTATTAGGGCCGTAGATTTAACGTGTTAATTTGATGCGAATATGGAAAAAATAATGTGTAAAAATTATTAAACGCACCCCACTCTGGCCCAGACCTGTACGTCATGAACAACTGACTGCGTGATGAAGCCTATTAGAATTCAGTTATAATGGCACTGAAATTCAAGATATGAGGGCAAAAAAATGCTTCTCTTATATTAATATCATATGACATAGTTTAGCAATATCACATGAGCAAGAGTGCCGTTTCCCCAAATATCTGCACGATTGCAAATGTGATATTGATTTTATACAACAGTTAAATAAACAAGAAGTTAATATTGTTACATTTTAGACACAAAAGTGAGCCGTTGTTTCAGTGACCCATTCATAGATGGTCACTTGCTTCGTTCCTGAATGAATCAGCCGTTGGAATGAATGACTGACTCATTAAAGGTGCTCTAAGCGATGTCACGCGTTTTTTAGGCTGAAACATTTTCTGTCACATACAGCAAACATCTCCTCACTATCCGCTAGCTGCCTGTCCCCTGAACACACTGTAAAAAAACATGGTCTCTGTAGACAGCCCAGGCTCCACAAATGGCAAGAAAAACAAACTGGCCCAGCCTGGACCACGAAACATAACAAACAGTGTTCCAGCCAATAACCGACAAGAATGATTTGGGGGTGGGGGTTGGGGGGTTAGTGCGCGTGCACATGAAGGGGGGAGTGTGGGGAGTGGAGGAGAGAGATAAGCATGAAGAGGGAAGTTAGCTAGAGGAGAGATGCCCTAGACAACGACAACGACTAACGTTAGAGTTATATTCTCTTGAATTTTGATATGGCCGACACACGACCAAAGAGATGACGCTCCGATTAACAAATAGCAAAGAAAAGGGAAAGGAGAAGGAACGCACGGAAGGGAGGGGACGGGATGAGGAGGAGGAGGAGGGAGGGTCGAGCTAACCTCCGTTTTGTTTGACAGTACTTCAACCGTCAACAAGAAGTGACATCACCCAACATCGCTTAGACCACCTTTAAAGGAGAAGTTCACTTTCAAAAAAACTTTTGCTGATAATTTACTCACCCCCATGTCATCCAAGATGTCCATGTCTTTCTTTCTTCAGTCGCAAAGAAATTAAGGTTTTTGATGAAAACATTCCAGGATTTCCCCCCATGTAATGGATTCTATTGGGACCCAAACGGTAGAAGGTCCAAATGACAGTTTAAGTGCAGCTTCAAAGGGCTTTAAACGATACCAGACGATGAATAAGGGTCTTATCTAGCGAAACGATCGGTCATTTCCAAAATAAATAAAAAAGTTTAAGTTTTATAAGCACAAACGCTCGCCTTGCTCTGTTCTGTGATGCGCGTTGAAGACGTCACGTAATACGCAATTACGTTGAAAAGGTCACACTTGACGTGTTTACAAATGTGCGGAAGGAGGACCATATACACATTTTCAAATGTATTTGTGTCAGTTTATCGTTTAAAATGCCCATTTCGTGTGCGTATCCTGGGTGTTTTAATATTAAAAAGCCAAAAAGAACATTTTCTTCAGGACAGAAATTTTTCAAGCGTGACCTTTTCAACGTAATTGCGTATTACGTGACGTCACGAACGCGCATCACAGAACAGAGCAAGGCGAACATTTGTGCTTATAAAACTTAAACTTTTTTATTTATTTTGGAAATGACCGATCGTTTCGCTAGATAAGACCCTTATTCATCGTCTGGTATCGTTTAAAGCCCTTTGAAGCTGCACTTAAACTGTCATTTGGACCTTCTACCGTTTGGGTCCCAATAGAATCCATTACATGGGGGGAAATCCTGGAATGTTTTCATCAAAAACCTTAATTTCTTTGCGACTGAAGAAAGAAAGACATGGACATCTTGGATGACATGGGGGTGAGTAAATTATCAGCAAAAGTTTTTTTGAAAGTGAACTTCTCCTTTAAGACAGTGACTTGCCACCACCTACTGGCGGTTTTAGTTTTATATTTAGAGTGTCATTTCATTTTTCCTTCATATTCATGCCACCTCTGAGCTGCATTAAACTGTGTAAATATACCTAAATGCCACTTCAGATGCAGCTTCTAAAAAGTAAGTTTATGTATAATAAATTCTATGGCGAATCAAAATATTTTTTTCTATAAAGCTACTTTGTAATGTCTATTCAATGCTTTTCTCATCTAGCAAAATAAATAAATTCAATTATTTTTGGGGGGTAACTTCTCTGCCAAAATGGATGCGTGATTAATTCGAACTGCCACATTATGTAATTATTAGATTAAAAATGTTAAGCGCTTGACAGCCCTATTAATTGTCATTTGGTTGCGCAGAAAGCATATACTTCAACTTCAATCAGGCTTGTGTGGCTTTGTACACCTAAAGCATGAATTTGCATGATCTTACGATGGATGTTGCATTAGAGGCATCTCCACAGGAGGCAGTTCCTGTTTCCAGCTCCTCCTGTATGGCAGTGGCCAGGAAAGGTGTTCTACAACGGACAGAAATACAGATACATACTAAACAAAAATCAGCAGCATTCCAGCGCGCTTATCCACATCTGTCCGAAGCTCCACCTGTCCTGCTCCCTGTCTTTTCCTATGAGTAAATTAGTGCTTACAGGTGGTTTTCCTTGTTAGGTCCAAAGGAGTCGTTGATGTCTCTCTGCAGGTGAATGGCAAGGTGGGGGATCCTGAGGATGGGACGGGGAATGTGAACCAGACGCTGCACAAGCTTGCCTTCGCTCTGTACAAAGAGAAATAGACAGACAACATTGGGAAAAGCAAGTGTTATTCATATATAACTTAAGATCAACAATAGATAATTTAAATGAACTTGGGTAGGTTTTACATTTCTATATCATGGTCTAAAGGCCTGTTCACACCGAGAATGATTACTATAATGATAACAATATAGTGTTAAAAATCACTCTAAATGTAAAATAAAATAGCAGAGTCCACACCACAACTATAACAATAACAGCAACGAAAACTAAACTGAAACATACCTGGCTAACCATCTAAACCGGCTTCATGGTATAGGCCCCTAGTCGAGGACGTGATAATCACGATAGGTGATGGGTTTTTGCAAGACAATCGAGGGCGGAGTAGAATGCAGTAAGTTTGCTTTTGATTGGATCACGATGATTGCATGTTAAATGCCATGAGTAAACGCAGCCAGAGGTTTACCTTAACCATGATACGTCCAGCAATGGTCAGGTCACGATCAAACCATGTGTTCCAGATTCCCCCTCCATAACACTCCACTCCTATCTGCAAGAAGCCTAACTTTGTCTTCTTAGAGCGTGGCTTCACCTGAGCACGCGCACACACGCACACACACACACACACACACACACACACACACAGGAAATTAAGAATGATACCCATATATGTATCCTCTACTTACATTAATGTAAAATACAGTGATCTGACTGCTATAATGTAATTACTAAACAAAACTACAGATCACTCAGAGAACTGATATGTTATCTATATCAAAAAGCCCTTTCACAGGGCATCAGGTGTTTGTCCTTCTCACCCTCAGACATGGACTGTCCGTATGAGCCCCGATCATGGAAAAACCATTTCCAGGCTTGTAGAGACCACCGACAGCAAAGGCAATAATGGTGGAGTAATTTCTGGTTACAAAGTACTGGAAAGGGAAAGATTACAGTAAATATAGTGACAAGATAAGGATGAGCTGCATGTTTCTCATTCTGTCCAAAAATAATAGAATAAGCTACATATGGCTGAAGACATTTTGTAAGATGAGCAGGACCTTTTTATACAAGTTTCTACACATCTGCCTGCTATCATCCAGGTGTTTGAAGAGTGATTTTTTTTTTGCAATATATAATTTAATATGCATCACAATATTATTATATTATATATTATTATAACTATATTATAAAATGCACCCTTGAAAGTCCCTCCCCCCATTTGTAGGGGCTTATTATGGTATGCTAAGATTTAAGCGCGCGCACACCTTATTGGCAGGTTTAATGTTCCAATGTTCAGCCTCCTTGAGCTCAGTAAAACCAGCCTTCAGCAGGCGGGATTTACATTCCTCCACCACTGCAGGACGGAGAAGAAAGGAACAGTGAGATATACAGACTGTAAACTGACATTACAAATCTTGTGATCTAGGGAAAAAGTGAAGGTGCATTCTTTCAAAGTCTAGATCAAGATCGATTAACCATATCTGGAGCTCTATCAGCCAGTAAGGAACAATGTTCAAGACTCTATCTATATATCTAGTCAGACTGTAAAGTTGGGTAATCATATTACAGACAAAGTGGAGCTCAAGCTTTCATGCATTTCCCTATAATACATTGTCATGGCTCACAGCTTTATACAGCATTGCATTTCAGTCCTATGTCATTCTTACCATGGTATGGTGAAACCCCTTTATTGACAAAAGTAAGAAACTCTTTGGCAGCGGCCTGCACAGCTTCTTTGGAGCTCTTCATGATGAAAGACTGTGAAAATAATTGAGGAAACAGTAAATATAAGCACAAGCAGTCAGTCATATGCAGAGACACTTTCACTCTATTAGTGACAGCGTGAAACCAACTGTATTCTTGTTTTGGAGATTTGTATTATCATTGTTTTGGAAATTTTCATATTTTTAGTAAGCTTATGCACATGAATAAATTAGAAACAACAAAAAATAAAGTACAAATGTAAAAAAACAAAAAAACAATCACACAGTCGATACCTATATAACCAAACTACAACACATGCAGAATTACCGGAAATCCGACACAAGGAACACTATACAGATCTCTGCACTGTCGCAGGACTTTTAAAGTTACCCGTCAACCGTTCTTACCTGCATATGATAAAGTCATAGACGGATAAAGTGGACTTTCACATTCAGTTCAGGGCATGAACGCAGGAAGCAATGGGGATTTGCTGTAGTCTGGTTGGTAGCAGAAGAAGTTTTGCGCCCTCTAGTGGTTGGAGGTGCAATAGCTCTTTTAATGACTATATTGACAAAGGCAGTTCACGTACCCAATGCACCAAGTTTTGCTTGCATCATGTAACTTTATTCTATGCATTATATAATACTTGACATAGCCTAAACATATTAAAAATATATGGCATGGAATGTGAAAATGTATTATTGCATTTTTTTTCTTACTTGTAAGCTATATTTATATATTATTCAAAATAAAAAAAATTAATAGGCTACTTATTTTATTGTAGTTGTAATTTTGCAGTGTAAATTATTTGATTTGATTGGCAACAACCCTATAGTGTCTTATTGTAACTGAATTTGCAATTACATTTTTACAAATGTAAGAATTTGACATTAAGTACAAAAACCTGCCATTACAGGTATACCTGCACCCTTATTTTGAGGACAAAACCCCCCAAACTTCATGCGATCGGGAGCTGTTTGTAGGATATTAGCGGCCATCTGTATTCAATGTAACTTCATGGCATCTACGCACTCATGAACTTTGACAGGCGATGATCTGACAAAAGACGGCCATTGTGACACTGTAAAGTGATGGTACTATGGAGACATGTGCTTTTTAAAACCATTTTCATAGATTTAACGTTACATTCTGCTCGGAAATTACATTAATTTGGCTAGAAACACCGGAAACCGGAAATGTAAAGGATAATTCAACTACGAGTCGGGTGAGTCTTCCTCGTTCAGAAAAAAAGATGGTGAATAAATTGATTATTTGGTCAGTCTGACCGAGCTCCACATAAGAACGAATGGTGTGATTTTGGAGCGGGACTTTCTGTTTGTCAGATCAATGAAATTGTAAGGATGAAAATGAACCCCCTCCAAGAGTCATTTGGAATTCATAAAGGCACAGAAGTGCTGATAGAGATCAAGGCCTAGGCCAATATGTGTGTACTGAATGTCGACAATGTTTATGAATTGTCACACCTTTAGTACGGTGGGGGACGTGGTTGTTTTCTGATTGGTCAGTTTGACTGTCTCACATTTGTGTTTCAGTAACATGGTCAAGGAAAGGATAAAAGAAGATTGCAACAGTTGCTCTATCTCTACTTTTCGCTGGCTCTTCTTTGCTCTGCTGGGCTTTCTTTTCTTGGGGCCTGCTCTTTGGCTCTCTTCTCCTTCTCTCTTCTAAAGCCATTCTCTCTCTCTCTCTCTCTCTCTCTCTCTCTCTCTCTCTCTCTCAGGTTACATTCTACATGTATGCTGAGTACAATTAATGGTATAATTTATCATCATCTAATACATCTATTTTGTAACTATTTTAAGTGTAACCATACAACATATATTTCATTAAATCCTTTCAACTACAAATGATGTGCTTACTTGTTTTGATTTGGTATTAACATTAATGTATTACCTATTGCAATACAATATCGTCCAAGGATGGCAGCCAATGTTGCGGTTGAAGGGTGCCTGCGCATTCTGTCTCATCAGTGTGGCAAAGTAATTGTCATAATACAGAAGGAGACAACACAGGTGAGTAGCGGGACACAGATGTTTATTTGCAGGAACCAGAAGCACAAGCAGCAGAGAGTCACTGGTCATGGGACTTCGGGTCAACTGGGAAAAGAACAAACTCTCCCCTGAGCAGAGGATCTTTTTTCTCTGTATGGAGCTGGACTCGGTCAACCAGAAAGCACGCCTCACAGAGGAATGTATTCAGTCAGTGTTGAACTGCTTGAATTAATTCAAGGGCAGGACATAGGCCGTGCTGATATTGTTTCAGAGGCTCCTGGAAATTACATATGTTGTACTGTCCTAACTGTGTGAGATGCAAATCTCGCATGCCAATGTCCATTGGCTCGTTTAGTTACATTCGAATTTGACTCTCTCGAAGCGATCCCCAATTCGTCGGTCTGTTCTGACGTAACGTCTCTGTTCCCTCCTTCAGGAAACGAGGGATACACACGTAACTGAGACGTTTTTCCAGTCTTACAAAAGGATAGTCAGCAGTGTTTGAAACTTGTTTGAAAACAGTATTTTGTGATTGTGTTTGATGACGTTATTAAGGGTTGTTAAGTCTGATCGTTTTATTTGTATAATGCTTTCACATTAAATACTGTTTCAAAGCAGTTTTACAGAAAATCACATTACTGTCTAAAATCCACAAGTGAGCAACTGTGGCAAGCAAACAATAAAAATAAATCCATAAAATGTTTAAAAAACACCTGTTTACACAGTCTGTGTCTCACTTGTAGCTCAGTGTTCATCCTGGACCCTGTTTACTGCACATCTGTGTATCCTTTTAAATGAGTCATTTTATACACATTCTCTGCTGCGGAGATTCAATTGATGAGACGGATGAGGAGGAGGAGGATGAGGAGGAGGAGGATGAGACGGATGAGGAGGAGGAGGATGGTGGTGGTGGCGATGATGGTGATGTTGCTTCTGGAACTTTTGTATATAAAAAATTAAACAATGAATTTCTAAAGGATGCTTTTTTCACACACAGAACTTGACATCATTTTCTAATGGTGAGGATACGTTTACTGATGTCTATCACACATTCACTACCCAGAATTCATGTTTGCTGACGCAGAAACTTCATGAGCTGTTCAGTTTGAGTTTCCAGAACTGAAGCCTGTGGTTTCACACTGAATAATACAGTCTAGCAGAGTGACTGATGAGCACTGTTAAACTGCAGTTTAAAAAAATATAGTAATACGTGTCCAATCTAACACACTAATGCTGCAATGCCAAACACTGTAGTAATACGAAAATTAATTATTTCTTAATTGCATTATGATTAATATCACTGAGAAAATCATCCGTACCTGTAATGCTGATCAGGACTCGTGTGATGAAGATCTTGTGTCCTTGATCAGACTGAACTCCACACCAGTATTCTGAATCTTCTTCAGTCACATGACTGATGCTTCCCGTCAGGAGCTGCTGTTCTCTGTCATCATACAGCCGGATCTTTCCCTCATCCCTCCATCTTCTGCTCTCCTTCACAGACGTCTCTTTAGCACAGAGATCAGCTCCAGATCTCCAGCACAGAAACTTCACATCACGAATGTGGGATTGTGGGTATTTGCAGTTGATGTTCACAGATCCTCCTGCAGAAGCTGATAGACTGATGCTCTTCACACAACAATCCTCTGTTTAAGATCCAGATAAAGTGCAGCAATGTTACAATCACCAGATATATTCATGGATTCTGTCAAATAATGCATAAATGACTGAAAGCAGCTCACCCTTCTTAATGTCCAGATTAAACTCAGAGAAGAAACTGTAATCTTCAGAAACTTTGACTATAATCTTATATTTCCCAGAGTCGTTCTCATTCAGATCTCTGATAAACAGAAGTAAGAGTCCTGCAGATCTGTCATCATGAACGGAGAATCGTCTGTCATGTTTCCATTCTGCTCTTCTGTTAGTGTTTATTACAGTAAAACACTGATCTGCAGTTTTACAGACGTCTATCACAGGATTCTCTTCTTGAATCTCATATTTGTAGTTTATAATGATGTTTCCTCCTGAATATCCTCTCACTGTCCTGATTTGTTGACCTGAAAAACACAAACCAAGATATCAGTGTGTAAAAAATCAAGTCAGTAATGATAATTAATCTTCATTTAATGACAAACATGTCTGTTATAAGTTTCACATGTGAACGTCAGTAATTACAGTCAGTGTTGAGTATCGTGATGTTGTGGAGATCATCATGGGTTTGAGGGTCTCAGTTACTCACCTGTTAAAACCTCCAGATTCACTTCAGTGTAGGGATCTTTTTTTGCATATATATCAGTTCCACAGTAGTGCGTCCCAGAATCCTCTTCTCTCAGATCTCTGATGGTCACAGTGAAGACTGCTGAACTTCTGTCGTCATACAGAGAGAATCTTCCAGCATCAAACCATTTATCTTTAATATCAGTCTTGATTTGGTCTGTGCACTCTGACCACTGTCCTTTACAAAAGTACTTTTTATTGTCTGTATATTCTTCATCATATTTGCATGTGATCGTGACTCCTCCTCCTTCATATCCTGTCACACTCATGGAGCTCACGACACCTACAACAAACCAGCATTAAATACAAAACAAATATATTCATAAGACAGAACAGAAATTAACTTTCAAATATCTCATTAAATCTATTTTTCATGATCTACTCTGAGTTCAGATTCTTACCAGGAATCATCAGCAGAGTGAAAGTCCAGATGATCTTCATTCTTCTCTCTTATTAAATGATCTTCTCTGTTGTTAGTAGATTCAGTTCTTCTGAAGCTCTCGATGTGTGTTCAGAAGAGTTTTGAGTGTTTCTTTCCTGGTTACATGTTTAACATAAAGAGCTGAATGTGACAGAGACGCCCTCTTCCTCTGAGAGAGAGAGAGAGAGAGAGAATGAGAATTGAAACTAACTGGGAATTGAACCGGGAAGTGAAACTAATTCTCCACTAGGTCATGGCAGCACATCACCCCAATCCTCACTCAGCTTCACTTGCTCCTGGTCAAATTCCGCATCACCTACAAAATCCTCCTCTTCACCTATAAACTATAAATCTCTCCCTGCCACTGCCCCCCAGTACCTACTGGACCTTCTCCATCCCTACATCCCCTCACGGAATCTGCAGTCCATTGACAAGGGCCTGCTCTCTGTCCCCAAAAGTCTGTAGTCTGGTGGTGGGGACAGAGAGCAGGCCCTTGTCAATGGACTGCAGATTCCGTAGCAGCATTCAGCGCAGCATTCAGTGTCACAGCCCCCACCCTCTGGAACTCCATCCCCTCAGACATCCGAAATGCCCTCTCTCTGGACACTTTCAAAAAACTTATAAAAAACACCTCTTTACAAAGGCATTTAACCTTGAATGACTTTTCTTCTGTCTCGGCAGTTGTGTAAAGTGTCCTTGGGTCCTGTGAAAGGTGCTATATAAATATAAGTTATTATTATTATTATTATTAACAGAAAGTGCAGATAAAACTTTTTATACTCATTTTTATTCTTATTTAAAACATAGCCTATCTATTTTACAGATATTTTAACAGAATGATTCTATTATTATTTCAAAGCTTTAGTTTTAAGGAATAGTTCACCCAATTTTTCTTTTTTTTTACCCTTGATTTACTCACCGTAAAGTCATCCTAGGTGTAAATGACATTCTTCTTTCAGACGAATATAATCAGAGTTATATTAAAAAAAATGTCCTGGCTCTTCCAAGCTTTATAATGGGATTCAATGAGTACATTTTTGTGGAAGTCTATCAAAGCGTTTATTAACCTGAGCCGTTTCGAGCACTTTTATAATGGATGGATGCACTTTGATGGACTTCCAAAAAAATATACCCATTGACTCCCATTATAAAGTTTGGAAGAGCCAGGACATTTTTTAATATAACTCCAATTGAATTCTTGTAAAAGATGTGAAGAAGAAAGAATAATGTCATATACACCTATGGCTTCAGGGTGAGTAAATCATGGGCTACTTTTATTTTTTGGGTGAACTATCACTTTAGTTTTACATTTTCCAGAACTGTAATATTGAATGTTTTTAACTTACTTAAATTACCGGTAAGTGTTTCTTCACTGCATCATATTCAGTTTAAAGATACTGATAGTGAAAGCAGCAGACCTCTTCCGGGGCTGGTTCTAGGCAAACGTCTGTCTTGCCATCAGAATTTAGGAACAGATAGTGTTGATCTGTTTTTATGATTTGTGCATTGATTAAAAGCAATCTGAGGTGGGTTCAGTGTTAAAGGTGTTGATGAAGGCCAGTAAAATGCCACAAACAATCCCATGGCGACCAAGTAAAAACTGCTTTGATTGATACAGCATATATTAATTAATTGTCAATTATCCTTCATTACATATCATTTTTATATTTCATTTAATTTGTTGTCATTTACTAAGAAATTTAAAGAAAGGCTGAAAGTGTGATTAAGTCACACTTAAAATAAAGCTCAGCTGAGTTTTACTGAGAACGTCTTGGTTACGTATATAACCCTCGTTCCCTGAGGAGGGAACGGAGACGTTACGTCATGACAACGAATGGGGTTTCGCTTAGAAAGCCTCTCACCTTCGAGTATACAAAACGAGCCAATGGCAAGAAAATGCCATGGGTCTGCGGAATTTGCATGGTGTCACGCCGCCCCACCTCGTGGGTATATAAGGAAGTACGCTGGCAACATGCAGATATGTTTTTGCTTCAGAGCCAAGTGTTTCACTTCACTCCACAAGCCATCCTGAGATCATAGACTTATCTCTACTCTTAGAGACGAGTTTTCCTCTCACCGTGCACTTCAAACGTTCCGGTTGAGACTCAATGACCTCGTCAGAGGGAGAGTCCCATCATCCACACCCCGATCTACTGCCTTCATGAGAGGTGGTACTTAGGCTGGTGGCCAGGGTGACCTGAGGTTGACGGTGTGGAGCAAAGCGCCGACGTTTCCTCCCCGGCCCACACACCCCTCTCCAGCGTTGCAACGCCCCGTGTGTCTCATTTGGCGCTCCAGATGATGATTCTATGTCAATTGCTGCATCACATGGTGGGCAAGAGTCCTCAGGAGATGAAGATTCGGCTGTGCTGCCGCCTTCGGGTGTGCCAGCATAGCCCGAGTCTGATCCCGAGCTGACGGCCATGCTTTCCCGGGCAGCCGCAGCCATTGGGTTATAGTGGAGTCCTCCACCCTGCCTAGTGCGTTCGCGGCTTAATGATTTTTTCTTTTTATTGCGGCCGCTGATCCCCGTCAGTGTGCAACCCCAATACCTTTCTTCCCGGACATACATGAGGAGGTCAAGAGATCCTGGAAGCCCTGTCTTCCCATGATCATTCGGCGACCTTCTCCACCTTTCCACCCATCAATCAGGCCGCTGCCAAAGGGTACACTGGGGTTCCCCAGGTTGAACGCTCTGTTGCGATGCAACTGTGTCCGCAGAGCGCTTCTTCCCACAGTGACCCTAAGCACCCCTCCAAAGTCTGTAGGTTTTCGTCTACTCTGGTGGTGAAATCCTATAGAGCCGCGGGGCAGGCAGCTGCCTCTCTGCATGCCATGGCCACTCAGCAGGTCTACCAGGCCCAGATGCTCAGGGACATGCACGAGCAAAGGACTGGCCCAGGGCTCTTTGATGAACTGTGTGCCGCCACTGACCTCGCTCTCCGGTGGACGAAAGTGACCGCACTCTCCTTGGGTCAGGTGATGTGGCTCAACCTGGCCAATATGAGAGACCTCGTCCCCCTCTCCCTCTCTGTCGCCAGACCCCTGCCAGAGCACGCCCCAGTGGAATGCTGGTCCTTCACTGGCCTCTTCTGGCAGGACGCGGCTAATGACCGTGCCCCCACACCGGGTCGCTATGCTGCCCACGTCCGGGGTGGTCATTCCGCCTTGCTGCATCACTGTCTGTGGGTTCGCATGACCCCGCTGGCACAGTTCTTTGGAGCCTGGCTAGAGCTTCCCAACCTGTCCCGCTGGACGAAACTAGTCACATTGTCACATTGTCACATTGTCACCTGTCACATTGCGAAACTAGTGTAATGAGTTATCACATTTCAGTGAACTTAAAAATTCATAGTACTAATTATCAAGATTAATATTAGTAATCATGGTTAACATATACTAATAGTATTGATATAGTATAACATACACAGTGTAATGGGAAATTTTGATTTTCATTTATTTACAGTATTGATTTTCATTTATTTTCATTATTAAGACATTGAAATGATCTTTGCTGGACTGTACGTATTCTGCAAACATATGACTAATGTGTGTGTTTTTAAACACTGGGAAACAGATGAGACATCAGGAGAAGGCAGACTGAAAAGGGGCTCTAACCCCTAGGGTCAGAGGCCGTCCAATTTAGAACTTGTGAGTTTGTAAGAATAAACTCAGCAGGATTAATCACTAGCAGAGAAACCTTCCCTTGTTTAGATAAGGGCCTGTAAGCAGGAGACCTTGAAAGCAGTATAAAGGCTCCTCTGCCCTCCCTTCCTGGTTGCATGTTTCACAGACTGTACTGGTGACTTCTGTGTGGCAACTGGGCCTTCTTGCAAGAATAAAATACTTTTTATTGATCATTTGAATTTCAGAGTGTCTCTTACGCAGTTGATGATTGTTTAATGAAATTTTGCCACAACAACAGAAAATATACACCTTTTAATAAATAAAATGAACATAAAAGAATAATTGATTGAATAAATACAACTTCATTTGCTTTGATACAAACATAAATGAATGTCATGATGTCAGAATTATTTAAAAAGTATACAGGAATACTTCACAAGTATATTCACAAGGATTATACAATATCTTTTTCAGGACCAAAATGTTCATGTTTTATTACATCAGTGGGGAGTCAATTTTCTGAAATAAACATTATTAGAGCAAACGCTAAAGTTATGCTTTTTTGTGCATTCAGCTTTCGATAATCCATGAATATCACATTTGCGAACAATATCACAACCAATTTATCAGGCCGTTAAAATGAGAGCCGACACTGAAACAGTAGTTGCTGTATTTGCTAAAGTTTGTAAACTTTATGAAATTGATCAAAGCTGCATACACTTTTGTTTCTGAAATATTCAGTACTTATTTACATTAAACTCTGACCAAAGGTTTTTGATCATTTCTTTTCATCTGCAGAACAAAATGCTGTAATTGAATTTGCAGTGAGATGATTGACAGCAGCGTATTCACTGTAATCCTGATTATTCCTGATATTTTCACTATCAGGACAGTCAGATTACAGTGGAAATTCACCACTGCATAATTCAGATCTTCAGCAGATGTGATGCACATGGGCATGTTAAGGCGGTCAGGGGCCCATAGGCTGCTCTTTTGGTGAGGCCCCATCTTAATTATTATGCTTTACTGGAAAAATATATTTTGTGCCATACATGGTCCAAACATAAATAGTAAGGTGAACTGGCATACACACACACACACACACACACATTGAGACAGCCGGTCAAGTGGTGGACCACCACAGAAAATGACCACCACACCACATAGGTAAAATGAGAAACTGAACATTACAAAAAAAACATGAATACAAACAAGTACAAGATCCAGTGTTTAAAAGCAGCCCTTTAATTATGATCAAGAAACACCGGCACTACGACCAAAACTAACGTCAACAGAGATGTAAGTGGAAAGAATATCGGATATTACCGTCTGTCACCACAGCCACAAAACAATTACAAAGGAAAACAGCAAAGCAACATAAATCCCTGCATTCCCAGTTCAACTGCAAGCTGGCAACCGCCTTTAGCTTTATAAAGCAACATGTAGATGACAGCTTCTGCATCAGTGCAGAACACCCTGTTTTACTGAGGCAAAATCACATCATTACTGAGACACAAACCACTGTGCAATACACTAAACTGTGTACAGTATTAAACAAAGCCATAAGACAGACATCCGATTTTCTCTCAAATGTTTACTTTCACTTTAGACATAGCCAACTGTGTAAACCTTGTGTGTATTTGACAGTATTAAAGCAATAAGACATAAAAGAGAACTTAGTCCAGTAATCAGACACTGTTTGACAGGCTCTTAGTGCCAGTGTGCTTCGGGTGTAAGCGCTCATTAAAGCGCACATTAGAACAGCGCATCAGCACACAAATTAAATTATTAACTGGCAAGGCTTTAAAGCACATGCAAATAATGAACTTTTGTTAATGTACATGTGATGTGAATGTACGTACAGTATGTTAAGACGGAGGGGCCAGAACTGAAAAGCAGATTGTGGACACATTTTAAACATCCAAGATAAAAAATTCTCTACCTTGAATTATCCAGCCAAAATAGCGATTTGTTTCAGTATATGTTGCAGGGTGGGAATTATGTAATTTTAGGGGCAAGGCCATTTGGCCTCCACCTTTTTTTTTTTTTTTTAGGGGCACCAAGGCCATATGACAGGGCACAAAGGCCATCGTACAATTCAATGGTTTTCCCATTCAGATTGATACCATAACATCCTAATTTGAAATAAGACATGGATTATGACTTTTTTAATAAAAAAAACCACATTTTTTTAATGAGAGAGAGAGAGAGAGCGCTATTACATCCAGAAGGTATACACCCTCACACAACAATAGAAACAACATAAATGCCAATAAAAGCATTCAGAAACACCACAAATGCCAATAAAAGCATTCAGAAACAACACAAATGCCAATAAATTAATATTTTCCTGCATTGTCGAATGCTCTTCTTCATGTGCTTCAAATATGGACTATAATGTTCAGTAGAGCGCCCTCAGGCTGTTGGTATGAATTGAAAACACAGCACATCAGTATACAGCGCTCATAATGATTACATAGACGCATTTGGCTATAAATTCAATAAAATATTATTCCTGTCAATAGAAATCTGATGTAAACTGAGAATATATCAATATTTCTCCAAATCTGCACACTTTTGAGCTAAAAGCCGTGAGGGACGTTGTTTTGTGAATCGCTTTCATGACGACAGCACAGGAGTTTTTTATGAATGAAAGCGGCCGACGCTCATAATTCATATTAAAGGTATCGACTCATTTTTGCATTTCATAACTCCTGACACAAATTAAGACATAACTGTCAATATAAATTTCTCAGAATACAATAGTGGTCAAATACTGAAACGTGAGTCTTATATCTTTTTAATGATGTAAGTTATAGTTTGTCAAGGTAATAACATTAAATCTTATAGTAACTTTGAACTATTAAAGAAAAACGCTTCAGTGCGCCGACGCCGTTACCTCTGGAACCTTGCATAGGGCCCTTTTCTGAAAAGGGCACTTATCTAAATTACTAGCAAATAGATTTTGATATTTTTAGGTCAAACCGTTCTTGTCTGTCAGTCATATAATGCAGGTCTATGGTCACTGTCTCAAAACACAAGCACAGAGTCCAGATTAAAACAATTCCCAATCGTCCAAATTAAACAATTCCCGATCGTAAGTACACATTGATGGCCTAAGACACGAAACGAGCGGTTTGTGTGTGAAAACGAACAGTATTTATATCGTTTTTACCTCATGTAACACAGCGACGTCCAAGTGATCTGAGGGCGCCCGCGCTTCCTGCTGTGTGACGTGTACGCAGACTGGTGCATAGATAGACATATAGATTTCGCCTTGGCCACGGCAGTTCATGAACAAATGCCGTAGCCAAGGCGAAATCTAGTGTATATATCTATGCACCAGTGTCGACAACAGAGTGTCGTTCTTCTGTTGGTGCTGACGTTACATGCTTCTGCACTGCTGTTTTGATGTGTGAGATCATCGATGTGATTATGACACTGCACCTGCGCGAATCCACAAACTAATTCAAGTTCAGAGACTACTTGGGTGGAACTTTGACAGGGCCAGGGCACACAGGCCACTGTGGCCGTACGATGATTTTTTTTTCACGGGGCATGAAGGCCAAAGTGTAGGGCAACGGCAGCCATGGCCGCGTGGCCGCGGTATAATTCCCACCCTGATATGTTGGTCACGTTGTTCTTTTAACCTTTGTATTTTCTGTTTTTGTGCTCCACGATTGGACTTTCTTTCGGACATCAGTGATGTAAATTAAAATGATTGTCTTGATTTGACCAGCAGCTGATTGGACAGATTGACCCAAATTTTACATCTATCCAATCATCATCATTTTTATATGTTTCTAATGGGCTAATGAGGGTCTTTTTTTCTTCGCGCTTAAGTAAATTTAAAATGATCTGGCCAATCCTATAGGCTGCAACCGCAATCCTGTGTGTTAATCCAAGAGTCACTGGTGGCTTTCTCAACTGTAGAAGAAACAGAGGGGCTTGTGGGTAATTGAGCAGTGTGTAACGCTTTAACCAGAGGGGCCGGATAGCTTGCCTGAATGGTCGTAGCCAAGTGTAAGACTAGACTCACGTGTTTGATATTCCACAGTGGTTATTTATTATCAGCGTGGTCGATCCCACGCACACATGGGCAGTTTGCAAAACACTCCACTAACAACTGTGTTACTGAATAGAAATAAAACCAGGTAACCCATACGGAAATGTAATATATGACATATATGTCCCTATATCGCAAGTGACACCGTCATATATGCTAAATATAAGACAATATATTGCTATCACATATATACATATCTCTAGATATATGTTGATATAGGTTTATAACATATATAAATTGTCCATATTAAATTAGTATATTGGCATATATTAATATGATGTATATGATTATTGTTTATATAATTTTGTATGTTATGACCATATATGTCACCAATATGTTTAATTTATATATGCCAATTTATTTAAAAAACATACATACATTTTACATGCTTATGGTTTCCTTATTAATTAATTCCTTGTTTTCCTTATTTGAAAAGCTTGAACTTAACAAGTCTTCACAATCCACATTTCATTTCAATTTCTATCCCATTTTAGAATTATCACAATTTGTTATAAATAATTTTTTTATTTATTATTATTATTATTATTTTACGTAACTGGCTCATAAAAACAAAACAAATACAAATTCTATTTGCAAACTTATTCTTTTTTTCATATCATCAATAACCATATATCAATATCATCATTCTATAAGTAAGAAAATACAATCATACATACACATTAAAACATGCACTACATATGTAGATGCATACAGAATAATCTAGGGACCCCAAATGTAATTTAAATGCATTTGACTGCACTGATGCAGCTAAGTCATAATATAATATCATCTGTGCTGTCCCAATGGCATGTGGAAACACTTTCTGTCTGCATTTCAGGCCATGCATTTAGCATGCGTCCCACTCCAATACGTTACGTCATCTTTATTAGGCGCGCCAAAATTCAAACGTAATCAAAAGACCGCCATCTATTACGTGCATCCAGAGACGTCACCAACCAACGGATGGAGAATGGTCGTCCTTGTCGAGTGAACAAAGAAGAAACCGATAGTTGGAGCATTGTTCCAACATCACACATAAAAACTGAAATATTAATGATTTCGTATACGGACTTGATGACAGATCTGTAGGCCTATATTTAATTGAGTGGAGAGGTGGATTGAAGAAAAGGCGGATGGCCTTAGTACGAGGCAACGGTGCATACAGTTGCAGGTAAGTTAATTTCTGAACTTTTATTATAATTCACACATTGATATTGCACAGAAAATAAATAATTTAAATAATCGCTGAACTGCATGAGATTATAAACGATCAGATCGGAGCTAACGTTAGGCTACAGATCGGATGATTGAGCAGATATTCACTGTTTAGCTGCTAACTTTTTTTTTTTTTTACATTGAACGTTGCTATTAAAGACGATGGATACATTTAAGAAGTTAAAAAAAATCCGCCTTTATAAAGGTAAATAACGCCCTGGGGTAATTATCACAAATTTTGTGATATCACAAAGATTTGGTCAATTTGATCCGTGCATTAGGTCTTAAAGTGACAGCAAAATGTTAATCAAACAACTAAAAAGACAAAGAGAAAATAACTCCTTGCTTTTGACTGAAAAACTTCCAGCTTTAACAAGGATTAATCTGTATTTAATTTATAGGGTGAAGACTATGCAGTGTTATTTTACATTTGATTATTACATTTCTGCCTTCCTGAAAATCTTAAAACTGTGTTTATTTCATCTTTGTTCTTTTAAATGTGTTTTTGGCTATTGCTTGCGAGTTTGTTTGTTCTTATTTTGTTTGAATTTCACTGGTATAGGCCTATGTAAAACTGAATAGCTTATTTATTTGAATAAAAGGTCACATGGGTCAAAACCTTTTTATCTTGCAATGATATACTTCAGTGATTGTGTTTACAGTGGGAAAATGTTTGAATGCCTCTTCTTTGGGGCAAATGCTTTCTTCAGCATAACAGTTTTTGCATTATATAGGATTTAGGAGATATGGGCAGAATTTGACTTGTCGTGAATCTTCAGAATGTCTTTTTGTCTATCTGTATCAAGTTCTGTTAAGTTTGGCCTTTGCATTCAGCCGACATTCTTCAGACATTAGTCAGGCAATGCCTCAAAATTTAATTGGCTTCATTGAGATGATCCATGCCAAATTCCATGCAACATATCTAGTTAGTTAGCTAGTTAGAAAACATAGATTTTTCAGGAAATTCAAAATGGCTTATATTTTGCAGTGTTTGACTTAATGATTCAGAGGAATTTGGTTTCTGGCCCTTACGGTTTCAGAGTTAAGATCTAAAATGTACATGGCCTTATTATAGCGCCACCTAGTGTCAGACGGATATGTGTCTGTGCACTTTTTTCAGGATCATCCTGCCAAGTTATGGTCTTTGAAGAAGAAGAACTTAAAACAGCTTATTGTCCTGGTCAGTATAATATAATATAATATAATATAATATAATATAATATAATATAATATAATATAATATAATATAATATAATATATAATTCAGTCATGGGAAAGTAAGGAAACTGGGGGAATCATGGCAAGCAAGGAAACGTGTTCACTCAAAAAACAGAAATACATATCAACATTAAAATAATTTTAATGCCCAGAGATACATCAAAAATAAAAATACACTTGCATTTGTATGTCTATGTTTTTGTACTGTTGCCTGGTTGCAATACAATATTTAGAAACATGATCTTCCCCGCTTCCCATCACAAGAGCACACACAGCCCTGAAGCACGAAGTTAAGCTGGTATGATTCACAAAACTTTATAATAACATATAGCATTTTTCACAGTCTATCTGGAATTCACAGTTGTACAAATCGTTATGTTGTTTGGAATTATCCTGTAACATTTATTTGAAACCTTCTATGCATTTTCAGTTGTGTGTGTGTGTTTGTCCTATCCTGTTCTAAGAAACAAATAAAATATTTGATCTCATCCAGGAATTGCAAGTTTATCTGAGTGATATTTGGCAGCAACATCCCTGAAATTTTAGGGTGTGATGTTTTCGACCACAGCATATTTTTATTCAGTCACAAAAAAAAAAAAAACTAAATGTCACAGCTTCTATGTGAATAATACCATGGCAACATCTGATAGTGAAAGGTCACACTCTCTAATTAAAGCAGTTTTATAGAAAACAGCTTTTCCTGTTGCCAAGCAAGGATTTAAAGACTCTTCTCCGAGTTTGTCACAATTTGATCTGTTCTGGACAGTAATTATATATATTTTTTATATATTTACCTATTTATTTGTATTTGTTTTGCATTTATTGTTTTATTATATTCAGAATTACACATTAAATAGAGAAAATGTAAACAATAGACCAAATTATTGTCAGGATGATTAATTGGCTTACATTTTTTGCACTGTCAATATGGCAGTCTTTTTGGACATACACTGACACCTTGTGTCGTGAATGTAACATTACCCAATATTTCCAAATGTTTCAGGTGGAATTTATGCTCTATTCACAATTTTTTAATTTTTTTTATTTTGTGTGTGTGTGTGTGTGTGTGTGTGTGTGTGTGTGTGTCTCAAACTTTTTCAATGAAAAAAACATTGCTGAATGCAACTTTAAATATAACACATATCTTCATCGTTTTACTTCATTATACTTGTGCACCTTATATAGAGCCGAAAGAGATAGAACAGGGTGAGAGGAGAGGTGGATAAACAGGAGGAGAGTGGGAGTAGAGGAAAAGAAGATTTGTTTATATTCTCTGTCACCTGTGGTCTCTCTCTCCTGCTAGTTGAAGGCTTCCAGAGAAGCTTTTTGTAATGATGGAATTCCAGTCCTCTTACACTCTCTATAAATAGGTTTGACAAAAACCATGGAAAGCCATCAGAGGCTTGTAACAATTTATATGCCTTATTTGATCCCTCAGCCCAAAAGATCTGAAATTGCACACTTTAAAATATATGAGATTGTATAGGGAAAAAGGCGTTGATCTCCACTTTTCGCAATTCAGATCATCTTCAGAAATAGGTCTGTCATTACATGCATATCTTAGGTTATTTCATTATTAATACTGCTTGATGCAGGTCTAAAACAGGGGTCTTTAATAGGGGGTCCACAACTCTTAGGGGGTCTTCCAATTATTTATCTAAGCAGACGTTTACGGAGCCCCTGAGGGGACCTTTGCAAAAAATAAAATAATAATACGGACTTTCGCATGTGCACGAGAAATTTTTTCGCGTGCGCACGCGTTACAGTTTCCGGTTTGGTTATAGTGTCATTACGACAAATGTGGGAAAAGGGATGAGATAAGAGTGTGCTTGGAGCATGCCTCCAGAGATTTGTCTTATTATAGGGAGTTTGCACTTGAGATTGTTTGTGGACTGTGCTTTACTGTAAGAAAAAAAGTGGGTCAGACATGATTTTGACCACTTCATTAAGTTTTGTTTTGTAGAAAGCCTTTCTTTAAAGTGAATTTCGTTTTGTATACATTGTATCTCAATTTTAATAAATTTTTCATCAACCAATTGCCTGTATTTAATAAATGAGAAGCAAATATATAGCAGACAATATAATCATGGAGGCGCGCCGCGGTCACTTGCATTGCACGTGAAATGGAGCGCATCTCATCATAAATTAACCGAAACTCGGTGTATGTCTCACATACATGAGAAATACATCTGAACGGAAGATAGCTTGAAATGTCTTCAAACGAAACAATTCAAAACGAAAAGAAATAGGCTACTCTCTGATTATGTAATCCATGATGTTGGACCTGATATTCATTTATGTGATATTCATGCTTTTTTTCTTACAGTAAAGCACAGTCCACAAACAATCTCAAATGCAAACTCCCTATAATAAGACAAATCTCTGGAGGCATGCTCCAAGCACACTCTCATCTCATCCCTTTTCCCACATTTGTAGTAATGACACTATAACCAAACCGGAAATTGTAACGCGTGCGCACGCTAAACTTTCTCGTGAGCACACGAAACTTTCTCGTGCGCAAGCGAAAAGTTTCTCGTGCGCACGCAATAGTCCGTATTATTTTTTTATTTTTTTGCAAAGGTCCCCTCAGGGGCTCCGTAGACGTTAATGTAAAGTTAAGTAAAATTAAAATGTACTAATGATTATTTTAATGGCTTTGCAATGTAGGCTATGAATAATTTAAATGCATTAATATGATACTAGATGCGAATATGAGAAAGACATTAAATGCAACACTCAATTTTATAGGCTACATGTAGCAGGGAATCCCTGTGCTCCCACTCATCCTCTAAGGAGTAGGCCTACATGGCATTGATAAAGACAAAATACCCTTGGTTTAGTATTATTGGCCACTTTAAACAAATTCACCCGCCATGGTCTCTAAATCAAATGAACTCGGTAACAAGGGTGTGTTGTGTTGAAACATCTTAAAACTGTTCTCCTTCAGTAGTGACATGGCAAATGACATTATCCAATAATGGCAAAATGCATTTACCAATGCAGGAGGAAAGGATCATCCATTCTGCCATTTCCAGAGAAGGTACACAGTAGTGACATGGCAAATGACATTATCCAATAATGACACAATGCATTTACCAATGCTGGAGGACAGGATCATCTCTTCTGCCGTTTCCAGAGAAGGCGCACAGTCGTACATCCCCTGCTCTCCAGTTCATGCCTTTCCTTTTTAAGGCAGCTTAGATAAACCTTCTGCTCGATCTGTGCTCATCTGTTTACCAGCTTTGTACATGTGACATTTTCTCAAGCTGTTATCAGGGCATTTGCAAAGGGCAGAGCAATGCAGTGACATCATTGTGGCAATTTATGGAATCCCAATGTAAATGCTCTTTAATTTTTTCCAATCAATAAATGGTACACATTTGAGGAATGATTTTTATTCTTAAAGTCGCCCTTTGCTTTTGAGCTTAAAGGAACAGTTCTCTCGGAAAAGGAAAAAAAAAAACTGTTCTCATTACACCCTCATGTCATTCCAAACCTGTATTACTTTCCGGAAAAGAAAATAAGTGTTATTTTATTATTATTGATATGCTATTATAGTTTTTATTAATATTTAGAATTTTTTTTATTAAAAATATTTTCCATTTTCATTTTATTTTTAGTTCAAGTGTTGGTATTTTTGTTATGTGTTTTGTCATTTTTTATTAGTTTTTTATTTTTATTTTAATAGTTTTTAAAAAGTTTTTTAAAATCGAAAATGAGTAATGCTCATTTCAGCATGCAAAATGCTGAAATAATGCTCATTTCAGCGCAACTAACTGAAATTAAATAAATTATTTTTGTGTTTTTTTGTTAAAGTTTATTTTATTTCAAGTAATGGAATTTTTTATGGTTTTATTTTTATTTTAAGTTACCTATAATAACCCTGGCCCATTCAATGAAAGTTAATGGGGTCCAAAACAACAACAGCAAACACCAAGAAATTTCTCAAAATATCTTGTTTTGTATTTCACATAAGATTAGTAAGTGAGTAAATGATGAAACCATTTTCATTTTGGTTGATCTATCCCTTTAATTAGAAAAAAAGAAATAGAAAAAGGTGAAAAACATGTGCTTGTCATTTAATCATTTCCCAAGATTGCAGGTTTGGACCACAACTGTGATGAGGGGCACAGTTGGTTCTCTCTCTCACTTCATACTCAATATTCTTGTTCCAAGAGTTGGGACAGCTGGACAGTACGTGAAAGAGGTATAGAGATAATTAAGGGGTAGGATGGGAGAGTGAGAGTGGGGCTGAAGGAGTTTGGGGTAGTTGGGGAGGGAGGGAGGGGGCAGAAGCCTACAAATAGCCACAGATGATCATGTCATGCGCTCATTCTGTCTCTGTCCTCTCCGGAGGCTGTTTGTATTCATCTGGTCTGTCCTTCTTGTGCTCCAACATGAGCCACTCTTATGCCTCCTCCTCAGCCTCTTCATACCGTCGCATGTTTGGCGGTCCCGGCTACCTGACGCCACCAATGTCCCGTTCTACGTTTGGCCGAGCCTCCACCGGGGGGTCCGGCAACTCTAGGGTCAGCTCCAGAGTCTACGAGCTCTCCAAGACCTCCACTTCTTCTCCTGGATTCTCCAATTATCGAGCCTCCTCCTACAGTATGCCCAACTTATCTGCGGGCTATACCCGTTCCTATGGTGGGATGGGTGAGACGCTGGACTTCAGCCTGGCAGACGCGCTCAACCAGGAGTTTCTCCACACACGCACTAATGAGAAGGCTGAGCTTCAGCACCTGAACGACCGATTTGCCAGCTACATCGAGAAGGTTCGCATGCTGGAGCATCAGAATCAGGGGCTGGTGGTTGAGGTGGAGCGTTTGAGGGGGAGGGAGCCCACGCGCATCGCCGACCTGTACGAGGATGAGATGAGGGAGCTGAGGAGAGAGATCGAAGTGGTGACCAATCACAGATCACGTGTGGAGGTGGAGCGGGACAACTTGGCAGATGACCTGCAAAAACTAAAAAACAGGTAAGATGCATGAATCCTCCACTGGAAAACAAACAAACATCTTAAACCAGCCTAAGTTGGTTTAACAGTCTCCCAGTCTTCAGGCTGGTTTTAGATGGGACATTTCAGCTAGTCAGGCTGTGAGAAACCAGTTGACTGCTCTCAACTGCTCCTGTGAACACGCGTTGGAGATTAATATTTTGTAAATAAAGTGGTAAATTATGTTTTTTTGCAAATAAAGCACTCACTTTGCTTTATTAAATTAAGTTTAAACCACTGGAGTCACATGGATCATGTCTTTACTACATTTCTGGGGCTTGAAAGTGGTGGTTGCGTAGGGTGTCAATGGAGGGTCAGAAAGCTCTCAGATTTCATTAAAAAGATCTTCATTTGTGTTTCGAAGATGAACGAAAGTCTTACGGGGTTGGAATGACATGAGGGTGAGCAATTAATTAATGAATTTTAATTTTTTGGGTGAACTAACCCTTTAAGATTCTTTATGGAGCCACAGATGACAATACAGTAACCATAATTTTTAAGAGTCCAACTAGACCAGCTGAAGACCATCTTAAACCTTCTAAGACCAGTAAACCAGCTTGGGCTGGTTTAAGCATTTAAAAATGGAATAAAAATTATAGTTTCTGTTTGAAAGGATACAGTTGAAAAATTTGCTATTTTGTAAAAAAAAAAACTATATGCAAATGTTATGCATGTGTTCTTTGTGGTAGTGAAGCCACCACACTTCAATCCACACAATCTAGAGTCTTTCAGAGCCAACAGAGAAATGAACATGATCTCTCCCCATCACAAACATCTTATAAACACTCATAAGACAACAGCACACTCTCATAGCAATTGATGATGTTATGTTTAGGGGTGGACCTTCTTTCTGAGTTAAAAAAAAAATTGTACCTGTACAAATCAAGTTCATACGAAATTGATACCTTGTTATGTTTTCTCATGAGATCAGGTTGAAGGTAACATAATCTGAGAGGAATACAAACATCATGTTCACCCATAACACAACATGAAGACTAAATCACAGCAAAAAGAAGATCTTGTGAACTATTTAACAACTGGAGGAAAGAAAAATAACCAGCTGAAATGAAAATGGTTTTATCAATTGAGAATGTCAGTTTATATTTAAACCAATGTATTATTGAGGTTGTAAAGCTTATGCTATATTAAAGCATGCACTTTATCTCATGAAATATCTCTATAAGCTGAGAATGGGAGAAGGGACTTTTCTCCCCTAAAATGACCCTTTTTTTTCCAGAATAAGTATATGTAACTGTTGGAGGGGTTAATATAACAGTCTTCTCAAAATACAAGCAGAATATTTATATAATGGGTTTGATAAATCAGGCCGAGAGACCATGTCACTGGATTGTTCTGATGTGTTCTTTATTTAATGCTGAAAAGAGTTTCAAATAGCCTCTCTCTGCAGTGACCAAGCTAAGAAATAATTTAAACTACTTCATCCGGTCTACCATTTAATTATGAGCTAAATAAAATGCTGTATCAGACCTTGAGAGGTTATTAAAGGCTTAAAGAAACTGCCTTTATAAAGGAAGCTATTGTTCTCTCAAACATGTTGTTTACAATAGCCTAGCTTTAATTCCTATTCAGGAATCAGTCAGCCTAAAAGTGTTGGCCCCACTCCACCTTCCAGCGCGAAGAGCATGTGTGTGAAGTTGTTGTGCACCTTCGGTCTATAAAAGGAAAGGAAAGAGGCTGGTTGTAATAAATATGACATACATAACTCCCATTCCCCCTTTTCTTCTTGCCAGGCTTCAGGAGGAGATTGCACTGAGGGAGGAGGCAGATAATACTCTGTCCGCTTTCAGAGCAGTGAGTCCCCTAAATTGGTTTTATTAATGAACATTAAAATGTGTCATAGATTTATTTTGGTATCACATTGACTCTCAGGACGTGGATGCCGCCACTTTGGCCCGCATGGATCTGGAAAGACGCATAGAGACTCTCCAGGAAGAGATCGCCTTCCTCAAGAAGATCCACGAGGAGGTCAGCACATTTAAAGACTTTTCATTTATTTTGTCTGTGCTAATTTGACTTAGTGGTGCACACACAAACTAATATTGTAGCTTTTTTAGTAACAAACCTTTTTACAACACGTGTTGAGGGATAAAACGTTGTTGTTCGCCACACAAACACAGCCTCCAGGTAAGTCAGCTAAAATATAGCATTCTGTGTCCTCTGTCTCATACAAACTAATCTATATTGTGCTCATTTAAAAAGTAAATGATTCACTGATTTATATGTAGTATTGGAAAGTGAGAAGACAGTCATTTGTCCCATACAAACTGATATTTATCTGTTATTTTTTTGTAGCTCTAAATAAAAGTGTCAGACAGTTCATGCATATGAATCTCTTCAAAACATGATTCACTGATCCATTTAAGTCCTTTTACTTTTTTTGTAGTGCAATATTTGGTTAAATTCTGCTGTTTGTCACTATATTTTTACTGTTCAAAACTTTAGGGTCAGTACGATTTCTTAACGTTTTTGAAAGAAGTCTTTTTTTGTCTCACCAAGGATGGATTTATTTGATCAAAAATACAGTAAAATCAGTAATTTTGTGAAATATTATTACAATTTAAAATACTATTTTAATATTTAAAATGTCCTTTATTACTGTGATGGCCAAGCTGAATTTTCAGCATCGTCACTCCAGTCTTCAGTGTCACATGATCCTTCAGAAATCGTTCTAATATGCTGATTTGGTGCTCAAGAAACATTTCTTATTTTTGTGATATTTTGTCTGAATTTGAAGTTATTTCTTGGAAAAATAAATATTTTGTAACATTATAAATGTCTTTACTGCCACTCGACCAGTTTAATTATAAAAATTATTTCTTTAAAATACTTTTGAAAGGTAGTGCACATTTATTTTGTAGTTTTTTTTATTTGTATTTCATATAAATGTACCTATTTTGTACCAGATAAAGGACCTACATTAAATTACTGTGTCTATGAATGTAGGCCTACTAAAATTTAAATCATCATGATACAATGCGCTTATTGTGTCATGCATGTTTTTACGTTGTTGAGCATATAGCTTTAAATTAGCTTAAAGCTTCATAGTAAAGTAGCTTCCCCAACACTGCTGAGCTGAGTGAATCTCAGAGCTCTATTAGAGCAGCATCTGTTCCTATAAGATACTTTGAAACACAGTATGACAGGCCTCTGCTTCAGGGCCAGGTGTGTGTGGATGTTTGAGTTTAGTCCTGCCAGTATCAACACTGCCGTGCTGCTTTATTAGAACAAGCACAATCACATACACACGAGCCTTTTTTCCCTCTGTGTGTAGGAAATCCGTGAGTTGCAGGCCCAGATGCAAGAGACCCAAGTCCAGATCCAGATGGACATGTCCAAACCAGACCTGACCGCTGCCCTGAGGGACATCCGTGCTCAGTATGAGGGCATCGCTGCAAAGAACATCGCAGAAGCCGAGGACTGGTACAAGTCAAAGGTGAGACAGAAGAAAGAGAGAAGTGAAAGGAAGAACCTGCTGATCTTTGACCTTTGTTTTTTTTCACCATCAGGTGTCAGACCTTAACCAGGCAGTGAGCAAGAACAACGAGGCTCTCAAACAATCCAAGCTGGAGAGCATGGAGTTCAGACACCAGATCCAGTCCTACACCTGCGAGATCGATTCCCTCAAGGGCACTGTGCGTTTGTCTGTTCTATCTGATGTGGATTGCTCTGTTCTTTTGTCTTTCTTCATGCGTCATTCATCTCTTTCTCTCTCACTCTGTAGAACGAGTCTCTCCTGAGGCAGATGAGAGATATGGAGGATCGCCACGGTCGTGAGGCCGGCTCTTTCCAGGACACCATCGCCAGGCTGGAGGCGGAGATCTCTAACATGAAGGATGAGATGGCACGTCACCTGAGAGAATATCAGGACCTGCTCAACATTAAGATGGCCCTGGATGTAGAGATCGCCACCTATAGGAAGCTGCTGGAAGGAGAGGAGAGCAGGTACAAAGGACAGGGAATCAAACAGATGTGTTTTTGTTGTTTTTAACATACTCCATCCTTTCTGTTTATTCTGATGGCTTTTCCTTACTTGTTTTTTCATCATCCTTCCTCTCCCACGTTAAAGGATTGTGATGCCCATGCAGGCGTATTCCACTATAAGCTTTAGAGGTAAGATGAAAACCTTGTTTTAAGTAGAAATGTTTGTATGTGTTTCCTCAGAGGCCACAGGGTGGCGTTGTACCTGACTTAATGCAATTTGTGATGCCTTGTGTATGATTTTCTTTGAAGACTATTTAATTATCGAGTCAATTTAAACAGAAAGTGAGTGTTAAATACAGTTAGTATGATTTAATTTAATGTTAATGTATTTAGAACATTTTTTAAAGAAATAATACTTTTATTCAGATCAAAAATACTTTTATATTACTAAAGAAAGCTTTCAAATAAATGCTGTTCTTATGAACTTTATATTCATTAAAGAATCCTGAAAAAGAGTATCACAGTTTCCACAAAAATATTAATTGCACAACTGTTTTCAACATGCTGGTAACTTTCCATTTGTTAACATTAGTAAACTACATTGGTTAACATGAATAACAATGAAAACTACTTCTAAAGCATTTTTTTAATCTTAGTCAATGTTAATTTTATAATTTACGAATGCTTTATTAAACCTAATGCTGTATCTGTTAATATTATTGAATGGACCTGAGCTATTATGAACTATGAACATTTGTAGGCTATTTTTATTAACTAACGTTAACAAAGATTAATAAATACTGTATCAAATATATAGTTAATGTACTCAACTAATGTTAACTAAAAGGACTTTATTGTGAAGTGATACTGGAACGTTCCTTGAGCAGCAGATCAGTTTATTAGAATGGTTTCTGAAGAATCATGTGACACTGAAAACTGGAATAATGATGCTGATTCAGCCTTGCAATCACAGGAATAAATTAGTTTTAAATATATTTTATAAAAACTTATTTTAAATTTGAATAACACTTAATATTTCCCTCTTTTCTGTATTTTTGATCAAATAAATGAAGCATCGGTGAGCATGAGACCTTTTTCAAAAACATCTTACTAACCCCAAACTTTTGAATTGTAGTGTATATGTGTTTATTAATATCATTTTCAACAGAGACGAGTCCAGAGCAACAGAGAGCATCTGAAATGCACTCAAAGAAAACGGTCCTGATCAAGACCATTGAGACACGTGACGGAGAGGTGTGATGCATGCGCGCACACATTCACACATTTCAGTTCATTCTCCTCATAACATCTTATGCAAAATCAGCTTCACCTTAGGTGCGGTCAAATAGTTTTGTGTTCAAAATAGTCTAATAAAACATCAAAATATTTGATTAAAGTACTTGGATATTGTAAATCATTAAATAAAGTAACATTCATTACAGAAGCTTGCTGACAGGAAGTGATGTCTTTGAATTTAAATGAGTCTACTGCCCCCTATAGGTGGTGAGTGAATCTACACAGCACCAGCAGGACATCATGTAAACCTCTGACGAAGAGCCTCAACTAAAAAACTAAAAAAATATAAAAAAAATAATCAAATCAAGACAAAAATACAACCACTAGGACAGTTATTCATATTCTGTACTTTTTTTTTCTTTACATCCTAAAAGTGATACGAGCACATCTGCATGAGTGGGAGAAGAGAGAGAGATCACTTTCTTTTCAAATCTATATTTTTAATAAAAATTCCAGTATGTCAATTTTGAATGATGTAAGGTAGATTAATCTTTAAATTTCAAATAAAGTAAAAAGAATGAGAGAAATATTAAAGGTGGTGTGAGTGCAGCAAATGAAGAGAGGTGGAAGACGGCAAAATGGAGAAAATTGTGATGGTACCAAGCATTAAAAAAAATAAACTAAAAGATACCTAAACCAACACATTGTATTATGTAATCTTTCTGTTTGTGTGTCTGTTCACCTATACATAGTATAAGAATGCACCTAGACAAATAAATCATCGACCACAAGAGACAGTGAATTCACAAACTTTACTATAATAACCAGGCCCATACAAACACATGCTGTTGTACAGTGTTAAAGAAAAGTTGATGTCAGATTGTCAAAGGTTTCATTGCATGAGGACTTTTAGTCTTTAAGACTACACTCCGTTATCAGAAAGTAAGTAATAAAGAAAACATGACAAACAAATTAACCAAACTAATAAATACCACCATCCATTCACCTGTCGGGACTCAAAATCCCTTGAAAAACAATTAATTCGAATTAAACCAATATCTAATAAATATGAGAGGCCATGTTGAAATGGATATACTAAATGTGCAATATATGTACATAACATAGACTTTTCTGCTTTGCAGAATTTAAGTGAGAGAGAGAGAGACACCATGGCAGAAACTGCTCATTTCAATTATTTGTATGAAGATGAACATGAAAATGCATTGTTAAAAGAAAATCGGGGTGTTTATGTCATGCAGTTTGCCCCAAGGGATTGCGGGGGTCTTTTTAGAAGGATGTTGTCCTCCTGGACACCATAAATGTTCACTTGTATGGCACTGCAAACTAGTTTTATACACAGCAGTAACTGAACAGTCATGGTGACATCCCTTTTGCACTTGCCTCAGAGGGGACATCATCATCATTTTTGCATCATCATTCTCTGTCCTTGTCCTTTGCAGTTCTTCTCCCAATACTCCATGACATTCACGCCGTCCCTGAGTAACGTCTTCACTTTTTTTCCACCATCTTGACTCGTCCTCGTTCGTTTTATCACCAGGTGTTCAGCTCTGCATCCCAGAGTGGACCAGGTGGCTCTGATCAGCAGTAATATGGCTCTTTGCCCTACAGCCTTTCTGAAACAAGGCTAAGGAGTTGCATTCTCCTGAGAGAGTTTCTTACTGGTGTCTCGAAGGCACCCCTGCTCAACAGTATTTGGTACAGTCCTGGGCGGGAATGCGGGATCTCACAGTACAGACACTGACTGGTGGAGTCCACAGACTTTACTATGAGAGGAAGGGCGGCTGACTTCGACGCGAGTCAGCGTTATTGTACAAAGACAAGATTCAGCACCAACTGATGAATTTGTCACAAACAAACGGAAACGCAATATCGTGAAACACTGATGAACGGGCAACACGCTAAATTCACCACACTGACGTTTTTAGAAAATAAATTGACAGAATGGAGCCCAGATAGATTTTTTTTTTTTTTGAACACCTCATAATGGTTTCAATATTAGGTGAACAGAATGCCACATCTCAGGCACATGTTCGGGGAAAGTGTATTAGTGTAATTATGTGTGTGAAAGCAGCTCTTTAATACAACCATGGTCTCAGAAGGATGAGTCCAGTATTATAGTTAGAAGTGCTTTAATTGTTCGGTTCTGAATGGTGAGGAGACCCAAGCCTCTGTGCGTGCGGGACCAAGGGTCAGGTCAGCACCAGATTTGTGTGTGTGTTTGTGTATGTGTTTATTTGTGAACAAGTGAGTGTGGTCAGACCCGAACATGTGGTCCAACCCCAGAAGTGAGAGGGACGGTAGAGCCACAGTCATAGTCCATATCCACACTTGTGTGACCTGAAGCCATCAGCCCGCCCACCGGATAAGCTCGTCCATCCACCTGTCTGTCCCGAAAACTCTGGATGTAGCTCTGCCAGAGAGAAAAAATAAACATAAATAGGCCTATATATCATAGGTATAGATTCAAAATATTACTACATTATACAGTGAACATAAACAGAAGCTCAACTTTACTTAACATTTTGAAGCTTTGGGTGAACAGACCTTTAATGGAGGGACAGAAATCTCATTTCACAAATCAATCTTCATTTGTGTTACAAAGTTAAAGAAAGTCTTATGGATTGGAACGACGTGAGGGTGAGTAACTGATGACTTCATTTTAATGCTTGGGTGAACCCTTTAAAGGAAGACTTATTTCAAAATGTATAACATTACTATTTCCATGAAGATGCGTCGAGCTTGTCACGCGACACCGCGGCCACAATATCGGACAAAATAAAATAAAACGATACACCAGTCATACACTGATGTATCAGTTTTATTTAATTTTTATTTAAAATATTCACAAACTTGTAAACCAGATTGCGAACTATCTGATTTTCTCAAATACATGTAAATAAATGTATTTTGTCTACACACATTTAAGGTCATGCTAATTGACCAGTGCCCTCATGTTAGTTTATGAAGATTTACAACAGATACATTTATTCACTTCTCACTTCTCCCAATTCATGAAAGCAAGTGAAGAAAGTAACTGGGAGAAGAATAAAATAAATGTTATAGTTGCCTCCCCAATGTGTTTGTAACATAAAACACATTGTCAAATTATGTTTGAAAGGGTTCAATTATTTCCCATAGATTTTCTGCTTCAATAGACATCAGTGTGTATTTATATTAATACATATTATATTCTATTAATATAAACTATAAATGTTTTTGCTAGTACATATCTGTAAATGTCCGAAACCTAAAATAAACAAGAAAACACTGAACAGTTGTGATATACGATAAGTCTCTCTCTGGCTTAGCGCCAGTCAAAGCACAAAAGCAGATTTGAATTTAGCAGTTGATCACATGATGCACTGAGAGTTTTAAATACACTGGTGTGATTGTATGCGTCAAAGGCTTAAATAAATTCTCCATCCAGATAATTAGAAAAATTAACCAAGCTACAAAAAAAAATTCCCCAAGGAATTCATTAAGGGGGCATTATGACATTTTTTGACCCCAAGCCCCATTCATTTCGAACACTGCCCTCCAGTATATGTGTATAATTTGTGCAAGTATGCATGTATAGGACGGTGTATGTGTGTGGACTCACAGGAGAAAGTACATCACCATCAAAGCGTCGTATAGGGTTGGGTTTCCTGCGGTAGGCAGGCTCCGGGTGCAGGGCTTTGGCGGCATGTGTGTGTTGTGAGTCCTGCTTCTGCTTCTTTTTTTTCTTCCTGCTGCTTTCCCTCCTCTCCTCCTTCTGACGAATACGCATGAGCTGAACTCGTCGCTGCTGACGACTGATCATCACTGAAAAAGAGAGAAAGAGTGCATTACATAACAGTAACATACATTTTGTATATAATTGGCACAGTTCACTCAAAATTAAAAACTATTTCTACAAACTAATTATTTCTAAACTACTGGTTTCTATACAACTAAAGTGAATGGGAATGAAAATTGTCAAACAAATGAAGCACCACAAAAGTACCATAAATGTAGTAATACAGCACACATGTGGTGTGTCATGTGATGTATTATTCCCAATCCATTCAATAACTTAATGCGATGAACACAGACAGAGTATGTTTACATGCACTGTGTTAGTGGTGTACTATTTTTCCTTTAATTTAATCATCCATTCTTTTCTACAATCATGCACACTCTTTAAAATCCTACACATGTTTGCATGATCAGTCAAATTCTCTGGCACAAACCCAGGTGTAAAACCGTTTTTTCTTAATCCCTTGGCGTAAAAAAAAAGAGTTTGTGTTTACATGATGTTTCAGAAAGTTGCTTTCTGCAAAAACCCTGGAATTTTCTTAAGCGTATAAACTTAGTCACTGAAATTTACGTCTTTATTCACTGATAATCTTTACACAGCATGCTCTGTCATGAGAAACATAGCGAAAATTATCAACATATAGCACAAAAGTTGTATAGAATAGGGCTGCATGATTTGGGGGGGGGGGGACTAATTGCAATTTTTCTGATAAAACTTTTTATTGCGAAGAGCTCCAGGATACAATAGTATATTACTATTGTAATAATACTATTTAACTATAAAATAAAAATAGAGTATTTAAGAAAAAATACCATTATGATTATTCATTTTTATTTTCCAGTACAACTGTAAAATTACAATTCTAATATTTATTTCTTCCAAATCAAGCTTTTATTTTGGCTGAAAACTGCAGGGAGCTCTTAAATTCGCAATGAAATAAATGTAAGTAGAGACAGCTCTTTTCTTCCATATTGTGACATTGTACATCTGAGTAAAACAGATTACTGACAAAGAAAAAAATGCAGGCTGTGACTTGGTTCTGTGCATTGATTGTTCATTTGATTTTTAGGTCAACAATTTTTTTGAAGACTTTAAAGCTTTTAGGTTATGATAACAGGGCAACTTTTTGAGCAATGTTGCTGGGCAATCTTGCCGAGCGATTGTTGATTGGGCACTTTCCCATTGAAAATGGGCAATACATTTCTATCTGGATAATTTAGTTTGGTCGTGGGCCCTGTGTCTCATCTGGTTGCCCGTTGATGGCAACATTGCTGCCCTGTGTATCATCACCTTTTCTCTTTATAAATGCTTTTGAACTGCTTGGAGACACTGAAAACACCGTATCATGAGCTGCACATGTGGAAATGAAAACAGTGCCGCTTTTTGCTATCAAACTCGCTGTGCATATGTTTTTTATTTAATAAAATCGTAGCCTTTGCTATTGATAATCACACTAAGCAATATTTCAATTTAATTTTGATTAATCATTCAGCCCTAGTATAAACTACTTTTATGGTCTTTTATTTTTGGAGTTAGACAGCATCTGTGCCTATTCACTTTCAAAAGAGCACTCTGCACGTTCTGCCAAACATCTCCTCATGTTCCATGGAAGAAAGAAAATCATGCAGTTTTGGAATGACATGAGGGTGAAATAATGCCAAAGCATTCATGTAAACTCACTCTTTAAGAAATTTGACATTAAAAACCATTCAATGGACACACACTTGGAATGGAAACTGCCTTGGAGAGACAGAGAGAACCTCTCCATGACCTGATGCTCTGCTCTGCATGATTGTTTCTGTGATCATTAGTCACACGGGCCTGAGAGCACGCCGACAGACAGGAACCATCTGCCGTGCTGCACACACATTCATACAAACCTTCTCTCCCTCTCCGGTAGAGTAAATCTACAAGAACAGTGTGTCACATACTCCAAACAACACTCTGTCTCTCCCTGACTCACCCTTCGTGTGGGAGTAGCCCTCTGCCGTCACTCTCCACTGCACCAAAACACCCAGCAAGGCGAGAGCAGGCCAGGCTCCCAGGACCACCCACGTAGTCCAGCACACCGGCTCCCGGGGGCCCGTTTTCACCCGATCGTAAATGTACCTCACAAGTCCAAAGAGCTCCACGAAATAATCAGTGGCCACGACGATCACTGCAGCCCCGAACACGGCTGTGGAGAGTGTGGTGAAGCATCTCTGCCACTGCAGGGTGAGGACGGCGAACAGCATGCCCAGCCCCAGCAGCACGCCCAGGGGCACCCACACTGACCGCGGGGGGTTGGATGACAGCTCCTCCATGCCTATCAGGGTCCCGATGCCTACCAGCAGGCCCAGGAGCAGCCCCACCATAAAAAGCCCAACGCTCCGCACCAGCATGGTCACCAGGCCGCACAGGGTGCCGATGCCCAGCCCGATGCCCACGCTGGCCTCAATGCTCAGCTGCGTGTCTAATATTCGCTCCTTGTAACAGAGCAGGAAGATGATCACAGAACCGAACATCAGACCCGTGAGGAAGAGTACAGCCTTAAAACAGCGGTAACCTGCAAAAGGGAAAGAGAACTGGGGGTGAGAGTTGAATGAGTGAACAAATGTGCGAAAGAATGAAGGAGGGAGAAGAGAAAGACATCCGAGGTGGATGAATACTGAAAGTTTGTACATACAGAGTGACTGATTTCACAGCTCAAGAATAGCAGTTTATTAGCAGCTCAACACTTTCTATAGTTGTAAGTGAGAAAAAAAGAAGAAGAAAAAAAAAACCTAAAACAAAACAAAATGACTTTAAAGTTGAAGCCCTCAGGATTATACCTTTCATGTGTAATACTAAAAAATAACAGGGTTTTAAATAAAAATAAAATCATTAAAAAGCTACAACATTAAATGCTACAAGTGAATTTAGGCATCACATTACAATGTACATTATGAAAATAGATCTGCACATTTCATTGGGTCATTACGTGTCAACTCCCGGTCCCCGGCTAAAAAAAAAATATTTATTTTTTTACTGATGAAAGAAATACATGAATGAAGACAGACAGACATAATATTGTTTTGATAGAGGGAAACACAAAACATCTCTAGTTTCAGTATTATTTCACACACACTTGCCGAAAAGCTGAAAAGTTACCCACATTTGGTTTTTGAACATTAAAAATGGGTAACATTCAACAATTTGAACATGCACTGAATTCATTTTAAACTTATTTTTAGTTAATTTTTTTTCTATTTCAGTTTAAATATATTGAGAAGATTCCAATATATTCAAGTCTGTGATTTTGAGTAAGGGAAAATACCTGTTTGTATTTGACATTCAGTTATGCTGTACAATTAAAAGACTGCCTGCAACTAGCACGGCACAAGTAGAAAAATAGCTTACTTGTTAATGCACTGGTATTAGCAAAGCTATTGCTCATTGGATGTAGAATCATGCAGCATAGTTTTTGTACATGCAGCCATCCACAACCTAACCATAAGCTCTGCACAACTTTTCTGCACAATGTTAACCATAAAAACTTCAACATAACAGAAACTCTTAAATGTCAAACATAACTGAACATTAAACATTAACAGGTCTTTCCCTTCACTCCAAAATACATTAAATAACACTTAATTTAAACATTTACTCTCCAGATCCAGCCATATCCAAAGCATGCTGGGAAATATAATTCCTAAGCCCAGTTTTAGTTAATACAACAAAAATCTTTCATGTAATCCCAACACAAATGGTAAAAGTAAACTTAAATTCTAAATATATTTAAGTGGATTGAAGTTGAACACAATGAAATTAAGTTAGGACAAAATGTATAGCAATTGTGTTGCTTTAGCTCATTTTAATTAATTAATTTAAACAAGCACCACAAATCTTATTTTTTTCAGCGTGGAACCACATTGAGATCCCCATGTCTCTGGGATTAAACCTAACAGGACCTTAAAAATTAACATTACAAAAGAAACATTTATTAAGAACCAGAATCTAGAAGGATATTAAGATATCTTTAATACTTTTAGAGTTACAGGCACACAGTCCTTTGGAAAAGAATATATGTGGCACTCGGGTATGTTCAATGCAATTGTTTTGATAGGAAAAACAAGATACATTTCTAGTTTCAACGTTATTTGTTCCTCAACTGTTCCTCTTTGAAAGAAAAATAAAATAAAATAGCGGTACTTTTAAATAGTGGATTATTCAGTAAATATACATCCATGACATTTAATATTTTATCTTTCATCACTATTTATGTTTGTCTTGCTTACACTTTTTTTTTTACAAAATAAAAAAATGAGGCGGGGAAGTTTCTCAAAATTGGTTGATTTAACAAGAACGACCCACCTTAAGTTTATTCAGAGGAATAAAATATGCTCAAATTTGGTGTAGATGTTATTTATACAGATAACTTACTGTACATTAAATGCACATATGCAAATATATCAGTTTTCACTCTATAAACTGTCTGATTAAGATGATATTTAAATGCATAGTTTTACAATCAAAGCTCAGTAGTTTTAATTGTGGACGTTTTTAGAATTATTCTAAAAGGCTTTTTACTTTATTAAAAAAGTATGTACTATCAATCAGATAACAGAAGGTACATTGTAAATTGTGTGCACACTGGTTTTTCAGAAAAGTTTATTTTCATAACAATGCTATTACATTGTTAATTTCTTCACAATGATATTGTTTGCATTTCTCATGCAATGTGGGTAGCCATTCAAAATAGAGAAGGCTTAAAGGTACGGTGTCAAAAACATCCATTAAATTCTATATGACAGCTGTTGACTAACAACATAAGTGGATTGAATGGTACAAAAAAGTAGAATATGTTCCCTTTAAATCTGTAGCCATCTCAAGAAGAATGCAGTACAGTTATACAAGCTATGACCTTATTTAGAACCTCATCAATATTGAAAAGAGGGCAAAAAACAACTCAGAACAAGAGAACATGGGTTTGACACAGAAACAGAATAAAAATTGAAAACCACCACCACCATTAGGGACATTATAATAGGGACAGACTGCAAGCATGAGATCATGTGCCATCTACAGATTGTTAACTGTAATAAAATTATTAACATTGTATCTTGGTAACACATACAAATATCGTGTCTTGGTAATGCACATAAACATGAAGACTCAACTCACCAAAGAAGCAATAGATGATTCCGAAGAGACAGCACATAGAGCAGACCACCGAAGGGACCACCTCATAACGTCGTCCCACTCCATCGCTACAAGGCTCTGGTCCAGCTTCTCTTGAGGGAGGGGCCAGCTTAAAGGCTAGGGTCTGCAAGGTGGACGTCATGGTGACCGTAGTGCACTGGACGGAGCGAACAGGTTGTAGGGAAGGGGTGACTGAGGGAAGGGGAAAGGGCTGGGAAATCAGGGTACACCACGTGTCCACATGAATCTACCTGTAAGAGAGAGAAAAATCTATGCGTTAGAAGATTGGAAGACTAGAAGTTGCATAAACCAACATGGAATTAGTAGGAAAATCTAACCAAGTCAAGTCAAATATATTCGTATAGCAGTTTTCACAATACACAGTTTCAAAGCATCTTGACAGAAAATCATGATGTTAATGTTTATGAGTCAGGTGATAATATAGTTTACATTTTTCTATGATATAACAATCAAACAGTTGAAATATGCCAGATATAACATATTTCGCTCTATGCGAGTATACTGTATGTATGCATATAAAGTTGGACATGCTTATATATCCAACTTTATATAAAGAGTTGTTATATAAGAGTAATAAGTTACATTTTGCACAAAAACATCAGGCAGTTGAGATTTTCAATATAGCGCATATGGCTTTACTGTACGTGAGTGTACTGTATGCATGCGGAATGCGGATAAGGTTGGATATAATAACTTTATATATGGAGCTGTGCAATAATAGTTTACATTTTGCGAAGACAAACAATCACGCAGCCAATATTTGCTATACAGTATATTTCTTTACATGGGAATACTGTATGTGCAGGTAAAGTAGGATAAACTATTTATCCCACAATTAATATAATGCTGGGTGATAATATACTGTGTAGTAAGTGTACATTTTTCAACAATATAACAATCAGTTGAGATTTGCTCTATAGAACCTATAAAATCGAACCTAAAAAAAATCCCTTGTAGTTACCTAGGCCTATATTTATTATGTTTATTAGAGTTTTCAAGTTTTAAAGGTTCCGAATTACACTGACTCTTTCTCTGTCCTGCCCCTTTAGTTTTACCTTTTCCCCTGTGTCTGGCTGTTTGGAAAAGATTTTGGAAAATGTAAGGCTAATTTTATGAAATTTACTTCCACGACACTACTGGTATGTAGGCCATTACTCACTCACAGATATTGCCGTTTCATTTATTCTCTGCTTTACTTCACTCTTCTTAATTCTCTCCCTTTCTTTTTTTTCTTTTTATTGAATTTTCAAAATTACAGAATTCAATATCAAGTTCTTGACACATTTCTTTTACACATTTTCACATTTTGTAAGTATAACTTGAAACACAACAATAATTTAACAATTTAAATAAAAAGAAACAAAAAATAAAGGGCATCACAATGTTAAATTCATTTAGCAGAGATATAGATCTTTGGGCTTTTTTTAAAAAACTTTACAGATTCTAAATACATTTTAAAAGGCTGCTTTAAAATGAGCAAACTTGGGTTTTGAGTTACTCCATTTAGTTTGATGAATATAACATTTTCATAATAACAAAAACAAATCGATAACATATTTTTCTTTTGGAAAAGTCATATTCATTTGTATGAAGTAAGACGGATGACAAATTTAAGACTAAGTTGCAGTTCATTTTAACACCTAGAAATTGAGACATCTCATACCAAAAGATTGATGAACAGGGACATTAAAAAAATAAGTGCACAATAGACTTTCTTTCACAATTACAAAAACAGCAATTGTAATCAATATCCAGATGAAAACGCTCTAATGTGTCTTTCACAGGATATATTCTGTGAGCAATATTAAATGACACTTCTTTGGTTTTATTTGTTACACAATACCGACTAAGAACTCTCCAAATTAACCCAAACAAATTTAGATGGAGGAGAAGAGATATTAACAAAAAGAGATCTAATCGATTGGTTACTGCATTTATCATTAATTAAATCAAGTTTATCTAGAAACAAATGTTTGGAAAGTGTACTTCCTACAGTGTTACACCAATTGCCATGATTTCTGAATAGAGATACAATTTTGGCAGAAATAGAATTCATGACAATACAATATTCTTTAACAGAAATATGACACTTAAATTTCAGACATAGTTCAGTAATACTCAAAAAAATGACCATCAGAATTCAACAAATGACCAACTAATAATATATCAGACTCAAACCAATGTCTAAAAAATAAAGTTTTTCTTTGGTGTGTGATATACTTATTCCAAATAAAAAAGGAGTGAGGATAGAAGTTATGTTTAAAAGCCAAACACCATGTCAAAAGTACTTGCTTGTGAAAATTAGATAAACAAAGAGGTATTTTGTTAATATCAAAACTGCATCTAAGGAAAAAAAATTATACCACCAAGTTGATTAATAATTAGCTTAAATGGTTAGGGAAAATATTCCACATAGAGCAATTATTTTTAATAAAACATTTTAGGCAATTTATTTTAAAAGTGCTATTCAAAGTTGTAAAATCCACAACATTCAAACCACTCTGATCATATGGATTGCATAATATATTTTTCTTTAAATAATGAGGTTTGTTTTTCCAAACAAAATCAAATAACAACTTGTCAAACTCTTTGGTAAATGTCTTGGGTACAAATAGAGCTTGGGAGATATACGTAGACCTTGACAAACCTTCAGATTTAGACAATAAGACACAACCATAAATGGATAAATCTCTCTGCAACCAAAAGTCAAACTTTCTTTTTGTACGGTTGATAATCGGATTAAAGTTAAGAGAAGCACGATATGATTCATCTTTACAAAGTTTTACACCAAGATATGAGACTACCTCCTTAACAGGGACTCCATCAATTCCTTCAAGGTTAACACTCCTAAGTGGAAATATCTCACATTTGCTTGTTCAGTCATGCCCTTCTCTGTCACATAGGCCTAAGTTAGTTGTGGTTCCTTTTGTGCTTAACGATGCCTAATAAGTTTAACTGTTCTGCCGACAGGTCTTCTTTAAATTATCACAATCTAATCAATGGACAATTCTTCTCTGACAGTTGTGTGATTGTTCTGGCACTGTTTACTACAGAATAGTGGTCGACCGATATTTGACATTTTTATTAATCGGTTCTTAAATATGTTTTTCTGTTTGGCGATGTATTGGAGGCGGGGCTTTTATTTTGACGGCACGCTAGACTTTTAAGGCTACGTTCACACTGTCAATTTTTGGGATTGACAACCGCATTTACTTACAGGCGTGTGAGTCTCGAAATGTCCCGTTCACACAGCAAATTACAGCAGCGTCTTGAATAACGTTAACTTACTGTCTCTGTACGAACGTGCAACGACTAGAGTCAAGCCCCAGTAACCATAGCGACAGTGACCGAAGTAATATCAAAGATGGCGACGTCCATAAAACTGAAAAAGTCTTATCACTTTTGACACGACAAGAGTCCAATTGACCCGCGAGTTCCGTCAAATTTTCAATAACCGACAGAAGCTTCAACGTAATCACTCGCGTTTCACGTCCTTTACAGCGTCTCACGCATAGAACACAAAACTGACGGGAGCCGCTCCGGTGGAGAAAAGACTGAATCTAAAACCTTCAGATGACACACACGGCTCATATCTCCGTCGCTGTAAGTTACCGAAAGCAAAACCACAAACAAAACCCCTTAGCAGAGCGACTCTCTGGCAGTGTATGACGTGACAGAAAACTATTTGTCCGGTGCGGTTCCGTTCACACAGCGCGGGTTTTCCGAGAATGCGTTGTGACTCGTGAGTCCTGAAATTTTTGGGTGCGAGTTCGGTTGTCACTCCCGTAATTAAATAACAGCACTGTATGTGAACGTAACTACACACACACAGGCTTTATATCGGCCATTGGCCAACCTTCTCTTAGATATCGGCATCGGCCATCAAAAAAACAATATTGGTTGACCACTAGGCTACTACACAACTCTTAAGTTTCTCTAATTCTAGTTCCTGATTCTTTATCCAACACTCTTTGACACTGTAGAAAAAGTAATAATGTGTCAGAACTGCTGACCAGCAGTGATTGGAACAACTAAGTGGTTGTACTAAGCCATTTGTTTCAATGAAATGAACTGGTTTGTTGCTACCATGATTCATTTTAACAACATGGTTTTAACAACCCTTAAAGGGGACATAACACACACAGTTTCTGCCAATCTATAGTATTGCATCTTTCAGATCTCAGAGGAGTCTTTAGTTTTATCAGATCTATAAAAGAGATACAGCTGTAACGCTTCTTTCCGAAAACAGACGAAAAACTTTGGCCATGTTTAGCAGGAGAATCCAACTGTTTAACAATGCAAATAAGTCAGAATGCATGAAATAGCAATAGCGTGTGCAGCACAGCAAAAATAGACTCTGTGTGGAAACTATCGCTGCACTGCTGTATACGCACCGCTCCTGGAACGCATTGCCGGATCGCATCCGCAGTGTGAAAAATATGCACTGCAAACGGAGTATGTGTGAAACAGGTATTAGACATCCCCTTTACGAATCTAAAATACTTTGCATTTGCAATAAACAATACTAAAATTAATTTGATGTCTCTTAGCTCAAAGGTTATTGCATGTTTTAAAGTGCCCTTATAATGGATTTTTGAAAATGACCTTTCATGTAGTGTGCAACATAGCTCTGAATGAAAACATCCTGTAAAGTTTTAAATCTGAAAGTGCGCCGTACATAAAGTTATTGTCTCTCAAAAGTAAGATTCGACTCTGAGTCAATGAAATGAATTGTTTTTCAAACGAGTCATAAGCCGTTTCGTTGTGACATCAAGACGAAACATTAGCATATTGCCTGCCCACTTACTGCGCGTGCAGACACCAGATTCCTGTGGATACTGGATAGCATCATGTCGAGAAGACACTGTGCTCTACAATGTGAAGGTAAAGCCAGTTTTTTTTCACTTCCCAAGGACAAGCATGTGAAGATTCAGTGGTTAAAATTCATCTTTACCACAATACCACAGCAGTATAATCCTAAACTTTTGCTGTGTTCCCTTCATATTACTGACGATTGCTTCTCAAATCTCGGAGTTCAATGCAGTATTCGCAAAACGCTTGCTCTTGAGAGACGGGTCAGTACCCAGTTAATTTGGACTAACTTGCTCCTCAAAATCGCAACCTGTAAGTATGACTAATTATTGATGTATAGTTTTTTTAGATTGATATGGTAAAATCAACATCATTGTCTGTTACTGTCTTTAGTTTACTGTGTAAAATCGCTGAGCTTGCAGGACAGGGCTAACGTTCAGTTATGGCAATGGGCGTTTTTGTTTGACGAGCGCTGTACGCGGTAGAACAATCACAACAGACTGAGCTGTCTGGCCAATCAGAGCAGAGTAGCTCGCGGAAAGGAGGGATTTAGAGACTGATTCATCCGATGAGTCGTTTGAGAATCATTGAAAAATGTGATGTGCAAATGTGTATTATGAGAAAATGAAACCTTTGATGCATGTAATGAAATTACCTTTGATGCATGTAAACCTGTTGTAGGAGACTACAAAACAACATTAGGAAACATTAAAATAGCATAATAGGTGCACTAGGGATAGGGATAAAAAGCTATTTAAACCAACTTGTGCATACATGTTTTGTTTGGATAAAAAGACATAAAATCAGGTCATAAACATATTTCCAGCATGTTTTAGCTGTACTATTACTGCTTTTCAACCAAAGTAACTGTTGTTACGTCCCTTTTGGTTTGTTTATGTGTTTTATGCTGTTGTGGGAGGTGTTTGTTTTTATCCAGGAAGAAGACCGAACTGGTTCCTGCAGTCTGATTGGTGCCACGCCCTGATTGATCAGCTGATACCTGGACGTGTTTAAAAGCCAGGGGGGCAATCATTCGGAAAAAACTGAAGGCGGAGCGCCGCCATTGATTAGCAGACCATCACCTGCTGTTGGCATTCCATTGACTCCCATTCATTTTGGCGTTAATTTGACAGCGAATAACTTTACATCTGAGGCGTTTAAAGACTAAATTTTTCCATTATTTATTTCTAAAGAAACACGAAAATGTATAAAAGGCTCCATTACCTTGTATCTTACGTTATGGCCCCGTAGAAGCAGTTTTTGTAAAAATAGGCTAACGATTGCGTCATAACCACGCGACTCTCTGTCGCACAGTAGAGAGATTACCGTATGGACAGGAGGGGACGTGGGGGCAAAATAATTTATCAGAAATTATAATTTATCAGAATACTTAGCAAAAGTTTCTCCTGCTCCTAGCTCATGGACAGCTCCTATTCACACTCTCCGTTTCTGCATGTTTCAGAAGGGAATGATTCAGATTTCTCTTGGCACAGCTACTAGAAGACAGACGGGTTGCTCACGTCACATCTACGTAGTCAAGCTCAGTTTGAGTCTGCGCAGTACGCTCAGCCATCAGGAAGTGAGTGCTTCTAATTGACTTCACTTTTCTCCGTTGAATTCAATGGGGTCGCTGTGTCCATTTATTTTACTATCTATGATAAAAGCCTCCTTCGTCACTGCTTTCATTAGCCTTGTGCTCACTCGCTACACTTGTCTTGCCTGACTTTGCTACTTAGTGTATTAGTAAGACTGTTGAGAGTGTTTAATCTTGTGCATTTGAGAATTTGTTTAAGTGAGAAGAGTTTGTTTGTTTCTTGTGAACTGCCATATTTGTGATAATGACTACCGACTGTTTAATGACCTAGATTCCAGATTACCCCTGCACTGATTTATTTGCTCTTATACCTGTATATACTTGTGTTTTGGATTTGGGAGGTAGGGAGACCTACGCCACCTTTTTGTTTGATCTTTATTGCCTGTTTTGGATTAGGGAGTTAGGGAAGTAATTGTATTTTCTTTTCTTTTTTCTTTTCTAGGGCAGTAAGAGGTACATACAAATTAGTTACTTTTTTTGTTTGTTGTTTTGGGCTCTGTCGGCTCCTGAGGTAAAATCCCCAATTGTATTATAAACCTGTTAAAACTCAATAAATATTGTTTAATTTACTTTTCCATAAAAATAAACCGTATCGTTTCCTTTTTTTATGTTACGTCCTTTACCCTAGACGGGGCGTAACACTGTTAAAGTAACTTTTTACCCCATCAGTCAAATCCTCAGTGCATTCCAAATGGCCCGAGTAAGTTCACTCATCTACTTTCTCAATATAAATCAGACTTGTCTGAAAGAGATGGTTTTCAGTTGTAATCCTGCTCATTATGTCCAAAAGAGAGTTCTCGGTTCAATGGCCTGGTTGGCGACAAGCTGACGACTCTATAAGTGCTTGATGGTTGACTGATATTTGGCATTTTTTTGTATTATTGGCATCAACTGATCTGTTCACTTGATAAGTGTTGGAAGCGAACTAAGGGAACTAAAAGGGAACTAAAATACATCTACAGAATCAAGAAACTGCTATCTAAAAGTATAAGGGGCCGTTTACAAGACACGCTTTCAAACTTTTTATGCGTTTTGGGGGCCTGAAAACATAAGGCCCCAGGTTTCAAAGTGCAAGATTTTGAAAACAATATCGTTATCGCCTCCATGCAAACAGCAAAATTAAGAATTTGTGGAAACTGTAACATCATGCGCATGCGTATTATGCGTTTAGTCTAAAGGCCCTTAAGTTTTTCTTTACAAGTGGTGTCGTCTACTACTGGCCTGGTATGCATAACACAGCATTGTTATGCATAGTTGTTTTTGTGGATCATTGTAAAAGGGATCATTTTGACAACGTTGTTGTCTGTAAAAAACAAAGGAAAAACGTTTCCATTTTAAGAACACAGTGACATGTAAATAATATACCCTAAATCGGTTATATTACAGATTTCTTTTCCCCCAAGTTCAATCGTCTTATATAGGCTTTATATCGGCCATCCTGCTCTCTAAGATATCAGCAACACACCCATTAAAAAAATTTTACACTTCAAAGGGAATGAACTCAAAGCCAAAAAATGGATTGCTGTGTGTGTGTGTGTGTTTTTATGTGCTTTCTAAAACCCTCTAAGCAAAACGGTGCATTCACACAGGGTGTCGGCTTTAACACTTCTCATTTACTTTGAATGGGTGACGTCATGCATTGCTGAACTAAAATGTGGGCTACATGGCGTTGCTCATGGCAGAATTGGAAAACTTTTCAACTTTAAGCGCCAACGCAGGCATCAGCCAATTAGATCGCCTATGCAAATACCCTAGCGCAGACGCTAGTCAATAGAGCTGGTAAGTCCCGCCCATCCGTAAAACCCCAAGTGGACCTCTAGGTTGAAAAATCGTCAATGCAAGTGAATGTGAGAAAATAATTCTTTTCTGATCCCGTTTGAATTGTGCCATGAATGTGAACATATGTTGTCTGTGAATTTTTTATATAATTTTTCATGTTACGAGTTTGACAGTATATTGTACGATTCTTTGGCTAGCAGTTGTGGAAAAGACATAACGAGAAAGACTACATGTCGCCTATGTGACGTCACCCCATAACACATTTTCCCTCCGCTTGTCAAATCACGGTGCTAATGCTGCGATAATCTATGGAGACAGATCAAGATGCCTGTGTGTTTTGTACCCAAATGTCACCATTCAAACCAAATGGGCTGTTCTTTCTTCAGATTCCCGTCTGATGTAAAAACTAGTTGTAGTCCACAAAGTGCTCTCACACAAAGTCTAACCGTATCAAACTTCTACCCGCTAAATTGTAGCATTCTTCACACAAAAAATTATATTAAAAATTCACAGACAACATATGTTCACATTCATGGCAAAATTCAAACAAGACCAGAACATAATTATTTTCTCACATTCACTTGCATTGACGATTTTTCAACCTAGAGGTCCAGTGGGGTTAGCGGAAGGGGCGGGACTTACCAGCTCTATTGCGTTCATGCAACACCGGAAAGGAATGTGATTGGCTATTGTCACTAGGGCTGCCCCCAAATAGTCGACTAAACGTTAGTCGATATGAAGAGGGCTTGGTCGAATACATTTTCATTAGTCGGTTGGTCGCAAAAAAAATCACGTGAAAAAATTACGCAATCAGGGGCTGCGCACTGCGCAGTCAGTGTATGACATGACATCAAAGCAACGAGAGATCAACGAGATCTGATGAAGGATGAACTAAAAATGTACTTGGCAGATTAAACAAAGGTTGATTCGGGACCATTGGCATGGTGGCAAAAAAATGAACATCGATATCCAAAGCTCGCTAAAGCAGCTAAACGCCTCCACTGTATCCCTTCCACATCCACTCCATTAGAGCGCATCTTTTCAAAGGCCGGCTTCATTGTGAACAAGTCGAGAAGCTCCCTTCTTCAACAATGTGGACAAGCTGGTGTTCCTCTCACATAATATGAAAAAAATAAAATCGAATTGAAAGCTTAGGTAAGAATGCTTAATTTCCTTTTTGTAGTGTTTCTGTTTGCTATCCGTTAGGCTATATATAAAAAAAAAAACGGGTATTTTTATAACGGGTAGGCTATACAAATAAATAAATACATATTATTTTTATTTATTCGTTTTTATATAATGCAGAAGTTGTTTTTTATTCTGTAAGAAAAATTAGTCTGACGTTTGCAATTTGTTGTTTTAGGTCAAGACTCATCCGTCGTCTTAATGGCAGTTTGCGGCTTTGCTCTGATATTTTTTATTTGTATTAGTGTTCTTTAAATTATTCGTTCCACATTTTGTCTTAAATATAGTTGTTCTAAACAATATTTAATCAAATACTTAGGCTGTTGATTTGTTTGTCGCCTTCTTTTTTATTCTAAGTTTTGGCGTTGTGCGATGTGCCATGTGCATAAATTAAATTGTTCGTTTTTGTTAATTTTCCTTTTGAACAATATAAAAATTATATTTCCACTGTATTTTTATACCAAACAGCGTTTTTGCTACAGTATTTATTTGTTTTTTTTTGCCTTGTTTTGTACTAGGCCTAAGTTACTAATAAGTTTATTTAATTTATTTTAAAAGAACGAATTTTATTTTATTTTATTCAAAACTGTTTTTTTTTTTTTTGTTTTTTTTTTGACATGTAACTGTTACAGTTTGTATTTTTGATAATAAATTATTAAAATGCACAGGCAGTCGGATTGCTGTTTTTATGTTAGGCTATAATTAGCCTATAACGTTCTGGCCACTGATTTTTGTGTAAGCGCTGTATACTTTAAACGCTTTACTATTCTGTTTTAAGCGCTTAATTTTCATTTTGAACGCGCTAATATCATGCTTTAGCATTTTCTGTCATATGGAAGTGTTAAACTTCAACTTGGACTATACCTTTCCTTGTATATACGCAAGTTTTTATATTAATATCATAAATTAACGATTATTCGACTAATCGCTAAAATGCAGGAGTGTTAGTCGACTAGGAATATCTTTAGTCGGGGGCAGCCCTAATTGTCACTATGACGGTCGCGTCAGCACCATGCTTCAGACACGCCCTCCATCAAGCGTTGATGCCGATGCCCCGTGTGAATGCAGCATATAATCATCCTCTTTAAAGCAAAGCTGCAATAGCTATAATTTTTTTTGCTGCATTCATACTGCAGTTTTATGTACAGCTGTTTCTGAATTTGTGCTGGGCAGTATACCAAATACCGGTGTTTATTTTTGTTATGATATGAATTTTTAAAGGGATACTCTACCGTTTTTTCATATTAAACTATGTTATTCCCTTATCTAAGACGAGTTGATACATACCTCTCTCATCTCAGTGCATGCACTCAATCGCTCTAGCGCGCGGTGACACTTTGAAAGCACTTAGCTTACCCCAGTATATTCAATGGTATCTAGCAGCAATGAATTTAGAAGTGACCAAACACATCAACGTTTTCCCTATTTAAAAACAGTTACACGAGTAGTTATACGACCAAGTATGGTGACACAAAATAAAACGTGGCGCTTTTCTAAGCCGGTTAAAAAGGATAACTATAATGTATGGCGTAATAGCACTTTTGGAAGTACTTCGACTGGCGCAGTAAAAAGTCACGCCTGATCCTCTTTCCACTATTGACAGAAGTGAGAGGAAGAGGATCAGGCGTGACTTTTTACTGCGCCAGTCGAAGTACTTCCAAAAGTGTGTCACCATACTTGGTCGTATAACTACTCGTGTAACTGTTTTTAAATAGGGAAAATGTTGATGTGTTTGGTCACTTCTAAATTCATTGCTGTTAGATACCATTCAATATACTGGGGTAAGCTAAGTGCTTTCAAAGTGTCACCGCGCGCTAGAGCGATTAAGTGCACGCACTGAGATGAGAGAGGTATGTATCAACTCGTCTTAGATGAGGGAATAACATAGTTTAATATGAAAAAACGGTAGAGTATCCCTTTAATATACAGCAATACCGGTGTATGTTGCTTTAACAACGATTGGAACGTGGCGCAACACTGTTTGAGAGGGGTCGCTTTTCACTGTTGCAGCGTGACGGTGAAGATGGATAGGATAAACTATAATTGATAGCTGTCAAATTATATTACAGTGTTTCCCATACATTGGTTCACAATATCAACACTGCCAACCACAAATAGATTTTCCAAAAGGATTTGACATCGTTGAATAAACATGAGCACTGCACATTTCAAAGTCAAACCGCGGCGTGGGTGTTTTTATATGAATGTATCTGAAGTGAGAGTTTCAATGTTATTTCAATTTAATCTTTCTTTATCTTTCCTGATAAAGCAGAGTTATGAGCCTGCTTTGTGTACAGCCGTTACCGGGGAAACCGATAATTCTGCCACTCCTAAAGCGCCTCCTGCTGTCACCTCTTTGTAAACAGCCTTGCAAACCTGTATTAATACTAGTGTGGATTTCTTCTACAATATTCACTCATGACAGTAAAAATAGGGCATTCTAAGTCAATCTACTGCAGTATTTCCTCTCTCCATCAGTAGAAAATGTGATTAACACCCAGTCATGCTTGAAAAAAATAAATACCGTCATATACTATGAAACCGGAATAATTTTGAAAAATACCGTGATATGGATTCTTGGTCATACCGCCCAGCACTATTCTGAATGCAAAAATACATTCTATGAAACATGTCTGATGGGCATGGCCCTAAACCAACTTAATTATACAGGGCTTCCTTAGGACCCACTAGTCAGCTAGTCATTCAGAAAACCAACTGAGTAGAAGATTATGAAACTATGTAGTTCTGCATATCCCTAGCCCATAATTCCCCTGAAGCCAGTCTGAGTTGAGCGTGAGAAAATCCTCCATTCGGTTGTGCTCCCTCCCTATTTTCTCCCCTTCTCTGTCATACAAAGCACATGGCCTTAGTAATTATCTTCAACATAGGGATAATCAAAGCCCTGTTTATGTCAACCCCCACGTGGCAGAGAATCCCTGCCAAACCAAACTACAATCCAGCACAGAAAGTAAAAAAGCCATATTCTATTCATGTTTTGATAAAAACATATTTTCAATGATCAATAGATCCCCCAGACAGATGTCCAACATCAATGACCTTCCACTTCCTGTCTGTGACCATAACAATAAAAAGATACAACTCTTATCAGCTCTAGGCCAAGGCAGCATTGACCAATAGGAAGGCAGCCTCCCCCTCCATAGCAACAGACTAGGATCCAATCAGAGCCATTCTAGCTTGTGGGGCTCTTCTAAGTGTTGCTGCAGCATCATCATCACAACACGAGGAACTAAAACAACTGACCACATACCCTCATTTATGCTTATACAAAAGTTCACCATACTCTCCTGAATGTTTAAACTCGCATTTGTGAACACAAGCACAAGTCTGGTTGAGGGACGAATATAGTCCAAGTTATATATGTAAAGAATTGTTTGGGGAAGTTAGTTTGATGATTTTACTTTTTACTCAGCAGACTAACATTTCTTTTAACGCAGAGTGAAAAAAGAGGCTGATTGAATGTAAAGTGGCTTCATGGAAATTGAAGTTTGGGATAAATTAGGAATTCTGAATAGTGTATTCTGCAAGCCATCACACAGGTTGTGGTCTAAGCAGGTTTTTAAAAACTGCAATGCATTTCAAGTGGCAATACCATCAAACACCATTTGTTTTATTCAGAAGTGTGTAGAACTCACTCAGAATGGCCCTTCAAAATGACTTGCTTCTGAAAGTTGAAAGCTTTAAAACAATCCCATAATTCCCTTTAAAGGCTACATGAACAGAAACAGTGCCTACATAAATTAAAAAAAGACATGAATTAATAATATTATTAGTAGCTATAATATAAATGGCTATATATTTTATTTTATACTATCATTCTATAATATACCATCATTCAAAGTTTAGGGTCAGTAAGATTCTTTTTGAAAGAAATTCAGAAAAAAATTATGCATTGTTATAAACCATTTCTATTTCAAATAAAAGCTGTTTGTCTGAACTTTCTATGCATCAAAGTTCCCACAGCACAACTTTTTTTCAACATTGATAATAATAACAAGAAATGTTTATTGAGCACCAAAACAGCACATTAGAGTGATATCTGAAATTAGTTACTGCAGTTACACTGCTGTGGTTTCTGATGCTTTCTGAAACTGTCACTTTCTAGAGGTTACCTGAGGACACAGGGATGACCACATTCAAATAGACAACACTTGTTTATCGACCGTGTTAATATCATGACCTCTGGAGTGTCTTGCCCCGCCTGTTGTTGGATAGCGAGGTGGACACTTGTAACCACGGTAACCTAATCTGACACAGCTGTTAGAGCTGCTGGCTTCGATTTATCCCATTGTTTCAGTTTGCCTTCCTTTTGCTCAGTTCCTAGCCTCCCTTTTTTTTTTCTTCCCCACTTGCTGTTCTCCTCTAAAGCTCATTAATTACTTCCATCTGCGGTTGTTTACCTCAACTTGCACTTCTTTCCATTTAAACGGAGAAGCTTAGCATTCACCGTTTTCATTCCCTGGAGATGTTTTAGTGGATTTGGTCACCTGTCCTTCTGTTTCTCACCTAAACGCTCTCAGAGTTGCCTCCATGTCACACACTTGTGTTTATCTGTCCTCAAGAGCAAGAACATAATCAGATTCCAGACAAACACTATATGATTAATCGCCCGCTGGTCCAACATTAGCCACACGGCCCATTCCCATTCCAGGAAACACGTTTAAATAACCATCCAATTTACCTTACACCACTGCATGTAAAAGCGGAGCACTCAATGAGATTAAATCCCTTGCTTTTGTTCATTGTCGCTTTCCATTCTCTTATTTCCTCTGATAAACTGAAATGCAGTCCAGTCTTTACTGTTCAGCCAGAGTCCCTCTCCTATGGGGAGCCTACAAGGTTAGCTAAAAAAAAGTGCAATGTCCGTCCAACAGGGAGATCTGAGGTTGTTCTTTTTGAATGGAAGTCTCTGAGAAGATGCACCTTTGTGCGCTAAATAAACTGCTTTGGTGCAAACACAGCTTAACACTTAATAAATTGACTGATAGACAATTGACAGATGAAGATGTTGCCACTTCCTCCTGAGTATTTCTCTAGTTTAACTACCACTGTAAACTGCTCTAGCTTTTTAACCTGACACAGAGGATAAAATATGTTTAAAGGGGACTGTGAGAACGTCTCGGGTTACGAATGTAACCATGAAGGAGAACGAGACACTGCATCCTAGGACGCTTTGGGGAATGCCTCCAGAGTGACCTGTATCTGAAGCAGGTGTCTTAACACAACAATAACATTGGCAGGTGACAGCATATGACGGCACCACCGGCATGACCAGAGTATAAAAGGGCACCTTTAGTACACGTCAACAACTTCTTTTGTCTGATGGAGACGTGGGCAGGCATACCCGAAGCATGGCAATGAGACGCAGTGTCTCGTGTCCCTTCTCAGGGAACCATAATTACATTTGTAACCCAATACATTCCCTTTCGAATGTGAACTTGCACTGCATCCTAGGACGCTTTGGGGAACAAATACCAATTCCGCCATGTAAAAGGAATGAATGCCGTAAAAGCGGACAAAGTCAATGACTCCATGGAGCTAGGTCCAGAGTCACAATTCCCCATCCTAGATGGTACGCACCAGCGGCTGTCGTGACTATTCCCTAGGGCCAGAAACCCTGGCTGCATACCCTGCGGGTAGATCTCAGGGCCTGGTATTCTTCCAAATATCTTCAAGGGAATACAGCCATGGATTAGAAATATCCTGCCTGTCACTTTTGGGGAAAGTATACGTTCTACGTTAAGGACTGCTTACCATGGAGGCTCACAAAAGAGCCTGACAACTCGATATTGCTATCCAAGCAGAGCTCTGGGGAGCGGAGGTCTCAGCATGATGACTCTCTAAATCGAGACAAAACCTAACAACGCTTTCCTAAGGGTGGTTTCACCAAGGAGGCTCAAAGAGAGCCATTCAACCTGGCATGACCACCCAGACAGAGCTCAAACCAAGGACTGCTTACCAAGGAGGATCACAAAAGAGCCTGACAACTGGATACTGCTATCCAGGCGGAGCTCTGGGTGGCGGAGGCTTAAGCAGGATGACTCTCTAATGCGAGAGGAAACCTAGCAACGCCCACCTTAAAGACAGTTAACCAAGCAGTGTTAATTTCGTTAACGAAAACTGACGAAAAATGTTTGTTGACGACCTTTTTTCCCCTGACTAAGACAAGACGATGAGAGACGACACCCACGTCATTAAATGATAACTGTGACTATATCAATACATGCAATATCGTTGACGAAAACAGACAAGACTGAAATGTGTTTAAAAAAAATATTTAAAAAACTTGTTTTTGTCAAATAAAGGAGGAGACAACACATTACAGTCTATTTTTACGAGCGTTCATGCTTACGGTTGCTAGATTTCAATAATTTAAACCCCAAGTCAGAGCTCTTTTTCTGTTAAAAGAACACATTTTCTACCCCGTCTTTTCAATAGTATTTGGCAACACGCACACGCTCTCTACACTGTTGAAGAAGCGCGGATGATCTGAAAACACAGACAAATAAGCTGGAGTTCAGCGATCTTCATTTGAGATTTTCTACTTAAATTAAAGTGTCATTCAGTCAGTCTGTGTTCTGTCACGAGCCGCTTGCGTTGTTTGTGCGACTAAATCAGCGATCAAAATGCGGGCAGTGTTTTTAATGTTGATCATATTATACGAGCAAGAATGCAATGTTTCCCGAATATCCACACGATTTCAAATGTGAAATTGATTTTATACAACAGTTCAACAAACAAAAGGGTAACTTTTGTTAAGTGATGTTTAATTGTGATGTACTACATTTAAAACAGTATTGTCAGTAGGCTGCAACAAAAGCTATAGCAGAACTACAGTACACAGCGGTGATTTGTGAACGAATCTGTGGCTTTGAACAAATCGTGAGATTCAATGACCCGTTCATAAACAGCCACTTGCTTCGTTACTGAATGAATTAATGACTCGATGACTCGCTCATAAAGACAGTGACTTACCGCTACCTACTGGCGATTTTAATTTAATATTTAAAAGTATCACTTCGTTTTTACCATCATTGCATATTTATTGAACAATGTTTTATTTAAAGCATTATTTATTTTAAAAAGGTAAAAAATGAACTGGAAAAAATAGATTAAAGGGGGCAAATATTGTCCCTTAATGGAAAAGGTGTGACTGCACTCTAAAGGCTGATTTATACTTCTGCGTCGGACCTACACCGGAGCCTCTACGCTGCAGGCAACGCGTTGGTTTTCATTTATACTTCTGCGTCGTTGTCCGCGTTGACGCGCAATTACACTTGAAGAGGGAGCATGTGAAACCCGAGGGAGCGGTCCTAGCAGACCAATTACAGCGCTTGCGTCCACATAGAGTTGACGCGTTGTTACATTTTTGGAGAGGTGCACGTCAGAGCCAATGAGGTCCAAAACCTCATTTTTGGAGAGGTGCACGTCATTTTTGGAGAGGTGCACGTTCATAAAAGAGCACGTCAGTTCACTGCTCTACGGAGCTTACAGAGCAGAGGTTTTAGCATAACAACCCTCTATTGAGAGAGGAAGCCTAACTACGTCTTATGCTAATTACTGCTTAACAAGGAGGCTCACAAAAGAGCCTGACAACTTGATACTGCTATCCAAGCAAAGCTCTGGGGAGTGGAGGCCTCAACAGAATGACTCTCTAGAGCCAGAGGAGGCCTAACAACACTCCACCTTGAAGACAGTTCCACCAAGGAGGCCCACAGAGAACCATACCACTCGATGTCACTGTCTATAGTGGAATAATGCTGCAAGGACCATTGTAAAACCTGTAATATGATTTGGTCTCTAGACTCCAGCACTCTAATAAGAGGTGCCGTACAACAGGAGGGGTTCACCCAAGATGAACAGACCACTTCCCGTTGGAGTCCAGATCCCAAGAAAGTAGGGATGGGCATTTTTCAAAAGCTTTGTATTTTAAAATTTGGGCTTGATTTAAATGTTTAACAAGTTTAACAAGAAAGACATTATTTTTTAATCATTACGTTTTTGTCATGATTTCTGAACAAGCTTATGATTAGCAAATATACACAACAAGCTTACATTATATCTTGAGATTTTCTTTTAGTTGAAAACATTAGACAATGTGTGTAAACAAAAAAATATACAGGAAAAAAAACATTTAAAGACCCACTCCGATGAAAATCATGTTTTTCTAGGTGTTAACATGTTCTTGTGGCATTTTTCTGATGTTAGAGGACATATCTTGAGAAAAATAAGTTCAAAGTTGTATTTCTGAGTATTTCTGCATTCAAATGGCTGTGAATCAGTAGCAGACGCTAAAATGCCAGCTAAAATAGACTGGAGTTGTGACGTAGTAACTCCACTGGGCGGTACCACAAGCTCATACTCCCCTCCGTCCCCGCCCGCGCGGCTCAGGTTCTGAGGAGTAGAGAAGACGATGGCGGATCAACACCTATGTGCGGTAGCGGGTTGCAATGCTAACTGTACGTTCACACCGCCGCCGACTTGAGCGGCAAAGAAGCTCTGGCCGCCCTGTCAAGGACGCTTGTCAAAAAGTACGAGGAAGCTTGTTGACGCTTTGGCCGCTCTGACGTAGCAGCATTCTATGTTCGATCATGGGAGAAGAGAAGTGTCACACCATGAAAAGTAAACAAAATAAACAAGCAATACATTGACACTAGAAACCTTTTATAATGACAGCATTTGTATAACCGTTTTGGTCACATTATTATTTATTATTATTAATAGTGAGTGCGCGCGCGCGGCCGAGGCTCTCTCTCTCTCTGCTATCTCTGCGTTCTTATATGCCCTGTCAAGCGCGCCCTGTTAAACTGGCAGGACTTAAAAACACATGCAAATGATAAACTTTCACTCTGATGGTTAAACTGCAATTAATCCGATAATGATTGGAAACCCAGCAACGGCGATGATCAGCTTCTCCTCCGTTTTCTCGGAAGCTCAAGTCGGCGGCGGTGTGAACGAGGGGGAGGGTCGTCTCCGTGCCACCGGCTCCCCCCACAACGCAGAGGCGAATTGCTAATGAGCTACTGCCGCTCTGCTGAAGCAAAGTCCCAGAAAACGGCACAGGTTTTGTGATTTTGGCTAAAAACGGCATAATCATCATTTAAAGACCACTGAGAATGTTTAAAAATAGCTCAAAATATGATCGGAGTGGGACTTTAAGCCGAAGCAAAGCGAACGGGAAAAAATGCTAATAAAGAAGACTGTGCCAGTTATCGTGCAAAACGGATACACTCGAGTCAGCAATATGGTTATCGTGTTTATATTGTTCCACACGTTCATGTTGAGGAAAAAAAGAATATTCACATGCTCAGGTGAAAGTTGGCTCCTAAGTCTGATAACAATAAGGCCAGGTGCAGCAAAAATGCATTTAATGACGATTAAAATGCCTTGACGATCTGCTTTTGAAGAAATATCGTAGTATCGTGCTACAGTGCATTCTATCAGTTCAGTTCTGGAGCCTCCATCTCAACAAACTCACACATGTTAACGCAGTGGTAGAGTTACACTCACAGGACACTGCAGTTCATAAAAGTTCATTATTTGCCTGTGCATTAAAGTTTTGCAGGTTAAACATTTCATTTGTGTGCTCTGCACGGTTCTAACTAACATGCGCTTTTCTGAGCGCATACACCCGAAGCACACACACTAAAACGTCAAACAGCGCCTGATTTCTGGACTAAGTTTTCTTTCAAGTCTTATTGCGCTAATACTGTCAAATACACTCAAGGTTTACATAAACACAGTAGGCTATGTCTAAAGTGAAAGCACACATTTGAGAGAAAATGGGATGTGTGTCTCATGCATGTCCATTAGGCTGCGTTTACACTTGGCATTAACATGCGACCTGTATCCGGATGTTGTCCACATACAAATTGAAAAGCGTGTCACATGACACAGTGTTCTAAAAACATTGTGCTCAAGTTAAAAGAAGTGCAATTTTTAAATACGCATCTCGAGTTTTTCCCCATTCCACTGTCCATGTCTCACATTTTTCAAAGAAAACCCTGTTCTGTGTGAACTGCCCCTTATACAGGAGTGTTGTTGCCACTGTTCCTCCATCTCCGCTGTTCAACTGACCCGTACAGCAACTTGTTTCATGGTCATAATCATCCCGATTTAAAATCCTAAATATAAAACATGATGTTTTATATTTTTTGGGGCGGTCCCGGTGTGTCTGCAAACAGATCGGGAGGTTTAAGATTTGATTTGTAAATGCCTCACAACACCAGATAATCTGGGGTGAACAGTATAAAGACCAAGGTCCTGGACAAGATTTTTTCTCAGATTGTCGAGAGGGGTAAATCAGGGATAAATCAGCCTAAAACTCCTGTAGTCTGAGCTCAGCGTTAAGGGAAAATAAAAACATAGGCTACTGCTTTCAGAATTCAGAAGTTTTACATCTCAAAACTAACTCCCTAGTTTAAAATATTAACAAATTAAATAAACACTTTTTCTTTTCTACCCTCCTCAAACAGAATGATTTGAAATCAGGAGAACTGTGATGTCGCCTTTCTCCTTGACACGCCGCTTAACATGCATCATCATCGTGAATTTATGGAGGTGTGTTCTGAACATCTCATATCTGTTCATCAATCATAAGAGTGATTCTGCTGTTGGATAAAGATGTCGAGTAAGACCGTCAAACTCAGATGCTGTTCTCAGTGGATGTACAGAAACTGCACCTCCAAAAACTTCCTAAAATTACAAATGCATGGTTGAATTTATTTTTAATGACGTGCCTGAACACTAAAATTATGGTTTGTTCTTCACATTTTTCAAAATATCTTTTATTGAAAGATACAGCAATGCCAAGAATTTTGTCCTCGGAGTCAACGCACCCCTTAAAGCAAATTTTACTTTGAAGACCAAAAAAGCAACTGATTCCAGACTGATTCATGCATGAATAACTACAGACACAGTCATTTGTTTGTATGCGTTTGATGATGTACTGAATGAGTGGCACTATGTGAGTGGTATTTGACCACAGAAGCAGATCCGGCACCACCTGCTACACCCCGTACAAGCTGTCCTGTCGTACCTAACACCAGGGCCTTGTCTGTGGGCTATGTTCTCTCACGACTCCCTTAGTCACCCACACCCAACACCAATCACCCATTAAGTAACCCACCTACAGCACCGTCAGCATGCGTTGGCTACAGATGATATTGTGTGTGTTTTAGGCAGTGTCGTGTTTGGAAAACATTCAGTTCCTGAAGAATTTGGCTGATGATTTGAACAGTGTGTATGTTCATCAGAGCACAGGGTTCCAGCCTGATGCGTCACCCTGCAACAAAATCAATGTGTATCATAGCATTGTCTCATTGTTTTCCATATCTTATCCAGCCTACAGATTGTTTCTCTTCTCTGCCAACTCTTTATCCAGTTTTGCTTATGAAATGCATACTCTTGACTCGCACACTCTGGTTTGTTCCAGTATTGTGTGCTAGTGTTGCAAAATGTCAGAAAAGCATCTGTCCAGCTGTAAACCTCAATCATATCCTCCCACAAGCGCCAAAAACTACACCCCACCACTCTATCTTTCCCTTACATAAACATTTACACATTTTCTTTGTCTTATCCAATTTAAAACACACATACAAACATTCTATATCATATTTGCACAGACATGGAGCACCCTCTCATTCACACATTGTCTAGATAGCGCCCAACACACCACCATCCTAATGATAATCCTCCACTAGCAGATTTTCCTATTTTCATGAATCAGAAGGTGCTCTTTGGCACAGGCGGCTACTAAAATAGTCTGCCATCTCAGCCAAACCCTGCAGGGGCTGTTTTCCTCTCATCCCATTGCGGTTTGGACACTGCCAAACACCCAGCGTGGAGTTACAGAATTCCACTCCGGAAAAGATCAGTGTGAGTGAATTTGTGTGTGTGTGTGTGTGCGTGCGTGGGTGAACCTGGAACACTGCCAGCGGAAGAAACTTGGGCAGAGAATAGAGAGGATGGAATAAAAAAGGAGGAAAAAATGAGATGATGAAAAGCAATGAGCAAAACAAAAGAGAGAAGACTGTGGTGATTTTTAAAGAGTACAAGAGACTGAAGGATAATACAATGTGAGGAACCGAAGAATTGATAAGAGGGAGAGTAAACTTGTGTGTAGGGAGGAGAAAGAAATGGAACCCTCTCTTGCATAACTCCTTCATAATGGATCAGTCATGCTCCACTCATTCTGTTCATGTGTCGCCTGCAGTATCTGCTGACGAAGGGTGAAAGGAACCCTAAGCCTGGTTGTGCAGAGAACTAGAAAATGGAGTCAGATGAAACATTTCACAACTCTTCAGACTGAGATTAGCAAAGGACCTGTTTCCACGACACCGTTTTCAACTAAAAACTTTTTATGCGTTTTGGCCGTTCATTTACACAACAATGGCGTTTTGGGGGCCTGAAATCGCAAATTTTTGAAAACGTTTTTAAAAACTATACCGTTATTGTCTCTGTGTAAACTACAAAAATGCGAATTTGTGAAAACGGGGACATTATGCATATTACATGTTCAGTCAATTGGCATGAAGTTTTACTTTACAAAGTGATGTCGCCAACTACTGGCCTGGCAGCATAATACAGCATTTTTAGTTGTTTTTTGCAGATTCGTCGGAACGGGGATCGTTTTGACAATGCTGTCGTCTGTATGCGAAAAAACGTACATCATTTTTAGTACATCGTTGCTGCGTAAACGTGCCCTAAAATGCTTGAGTGTGGACAAGAACGTTTTTTTAATAACAATAATAACTTTTTTTCTCTGAATTACAAGGAAATTAACCTCATGTGCTATAGTTTCCAACGGCCAAACTCTGGGCCTCCCAGAACGACAAGGCTCCAGTGAGGTCATACTCTCGGCACCTCATGGCTCAGTCTACAGGAAACACATTGCATGAAAACAACAAAATCAACTTCAAAGCAAAAAAAACAGATGTAAAAATCTAAAATCTCATCTAAAAAAATAAAACTAATAAAAACACACAAAGAAAATAAAAAGCAGATGATTAGCACATAGGCTAGAGGCTGGCCTACCTATTTTCTTTCACAGGATCTATCATCACTCTAATCATTCATCAAACTACTATTGGTAATGAAAACAATCTGTTATTCTAGAAACCTTGAGACTTCTGGATTGAATTTTAGAGGTTCCTCTGGTGTCAGACCTGTAATCGTACCCACAGGGGTGGTCACATGAAACCAACTACAGTGAGGTCACATCAATGTAAAACAACAGAGGCTCATGTGCAACAAACGCCTACAGGAATCACCTGAAAAGATGTTGATAATAATAACAACAACAATAAGAAGTAAAGGTTCAGTTAATAAATCTGTGTGTCGTCTTTATGCTGATGCATGATTATCAAGGTTATCAGTTCCAGTTTGGTGATTACTTTGTCCCTAAGTAACAATGATGGACATTCTGTTAAATTTATATCCGGTCATCAAATGAATGTCCAGGGACAATACTAAAAAAATTAAAACGGATCATTCCAGGTGAACGGGGTAAGGTTACAGATTTGACGCACAGGAACTGACATGGAAAAAAAGAAACAGGTTTTCCTCAGACTACCACACCAGATTTCACTACAATGCTTGCAATGACTCTGACAGAGAGCACTGAACAAAAGATTTTGTGGCTATTCTACTATAACTTAACACAAATAAGTTATGGCATTGCTCAGACCACTGAATATCACAGCCAGCTAGGGAAGAGTTTTCTAGTAAACATACTTGATCAGTAATGACAGGCCTTAGATGGGGCTACTAGTCTAATATACACAAGGACATGAGATCCCTGGCAGACTCAGTTTATTTAAGGTTTCATTAATTCTGAATCAGACTGAAATACATTATTCTGTATCATTTTATAGCATGCCAACTAATAACATTGAAGCAAAGAAGAAACAAAACAAACAGTTTTGGAATAAATGATGGTCAGAGTGCATAAATGATAACAGATTTTTCATTTGTGGGTGAACTATCCCTTTAAGGCCACTGAAAATTTGGCTGAACAATCTACACTAAAGTTCTCAACAATAACTTTTTGAGCTGATTGCACTCATGTCCCATAAAGCCTTGCCTTTATTCACATCAAATGAAACATGCCATCTACCCATGTTTAAATAGTAATTTCATGAACGACTAATTAGAATGCACAGACTAGTTCCAGAAATGTCCATTCCCATCCAATATCAGTATGTGTTTTCATAACAACACAATGATGAAATGCTTGTGCATGCTTGCTGGAATTTAAAAAGATTCTGTAGTACATGTGGTTTGTGTTGAGTGGATTAATAGTATTATGACCTCACGCCTCCACCCTCTCTGTGCGCCTTTGTCTTTTCTTTAGCGGCAACCCCATAGCACCTCTCAGTCTTTCCAGGTCACTTCTATTGTGTTCGTTCAAGGTTTAAGGAATGACTCCACCTAACCACCTGTGACTTAACTGCACACACCATTACTCTCAATATTTTTGTTCATTATTTATTACCCTGTAACACTTAGTACACATATCCTCCAACACCAATTACACTAACATGCAGAAATGACCACATAATCTGTTCTGCAACCAATACAATTGTAACATACTGTAACGTGGGGTTAAACATACTGATCGGGACTTCTCAAAACAAAGCAATGAGTTTATCCTCTGCACTGACTTTTTATGCTCCTATTAACTTGAAATAATAAAAAAATCCCATCATAAGAAGGTCTGTGAGTCATATATCTGTCAGAGTTGGTGGACATCAAAAGAATGCAAGTCTTTTGGTGATTTGGACATGGAACAAAAGGATCCCCATGTGGCACACACAAGTGAGGACGAAAGACGAAAGATTTGACCTAACCGCTAGAGGCCTAAAGGACAATGAATGGTCTGTTCATCATACAGTGCATCCGGGGGAAAGTCTTACTCTGTTTCTGTGTTCATGGAAGTTGAGCCAGTGGAAAAAGAGCTAAACCACATCAATATCTGCAGTTTAGACCAACAATATGCATCAAATTATGATGGTCCAAACATGCGTTACATGGGCAACATATGTTTGGTTAAACACATAAAAAGTAGTGGTTGGTGTAAAAAATAAAGACTAAAGGTGCTGTCACAAAAATGGTGCAAACCAGTCCATTGTCTATTGTCAATAGTGTAACGATCTAAGAAGCACAGCTCACACAAAAGTCACTTTCAAACCATGCAGCTTTTTGTTCATCAACCTGGAAAATGACCAATCAACACTGCATGGTCAATTTGAATCCATTGCGAAATGTGTGTGCGCCATTCCACGAAATTCCCAGTTGTGTGGATTCAATGACTGAGTCAATGACAAAAATTCACCAAACAACAGTGAATGCGACCGTGACTTAAAACTCCACTGCAGTGATTGAAATGACACGTGTGTATTGATGCTACCTCACTTGAGTGTGATCCCTAATCTGGTGTCCACATTGACAAGCCAAATCAATACAAATTAATAATTTACTAACATTAATTATACTAACACCTGAAAGCAGACCAAGGCATAATCTAATATACCGGTACCAGTTGCTAATGTAACCTACCTAACCATAGCAATTATCACAAGCTCCCATCCAAACTACTCAAATCTGTTGGTGTCACATGATAGCTCTGCTAAATGTGACAGATTTTCCAGGAATAGGTCTCCAGCCATGATGAATTAACTTGGATTCGATGTGTGCTGACATGCAGGACAAATGATGGGGACTGCCCTGGGGGCATAATTTGTGCTGTGCCACTACTGCGTTACTGTACCACTGCAATCGATGGGTGACATGTGCCAATACCAAATGTTCCAAGGGAACGTCCACACAGGCTAAAGGCCAAGTGACAACATCACACAAATAAAACTGGCAGTGCACATGCTGACAGTCACCAACTCCTTAAAGCAATCTGCAAGGGAGTAAGTCTGTAATGGCGCTTTTCCATTACCAGTACCAGCTCAACTCGACTCGACTCGCCTCTGCTCGCTTTTCGCTCCGTTTTCCATTGCAGATAGTACCTCCACAATAGTACCTGGTCGTCATAGCGACGCCGCAGGAAACTGCCGTGACTTAATCTTTTACGCGAGACGCGCGAGACACACCCGCTACCCACACACACAGGACAATGGAGGAAATCGAGTGTATGCTGTTTTTGGATGTTTTTGCTATTTTTTTATTCAGGATACTCCGTCTGGCGCGTGCAATGATGACGCAGTGAATAGTGACGATTCTCTCTGACCAATCAGCAATCTGTCGTGTTTTCACGTCACATTTTAGTATCGCCTCAGCTCGCCTCAGCCTGCTTAGAACCTCGCCGGAGGTGGTACGAAAAAAAGTACCTGGAAGCAGGTACAGGTACAACTTTTACACAGTGGAAAACCAAACAAAGCCGAGTCGAGTCGAGCCGAGCCGAGCTGGTACTGTGTAGTGGAAAAGCGCCATAAGAGGCCATTCACACAGCACAACACAGGGTTAAAAAGACACATGCCAGTGTGTATGTGTATTGCTGTCAATGAAAAACATTTGGTATGGTACATACATTTTTCGAAGCATGCACCAACAAAGTCCACAATGTGTGGGAACTCTGATGGGATCAGAGTTAGACCTAACAAAGAACCTAAAGAGAACATGGTGATAAGATGAAGCAAACAAACTGTAAACATGTCATATCACGATATGATAGCGGTGACATACCGAAGATCACAGAAGAGGTTATGTGAGAAGCCAAATTACTTGTACAGTACATGACACTGATCAAGATCACTGGCTCTTCCTTAAGAAAAGCACTGTTTGTAAAAATGATATTAAAGAAAGTCTAAAATAAATAATTGAATGATACTGTTTCTCACTGTCATTTGATCTGGAATCGGACTACACTGCACGTGCTCTTTGTTTTTGCTTCACTAAAAAGAACCAGTTCGTAAGAAGCATGAGTTTGGGTCACTGTTCACACTATTTTTCTGCACTGTAGCTGCTATATTCTGTAGTTGTGTTGTAGTAACATTTATTAGTAAGGCAGGACACAAACCAATCGTCATGAAAATTGTAAAGCACTTGGTTCCGGTTCTTGGAGGGATACTCCATCCAAAAATCACCCTCATGCCACCCTGGTTGTATATGACTTTCTTCTGTGGAACACAAATGGAGATTTTTACAAAAATAATCAAATCTCTGTGAGGTCATATAATACAGATAGGTCCCACAAAGTTGACGATGCGAAACTCGCACGAGAAGTGACGGTCCTCTGTGCTTCCGCATCACTTCTCGCACGAGTTGCACAACATGCTGACAGTTGGCCAAAAGTGATGGTCTGTATAATAGTGTTAGTAAAATATTAGTATTTTTCCTCACACACCTATAATTTTGCATCAGAAGACAATGATTAATCAACTGGAGTCACATGGATTAGTCGTGTTCCATTTCACTTGGTTTTTGAAGCGTCAACTTTGAAGAACTTGCATTATGGACTATTTTCCCGAAAAATGTGTTCCACAGAATAAAGGAAGTCAAATAGGCTACAACTGGGACTGCATGAGGGCGAGTAAAGGATGAGAGAATTATCAGCTTTGGGTGCAGTAGGCTATGCCTTCAATAAAAACAGTTTCCCAAGAAATCAATGAAATAGTTTGACATGATATCTCCCAATTCCAGTAAATAAAGTACATTGTACATTCTCTGGGACAAGAAAATGTTTAGTAAACTCGCATCGAATACAAAACTAAAATAATATCAATTAAACTGTAACACACACATAACATACAAGCCAACACATAACAAAAAAAAGCAAGTCTAAGTTCATGAGGCTGTCGCATTCAAGTTTGTTTGTGTGTGTCAAGTCCTGTCTCGTCTGGCACGTCAATGCCCTTCTGCTATATGTTAACAGAAGTCATAATCACTTTACCCGCAGATATAAACACACATGCATAGATAGTCTAATTATATATCTATAAGCGTACGACACTAAGAGTGTCATATCTTGTAAATCTCATGCACACACTCATTTGGACTGGGAGCAGATGAGACATCTCGAGCGAAGTAGGCCACGACATAATTTTCTTGATATGATCGCATTCATAACACGCAAGCAAATCCCCCTATGCTACTGATGTACATACATTTACAGTGACACGCGTGTCTGTTGCATGAACGACATTGCCTGAATGCTAAAACCAAACCCGCGCTTGGCATTCTCGTGTTATTGTGAACAAAAGCGTCCAGACGTGGCCATATGTAACGCTACTCACCCTGATCGCGGTTCAGCATCCTGCTTCTCCCAGATCCCGGTCCCGTGCTTTGGATTCGCTCGTCCGACAGTCTAATCTCCGGCGAAACAGCCACATTCCAGTCCTATCGATCAAGCCCTGCACACTTGAGCTCGCTCGGGAATATAATAAAGCACTTGTTTGTCCTGACAAACCGCTCCGGAGATGTTCCCGAGGTTCCCCTCGACTCCCTGTCGGCTTCTCGTTGGTCGTGGGTGCTGCCAATTAGTCCACGCACTGATTATTGCCTTACATTTGTGAACCCTAAGACAGATAAAGCACAATATTTTATAGTATGCTGTGGAGTTACTTCAGTGGGATGACAGACACTGATCAGAAAGATGCCGAAACACACATAAATACTGCTGTTACCTACTCAGTCTGGGGCGGACCGTATTGGCCCGAGCAGGCGGGGTCAGGGGAAGATGTAGGGCACGAGAGTGCTACTAGTGGAGGATCGTGAATTTGAATGAACACAGACGCAAATCCCTGGGATTCATTTCGATTAATGGGAATCTCTAAAGCTACTCTTGGTAGTATCTGGTGGCAAATTTGATAAAAAACCAGTATTTAATCAGTGTCTGTACATATAACGTTCAGCTGTCCTCATCTAACAAACAACTTCTCTGTAATGAACTGTATCGACTCAAGGGAATAAAACAACAACTACAAAACTACAGATTATGGAACATTTCATTTAACTTACTGTGAATTAAGTCTACTGGCACAAATGAGTGGATTCAAAATCTAAGTACGCTTATTCATTCGTCAGAGATTATCAAATACATGTCATTGAATAGGCCGTAAATATCATTATATGTAGTTGTTATTCTCAAATTAATATTCCAGCCCAACATTCCAACAGACGAAGGAAAATAATGACGTGAGCGAGCAACGTGACGAAGAAAGTGCAACACCACTGCTGCCACCTGCTGGATAAAAGGGTTATAGCATGTAAGTGAGGTGAAGAGACGCAGGGGAGCTGCAGAATGGATTTGTTCACCCAAAAATAGAACACAAACGAATATGTTAGGCTTTATGGCATGGCAGACTTCATTCACTTTCACTGTATGAAAAAAAAATAGTGATTGGTGACTGGTTTGAAACAAACCTCAGGGTGAAATTGTGACAGAATTTTCACTATCACTTCAACAGTTATTAGGCTGACTAGCGGCACAACTGTTTCCTGCAACATTAGTAATAAATCAGCATATTAGAATGATTTCTGAAGGATTGTGTGACACCGAAGACTGGAGTAATGATGCTGAAAATTCAGCTTTTCATCACAGAAATAAATTCTATTTTAAAGTATATTTAAAATAGAAAACCATTAAAATTTCATAATATTAATGTGTGTTTTTTTCCTGTTTTTTTTTATCAAATAAATGCAGACTTGATGAGCATAAGAGACTTCTTTCAAAACATAAAAAATAGTAATGCTTCCAAACTGACACTGCTATTCAAAAGTTTGGGATTGGGAATAGAAAGCTTTTGTAACATTATACACTACCGTTCAAAAGTCTGGGCTCAGTAAGAATTTTTTTTTTTAAAGAAAGAAATTAACACTTTTATTCAGCAAGGATTCATTAAATTGATCAAAAGTGACAGGAAAGACATTTATAATCTTACAAAAGATTTCTATTTCAGATATATGTTGTTCTTTTGAACTTTCTATTCATCAAAGAATCCTGAAAAAATGTTTACACAACTGTAATATTGTGAATCTTATCTTATATTTTACTGTATACTATTTTGATAAAATAAATGCAGCCTTGTTGAGCAGAACAGACTTCTTTTAAAATAATTTAAAAAAATGGCAGTGTATATCAAAAGGCATATGAACATCCAAACAATGTTCTTTTATACAATGGTGTGTCTTAAAATGACCCTACAACGTTTTCATTTTATATAAACAGATGTCACATGGCGTCGTTTCCATCATCCACCACACGATGGCGCCATATTCTTGCAACAAGCACCGAGCAGAAACAATCATTGAAACGAGAACATAAAATGTAGGTTTTGAATGTTAGCCTACACATAATCTAATTTAGAACAGTTACGTATTTAACCTGAGGTAAACGTCAATTGTTTATGTGATAGGCCTAATGGACAATAACTCATATTTGATGTTATTCTACTCAGAAGTGAAACCCATCTCTTAGCCTACTGCTGCTATTCAGTTTTCTCTGCACATACATAACATTAGCTAACCTAAAAAAAGAAGTAGACCGGTAGACGTCCATCGGGTTACTATCTTTTTCAGCGTCTGATCTAAATCAGGAAGAAAAAAAGAAGAGACATTTGCAAGTGTCATGTAAATTTTGTGCAAATTATACCCGCCCTACGTGAAACAGAGCAAGTCTTTCCTTGTCATCGTGATTCAGTGACTGAATGATTCAAAACGTTTACAGCTTACGACCACGGATGATTCATATAACATATCCGTATATCAGATCTTAGATCGTAGAAGTAAAAGGACATTTGCATCTAAAGCCTTGGAGGCCCAAACCACACTTCAGCAGGACCATCATCATCATCATCATCATCACACCCCGCCCCTCGGTCAACATTAGACCTGTGTAAAGTGCGACAGGTGCGTGGAGAGATCAGCACCTTTACAGCTGCGGGGAAAGGAGAGGGGGCATGATTTTTGTCGACTATAAAAACCCGACACTGGCCAGGCTGATTCACAGGACCCGCAGGTACGGAAACGAGCATGTCGATCGAGGCCCTCCATCAGAGCAACCTGGATATGAAACTACAGGGGTGAGCCAGACAGGTAAAACCAACTAAACAAACAAAACAAAAAAACTTAAAGGGATTTTCTCAGACCATACATAAATGCATTAGGGAACATGTCTTTTTTTATTTTAGTAAACTATTTGCATTGTGCAGAATATAGCCTATTTTACAATTTAATTGGAATTTGATATCAATATACGCACAAACTGCAATATCAACATCTATTAAAATAACCTTTTTTAATTTAGTAAGTTAGGGTTAAAAGTAAATTGAAAGTAGTGCCAAAATGACATCATGCAGAGGAAAATTATTTGCAGTTTCAACCAGTTTGAATGTAATTACTGCTGAAATCAAATTAAAACTTGTCAGGAAAGATGAGTTGATTGAAACCAAAACATTATTGTATCCAAGAATGTACTGTAATGCTATAATATGCCATTTAATTGAACTGTTTCTTATTTTACTTTTCTTTCTTGCAGGTAAATGGCAGGGAACACCTGAAAAATGAAATCGAATGGATTCAGAGTTTTTGACAGTAGTTTCTGGAGTTTATCACGGTGTGGATCCAGAACTTCGACGGATAAAACTGCACTTGCTCTACGTTGAGCCACACGCACAATACATATGGATTCAGTTTTGTTCGTTCGGCTCGCGTTAAGCAAGTGCAGAACTTCTTCAGTTACATTTTATGGATCAGAAGCATGAATAACTGCTATGCTCTGTGTTTGGAATGGAAAATAAGAACCCAAACCTCATAAATGTGAGATATCCGTAGAAATATGAGTGAGCTACAATTGATCACCTGCCTTCTGAAATGACCATGATTTACAATATCACCTGTTATCCAACACAATGTTTGTTGAGCTCTCCACTTCCTCTCTTCTGTGCTGGTTTTAAATGAGTAAACTACTTCTCGCGCATGCTGCAGTGATGTAATGGCAAAATAAAATACTTCTTAACCCTTCAGTGTTTGTATGTTGAGTTATCACACGTACGCTGTAGCCCGGTAACTGTGGAAGCATATGATTGCTATGGAAATCTAGAAGTCAGTGGAGAGTTTGATGTGCAGAATGGGTAATGGGTAATCCGCACTAATGGGTAACAGGTAAAACATTAACTAGAGGAGCCTGGACTCTCTCTTCCCTGACCATCTGCTCCTGGCTGTTTCACACAGGCTCACATTGAGTCACCCTGGCCTCTATCTCTCAAGTCAAATTCATTCAAATAAATTAACATTATTATCTCAACTCTTCTGGATAACACGCACATAAAGCCATTCGATGTTGTTAGGTTAGCAGTGCATCGTTATAGCACGCCTTTGGTGTGTTTTTCCTTTATTTACCATACAGCTGCATTATATTAACCGTTATAGTGTGAGGCACATTGTTTTATTTCACATCTGTTGTTTCTATTAAGCATTACCACAAAGCTCACAGACTACACAAGAATACTAATAAAACAAGCAGTTTAGCTGAAAGAGAAACGTGGTTTGTAGCAGATGTGCAATCGGAGGGCTGTTATTAGATCAGAATTTGGTGTTCTGCTCTGATGATGCTGAAGGCTACTGCAACTAAAGAGGCTCCAGAGGCCATGTGTTTCAGCCAAAGACCATTACAATACCACTAATGAAATATGCAAGTGCCTTTGGGCGGCTTCACAGCCTGTGATTGGCCATGGACGTATCTTCAATATCACCAATTAGGCCGAGGGATATTGAGGTCAACATTCAATGTGCCCGAAGCAATTTTGATGAGTGTTTTGTTCGAGCTGTTTATTGATTCTATCTGGCAAACGAACCTAAACACACCTACTTGTATACATGGACGTGCACACACATTTACAGTAAGCTCTATACAGTGTCTCCAAAACATTTGGACGCTTAACTTTCATTTTAAAACTCACATTTTCTCAATTCTGAATCTGAATTTTCAGCAGCCATTACTGCAGTCTTCAGTGTCACATGATCCTTCAGAAATCATTCATATGCTGATTTGTCAAGAAACATTTCTTATTGTAATCAATGTCGAAAACGGTTGTGCTGCTTACTATTTTTGTGGAAACTGTGATACATTTCTTAGGATTCTTTGATAAATAGAAAACTCAATAGAACAGCATTTATTTAAAATAGAAATCTTTTGTAACATGTAACAATTCAATGCATCCTAGCTGCAATAAAAGTATTGATTTTTTTTATATGTAAACTGTTAGCGTGTGCACTTACAAATTATAGTCGGTTACTAATTCCCAATTACATGACATAAAGTTATAAACATCCATATATTTTTAAAGGAATCGTTCACCCAAAAATGAAAATTCTGTTATCATTTGCTCACCCTCATGTTGTTCTAAACCTGTAAGACTTTCATTCATCTTCGAAACACAAATGAAGATATTTGAATGAAATCTGAGAGATTGACAGTCCATGCAACTTCTACTTTGTCGCTACAAAAAGTTCATAAAGAGATCGTAAAACTAATCTATATGAATTGGGTGGTTTTGTCCAAATTTTTTGAAGAGATCACTTTTTATAACGTACATAGGCTATAAATTCACATAATAAACATTCATCACCGCACACATCAGATATGGTAAACGGAAACTCAAGCATGCTTTCTTGACATGCGAGAACCAATGAGGTTCATTCTCGTGTGTCAAGCAGGTTCAGCTGAGCTTCTGATTATGTTCGCTGATCAATGTTTATATGTGAATAAAAGGAAAAATTCAATCTATTCATCATATAAAGCGATCGTGTCTTTTCAGAAAATTTGGACAAAACCGCTCTATTCATATGGATTAGTTTTACGATCTCTTTATGAACTTGGAAGGACAGAAATCTCTCAAATTATATTTAAAATATCGTCATTTGTGTTTTAAAGATGAACGAAAGTCTTACAGGTTTAAAATGACATGAGGGTGAGAAACAGATGACAATTTTTTTCATTTTTGGGTAAACTAACCCTTTATGGTAATTTAATCTCACTACATTTGGATTACTTTTAGATTACTTTTGACCTACTCGTTAATCACATTGATTTGAATAGTATGATCTTGTACCACATTAATATAAAGAGAAAGAAAATATTTTCCATTGATTAGTAATCAACAATATGCAATGCATTGAACATTACATTACGTCAGGGTTTCCCAGACTGGGGTTCGTGAGATTAATGAAAAGCTGTTCCCCCTGGCTTCACAGACAAGGTTTAAGATATTCCCAGACTAAAATGCCAGTTTGAGCTGTATAAACTTGCTCTGATATCTTAAAATATGTCAGTGCCATTGTTTTGTCTCAAGATGCAGACCAGTAATGTTTTTTTTCTAAGGCACGTTTATAAAAGCTACTTAAATGTCCTAATTGAACTAAAGGCCTAATCCTGGCTTAATCTAAGCCCTGTCTGTGAAACTGGGCCATTAAGTAATTAAATTATAAAAATGAAAATAAATAATGTGAAAAATAAATATTAGTATTAGTATTAAGAGTTATGATTGCAAGTATTTTAAAATGCAATATAATCTAATTACAAGTACTTAATTTTTGGAATCTGACATAATCCAGATTACATGCAAGCAGTTACTATCCAGCACTATAACTATACATATATATATATATATATATACAGTATATATATATATATATATATATATATATATAAAATTATTACTAATATATTTTAAACAACTGTTTCAAACACGAGCATGTCACAGAAACACACAAAGTGAGAGTCACAGCATATTTGTTGGTGTTGCAGATGTCTGAGTTTGAGCTGTCAGGACCCGTTTTTCACACACAGAGCAGGATTAGTTTCCATGGTGGCAGTGAACATGTGGCAGGTGGTTTTTGCCCTCAGCTTTGTACTACCAGCAGAAAAAGACACTCGTTTTGTCTGTGAGGAAATCCTAAAACGACAGTCATAAAAGAAACTATACATTTTGCAGAAGGAAGCAGTTGCTATAAAACTGTATATGTATACATGGATAAAACCAATGAATACATTTCATTTGATGTATGTTTTATAATAATTTTTCCATTCCAGTAAACATGTCCACACTGCAACTTCTTTGTCTGTTGCATTGCCATTTACATAAGAGATAGAATCTTTAAAAAGAATGCAAATTAGAAATTTGGCAGTGAAATTGGTCTAACTGTTGTGCTGTGTGTCTGTATGGAGGATATTAAATTCAAGGTGTGTGTAAACTTCACCGAATATAGTTCCAAGGACAGGTGACCGGTCAACAGCCCCTGGAGATGTGCGTCATCCAGACAGCTCTTGTTTTCCAGAGCCTACCTGACAACATGGAGATGCTAATGCCATCTCACAGAGATGCAGAAAGAACAGGAGACGAAGAGTGTTACCATGGAACAGATGGATTTATGAAACAGGCACACACACACACACAGTGCTTGCATACTATCTGACCCTGTCGTTCACACACGGAATGAGATACACACTAATAAACATTCATCACACACACAGGTATAGGGTGTAGCACGCAGACAGCAGGAGTGGGGGCAGATGTGTAAACACTACCTGTTTGTTCTGTGTAATGGCTGAATGACTGGGGAAGTGAGAAGCAGGTGATGGTCCTGCTGGAACACTGAGCTCCATATAATACATTCAAGCTACATGTGACAGCCTTGGATTTTCTCCAAGAGTGGGTGGAGTGTATGATTCTCACGGTAAAACAGCGGTAATAAGAGAGTGTTTACAGTACATGCTATACTAATAATAATTTTTACCATACATTGTTACAGAGTAGCCTGCTAACTATCTTAATCTGGTTCATAAAGACCTGGCTCACTGAGCTACTTTGAATGGTTATCTGTGTGTGAGAGAGAGTAAGCTGGCCTGTGATGTAAATGGACTAATTTTACTGTGAAATGAATGCTGTAGTGATGCAAGGAGAGATGTGATTAGCCTGCGGCCTTGACTGAGTTCACCAACTCTTCTGTCTCGCACCAATAGAAGCACAGAAACACCTCTCACTTATTTCTATAATCCATGAACAAACATACGACTTTTTGATGATCACAATGTATTACAAATCAGGTTAAATGCTAACATTTCTAAAAACAAATGTACACTGTCCTATTTTACACAATGTTTGCTGGTTGAGTGATAAGACTTTGACTAGCAGTGTTTTCACCCTCCCTGTCTGTTTAGTCATTATAATTGCATAATTTGTTGGTGAAAAGCTTGTGTGGAGGAGAACCTGCTTTTTCAAATGATACCTGTTCTATTAACATGATGACAGATCAAATTAAAAACCAGGCATGAAATTTATGGTTTTGTATATTTTTTACATGTAATAATGAATTGGGAGTTTCTTCAACTATGGCCAGTTTACTGAATTACTGTCATAACAATGGCTAATAGTCTACATATATGCATTACAGTTGTATTTAATTTTTTTTTTACAAAAGAAAATTCCCACCAGTGTTCAGTAGACTTTTTTGATGATAATAATGGTAGTGGTAGTTGAAGTGCCTTTAAGAGCTGAGAGCTCAGAGCTGCATTTAATGTAACCTATAAACACAGTTAAATAATTGTCATACTTCTTGTATATTTTGAAAAAATAACAGTTTGTTTGGAAATGACACACATTAAACATTCTGCTAAAAAGAGGTATTAACCTTGATTTTTTTCTTTGCATCACATCACGTCTCATATTTCATCTCAAGCATGGTCTTTGTTGACATTAGTCTTCTTTGCAACAAAGTACAGTAGAATTTTTTTTAAATAATTAAAAAATACTATATTGTATGTGGTACTGCAGTGAGATTATACCATGGTCTGGGTGAATACTCGATTGTGATTGGCTGCAGGGTGTCCATTAAAAAGTGATAGAGGACACCTAGTAAAGGAGTTCTGGTGAAACTGACTGTTTACCGTTCCAAATTAATAAATAAATGCGCTGGCTACATCAGCTGTGAGTAACCATAGCAACAGGCAGTAAACTGAAGGGTTCTACGAGATCTCCGGAAACCAAGTTATTGTTTGTAAAAACTTTAGATTTCGATTGTAAAACTAATTAAAATATAAACTAATGTTTTAAAAATGTGTTATTTGGCAAGTGACCATGGTATAAGCGGGTTAATGCCCTTCGAGGTGTCCATTGTCAGGTATTAATGGACGACGACGAGGCGTGAACCGTCCGACGCGCAGCGGAGCCTCCGCCGAAATGAACCCTTACTTAATATAAATAATTTTCACACAAAATATTGAAGGTTCCTCTCTTTGTATAGATATTCATATTACTGAATCTCTGGGTCTGAGATAAAGGTAAAACAAAATTTATACTAAAGGCATCTGAGAAGTTTTCAAGACACTTTTATTGTGATATAAGTAATAAACAAAAACAAACACCTATAACAGATGTATAATAGCAGCAAATGGTGCTATGCTAAACAGTAATATAATTCAACACATTATATAAAATGATGACAATACCTAGAATATTAAACATTATGCTTTACTTTCTTTCTTTAGAGTGAATTTCAGTAGCCTACTCTCTCACAAAAGTTATTGAAAGCTCCTTTTTAAGCACTTTACAAGCTTGTTTTTGACAGGAGCTTTTAGCGAGTTCATATTATGTACTGTTATGTTTTACTATGCTAGAATGTGCTTGAAGAAAAAAGAAACAGGGTTCATCTGTAGGTGCTACAATGACTCTACCACTACAAAAGATGAGGGCCACAGAACAACAATATTGTTTGGACTGATGCACATGACACATGCATCATGTTCCTGAAACTCTGAGAGGACACCACATCATGGATGGATGTTCCACTGTAATAAACAACAGCATTAAAACAAGATGTTAGCCAGTGATGCAGTTGCTGTAATATCTTTTAGCTGAGATTGATGACTGCTTGGTTGACATCTTTACCTGCAGATTCTCCTAAACACGACAGTAAATGACAAGAAGCAAAATGGACGAAATAAAAGCTTCCTTTCGCATTGTAAATAATGTGAATAATAATTTTCTGACACTGTTTCACCATTTCTTAAAGGGATAGATCACCCCAAAATTGTACTTATCCTGATGCCATACCCGATGTATATCAATTTCTTTTTTCAGATAAACACAAACAATGATTTTTAGAAAAAATAATCAATCTCTGAGAGTCCATACAGTAATCCATAACAGCCCAGTGGAAGAATTTGAAGCAAAATGTTAAGTGCATTGTGAAGTTCGTGCGAGAAGTAACGTGGAAACACAGAGGACCGACACATTTTGTGCAAGCTTCACAACACACTTACGAACGCTTATATGACAGTAGACTGGAAGCAATGACTTAAAAAGCTACAAAATATTAGTGTTTTTCTTACAGACGCCTATCGTTTCACATCATTGATTCATCCACTGGGGTCTTATGGATTACCATGTGCTCTTTCAAGCATTAAACAAGCAGTAAATGATGAGATCATTTTCATTTCCCTGTAAACTATCTCTTTAAGCGGACTCCATGAATCTACATTAAGGTTAAACGGTATGGATGGGCCTTGTTTTTTTTGATGAGTCAGAAATTGAAGCCCCCTGTTAGACAATAACAGGACTTAAGCTCTCTTTTGACAGATGTTGCTGAGCTAGCATTCCCTCTGCACATTCTGCAGTAACTGCAGAGACAGCGGCTATATAAACACCCCGCATTGGACCGACCCCCAACGTTTATAACGCCAAATCTCTCCCACAACAGCATGTGAGTATGGGTCTCCGTCATGCTGCCAAAATCAACATCATAACAAACCTCATGAAAGCGGATTTAACTGTGAAAATGGATAAACTGATGCTCAGTCGTGCTGACTGGACACAATCATCATGGATCATCATGAATGATGGGAGATAGAGGCCTTTGTGAATCTTTCCATGGACTGAAAAGTCACCCATTTTTGGTGGTTGCTAAATGAATTTTCAAAGAAGTGTTGGAATTGAGACATTTCAGCCATTGCTGGATTCATGGGGCCCCTTATTATCTATATACTGGTTGTTTTAGTGCAGATAGGCATCAGTTTGTGAATATCATGTCTGATACAAGACCTTTCTCTTGTCGCAGCTACACTGAAATGGCTGAATAGAACAAAATGTGTTTATTTCTAAAGTGACCTAAAAGAAGAATGCTTTTGACAACTTGACGCTAACAGTAATGGCCTGAGGTCATGGGTTAGGCCTGAATGTTGTTGATAGTGCTTGTAATCTGTCAGGTGAGGGCAGGTGGTGTTGTATTGTTAACCTTATCCCTTAATGTTGCCGGTAGCTGGAGAGAGCAGACAGGCGGCCATCATGAATCAGCGAGAGCAGATGGAGCAGAGGGGGCAGTGGAGGATCACAGTGTGGGAAGAGGAGAACTTCCAGGGCAAGCGCTGTGAGTTCATGCTGGAGTGCCCGAACATTCTGGACAGGCATTTCCAAAAGATCCGCTCTATCAAGGTGGACAATGGCCCGTAAGTGTGTGTTTGAGCTGATTATTTTTGCTGATATCAGCATCTTACATGTATAACCCCATCATATACATACATATACTGTATATATATATATATATATATATATATATATATATATATTAGTGCTGTCAAATCAATTAATCGTGATTAATCATTGACAGCAATCAATTAGTTTGTAATCACTAATTACAATGTCTACAAACTTTCCTGTTAAGATGCGATCAATTGCATTTAATCGATTTGACAGCACTAATATAGTGTGTGTGTGTATAGTTAATAATATTTTTAATAGGTTTTTGTCCCTTTTTTTTCTTGAGATAATATAAACATTGATCTTAATTTTTGCAGCTGGGTGGGTTATGAGTACCCAGAGTTTCAGGGTCAGCAGTTCATCCTGGAGAAAGGAGATTATCCCTGCTATCAGGCCTGGAGTGGAAACAGCAGCTACCGCACTGAGCACATGCTCTCCTTCAGACCCATCAAATGCGCTGTGAGTTAAATTCATTTAAGCGTCTCATATTGTACAAATGATGTACATTTGAGTACAAATCAAATTTGTTTGTGAAATATCACAAAACCAATAGTAATTGTAATATTAATAAAGGTATTGGACGATATAGAAATAATAAGCTTACAATCTACTCTGCTGAAATGCAATGTGTAGCCTACATAATTTTAATTTTATAGCAGTTCATTCAAATGAGCATGATATCTTGCATCTGAAATACAAACCTTTCAAAATATACTTTTGTGTGTGTGACCTCTTTCACCGCCAGAAACACAGTGATAGTAAAATTACCCTCTATGAGTGTGAGGACATGATGGGACGCAAGTTTGAGATGTGCGATGACTATCCTTCTCTTCAAGCCATGGGCTGGTGCAGTAAGGAGGTTCCTTCTATGAAAGTCAACAATGGAGCGTAAGTCAACCTCCATTTTGCCTCAATATAAGTTATGTTTGTATTATTCTCTCTGCACACAGACTTATCTCAATTATAATATGTTCTTCTTCATCATCTCACGGCAGATGGGTGGGCTACCAGTTTCCAGGTTACCGTGGATACCAGTATATCTTTGAGAGAGACAGACGTCAGGGAGAATACAGGAACTATAATGAGTTCGGCACCCAGTCCCACAGCAATCAGATCCAATCACTCCGCAGAATCCAGCACTAACTCCGCCCCCGCTCTTCTCCTATTGGCTACTGTGAATCAAGTGACAGCATGATATGATACGAAGCAGGCAATAAACGCTTTTCAAACTCCAGAAAAAAAGAGTGTGCTTGTCGCCATTCATTTAATTTTTCAAACCCGTGCCAGAAAATTGAACGTTAGATCGTTAAAAACTGGAGTGTAATTATTTTACAACAAATCAAGATGGAATACTGCTTATAAGGCTATCCCAGCCTTTGTACTTATAAAGATTTAACATATTGTTAACAGAACTTTTCAATTCATCTTAGAGATTTTTAGATTAGATTTTTTGTTTCATTTAAATTATTAATTTATTTATTTTTCCTTAATGTCAGACATAGAATGTATATTGTTCTTGTCGGATTGTATTTTATTTTCAATAAACAAAAGCACGAGATGATGGCTGTTAGTGTTTCTACTGTGTGCTATTGTTGCCGGATCGATTGTGTTTTGCAGCTCAAAACGTTTGTTTATTATGACGATTGGTCAGCATTGGTTATTTGAATATTAGCCTTGGCTTCATAAAAGCTGGTTTAAATCTCTTCATTTGGTCAGATAAAATTAAGATCATATATTTGAAGAATAAGTAATTCATCGAGAGCTGTCCGCGGTGCTGATATCTTCTAGTCGCGTAACAGAGCAAGAGACTAACATAGCATTAATAGTTGTGGAACTATTACTGGCAAGGTGTCTGAACTTCACAGAAATTTCCATTGGATTTTCATCGAATTAAGTTAAATATGTAAATTAAGAAGAATTAAGAAGAATATGAAAATGTAGTCAACACGCCTGACTGAAGTTAGCCTACAGAAAAGCGGCTTTACAGCACAACAAAACAAAACACAATCGGTTACAAAGGTCCAGTAAATGTAGTATTTTGATCAGCGAGGCGCATTCAAATAGACAGCAGGCTGACAGCGCGAGAGACGATCATTGAGCGCCCTCTGCTGGTTACTTTTTTACTTTAGACCTCAGTTTACCTATCATTTTAAAACGTTAATTAAAATGTGTATTGTATTAAAATGACTTTAAATAGATACAAAGTGGGAAAAAGTCTCATAATGTTAAAATAAAAATGTCTTTCTATACAGAGGTGCTATTAACGGTTATCACGATCACAAATTCATAACCTATAGGCTATTATTAATGTTTGCATTTCTATTTTTTTTAAAACATAAAAAAACATGAAATGACTGTTTATTTTATGAATTAATAAATTACGTGGCTAATACATATTGAATGAAAAAAAGATAAAAAGCTAGTCTCTCATGTTGCCACATGATGGCGCCCTTGACTTTTGCATTGAAACGTTCGGGCGTTCCTTCTACGTTGTCAGAAAATAGAGAATTATTTATTTTTTTAGGAATTGTTTTCTATATCATTTCAAGTTAAATTCATAACTAGCCATGCAATTCAGTAACATAACAGCTTCAGTACATTTCTGTTTGTGATGTCAAAATGTCATGGAGAAACAACTAGGGATTTGACCGTGATCAATCCAAGTCAAGTCACATTTATTTTTTTAGTGCTGTAGGCTACAATGCAGATTGTTTCAAAGCAGCTCCACATTAAAAGACAGTGTTAATGTTATAAAATCATCCATTTTGATACAAATTCATTTTCAGCTGTGAAGCAGCTCTACAGAATATAGGCCTGGTGTCATTATTCAGCTCTGTTCAATGCTGTTTCAATTCAGGTCAATGTGTCAATGTTGCAAAGCTCATCGTTATGAAACTAAATCAATTCAGATCAAAATGGTAATGTGTTTTATGCATTGCTCTACAATGTCGGACACATAACGGTAATTAATATGATTAGCCATTTGCTTACTATGTTATCAAGCAGCTAATATAGCTATAATGTTACACAAACCATGTTCACGTTTGGCATCTCAGAGTCAGACAACTGCCTTCTAAAAATCAGCATCCTTACAAACGCTTTGAGCAACTTAGAACATCAGTGGAGAAAGGCATATAGTTCATCAACATCATAATATACATCATACACATCATTTATATTTATACTTGAATGAGGCCACTGCACTTTTTTGAAGTAACACTGCACCTGTTGCTATGCTAATTATAGCAGCCATTAGGCTACTCAAGTCTCTTCATCAGGAGAGTTTAATCAGGTGCAAACAACTCAAATCACTCTCTTATCACCAACCTATCATGCCCATCACCCACCGCCTCCAAAAATAACATGCCCGAGATGTACACCTCCTCTGCTGTACATCTATCTATCTATCTATCTACATCAGGGATGGGCAACTTCGGTCCTGGAGGGCCACTGTCCTACAGAGTTTAGCTTCAACCCTAATCAAACACACCTGAACAAGCTAATCAAGGTCCTCAGGATTACTAGAAAATTACAGGCAGGTGATTTTTTCAGGGTTGGAGCTAAACTCTGTAGGACTGTGCTCCTCCAGGACCGAAGTTGCCCATCCCTGATCTACATAGATCATTTCAAATAAATGTTTTTTTTTTCTTCTTTTTTTTTCTATTCATCAAAGAATCCTGAAAAATGTATCACAGTTTAGACAAAAAGAATAAAATATGACTGTTTTCAATGTTTTCAACAGTGATAATAATAAGAAATTTTTCTTGAGCTCAAAATCAGCATATTAGAATGATTTCTGAAGGATCATGTGACTCTGATGACTGGAGTAATGATGTTGAAAATTCAATCAATAATACATTTTAAAATATATTACAATAGTAAACAGTTGTATTTTTTTTTTTTTCTCAGATTTGCACCCATCCTTATATTGTCCCCATTTATGTTCTCATTTTACTTTCTGTTCTATTCGGTGTTCTGAACAGTACCAGACGTTCCTCCTTCTTCTCACTCCTTTCCAGCTGCCAGCATCTCTCACTCTTTTTTTCTGACTCTGCTGTTACTGCCACTGCTGGCTACCATGGCAACACTCTGGCAATGATGTTCTAGAAGGTACAGGAAGTGAAGACCCCACACAAATCAGTCCTTGTTGTGATTGTGTCAGTCTGTCATTAACATACCAATTGACATTGAGCAATACAGCAATATAATATAATATAATATAATATAATATAATATAATATAATATAATATAATATAATATAATATAATATAATATAATATAATATAATATAATATAATATAATATAATACATTATAACATAGTATAAAATAAAATAATATAATATAATACACTATAACATAGTATAAAATGAAATGAAATGAAATGAAATAATATAATATAATATAATATAATATAATATAATATAATATAATATAATATAATATAATATAATATAATATAATATAATAATACACTATAACATAGTATAACATAGTATAAAATAATATAATATAATATAATATAATATAATATAATATAATATAATATAATATAATATAATATAATATAATATAATATAATATAATATAATTGATAAGTGCATCCTTTTTATATCTCTCCCAAAAATAGTGGTCCAAAATAAATAAGAAGGTATGAAATACCTGTTTTCCCTTCTTATTTCATAGCATAAAGCCTCATGGTACAGCTACAATCTTACATAACCCTGTAAATCCTGATATGCAATCATATGAAATAATAGTCAAAACCATTTTTAATGGAACAGTTCAGAGGCCCAAACTGAGCATTTGGTGCAGTTGCTGAAATGTATATGACCTAAAATTCTGATAGCTTGTAATATAGATTAATGAGATCTTTATACCAGTATTGCAGTCTACTAAATATCAGTTTTTGCTCTATATCTTCCCGTAATGTCTTAGTAAGATGATATTTAGATGCTTCGTTTCATGATCAAATCTCTGTAGTTTTTATTGTGGGGGCAAAACATGTAATGCAATGCAATACAATGACGATTGAGAGATGTACAAACAAATGATCTTCAAAAGCCTGATCATATCTGATACTCACATTTTGTCATGATTTTTCTAAAAAATGATGTCTGGATAATCAAGTAAACCTAAATTGCTTCGGTCCAGTAAGTATTAATCTATATTACTAACAATATACAAGTTATTTAAATATTTACCTCTGTAAAGATTTCACAGCAAAAAGAAATGTACCTCAACCTGAAGGGGGTCTTTTTAGAATTATAAGGCATACTGCCTTTTACCTTCTAAAAAAGTATGAATTATCCATCAGACAGCAGAAGGCGTGTAGTAGATTCAGATTGTGTACAATGGGTTTTGATCATGTTGATCATTTAGAGGCCTTAGAAACGTGTGTATCAAATGTGATGCAGTAGGCTTTAGGGTTAAATAGTGTTGAACCTTATGAAACCTTCTGATAAGCTCATCTCCAGTGAAAACGCACACACACATGTAACACGACTTGCACTGACTTGCCCTGTACAAGCTGAATCCTGAAGGTGCTGAATGAGCTTATATTCAGGGCTTATATAAATATATCTCTCAGCTCTGAGACTTTATTCATGATTGTGCCAGGTGGGTGGAACAAGCTTAATCCCTATTGAGTCTCATCAGGAATGTTCTCCTGGGACCTGAAAGGCCACAAGGAAGAACAAAATGCATGGATAGTGTAATTTGTCATGAGGGGAAAGAGAACATAATTTGGTGCAATAAATAAGAGAACAGGTGTGCCAGCCAGGTAAGAGACAACAAACTGTCATTGCAGATTTGAAGTGAAAAATGTGCAGTGTAAGATGAGAGCATCCTTCAGTATCACTGACATGATCAATGTAGTACACCTACCAAAAAGTTGATCTGTAATTATAACTATTGATTCAAGTCAGTCTTCTGATCCAATCTTTCTAATCACTCATGTTTGTATGAAATCATCAAAAGCTTCATTGATGACTCCCCCTCGTTCACATTATCTAACCATTGTGTGGGCGAGTTGTTTTCGTTGGAAGTCCTTGGCAAAGTTTCATGAACGTTGTGTCAAGGGATGAAAATTACTGTTGCAAAGTAAATACATCATTGCATCAATGCTTATTTAGCATGAACCATTGTATTATAACAATAGGTTGTTAATAAAAGCTTGCAAATAAACCACTGTCAAAAAGATGGATAGATCTCAGCACGACTGAACTCAACTAAATACTCAAAAATATACTGTACAACGGTCTATTTAAATATAAGGGACTAAGGGTTTATTTAAATAAACACACACACACACACACACACACACACACACACACACACACACACATGTAGTGTTTTCATGTTTTATGGGGACTTTCCATAGACATAATGATTTTTATACTGTACAAACTGTATATTCTATTCCCTTTCTGCATTTTTACATTTTCAAAAAAATATAATTTAGTATGTTTATTAACCCATTTCCCTCGTGGGGACCGCTGGCTGGTTCCCACAATGGAGGTGATCTCAGGTTTTACTATCCTTGTGGGGACATTTGGTTCCCACAATGTAATATAAACCAAACACACACACACACACACACACACACACACACACACACACAAAGAAATGAATATTTTTATTTAGCAAGGGCACATTCAATTATTCAAATGTAACGGCAAATTTCGATTTGCTATCAATAATAAATTGTAATAATATTTCACAATATTACTGTTTTTACTGCATTTTGACATTTTGACACTGCATTAATGCAGTCTGGGTGAGCATTTCTTTCAAAAGCATAAAAAAAAATCTCTGATTACACTTTAGACATTCCACTAACTATAAATAACTTTGCAGCTGCATGTCAACTAACTCTCATTATTAGTAGATTGTTATGTTAGGTTATGGTTATGGTTAGTAGAATAAGTTGAAGTAGAATGTCTGTTGGGGACCGTGTTGCAGACAGTCTACTAATACTCTAAGTTGACATGTAGTTGCAAAGTTACTAGTAGAATGTGTAAAGTGGACTACTGAAATAAAGTGTTGTATATCGACTCCAAACATATAAACAGTAGCTCTTGCATTTAAACATAGTTATACAAAATGTTTAAATGCAAGAATATTGGGTTATCTGAATAGCTTGAACATATTTTGTTGTAAAACTTTATTTTGATGGTCCCTTTTGAACATTCTATTGACTATAAATAACTTTGCAACTACAAATCAACTTATTCTAACCCTAACTACTAATACTCTACTAACACTCTAATGAGAGTTAGTAGACATGATGGTGCAACATTACTTAGAGTCAACAGAATGCGTTGAAGGGACCATCAAAATAAAGTGTAACCAATTTTGTTATTTCACATACAATTTGATGGCATTTGTTCTGTTCTTTTTGTGACTGTTTATGTCTTGGCCCCTTTGTTATTTTCATACTAGCTGTGGATTATGTCTTCCGAATTCAGTTGAGTGTCTCAGAGGGGCCATAACTGCATGCACAGGGAGAATAAAATAATCTCATAACCAAGATTAGCCCATACCAATATAACCTGAAAGACATAAGCCCCCTTGTGGATAAAGTACAGATATAAACAGACTATCTCTAGTGTTGATTACCTATGAAATAAACTGATATTGGTTATATGACATGTATATATGAAACTTAGATCAACTGTGTGATGAATACATTTTGTCAGTGTGTTTATATCTCAGTTTTCAATGTTTACTTGTGTCTTGACAGAAAGAGAAAAACTGTCCTGACCTCTTTACAAAATATAAACAACATCATAAGTCCAGAAAAATTCAGTTTGAAGTTGCTTCTATTTTAAATGAGTTGCTTCAGAAGTTATCATTCCATACTTTGACTAATGTGCTTTATTTGCTGAATATTGAGGTGAAGAACATTAACCCAAAATTAATAATTTTTAACCTTTAGTTTAATAAAATCTCTCTGACAAAAACTGTATCATACTTTTGATATAATAACCTACAGGTAAGTAGTCTGAACTGCATCCATTTATTTTGTGTTTCAGTGGAATCATGAATGGTTGAAAGCAGAGCTTGACATTGCTCACCAGCCACTGTGGCTTGTGGTTTTCCAAAGTTACTAGCCACTTAGCATTTTCACTGGCCCCATTTTTGATATCGATACCATGGGGAAAATTTTCCATATATTTTTAAAAGTATTTGGCAGCAGGTAAATTAGGCTTCTGCGTCTTTAAGACGATTCACTTGTCTTAAAACGACTGACTGTGTTTACTTGAATACTCGCCAAGAGAGGCATTTTGACATTATTTTGTGTGTATTTGGCTGTTTAAGTACCAATAAGTACCAAAAGAAATAACTAGAGGATAGCCTATGGCATTCGCCAGGGACTAATCCCACATTCCCACTAAAGGTTTTACAGTCATCTCCAGTAAAAATAGAAAGCCGAAAGAAATATTGTAAATTATTAATTGTCTGCTTCATCCTTTCTGTGGTCCCTGGATCTCGCTTCCAGCTGCTGGCGTTTCCACGGCAACCTCATTCCTACGGCTGCATCCGTATCCAGCAGACAAGAATATACACTTACATAAACGGCTTATTTAACAAGAATGATCTTCACATTGAAGGTTCATCTAATAACAGTGCCTAATGCATGCTTGCTGGTGCATCTCTTCATTGCATATCGCTTTAAGGGCTATACGGCTCTTCCAGCACATTAGCATTCATGTCTGACTCTGCAACCTCTCCTGCTTCACTCTCAAGAACATTGATTAAATATAGGGGCATTTATGCACATCCGTGCACATTAGTAATAAGGTGTTATACGTTTACTGACACTATATTGTATCATTTAACTCTGGGCGTCCGGTTTCATACTGTATAGAGACAGATATTGTTCGAAATATAGCTTTTCTCATCCCACGCTCGATCTGGATCAGACCCTTTGCTAATATAGCCGTTGCCATAGAGACGGAGCGGAATGCGCCCGCAGAATTCCTATGGCCGACACGCGGCCGGTTCTGCAGCCTTCCGTCACAATGACACTTCTATCAGACTGCACCAAAATCTAGCCAATCAAATGTTCGAACTCCCGAACCACGTGCTTTATTCACAAATTCTGGGGGTTCTCTCGTTTCAAACCAGCTGCTTCTTACTCTCTCCATGACTCATGCACCCCTGAGGCCATTTTCACAATGAAGACGTTTCTCTTGAGGACTACCTGTACAGGAGAAAGTGAGCAATGTCAGTGCACCATGTCCAGCCGCCACACACACACACACACAAAACATAATAATTATATATATATATATATATATATATATATATATATATATATATATATAAACACAGATACATAATAACACACACACACACACACACACATTTTCTGTTTTGAGTGGACTTTCCATTGACATAATGCTTATACTGTACAAACTGTATATTATATCCCCTTAAACTAACACTATACCCATAAACCTACCATCACAGAAAACTTTTTAGATTTTCAAAAAACATAACTTATGATTTATAAGCTGTTTTCCTCATGGGGACCAAAACACACACACACACACACACACATACACACACACGCGAGCGCATTTAAACTTATCATTTTATTACTGAGGTAATCACATCATATATGACGTCTGGGTGTCTGATGTTTTCAGGTGACAGCCAATTGTACGACCAAGTAGAATGGTAGAATATTGATTTTTAATTTACTGTAACTTCTGAAACGTGATATGTGAGAGTCGTTTGTAAGACCAAGTTCAAGGTAACCCATATTTAATAGATATGGAAGTAGTTTACATATAACACATATAACCAATAGGCCTATTAACTAAACTAATGCGGAAACTGAAGGCGAGTTTCAGCACCACGGCTAGCGACCCCTCTTAAATAAAAAAGGGCCCGATACATATTTATACACAGAACTTAGTCACGAACAATTGATTAAATGTAAGTGTTTACTGTCCAGACTCAAAATAAAACGATTTAGCAGCTATATATACTGAAAAGCCTCCGGTGAATTCAGGGACTGCATGGATTTATGTTGTTACAGCACGCGCTCCTTATCCGACTGATTATCTTGCTCAAGCATATGCAGTCATTTGCCTGCACAGGAATGACGTAAACCCTACACTGTTGCTCGCTCTCGTGCATGATTGAAATTCAACTTTTACCAATGGTCGAGTTTTGTTAAAATGTTAAAAAAAAGGAAATGCAAATAATTTTCAATGAAATCAAATGAATTGATTTAAGAGAATTGATTCAAAGAGAAATCATCTTTATCTGCATGCGATATTACGCCAGCGCCTGTCAATGTCAGTAAAACCTTGATCATTTATGCTCACATTAAAAACGCCTCAAAAAGGACACTTCAATCATGAACCAATGCATCAACTGTCCCCTTTTCATCATCAAAACAATAAAGAAGCGGCAGAGAGTCTGGGGGTATTTGTATTCATATATTTTCAAATATACAATATAAAACATTACGTTTTATACTATTACAATTGGCACATTGACTGTAGAGAATCGTTTTGTTGTAAAACAGTACATTCAGCGTTCAGATAGACAGCATCAGGCGCCACAGGAGACAGGAGGAGAGTGTCTGTTGCAGGCCAGCACCCCGGACAGCTCAGCGTCGGTGACAACATCGTTTCTGAAACTAATAGAAAAATAAGACCCCAGCGTGGACGCACAAGCTAATAATTTACATCTCTCGTTTTTAGCTCGGCACCAACAGCTCGTTATTATTATTATTTTTTTTTTCTTCAAAAACCACAATGATGATACGAGTAGAATTCTTTAAGCATGCATTAAGTAAACTATGAAGAAACCCCAGATCGCGCTCGTGACATTCACTGGGTCATGAAGGTTGTAGCCTATTTTACACATGTGATAACGTAAACCCCCTCTCATGGAGGTGAGGCGAAATCCCCCTGTCCGTTTCCACAAACCAGCAATAGAGCGAAACACTCTTTGCACCTTCAGCAGTCGGGCCTTACATTCATTTCACCCTTGAAGGAAGGGTGTGGAGAGGTATCAGAGAGCTTCTCTCTCCTTTTAACACAAGCCAAATTTAGCGGTCCAGATTATTATTCCATCTTCCGTTCGTATCGCTCGAGCCACCCTCGTTCTTGAGGTCTTGGAAGACCTCGGTGAAGAAATGCGGGTCGGAGTTGATCTGCAGCATTTTGGCACTCATTTTATCAATGATCCGCAGGGAGCGCTCCCAGAACACCTCCTTGTTGGTCTCCACCAGGAAGGGCTTGAGCGGGTACGAGATCTCGTTGCCCATGTAAGAATAAGCCAGGTACAGGCAGGTGAGAAAGGTGGCCTGCAGCTCATACTCGCTGGAAATATCCTCGGTCACCGCCTCCCGGCAGAGCAGGTAAACGAACACCAAGTTGGCAGGAGTGATGAAACCCTGGTCTTGCCAACCTTGGATGAGCAGTGATCGGTCGACGTTTCGGAACCACAGGATGATCTCGTTTTGGCTCAGCTCTTTGAGTTTGTAGCACCTCCTGCACATGAACTCGCTCAGGCAGCGAAGGAGCTCTCCTGTGGAGGCTTGCACGATGACTCGTCTAGGGGAGATGATGGAGCGACTGCTCGGTTGCCGCTGGACCGAAAGGAGCTGCTTTCCGTTCTGGGACGCATTCTGGGTTTGATTGGATCGAAGGCTTTTATCCGGTACAGTAGGTACTGGCACTGCAAGTGGCCCAGATTTCGTCTTGCGCTCGGAGCCTGATTGAGATTTCTTAAGATTTTCGGTGTTTAGCTGGTCTACGGGGTTACTGATTTGAGAAACGGGTGGGTTCGGGTTCACTTTCTTGGCACTCTTCTTCTTGGCCGAGGCAGCGACTAACCGCTTCCACGTCAGAGCCGATATGAGCACCGAATGGCGCTTGAGGCTCTTCTCCGTCTTACCGCTAGCTCCATCCGTCTTCTCATCCAGAATCCCTCCTTTTCTGGATGTGGGAGAAATAGAGAGCACCGTGCCCATCTTTTCAACGGTCGACCAACACCCACCGGCCCTTCGGAATGCGCTGTCTCGCCTTTCGTCCCGTTGAGTGCCTCGGGGAGGTGCGAATTCAGAGTCACAGGTTCACGTCCATTTACGTTTCGCGTGACCACTGGGTATACAGTGGGGAAAACAGCTGTTGAGTTGATCAGGTTACGGTACCTATGTAATAATCGATGCTAGCTTCAGTCACACGCGCGCGCTCCGCCACTCCTTCTGCATCCCACTGCGCGCGCAGCCTCAGACAGCGGGAGCAATGGGCAGGACTTGTGTAGCCGGGCAAAAAAACTAAAGGTACATACCTGTAAACCGGGATAAGCCTCCCCCATCTGCCAATCCTAATGCGAAGTGAAACGACTGATGTCTGTTTTCACCAACCAGAGAAGCTTGAAATGCATCTGCTCACATCTTATATGAGTCTGTATGTGGGTTAGACAGTCTCTTTCAGATTTCTATTTTTATACAAGGGGTACAGAAAGTATTCCTGGATTTTTGCCAGCAATAGAAAAAAATTTTACCTCATAATTACATGCATGCATGTGTTCAACCTGTCAGCTAGCAAGGTACATCTCTCTGACAGACACAATCAATTCCCAAAATTATCTCACAGCTGGTAGAACGGTCAAGCAAAGAGAAAGCTAAAACAAGAAAATGGGGGAAAACAGATGGTAGCAAGTTTTTCTTAATTGTGTATTTATAATTGTATTGGAGACTGTCACTTCAAACAAACAATTTCAATGATTTAGATCATTCATACTTTTTAAATAGGTATAGATACCATAACACAAATAAATGGTCATTTAAACCCCTTGTGGTACAGGTGCATTACAGTAGCCTCAGGCATTTGAGCAGCACTGATTCTTATGCTCCACCTTGTGGACATTCATTTGTAGACAAACATAAAACAGTGTCTACAACATTAGTGTTGTGTATTACGTTTAGAGTTGCGCTGTAAAATATGGTAAACCTGCAAATGTCACCATATAAAGCTACCTGATTGTATAAGCATTTCATTTATTCTGTGATGACGTCAGAAGGCGACACCCGCATACACGTGAGTCAGTCACCTGTATGAGACCGGAGAATATGAGGCGTAAATAAAGTTGGAAAAGTGTTCTTTACATCTATCAACTGGCATCCTTATAGACGGCTCTACAAACATTCATGTCAGAGTGATTATAACAAGGAACAATATTTCATTGATCATAACCTTAAATTTAGTTTTGTTGGTATAACCTAATATATTTAGGTTGATTCACAAATAACATTTTGATGGGAATAAAATTACTTAATTTAGATGTTATTTTTTTTAGGTTACCCTTCAGTGTCTTGCTACAAACAAATGCAGGTATTTAAAAGCATGGACAGGAAAAATTGCTGGAAAATGTAAAATTATAAACGTAATCCATAATTAAACGAGTTGGGTACTGACTGTATCTTTAGGTTTGCCAGACAGCAAATCAGTCAGGGATTCAGCACCTTGGACAGTGCTGAAATTGGTTCATTTTCAAATACCAAGAAAATGACCAAAAGCCAAGGATATCTGATGTGGCCAAAGTTTATCAGACGATGTTTTTGTCTCAAGTTTCAAGCTCAGTCTATTCCCAGGTATTGTTCTGAAAACACTGGAGAAATCAATTATTTCTGTATACACTTATTCCTCTTAATAAAGGACCAGCAGGTGGCAGCATGACATGTGCTTGTTTTCGAAAGCAGACACAATCCCAGACTCCCACCTGACTTTTAGGTAATGCTCAGTCTTGTTTGCAATAACCAGCAGACTTGTTTTCACACGTCACTGCTTCCTTCTGCACTGAGGATGCTCCTCTGCATAGGAGAGAAAACAAATGTGCCCTTCTAGCTCATAGCTTCTGCTTTTTATCTCCTCGAGTGGACTTCACAAGCAGAGGCTGACGTCCTGTCTCACGGAACATCTCTGGCACTGAACCTCACAGCACCAGTGAAACCGACACAGACAGTTTTCCTCGTGTTCCAGTGTGTAATCTGCGAATCCTTTACCACAGCACAGGCTGTCACAGCCTCCCGGGCCTGTCTCTGTGCTGTTACACACACGGCCCTGTGTGCCTTCTGTACCGGTCCTTTGATTGGCCTGACAGAAATCAGGTGACTCAGCTGAATAGATGAGGACGTTTGCATCTAGGGAGGGGTTATCCGGATCGATGGGGACAAGTGATTTCCCGTCATTCCCACCCATCACGCGAACGGCCGCGTGGAAGCTCTGCATGAGATAGTCGCCGACCTGACGGAAGAGAGGCATCTTCCTCCAGCAGCTGCGAAGAGTGCAGGAACCAGAAAGGCCGTGACATTTACACTCTGTTCGCATATGTATCTGTATGGCCTGTGCACACACATGACAAGACAGAAAAGTGACAAAGTGATTTCTTTCTTCATACGTGCATCTGTACTGCATTTCATGCAGTCTCTTAAGTTAAAGTCACCATAAAATCAAAACTGACAATTATTTGTTTTGTATGGAATATTGCAGTATTTATAATAAATGATTTATCTGTGGACATCTTTTTTATTCATGTACCCTTGTAATCTTTAATCAAAATAACGTCCCCTCCCTCTTCTCTTCTCTTCTCTGATGACGTGTTTACTGGCGTGAGGGCGGGGCAACCTGTCACTCACATGACATCACAGCAATAGCATATCACAACCATCCAATCAACTCCCGATGGACAAAATCAAGTCCCTCCCTACATTTTTTTCTTGTTCAAGCAGCCGATATAGATCACAATAGAAAAGACTATGGCAACTTCTGTTTCATGCCAGAGTATGATTAGACATGTTTAGTTAATGGTCGAGTCAAGACACATTTATTTATATAGCGCTTTATACAATACAGATTGTTTCAAAAGCAGCTTCACAGTAATAAACAGAAAAAAATAACGTTGCAAAATTCCTCAATTATTAAACAAATTCAATTTCAACTGTAAAGCAGCTCAACAAAAGAGCTGAATTTAATTTAATCCTGATTTAATTTAGTTCAAGAAAAAGTGAAACATGTATTTTTATATTGGTCTAATCGAAAATCGTGGTTTCTGCTTTAAACCTGGTTCGTTCAGTTTATCTAAACAGAAATATAAAACTCCCCATAGGAAAATATTACAGTAAAATAAATCATTTTAATGTTTAAAAAGTACTTTTGCTTGACAGTGTTGATGTGCAGAACACATTACCAGCTGCAGAAATGTTTGTGGGTTTTATATGCGTATCTTAAAAAGTGACAGGTCGTCCCGTTCTCGTGCCTGTAAACATCATCAGAGAAGAGAAGAAATGTTTACTTTGATTAAAGTATATAAATAAAATAAAATAATCATGTGCAAGGATAAATCATTTATAATAAATATTGCAATATTGCATCAAAAACAATTTTCAATTTTGAATTCATGGTGACATTAAATAACAACTTTCTCTCTTCTGACTGCTGTAGTCCACATAATCTACCTGTAGTTAAAAAAAAAAAAAAACTCTTTTAGAAAGTTATGGAAACCCAATAGTGTATTTTTTTTCTTTTTCTATTAAAGCAAGGGAATACAAAAATGATATTTACTACGATCTCCAATGTACCATGCTATCCGTATTCCAAACCCAGAAATGTAAACATACCAGTCTTCCTGCCTCATTGTTGTGCAGGTCAATAAGGGTCCTGATGTCACTCTGGCCTTTTCTCTGCCTGGTGTCCATGAACTGATGAGACTTCTCGTTGCCAAAGTCCACATCATCTCCACAGCCCCCCCATTCCCAGCGCCCATTTTGGACAGGTGAAGCCTGGATAAGTACCTCCTCTGCCTGGAAGTCATGGTGAGTTTGAGAGGAACTCTGAAGGGTCACACAGCCGCACTGTGGCAGCGCCCCCTGGCTGCAGGCTTGTGTTACTGCATGCATCACCCCAGCAGCTGTGATGGCATACAAAAATGCAGTTTCCCGGATATCTAGAGAACAGTTCATAGAACCTTAACTCAATGAGGAAAAATCTACAGTTTGTCCAAATACAAAACCTTACATCTGAAAAAGTGCATTGTGTCGTGTGGATCATGCTATGCGTTTGATTATGATCTCTATCTTAACTCTTGTTTCAGAGTAACAGCCCATCCCACTTCTAAGATCACTCCTAAGGAATTGCCACATTAACAATAACTCATTTAGCAGATTCACATTCCTCACACATCTCCGTTGTCTAGACCTGCCTCAATACACCAACGAACTGCCAAAAGAGTTTTTCCCTTTCAACCTTTTCCCCTCAGTGTAAAGGAGTCCTCCAAGACACACTCACTCTTGGTATCAAATTTACATGTAAACAAGTCAAACTTATAAATTGCTGAGCTTTGGCAATCGGCATGTCATGTTTGGATTAAAAAAAGAGTAATCCTCATCTCAGTCTCATTTAGACATATGCACTACAAGGTCCAAGCTACTAATAAAAGCATTAGCTCTGCTGCTTTTTTCTTCAATTATGTTATGTGTCAAGTAGGCTTAACCATTTTCATGTTCAAATTGACATACAGTCATGCCCTCTATTGGCCATGTGGCTAACTACATGTGTTAATGAAGCATTCCTTTACTCTTAGAGCCATCATTGCCAGAAAATTCCTTTCAAATGTACAAACATGCCAAATAGAACTCAGCAATGACTAAGCAATCAACTAACTCTGCACAAGCATCGTTTGACATGTCAAAAAGTCCCAGCCAAAAAACAACAACTGTCTTTCCGGGAAAAAAATATTTGATTACTGGGAAATTAGTGCTTTTTGCTCAAAACTACATTTTCAATCGAAATGATGTTCTGGGGAATTATGACCCATATGAATTAAACATAGGAAGGGGAAAAAAAGGAATTCCTATTAAGCAAATGATAAATACAAATGAAGCCAAATGGAGCATCTGCAACATGTTTTGTTGAACAAGGTCATTGCTAATCAGTTAAGAGGGCTGGCTGCATCCGTTTTATCTTCCTTTTTGAGTTCCAAATGTATATATAATGAGAAGCTTTTTTTTAATTTTATTCCTCACCATAGGTGCATGGTGAACCAACTCTAAGGAAAGACTAAATGTGATTCCTCCTTAAAAACATTTAAATAGAATGTCATGAAATAGTTACGTGTCACCTATCAACAACCTCCCAGCATAAACGCTCTTGTTATTAAAGTGGTTATGTTCACAAACCATTATAATTTGAACAGGCAAGCATATGCGTGATTTGGCATGGCAGCCAGTTTGAATAATAAATAGTCTGCCTTATCCATACCTAATGCAGCAAAACGTACGTTTTCTTCTAATTCTGAATGGATAATCGGATAGTGTGCATAAAAGCGCTCCCTTAATCACTAAGCTGTCACTCATCTTAATTCATTACTAATCTTAACACCTCTGATTGGCCATTGCATTCATAAACTCAGCAGAGTCGTGTGTGATTGGTTATAGCGCGCAACGTTGAGCAGATCTAAATTTAAGGCCGCATTAATTTCATTTTCACTTTATTACTATATTAGTTTAAATGTGCTGGTGCATTTTGGCCAAAGCCCCTGTTCATTTTTGACTCGTGGCCAGGGGAAGTCAAGTCAAGTCACATTTATTTATATAGCGCTTTTTACAATACAGATTGTTTCAAAGCAGCTTTACAGAGATAACAGGAAAATAATGCAAAAAAGAAGAAGTTTCCAGAAGAAAATAGCGTCATAGTCCAGCTTAAGTAAGTTCAGTGATGTTCAGTGTTCAGTGACAAGGCCATGGAAGGCCATAACCCCATGCCTTACACACGCTCCACCTATGTTCCTCACCTTGTTGCAGGATCTTGGCCAGGTTTCTGCTCTGGCTGGTGCAGTTCCAGCGACGGTTGTGGAACTGATGTTGGCATTCTCGTAGGCCCAACTGGGCACCTTTTGCCACTTCTTGAATGATCTCAGGCTGAGACTGGCACAGGTCGGCATGTCTGCTTCCCAAAGTTCTAGTCTTACGGCAGATACTGTTGGGATCCATGACTAAAGGGTTGCCATCCACCCTGTGGTGCAAAAGAAATGGGAATAGCTAGAGCACATGTAAAATATATATATATCAATTTCCACACAGACACACTCACACCCATCCAGACAAAATACATATTTCCAATTTCTCCTGATAGTATTGCAGTGTCTTCCCCAACTAAGAAATTAAGAGAAATTCTTGAATGTTTTGTTTTATTTTTCACTTGACACACTTTTCTCTCCTCCCTCCTTTCATCCTTTCTGTCATGACCCACACAAAGTTATAAGCCATTAACAAACCAGTTTTTTCACATCGTTCATTGCCTCTTATTTAAAAAAGCCTGTTGAACCTAAATGCAAATATTACGTTTACTGGTGTAAATAACTCGATCAAATTGTTTCTAAACGAACAAAACAAGAAGCTGCTTGCATTCGTCTTTATATAGAACTTAATCATGCAGCTCAATGAGACAAACAGAAAAATAACATTAGCAGGCAGGAATAAAGCCACAGCTTACCTTAGTTGCAGAGGTATGGGAGTCGTATTGAGGATAAAAATGAACAAGAGGACGTGTTTTTGCATTGAGAGCATCATCCAGGGATTTAGATCCACAAACGGGTCAAATCTACCTGAAACTGTCCCAACGATGTGTCCTTGGTTTGTCGGCGAATCTTTGAACTGGCATCATATCCAGCAATGATCGAGAAAAGCATGAAAACGTTTTAAATGCACCGCTGAGACACGATTAAAACTAAGTTTAGACCCTGTGATGCGCAAAAGTAGGGGCACGAGGACAAATAAACCCTCGCTGCTTTTAACTCAATAAAAAAAATATTCCTCCTCTTTAGTGGGACAAAACAACTGGCATCACATAAGCAAGTTTTCAGTGAGCGTCCACCGACTATAGCGCGCGACTCACTTCTGAACAGCGCGTCTATCGTATCTTATTAACATCTATTGGCACGCGCGCATTCCACCTCCGTTGACGTAGCGTCAGAAAAATCCCTGTCAAGTCAAAAAGTTCAAGAGTTTGTAAACAAACGGCGCAGAAACCCTATATGACACTCATTGAGTTGATGTAAACTCGCACAGCCCTTATTTGTTTTGGAAACAGAAATGATTCCCATGGATTTATGTCAAGCGGAAAACTCGTCTCATTATGTTTTCGTTTTGTTTCTCGTTTTCATCAGGCCTTAAATTTAAATTAGTGTTATGATGTCCAGCTGTCGTTTTTGATATGTTTTTCATAAAGTGTTCTCTTGCCTGTGTTGACCTTGGCAGTCTTCTTGGCCCTACAGCTATATCAGTATCCTGTGTTATCAGCCAGAATTTGTCTGTTAGAACATTTTCAGGCCAAACAGAATGGATTTTAAATGTACATGCCAATAATCTTACCATCAAATTTCTAAATTCGTTGCTTTATCGTCTTCTTGTTTGAAATATCAAAATTTGGATAAAACTCATTTTATAAGAGTTCTAATCTTTCTCTCAGGGCAATATTGGAGTCTTATATGGCCATTGATATTGTGCATCTTTTTTCTGCTAGATGAAAATGACAGCATAGTGAGTTCATAAATTGGCAGACTGTGACAGTAGCTTGGATACATCACAAACACACACGCACACATGCACACACACACACACACACACATGGGTTTTCATGTTCATGGAGACTTTCCATAGACATAATGATTTCTATACTGCACAAACTGTACTGTATATTCCATTCCCTACTGCTTAACCTACTCATAAAAATGTTCTGCTAAATATTTATCAAATATTATGCAATATTTCAGGAAAAAACAGAAAAGAAAAACTGCTATCTTTTTAATGCTAAAGTTTTTTTTGTACATTTTCAGTAGCAATAACCAACTTTATTGTACATTTCTTGTTTATGATGGATTTACATAAAATGTAACATACCTTTATTCCATTTAATTATAACAATTCTATACTATTTGGACAGCTCGCTCTTGGTTAATATCAGGAAGGAAACCCATAATAAAAGGCTCTATGTCAATAAGGCTTTTCCTGCATATAACACTGGGTGCGTTGAAGAGACAGAAGCTTCTGCGATCATGTGATCTGGGCTTTCCGAGGGAGGCGGTGGCATAGCGACATTATTTAGTAAACTCTGCCATACATTCCTTGCGTTTATCCCAGAGACAGTAAACAGCCTCAGTGTTCAGATGAAAACTGTGATCTGTGAATGAACAATGCCTGGCTCAGGGCCCCATACACTACGATGGCTTACTGTGAATACCACAACTGTGGGCCTGGACAATCTGAAAGGCCTTTGACCTTCAAATCAACCCGTATGGCTTTATTCATTGTACTTTTTTTGGATGAACAAGTGGATATTTGGGGGAAACTGAATAAAAGTTTCATGAAGTATCTTTGCAGTTATATAGTTTTTCAGTTGGTCCACTTAACCTCAAGGTGGAATCTATAGATCTCACATTTATTTCAACATTTCACCATTTTATCATTTTACAACATTTTTAAAATGGAATATATTTTTATTAGCTGAATTTCAACACGTGTCTGTGTTCATATTACGGTTTACAACTATGCTGCAAAACATGAGCACATCTCCTGGGAGTCATTTCAGGGGCCATTTGAAGGCACTCAATTTAACGAATTACTGCCACCTAGTGGAAGAAAAAAAATACTATATATACTTCAAAAAATATTTTTAGTTCTCTTTTACATGTCAGTTTTTTAATTAATATTGTCTGATGATGTTAGTTTCACCTAAACAGCTAGTCTAAACAGTAGATCAAATGTATCCCTTGAGTTTGCAGGATTTGTAAGAGCTTTACTAGTTTATCATATTTAAGGCAAAGCATAAGTACGCACACAGAATCAGATCAAATGTAATATTTCCAAAAGTGTAAAGGCACTTTGGGAAACAAGTATTATACTCCCAAAGTAACCCTAGTGAAAAAAAGTATACTTTCTTGTATTTGAAATTTATTCCCTTTTTCAATAGTACAATGCAAATAATAACAAAAATTATACTATCTAAAATTATACTATTTTCACAATACAACTTTTGACACACTTTAAAATAATTGTACTTTAATATATTTTCTAAAAAATATATTTTAGAGAAATATACTTGAAGTGAAAATTAAATTTTTAAAAGTGTATTTATTTGCACTTTATTAAATATAAATATTAAATATTATATTTTAGGTATATTTTAACTGTGTGCTGGAAATTATCATTATAACAATGCATTGAAAGTATACTTTCAAAACACATTATAGTATACAATAGTATTTTGTACAAAGTATAGCTAAGTATTATTTGTCTATTAATGTGCAATTGTTATTGAAGACAAAGTGTGCAATTTGTAGTGTACACTTATGGTCGGTGCCGATAGCCTCGTGCCTTGTATATATATATATATATATATATACACACACTTAGGGTACATTGCTTGTATGTTTCAAAGACACTTGTAATGAATTTGAAATGTACTTGTCACACAAATAAAGTTCACTTTAATATCACTAATCAAGCATGTGATTAGTCCCTCCCTACACAGGCATATACTTAAAGTATAAGTATACTTTAAGTTGTTCCAATTTAGTACACAAAAGTACACTAAAAACACTAAAAGTTATGCTTTACTACAATTTAATTACAACTAAAATAGAACAAAATTAGTTGTTTCAAAATAGCACTCTTCAAGTTAACTAACTTGAAGTATACTAAATTAGACTGGCTGCAAGTATACTTAGCTTCTTTTTTTTTCACTAGGGAATGATTACCCCTGGGAGAACACATCATGCTCTGCTTCATCTACAGAAAGTAAAACCGTAAAAAACCAAACCAATTGTCTGTTTTAACAACCACATACAGAGAGAAAAAGTTTTTTTCTGCAACAAGCGTGGGACAGAAAGACATCACAGCACAGCTCTGGAGAGTCCACTGTGTTCTTCAGTTGTAGCTGCAGGCATGCTGTATAAAGAACAGATGTGATGCTCGAGGGGAGGCGAGAATGACAAAGGAGAAATATCTGAGCTGTGTTTTTGTGTATATTGCCATGTCTGTGCACATTTTAAGTCTGAGAGTACAGTTATTTGCCTATATGTATCTGATTTTTGGGAACAATTGGTGTGTGTGCAAGGCATAGCATGATTATGATTGTGTGTTTGTGTGTGTGTGTGTGTGTGTGTGTGTGTGTGTGTGTGTGTGTGTGTGTGTGTGTGTGTGTGTGTGTGTGTGTGTGTTCATGTTTTTCTATCCCGGTGGGGACTTCAACCTGAATGCACACAGACTCATGGGGACTCGTGTCACAGTGGGGACCTAAATTGAGTTCCCCATGGGTAAACAAGCTTATGAATCATACAGAATGAGTTTTTTTGGAAATGTAAAAATGCAGAAAGTTGTGTGTGATGGGTAGGTTTAGGGGTAGGGTTAGTGTAAGGAGATAGAATATACAGTTTGTACAGTATAAAAACCATTAAGTCTATGGAGAGTCCCCACAAAGATAGTAAACCAGACATGTGTGTGTATACATATTGCATTTTGTATATTGTATTTTGTATATCTTCTTCGGACACACACACACGCAAAACTTTCCCCTTAATGTAAAAAGAATCTGGACCCACAAACATCACACAAAATTATTGTAGCCTATAAGCCAACATTTGACAAGTGACTTACATGCATTGTGTATTATTATTTGAATTTTTTTTCTGTATTTGTAATTTGATCAATGCTGTTTAACTTGTTTCATCTTTTAGAATAAGTTTTCTTCTTCTTCTAAAATTAAAATGTTTAAAATAAAACTTAAGAAGCATTATTTATTTGATGAATTATCTGTTGGTGAGTGCCCCTTCTTTCTTTACGCGCCCACATGTAGGATTACAATTATAGTCTGAAACAGAATGATCGCCCTCTAGTGAAATAAAGAAAGATCATAAACTTTCCAGGTCAAACGCGGTTACCTCGCATTATCCCAGGGCAAACGACCAAATTCGCTTTTACTCCTAAATTATAGCTAGAGTTAATGATAGGTTTGCTGCGGTCTCCTCCCCCGTCCATGCCTCTGTCGAATGGCAGTCATCAGCGCTTCAGTATTTGCATTGACTGACGTCTGGTTACTAAAGGGGCGGAGTCCGGAGCGATGACACGTCAGAAGGCAACAGTCACGTCTCTCTTTATAGGTGTGAAGAGAGAGCGACGCAGTTCCTCAGCCTCGTTCTCCTAAAAGCATCTCCTCGTTGTGCTGAGGAGCGGACAGTCCACTATATACTGCCGACGACAGAAAGCATGAGAATTTCAATGTTAGTTTCTCTCATCAGGCCGACCGGGCCGATTATTGTGGGCATCTCTCTGGGATTCACTCTGAGCCTTCTGAGCGTCACCTGGGTGGATGAGTCCTGCGACTCTGACTGGATGGGACCCGCCGAAGAGATGCTCATAGGGCAGCCTGGGAGCTCGAAAGGGGCCCGTAAACCTAGTTCGATATCCACTGGCACAATTGACAACGGAAATGTCGAAGAGGATTTTGAGCCCAGAATAGTGCCTTATAACAAGCCTGCTCAGGAAGGTCCTCCCAAAAAGGTTTTCAGGTAGGTGTAGCTCCACCAGTGATGCTATACAGTGCCCAGCCTGAATGGAGCCTGTTCGGTCTATTTAGAGCATGCATGCATGAAAGGTAGTAATTAAAAAATTAAAAAAGGAAACAAGAACTTATGATTAAGACAGAAACCCTATTAAAATAGCATCCAGAGCACTTTTTTTCTCTTTGTAGCTGTAGAGCTTTTCTGCAAGAAGTTTGCTGCTAAACTAAAGATGCCTGTGCACATTTGTGAATGGGGAACTGGACAAGGACTCTGTTTATTTATAGAGTAAAGGCTCCTGATCTTGCCCCGTGGCCTCTGGAAGCGGATGCGGCCTAATTATGTCATCAGGTCACATAAAGTGTGCTGTCAGTCAAGGATCAGCAGTTCAGTAATCTGAACTAGCTTCAACAACTCAACAGTGTTCTTAAAGACACATAAACATAACATTCATGATGTCAACACATTGTAGAAAACAAGTTTATTATAGTTTGTGCTAAAATGACAAATATTGTTTGGCCACTGTTAAAAATAGTTTTTAGTAAATAGTGTAAGAAGCTTCAATAATATTTATTTATTTTTGTATTTAAAGTGGTTGCTAATAAAGTTACCACAGTCTTATTTTAGTAACTTCCAGAGTAACATTTAAAGGGATTGTCAAAAGTGATGTGTGAAGCCCATCATGCCCAAGTATGGTAACCCTATGGAATTTGTCCTCTGCATTTAACCCATCCAAGTTAGTGCACACACATTAGGAGTAGTGAACACACACACACTGCAAACAGAGGAGCAGTGGGCAGCTATTTTGCCGTGGCACCCAGGGAGCGATTGGGGGTTAGATGCCTTTGCTGAATGGCACATTAGTCATTTTGTGCCGATATTGAGAATCGAACCCGCAACCTTTGGGTTACCAGTCTGACTCTCTAACCATTAGGCCACAACTTCCCCACTTTTCCAGGTAATATTTAGTATTATGCACAGTTACTACTGTATATAGTTTAAAAGAACATTTCAGCCACTGAAATATGTATAAAGTGTTTGAGCATGAATATATCAGATAGGATGGCATCTGCATCCATCCATCCTTTTTCCAAACTGCTTGTCCTATGTAGGATCGTGGAAATGCTGGAGTCTTTCCCACCTTCTCGGACCATAGGCAAGGAAACACCCTGGATGGATGGCCTGTCCATCACAGGGACATGTTATCTGCTGTTTGAGAAGTCCGAAAAAATACATTTTGTGTGGAAAACATCTTTATTTCTCATATGTCTCGTAACTGAACGTGACATGCTTGTTCAAATGCGTGGAAAGAAGGAGGTTTGAGACCATAGAGATTTTCTTTTAATAACTTTGGCCTAAATTTTCCTCACACAAAGCTATGCATCATATGGTTTCAGACTTTGGATTGTCTTTTTTTGCTATTAACTGTCCTTATATATGCAAAGAGTTGCATGAATATCATTCACAAAATAATTTTGTGTTTCATGGGAAAAAATGACAGCAGACAAGTTTAGATTGTCACCGGGGTGAGTAAATAATGACCCAACTGCTGCCTATTTTGGACTTCTGTGTGTGGTATGTTATAAATGGTTGGGTTGGTTTATTTGACCAACCCAGCTGTGCTTGTGAGTTCCTAATGTAACTGTGCTGTTATTCAAATTGCTTAACTCTTCATGTTAGTAATTCATCCTTCATCTTTTTCTTTTTAGATCCAAGTATGCCAGCACAGAGCTTGGAATTCGTGAACGTCTCTTTGTTTCAGTATTTACCTCCAAAACCACCATAAACACGTTAGCCGTGGCCATCAACCGGACCCTCAACCACCACCTGGATGGCCGGCTCATCTTCTTTACAGGCACCCGCAGTCGTAAACTCCCTAATGGAATGTTTGTGGTCGTCCACGGTGACGAGCGTCCAGTCCCAAACATGTACCAGTCTGTCCGATATCTTCTAGAACATCGCATTGCTGAGTATGATTGGTTCTACCTTGTCCAGGATGATACCTATACCCAGCCCGAAAGGCTGAAGACTTTAGTAAGCCACCTCAGCATTGACCTTCAGCTTTACATGGGCCACCCAGGAGAGTTCATTGGAGGTGAAACCCAGGGAAGGTACTGTCACAGTGGACCAGGATTTCTACTATCCCGTGCACTACTCCTGAAGCTCCAGCCTTTCTTGGAGCAATGCAGGACTGACATCATAAGCGTCAGACCTGATGAGTGGCTCGGTCGCTGTATCATTGATTATGTAGGCATGAACTGTGTGGAGGAATATGAGGTAAGAGTTAACTGGGACTCAAATATGCTTTATGACTTCTATGCAAGATTGGTACAGTATATGCATTGAAATGAAAGTCTGTCATTGTTTACTCACCCTCATGTCTTCCAAGCTCGAATTGGCTTGCTTTCTTCTGCGGAACACAAAGGCAAATTTTTATAGAATATTTCAGTTGTTTTTATCCATTTTGTGGAAGACCAGATTGAAGTTTCATTCCGCAGAAGAAAAAGCCAAACAAGGTTGTAACAATCAGTGTTATTTTTGTATCAGATTAAGATACTATTATAATTTATATTCATATTTTGAATTAATTTATATTTTTCCTTTACATTTTAATAATTTTGTTGTGATTTTGTCATTTTTATTAGGTAAAAAACATATAGCTTTTATTATTATTTATTTAAGTTTTAGTTATTTTAGTACATCATAAAGTTGTTTTGTATTTTATTTTATTTCAGTTAGTTTAGTTTATTTCAAGTAACAAAATGTTTTTTTGTGGTTTTAGTTTAAGTTAACTATAATAACCCTGGTGACCACATGAGGGTGAGTAAATGATGACAGAATTTTATTTTTTGGATGAACCATGCCTTTAAATCTAGCGTGAGATCAAAAATGGTATCCAGAGCAAAACAATCAAAATTGCATTCTCTTTTCATTGTTTATCTTCCAGTAACTTTCCATTTCATTAGCTTTGTTTCTATTTTGTTGCAATGCAATCTCATGACAGCATCTGCTTTTCCCCTGTAATCACAAAGGCAGTTACTTTTCTCACATCATGAGATTCCAATTAATCACAAGCTAAAATAGTATCTATCCCAGGGCAAATGTGGCTGAGAGAGCCGAAATGAGCTGAAGGAAGGGAGGAGGCGGGGGGATTGGGGGGCTCAGAGCCTGAACTATGTACAGATCATCCTGGCAAACTCTAAAAACAGGCCTGTGTTGATAAAGTAGACTTTTCATGTAGCTGGTTTTCCTTAGTTGGCAATGTTTATGCTGGTCACAAATGACTACATTTTCCACCTAGGGTCTCTAGTTTCGACAGGAAACCACATTACCCAAGGGCCCATGCTTTATTGAGAGGGTGCGCTGTTATATATTGAGAGGCTCAATGCACCAGGGAGGCCAAATATTCAATAGTTCACAGTATTTTTCAAATTCTGAGGCAGATACATTGATATATTCAAACAAGCTCACAGTCATGTAAAAGTGCTCGGCATATGTTCAAAAACATTTATTTCACGTAATCAGCACCGAAGGCAGTATAGAACAGTGTGTATATATATATATATATATATATATATATATATATATATATATATTTGGTAAAATGTCATGGGCCCTATTTTAACGATCTATGCACATGGTCTAAAGCGCACGGCGCAAATTCACTTAGGGTGTGTCCGAATCCACTTTTGCTAGTTTAACGGCGGGAAAAATGGTCGGTGTGCCTGGCGCATGGTCTAAAAAGGTTGTCTCTATTCTCTTATGCCGCGTTTACACCAAAATTACCCGGAACAATTTGTCCCAGGAACTTTTTTACTAGGAACTTTTTTTTGCCCCAGACCGGTTGCTTACTGCGTTTACACCGCGGTCTAAAGTACCAGGAAGATTATGTAAATTAGTCTGGTGACGTTGAACTACGCGCGACTGCTCCTCTCAGTCTGCGACGGACAGTAATCAGTTTTGAGCGCCTTTTCAGTTTTGAGTTTTAAAGGACAACTCCGGTGAAAAATGAACCTGGGGTTAATTAACACATGGTTACTGAGTCGATTGTTCCCTGGAATGCGTTTTCATGATTATAGAATGTAAAGAGTTTTATCTTTAAAAACAGATGATCTTATAACGCTAGTATATGGGGCACAGAGTAAGTAAAAGTAAATCGCTAGTTAATACCACTAACAAGGCTCAAAATAGCCTCACACTAACACGGTAGCATAATGAGGGTCCCTACATGCAAACTGAAGCATTGAGAACTTTGTAAGTGTACAGACAGTTTAATAAGAAGATACTTTATAAAGACAGTACATTACGCGTTTACAGACAGGATCCATCTTGGAAAACAGTCTCGACTAATTGAGCCACGAACGCCATGCTACGTTAGATTTCACAAACGTAATTCCTATCGACCAGCTCACTTAGCACGGCGGTTTTTCGGTTTGCATGTAGGGACCTTCATTATGCTACTGTGTTAGTGTGAGGCTATTTTGAGTCTTGTTAGTGGTATTAACTAGCGATTTACTTTTACTTACTCTGTGCCCCATATACTAGCGTTATAAGCTACTCTGTTTTTAGAGATAAAACTCTTTGCATTCGATTTTCATGAAAACGCATCCCAGGGAACGATCGACTCGGTAACCATGTGTTAATTACCCCTAGGTTCATTTTTCACCGGAGTTTTCCTTTAAGTATGGAGGAGATTCAAGCTGTGCTGCTTTTGTGTGTGATGTATTGGTTTACTAACGAGGTAATTAACAAAACGGCAGAAAAGAGACGAGCACTGATACTAAAGCGTATTCAGAAAGCTCGTAATGCTAGATATAAAATTAGACAACGTATGTTATCAGCTATTGCGGACATTGACCGTGAGATGGCTGGGACGAACTGCGCCATCGGGCAGAAAGAACAAGATTGGTAAGAAATGAATCCATCAAAATAAACCAAGTTGTGAATAATGTTATTATCGATTACATCAACTTATTTTTGCCACTTTTTTGTGTTTTAGATATGCGAGTACTATCAAATGCGTCGTGTTTCGTGATCGGTTTGGATACACACTAGAACACACTAGAACAACGGGATGGTGGGACAGCGTGGTTCCAACTTTCACCGAAGCCCAGTGGATAAAGAATTTCCGGATGTCTAAGGATACTTTTCTGTACCTCTGTCGTCGATTGCAACCCCAACTGGAGAGACATGACACAAACTACCGGCATTGTGTACCCATTCAAAAAAGAATCGCCATTGCACTGTGGAAACTTTAAAAAAGTACTACCTCGCCAGCAGGGACTTTCTGAGGGGATCATTTAGACCCTGGTTCCTGCGGTGGAAACACACCGAGTACCACCCCAAAGTTCCTAGTTCCTGGGTAAAGTTCCTGCGGTGGAAACGCGGCATTAATGAGTAATGGGTGTGTTTTGGGTGTAACGTGCAATAAACCAGTCTCATCTCCCATTCCCTTTAAAATCCAGTTGCGCTCGTATCATGGCGGATTCGCTATTTACATGGCGTAAATTTGTAAGCAGAAAGACTGAACACGTCTCCAGAGCGCAAACGGATCTGCTAGTGCACAAGGTTAAAGCGTGCGAACAGACCATCTATGGGACAAGCTGGATTCCACCATATCTTTATGTACACAATATTAATCTTTTACATTGTTATCCTTTTATTTTTAATATTTGGCATATTTGTGTGCTGCTGCGCATCCCTGTGTGTGTGATAAGCAGAGTGTACGCACGTTGTGACCCGCCTATAGGCGCATATTACTAACACGCCCTTTAAATAGCAAAAAATATATATTGCGCCATTGACTTTAGACCAGATTTCAGTTGGTCAATGGTGCAGTCTATTTCAGTTGCCTCCAAATAGCAACGTGCCAACAATGCGCCTGAAAACACAACGTTTTCAGACCAGCATGGGTGCACAAATGGGCGCAAATGCATTTGCTATTTAGCAGGACGTGAAAATGATAACTGCGTCAGGCTGAAAATAGCAAAAAACACTTGCACCGGGTGTATGATAGGGCCCCATAAGTGTGATAAGCAATGTTTTGTGAGTTGGTGTGTTAAATGGGATTGGACATGGGTGCTGGCTGCTGGCTCCTTAGTGGATTATGCCCATTTCAATGATTTGGCATAGAGTTGAAGGAAGACCTTCACACTCTTAATAGCCTGATCTGATTAGATTCAGGTTTCTGCATGACTTAAACTAATGGTCAAAAGTTTGCTGTCTGTACATTTTTTTTTTTTTTAAAGAAATTAATGCTTTTATTTAGCAAAGATGCATTAAATTAAATCAAAAGTGACAGTGAATATACAGTATGTTAAAAAGTATTATTTTTATAATCAAATGCACTTATATTTTAAATAAATGCTGTTCTTTTGAACTTTCGATTTATACCAAAAATCCTGAAGAAAAAAAACGCATCACAGTTGCAATACTACTGTTTTCAACGTTGATAGTAAAAAAAGTTTCTTGAGCACCAAAGTTATCATATTAAGATGAATCCTGAAGGATTGTGTGACAGCAAGACTGGAGTAAAAATCAGCTTTGCAATCACAGGAAAAAATTGCATTTAAAATATATTAAAGTAGAAAACAGCTACTTTAAATTATAATAATATTTAATGATATTTTCTGTTTTTACTGAATTTTGCAGCTTCGGTCAGAGTAACTCAATGTTTCTTGCAAAATAAATCTATAACCGAGACAGGGTGTATGTTACAGGGACACAAAAATATGACCATACTTTAATTCTACTGCAAAAGCAGTCATACATTATTAAATGAGATTTGTTTCATTGACAAGCAGTAAGGGTATCTATCAGGATGTGCTACCAAGGTTAGGGGTTAGTATTTGTTTCAGCAGGCAATCAGAACGGTTTGCACTTAACTGGTTTAGGGGAAAAAATAGATGCTGGAAGCAGATAAAGCTAAATTATTATCACTGTAAAACTGTATGAACATTAAAATCAAAGAAACAAATAATTTCTGTTGATGGAAATAGCAGAAATAATGATTTCTCCTGTCATCCACAGAGAAACAAACTCACTGGCTTTCATTAGGTGAGCTATCAGTCTCATGCAGGGGCAACATATCATTAAACTAGGTTTAGGACAGTCTAGTTAAGTTTGGACCTTTTGAACAATGACATAAAAGCAGTGACCTGACCATAAAGCATCAGTAATTCACACAGACCTGAACATGCTGTTTGGATCCAGCATAAAATAAGTGAGTGTCCAGACACCAGGATTACTTGAATGGAATGATGTACTTCTTCCTGTTCTCGGCAGGCCAGCTGCAGACATGCTGAGATTTGTGCAGTTAATTAGCATGGTTACAAGAAGACATTAAACGGCTTTACTGCAAATTGCAAGGGTCTGCTGACTAGAGCTGACCAGAATTAACCTAGAGGTGCCGTCTATGCAACTATGACCACATTCTTGTTATTGTGCCAAATGTTGAAGCCTAAAAAAACCCACAATACATGTCATTTATATTGTATATACAATATATTATTCTGATCTAATTTCAATCTTGCTTTACCTTAGGGGCTGAATTATAATTATTTTACTATGGAAAACCATATGGACCTTCCCAGAGTGGGGAATGATGGATTCCAGAATGCTCTCACTGTTCATCCAGTGACCAGTGCAGAGCTTATGTATCGTCTGCACAAACATTTCACAGAAATAGAACTGCAGAGGACCTATGAGGAGATTGAAAAACTGCAGGTTAGATTGTGCTGAATTCTTTACAACTTAACAAATGCATGCATATATGTGTGTGTTTTATTTAGCTCTTTATTTTGCATACTTTATTCATGCATGACATTGCTTTAAAATTGCTTACAAAAGGCAATCAAATCCACCATCAGTACTTTTTTTTTTTTTAATTCATAATTTTTTTGAAAGCATGCATGCTACATTATACCTTTACCTTGTCACTGCATGGGGCAGTACCCTCAAAGGTACACCTTTCTAATGAATCTACCCCTAAATAAGTGGTTCTCATAATTTTTGCCCTAAAGCAATGTTTCTCAACTCCAGTCCTCAGGACCCACCTACCAGAATGTTTTAGATGTCTCCCTATTCAACAAACTAAAAAGGTAATGAGTTTAATCAGGTGTTAATTAGTATAGCATCAAAACATTCTGATATGGGGGTTCGCCAGGAGTGGAGTTGATAAACACTGCCAAAAAAGTACCCTAATGCTGAGTTCAGACTACATGATATCAGCTCGATTTTGTTTTGACGTAGTAGGGTATCATGGTGATTCATAAACGACAATGGCATCGGGACACAAGAATCGACCGTTTTATCTCATAAAGTGAATCATAGTAGACGATAACCGATGTCGCGTCTGTGACACTTCATGTCACGACAGAAAGACTAGCATGTTTAATTTTTTCCTGTCCTCTACAATGGGTTCTGTCACATTTGTGATGTTGACCAATAGGAGTACAGAAGCTCTTCCGTGCACAGCTTTCAAACATGGCAAAACGAAAGAGAGACAATGGTATTGGTGCTGCTAGGTAAAATTATGCAATGGAGGAAGGTTTGGAAACTATACTCCTACCTTTATGATGTTTCCTCAAAGGACTACCACAACAGAGTGAAAAAAGATAAATGAACTATAGTGGTGAGTACTGGAATTATCATTAAGCTAACATGCCGCTTCGGTAGCCATTATTTGTTTACGCTCTTGTTTCCGGAAGTCAGTCGCTAGTTCCACCTTATCGATGACATCATGTAACATCTAGTCAAAAATGTCAGACAAAAATATTGTGCAGTCTGAACGCAGCATAAGGTGCTATCCCTGCTGAAAAATCCAGAATTGCTGGTTACCAGCATAAGCTATGTTTTGCATGCTGGGATGGGATGCTGGTTTGCTGATCCCCATAATGGGAAGCTGGAGTGCTGCACCAAATACACCAACTGAGACCAACTACAGTGCTGGTCAGAATTATTTGCCCCCTTGGTAAATATGATCAAAGATGGCTGTAAAAAATAAATCTGCATTGTTTATCCTTTTGATATTTTATTTTAAAAAATGCAAAAATCTAACCTTTCATTGAAGTAAAAGAACTGAAAGTGGGGGGAAAATCACATTATGAAATAAATGTTTTTCTCCAAAATTGGGAATAATTATTTGCCCCCTTTTATTAAATACTTTTTGCAACCTCCTTTTTCCAAGACAACAGCTCTGAGTCTTCTCCTATAATGCCTGATGAGTTTGGAGAACACCTGACAAGAGATCAGAGACCATTCCTCCATACAGAATCTCTCCAGATCCTTCAGATTCCCAGATCCATGTTGGCGCTTCTTCTCTTCAGTTCAGCCCACTCATTTTCTATAGGGTTCAGGTCTGGGACTGGGATGGCCATTGCAGATGCTTAGTTTTGTGCTCAGTGACACATTTTTGTTTTGATTTTGATGTTTGTTTTTGGATCACTGTCCTGTTGGGAGATCCAAACATGGCCCGTTGTAAGATTTCTAGCAGAGGTTGTCAGGTTTTGATTTTTTATCTGTTGGAATTTGATCGAATCCATAATGCCATGTATCTGAACAAGATGTCCAGGACCTCTGGCAGAAAATTAGGCCCACATCATTAAAGATACAGCAGAGTATTTCATTTTACACATGGGATACAACTTTTTATCCCTGTATGAAGCAAACCCATGTTAAAGCTGCCGTTGGCAACATTTTTTTTTATCACATTCAGTGTAATCGACACTATAATCCGACAGAACAACATAAATAAGGTGGTTTTAGAAAAAAACCCGAGCTTCTAACTCCACCTGGAGCGTGTTATTTGTTTTGCAAAAATCCACCGCTCCCGGATCATCGGGTCCAATCAGCGCAGGGGGGTGTGAGATCTGACTGTCAATCACAGGTCGTGCACATGCCACAGATCCCCCCTCTCTCGCGCACGTTACAATCACATGCACACGACACGCCTGAAGTTCACATGAAGATTGCATGAAGCGTGATGGCGGAGAGAAAATCTACTAACAAGCTTCCAATTCCTCGGTTATTGCTATCTATGGATAGATTAGCCAGGGCAGCCTACCTCCGAGTCCATGGTGTTGATCGATGCTGAAGAGACGGACGCATTCACAGAAAATCAGGTACACACACACTGACGAGCACGACCTCGATGGGAAGGTGCTCGCTGGTAGTGGGGGAGGGGCATGAGAGTTGTAAACATTCAAAATTTTGGCTAAGTCGACTCAAATCTGCCAGACTTGCCGACTGCAGCTTTACTGTAAGTGTTTGCTGCCAAAAAGCTTTTTTTTTTTTTTTTATCTGACCATAGAACCTGTCTCGTTTGAAGTTCCAGTAGTGTCAGTTACTTTTCTAACGTTCTATGGCCAGATGAAACAAAAAAAGAGCTTTTTGGCAGCAAACACTTAAGATGGGTTTGGTTCATACAGGGATAAAAAAGTACCCCATGTGTAAAATGAAATACTCTGCTGTATCTTTAATGATGTGGGCCTAATTTTTTGCCAGAGGTCCTGGACATCTTGTTCAGATACATGGCATTATGGATTCGATCAAATTCCAACAGATAAAAAATCAAAACCTGACAACCTCTGCTAGAAATCTTACAACGGGCCATGTTTGGATCTTCCAACAGGACAGTGATCCAAAAACAAACATCAAAATCAAAACAAAAATGTGTCACTGAGCACAAAACCAAGCATCTGCAATGGCCACCCCAGTCCCAGACCTGAACCCTATAGAAAATGAGTGGGCTGAACTGAAGAGAAGAAGCGCCAACATGGATCTGGGAATCTGAAGGATCTGGAGAGATTCTGTATGGAGGAATGCTCTTGTCAGGTGTTCTCCAAACTCATCAGGCATTATAGCAGAAGACTCAGAGCTGTTATCTTGGAAAAAGTATTTAATAAAAGGGGGCATATAATTATTCCCAACAAATTTTGGAGAAAAACATTTATTTTATAATGTGATTTACCCCCCACTTTCAGTTCTTTTACTTCAGTGAAAGGTTAGATTTTTGCATTTTTTTAAAAATAAAATATCAAAAGGATAAACAATGCAGATTTATTTTTTACAGCCATCTTTGATCATATTTACCAAGGGGGCAAATAATTCTGACCAGCACTGTACATCAGATCAATTTTGTTTGAAAACAGCATGATAATGCTGGTCCTCCAGCTAGACCAGCACTATACCAGCTCTAACCAGCATAAACCTACCTGGACCAACATGGAATTCATGCTGGTTTATGCTGTATTTTTCAGCAGGGATACTATACCTTACAATATTAATATGTAGGGGAGACCGGGGACAGTTACAACACTTTTTGCATTTCTCTCAGTTACTCAGAGACTATTTGGACTAGACCATCTGTCTGCTAATTACCCATACCATTTAAAGATGATTACATATCGTTCACAGTATTTATTTGAATGGAAGAAGCCAGATGTTGCAACTGACCCCAGACCAGGGGACAGTTACAACACAACCAGGGACGGTTGCAACATGTTAAAATACTTTAAATTAATTATTTTAAAAATACCTTAAATTAACTTTAGCTTTTTGTCTCAATGAGCATAGAATTCTGAAAATATTAACTGTTTTAGGCCTACTATAATATTATAGTATTATTTATACAATAATATTATTGTAGCCTATTATTTATTTATTTATTTAGTCATATTTATCAAATAACAGTTTTTGAGTTTAGTTTGTTTATGTGTAGAACATAGGCCTACATAGATTCAGTGTGCAGGTGTTACAGATGCTATTCAATCTCTCCATATTTCAGTGTCAGACAGGAAGAATTGAACAATTTGCTATGCGACAAACTTTTATTAAACATGCAATTTATAACTTGTTGCAACCGGCCATCACAGAACATCATACGCCTGCTAGACACACTGACTTTGACACATGCTAACCATGTCACTTAGAAGTCAACAAAACAATAATTCAAACTAAGTAAATTTTGATTAATTCATACAAAATGTCAGGACAGTATGACAAAAATATATCTCATGAAAAAATTTACTTTCATACCTCTTCAATAAATGCAGCAGCAGATGTTGAATATTTCTTTTGTCTTCTTGGTGGGGGGAGGGTCTAACTGTGCATGTGCAGTTACTGCAGTATGAGTGTCATCACTCTAGCATGTTTCTGATTGGAGGAATAAGACTTGTTCCCTGTTGCAACTGTCCCTGGGCTCCCCTACCCTTAAGGTGCTAATGTAAACCCTTCAAGATGAAAGTGACAAGCTGTTTCTCCCCTAAAGATACAGTGTATTGTATTTTGATTGTATTTTTTTGTATTTTTGAAGTGTAATGGCTTTTTCAACTTTACATGCACCTTACATTTCACCCTCAGTCTGAGATTAAGAATGTCAGTGAAGTAGCAGCGGATGGAAACAAGAGTGCTCTATGGCCCATTGGCATCACACCTCCCTTTGAACCCAAAAGCCGCTTTGAGGTACTGCGTTGGGACTACTTTACCGAAGATAACCTTTTCTCCTGTGTGGACGGTTCCCCTAAATGTCAGCTCAATGGCGCCGATCGCGATGACGTGACTGACGTCATCAGGGTCGCTGTTGAAGAGCTCAATAAAAAATACAACCCTTTTGTACAGTTGAGCTCTCCACGGCTGGTGAACGGTTACAGGCGCTTGGACCAGACACGAGGGATGGAGTACACCTTGGACCTGCAGGTCCAGGCCACGACTGAGTCTGGTCACCAAAAATCTATCGCACGCCGTGTACACCTTGTGAGACCCCTCAGCCAGGTAGAGATTATCCCCATGCCTTATGTCACCGAGGCTACACGAGTTCACGTCCTCCTGCCCCTCACTAGTTATGAGTCCCAAGTAGCACTGCACTTCTTAGATCACATTTCATTCAATTTGTTTGAGACTGGTGAGAATGCAGTTCTTAATTTCCTGTTCACTTACGAACCTGCTGAGGCCCAAAAAGTGAGTACAAATGATGTCTTTTCAGAGGTCAAGGCTAAGATCACCGCAGTTGAGCGCAGATATCCCAGCGTCAAGGTGTCTTGGATCAGCATAAAGACAGAATATCCTGGTGTCCTGCGGATCCTGGACATTGTTTCTAGGAAGCACCCGGTAGAAACACTCTTCCTCCTGGTCACAGCTGACACAGTACTCAACCCCGAGTTCATGAATCGCTGCCGCATGAACACCATCAGTGGCTGGCAGGCTTTCTTTCCCATCCATTTCCAAGACTTTGACCCCAGTGTGGCTTATCCAGACCAGGTTCCCCCTGCCTCGCACGACCTGGTCCGGGAAGCGGGCCACTTTGACCGCAACACCTTCGAGGAGGTGTGTTTCTACAACTCTGACTACATGTCCTCACGCACACGGATGTCCAGGGATTTGCAGGAGAGTGAAGATCTGCTGGAGAGCCTGGATCTTTATGACATGTTTGTGCAGTACTCGGGACTGCACGTGTTCCGTGCCGTCGAGCCTGCTTTGCGCCAGGCTTTCCGCAACCAAACCTGCGATCCTCGGCTAAGTGAGGACGTGTTCCACCGTTGTCTCCAGAGCTCTCTGGAGGGCCAGGGGTCACGTTCCCAGCTCGCCATGCTAATATTTGAACAAGAGCAGGGAAACAGCACCTGAGGAGCTTCCAAAGAAGCAACAGTGGGGTAACTGTAGACTGGCTAACCGCTAGCAACACTCCTCCTTCTCCTAACATCTGTCTCTAGTAAAAGCTGTTTGATTATCTTACTGAATTCAAAGAGAAGTGTTCTGAAAGGAATATTTTAAGACATTTAACAAGAAATATTTGGAGACATCTTTCTGTGAGTACTTGACTCGCAACTGTTAATGCACTACAAAAAAATTATACTGTTCTTTCACTGTGCTTTTCTGAACAATTTTACAATTTTGTATTGCAGCACGTCACATGTTGCTGCCTGGTTAGGATGGATTGTTTTTAATGTTGTATTCCTCATTTGTAAATGTTATTTACCTTACAGACTGGTGTAGTTTAACCCAATGTATACTTTAGTTTTGACACAAATGCTAGCATATGCGTACCGCCAAACTCATAGGCTGCGTTTGAAATCGCATACTCTCTGAGTAGGTACTTATTTTGAATAGTTACTTTGCGACCGCTAAAAAAAGTATGTTCTATATAGTATGTGTGTAGTACGATTGTAATCCGGAGGTAGTACATTCGCCAAGTTCACACTGTCATGTGACCTACCAGCATCAATTGCGTCACTTCACTGCCATTCACAAATCCTCTCTCATGGCCTCATGGGATAGTAAAGCATTTATTGTATCATCTGGGTCATCTGTGTACTTTTTGCCTACTCTTTTATGAGTACTGTGAATTTGAACATACTACTCTTGTCACGTACTGTTTTTTGTCTACTATATTGACCCCTTTTGCGCCGACATCACAATTACGTCAGAGCGTTAGCTGGAGGCAAAACAAACGGAAAACTGGAGGCGGCCAATACAAACCAGCACAGATTCGGCTACATAATAAGGAGCTTAAATTATTATTATTGTTATTAAATGTCATCTTGTTGTATTGTTTGGTGCAAGAATCGACGGAGTACAGGCTCCAATTTGAAATTTTATCGCATAATTTTTTCTAAATTATTGTGATTATTTGTGAATCATCTATGATTGTATACATTGTTTTGATTGATTGTGACTAGACTTTTTGAAGAACCTGGTAAGAAAGTGTAATCAAATACAGGTTAAAAAATGAATATGCTGTATCTGGAATTTTTATTTCTAGAAAATATTCACATCATTAAAATTGCACCGTAATGTCACTTTTTACATTGTCGTCTTCTGTCTGGCCATGGCGCCGGCTAGGCAGAACTGCGGATCGTAGGCTACCACACAAGTCTTGTGACCATTTAGTACAGTTATAGGCATCAAAATATGTATATGTCCTCAGTTTCTTTTTACCCTCGGTTTCTCTATCGGGTAGGTGTAGAAGTCAGGTCACTCAACCGGAAGTAGCGTTGACGTTAATCCTGTCAGATCGTCCATCCATTGAATGAGCGTGTATGCCGGGTCAGGCAATCTGGGATGTCCATTAAAATTAACTTTTGCAAATAACAATTGTGGTCCCGGACAGTGAGTGACCTTGCACATTAAGATAAAATCGGATTTTCTCCAGTCATTGTTAAAAAACAAGCTAACAAAACTTGCACACTAACGTTATTAGTGAAGCGGCCAGAGGGATCGTTCTGCCTCCACCTAAGCTCCGCCCACAAAAAAATGTCACCATGTTTACCAACTGAAAAAGGGTCTATAGTAGGGAAGCATGTTTCCTTGTTCACCTTGTGGACAAACTAATTACTGCAACAAAATTCAAGGCACAAGCATGCAGAGTATGCACAGTTAAAAAATATGGCTGTGTACTGTACGCACAGTGTATGCATGCTATTCTAATGATGAAATTTGTCACATGCATTGTGCTTACAGCATGATTTTTGTCCCACAGCAGATTCTAAAGTTTTCATTGGTCATGTCAATCACAGTGCTGATTGCCTACATAAAGCCGCGGTCACTAGACCTGTGCATTGCATTTTTGCTTGGACACTGTAGTAGTTTTAATATAATTTGCATGCACATATGGAAGTCTATGGAACAAAAAGTGTAGTGTGACCGCCCCTTAACGCTGAAACAAATACTAACCCCTAAACATAACCTCAGTATAGCGTCGGTAGCACATCCAGATAAATAGCTTTTTTTTTTAATTACTGTTTGCTGTGATAGGATTGGATGATATTCTGACCTCTCGACTGAATCCATGAAGTTTGAATTTTTCTTTACAATTGACCACGTGACTGGTCCAATGAAAGTTGACCAATGAAATCAGCTTAACTGGTTTAGGAAAAAAAAAAAAATCATGCATACGCATAAACTAGCATACATGTACAAAACGAAGTATACTTTTGGCTAGTGACGGAGCTGGGAAAGAGAATGTGAATAGAATTTTTTCAGTGATTATAGTGTATTTTTTATTGTGACTGCGGCTGAGGGAAGAGAGGATGAAGAATGTTCACAACAAAAATGGACAGTTCTGAAAGGGCGAATGTATAACAATGTATTTTGTATTATTCCAGATTTCTGAATCCGCCCATGCTAGAAATGCATTCCAGTATTCCACCCACACTTCCTTTTCCCGTTAGCTTTGGCTGTCTGGGGCAACCTAACTATATTGTCCATGTAAAAATCTGTGCCTTTAAATCTGTTCCTTCACAGTGGAATACTTCTCAACTATGCAACCAACCAACAAATGAACACAAAAACACTTTTTTTGTTTTGTTTTGCACATGAACCTAATATTTAAGTATATTTATAATGTCAGAATTATGTTTTGGTGGTTTGTTTGTTTGTTTTCCTTTCCATATTTCCTCTATCAAAAAGATGTTTGTGAGCAGAGTACCAGTTGTTGGGCTCTGTGGAACTGACATGTTATAATGAGATTATAGAGTTAATGCATCACACTGCAGATATTTACTGTGTGCGTCGTGCCTGCTGCTAACAGAAATGGTTTCAGATGAAGAGCCTAAGAGGCTCTAATTCTATTTGTAGAAAGTGTGTCAATATAAATAAGGGTAAATTGTCATTATTATTATTATTGTGTAATCACAACCCATTTGCTCACAACAAATCATCATATCCATGTGAAATTCTGTTAAAAACAACTTTTATTCACCAAATATTTCCACAGTAATTTGCAGAATTGCATTATTCCATATAACATCTCTACCCTTGAATGTCCCCCATTATGGAGCCACCAGACTTGAGCGGGTGTTACTAAGTTCATACAAAGTGGTGTTGATGAAACATGATAGGTGTTGGTGTTTTAGTATTAAGCCCACTAGGTGGCAGTAAAAGCAGTTTTTTTCTCTCCTTGAAATGCTGTCCTCATGTACAAGGTTAATCTGTGGAAATGCAGAATTACGCATATTTAATCAGAAGGCTCTGGCTTGTGACCAGTCTCCAATACATTATTCAAGACATAAAAATATAAGAAATAAAATAAAGAAGAGCTTATGGTGGTTTTAAGGTTATACTCTGACATTTCTGTTTTAGCTGCAGTGAGTATTGTGTTTTAGTCCTTTCCACACCTTTTTTAGACCGGATGGAAATGATGGATATTCAGCTAAATGTTACTACAATTTTAAATGTGTATATTGTATTTGAATGTGCTTGTATTTGAATACAAAATAAAAACTCTATCACCTATTTTCATACAAAGGATATTATTTAATAGTGTTTACAGTTATGTATTTATTTATTTATTTTTACTAGAGATGATCTCAGCAAACAGTGTGTTCTAGTGGTGTTTTCCATGTTTCAAGCCTAGCACAATGGAAAAGTTACATAAGACTGAAAAAGAGCATAACACCTACTCACAGAAAAATGAGTGGTATATTTTAGCTTTTCTCCTACTGAGAAGTCTCATTATGTTATTAAGAAACGTGAAAAGGTGAAATGGCACAAGCACTGTACATTACCGCAAGAAGAACCACGCAGAAATCTTTTTCTGTACTTCTGCATGTTTGCTTTAACTCTGTTTCCCTTATAACTTTCAGCAAGTTCCTGTTTGTCCAGTCAAATAGGATATTTATGTGTGAATGCGATATTTTCACAATCTTTCTTTTAGGCCCATGATAGGTCCATCCAAAAGGGGGAAAAAAACACACAACTCAACAAAAGCACATGTGGTTTCTTCATCTGATATTGCCTTGAAAGAGTGTGAGCGGTGTGACTGGTTTGAGCCGATTTCACATGATGAGGTCCTGGATTAGGCTTTGGCTGTAGCTTTTATAAGTAAAAAAAAAAAAAAAAACCTGAAATGTATAATTCAGTGCAGGGTCCACTCAGGATCCCAATTTTAAGTTCAGTGATATGAAAAAATAAATAGAGAGAAGAAGAGGCGTCCCTTAAAAAGCAAAATCCTGCTGTACGACCGGTTGTGCGTTGTGATGATTTGGTAACATTGAAGTTGGATGTGCACTGTGCGGTTGAGCCACGTCATTTGCTGCCTGTTGACAAACATATCGCATGATGCAGATCTTCAGATATTAGGTGCAAAGTTTAGAAGCCATTTCAAAAATCTCTCTGACTCACCTTGACTTTGACTTCTTCAAATCTGACTGTAGCTATAGTCCCAGCAGCCAGCTGAGCTTGCAGGTTCTGTTCTCGCAGGTTCTTTGTTCTCTGGATCTGCTCTTGAATTAAGTTCTGTTGGTTCTGTTGTTTCTGACTCTTCTTTGGTTTCAGGAGTTGCTTGATTTTGTGTTTGGCCACCTATAGAGATAAAGATTAAAAGCAGACTGAAAGGACAAGAGATGTTTGTGTGTTTATGTGAATGTCAGGGGACTGTCCTATCCTTTCACAATGAAGTGAAGATACATACCTCATAGATATAGTCAAGTATTTCCAGGATAGTAAGAATACTGGCTCCAATGAAGAGCCCCATTTGTCCACCAATGTCTCCTGGAAATGAAAACCAAACAGCAATGACATAAATTAGAGAATGAATTGTTTTTTTTGTTTTGTTTTCCACTAGGACCCATTTCTCAATACTTAGGTCACATTTTCAAAACTCTTAATACGGTTCTCCTTACCAATTTTCAGCTTGGCACAGCAGTCAATTGTGCATCCAAAATGCACTAAAAATACCGAAACACTTCAATCATGTCTCAAGTCACGCTTCTAACACAAGCAGAGGTAATCACCCAACAAATGCAGTTTCTCACTCGTAAAACAATGACCAAATAAACTGTACAAAACCAGAATGACACCTCTCTACTGTTTAAAATTCACTGCAGTTTACATGGTCAATGTTTACATTGCAGTAGACAATTATACCTTAGTTGTCTCCTTTTGTATAGATGGTAATGAAATTGATAATTGTTTTGATTTATTTAATATTTTTTAGATTAGGAATATATTTCAATACGGTATTACTGTAGAAATCGTCTTATTCAGTTTTGTATAGGTTTTGAAATTAAGTTTAACAACATACAAATTAGCCTGTAGGGACATTTTGGTTGTGGAATCTAAGAGAAAAATATAATTCATGCAATTTGAAAGATGTAGTCATCGAAGGTCATTTTGTGCCAAAGCAATGGAAAATGATAGTTTTGTAGTTTTGAGAATTTCAGTTGTGATCTGAGAAATGAACCAAAGCGACTGAGAAAAAAAGTAACACACTTTTTGAAAAGCCAGACTATTATGATCATAATAGTTATAGTATAAATTGTTGTAGTGTGTGGGGATTGCAAACATACCTAACAGACCAGCAATGTCGTATGCTTTCTTCTGTTCTATTGTCTCATAGTTAAGGGCCTCAAAGAAAATATCCAAGATGAGAAAGTTGTCTCTGCACAATAAAAAAAAGTTTAATAAAAATGTTTAATTCCCTGCAGGGAAACAGAATGGAAACTAGCCCATTATGATTTGTATTATGGAAAGAAAAGGATTAGCCACAAAAATGTTTAAAAAAAAAAATAATTAGTGGAAACCACAGAATGTCATTTTAGAGCAGTCTATTAAATAGTTTTTTCTATTAAGCCAGTGAATGGAGGACCACAATTAAATTTTTCATCCCATTATATAACTGACAGAAACAAGCCTGAAGTTTGGACAATAGAAATCCTGCTATAGTTATTAGAAAAGGCTGATAGAATTTGTGGAAGAAGCATGTTTTGCAAATAAATAAATTTTTCAAAAATGCTGAGCAGGTATCCTTGCAGAAGCATATTTGGTTTTCTATGCAAAAAATGCTGGGTATGTTTCCTCTTTGGTCTGTCTGAGGGTTTAAACTATAATGTTGAAATATGTTCAGCAGCAGAATAAAAACTACCCCTGAGATTGTGTGTGGACATTTATGCATTGGACTTACCTAATGTATTCCTCTGATTTCCGGTATTTGCGAGAAAGGTAGCGAGCAGAGCCCCTGCTGGGGATTTTAACCATGGAGAGCTCTTTTCCATACCGAGTCAAATTACAGGGTGTCTCACAGGGACATGAGTCACCCGTGCTCTTCTGGAGTAAAGCTGGAGAAGTGTACAGGAAATATTGATGAATACTTGGTGCGGACAAGCGGGCTACTGTAATGTATGGTGCAGTAGTCATCAATAATCGAGCTCTCTGACTCTGTGTCGTTCAATAGTTTTAAATGCATTAGGGTGTTTTTAAATCCTCAATTAAGTGAAATCATTAGAGTTGTCATGATCACTGTTTAGAACTTGTCATTGAACATGATTACATTATGCACACCAATAAGCAGTTTATTGGAAAAAAAAAATCCAGTTTACATGCAGACCAATGACCCAGCAACACAAGACAACTGCATTTACAAGACTTAAAAAAAAAAATCAGGTTATTTCCCGGTGGTGAAAACGTAAGCATCCGTGTATTCCTGTCACGAACTGCTCCGAGACACGAACTGATTGAGAATCAGAAAGGGTAATCCAAAAACGTAATCCAGATAACAGGCAATAGGTCATAAACACAAAGTAAGGCAGGGGACACAGGCAAAAAGGGGAATCCAAGAAACGTGCAAAGATCAAAAACCAAGAACACGGGAAGAACAGAGAGAATGCTCTGAATTGCAGTAGAGACACTAAATAAGACTTTGCAGGGAATGAATGTGAAAACCAGGTTTATATGGGGTGAGCCAAACGAGATAATGACATACAGGTGAATGTGAACATGGCTGATTAGTCTGGGCAAAGGATTATGGGAAATGTAGTTTGTGGATGTGTGGTGATTGTCCGGGTTGGAGTGCCCTCTGATGGTTATCCCGGGCACTCTCACTGGTGATCGTTACAATAGTCTATTATGCAAGTTGTGATGCTTAGTAAGTAAAACATTAAAAGAAAACCCCCATAGTATTCCGAAATGTCAGCGGGAAACTTGTACAGACTCATATTCTCCTCTCATAATTGAGAGATGAGAGAGATGAGATCACATTTTTATAATTTCTTGGTCAAGAAAGAGTTGGAGTAAATTATATATTTGCTCTTCCCATATAGCGAAACACTCGCTCTGGTTGCATGCCCTTAAATCTGCAGTAAGCAAGTTAGGGTGTTTTCATGCCAGGTGACATCGGGGTAATGGGCAAAAATCTAGCTGTGTCGATCAGTTTATTCTTAAGATGGGTTTGACCTTAATTGTGCTTTTCTTTATCGGCCTTGTCGGTTTATTTAGCATAATCGGTGAAAGAAAGTGCATGTAAATGCATTCATTAATCACTCAGTCTCATGTCGCTTCAAGCCTGTAATGCATTAGATATATTGAAAAAATGTCTCTGTCTTATTATCTTTTTTTTTTTTGTCCATACAATGAAAGTCAATGGGGTCCAGTGTCTTTTGCACCTCAACGACTTTCATAGTTTGGAAAAAACAGTTCTTCAAAATATCTTCTGCAAACGAAAGAAAGTGATACAGGTTTGTAGGAACATGAGGGAAAAAACTTAAGAAATGAGGGAATAAAAAAGAAAGCATATTAACTGAGTTGATCAAACAGCATTAGCATTTTTATGTGTCTGGGATGACCTTACCTAACGCCTTGTCAACACACTTGAATTTACTCGGTGTGCAGATAACAGCATCACCTGTAGAGAAATATTTGATGTGTAAAAATTTAACCAACTACAGTATGAAAGCTTGTTTCCACCAAGGAATAAAAAAAATTCAAACAGTAATTGCGACCTTTTATTTCACAATTGACCCTTCGCAGGGAGTTTGATTGACAGGCGATCTGACCGATCATAATCCGCCATCCGCCATTTATGTCCGACAAATCAGTCAGGAGAGTTACTAGATTAACGTTGGAGGATTTGAACCTGAAAAGGGGAGTATTCCGCGGTTAAAACAACATTCCTTCTTATGTTCATACATGTTTATTTGATGCTATAAATTAACTAAAAGGAAGAGATGCTCGGTTCACGAGCAGCTTTAACTGAGGCGCCACAGCGATCTGTCACGACACATTAAAGAGCCACAAAACGGTATTTATTGTTTAAATTTCTTTAAAAAATGACCAAATTTGAAGTTGAGACTTTGTTTCATATCAAAAGTAACCTGGTCTGTCCTGTCTGTCAGCGCGTTGTCAGTGTTCTCTCTGCTCCGCGATCACGCGCGATGTATTTTTCGATTTTTCACTGTGCGATAATATGGTGGGGCGTGAGAGCGGCGTGGCTTGTCGAACATAACAGTAACTATTATGGGGGCGGGTCTTTTCGAACGGTCAATTGTGACGTTTAAAACTTGCAATTCCGACTTTATTTCTCGCAACGCGAGTTTATTTAAACTTGAAATTGTGCGAAAACAATTCAGAATTGTGAGAGAAAATTTCACAACAGGTTTTGCGAGAGGACGCAAATATCTTCCCTCGCAAAACTTTTGGTCCGTTCAGACTTGTCTCAGACTTGAGGGAAAAAAAGCTTTTGCATTCTATCCAAAGATATTTGCGTTCTCTCAAAACTTGTTTTGAGTTCGGCCAAACACTTCCTGTTTAATGTCCCACTGGCAGTAGCCTATTTCATACAGCTCTGTACGTTAACAATGGAGCGGTTCATAGAGTTATATTTTGAACTTGGACTAAAATATAAAGAAATACGGTCAGTGCTTACCTCAAGGAGTTCAGTAAAGTTGACAATATATTCACAGATTCGAACTTCCCGGATCAATAACTCGTGAGCTAAACGTTGTTATAACACAAATGACACCTATTTCCAATCATAGTAACAAAGACAACAAGCTACAACCTAATTTTCCTCAAAACGAGCCTCATAATATAAATCGATTTCTATGAGCAGGCGGCTGCGAGACAAGTCCGAAAGGGAAATTTCCTGATATGCAATTCTGAGAAAAAAAGTCCTAATTGTAGCTAAGATTGTAGCTAAAGTCAGAATCGTGAGATACAAACTCGCAATTTTGAGAAAAAAAGTCAGAATTGTGAGATACAAAGTCAAAATTACCTTTTATATTTGTAATCCTCACTTTTTTTCTCAGAATTGTGAGATAAACTCACAATTGCGAGTTATAAAGTCCGAATTGTGAGATAAAAAGGTCGAAATAACCTTTTTTATTTTTTATTCAGTGGAACAAACAAGCTTCCATAACCAAAATATCAGTAAGAGGACTTGTTTATTATTTACAGAAGCCTCTTTATAAATGGTTAGAACGCTCATTTCCAAGAAAGCCACCGTCTCAACAGTGAAACCAGGAATGTTGGGATGCAGCTGCCAATCTGTCAGCAGCAATAAGAAGAATTATACAGATGAACTGTGTGGTGGCGTGATAAGTACCAACACGCCACATTTGTTCTTACTGATACAGACAGATTTTATGACAACTCTCCCACTTACATAAAACACGCACCTGGCATATGCACCATCCTGCAGTTGCACTCTCTCTGCACCTGCGTGCTCTCACAGTGCAGTCTGCAAGCACTGACGCTGTAGGTGTCGTATCCTGGGATAACAGGCTCAGATGAAGCCCGGCAGTTTCCCCACGGCTGTGGCAGGTACGTTAGCTAGAAAAATAGCAGACATTTCGAGAAAAGGTCTCTGTCTCTGCTTATTTGTCAGCTTGAGTGCACCCTATAGCTGTGAAATACTTGACACATGCAGTCTCAATAGAAAAAATCCCAGTCAGCCTTGAAATCTTTGCGGCTTTTTGTAAATTAGCTCCTAATTAAAAAATGTCTGGAATTCAAGAGTTTAGAACAGCCTGGTATTGAATTCAGACCTATTACAATTTTATTTATATTTTTTGTGCCAAGCAACAGGAGTGTGGCTTTTTTACTCCAGTTAAACTTACCCTCTGTTCCTGACAGGAAACAAATGTCTGGAATCCTGGAGAGACCCCAAAGCCCAGCTGGTGGATGTAAGGGGGTTCGTTCTGACTATGAATCTGAACCCGAATACCTGCCTCCAGCGTCGTCTCATCTGAAGATAAAAAATTACATTTGACAGACACTGTATTTATTTGTTCTTTTGAAGGTCAATTTATGCAAATCCGCTCTGTTTTGGGGTCCCGTTCACCCTGTTGGGGTTTATTTTGCGATAATGACCAGCTAGCTGGACATTATCCCACTTATTGCATGACTACTCACCAAATAATCATTCAATTATTTTACCTCTAATTTTAAACACTACCGTTCAAAAGTTTGGGATCAGTAACATTTTTTTAAAAGAAATTATTCAGCAAGCATTAAACGATGCATTAAGCCTTAAACGCATACCTCGGGTCTTTAGTGACCTGGGATGTCATTTACTACCCTCCTCATACATTTTTTAAAGATAGAAATCAACCTTCTTAGTATTTCAATTCATTACGAACAATATAACAAGAAAAAAATTATTAAATTATAAAAGAATGCCTGTTTCCCATTCATTCATTTCGCTAACGACCCGAGGTGTGTAACAGTGTAAGTATTATTATTATTTTTTTGCACAACAATAATTTAATCTTTGATGACTGAATAGGTGCAATTCACCTTTATTCCTCAAGGTGGCAAGGTCTAATACACAAAGATGAAGTGACGTCACGTTTCACTCCGCAGGCAGAAAACAAATGAATAGGAAGTATCATCAGCAAAACTTGAAATGGCTCAGAGTGATTTACTGAAGAGCAAGTACTGAACGCAATCAAATATTAGTGTCACTGTCACTTGATGGTGGATCTGATGAACAAGCTGTCAGCGATCAAAATATTGATTTTGAAGATGTTGAAAATGATAGTTTTGAGAATATGTTTGAGATCGCGAATATGAGCCTGGTGCTGAATGTACTGGGAAATGAGCTCTGATGAGGACAGGGTTGATGGTATAAATCCAAGCTCCAAAATGTAACAAAATGTGCTTTATTTTATTCTTCTCTAATATCAGGAGAGTTTTATATTATCACGATCGGTAGAGATCCATCCGTGTTAGGTACAGATAAGGGTCGCTAAAGACCCAAATATGTAATAATGATTGGCTAAACATTCATGCATTTAAGGGTTAAATTGATCAAAAGTGCCAGTAAAGGAATTTATGTTACAAAAAAATTGCTGTTCTTATAAACTTTCTATTCATTAAAGAATAATGAAACAACTGTTTTCAACTGTGGGTAATAAGAAAAGTTTCTTGAGTATCAAATCAGCATATTAGAATGATTTCTGAAGGATCATGTAACTGCAATAATGGCTGCTGAAAATTTAGCATTGTCGTCACAGGAATAAATTACATTTTAAGATTAAAATAGAAAACAGTAATTTTAAATTGTAATAATATTTCACAATATTACTGTATTTTTGATCAAACAAATGTAGCCTTCTTGAGCATAAGAAACAAATCTTACCAACCCCAAACTGTATGAAGAAGAATAATAATGCATCATACAAAACAATCTCCTTTGCAACAATATTACAGTAGCATAAATACTAAAGTCATTCAAGGTCATTTACACTACAATCTATAACTGAGACGCAAAATAGCAGCCATTAATCACTCACTGGTTTCTCTCCAGATGGGCAGATACTCGTCCTGTTGAATATCCAGCATCAGCTCTAGGCCGTTTCCAGTGCCGCCTTGCCTCACCCGCTTGGGTGACGTCTTGTTTCCATTAAATGTGTAACATTTCCCATACCGTGTATAAACCTGTAGATCACAAAACACAAACATGTATTAAACATGTTTGCACTACTGAAATTTCATTTCAACACTTGCACTCCTCAGCCTAGCCCTCTTTGCACCCACCAAGATCTTCATTCGAAAGTGCTACTAAAATCTTCTTCAGATTTCCTAACCATACCAACACCTAATGATGGATCCATTATCGAAGCAGCTGCATCAACTGTTGCATTTTTCTCTTGTTTTGACTCTCTGTCTTGTTTCCAAGCCTGGTCCACATTTCCATCATAATGGCTAACAGAGGCTACAGTATGTCTACATTAATCCTGATACATTTGAAAACAGCATTTTTCATTTCAAAGCCCTCTCCAGCCACACTTGCATTTTCAAGTGTTTTCCAAAAGTTTCTCATTCACACTGAAATGTCGGAAAAACGCTAAAATCAACTTACTGTGCATGTGTAAAGTAATAAAAGCTCACTGAGAAGAGACCAGCTATTCTTTTGGCACAATCATTTTATTAGCAAAATATTTTACCACTTACTGGGGAGTCAAGCTTACACTCAATCACTATTCTATGTATGGTCTAAAACGCAATTTCCCTCATGTTTTGCTGCAGGGCAGCAATTGCAAGTAAATTTTCTGTCATCTTTGCAGGAATGTAATATGAAGGTTTTACAAAGTTACGTCAGCAACACTGTGAAAGTGAATAGCACTCAGCAGGTACACGGTATAAACATAGATATCTGTCAGTGCAATATGTGTCATATGACCAAACATGCGTCACCTCTGTTTTCACAGTCCACACTACAATGCGAAAACTTCAAATTCATTCACTTGGGAGTGCGTCTTCAAAACATTCCATTTTCGCTAGACAAAAACGGCATCTCAATGTGAACGGAAGGCCAAATATATAGAAAAGGATGCGATTTCAAATGAAACCGTATAACCAGCAGGGCTCAGATAGCACATAAGGGAACTTCAGATTACTGCGCCTCATATTCTGAACTTGAAGAAGAGCTATGAAGCAAAGCTTGATGCTGTTGCCCCAAGGAAACTCTCCAGCACCTTTTACTCAACCCTCCACCTACGCTTTCCTCTCTCTCTCTTGATGACAAAAATAAATTGTGAACTTCCAAGTACTCCCACGTTACAAAGCTGCTAGACTTCCTTCACTGGCTCCCTATAACGGTTAGAATCAAGTTCAAAACAAGGCAGTGCGCAACCTAGCATAAAGGCAGTCAAAGGTCAAGCTCCTTCGTTTATCCAATCCATGCAGACCTGCAACTCAACTTTTATTTTGTATTTTTTTTTTTATATATATTTGTATAGGAACTTCTTTTCCAACAGATAGCATTCCAAATTCCATGCATGGCATGTGTTGATAACAATGGTCTTGTACGAGATGTAAAAGCAATATTGTTAGTTGCCCTGGAAAACAGCATCTGCTAAATGCTTTGAATGTAAATGTAAGAGAACACCTTTCCTTTTTCAAAAGACCACTTTAGTCTCTTGAAATGGCTTTAACGTTGTACAAAATTGTCACTCAAGCACAGATTTTCAGATAAACAAACACGTAAGACATCAATTATGTTATATCTACCTAGTATTGCAGCAATTTTGCCATGCTGGTTAATGTTTTTTTATTGTTTTTTTATTCAGTGCATGAAACCTCTCCTTTAGAGAAAATAAATCAGAAAAACAAATCAGAAGCCTTCCCACAAATCATCCTGATAACAGACATTGAGGTGGAAAGGTCTGATATGACCAGAGACTATTTACAGAACAGATGTTGTGGATAGAGGAGACACTATTATGTACGCAAATATTGTGTAGAGCAGGGATGGGCAACTTCGGTCCTGGAGGGCCACAGTCCTACAGAGTTTAGCTCCAACCCTGAAAAAATCACCTGCCTGTAATTTTCTAGTAATCCTGAGGACCTTGATTAGCTTGTTCAGGTGTGTTTGATTAGGGTTGAAGCTAAACTCTGTAGGACAGTGGCCCTCCAGGACCAAAGTTGCCCATCCCTGGTGTAGAGAACATGACTAACAGACCAGTAAGACCAAATGCAGTACAAATGTGAACCCCTTAGATAGACAGACAGCTAGATAGATAACATAGAATTTTAAAACAATTTTTTTCAACCTTCGCTCTGACCCTCCTTCTTAAATGATCCGTTTTTAAGGGACGGCTCCTTTAAGGCTTGTCAGTAAATGGTCACTGTTATGATTGGCTAACATCTTTGTATAGGAAACGGTATCAACGCCCACTCTATATTGTAAATCTTAGTAAATCACCTTGCATGATTAATTTAAATACTCTCCTCCCATAAAATTTGCTCCTGAAAGGGAAACTCCTACAAATGCAAATGCAATAAGGTCAGCCACAAAAATTATTGTGTCCACGTTCAAGTTCTGTTAGTAAATCTGGCCCTTGTTGTTATACCATTTAAGATATTAAGACTTTTTATGACCTTAAATGTGTCACAGATGACATTTTAAGACTTATTAAGGACACGCGGGGACCATTGAAAAAAAAACAAAAAAAAACTTTAACGCGTAATCAGCCACATGACAAATGGAACCAGGAGCCAAGATGGAATCCGGGGGCATGTTCAAGTTCAAAACGGTGCGAAACGTTTTGCTACGGTTTCCGGGTTGAACGTCATGTTTCCTGGAAACGGCGTGCACCGGTGTGCAACGGGGTTTGAGATACGTTTTCTCTTGTTTGGTGGGTGTGTCAGGACTGCAGTCCAATCAGCAGCAACATGTATATAAAGCACGCGGTATTAAAGTGAACTCGCACAATGGGTTTAAGGAAAGTAATTTACAAATGTGTTCGATGCAGCTCGGTATACGCAACAACTGAGGATATTAGAAGACATGTTTGTCGTAAGTTTTATTGTAAAAAATATAGGATATTATCAACATAATGATGTAGTTGTTTATATTTTTAGCTTCATTGCAAGTGTATGACATTTGGTATAGAAATAAACAATGGTAATTAAGTGCTTTTCCTAAAAATGAGAAAGAAAATACAGGGTATTAAAACAGTATGAACTACAAATAAAGTCAGTATGCGAGGCTAAATAGATGTGTTTTAGTCTGAATTAGGTAAAATGTGTGCTTCCATTTCAGTTTCAGCAATCCCTTCACTCGATTGGGATGTTCTCTTTTGTTCTGGGCGGCAAGTGCAGTAACTGTAACATCGGGCATATTTTGTAGTATTAAACACATATTTATACCGACTTCATCAGGCTCCGAAAATTCTTTACAAAGAACACAAAGAATGGCCTTCTCAGCTGCCATAGTTGCAACTCTTGCGTCATCAGAACAGTGTGTTCAAGCATCACCGTTTCTGTTTAAAAAACGTTGTGCAACGTTTTGTCGGGGCTGAACGCAGCCCAGGTCACATACCTCTGAGGGCCCCTGCGATTGGCTGGGCAACTGCCTTTAAGATGAATGGGAATGTTAATGTAAAGCTTTCTTCAGGCATTGCAGACTTCCTTGGTCAGTATGTGAAATGTGTACAAAAAAGTATTTATACTTTTGCTCTCTGTACATAGCTAATAGTCTCTTGTGGGTGACCCGTGTTTGTGTATGTCAATGACCTGTGTGTATGAGTAACATATGTTTGTGTGTGACCTGCATGTGTCTAGGAAAATAATTATGGCCATCTGTTGTAATCCAGAGTAAGACAGTGGGGATTAAAGCAGGAAGCAGGAAGACAGAATATTGACCCAGCTAAGAAAAATCATTTTGGTTAAGTATGTAACCCTAGTTCCCTGAAGAGGGAACGAGACGCTGCGTCGAAACGCTGTGGGAACGCCTCTGGGACATGATTTACATTTATGCATTTGGCAGGCGCTTTTATCCAAAGCAACTTACATTGAATTTCAAGGTACACATTTACATTCTTATCAATTCTTGCTTTTCCTGGGAATTGAACCCATGACCTTGGCATTGCAAGCACCAATGCTCTACTGTTTGAGCTACAGGAAAGATGCCTCTGCATGATAGGCCTATGTCACACTTCCTGCTTCCGGAACGCGGAGTAGGGATTCAGAACTTCCGGTCAACAGTATTTCTCGATAAGGATTTAGATTATCAGCCATAATGTCTAAACCATCCAAGGTAGACTGACCACGAGCTTTGAGGTTGTGAAACGAAGGTTTATGCTCCTGTAGAAGCTATAAGTTCGTATGAAATCAACCTTGTTTTAAGAAAAACATGTTTTATCCGCGATCTTATGAAAAAAAACTACACTACCCACAATCCTAAGCGTAGCAGCAACGTCTGCTGATTGGTCCAACTCACTGTTACCATAGAAACGTTCACCTTACTGGCAAATGGCTAGAGCTATATCAACAATGGCAGGCTACACCCGCAGCTGTTGTTTTAGTGTAGCAGCTACTGGGTTGCTCTGCATCAGGACGTAGACAGCCATACCTCAGCTTTCACGCTTTTCCACTTGAGAGTTTTCATTTACCATCCGAACCACATCGTCATATGTGACTTCAGGCAGGTTGCAGAGAGATTTGGTCCAGCGGTATCTATCGGACTCCGCCATTGTAAAAAGCTAACCGGAAGAGCCGTATCCCTACTAAAAGACGTACTTCCGGTCTTCAATTTTTTCGTGACATAGGCCTATTGCGTCATGGAACACGTATGAAACCAGTCCAATGGCGTGACGGAACGTCATGTGACATCATCGACCAGGAAACTATAAAGCACACCTGAACCAAACAGCGTCAGCTTCTGATAGGCTGAAGCAAGTCGCAGTTTTTTAAATGTTTTAAAGACTTCTTGGTTATATGAACGTTAAGGGAACATTTCATTTTATCATTTACAAACATAATGGGAACGTTACTTTTGAATGTTCCCTGAACTTTCTGAAACATGTAGTAACATAAAAAAACGTTAGGTGAACTTCCAAATAAACCTTTCAGGTGAAAATGGTCCATTAATGATAAATAATGTTCTGAGAACATTATTTAACACAAGATAACTTGTTTTATTGAACAAATGTTTTATTAACGTTACTGGAAGAATGTTGATAACTTTGAGAGAACCTTAACACAACGTTAGCTAAAGTTCTGAGAATGCTCCCTGTTCACTGCACCTAAAGCTACATTAATCTTGTACCCTTGTATCAGCCTTTTCTCAAACAAGGAAATATTATATGCTTTTTCTGTGGCCCAAAATACAGAGTTGAGTATGTGATATGTATCTAAAGTTATATCTTTTATCAGTTTTATCTGTCCATCAGTTTTGATAGCTGTCATCTCCCATTTCCCTGAAACATGTTTCAGTCAAACTGCAGCTGATTTTCATTATAAACAGTTCTTCTTCAGTGTTATTTAAAGGACAGGAAAGAGAAACTTAACCTAAGGTTTATTCTAAAGGTCAGGAAAAGAGCCTCTGTACTCAAAAAAATAAAAAAAAATAAAAATAAACCTTATATAAATGCTATCCCCTTATGCACAGATGAATGTGAGATGCATATTTCATGAGTAATCTGCTAAGTGGATAGAGGTAACATGTATGCCAAAAGTTCATGTTCAAAGAAAAGAAGAAATAAGAGAAAATAAAACTAGAGAGATTAAGAAAGAGAGCGTGACAGGGTGTGTGTGTGTGTATGTTCTTACATTAATTCTTTCTGACAGCATACTTACGTGTAGACTTTAATTGTGCCTGTGGCAACGCTTGTTATTGTTACTGAGTGATTTTCCTTTCGGGTGTTTGTAAAGGTGCTGTTGACGATAACTACTATATATCACAACACAAACATGTCACTACACACTGCCAAGCCTAGTCTGCCTTGTTTTTTGAGTCCTAACAACACAAATATCTAGGTCTAAATTTAAGATTTATGTAATCGAATTGCATGTTCCAACCATTCCATCCTCCAGGCTATAATAAACTTAATGTTATGCATACAGTATTTGTCAGCCATACGTAATTAAACAAGTAAGATAAGATATCCAAATCCAAAGCACAACATCAACGTAGCTATAATCTTATTTGGTACCTTTTACTATGCTGTATTATCTATTACTGTTATGTACTGTAGATCATTTTTTATTAATAAAGTTTTGTCCTGTTTTCATGACAACTTGTGTGCTGCTATCAATGAATAACCACACAGAAACAAATAAACTAGTAACTACTAACTAACAAAAAACTCTGATTAATAAATTAGTAAGTAATACAAGTTGAATAAGGTATAAGCTAAATCAGTAACTATTATTTTTTTCATACCTCCTGGAATACTACTAAGAACTACTATATACAAGTTCATAATTAAATGTGAATAATGCATAGTGTGTAATTCATTCAAAAGTGAAGATCATGGTAACCCACTAGCGATGACTGAAGTGATACCAAATCCTTCAGAAGGAATTAGCTACTATCCAAAACCTTACAAATACCTCAAGCTTTACAATGACTTCAGTCATTACTAGAGAGTTATCATGCTGTTTACTTTAGAATTAATTATACATTGTGCATTATTTGCATGCATTATTAACCTGAAGTAGTTCTTAGTAGTCCTCTTGGAGGTATGATAAAACGTATAATTGATTAGCTAATTGATCAGAGTTTCTCGTTAGTTAATAATAGTCCATAGAATGTTAATATTGCGGCACTCATTTGTTCCTATGTAGTTATTCATTAATGATGGAATGGTATTCTAATGTTTTACCCAATTGGCTAAATAAAAGCAGGTGAAAGGGAACACAGGAGACATGGATTCACAGGGCACTAACATTGCCAGTAGGCATCATTAGTTCATTTTAGTCTTTTATTTTCTTGGGACATGATGTAGGGCAGGAGTTCATCCAAAAATGAAAATTCTCAGCAATCATTGACTCACTCTCGTTCTGTTCCAAACCCATTAGACTTTTGTTCATCTTCAAAACACAAATGAAGATATTTTTAATGAAACATGAGAAATTTCTGTCCCTCCATTAAAAGTCCAAACCGTTGGTGCATAAAATATCGTAAAAGAAATCCATAAGAAAAAAAAAAAGGTTTGTTCAAGCAAGTATGCATGGCTGAGCTTCCATGTACCATATTTGATGTGCACAATATATGTGCAGTGATCAATGTTTACATGTGAATAAAAGCCTACATTAAATGTTCATCATATAAAGTGACTGTTTTTCTTCAGAAGACTTAAACAGCTAGATTCATGTGGATTGCTTTTACAGCGTCTTTATAAACTTTTTGAAGAGTCAAATTTTTGGTGGAATGGACTTTCAAAAATCTCTCAGGTTTAATAAAATAAATATTATATTCCTTTATTCATCACGTCATGAAACTAACTAAGAAAACTAGAAAACAAAGAAATGCCGATTTCAAATAGCCTTGGTCCACACATCCTCCTAAAACAGTTAAACAAACAACCACAGGGATGTACACATATCCACAGCCGTGCGGTCTTGGCTCAGGTTTTCTGCTCCAGTGATCTGAACAACTGTAATGAAATGGTAGTTCCGTTCCATGTTCTCTGAAACCCTCAACAGACAGATATGTTCACCAACTGCTTGACTGCCCACAAATTTGTGGAGAGAGACACGTTATTAAGCCCTGTGATTCTAAAAGAACTTCTATCTTTCTCTCTTTCCCCTGCTAACGTATACGAGTCACGGGGATGCCAGAAGGCACCCAAACAAAAGCATTCATCACCATTCACAGCCTCAATTGGATGCACACTAAGGTACAGACCCAATTTACCATGATGGAAATGAATGTGGATGTGCAATTAAAGTTTAGATTTGTGAATGTTCACGGCCATGCAGTAGTTTTGTAGTGTAAGCAGAGTCGGGTAAATGTAAATGTAAAAGTAAATGTCTATTTATTACTAGGCGTATCTGATTAATTAAAGACTATTTAAATGAATGAACACCATTAGGCTTAAAGCTTGAACGTCTCTGATGGAAAAGCTGAGGAGAGCAACATACAGTAGACTGGAGGTGAACAACCTTGCGATGAGTGTTCAATTCCAGGTTTTTCGGAGTTTACTCCGACTCGCACCGTAGGAGTCGATGGAATCGATTCATCGACTCAAATACACTATATTTGCTCCTTGACACAAAGCCTTAAATTCCACTTTTAGTGGGACTTTCCAAATTAGCGATGACATACATTGAAATGATGAGTAGCTATCAACGTTGTTACCTTGTTGACAATACCTAATTCTACAGAGGTAAAAATATAGAAGAAACAGTCAAACCATTGTAATGGTGCTAAACGCACATGACAATGTTGTCTCTGCGACATCTCATGCTCTCTGATGCATGGTAATACGTCAGTGTCCGAATTCTTTGCTTCATTTTGTTCACTTCTTGCTGATATAGTGCACTCAACTGTCATGCTAGAGAATGAGCAAACAAGTAGTAACCCATGCTATTCTGCTGTAATCTTCATCTAACCTGTGCAATCTTCATCTGATCCTAGGCAATTTCGGAAACAGCAACAAAGTCAGCAACGAGAGTCGATTCCTGTGCTAGAATTGACTCCAACTCTAGGGCTATTCAGAGTTGAGGAATCAACTTTTTCAGGAAAGTGTACACACACATTTCCTTTGTACAATTCATTAGATCTTTTTTTAAAGCCAATTCTTCAAAGCAAACCAGTAATCAATTTCAGCACACAACTGCAGCACAAGCCTTCTGCATGGCCTCATTCTTCTTGAGTGGGCTAGCTGTCAATCATGTCTGTCCATCACACACACCATCTGTAAAGTATATATGTGCCTGAGAATCTGTATATGGATATGTGTGTTTGCATTGCTTCAGGTTAGCTAACATTGACCTGCTTCATTTTCCACCTGTGTGTATACATTTAAAGCTGAAGGTTATATGGAATCTGTTCCATCGCTTTCTCGACCTCATGCTGGGGTTAATCAATGCACAACATCACACTTAATGATCGCTTGATTGATCCCCTGCTGAGGTTAAAACCTCTCTGTCTCTCTGCCATCCTGACTCACACATCACGCTGTGTTTAGCACCGCATCTGCTTGCCTTAGTACGCGCTTTATGAATTATAATACAACTACAGAAAATTCTCCTAATGATGCTGGAGGTTGTTTTGTCTAAAACAAAGTACAGAGTTTATAGTATTTAGCATTTTATATTTTTATAATTGCACTACCATTCAAAATTTTAGGGTTGGTAAGATTGTTTTCTATTATAATATATTTTAAAAATCAAATTCATTCCTGTGATGACAAAGCTGAATTTTCAGCAACCACTATTTCAGTCTTCAGAGTCACATGATCCTTCCGAAATAATTCTAATATGCTGATTTGGTGCTCAGATAACATTTTGCATTTTTATCAATGTTGATAACAGCTGTGCTGATTAATATTTTGCTCAGCCCAGATTATCTGGTAATGTGAGGTGTTTACAGATCAAGGTTTAAACATCCCGATCTGCATCGGGGCAAAATTACATATTTAAACGTTTTTTCCTTAACAAAAAAAAAAAAAACTTCTTCATGCCTTAAAATAGCTTGAATGTAACTCTACACCCTTGCCTCATTTAGTATACAAGGTTCTATGAATATGCAAGTTAGCACCGCCTCCACTGACTCACACCAGCTCAGAGATCCACTTGTTGATGATCAAACTTTGACGTGATTGGATACAAGGCAGTTTGTGACGTCAGAAACACCAGCGATTCCAAACCGTGTTTTTGAGACTGTCTTTGGTTCACTGCAGTTTTAAAGAGAAAATACTCAGCGATGGTGTTGTCTTGAATTTGTACATGGTTTGTCTTAAATCATATTAAAAACACCACATAGACATAAACAACATTAAAATCTTTATTTTCACCACAGGGGGACTTTAAGAATATCTTGTAGTGTGTGATGCACCATGATTTCCAAATCTTGTAGTGTGTGCAAGTTTGAGATTTGAAAGAAGAAAATATGTGAAGATTCTCCGTTTGTGCGTGATGCAACGAGATTTCACAGTCGTTTAAGATTTATAAACTCCTGTAGTTTGAGCCCGGCTTAAAGGAAAGATATCACTTTCATTTCAACTTGTCATCTGGACAACACAAACAGCATGTGCTTTTGTATTTATTGACAATCATGAACTCCCATTGAAAAACCATAATGAGACTATGCAAAACACTGATGGATTATCACAACTTAATAACAACAAATGTCTCAAACTGAGTCTAAACACCTAATAATCAACATGTGATTATACTTGTCTGATTGTTAATGAGTTTGTCAAGCATGCGAGCATGTGTGTCTGTGTGTGTGTGTGTGTGTAGTTTCTTCATCTCATGGTGGGTCTGAATTTCTCTGCATGCCCCTGTCCTAGAGCTGAATGTTTTGAAAGTGTGCTTTTGCCTTGGGCAATGTAAGACATCCTGGAACTCAGAGGCAAATGTTGCATCAGAGCTGGAGGGCTTGTCTTTGGCTCATTTTTACCACTCAAAAACAGGCAGGTACTGACCAAATTGTTTGTCTAACATCAGAGGTTTGGATACATGTTTGTCCTGATTTGTTGTATTCACAGTAGGTTTTATTTGCAGAATAAAAGTATAACAAGAGATTTGTTTTTTACTGCAATTGGAAAGATGTGAGATGTACAAAAACACCTCAGTGTCCCACTTTGAAACCACCTGGATCTCATTCTCTCTCTCTCTCTCTCTCTCTCTCTCTCTCTCTCTCTCTCTCTCTCTCTCTCTCTCTCTGTCCTTATAATGACCTCTCACTGGGACAGCTTGCCATTACACATTTATCCATCTCTATTTTTTGTCTGTGAATTTGCTTCTTTTTTTTCTTTTTTTTTGGTCATGTTCCTGGCCACAAAGATCAGCAATCATCTCATCTGTCAGTCTTAGCCCTCAAACCTTTCATTAAAGAGATAATGCCTCATCGATTGATGTAAAGGTTAGACCTTACATTGTGTCAGTTACATCTCAATGTTTACTGCACACACATGCTGTAGTGCAGACCAGAAATAAAAAAAAATAAAAAAAAAATCTGCACATGTATTGTCCTGTCTGTTGGGAGCAACCATTCGGGACACTGCACTGACATCACAGAGAATCAGCCTAGAGTCAAAAGTAATGTCAGCACTTCTGTCCTGTTGCTGGGAGAAGAGGGAATGAGATATGGAGTGAGCGCATGAATCACATCGGGACTTACATATAAGACCATCAAATCTCCACATCTACAGCTGTACGTGTAGAAGATAACAAAAAAGAGAGCTCTGTATTGCTTCAACTCCTAGAAGTGAATCACATGCTCACGTCCGTCTTGTGTTGCAGAGCTGTGAACACTAAAACTGTCTGAATTTGTTTTAGTCTAAAAATGATTTCCTTCAGCAATTTAAAACCTGTCTGAACAAGAGTGGTTTTCCACCACATATCAGGAAACAGATCAAAGCACCCAATGACAGTGTGGAATCTTTTGTTTTTGTGTCGTGCATAATGTGTCTGCTTGGTGACAGGTCATTTCTGTGTAATTATGACAGCTGTGGTTGATTACAGCCATTTGGGTGACAGAGGGTGTCAGCATACCATTGCACCCGAACTGTCATATCTGTGATATAATGGGTTATTTACACTGATATCTTAGAGGGGGAGATAAAAAAAGATGATGAGAAGCAGAGCAAGAAGAAAACAGATAAAACAAAGTAAAGGGAAAGAAAGTACACTGTTTAAGTACACATTTTATAAGATAAGATGCTCATCGAACTTAACTGAACTGGCTTTTTGGTTGTATTTATCTACTTTATAAACCATTAATTATTTTTAAAGGTCCCATTGCATGGATTATTTTATTATTTTAGAATGTTTCCTGGGGTGCTCTTATAATGGTAGTATGTTTTTTAGATCAAAAGTTTAGAAATAAATTTAGAAATAAAAGGCATATTTCCTAGCCTGATTTTAGCCTCTGATTTGAACGCTCTGTTTGGAGGGGCGTGTCTGTTGTGAGACTTCAGTGTAAACGCCCACTGCTGTGATTGGCTGACATGCTTGCATATGAAATATTTAGCATTACATGTGGAACTCTCTTGAAAACTTTTACTATTACATCTATTATACGTTTTTACTATTACAGATATCGGTATTAACAAATCGTGAGAAGTTTTTTAAGTATTTAGATCTATTCCCATCACATAAAAGGTTGCAGTGATGAGCATTGAGCAGATGACAGCCTCTTGATCGCGTGAATGAAGATCTTATCATTGCAACGCAGTTTCTGTATTCTCACTAATGATTTCACCAATTCAAACATGAGGTAAGTACAGTAAGAGCTTCGTTGTGTAGCGTAACAGCGTTATTGATTTCATAACGAGTTTTGGCAATTGTCCAAATAAACTAACGCTGTGTGATTGACAGCTTGGGCGATTGGAAAGGGATTGTTCTTTGATCGCTTTCTGTATATACGGTATATTAATCACAGTTTAAGTAACATTATTTTCATCCTACTAAGAGAAACGACGTGAAGTTGATCGTTTAGTCACTGGCTTGATTTACTGATGCATAAACAGTATTGAACGACTTTGAGGCCAAATTCTTTTTGCGGGCAAAGAAGAAAGGGGAGGTAACCTTTCCCCTTATGACGACAATCTAGTGCAGATTTCTAGATTCGCCCGTCTGAGCTTTAATTTTCTCAAAAATACCCAGGGCTTGGTTTACACCCATCAAAACATCTAGCCACTGGGGGACCATAGGCAGGCTAGGGAAACTAATATTAAGATTAAAATAAAGTGAAATTTTCATGCAATGGGACCTTTAAAAAAAAGATCCCTTTATTCACTCACTACCATTCAAAAGTTTGGGGTCATTACAATGTTTTTGAAAGAAGTCTCTTATGCTCACCAAGGGCGCAGATGATCAAAAATACAGTAAAACAGTAATATTGGGAAAGATTATTACAATTTAAAATAGCTGTTTTCTATTTTAATTGTGACACTCAGGCTGAGATGCAAATGACCAGGGCTGCGGTTCCCAAAAGCATTTAGCCAACTATGGTCGCAAGTTCCGTCGTTATAGTTCCGTCGTTCCGTCAGCATAGTTCAGCGAGTCGGTGTTTCCAAAAACCATAGTTCGAAAAGTCGCAAAGTCGCCCTGTGGTTAGAAGCATAGTTTCTAGTTTGCATGTCATGTGGACATAAATCCTTTTGAGCCAAATGAGCAAGCTAACATTCAGTACAATCTATATCTTGTATTTAGAATACATACTAATGTAATTTACATCTTTTAGTTTGTCAAGAGATTTAAAACACCGTTTCTGAAGAGTGCGCATGTGCGAACGTGCTCGATGCAGTAGGCCTATGTAAGAACATATGATTGAATCTGGAAATAAAGCAAAATAACTGAGAAAAATAAGAGATAGTCCTCAGATGCCATGTCCGTAATTTACAGTACGGTTTCGGGAAACAGTCGTGACTAGCTAGTTGGTTTCTTCAACGACTATGGTAGTTAAGCAGCGAGTTACAGTAGGCTACGTCGTTGTACGGGAAACACCCCCCAAAACATGTAGGTTTAGTAACAGATATAACAGGAACACAGTGGATCAACAGTTAAGTGGTGATTCTTGAGATTGTTAGCAGATGAGATAGACATGAATTGTTAAATTTGCGCTTTTGGCTTACAGAACTGTTGGAGCACACACACACACGAGGGAACCAGTGTTGCCAGATTGGGCGGGTGAACAAAATTTGGGCTTTTTAGGCACGTCCGAATCCAATGTTAGTCTCCTGAGATACCTTCATCTGATTGATTTTTAAAGGCGGCATAGATGTATCCTTCACACTACATTCACCATGTTGTCATCATCATGTGACCTATGCAGCATCAGTTACATTGCTTCGCTGCCATTCATAAGTCCTCTCCCGTGGCCTCATGGGATAGTAAAGTGTCCATCTTATGCACACTTCAGAATCTCGCCGAAAGCAGTAGGTCATCTTAGTACTTTTTATGTCTACTGTAGCTACTGTGAATTCATACTACTTTTGTCGCATACTCTTTTCCGCCTACTATATTGTAGGGAAGTATGCGATTTTGATATAGCCAGTGTGTGTGCTCTAAAAAAGTGCTGTTGACGACTGACGAGGGCTAGATGAGTGCCCGGTGTGTGTGGTTATGTGCCAGGGAGGATGATGGGAAATGCTGTACATACTCATTGACTTCTTTTTATGTTACCATATAAAGTTCATATTTGACCTACTGAACATATTTCTGGGCAAAGAGTACTTGACCTTGAAATTTCTGTGGCATTAATAAATGTTATGTATTCCTCTGATGACAAAGCTGAATTTTCAACATTTCTCCAGTCTTCATGATCCTTCAGAAATCATTCTAATATGCTGATTTGGTGCTCAAGAAACATTTACTATTATTTTCAATGTTGAAAACAGTTGTGCTGCTTAACACATTTCTTTTGTGGAAACTAATACAATTTTCTTATTGATTCTTTGATGAATAAAAAGTTCAAAAGAACAGCATTTATTTTAAATAAAATAATTTGTAACATTAGGCCTATAAATGTCTTTGCTGATACTTTTGATTAATTTAAGGCACCCTTACTGAATAAAAAGTATTCATTTCTTTCAAACTTTTGAATGGTAATTAAAAAGACAGAAGAGACTCCAACTAACCTAATATGCCTGTTGGTTCAACCGAGAGAAAAAAGAAAGAAAAAAAAAAGTATGAGTACAGAGTATGTCCTATATCTCCATAAAAATGCTTCATGAATATCAGTAATAAATCTTTAGTTATTTTATTAGCATTATTTACTAGTTCTAATAATCATCATGTTCCTAAGAGTACAAAAAAATAAACTGAAGCAAACCTGCCATATCACTTATCACTAATTAATTATTCTAAGTCAAACATACAGTGTTTTTTTCAAGCTCATCACACTAAACAAATATGGTTAGACCACGGATAATATAATTAAAATGTTTTTTTGTTTTTTGGGGGAATTTGAAGGACAGTCTTTAAGTTAATCTAGAATTGTCCTTTTCATGAAATTATAGGATGTTATTTTTGCATGTTAATAAATCAAGTTAATATTTAAGCAAATTACATTTACTGCGTTGTTCTTGGTGGTTACATATCTTCTCTGATATTTGTGTAATGTTGACAGCTTTGGTGCACAACCAGATGAGCATGTTTGTGTGATATTTATCTAATAAGTCTGACACATCTTGCTGTCATTACATTTATTTTCGAGTGTGTGGTTTAAATGCTTGCACATGCTTCATCAAACAAGCAATCAGAATTGAGGAGCAGAGAATTTGTTCAGGCAGTTAGTTTGCGCATTCAGACTGTTTACACAGAGAATGTCAATAAACCACTTTAGATGACACACAAAAACAATCCACTGATGAGTCTTGGGGGGGGGGAAAAAACATCATGTGTTCATTTTCGTCAATATTCCATAAAAAATATCAATGTACCAACAAAAGCCTTGAACATTGCATTACAGAATAAAATCTCTGGACACCTCACATAATGGAACATGATTAGATGTTAATGAGATGAAAGTGATTGTGTTAATACAAATGAAGTGATTTCCTTTTATCTCAAGCAGTCTTTGATGGAGATGTGATTAGTGTTTTAAATCATCTAAAGGCAGTGGTAGAGTTCATCAGATCTCTCTCTCACACACTCGCTTAGTATCTATCTATCCATCTCTTTCTCTCTCATCCTCTTGATGCCCCGCAATTTGCATGTTGCTGAGTAATGGGAAATGTTGCATTCATACTAAAGCAACTTCAAACACGCAATTGATTTCAGTGCAAGCCCAGAATGTAATCTCTAAATCCTGTTGCTATACCGAGTTTACCTTTGAAGTTGTCACGAACGAAGTAAATCTAGCAGAAATCATCATAATACCTATAAGTCTGAGATGTAAAGGATGGGATTGGGGATTCACTGCTGCCCTGTTGCCCTGACTCATACAGCGACTAAAAAAGCCAAACAGATACATTATGTGAATTTAGCCCTAGAGCTATTATCATAAGTACTTGTGTGTTTTTTGCCATGATATATTTCCACAACTATCATGAGATGAAATGACCGCTGTGTGATCTCAATTATATTATTAAAGTCATACGGCATGCATTTTGCAAAACTGACCTGTATTTAACCGCTTGAAAATTTGTGCTTTATTGCTCTTTATTGCTCCATCTCTCTAGATCAGTTAATATTTATCATCTCTATCTCAAATTTAAATCACTTTTTATGAAGAACCCTTTGCATGCAGAACCCCCACCCCCCACCCCACAAAATTGCCACAATGCTCAATCGAGAAAGGAAAGAAGTGGGTCTGAAAACCAGGTGAGATCAGTGTCTCCCTCACAGGTGTAGTGCAAAAATAACTCTGTAATTCAATAAGCCTGCTCAGGGATTTAATGCTATCATAGATCCTGCTAAACCAATCAGAGACACAATGAGTCAAAACACCAAACATTTACCACATCAGTAATTAGATTCTGAAAACAACATGAAATTCAAAGGTGTGCAAAGATATTCTCACTTCAGTCCACAAGTTATAAATGCAAGAATGATTTCAAGTTTTATGATATGAAATTAGTTGCAAAACTAGTTGAATGAACTGTGTTTACACTTGTGATGTGCTGTGCAAATAGTGTAAAATAGATGTGAAACACAAACGGTTTCAGTTGTGTCAGCCCTGTTGAAAAATCCAGCAAAAACCAGCATGAATTCCATGGTTTATTAAGTGCTGGTGTACCTGGTGGACCAGCATAGTCATGCTGTTCTCAAGCAAAACTGAAGAATTTATAATTTAGTAACCTACCATTTTCAGGGGGGTTTTCTCCGCCAATGAAAATAGTTCCACACAAAGCCAAGAACCGTTGTGTTGCAACACATTCAGGGTTTTTAACAAATCGTTTGAGTGAGTGATTCAGTGACTCATTCATAAAGACACTTGTTTTGCTCCTGAATGATTTTTGAACAGATCATTTGAATGAATGATTTTATGAGTAATTTCTCAATCGGAAGGCTGCGTCCTTCCTAGACCGGTCCTTCCGAGGCTTCTAGGCTAGAAAACTCCTCAGTACTAAACACTAATGAGACAATCTAGTAAATCCAAATGCAATGCCTATGAAAATACTGTTAAAAATTACTTTGGAAAAAATACTTGATATTAAAAATATTTAAATCTGACTTTCTATTAATGCAATGCAGTCAATGAGTTTGACTCATTTGTCTCCCATTCTTTTTCATGAATTGGAAAGTGTGGAAAGGATTGTGGGTGATTGGAAGACACAAAGGATACACTTGATGCATCCTTCCAATTTAGCCCAACGAAGGATGCGGGTTTCCACAATCACCTGTTTTATTTCTTAACGAATCAGTATTTTAAATGAATTGGTTGAATGTATGATTCAATGACTCACTCTTGCCGCCACCTACTGGCGTAATGACGTAACCTGATTACTTGTGATACAAACAGTAAAACACCAGTGCTGTTGGAGCAATCAGGTTCGAGGACCAGAGTTAATTGTTTTATACATTGTGAGCTGTAAAGACAATCAGTCTTTTTCTTTTAGTTTCTTGTGCATTTCTTTGGCTCACATTTTTCACTAGATTGCTATGTTGCTGTTAACGCTATGATAATTAAAGATTTAAAATATTTAATCTGATCATCTTAAAATGGTCACTTTTTGGTGTTATAATTAGCCTAGATAGAAATTTATATGAATGTATGATGGTGACACTTTAGAATGACAAATAAAATAATTTACTTTAACAACAGTAAATTAATGCAACAGTAAATTAATGCAATAAAGTATCTCATATGTCAATAATCCAGAATCATGTAATAAAATTACATTTCACTTAATCAAATCAGTTGTTTTATACACATATTTCCGGAAAATGTACCATGGCTGTGTAGCATTTTAGTTTGTTAACAATGGGTATTTAAATCTCAAATTGCATATGTGGTGTAAAAATTATCAAGAGTGCCCCTTTTTTTTCATATAAAGAAGCAGAAGTGATTTTGTGAAACTTTAATGTGAAACTCATAAGTATTCAAAATCAAAACATCGCAGAACATTTTGCTAAACCTCCTCTGCCAAATAAAAACAAAGCAGAGAATTAAAGTCAGAGAGATAAGCAGTCCAACACAGTTCACTTTCGTGACGTTAATCGGAAGAAATGATTCACATTCCCTGGACTTAGACCAGAAGCCCTCAATTACTCCTCCATGTATAAAACCTGTTTTTGAATTTAAGTCAAATCTGTTTCTTGGGTGAGAAAATTAAGAGAGAAAAAAACAATATCTCAGTTTGATGTCTCATGTTTGAACTAACTGAACTGTAAAAGCTCAGTGAAAGCCAAAGAGTTTGTTAACATCACCCACTGCGTAAACATTAGTCATCCGCAGTCTGAGACTACAGCTGACATATCTGCTGCTGGGAGATTTTGTTTTTCTTAAAACTACATTAGAGATAAAGTAATATATTTGAGGAGAATATAACTTGAGTTTGTGGTATATCACATCTAAAAGTTATTTGTTTTTGTGTTTACATTTTTGTGCATGCATGCATTGAGATTTTTCTTGAATGAGTGAGAATCTTGCTTTAAATTTATGGTAAGCAGAAGCATTTCAGTGTCGGGTGTGTGTGAGTGATTAGCCAAATCCAGTGAGTGGCATGCAGGACGGACCCATCCATTGCCATCTCAGTGGCAGGGAGGTCTGATGAATGTTTCATGTGAGTTTCACTAATCTTTGCCTCTCTATTGTGGAAAATCAAGCATGCAAAATCATTACCGAGCTAAAGGATGGAGGGGAAAGTGAGAACTGATCCATTGACCTCCACTGAGCTTGTTTATTCCCGTTCCTCCAAGGTCGCTGTGTGGTCATTATTTACAGAAATGATTACTGCTGACTTTCTTGTATGCTAAAAATAGTAATTACATTTATCTCTGACAACCGGGATGTTGCAACCTTCGCACCTGAACCACTGGCTTCTTAAAAATGTCAACCAGTCTGATTTGAATGGAAATAGAATGGAAATGCAAATTAGAATTGTTTTCTGAGTGACACTGTATAAGCAAAATGGTTTGCATATAATGCATTTTGACTATTGGATGAATAATATTATGCCATTATAAAGCATCTAATTATTGTTGAGTCCATGAAAATGAGATTTGTATCTGTATGGGGAAATTATGTAATACGTTTTCATCTCTCAACAACCATGTACAGAGCTATATGAAAACACAATGGTGACATTTAGTGATATAGTATTTCAGGAGCATCAGTAGCTACATTTACAAGGACACATTTTGTTCATGTAAACACTATGTTCAGATTCATCAGTCTGAATTATTTCTGGATAAAGAGATCAGACTGATGTGCAAATTGCACACACTGCAAATATACAGAGTTTCACACTGTAGACAGGACTTAGATTAAGCCCGGATTAGGCCTTAGTTCAATTAGGACATTTATACACTGTAAAAAAAATCTGTAGAAATTACAGTATTACTGGCAGCTGCTTGCCAGTAAATTACTGTAGATTTAAATTGATGTTATTTACTGGCAACAGTTTGTTCAAAGTTAAATGAACATTAAACATTAACAAGCCTTTATCTTTACAGAATAAAACTAAAATAACAGCTTCATGCAAAGCATTCTGGGAACCAAAATCTGAAGGAAAAAAAACAGAAAAAAGGTTGATGAAGATTTCTGGTTCCCAGAATGCTTTGCATTAGATTGTTATTTTATAGTTTTATTCTGTAAAGACAAAGACTTGTTAATGTTTAATGTTCATTTAACTTTGAACAAACTGTTGCCAGTAAATAACATCAATTTAAATCTACAGTAAGTTACTGGCAAAACTACAGCAATTTTTTTACAGTGTAGCTTTTATAAACATGCCTTAAAAAAACATTACTGGTGTGCATCTTGAGACAAAATAATAGCACTGACATATTTTTAAAAATATGTCAAGAAAAACAGTACACCATCAGAGTATACTGTATGTCCGAATACATAGTATTCGAAAAACAGTTATAAGTGTAAAATGTACCCAGATGACCTATGCTACTTCTGCCGAGATTCTCAAGTTTGACACTTTACAATCCCACAAGGCCAAACACACTCTCTTATTGGATGGTGAGGGTGTCAATACACAGCTTGTGGCCCTTAAGCTTATGTAGCAGTCTGTTTTTGGTACTGAAACAAAATAATTATTTTTAAGGCTCTCTAATAGCTTCATCCTTTGAGATGGACAACTAGATAGGCACCATTTTTTGTGTTAGAGCCATAAAAGGGCCATTATGATCTCCGGAGACAGGGGAACAGGAGAATAGCAGTGAAGCGACACAATAGGTCACATAACAGTGACAACATGTCGGAAAAGCTGGGACCGAGATGGGTCTTGTGCATGTTGCCTGTTGCGGTTATGGGGTTTAGTTAACGTGTTTGTTTTATTTATTTATTTTCTTTAGCACCGCTCTTGTCCCTCACTTTGTAATCGTTAATATTTTATGTTGTATATAATTTGTAAATAGATGTTCATTGTTTTGGAAGTATATTTGGTTCACTGTTTATTGTATTATTGGATGTTTTGGGTGTAAAAAACTATTTTTCTTACTAAAAGCAAGTACGAATTCAGTTTTGGTCTCTGCCTGTTTCTTAATTTCACACATCACATTTCCTCAATAAAGTATCTTACTTTAAACAACATTCTATTGGATTTATTCTCATTTTATTTTGTGTGTGTTACGTCCCATAACCTCTAGATGCCAAATATATATGTGGACGTAACATTGCCCACTTGGGTCCCACCTAGTGGCAGGTGCAATCCTGCATGAAATCCATCTGGGCAGTTAACATGGGGCCATTATGGAACCCGCGGACAATCCTATATGGGGCCCATTTTTCAGCCAATTTCATACCCATATACAAATGTTGGCTGGGATGTAGTACATCTGGATTATACACAAATTCATACTATATGTAGAACACGGTCGCAAAGTAAGTTTAAAACCAAATGTAGTACTTACTATAAAGTATGCGATTTTCTGATAATTCTGTACGTTCAACAACAACAACAGCTCGTTCCATGTCATATTTAATTTCGCCATTTCTACACGCTTAGAACTTTCCAGTTTCAGTTTTCAATCCAAGTTTTTGCATGTCCTATCGAATGTATTATAAAAGGTTTAACCACCACCCTTCCCAATCCAAATAAAATTTCAATCAGATTAGACCAATTCATTCTGATTGGCATGGTTACATTTGACTTTTTTATTCTGAATGGGCTACTAGCCTGATTACAAACTGATTATTATGGTCCATGTAAACACGTCTACAATAAGGGATGTACTGTAGATTTCTGGTTGTTCAGTTGTAATGTAATGTTTAAGATTAAGATGCATTTTAAAATGAATATCATAGAATCAAGAAAAAGATAAAGACTGATCCTGTTTGAACTCGCATAGTTATTAGCTTTTCATTGATTCTATTGATGTAATGGTTGTGCTTTAGCTGTGCCAGATGAATTGCAGAAGGATTGATTAAACACACTCTTTTATTGATTGGTGAGGGAGTCAAAACACAGCCTGTGGCTCTTAAGCCTATATATGCAGCAGCCTATTTTTGGTACTGAAACAAAATAATGTTTATCTAATCGCTTCAGATGGACAACTAGACAGGCTCAATTGTTGTGTTAGAGCCATAAAAGGGCCATTATGATCTCTGGAGAAAGGAGAACAGATAGATCAACTTGTAACTTGTGTGTGACTGGGGTTATATTTTAACCGTGACCCGGATGAGAGTGAGGTTTAGTGGGTTAAGTGTAGCAGAGGACAGCTAGAAAGAGCCGCTTCGAATCCCGCTCGGAGCGGTGTGAGGGGTTACATTAGTGCAGTGTCTAAAGTGGACCATCAAAATAAAGTGTAACCAACAAAGTACTATTCTCATCAAGAACTGTCCACTTCGACAGGAAAAGGCTGATCCAATACTGTATCAAAACCATAAGTCACTGTTCATGTTTTACATGACAGGCAGGTACATTTTAAAATAGACTGGCTGGCATAACTCATTCCAATAATGGCACAACAACGTAAGCAAATTACTGTATTGACAACATTATTCTTATGTTCCGTCATTCTCATCTTACATGTTGCTTCCTTCCATTTAAAGCACTAATTTACAGACACTATTAATTTAGCATGCATTCATATTTTTAAATAACATATAGTACAGTTGTAGCACTACTTAATTTCTATGCCAAAAGATGTCTACAGGTGCATTATTGCATCAAGCAACCTCAAATTCCACAGACTTTAAGACTTCTATAACATCCTGTTGCAATGTCAGTACATAACAAGGGCTTTATGTCAAAACTATGATGTGTTAAACTCACAGGTACTGTACTAAATGTATTTTGGCACTGCTGCACAGCCTTGACAAAACAGGAAATCATAACTGAGCAACAAAGGAGCCTAACAAGGATGGTTCAAGATCTGAAGACATCACAGAGAGAGATCACAGCCGCTAGTGACTTCTTATAGATCAAAGAGCATGAAACGTTTAACTAAATAGAATGTCAACAGAATAGGGGGGAGAGGGGGGAGGGGGGGAGGGGGTGTTGTAGTACAGGTGATGTAGAAATGTTGAATACTAAGTCAACACCAAATTTTCCTATTGGGGACAATAAAGTATATTTTATTATTTAATTCAAATATCTTCAATACAGTCTGGCTTTAATAATTTTCCCCCAAGAACAAACCTGGTTCAAAATACAAGCTCAAAATTATGACTTCAGAAGTGCATTACTGTAGGAACTGATGACCATTGCATTATTTTATCTACATGAGCAAATCAAGCCAAAGAAATACATATAGACAGTAACTATAGACTATAGACAGTTTTTTTTCATTATCCTTGTGGCAATATTAATATACTACATATATAATAATTTTCTTATAATAATATGCTAGTTATAATACTAAATAAAACATAAAGATAATAAAAATTAACCATCTAAAATTAAAATACACTTTTAGATCAGAAGGTTTTAGAAGATTTAGAGTTTCGCTAAATGTGCACTTTATTTGAAAAACTGTAGATTTGTAGGATGTTAGGATATTGACTCTAGCTCTCCTAAATGCAAATGGAAAATATTTTTATAAGGGCAGGTTACAATGTCAATCACTGACAAACAGACTGTCTGTCAGCAATAAGCACAAAAATGCAGCCATTTGAATGCACACAACCATTATACATTATACATGGCAAACTAATTTGTGAACAGGATAATGCAGTAGATCACCTGCCTAAGCCTTCACTACTGAATAAAACCGCCATACAATCAGATAGTAAATTATTATATTTCAAAACCATGCACAAGAAACCAAGACTAAAAAAGTGAAGGAGTTAACAGAGAAAAGGAGTAAATTAGCTATACGAGGAGGGCTCGAACTCAGAGAGAGCTGATATCCTTGACAGAAGTCTCATGGTCTATATCACGGAAAATCTCTCTTATCTGATCCTGTGTAGAATGATAAAAGAAGCCCTAAGAGGAAATTACTGACTGAAATTACAGCAACAACAGCAAAACTGAAAAGAATCACGCCAACTTGACAAACAAAAAATGTCAATGTAAGCAAGGGAACTTTCTTTTGAGAGTTGAGTGTGTGTCTCCTCAAGGCTGACTAATGCAGGAATCATGTCGCTTGTCCCTCTCCTGAATTTTTCATCCATTCTCTGGCCAAAATAAGACTCAGCATCAGATGGGACAGACTATGATGTAACAGGAAAAGAAAGGGATCTAGAAAGTGGGAGAGAAATGTGGCAGATCTCAAATTGAGATGGCAAATAACGGCATTGTTCTACAGTCTGTTGCCCCAGCATGGAGGTTAGACACAGATGGATGGGGATTCATTTCCTCTTTCCACACAAATCAGTGATGTTAGCTGTCTCTCATACTGAAAAGACTAATTCTTTTCAAAGTCACCAAACAAAGAAAGCCACGCAAAGAGAAGACTTTCAAGCCAAACAAATGTCCTTATCCCATCACAATTATATCTTTTTTGCATCTTGTAGCCATACATAGCTTGCGCTACTCACCACACTGAAGTCTTCGCTTGAGCAGTTCTGCCCGCTGAAATTGCAGCTCTTCAGCATGTCTTCCAACTGGTGGCCAGTGCGCTGGAAAATGTCTAGCATGTCTGGGGGTGGGTACTGGAGCTCACTTGGCCGGTGTCCTTTACGGCTCTTGGGCGGCAGGCCGGTGAGGTTAGTCAAGTGGTAGATATCCGCATCTGTGAGGGCAGAGAAGCGGAATCGGTTGACGTTACAGAGTGTGATGGCCGGGAAGGTGAGCTCACGGTGGGTTTCTTCCCTCAGTGATGCGAGGTGGGGATGCTCCAGATAAGCTGCCGCGCTCCATGTCGCCTGGTACAGGAAGAGGCAGAGCGAGACCAACAGCGCCAGTCCCCAGAGGGTCTGTCTGAAGCCCAAGCGTCCTGACGTCCCCAATACCCGAGCCAGACCGTGTAGCGAAGAGGAGCTAGCAAAGGACGACAGGTCAGCCATGCCTCCTTTTCGCCGCCGTAGGCCTTCATCTAGCATGCCGGTTCCGCCTCCGTCTGTCGAGGCCACCTTGGCTTCGTCGCCCTCAGCAAACTTGATTTTACAAACAAATTCGATGGGCATGTGGTTGGCCAGGGCGGCGTGTGAAGAGCCCTTTGCAAATTACTCTGATCCCCCCTGCTGATCTTTCCCTGAGCCTTTGCTCTTTTCCGTTTCGCCAGCTATTCTACCGCAACGTGGCTGTTAGTACATTTTTCCCTAAATCGTCTTTCTCTAAGGTTGTTATTCTCTCCCGTGCCCAACCGCGTCCTATTTATAACAAATATGACTCTTATCAGTCTCACCTCTGATCTTTTTCTCTATCAGCTCTGCTTTCCTCACTTCATCTCTGTTTCTTGCCTCCAATACTGTTTGTTTACACACTTTTTCTACTCTGTCCATCTACTCTCAGTCAGTCTCTCCTACCTCTGCACTTTTCCCTCAGATTCTCATCTCTCTCTTCATCTCTTCCATCCTTTGCTTCCACTTTCTCCTTATTTTCTCCTTGGTTTGTGCTGTGGTCTGCTTCCGTTTGAGGATCAGAGTGCAGATGGTGAGAGGAGGTGCTTCGTTCGCCGTGTCAGTGCCCCAGGATGTGCCACAGCCGTAGACTCCAGAGAGAGTAGAGGCATGAGCTGGAGACTATGAGAGAAGTATGAGAGTATATGAGAGAGAGAGAGAGAGAGAGAGAGAGAGAGAGAGAGACACACACACACATACATGCGAGTTCCACAGCTCTCCTCAGCTGCTCGCTGGCGGCTGACGTAGCTGCTGCCTGAACTCCTCTCGCACACTCAGGGAAAGAGAGCGAGAGAGCGATGGAGAGAGTGAGGGACCGGAGAGAGAGCTGAAATGAAAGACAGGGTGTATGAATGCTGCCCTCTCTATATGCCCTACAAGAAAGAGGAGGGGAAAGAGAAAAGTGGAAGGAGAGATATTTAATATTATATGAGCTGAGAAGGCAGGGGTTATTTCCCCTTCAGTGGAGAAGAGCAGTCCCAACCCACACCAGCTTTTATTTCTCTCACAGCAGCAGGTTGTTACATCCACTTACAGTGGTCACTCACTGTCTCCACCACCAACAATCTCTGTCTACCTCTCTTTGTTCTTACTTTACCTTCTACTCAGCAGGTGTAAACGTGACTATACTGTAAGTAAGTAGGATCTGCGATTGCTTTTCAGTTGGTCTGTACATTCCACAAGTTTTGTGGACAGATACATATACATATTTTATGCAGTTATTTAACAAGTGAACTAAAGTTCAGGAGCAAGGCTGCCTCAACCAATCAGCTTACTACATATTTATACTAAACCAACCTGCACAACACTGTTTGTCTCAGATATTTGAAACCACCCACCCTGCCCTCATAACTCATCCCTTCAACCCCTTCCCCCACTTTCTATATTGAAATATTCCTCTTTACTCCACAGGCTGCATCGGGGGGTTTTCAAACCACACGGCTTACTACCTCCCGAGACGAAGCCCTCACTCCCCCCCCCCCCCCCCCCCATATTTAATACAACCTGTACTTATCATAATAAACCCATTCTCGTCATTGTTGTGGTGTGGTACTTGCTAGTGAAAACCTATTAATTACATAAATTCTATGAACTTTAAGTGATTTGCACACTTTACACGTGAATACCAATGATTACTAATGATATCACACTGGAATAGAGCATAGTAGGTCATAACTTTTACTAATTAGATTTTAAATCCCAGACAAAAAAAAAAGAAAAAAGAAGAAGATCAATCTTGTTCAGTTCCGCTCTTGCTTGTGTACTAATTAATTTATACTACTTTGTACTTTGCACTGTGTACTATAAATATTTTTGCTTCTTATGACAAATTGCTTTTGATGTTCCTCATTTGTAAGTTGTCTGCTAAATGAAAAAAAAAAGAATAAATGTATCAAATAAAACAGTATGCTTTTCGCCATCTGTTTTTATATACATATCTATCTGTAATTTTGTTTGCATATGTACACGTAAGTCTTCCCAAGTGGCATACTATAGTCTATTCCACTCCATGCGTGATGCAGCCGAAGTGTTGTTTGTATTGTGTTAAAGTGTAACAATGTGAAACTAATGGTGGTGTTAATGAAGACTGAGAACACTGTAACGAGTGTGGGGCGACTCCTGAAGATCAATCTCCCTCCCTGCCGGAAAAGAGAATGACAGAGAATTGATTAGATAGATGCGAGAACAAGTGATTAAGGAGTAGTGTGACCACACACAAACAAACACATGCGCACACACCAACCAAACTCAGCAGCACATACTTAGTCCCTTTGGAAAAAGTGTTCATAAGCAGTTAGTGTAATATGTTCTTCATCACTCTTTGAACTGAAGCACATTAGATAACATCCCTAACACAAGGATAACTGCAATATTCATAAATACATTAAATACAAAGTCTTTTAGGGTGTGTTCTCCGGTCCGTGTTGTGTTCATATTTCAGTCAAACCACACCATAGTTTGTTTGGACCACCTTTTCAGGGGTCTCAGTCCGCTTGTTTGATGCACACCAATGTTCGTATGGCAGCGTTCACACTTTTTCAAATGAACCGCACAAAGGGTGCTTTCACACTAGTGATTTTGGTGTGCATCTGGGTTCAATGGATTGATTCAGAGTTCAGTTTGTTTGGATGGATGTGAACTCTGTTTTCTGAACTTGGGGGCACACTCATAAACCGTAACCGCGTCTGCATAAAAAAGGTAGTCTGGGGTACGATTCATGTGAACTTATGTATATCTAATTTCAGCTCGCTTTCAGCAGAAATGGACTCCTGCATTATTTAGAATATTTTCAGAACATTAATGACAGATAGAGGCAAGTGCTTTGAAAACAAAACCAAAGGTTCAAAACCCAAAATATAAAATGTGAGCAACGCTATGCATTTTACCCCCTTCTCCTGCATCGTCGGTACCAGAACAAGGGTAAACAGCTGCTGCTTTGATGATGCAAACGCACCACGGTTAGGAACCAAATAATATAATGTGAACACAGTCCAGCGGGCGCAGGGGGAGGGGGGAGCAATACTCGTGTTCGGACCAGGCAATAGAAACCAAGTGTGAAAGCACTTTAAAAGAGCAATCGCACCAGAGTTAGTTTTAATTGAACCAAACCTGCAAAGTGTGAACACACCCTTAAACTCAAATATGAAATGTCATGTGAGAGAGAGAAAAAGGAGTAATAACGAGTTGGCCTCGTCATCCGTCATCTAAACGAAAATACTTTGAAAAATGTGTAATGTGCATTATATACAGTTCTGTACTCAACAGAACTGCCAATCTGACTTTTTATTTTGAACAAATGCATCCATCTCAGCAGAGAAAGCATTAGAAAAATAGAGGGCGTTGGGGTCTGCTTTCTGATGACCGGTCTTTCAAAAGCAGGTATGAGTTTTGAACACAATTGGTACTGTGAATCATAAAGTAATTTAGTCTGACAGAATTTAATTCAAAGAAAAGCAATGAGGTGGGTCTTGGAGGTCAATTTCTGAGGACATTTTGACCTTGTCCCAATTTTGTTTCGTTTGAACAATAAAACTACTCTTGTCGACTTTTTCTTTGAAGAAAAAAAAAACTGAGTAGTAGCCTGTCTACTCTGGCCACTAAATCATTCGGGAGATTCCAAAACTTCAGTGGTGAAGGACCTGAAGTCAGAAAGTCTATCTCATATTTATGAAGACGTCTGACAGCAAAAGAGAAGTGGTCTATCATTTATCCTTGCTGTGAGGGAACGTGTTGCACTGCGGTACTGAAACATTCAAAGTCATGTAATGAAGTCTTGACACACCAGGCGAATCTTTGAGTCTCACCAACAGTCTCATGAATTATTAATCTCCCCCCAGGTAGCATCACTGACAGTGATCCACGCCCCCTCCCGCAACAAACACACAATCATGCACACACAATCACAGCTTGAGAAAGATTTAAGGTGAAAATAAGTGCTGCTTCACTTCTCCTTCTGATAGTGCCCCACTTCTGACTTCTTTCCACGCATCAACCACTCTAAGCCACTCAGAGTGACAGAGGAGAAGTTTTAAATGACTCTCACACTTGATTTACTTTGCAATGACTCTCCCTGAACAGCTGTTCTCAAATATATTTAGTAAATACAGAGTGAAAAAACATCAGCTCTGGAGTGTAGTCTGATCTTTGTCCTTGTACTGTACCTGTACTTCCTGTTCTAGCAAGAAAACAACAAAAGAAATATAGCTGCAAGCAGCAATTATCAGGGTTCAAACGGTTAAAGGCCTTTAAGCACATGCGTAAAAAGATATTATGTTTTATTTAGCAAGCCTGTTATCATCTCAATCATGCAGATGGAAATGACCATTTACAGCCAATACAAATTTACCATAGGAAATATATGGATTTAAAGTTTTTTAACAGTTAACAGTAATTTATTAGCCGATGGCGGATATGTCAATGGACAAAGACACTACATGACAATTTTCAAGTCAATCGGACTAACGGTTGCATAGCTATAGCTGCTTTTAGTTTAGCTTATTTTTTCCATATTATAGCACCACCAAGTGGTGAATCGGCGCAGATTTTTTGTTTTTTTTGGCACAGTTCGCCAAAGTTGGTTTTTGAAATAATCTCCAATATTCAACGAACGATTCGGTGGACAGTGGCGGTCCTAGAGGCAAAGTAGCTCAGATTGAGTTCTAACATGCGGTATGAATGTCGTGGGCATGTGCGAAAAATCGTGCAATACACAATCCTTTACGCATGTGAAAAACGTGAAGGCGCCCCCCGGTGGCCGATTTCTTTCGAATTTCTCACAGGCCTCTAGGGCCGTGAGTCAAACAGGCCCAGCGGGTTTTGTTCCGATCGGGATCCGTTAACCTTGTCTGTTAGCTGCTCAAACTTTATTGGCCGATGGCGGACATGTTTTATCGGTCAATCAGACTAATGGTAAAGTAGTTGTAGCCATTTTCATGTTTTTTTTTTTCCTGTTATAGCACCACCAAGTGGCTAGTCGCCGCTTCCTTTTCAACGCGATCACAGAATGAGCTCTTACATACTGTAGGTGTGCTGATTTAAATGTTTTTGTTTTAAACGCTACACACTTGAACCCCTAATAATAATAATAATAATAATTATATATATATATACACATATATATATATAATTTATTATTATTATTATTAGGGGTTCAAGCACGTAACAATTACAATTACACTTGTAATTGTTCAATTTTGTACATATATATATGTATATACAATGAAAACACCACTGCTATATGTTTGGGTAACATTTTTGCATATTAAATATGTATTACAGTAATTTAACCAGTAATTTTAATTAAGTCTTTAACAATAACACACAAGAGTGCGATGAATTGCAGAATGAAGGTCATGAGACTCTTGTTCTTTGAACAGCTTGACTTTTCACTGTCTGTATCTAAAATAATGCAGTTATCTTTTTTTTTTTTTTTTGACATGCACAAATATGAATGACTGTTTAGTAATGGTCAATATTCTGAATAAGATGTTTACATTAAATAAAATTATGCCGGCTGTGGCATGTGGATGAATTTGCATTGTTTGCAATTTACTTTATTATAATAACCAATATTATTGATCACTTTGTCACAACTTCATTGCATGCTGAGTAATCCACTTTATAATTTATATAATTTTAAAATAATAATAAAAAGTTTATTTTAACCATTTGTGCTGGAACTGAATGAATCATTTTTGTCAGCATTAACTGAATCTAGGACGTGGCTTTAGTTCACAGCATGCTTTCCACGAAAATTGATGGGTTGAAAAATGTATGCACTTATGCTACATGCACATACGCTTTCTATAACCACATTACACTTATTTATGTTTCATGTCGCTTCTAATAGGGCCTGTGTTTATAATAGCCTAGTGAAACCAAAGTCCATTTCAAGGAAAGTCTGTTCACTCGGCGGCCATATTTGCAATGCTTCGGGGCATTCAAGACCAAATCCTGAAATCTCAAAAACTGCTTGCCGGGTCAAATCAGCATACATATAAATCTGGCATGAACTGTCCCATAAATGTTGTTCCTTATGCTCAAATACCGTTAAGACAGGCCAATGGGCATGTGCAGTCCTAAACGTGAGTTTACCAATCAAAGATTGGCTCTTTTACTTAGAAGGCGGGACGTATTCCGCCATATTTCGCGTTGCAGTTTCTACCATTCAAGGAGTGAACTGTCGCCCCCAGCAAATAACAAATTGGTCATTGCACAGGTGTAGTCAGAAGTTAAGAAAAGACACTCTTGAATAACAACAGAAACGGCTCAGAATTTGTTTGTGCATTAGATTACAGATACACCGTTTGTGTATTTGTGGACTGTATTGTAGGTATAGTAATGTGATTGATACAAGTATGTGCATGTGTGGATCCATTGCTTGCTTGTGATACTGTTGAATCAAATTTTAAATCAAATAGAAATTCAGAGCATTTTCAGAGCTATTTTCTAAAGAGGCGCATATCTGAAACCATCATACACACAACCTATCATTATTGATAATCTGAATGACAAGTGATCTCAGTCGTTGCTCTCTTTTTGGTACTTTGCTTTTTCCGTCATGAAGAACAGCGAGATGACTCAGAGGGAAGTAGCAACAGGAAAGAGATGAGTGGCAGAGGGAATAAAGGAGTGGATTATGAAAGCAATGAATGAGTGTTGGGGAAAGCAGAATGGTGTGTCCTGCTGAGTGCTTGAGTGGATTGTGGCCATATTAAACGTCATTTACAAAACACATGAATAGGCTATAGAGCAGTTACGCAGATGTCTTTGCTGTAAGAAAGAACCTGACTTCCTTTTTGCATCATCTGGGTAATTTGGGGGCGTTGTAATCACTTTGATCACTTGAGACGGCTCGCATAGTAAATGTATCGGGCTTTGGCCAATTCTTTGATCAGGGAATGTGCAATTCTAGGCTAAGAAAGTAGATATTCATGTCTCCTGGCCCTGGGAGAGAATTTCAGTTACTATCAATTCCATCTGAGACATACTACAAAGCAGCTATAGGGAAAGGTACTGGATTTGTATGTACTTGTGATCTGTAACTGCTCCCTGCTCATTTCCAGGTGTCTAGGTGTGAGATCGAAGACATCAAATGCAGTGAGCTGAAGGATGTCTAGCGCTTGCTGGTCTCCCTGAATACTAGAGTAGGGAACTGCAGTACAGGGTGTACAGCAAGAGCACTTTACAAATTTATCACCAAGAAGAGTTAATTCATCTTGAGGTAAGTTAAAGTGTTGGTGTTTAATATCTTGCAGCTTTTATTTGTTTATCAAGACTAATACACTGCATGTTTGATTAAGAAGGCATTTTCTAGTCTGACCACTGTTTTGGAATGCTTTCATGATAAAGACGCAACTCTGCTCAGGCAAAATCAATATATTTCTCACACTTAAGAAACGCTCTATACGACCGCCTCAGTCAAAGCAATAGAAAACAACCTGTCTGTCTAATTTAGGAATCAATCTCCTTCTTTCCTCACACAGGAGAAAGAGGGTTCATTAGATCACCCCATGCCACTCCAAAACTGAGGTGTTTCATATTTATGCAAATGATTTCTGTTTATCGGACTGCCTCAGGCACCATGTCTAAATGAGAAGATGAATGCCATTATTGATGCTCGCAATGCAGGAAAAATAAAGAGGTGCTGAAAACACATGAATATATTAACTAGAAAAAATCCTTTAGCTCTAAACACACTTCTAGCCTTTTCCTGTCAGGGTGACAGAGCGCTCTGGAATATGATGAGAAGTTTGTGATTCTAGAACAATAGCTATTGTGATTAGTGTTCATCTTTTCTCACTCTGTAATTGAGATGATTAAGAATTGTTAAAACCAGAATTTATGTTCCTGCCTGCTTTCATTTGAAAATAGTAATACTCTGATAGAGAGAACCCAGGAGGACAGTTGACTGAACATGCCATGGGTATATATTGTGCAATGTTTGCTCACACTCATCAAAATACTGTAGTTCTGTTTTTTTTGGAACCACATCTGTAGCCTACATCTTTCTGCACCTTGGGGGGACCATCACATCATCTTTTAGGTTACAGAAGAAGATGAGTAAGATGATTTGGCCGCACAGAACCGTTTTGATTTATACAAGTCTGTGCAGGGCTGGCCTAAAGCTTTTCCCTGGGGTATACTGTCAGTTAAAATCTATTCCCCTCTCCATCCATCTGTCCATATCTGTCTATCTCCTCTTTCAACCTGCGCATAGTCTCTCCAAAGTTAATTTGTGTGGACACGACAGGCATAGAGAGGATATTTGACTTTGGACAAAGTTGATGATGAAATGGTATTTTGCAGTGGTCTGTTGAACTGCAATATTTTCTGGCCTTGGGCATACCCTCATGCAATAATTTTAAATCATTTTAATTAATTGAGCTGTGTGAAAAGCTGTTTTACTTATTGAATCAATCTTATTGTTTGTCTTCCATATCTAACAATGTTGAGAATCTTTTTTTTTTTTTTTTTTTTTTTAGGAAAATAGCAGAGTGTGTAGCATGTTGATGCGAAACAAGTGAATAAAATTTAATTAACCTGACCAATGACCTTTGAGAGATAACAACAATACACAGGCCAATGCATAATTTATGTTCTGTGCACTCTCAGAAAATGTTTCCTTCTTTTCTATAATGTACCTTAAAAAGTAAAAAAAAAAATACTAAAATTAAGATATTTAAATAATGTAGCCTTAAGGGTTAGTTTACCCAAAAATGAAAATGATCCCATAATTTACTCACCTTCCAGTCATCTTAGGTGTATATGACATTCTTCTTTCAGCCAAACACAATCGGAGTTATATTAAAAAATATACTGGCTCTTCCAAGCTTTATAATGGGAGTGAATAGTACCTGAGATTTTGAAGCCCAATAAAGCCTAGCATCCATCATAAAAGTAATCTATACGGCTCCAGGGGGTTCGTAAAGGCCTTCTGAAGCGAAGCGATGCATTTTTGTAAGAAAAATATCCATATGTATAACTTCATAAACTATAATCTCCGTTAACGGCTGTACTCGAGTCTATAGTTCCGGGTTGAAGAGTGACCTCTGACCCGAAGATAGTCATGTACACCGAGGATGGCTTGAGGGAATGGGATATGGGATCATTTTCATTTTTGGGTAAACTAACCTATTAAAACAAAAGAAATTAAATTAAAAATATACAGTTGGCATTTCAGGGAAACAATGAACAAGATAAATATACTGTTAAAAAGTTATTAATCCCTAAATGTATATTTGCAACCTTAGGCTCATTGGAAATATGTGCCTCTACCTACATTTAAAAAAATGTCCTATACCTCCAAAAACGTACCTATACATACAATTCACAACACTAGAAGCAGTAAAACACCAACGACTTGTATTTCTTTTCACACAAATTATGATTACAGGGGGAGATTATTTATAATCAATCGATATGTTATGACTTTAAAATGATTTTGACGTAGCGCATGATTTTTGTCAAGTAATACATTTCACATTTGTATCACAATTTTCAAATGTAAACTTGCTCGGTAGCTCACCTGGTAGGATACAGCAGAGTCCCATGAAACACGAGTCACGATAAAAGAGCTCAAAGACTCAAAGCCAGCTGAAATGGCATGGTTATTTTCAAATGTGGTAGAGCATTGACCTTTTAATGCCATTTTATTTCACTGGCAATGTGAAAGATGCCAGATTCAGATTCATGTTTCAGATGAAACTGAAAACACTTTTAGTGACACACTTTTATTTAACTTTCAAAGTATCGCAAAATGTGCAAGAAGCGACATAATATCATTTTGCAGGAATGTCACCACAGGCAAGTAGGCTATATTTCCTTCAGAACTATTTACTAGGGATGTCCCGATCCGATCACGTGATCGGAAATCGGGCCCGATCGCGTGTTTTCAGACTCGATCGGAATCGGACGTTACCTCCCGATCAGGACTCGGATATATATGTATTTATATTCTCATTATTTTTTAACACCTCTATTATGCGGTGACACAGAGTTACGGCGGTTTCACACTGCACGCGTTAATAGAGTGTAAGCAGCGCAGGAGCAGTGCATATGGTGAGCAGGAGCAGGACACGCGCGTTTTGCTTTCATACTGGCACAGCATTTGTCACGCGCGGCTGAACCGCGGGTTGTGTACAGACAGAGTCTTGGATAAGTTGGCATTGCTTTTTTTCGTTTTCAAATACATTTAAGAGAAAAGACTTGTCAAGAAGCTTATTTTATTAATAATTTCATTTATATAACTTTTGGTTCATCTTTGTTTTTATTGTTATGGCAACAAGTTTGTTTTTGGACATTTGTTTTCTTTTTAAATTGCTGTTGGTCATTTGATTGACTGTTTAAAACACAATAGATATCATCAATGCACTTTTTGGATAAAACTGCGGTGTATTTTGGCAATGATCAATGTATTGTCACTTTAATTCAGCAAAAGCGGCGCAGCAAAAATAGACTCGGCGCCGAAACGATCACGGCACTGCTGCTCTGTTACGCACTGCCGTGCCGCCTCTGCGTGCGGTGTGAATGCTCTAAAGCCTGGTTTAATCTGTTAACATGGACGGCGAAAAAAATACACGCTGCACGCTCTGCTAACAGTGCAGTGTGAAACCGGCGTAAGAGTTAGGAGTGCAGTTCCTAAAAGCACATTACTGGCTTTGCAAACACTGTGGCACTTTTATTTTTTATTTGTTTACATGCCTACCGGATATTTTAAGTTGAGGTGCTATTTGTTTATATATTAGACTTTTTTTAATATTTACTGTTGCACTAAAGTCCAAAAGTGAAGAATTTATTTATTACTTGATTGTTCAAGCTACCTCACAGAAGTGCTCTGTTTGTTAACAGAGTTGTTGAATGTTAAAATAAGGTGAATTAAATAAAAAATAAGGAACATCCTGGATCTGTTTTTTTCGCTCTTCTTTATTCTTTTTTTTTTTTTTTTGCATTATAGAAGTATCGGATCGGGACTCGGTATCGGCAGATACTTAAAATCAAATGACTCGGACTCGGACTCGAGGGCAAAAAAACCTGATCGGGACATCCCTACTATTTACTACACACATCTCTGCAGTTTTACCTCACTGTGTTTGCATGTATTGGGGTGTTTCAATTATGTCCACTTTGTAGACTTTTAGAAAATACATTTTTTTAAAACACTTTCACAGTCTCACATTCGTCCACTAACAATTATGGATGCACCGATCCGATATTCAGTATCGGTACAGATACAGATCCAAATTCAAAACTCTCAGATTGCATAGCTATACAGGAGAATTCTGTCATGAACATTTCCACCACATTTTAAATTATGTATTGTGTTTGACAGCACATTTCATCTCAAGCATGCTCTTTGCTGACACTTTTTGTCCTTGATAGCCAACACTAACTTCTGATAAAACTTTACTAGTGGCATGATTGTTGGCCATGATGGAAATGAGGCCTGAAGGACAGCCATAATTTGTGTAAAAATAATTTTCACTCTTTAAATATTTAAATGTTTTGTGCTTATTTTACTCTTTGTTTAGAATATAGTTTTAAAATGTAATAATTGACATTTTTTATGATGGATTTTCCTATTTTAAAATTAAATGTCAAGGGTCAAACAATAATATATATATATACACAGTACTGTGCAAACGTCTTAGGCCCCCCCCCCCAAAAGTCAGTTATTTATATCTTTTGCTGTAGTGTGTCATTAGGAAATATCAGTTTACATTTCCAAATATTCTTTTTGCCATTAATTGTAATAATCCAGTGAGATTTCTGTATGCACAAGGAGTCTGACAACAGCCGGTATGATCTGATCTCACCATCATCAAGTCCGTCTGTGATTACATGAAGAAACAGAAAAAACTGAGACAGACTAAATCCAGAAGAACTGCGGGAACGTCTCCAAGATGCTTGAAGAAACCTTCCTGCAAAGCTACCTGAAAAACTGCGCAAGTGTACCTGGACAAAAGCCGTTTTAAACGCAAAGGGTCGTTACACCATATATTGATTTGAATTAGTTAATAGAAGTTAAATCATAAATAAATTAAATTTGTTATTTTATTTTTGAAAGCATTCTCACTTTACAGCATTTTAACACAAGTGGCAGTACTTTTCACAGTACTGTAGCTTTGCAGGAAGGTTTCTTCAAGCATCGAGTTTCTTCAAGCTTCGGACTCGAGGATATTAACATTCCTAAGAATTTTGCACAGTACTGTATATAACATGCCCTTGAAAAGTAAATAAAATAAAAACCAAGTTTCCAAGGCAATTTTAATCTGACCTTCATAAAAAAGTTAATAAAATGAAACATAACAAAAAATAATAATAATGTGGGAAAATATGTTGGGGAAACCTCTGGAACCTTAAAATGTCTGTTGTTCCAAAATTTGTTGTTAATCCGGTAACTTCCTGATCATACAGTTGTATAACTAAATATCAAAGATTGGTTTCTCTATATGTGTGGCTTTGGCATGAATACAAAATAGCTTCCTAGTAAATCTGCTTCTCAAATAAAGCTGTTCTTAGCACTACCAGGACTCAAGACAAGCAATAGACAACGCATTCTCATCCTAGGGCGTCATATACTGACGCTTTTGAAATTTCTTCAATATCCGACGCAAAGGGCACCCTTTAGCGTCAATATGAGACGCCGGTTATGGGTAGGTTTAGGTCTGGGGTAGGTTTAGGGTTAGACCGCTAGGAGGCGCCTCCTAGACTCATATTTATCTGCGTCTCATATTGACGCCTAAGGGTGCCCTGTGCGTCGGATATTGAAGAAATTTCAAAAGCGTCAGTATATGACGCCTTGGGATGAGAACGGGCCAATGGAGAACATAATGACACATACCTGCACACTAACAGGCACCCAGGTGCAACTTCTTACATCTTCTGACAATCCATTCCCACTCGCAGTCCATCCACACATCTGCAGGCACCTTGTGCTGTAAATTGTAAGTTATTAAGTGAGTCATCTGCCTGCTCTGATCTCACTGACATAAAGTCAGTCTATGGTCATGATGAGGAAAGCATATGCACAGGAAGACTGTTTCAAGATCTGTAACCTCTAAGGGAGAGATTCTGGCCGCAAGCCCCCAGATTCTCCCAGCGTCCTCTCTGGTAATGGCTTTGACACTGGGTTCAAAGACACAAAGCAGACATTGCATAACACAAGCACAAGCACTTGATCTCCGTCAAACACCTATGAAGCCAAACCAATCGCAGCGGTTATGAAACCCAGACAATAAACAGTATAGTCCACTAGTTCTACAATGGTTACAGAAGCAAGAAAATCAAACAAATGCTAAATCAAGCACACAGAGTGCTGTGTTTTGAAACGCTCTTGAACAACAATATCTGTCACTGTTAAACGTCTTCTCAAACATGCCTCTGTCAGACCCTTAAATCATTTTCAAAGAAAAGCAGCTATAGTCTTGACCTGTTATTAAGATAAAAAAAGAAGGAGTGAGGGACAGGTTGGAAGGAGGTAGAGAGCACAGCATAAATATACCTGTGGAAGATGTCATTAAGCTGCTGCGTTTATCGACTAGAATCAACTAAACTTGTTCATGGTCCATTTGTACTCAAAGCACTTTGTGCTCCATTTTAGAACAGACTGTTCTGTTCTGTTTCTACTTATTTGAAATGTGAAACTTTCATGAGTCTTTGAAAAATTCAAGCACATTGCCGTTAGCAAACTGCTAAAGCCTTGTTATACCACAATGGACTTCACTTTGTTCTCAATAGATGTTGATGTTTTAATGGATAACCCTGCTGAATAATCCAGCTGGTCACCAGCTTTAGGTATGTTTTGCATGCAGGGACCAGCATAGGATGCTCATTTGCTGGTTACCATTATGGGAAGTAAGTGGGAGTGCTGGTGGACTACTGTAGCTACACTAGCTCAGTTTTGCAACCAACATGGAATTCATAGTTTATTCCTTATTTTTCACAAACTCTTGATCTAACGGGTTTGACCTCTTCTCTATGTGTCTTTCCATTCTCAGCGGCTGGGCTTCAGTGCTGGGTCATTGACTAAAACAGACACCCAGTTTTCACAGCATGCTGCTCTGACTGTTAAACAGTCACTGTAGGGAGAAAGCCATTGATTTTCTGTCACAGAAACACACAAACAGCATCATCTCAACGCCCTGATGACTGATGGATGCTCTCAGTGCCCGGGGGCTGGTGTGCAGAATCATATACACCTGTATGTACGCATACGCGAAGGTACACAGGAATGGATGTGTAAAACCTCTCAGTCATTTGGTGACTGAGCCCACCCCCCCCACCCCCCCACTATTATGATATCTGATTTACCATTTTCTCCTGTTACTGCAAACTGTGTCTAGAGGAGGAATCTTTTGTCTACTAAAAACTCCTGAAACACCAAACATATGATAATTTGACATTTTATGCCTGTGATGCAAACTGATCTATATTGACATTTGCCATGAAATGTTACGCAAACATGGGCACAGCCAGACCATCCATATCAATGCAACTGTAGATTCAATTAATTTTCTCATGAATAAAACTGATCTTCACCCAAGATGATAATGCAGGGCTTCAAGCCACAAGCAAATTAGAGGTTGTTAAAACACTTTATAACTTGCAATTACCTTCATAAATTATGCCTATGGGCAAAGGCAACATTGTGTGTGTGTGTGTGTGTGTGTGTGTGCGTGCGTGCGCGCGTGCGTGTGTGTGTGTGTGTGTGTGTGCGTGCGTGCATGTGTGTGTGTGTGTGCGTGTGTGTGTTCCTTTTCAAAATTATATATATATCACACTGATGGAACTCCTTTATGCAAAAGGTCAGATTTCAGGTTTTTGAGGAGTCCTCTCAAGAGTTATATTAAGTTTGTTCACATCAGTGCTTTTGCTAACCCAAAAATCCCTTATCTTCATTTTGCTTTCCTTGCTTGGCTGCCGTTCTCCCACACCTTCCCAAATTCAAAAAGCCAGTAAAGCTACTGGTGGGAAATCCTCCTAATCCAATAACAAGTTGTACACTAGACCCAAGGCAAATACTTAGTAAGCTCACTATCAGGTGTTTTGCTTTAACAACATCTTCTACATGGTTTTTGGGGGATTGATTTTTGCTCTAAAACTGGATACTTTAGAGGCTGAGGGTTTGTCTCAACCAGCTCCTTAGTATAGTTGTCATTGCACTGGCTAGGGAGCCATTTAGTACATTAATATGTCAGAATTATTCCAGGCTACCGAAATGTTCACCCCCTATAGAAATTCTCAGAATGCACCATAAAAAATAATGAGCAATGCATCAGTTTCTCCTTTCGTTCTTAGAAATGTCATAATGCCTTCAAAATTGCAAGTGTAAATGTATATACAAAAGACTTCAATTTCTGTCAATTTCTGAGAATTTGTTTGTTTGCTATCTATTTAAGTAATATACAGGAATTAGAGATTTTAAAAAAAACGTTGATTTGTGTTTGTCTTTTTTTTGAAATTCTCATAGCATGTTTCCAGGTTTCTTGTCATGTGACTTCCTCACCCTCATGTGATCATGTCTTGTGCTTCCCTTGTCTTAAGTGTCATGTGCTGATTGGTTGATTGTCTTGATTGTTCACAGGTGTTTCTTGTTAGTCATATTAGTCTTGTATAAATATCCCTCATGTTTCCATATTATTTTGTCTAGCTTTGTTTGTGTAACCACTGTTTAGTGAGTTTTATGTTTCTGTTCATGGTCAAGTTTAATTGCACTTGGGTTCTTCAACTTGCCTTCAGTGGACTAACTTACAGAAATCAAAGACATGAACACAAACAAAAGACAAATCAACTTGACTATATATATATATAGTTCATCCCTTAATATATATATATATATATATATTAATTATTCCTGTAATATATATATATACAGTGCAATGCATAAGTGAATACACCCATGCTAAAGTTGACTAAAAAGAGGAATAAAAAATCATATTTTGGAAATTGAACTTAATGCCTTAATTTAAAAAATTAGGAAAAATCCAACCTTTAAGGACACCAATTTTCTTTGTGAATGAATAATGTATCGTAAATAAATAAATGTTCTTCCTTAAAATACATGGTGCATAAGTGAGTACACCCCTATGTTAAATTCCCATAGAGGCAGGCAGATTTTTATTTTTAAGTATTTTTTTTAAAAAAAAATGTAGGATACTATGCATCCTGATAAAGTTCCCTTGGCCTTTGGAATTAAAATAGCCCCACATCATCACATAGCATTCACCATACCTAGAGATTGGCATGGTTTTATTTCAGTTAGCCTAAAAGCTAGTTTGATTTGCATTGAGAGATGATCTTATGGAAAGTACCCCATGCCAATCTCTAGGTATGGTGAATGCTATGTGATGATGTGGGGCTATTTTAATTCCATTTTTTTATTTTATTTTTTAAAAAAATACTTAAGAATAAAAATCTGCCTGCCTCTATGGGAATTTAACATAGGGGTGTACTCACTTATGCACCATGTATTTTAAGGAAGCACATTTATTTATTTACGATACATTATTCATTCACAAAGAAAATTGGTGTCCTTAAAGGTTGGATTTTTCCTAATTTTTTAAATTAAGGCATTAAGTTCAATTTCCAAAATATGATTTTTTTATTCCTCTTTTTAGTCAACTTTAGCATGGGTGTATTCACTTATGCATTGCACTGTATATATATATTTAATATATAATATAATTCTCACTATACTAACTTGTTGCTCATTGGCTTGCATATTATATTGACTGTTTATTATAAAGCATAATTAATGCCTTATTCTGCATGTCCGTATTCTACATCCCTTAATCATACCCATACTTAAGCTTAACCTCTACAACAACTACCTTACTAACTATTAATAAGCAGTAAATTAGGAGTTTATTGAGGCAACAGTCATAGTTAATAGTGAAGATGTATTCCCAAACTAAAGTCTGACCACATACTTTATTATATATATCAGCGCCGGAGGCCCTTTTCAAGGAGGCCTTTAGGAAGTTTGCAAAGGAAACTACCTTAAAATGACCTTGGTACAATTCAATTTAAAAAAGAACCTAATCATGTCACAATAAGCAGCAAATTGCACAAATGAACACAGGCGTTTAATTAGTGATTATGATTGCAGGGGGGAAGAAGGCCAAACACCCGCAGCTAATTACAGAAAAACACAAGAAGCCCTGCAGCACTGCTCAAAGGGAGAGTTTCACAAAGATAACAACAACCACAACAAAATATGTACATCAGAATGAAATTGTGTTAATTAAATTTGATAAGGTTTTGATTAATAATGTGTTGATTAAGTACAGGAATGAAAAGCAGCAAGGTTTTTTTTTGTTTTTTGTTTTTGTTTTTTTGTGAGGGAGAACTGACCATTGTGTGCACATTTTTTTTCTTTTAGAATGAAGAAATGTTTCGGTTAGTTTTTTGCCTACATGTGAGTTCCTGTAGGTTTGGGAATGTTATTGAATAGTTTGGGTCAGTTTGCATGTTGTCAGCATTATATTCAGCCAACACAGCATTCAGAACTAGCAATGGATAGCTTTTCTCCCTGATTGAATGGTGGTTCATTATGCATCATTAAAAATATGCTTTGCATGCATTGCAGAGCATTCTCATGAGTCGTTTTTGAACGGTCACCTAACACCACAGGTCAAAGTTCAATACTAAGATCAGATCACGTGGTTTTTCAGCATCCTCATCATATAATTCCTTTGTTTTTCAGGTTGGGTCTGAACACTCCATTAACTGGTTATAACCATATGGCAGTTTAAAAGAGAAGAAAAGCAGGATGAGTACAAAAAAAGAATGAGAGAGACATTTACATTTTCATTGGATTTTCATAAAACTTGATACATAAAATTGATATTAAATTTAAGTAACAGCAATGAGCAATCTCTATGAAATATTTAAATTGCGACAAATTAGACAATTTGTAGCTATATATTTGGATTTATTGCAAATTTGAGCTATTGAATCAGCAGAGCATTGGCGACTTTTACACGCCATGAATGAAGTATACCATGAAAAAGGCGACCTCCTTTTCATAGAAGAACTTCCATATGCAAAGGGAAAAGGATGAATCCAACTCAAGTCATTAAAGTAATATTGAATGCACAGAGTGAACATGATCACTCAAGAAATAATACTGAGGTTAAAGGTCAGGTCTCATGAGGAACTAGAAGACAGGCTGAAGACAGGTTTGGGAGCATCTGCATGTGGCCTGTAGTAGAAGCTGAGCAAATTATGTGAAAGGTCAGAAAGATCCCATGGTAAATTGTGTCCAGTCAGGGCAAAGCTAGCCAGGGTATGTCTGGTAAATGAGCTACCGCAATAGATTTTGGAGCTCTGAAAGGGAGGACAATTTGTATAAGATATTGGTACACAGTCAGGTAATTATAAGGGAAATTTATTTCTCCAGACCAACGTATGGTATTATAATCGAGGGATAAATTGCAAAGGGAAACACCATCACTAAGATAAGCCAGATGCAGTCCCACCGGAACAAGACTTGCAAGCAAAACAGCCAAACAATGAGAAGATGGCAGGACAAAGCTCTACGACTCTGATACTGGCCCCATTCCAAACTAAAGACAAGGCTTAAAGTTCTAGCATGGCTAAAAAAGTTCTAAGCTCTTGGCACAGTGTGAATATCAGACATGTAAGGGATTATCCACGGCTAGCTGTGCATTAAATGATTTTAATGCATGAGGAGGAGGCAAAGAACCATACGACACGAAGGGGAGTGCATTCAAATCATTTGATGCACAGTAGCCATGGATTATCCCACTTAAACTATGGTCATTTGCCAGCATTGACAAGTCAAAGCTGTTATTGATGTTTGCAGCATGATATTTGTTATCATCATTATCGTCATTAAACGGTTTTATTGCACACCTTCTAGCCAATCAGAATCGAGTATTTAGACCACGGTATAATAGAATATAAATTGTTCCACAAGAAGGCAGCACAATGACAAAATGCTTTATTGAGGATTTGACCCCTGTAAGAATAAGAGCTTTTACTTTCACAAAGGGTTAGCAAAGAACAGGAGAAAGAAATTGTGTTACACATAAGGAACAGAATTGCACTGATTTTAATATGCGCACCCAAGGCACGTTGTAAAACGCACTTCCTTAACAAATCTGTCGGCAGACTCGTGTCTGTTAAAAGCGTTCGGTTTGTTTAAGAGCTCAGAGCGTACAAAGACAGGTGAGGCATGAAAAAACAGATTGTATGAATCTCAATCTTAGAGGATTAATTAAGCAACCCGACCTGTTCTCTCAGATCTTACGAGGAGACATTTGCTCTTATTCTACCAGCTTTAAACTTATGCATAATCATTTATGAAAAGTTAGATTATAGGGTGTACATTTGTTTATTTTACATAACATCCTGTTTTCACCAATCCCATCATCCCTCTCACCAACAGAGGAGCATCTGATCAACTAAAGACTGCAGACCTTTATGAACACTGGCTGCACTCAGAATTTAACTTACCAAAAGAATTTCAGATAATGCACTTTTCTCTTTTTCTTTTTTTTTGGACTTAAAAGGTTTTCTGATGGGTTAGATAACATGTTAGCAGAGTGACAGTCTTTAAATAGTAATAGATGTTTCAGAATTTCAAGAATTATTTCTCTGCTTCTCAATAATGCTTTAAGTGTACATTAAGAGGATTTTAGAGTGGTGGAAAAGAACGTTAGGGTAGAAGATTATGCTGAAGATGCCAAGTCTGTAGAGTGGGGTGTTAAAATGCATTTAGAGTGCAGATTCTCGGGGCTTTTCACTAACACGGATTGCCGTTGAGTCTGACTGCAACAGTCAGATAAGTCTATAACGCAAGATAAGTCTAGAGGCTAATTGGTTGATATGCGTGCATGAATACGAAACATCGCAGCAATCTTTCATATATCATTTTACATCCGTTGCTCATTCAAATGGAAAAAACGTAATGCTCATGTTGTGTGTATTTAGTGCTAATGAATGTATTATTGATAGGTTAAGTTTTTAAATTGGGAGATTATTTAATATTTCATAAACCATAGGCACAGTTCTCAAAAAGTAGAGGGAATGTCACTAATTTGCAAATCTCTATGTTATGCAAGCTATTAGATGAGCCAGTTTAACCTTAGGCAGTCCTGCCTGCCATAGAAAAGCAGACAATGCTCTGTAAGTTTGGCCCTTATGCATCACTGCTCACTCACTCTCTCTATCTCTCTCTTTAAGTGCTGTCACCGCTTTAAAAACACATTATTTTCTCGTCAGCAGACAGACTGACACAATTTATATTTCGCCATCTACCTCCAACCGAGCCATTAGGAAAGGCAGTGAGTGGGCGAGGCAGGAACTACAGTTAATGCTCCATTTTAAATCTTTTAAAGCTTATGTGTTATGAAACAGTCAAGACAAGTCCTTTGTTCTTCCCTCCTGCTAGTTTCTTAAGGGTTACTGCTGAAGTACTTTATTAGATGCTTTAATTCCTCTGATTAAAAGTAAAACACAAAAGCGATGGCTGAAGATTTCTCAAGGATGTGATTATACAGTAGTCAGTTATCTTGTTACATCCATTGAGCCACAACATGTATGCATGTGTTTGTGTTTGAGAGAAAGAAAGCAAGTGCTGTATAGTCGTGAAATCCGGCAAAACAGTGGCAAAGGTATGGAAGCTTGTTTCCGCCACAGTATAAAAAAAAGGTAATTGCGACTTTTTATCTCACAATTCTGACTTTTTTTTCTCGCAAATGCCAGTTTACATCTCGCAATTTTATCTCAGAATTGCGTGATAGAAGGTCGCACTTGCGAGTCACAAAGGCCAAATTGTGAGATATAAAGTCGCAATTGCGAGAAAAAAACCCAAAAACAATTCTGACTGCTTGTTTAGGCTATATTTCGCAATTCTGACTTTATAACACGCAATTTATAACACTTTATAACACACAATTATAACACTTAATAACAAAAAAATTCTCAGAATTGCGAGATATAAAGTCAGAATTGCGTAATCTAAAGTAGCAAGTTTATAGTTTATATCTCGAGAGTTTATATATCGCAATTCTGACTTCATAACACGCAATCGTGACTTTATATCATGCAATTCTGACTTTATTTCTCAGAATTGCGAGATTTAAACTCGCAATTGTGAGATAAAAAAGTCGCAATTATCTTTTAAAATGTTTTATTTCATGGCAGAAACAAGCTTCCATAGGTGTTATAGTATGGCTCATTAGATTCAATTATAGCTGTATTTTAACCAATTAAAGCCCACTGACTCATCACAGTAACAAAAATGTGTGGTAGCTATCAGAGTATGTGACTTATAAAGCAAATGATGCCTGTGACCTAAATCAAAATGCTCACAGGGGCAGGGATATTATGTTTCTGCTAATCATAATGAACCACTGAATACAGGATTAGAGCTGATGGATAAACAAACTGCCAGTGGGACAATATAAAGGCCTCACTAAAGTGTTCACCGTTGCAGAAATGTCCTCAGATAACATCTTATGAACATAAAACTCCAATTAATGGAATATGTCCAAAACAATTGCAATTGTCAATTGAAAAACAGTTTTTCTTTCTTTCTTTATCATATCAAAGATAATGGATGAGAGTGGTGAGATGTGACGTGTTTTGTATGTTCACTGTGTAGGTAATGCTTAAATAAAAATTCATAAAATCTGTCGTATAAATGTTTATATTGTCCCTTGAATATATTTTTAGGACTCTATAAGGATATTTCAACAAGTGCTCAAACTGTTTACTATATTTTTGTAAGTTTCATTATACACTACATAGCCAAAATGTGGACACTCACACACCACACCCAACCACAGGCATTAATATAGAGTTGGCCTTGCATTTGCTGCTATACAGCTTCTGGGGAGGCTTTCCAATACATGTTCAGACACAAGATCATAGGGTCAGGCATTTGCGTTGGGCAAAGAGACCTGACTCAGTGTTCTAAATCATTCAAAGGTGTTCAATGCGGTTCAGGTCTAGGTCTAAGTTCTTTCACATCAGATTCTTGAGACATTTTTCAAAATATATTCTTTTTGTATTCTGCTGAAAAAAAGGTTTGGAGCGACATGAGGGAGTAGACATTTTTGTGTGTGTATTTTGTTAATATCGAACCCCACAGAACCCTCTTAAAAAATAAAAATGGAATAGGGATAGAATATATAAGGCTGCATTTATTTGATCAAAAGTACAGAAAAAAGGAAATATTTTGAAATATAATAACAATTTTAAATAACTTTTTTAGCAGTCATTACTCCAGTCTTCAGTGTCACATGATCCTTAAGAAATCATTATAATATGCTAATGTGGTGCTCAAGAAACATTTCTTATTATTATCTACAATGAAAACAGTTTTTGATTAATATTCTTGTGGAAACTGAGAAACGTTTTAGTTTTTTTTTGATGAGTAGAAATTTCAAAAGAACAGCATTTGTTAGAAATAGAAATCTTTTGTAACATTATAAATGACTTTACTGTCACCTTTGATCAATTTAACTCATCCTTTCGGAATAAAAGTATTAATTTCTTTAAAAAAATTACTGACCTCTAACTTTATAAATATACTGTTATACCCCCCACATTCTATTTCAAACCGTATTCTTTTCATTTATTTCCTCTCATGGTGGATTTACTTTCTATTATCAGAACATATAGAACTTGACATAAGAACTACAAAGCCGGGAGACTCTAATTAAAATTCAGACTGAGCCATGGAAAGTAAAATCCTTACAACTCAGAACTTTGACAGGGACCACTGATGGGGGTGGGGTGAGTTAAGCACTAAAGACTAAAGTTATTTACACCGAAAAGAAGATAATCACGCCTTACACCGTCAGATCTCTAATCAAAGAGAAAGAGATTGTAAATATCCTGATAAAGGAAGATTCTCCACCCAACTTCCCACACCCTGAAGCTGTCAGATTAAGTGAGTGTGAAGAAAAGTGCATGCTTAAAAGAAGGGCAGAAAAAGCTATCTCATCAAAAGAGGACAGTGAACCCAAATGAGGACCACTATACTAAGCCAAATGCTAATAAGTTCACAGGCTTAGGATGTTAGCTCGTGTGAACTTAGTTTATATGGGGGAAAAAAGGATGATGAAGAGTGCTGATACCTCAAAACTTGGGTTGCAGATAATTTTTGGTTCCAAGGGGAAACTAAGGGAAGAATGCTAATGTTACGTACAGTAGCGCAGAGATACTTAATGTGCATACTGCTCCCAAGATTCATGCAGTCATTTTAAGATTTAACCTTATAAGATCTTTTGTATAATGCATTATGACATTGATTTATTACCTTGATTCTCATATGAGCGTAACATTTAAAAGGTTGATTTTTTTTAACATTATATGACATGAAACATGAAAAAAAGGTTCAGTGGGGTATTATATAATAGGATTCTTGACTCAAATTTAAAGAACCCTTTATGCCATAAAGGTTCCAGGATATGGAGAAATGTCTTAAATGATTGCATAATACTTTCATTTTTAACTAGTTCTTTTTTCTTTTTTTTTACTAAAGTATGTTTATAGGCTGTTTAATTCATAATTAATTAATTGCTGTTTTTCTCAATTGCTAACACACTATTACTGGTTCATTTGGCCCAATTTTCCAAATCATTCATTAATTTCTAGAAACAAAGACTCATTTCTCAAAACGTTTCCTGTTTTCACACACATTCCAATTTTCTCAACGTTTTCTTCAAAACTCTACACAAAAAATGCCCTCATTTTGCACAGGTTTAAGCATGTTCTAATTAAAAAAACACAAACGCATAATATAATTACCTAATAGCACACATTTATAAACATTAAGTAGCAAAACTGATGACACACAAATTAGAATCTCAGGATAATATAAACAGGGCCATGGGGGATTATGTGCTCTGGAAAATGAATCCTATGGTGGGTTACAAGAGGAAGAGAAAGAGGCACAGGAGAAGGAGAAGAAAAGAAAAATGAAGAGAACGGGGTTAAAGGACATTTGTTCCTGATGAAATACAAAGCATTACAGATGTTCTTCTGCAGGAATGATCATGAGGGAAGTTGGTCTACAGGCTCATCTCCATGGTTTTTATACTACTCACACATACAGTATAATTACAGTACAGTAACAGCACATTAAATGAGATAACTTTCACTATTCTATGTACAGTAAATACTGTAGCACACTGTAAAAAATTATCGTAATTTTAACGGTAAAAGACCGTTAAAAATGCTACAGTGAAAAACTGTTTTTTGTTTTTTGCATTTTTAAAATTTCATGTGTTACCATGATGGTGTTTAATGTTTGTGTGAATGACACTGTGCAGCTTCTATATATATTAGTATTAACTTTCTTGTGGAAGAACTGGGCTGCGTTCAGCCCCGACAAAACGTTGCACAACGTTTTTTAAACAGAAACGGTGATGCGTTGAACACACTGTTTTGATGACGCAAGAGTTGCAACTATGGCAGCTGAGAAGGCCATTCTTTGTGTTCTTTGTGAAGAATTTTCGGAGCCTGATGAAGTCGGTATAAATATGTGTTTAATACTAAAAAATATGCCCGATGTTACAGTTACTGCACTTGCCGCCCAGAACAAAAGAGAACATCCCAATCGAGTGAAGGGATTGCTGAAACTGAAATGGAAGCACACATCTTACCTAATTCAGACTAAAGCGCATCTATTTAGCCTCACATACTGACTTTATTTGTAGTTCATACTGTTTTAATACCCTGTATTTTCTTTCTCCTTTTTAGGAAAAGCACTTAATTACCATTGTTTATTTCTATACCAAATGTCATACACTTGCAATGAAGCTAAAAATATAAGCAACTGCATCATTATGTTGATAACCTATATTTTTACAATAAAACAAACATGTCTTCTAATATCCTCAGTTGTTGTGTATACCGAGCTGCATCGAAGACATTTGTAAATTACTTTCCTTGAACCCATTGTGCGAGTTCACTTTAATACCGTGTGCTTTATATACATGTTGCTGCTGATTGGACTGCAGTTCTGACACACCCACCAAACAAGAGAAAACGCATCTCAAACCCCGTTGCACACCGGTGCACGCCGTTTCCAGGAAACATGACGTTCAACCCGGAAACCGTAGCAAAACGTTGCGCACCGTTTTGAACTTGAACGTGCCCCTGCTTGTGTTGAGCTTTGATTGATCATGTGACTCTCATCACTGCTGTGATTGGTGGTTATCAGTGTACAAAACAGATATTAATATTTCAATATGACGGTAAATTAACATTATATCATATTACTGAAATCCAATGTTAAGTATACAGTTTTTTTCCGTAAAAACAACGGGAAGAAATTACCATTTTTTTACAGTATTTTTCCGTTTTTTAACAGAAATTTTCTGGCGCCCCTGCTGCCAGAAAATTGCCGTTTTTTTACGGGTTTTTTTTTTACAGTGCACATGTCGTACACCCTCAAACTCATAATTGTCAAATCGATTTGTAGCCATGTACTTCTTACATTATGTATTTTTGCAGAACTGAGAGACGACTGCCTAGGGAGGGAGAGAAAGTCTTGTCAGAAGACTAAGAAACTGCTCTAGTACGGCAAATATAGTCATTTTCAGTAATGCAATGCAATTTTGCGAGGATGCTAAATTTATTAATTTATTTTCACTGTACTGTAATTGACAGTATGCTGCATTGTATTGCAATTCCAAGTTCATGTTCAACTCTTTGGTATTTCAACTTTTCTTTTCTAGTGCTTTTCATCTACTGAAAGATCTCTTTACAGTAGTGTAATGAAGATAAACTTTTCTTAAAGATTATTGTTGAATTTCACTGTATCTGCACCACTCTATTTATGTTGTTTACTGTAATATACATTGAACTGTAAAATGACCTGATTGCCAAAAGGAGGTTTTTGTAACAGTGTTATGAATTAATTTCACTAGTGTGTAAGACTATGTGTGTTTTTGAAGGCTTGTGTGCCATGTCTGAGGGAAAAATTAGTTTTTTTTCAGCAAGATTGAATGGTTTTGAGTGGAGAGCTTCATTTTGACCTGCAAAATAGGAAGTATGGGGAACGTGAGAAGTTATGGATTTGTTTTTAGAATTTCAAGAAAAGGATGCATAATTTCAAGAAACGTGTTTAAGCAATCAAGATAAACAGTAAAGCTAAATCCATAAAATGATTCCTGTGGGAAGCTCTAAAAGGTTCTATATAAAGCACCTGACAGAAGAACCCTTTAAGTTTCTATAGGGCCTTTTCTTCTAAGAGTGTATAATAATTTAGGACTCTTGTCACATTACATGCATCACAAAGTTTCAAATATGAATGTTTCAAATGCATGTTTATTCCTCAAATATGTTTCAAATATGCCTGTTTAATGCATTTTTGTTTCATGAGGAGTGCTTTTTTGTATTGGCCATATGCACCCAAAAAAAAAAAAAATTAAGATTCATATTTTTTAAATAATATTTTGTAAATAAATTGTTTGGGGGTTTTCTTGCGCAAACAAAGCACTTGCTTGCTTCATAAAATTGAGTTGAAACTACTGGAGACACATGGATTACTTTTATAATACCTTTCTGGGGCTTGAAATTGGTAGTTGCGTAGGTTGTCAATTGTATTATCTTTATTTATCTTTATATTTCTATGCCGTTTTGTATTATAAATAGTGTGTTCACAATGAAAATACCAAAAAAGAAAATGTGCACTTTAAATACCTGGATGACGCATTGAATAAACTGAAAAAAATTGAAGTGTAGAATGTTAGACTCTTTATGCACTTGGCCATTGCAGCTTTCCGTACCTAATGACCTTGTAAAATTCAAATTCATCACACCTGTACAGTTGAGTTTACACCAATTAGTGTTATCTTCTGTTTTGACTCAAGATTATATTTTCAGTTATAAGAAGTGCTTCTGGTCGAAGTATAGATTTGTTTTTAACTTGTTTATTTACTCTCTGCACACATGCACCCTGGTATTCGTTGGCTCTGCAGCATAGGCTACTTAACTCTGAGATGTTATGCATTTAAAGCCACTCTTTTTTTCCATGGAGTTTTTCTTAACAAACATATATATATAATCTGACATGAAAAGGCTTTGAACAAGAACACAGAACTCTATTTCTAAACTGGAATTATGCACTGTGTCTGAGGAGAGTCAGTGTAAAGATAAAGCTGCAAGAATCCATTCACAAAGGAGCCATTAAACCTTCTCTGACCCGATCCACTCTGTGAATAATCAACATGTTTACGGAGGAAGGAGGAGGTTGTCACCTTTGTGAATTACATATTATCTGTATAGCAAAGAAGCATTATTTCAAATTTAGAAGGTACTCTGTGGTTTATTCTAAAGGATAAAAAAAACTGCAGAATCCAGTCTTCTGTCAGAGCTAACGCAAGCCAATGTAAAAAGAATTGGTCTTCTGATACTTGGTTATTATTTCCATATATCCTGACTGAACATAATTCTGGTGCAGAACTATGCAAAAAATCAGCCTTGGATCCAGGCTTAGCCTAATGGTCAATAATATGAACTGCAACAACCAGTGGTGGAAATGGCTGAGATTCAATAGGAGACCCTAGTTGGGGGCAAATGTAATATTTTTAAACCATAGAAAATCCCACTATATTTAACTATTAAAATTGCTCTAAGCGATGTCACGCGTTTTTAAGGCCAAAACATTTTTGTCACATACAGCAAACATCTCCTCACTATCCGTTAGCTGCCTGTCCCCAGAACACACTGTAAAAAAACGCGGTCTCTGTAGACAGCCCAGGCTCCACAAACGGCAAGAAAAACAAACTGGCCCAGCCTGGACCACGAAACATAACAAACAGTGTTCCAGCCAATAACCGACAAGAATGATTTGGGGGTGGGGGTTGGGGGGTTAGTGTGCGTGCACATGAAGGGGGGTGTGTGGGGAGTGGAGGAGAGAGAAGCATGAAGAGGGAAGTTAGCTAGAGGAGAGATGTCCTAACAACGACTAACGTTAAAATTGTATATTCTTGAGAATTTTGATATGGCCGACACACGACCAAAGAGACGACGTTCCGATGAACAAAGAATAGGGAAAAGGAGAAGTCCTGAATTTACATCGGAAAAGCGCTCAAAAGGTGGCAAGAACTGCTGCCAGCAGAAGGGCTTCCAATCCGACATTCAGCTGGCTCTGTTTTTGCTGGACAGGTGGGTAAATCCAGTTAGTTTTTTCTAAATGGTTCATGACTGTTTCAGGAAGCACGGAAGGGAGGGGGAGGGGACGGGATGAGGAGGAGGGAGGGTCGAGCTAGCGTCCATTTTGTTTGACAATTCTTCGAACGTCAACAAGAAGTGACGTCACCCAACATCGCTTAGAGCACCTTTAAATTTGCATAGAGTTTGGAGGCTATTATGTGGATAAAAGGCAGAAATTGTCTACTTTTTGAACTGGAACTCACTTTATTTTAAGGTGCCCTTGTTACAGTGTAATCATACAAATAAGTACTGTAATAATAAAATTAATAATAGTAATAATAATTAACAACATATACTTTATAAAATTAGAATTAGGGTTTGGTTTGGGATTAATTGCTCGTAATTATGCATAATCTACTGCTATTGCTGTAGTAAGTATGTAAGAGTAAGATGTTTAACAGGGTAAAATAAAGTGTTACCTATCTTTCTCATTAATTTCTCCCAGGGCTTAAAAAAAAAAAAAAACTTTGTTAAAGAGTTATAAGCCATAAACCAAACCAGCCAGCTCCGAGGTGAATCACAACATTAAAAACTTTATTTGAAAACAAAAAAGTAGGCTATTTGAAGATTGGACAAATAAAAAATAAAAAATAAAAAATAAATATTTTAGTAAACTAAACTTTATACAAAGTATTTATTAAGCCTAAATACAATCTGTTCATCATATAAAGTGATCACCTCTCTTCAGAGAATTTGGACTGAACCGCTCGTTTCATACGGATTAGTTTTACGATCTGTTTATGAACTTTTTGAAGCGACAAAGTGGTAGTTGCATAGCTGTCAATGGAGGGACAGAAAAGCTCTCAGATTGCATTTCAAATATCTTAATTTGTGTTTCGAAGATCAACAAATGTCTTACGGGTTTGGAACGACAAGAGGGTGAGTAAATGGTGACAGAATTTTCATTTTCGGGCATATACAGTATATAATGTGTTTGTAAACATTTGTAAACAAGTGTTTAGGGAATACTTAATACTAATGCAATTAATGTCCAGTAATGGTTGGTTTAAAGCACTTAATAAATTACATTTTCAAATTTTCCGTGACCGTGACCTAATCTAAAGTGAGAACTATAGTTAATAAGTTAACAAAACATAAAAAAAACATTATCTAACTCTATGAGCTAATTAAACAATAATAAATGAGTTAATTACAGTGACAATGAATCAAATTTGTATATTAATTAACAATAGACTACTATATATAACCTATGAATTAAATATAAACTAATAGTTTGCAAATTATTTGTAAGTACTTTATTTCTATTACAAAATGTTATACCGTTTCTCCCAGTGAAACTCTGCAGATGCGTCCTAATAAAGACAGTATTATGATATATATATATGTGACAATGCAGATATTGTGGTAAATGTATGTTAATGTTGTAGTAATGCTTTATTAATATATTCATGTTGTAGGATATACCCTGTCAGTTATCTTTGTTTCTTCAAAATGATGTGCCATTCTGCCAGACAAATTAATTTAAAAAAAACTTGTGTGAAATGCGTGCTAAGAAGACATTTGCCATTTAATTTTCTTTTGTTATCTGGGACACAGAAATGTTTTTTAAATACTTTATTTGAAAATGTCAGTGCAGATAATCTCACCTTTCCAGCATTACTACTTTGGTCATAAATAAATAAATAAATGTAATAAAAACAACGAAATGGCAAAAATGTGTTGTATAAGCTTTCAATTCTGCATTTCACGTTAGCTGACAGAAAACCACAAAAAAAGTAAATGGCAAAGAAACACGAAACCACAGATATGTCAGTCTTTTCTTAATGTTTCCCTCCAGTCAGAAGGGTCACTCATATGGCCCTATAGTTTTGATCTGTTCCTTTGATATATGTATGAAGTAAACTTCAGTAACGTTTAAATCGTTAGGATTGATTCTATTGTTTTTTATTTCAAATATAAAAGCATTAGACTCATTCTGTGCAAAGTGGACTTGTTACTTTGACATAATAAATCTTGACATGCTCTGATGTTTCTGTGGTTGAAATGATTTTAATAAATGGTTGTGACAGAAAACAGAAAACAAAAACCCCTAAACCATATCTCCATCCATTTCCATTCCTGCCAGAACTATGTGCCTTCAAATCAGTTTCTATAAAAATACTCACTGCTCACTCCTTCATTTGCTAAAAAGGCAACACGGGTATATGTGATTTGTAATTAAGGAATAATAATTAAAATCTAGTGTTATGTTGGATAAGGCTGGTACATCAGCATAGAGTGAGTCATTAAATACAAAATTCCCAGTCCTGAAATAATCAGGAAAATATCCCATTGTTGAACCATATTATTCATACTATATACTGCAATACAATTTGATCACAAGTGGACTCATTTTCTCTGAACAGCAACTACCAAATACATATAACAATGAACATTAAACATTGTGCAATCTTTACGCTATATACTTTCTACATGACCCATGTACTGTATTTATTCAGAAAGACAAATGAGGAAAGTGTCTTCTATAGAATAATCTGGTTTTTGAAGCTCCTGTTGAGATCTTTATGAGGCAAGACGATAGAGTTTCGAATGATGACCTCTGATGGAATATTCACATTGCAGCCTACAAGGAAAACATAGAGAGTATAGATGGTCAGACAAGCTTCCTGTTGTTGAAAAACTGTTGCCACATAAATGCGTTAAGGAACAGCTCCACCTTCTGGACTGCTCCTACCATTACATCTCATTCATACGTTTAAAACACTATTCAGATCAGCAAGATCTTATTTAAAAAAGAAATGAGTACTTATTCAGCAATTATGGATTAAATCGTTCAAAATTGGCAGTAAAGACATTCACAATGTTACAAAATATTGTTAAATAAATACTGTTCTTTTGAGCTTTTTCAAAATTGATAATAATAAGAGATTTTCTTGAGCACCAAATCAGCATATTATAATGATTTCTGGAGGATCATGTGACAGTGAAGACTGCAGGAATAGCTACTGAAAATTCAGCTTTGCCATCACAAGAATTATTTGTAATAGAGGCAAGATCTTCTTACCAAGGATGGTGATGGATGGGGTTAGACCTCCATCCCTGAACAGAGTCTCGCTGTCAATCTTGGCATAAGGATCGTTGGGATTGGGGTCACTTGGCGTTCCTTCTACTCTTGCCCACTTCCCCACTGTACTGTCCCACCCAATAATACTGTTCAACACACAACAGTGGTCCTGAAACAGAGAGCCAGATATTTAATCATTCATTTCCCTTTCATTTCTCATTGCCATTGTTGCAAATGTGAGCAGTAACCCGCTTAACCTGTAACACGGCTCCATGTAAAATGATGGACTCCCTCACTCTTACGCCTCCTCCAATCGTCACTCCTTTGCCAATAGAAACGTTAGGACCCAGCTGAAGAAAGAGAAACGAATTGAGTACAGCATAGAAATATGTGACCCTGGACCACAAAACCAGTCACATGGGTCCATTTTTCGAAATTTTACATCACCTGAAAGCTGAATAAATAAGCTTTCCATTGATGTATGGTTTGTTAGGATAGGATAATATTTGGTAAATCTATTTGTAAATCTAGAATCTGAGGGTGCAAAAAATCGAAACATTGAGAAAATCTCCTTTAAAGTTGTCCATTTATGTTCGGGATTGTGCTGCATTCACTCACAAAAATAAATGTTTTATATATTTACAGTAGGAAATTTACAAAATATCTTCATGGAACATGATCTTTACTTAATATCCTAATGATTTTTGGCATAAAAGAAAAATCGATAATTTTGACCCATACAATGTATTGTTGGTTATTGCCACAAATATACCCGTGCGACATGTGACTGGTTTAGCGATCCAGGGTCACATCTTTATATAAGCTGTTATCCATGTACTCACCACAGCAGAGGGATCAATGTTTGCTGTAGGGTGGATATAAACATCTCCTGAAAGTGGAAAACCAATCATTTTAAGTGACTTTGTAGCTTTACATAATTAAAGTAATTTTATATATTTCTCAGACTTTCTACTTTAATTCTGTGTCTTTGTAATTATTGTGAAATTTACTAGCAATATATGAGTGAAAATTGTTTCTACAATTTTAGTTTTTTTTCAGTGTAGGTTATTTTAAATAAAATTACAGCTTTATAGAGCTAAGCTTGTTCAGAGAGAACACTTCATGCGTCATACCTATTATTTTGGGAGTTCCGTCTTGGTTTGCGGCCAGTCTCTCAGGATGTGTCTGATGATACTGCTTGAGGTACAAACGACTAGCGTATATTGCTGACCTGTATTATATTATAAAACATCATGTACTGTATATAAGAAACAGTGGCAAGGGGGCGGGGGGGTGAAAGAACATAATCGAAAGAAAGACAGGTTTACCCTGCAGACTTTATCTGACTCCAGAAATGCTGTGTTTTGTAGACGAAGAGTTTTTTCTGTCCTGCTAGGGTTGTAAAGATGTCCTGTTCCAGCCGAATCACCTCTGGCATCTGCTTGCCATTAGTGAGATCTTCTCTGTGGAAAAAATAAAACAAATTTCAGTGCAAACAGGTCAGACTGACCTAATGTGCAATGTGGTTTAGGGGCTGAATTATGTCAGTGGCACTCACTGGATCCTCTCTTGCTGGTTCCTCTGGAAAACCTTCCCAATATGGCCAAATATATCTGGTGTGAACAAATAGATACCACAGTTGATAATGTCACTTACAAAAGTACTGGGTTTCTCCACAAAATGGAGCATCTGAAAGAAAATGAGTGATAATTAGCATACTGTGAATGCAAGCATCTTCTTAAAGGAGAAGTTCACTTTCAAAAAAACTTTTGCTGATAATTTACTCACCCCCATGTCATCCAAGATGTCCATGTCTTTCTTTCTTCAGTCGCAAAGAAATTAAGGTTTTTGATGAAAACATTCCAGGATTTCCCCCCATGTAATGGATTCTATTGGGACCCAAACGGTAGAAGGTCCAAATGACAGTTTAAGTGCAGCTTCAAAGGGCTTTAAACGATACCAGACGATGAATAAGGGTCTTATCTAGCGAAACGATCGGTCATTTCCAAAATAAATAAAAAAGTTTAAGTTTTATAAGCACAAATGTTCGCCTTGCTCTGTTCTGTGATGCGCGTTCGTGACGTCACGTAATACGCAATTACGTTGAAAAGGTCACGCTTGAAAAATTTCTGTCCTGAAGAAAATGTTCTTTTTGGCTTTTTAATATTAAAACACCCAGGATACGCACACGAAATGGGCATTTTAAACGATAAACTGACACAAATACATTTGAAAATGTGTATATGGTCCTCCTTCCGCACATTTGTAAACACGTCAAGCGTGACCTTTTCAACGTAATTGCGTATTACGTGACGTCTTCAACGCGCATCACAGAACAGAGCAAGGCGAGCGTTTGTGCTTATAAAACTTAAACTTTTTTATTTATTTTGGAAATGACCGATCGTTTCGCTAGATAAGACCCTTATTCATCGTCTGGTATCGTTTAAAGCCCTTTGAAGCTGCACTTAAACTGTCATTTGGACCTTCTACCGTTTGGGTCCCAATAGAATCCATTACATGGGGGGAAATCCTGGAATGTTTTCATCAAAAACCTTAATTTCTTTGCGACTGAAGAAAGAAAGACATGGACATCTTGGATGACATGGGGGTGAGTAAATTATCAGCAAAAGTTTTTTTGAAAGTGAACTTCTCCTTTAATGGCATTTATTAAACTGAATGTTTGACCTTCACCTCATATGAATTATTACTGTACAAGCAAGCAATCTTGTATCTTTATTCATAGTACCTCATTTGTCTCATGATTTTCCACAATGCAGCCATAGTTCAGAGATTGTGTTCTATTGGCCTAAGAGACATAGTAAAACGTTAGGATTAAAATCCCAAAATCATATTATCCTCTCTCTCATTTACTAAAGTTAAACCTACTGTAGTTCCAAGTAAGACTCCACAATGACCCTCGGCATGTTGACGGTGGAACCGGAGCATTTCCTGCAAGGGGAACTCAGAGCATACATCAGCATTCATGAGGAAAAATGCATCCGGACCCCCAGACAGGATCTGGTCACGAAAGTGATAGATCCCACCACCTGTCCCCAAGGCGGTAAACTCTTGCAGGTACCTTCAGATTTATAAAAAAAAAAAAAACAAATTACAAGATTATCAGATGTGTGAGACAAAATATCAATATAGTAGCAATCATATAATACAAAAAAAAGATTAAATTTGTTTTATTTAAAATGTCCAATGATTTGAACTCGTATCTACCTTATTGGGATTTTAAACTCCTGCTGAGCACAAGAAATGAACCGGTTTAGCTCGTCATTGGGCTGATAAAAACCTATTAGTATGATCTCTTTCATATCAGGAACCTGTAAGAGAATAAAACATGGCAGACTTTGTAAATACACTCTTAAGAATCAAGGTTTCAAAATGGGGTTTTTGCAGTGATGCTATAGAAGAACCATTTTGGGTTCCCCAAATAATTTAAAAGAAGTATGAAGAACATTTTAAAATAACCTTTTTCCACTATATAAAAAAACACATTTTGTGCAATACTAGAAAGGTTCCATGCATGGATGCTAAAGGTTTTTCATGGGACCATAGATGTCAATAAAGAACCTTTATTTTTAGGAATGTAACGTCAATTTAATAGACTTTACATGTGAAAAACACAATTAACATTCAACAGTGTCTTACTTGGGCACAGGCTTCTATGTGGTGCTGTAACATGGGAACTCCTGCCACAGGGAACAGTGGTTTGGGCACCTCGAATGACAGGGGGCGGAACCTGGTACCTTCATGAACGCAGGGCATTTTAATGAAAAGAGTTTTTTATAAAGTTTTAATCTCCGCATTTACTAGTATTTGCTACTTGTATATTAAGACGGTAACTGATTTCAGTTATCCTATACCGGACGCTATCACACGTCCATTGCGCCACGTCATCGTAATGTGATATTGTAGCAGTATTCATCTTTCATTCATAACATTCAAAGAATAACTAAAGTCTCACCTTTTTGAGGTCCCCCAATTAGGATAATCGCTTTTAACATCTTTCAGTTATGATGCAGTCCACTCTTCAATACGAAATACTGATTTAATTCGCTGGTTATAGCCTATCACGTCGATTTTTAGTATGTGATTACTTAATGTAAATCTTTTTATGAAAATTAATGGTTACAAATTTTCATTTGTTTGATGAAATAAATAAAAACTGCTTCTAAGTCAAGTTTTTCTAACAACACGAAACTGACTCCAAAACCAGTTTTATTAAATCCATTCAATACAGTAATGCGGAAGTGATTGTAATGTAACCCCGCCCATTGTGACGTGTCTGCTGCTCTGCCCAATCTGGTCGTCTGTTTGGGTTGATACTGTTTAGAGGAGATATGGGTCAATTTATGGACAGATTGGTCCAGTTGTTTCATATTTAGGTCGAGCAAGCATTAAACAGAATTAAATATAGAATACAAATCCGGCCACATGATTCTCATACAGACAGATACCACTCTTATTTGTTTCTCTTACCCCCATTTCCCTTGAGAAAGATGGTTCAACTGATCTACCACAAGATGGCAGACCTAATCTTATTTACAACTTTCACGTATTTCTATGCCACCTGCCGTGACAATTAAGGATGTCTGAGATCATGAAAAGAAGAAACTAGATTAAAAAAAATAGTTTAAAACAAACCAAGTTCTTAGAAATGTAATAATTTATTTTATTTTTTTGTATTTAATGTTATCATTATGGGTTTTTACATTTATGTGTTTAGGTTTATACTCTAAAAATCAATGTGTAACCATTATGTAAAAATGACTAAAATACTTTCCTTGGACCATGATTAGCCTACAAGTGAGTGTATCTTATACATAATTTAAAAATCATTAAAGAATAATTCATAATTATTTTATTCATAATCATTTACATTAAGGCCTAAATTGTAATGATAGTTGGAAAAAAAAAACATTTCACTCTATAAATCCTATTGTAACATATTTGATACTTCAATTTCTAAGGCCTATTCAATTATCAACATGATCAAACATGTTGTGCAGGAGTTTATTCAATAATAAACAGAAAACAGGTAAGTAGCATGAGGTGAGTATATACAGGTAAATATTCAATATTTCAAAACAGTCTTTAGAAAACATTTTTATTTAACAATATTAATCTAAATCAGGGAACATAATCTTCCCTCAAAAAAAAAGAAGAAAAAGAGAAAGAGAAAAAGAAGAAAAAGAGTTCTAGAATCCTACAATAAGCTGCAAGTGTGAGGTTTAAATGCAAGAACAGTTTATTGAACCTTTAGACAAAATCCTAAAACACATTTGCAAACTTATTTTAGGATTTTGTCTATAGATTCAATAAACTGTTTCATTAAAAAATACTTATTTCATAAGTCAAGCTTTACAGTGTCAGTATACTACAGCTGTGACATGTAAAAGCCACGAATCTTGAACTGATGATATTACTAACAACCATCTTTCAAAGTGAAATGTGCAAGCTTGACCTGAAACACTACTACACCCTATAAGAACCATTGTTGAACTACGCAGAAGCCCTGCTTCGTGAGTGGTATGAGAGGTGCTGATTGATCTGAAGGTTCAAGTCTTCATGGACATATAAGGTTCTGGTCTCAAAAGAAGAAGACCACACAAGCTGTTCTGTAAACAGTGCCCCCATGCTTGTCTGCCCCAAATGAGAGCCTCTCCATTCTCAGACACAAAGCTTGTTCCTTTCACACCACTCTGGGCATGCATGGATATTAAGGGATGTCCCCTCTATTCTGTCACACCCACTGTCGTTTTACTGTTTCAGAATGTGTTATGCGTGTTGTCATAATTCAAATGCAAGGAGGAGATGAGAAAACTTGTTTATTAATGGTATGAGAAATGACTTGTGTACTCCGGTTTAGGCTTGTTTATTGTGTTGTATGTGGTCGTCCAGTGCACCTCTGCCTACCTATCATGTTAACACTTGGGAAAAAATGCAGTTTCTAAAGTATGTTTACATGTAAGCACTAATAGTCTTGAGGCTCTAATAACTGAAGCCATGACTAATATTCTGGTTTTGATCATAGGTTTTGGCACATTTCCCCCCCAAAAAAAAAAAAAAAAAAAAAAATACAATTAAGGGTTAATTCAAATATATATATATTACATTTTATTAAATATATATTAAATTGTTTTGATCTAAGGTTAAATATGTACTGTGAAATTGTTTGTAATGTCTTTAATACAGAACATACTTGGACTTGTACTTTGATATAAGAACTGGGTAAAACTTATTTGTCCTTGTTACACATTACATGTAGTACTAATAACTATAAATTATACATAACTACATGCAACTTGCACTAAACTAAACACTAATCCTAACCCTATAAGTACATATAGTTAATTATTATTACTCAGCACTTAAATGAATAATTATACTGCACAGACACTATAAAGTGTAACCAAGAACTGCTGTTATATTTAAAAGCTATTGACCCAACTCATACCTGGCTGTTTTCATCCAGTTGTTCCTCCAATGCAACAGCTGCCTTGTAATCAGAACATGCATCAAAAGATCTAAAATATTTTATGTTGTTGATTGAAAGTTTTCTGAAAATTAGAGACTTTGTTTATTCACTTCAGGCATCATCTGTAGCCCCGTTAGGTCTTTTTAGCCTGATAAATGAAGTCATGTGTTAGTAATCTAAGCATTCTTGAAGGAGAGAGTAATGACATTTTGCTTGGCTCTTGAATAAATTATTATTGATGGATTCTTTGTTGTTTTTTGAAAGTTTAGCCAAACTGATTACAATACATACTGCTAAGGTCACAGTTTACCAGTTTGTGGCCTGTGCAAATAAATACTGGAAAGGATGTGTGAGAAGTTGACTATAAACTTAGCACTTCTTATGGGGATAAATTGTATTATTTTTAAAGGTAAATTAAAGTGATGTTCATGTGAAGTTCTCTTTCTTCACTTTTGATAGTTTTTAAAAACAATTACAGACTGTATTTGTCTTCTCCATGTACACACTTCATTAAAAGTGTAAAAAAGGATAAGTGAGCAGATTCCAAGCCAAGAGAGATGTTTACAGCAGAGTAAAGCTGTGGAAATTACTGAGGATAATGCGTAAATGGGTGGCAGTTAAAAATGAGATGCTCACTCTTTTTGTTTGTTCCTAATAAGTCTGGATAATGTTGTGCGGCAAAGCCAAAGATATACTCCTGGAAAGAAGCAGAAGTGAGGGTCTTTTCATGACGTATGCTTGAACCATTGTTTGGTTGTTAACAATAGAGTCTGGATTTTGCTGACCGGAGTTTAAAACCCACACAATAGTATTGTGTCAGCTTTTTGCCTACACAAAATGAGACTTTGTTTTTAAATTTACTATTTGAAAATGTTTCTCTTGGTGGACATCTAATGGGGGACATTTTGTTTTATCAGATGTCAGCGGTTGCACTCGGTCAGATTATGCTCTATCCATCATGACTCATGACAACACATCCAATCTCATCATTATGGTTATCTCTAAGACTTGTATTGCCATTGAGGATTGGACTCTCAGTCTCCCACAGAATATAAGGGAGATCAATTTAAAGATGTGAGTTTGACTGTTTCAAACCAGCAGCAATGGAAAGTTCACTTACCACTGAAGCAAAACAGCACAGGAAGCTATTTTATCTAGGAGACATTCCCATGTTGTGTCCATCTTCCACACACACACAACGATTAGAAGAGTAACAGTGAGTTTCATATCCATATAAGGCTGCCCATGTAACATTTTAATATAAACTGTTGGAGACATGCAACTCAACTCTGATTGGTGAAATGCATCTTCAGAATGGCCCAATGAGTGCCTTCATTTATAAAGAGGTCATAAAGTTAAGCACATCCAAAGAAACACCCACGTAATAATCAGAATACTTCTTTTATGGTTTCTGTCCAAGCACCAAAGTTACAGTGTCTAAAACATGGATGAGCCTGAGATTCTTTTCCTTTTCTCATTATTTAACTTTCAACAAGGACAAGTTTTTTTCTGTTTAATGAATGTAATTCCAAATCAGGCAATGATGGTAGACTGAAGATTTGTATGTGTTTTTGTCTTTAACATAATGAATCAGTTTCGGATGCTATCTTGCCATCTGTTTACCTCCTAGCTCTGTTCTGCTGTGTTGGTGCCCATGCACTGGAAGTGTTTCCCTAATAAGGCAATGGCGTTTCCCCATTTGATGTCAAACAGAATGAAATGTGTTCCCGTCTCCAATTAACCTATTATAGAATGGAGTCTAAGCTCTTAAACAATCCGATTACACTCCCCACACTCACATATCTCTTTCCTTCCCTCTGTCCTTTCTCTACTCTCTGTTCTCTCCTCCCTCTTTCATTCTGGTCCAGAGGGGTTGTCCCAAGAGTGGTTTGAGTGGGGAGAAGAGAGAGTTGCACAGTGACTGGAAGCCACAGACAGAGCAGGACCTCCACAGAGTCACTGGATCAGTGGGATCCTGAAGGAACGTTTATTCAACTGGATACCCATATCCATTTACAGCTTGTGGAACCGCAAGGAACTCCTACCAAAGGAGCAGAGAGGGATTGACGAAAGGAACTCTCTTAAATTAGTTTTATTTTCTAGAGGTTAGCAGAGGAAGACAGATGACAGACTTTAGGGCAGCTCTAAAGCCCCGGTCGGGGCCTAAGCCGGGGTCTGAGATCAAGACAAGCACCCCAACAAAGGTTGACTTCAGATCATTGCTCAACAAGAAAGATGGTTCATCCAAAGCACCTGCTGCCACACCACCCCCAAGCAGCGCACCATCAGGCTTCAGGTCTGTCCTGAACAAAAAGCAAGCACCAGAACCAGAGAAGACTGAGGAAAACCAACAGAATTCATCAAAACCAACACTCAAGACACCCCAGAAGGAAAAGCAAAGTAGTGTCAATGGCGTAAACGGTGGCGAAACGGATAAAAAGGTTAATGTAAAGGAAAACGCAACAACAGAGAAAAAAAACAGCAGCAATGATGTAGGGACAACTGAAAACAAGGAGAAAGCCAGTCCCAAGAACAAGACAAATGATGGACAAATAAAAGAGACGAACGATAAAAAGGCAAAAGTTGTGAACGGAGGAGAGAAGGATGCTGGAAAGACGCCTGTTTTCACACAGACTCTCGGTGACATCACTGTGGTGGATGGAGAGAAGCTGAGGTTAGAGTGTCAGGTGACCTCTGACCCCCAAGCTGTCATAACCTGGATACTTGATGGGAAAATGGTGAAGCCATCCAAGTTCATTATCTTATCAAAGGAAGGTATAAAAGTTGATACATTTGACCACAGTTTTAAAATTACAATGCAAAAATACTATTGATCTTGTATTTTCTGAACAGTTCTATATGTCTTGATTAATAGTCCAATATACTGCGGTAACCTTGGGTCTGTATAGAGTTACACTTTTAAAAACAAAGATTCCAAAAGGGGGATTTCACAGAGATGCCATAGAAGAACTATTTTGGGTTCCCCAAAGAACCTTTCATTGAACAGTTCTTAAAATAATCCTTTTGTCTAAAGAACATTTGAATAATCTAAAATCCAATATAAAGAACCTTTTCTGCAATGGAAAGGTTCCGTGGATGTTAAAGGTTTTTCATGGAACCATCAATGTTTTATTTTAAAGAGTGTATTTATTGATGTGGAGAAGCTTAAACCCTCTCTTCCTAAATTCCCTAGTTTAGTGTTCTGAGCTGTGTTGTAAATCACATACTGAGAGGCTTGATCTTAAAGCTGAGGTTGATTCATGGTCAAATGGAGCACACAGTGAGTGTTATCTTGGCTCTTTGAGCTCATTCACATTAGGTTATTCGATCTGAGGGTTTAAGGTCTCTCTATCCCATTTCACTGACATGAGACAGAATGATCATCTGGTCACAATTAGAAAGTTCTGAAATAGCAAAAGAGGATCCCCTCCGGGTCTAAATCAAACAGGGATGTGATGGGTGTCCCCTACACTAATGCATTATCTAGTACTTTAAGCTCTCTGTTGTTCTGGTGGAATTTGTTTATAAAGCAGGGGCCGTAAGCACTTTTTTAAAGAAATTTCCTTAATGCAATTCTTGAGAAATTCTTAAGAAGTTTTCAAATATTTTTTTTCTTAAGAAGAAAATTACAAGCCTTATATTTGACAATAACAATCCAACAAATTCATTGAACATCTTACCTTTGGCACTTTAAGATAAGTTGGAAGTTATCATAGCTTTAAGAGGTTATTTGCAATGGTTTTTAAGAACAATATTTTCCGGAATTCAAATTCTTCTTATGTTCTGTTTCTTAAGAAAAAAGGTAAGAACTTTATTAAGAGATGTCTTTGGGAATACCAAATATGGTTATATTTTATTTTGATGGCCTACTTTAGACACTTTAATAACTATAAGTAACTTTGCAACTGCTGTACATGTCAACTAACTCTCATTAGAATATTAGTAGACTCTTAGGTTAGAGTTAGGGACTTATACAGACTTTTATAGTCCGTAGAATGTCTGGTGGGGAACCATCACAATAAAGAGTTAGCAGACAGTCTACTAATACTCTAATTATAGTTAGTTGGCATGAGTTACTTATAGTAAATGTCTAAAATGGACCATTGAAATAAAGTATTACCTAAAATATTATTAACTTTATTTTTAGGGATAGTTAACCCAAAAATGCTGCTGCTGAACACAAAAGAAAATATTTTGAAGAATGTCGGTAACCAAACAGTTGGTGGGACCCCATTGACTTCCATAGTATTTTTTTCCCCCCATACTATGGAAGTCAATGGGGTCCATCCACTGATTGGTTACTGACATTCTTCAAATTATCTTCTTTTGTGTTCAGCAGAAGAAAGAAACTCACACAGGTTTGGACCAACTTGACAGTGAGTAAATGATGACAGTATTTTTATATTTGGGTGAACTATCCCTTTAAGTTAGAAAATGTCAGTTAAGAAGACCAGCCCCTGATCTTCTTAAATTTTTATCAGACATTTGTGATGAAGTATTCATATGAATCATTTGTGCTAGTGGAATCATATTTGTTTATGGAGAACGACTTTAGAATTTTAAGTTTTTGAATAAATTAGAAAACAGCCCAGCTAAATTCAAAACTTCAGTCATAAAACTATTTAGTTGTAAACAGCTACGTGTTTACAAGGACGAAACACACTTGTCATTCAATTCTACCTCTTGTTTTTACATCAGGTGAAAAGTGTTCACTTACAATTGACAAGGCTCTACCAGAGGATGAAGGACGATACACATGCAGAGCAGAGAATGCACGTGGTAAAGCAGAGTGTTCCTGTATGGTCACTGTTGATGGTAAGTGTCCTGTCTCCTAGACTTCTCTTTCATTGGAAACATATAGTATTGAGTGAGGGTGCAACAATAACAAATTCCTCCCAAAACTGATTAGGATTAATTTGTTGTGTTGCATTCTTTCAGATCCTTCAGACCCTTCAGCAGATAAGAAGAACAGGAAGAGCCCTTCTGCAACTCCCACAACAGAAAGTGAGTAAGGACACCTGTGGCATGTTTACTTGATCTGTTATTTAAAGGGATAGGTCATCCAAAAATGAAAAGTTGCTCATTGTGGAACATAAAAACAGACGTTTTGAAGAATGTTCACGCTGCCCTCTTCCATGTGATTAAAGTGGGTGGGGAAAAGTAATTGTCAAGCTCCAAACATTATACATTGACATACTTCTAGGTATTCATGGTCACCAATCACATCAGTGTATGAAAAGGAGCAGCTTGGACATTCAGTTATCAATATCTCATCTTGTGTTCCACTGAAGAAAGTTATACATATTTCAATATGATACATTTTCATATTTGGGTGAACTTTTCATTTAGGGGGGAGGGGTGAAAATTCATCATTTACCGCATCTTGTTCCAAACCTGAATGCATTTCTTTCTTTTGCAGAACAGATATTTAAGATATTTATAAGATATTTTGACGAAAGTCTGTTTTGGTTCCCATTGACTTCCATTGTATTTTTATTATTTTTTGTCCATTTAATGGAGGTCAGTAGGAACTGAAACATACAAGCTTACAAACATTCTTCAAAATATCTTCTTTCATGTTCCACAGAGAAAATAACGTCATGCAGGTTTGGGTTATTAAACAGTATCATTTTGGGGTGAACTATCCCTGTAAAGTAATACACCTCTGTACATAATCATCAATAGAAAAAAAAGATATATATCTGCTGTTGCGGACGAATATCCATGCATGGTTTGAATAGTTGCATAGGAATTTTTTTTCTTTTTTTCAAAATTTTGTTTGCAACAAAGCTTAATAACAATTATCCGGTCTTGGCATGCTATAAATAGGCCTTGTGTTTGTTTTGACCCTCTTGAGGATGACCATATGTAGTGAATATTTCAGACCTTCCAGAAACCACAATAATTCACCATTAAAGTCCATTTCCTCAACCGTATTCTCGGAAAACTCGCGCTGTGTGAAATGAACCTTAGTCCAGATTTCCCTTTCAAAAATATTTGTAATTTGAGAAGATGACCCCAGGACAATGGTTATCACGCACACTCTATCCATGGAGGATTTTCGTATCTGATGGCAGATTGAATCTGTGGTACGCAAACAGTTTGCCTGTACTGTCGTTTTCAACACAACTGTCACACTAGATCCTGCGTTTTAATCCATGTGATTATGGAGGAGTAAAAAATAAACTCATCCGATAGTGTTTTGGAACATTAGGCAACCAGTTTTAGTGCTGCATTTGTTCTTCTAGTATTTCATAAGCATAGCAGCCTTTAAGACATAAGTAGCTATGAACAGTTATGTTCTTAACAAACAATGTCAAAGTGATTTACAATTTAGGGAACAAAAAGCACGTAACAGGCAAATACCAGGACAGGCAGCTGAGAGTACATATTCAGTGCTTGTGGAAAAAACTCAGGTGTGTCCGAGGTAATGAAAGATAGGAGACAGAAGAGAAGGCCTAAAATGGTAGACTTCTGTGAGCTGAAACACATTAAGATCTGACTGTCCTCCCTGTCTTCCTTACCCCTGTTCTCCCCCTCTCCCACTCTCTCTCTCTGTTTGGACTGTGCTGGAGTATTAGTGGGGTTTACATGTTGCATTGTTTCTTGACGGCGATCAAACCTTAAATAAATAGTGGAGAGAGAGAGAGAGACACTGCTTCCTGGATCTTGGAGACCCTATATTTAGCATGCCCATATAAGGGGAATTCCAGCAAGACAGTGTCCACACAGACACTCTTTCCCTGGATGCTGATCAGGAGTGGCAGTTTCCTTAGAACTCCTGTCATTTCTCAGATGCGCACACAGATGAATATTGACTAGTCATTTCCTTTTGCACGGTGCAGTATAATGTCAACATGATTGATTAGTGGATTGTTTTATGCTACTGAATGGAGAGTAAGTCATTTATCCATTTTAAGGGGAGCAATAGAAAATTAAATTTTCCTGCAATCAAACTTTGTGGTAGTACATAAAACAAATATGATGTATTGTGACTTCACCCATTTTTTTCTTTTTCTTTTTAAAATATGCTAATATTTGTACTAGACCAATAACAAAAGCAATACATACTCCACAGAAATTTGTTTTCCTTTTGGTTGGTCATGTTCAGACCCTTCTGTCAAAAGGTTGTTACTTAACAAATAATTATTTATGCTTGTAGTTAGTATGTTAGTTACCTCCCCTTAAATGGACAGTTCGCCCAAAAATGAAAATTCTGTCATCATTTATTCACCCTCACGTAGTTCCAAAACTGTATGACTTTCTTTCTTCTGTGGAACCAAAAAAGAAGATATTAGGAGAGATGTCTCTGCATTTTTTAATCCATACAATGGAAGGCAATGGTAACCAAAACTGTTTGGTTATATCGACATTCTTCAGAACAGAATTTTCACTATCAAATGTTTGTTTCAATAATTATGTAAATATGTCTCTCTAAATATATACAGTATATACTGTTTATCTCTTACATCAATACATGCTCTATATCTTCTGCAGATGAAGCCAGAATAAAGAAGAAACCAGCTCCCGCCAAACAGGGTAAGAATATATTCCCAGTAAAATTTACATAACATCCTAATCTGAGGAATATTTAAAGGCCATGTATACTGTCTTGCAAAATTCTGACAGTAGACAGGCAGAGAGAGAAAATACAGAGTAACAATTTACCATGAGAGTGTTGAAAGTGAATTTGTGTTCGCCTATGATGCCATGCAGGTTCTCCGCCTCAGTTTCTGCAGTTCTCTGGAGATCGGAAGATCAGGGCAGGAGAAAAGGTGGAGCTGTTGGGCAAGTTTGGAGGGTCGGCACCAATAACTTGCACCTGGCTCAAATTTAAAAAGCCGGTAGGAAGAGTTGGAGAAGGACAGAGAGTTTGTAACATGACAGATCCGTGGTTCCCTAACATTTTGAAACAAAGTCCCCATTTTATTGTGATTTTTGGACGCCACCCCGGCCCAAACCCTGAAAAACGAAATAAATTTCCCACATGAGCATCTCTTTTAGCTAAAAATGACAGCACAAATTGTAAATACCCATTTTTTATTTTTTATTTTTAAAACAAAAACATTTTGGAGCACAACACAATGCTCTGATCAGGATTTTTAAAGCCAAAATCAATCACTGATTTCTTAACATCTTGATCAACCGATACAGATCCCGACACCATTTTTGTATGGGGATCGGTATTGGTTTACAGTCATTGTTAACTGAATTGATGTAAAGTAGTGACACAAAGTACTGTAGTTTGATTAATTGATATTCAAATAAACTTTCAAAATATTACATTTAGGCCTGGTTTCGCAGACAGGACTAAGATTAAGCCAGGATTAGGCCTTAGTTAAATAAGGGCATTTAAGTAGCTTTTATAAACATGCTTTAGAAATAAATAAAAAAATTCTGGTGTGCATCTTAAGACAAAACAATGGCAGTGGCTGACAAAATTTAAGATATATCAGTGCAAGTTGCTTTCAGTTAAAACAACTCAACCATGCATTTTAGTCTGGGACTAGTTTAAGCCTTGTCTGTGAAACCAGGGGTTAGTTGTAAATATCTACTTTATTCATTTTATTAATAGTAATATATCAAAAGTATATACGGAATTGTTTATTTTTAAGTAAATACATTTCATGGCTTTTAGTCGCATTTTTGCATTGATGACTTGAAATGGTGCATCAGTTTGATATAAAAGTGGTAAAAGAATCTAAGCAACGAACACCAATTTTAATATAAAATGCGGTCAAATTAATTTGAAAATGAAGGCCTATAATACATAGCCTACTAGGATACATGATCTACTCTTCTCTTGTTTAGATCCAGCCAGGAAGTGGGGGCATTTCCATAGAGACCAGAGAGAACAGCAGTCAGCTGACAATCACAGCGAGCGACCAGGATCACTGTGGCTGCTACACTCTAGAACTGCAGAATAAATTCGGCACCAAGCAGGCCTCACTCAATCTCACCATCGTAGGTATGGGAGTAAACAAAAACAGGAAATAACACATAATGAGAGAAGGGAAGGAAGCAGATGGGATTATGATTGACTATCACATCACTATGTGTGCGCGCGCGCGCGTGTGTGTGTGCGTGCGTGCATGTGTTTGTGACAAAATGTCCCCACAAAGATGGCAATTTCCGAAATCCTTGTCCCTGTGTGGAATTTTTTTGTCCCCATGAGGAAAACAGCTTATAAATCACACTAGGGGTTGTTTTTTGAAAATGTAAAAATGCTGATTTTTTTTTTGTGATGGGTAGGTTTAGGGGTAGGGTTAGTGTAAGGGTGGGTGTGCGTGTGTGCATGTTATTTCGGGTTCAGTCACTTACTTATTTATAGAATCCCTCTGAAAAAAAAAAAAAAAATCCATTTGTGGGTGTCTCCAATCAATATCAGCAGTATCATTTCATTATCATTTTGATAAAACATATTGACATAAAACACATCTACTGGACAAGTCAAGTCAAGTCACCTTTATTTATATAGAGCTTTTTACAATACAGATTGTTTCAAAGCAGCTTTACAGAGATAACAGGAAAATAATGCAACAAAGTTTGTTTTGGCTGTACAGCAACTCTAGAAGAAAATATTGTCATAGTCCAGCTTAATTAAGTTCAGTGTTAATTAATTTCTTTAAAAAAGTTTAGTTCATTTATCTATAGCAGCTCTGGTAAAAACAGAGATGTCATCGTCCAGCTCAGTTCAGTTCTCATACAATGGTATCAATGCAGGCGGATCAATAATATTGTTGAAGATGTGTAATAGTACTAGTAGTAATTATAGTCCCTATAATTCTATGCAAAGCTTTCTTACTATTGCTGACCTCTCCAATGTAAATCTGTGTCCCAGATAAGCCAGATCCCCCAGCCGGCATCCCTGCTGCTTCCGACATCCGCATGTCTACACTCACCCTCTCCTGGTACGGCCCCACTTACGATGGGGGCAGCATCGTCCAGTCATACAACCTGGAGATCTGGAACTCCATGGACAACACATGGAATGACCTGACCTCTTGTAACAGCACCTCATACCATGTCCAGAACCTTCTCGGCGATCGTCAGTATAAGTTCCGTGTTCGAGCTGTTAATGTGTATGGAGTTGGAGAGCCCAGTGCAGAATCTGAGCCCATTAAAGTGGGAGTGGAGGAGATAACAGGTGAGAATGAGCATCTGCTTAATCGTGAGATACGTTCTGTTTCTATTGATCGAGAAAGAATCAGTGGGCTCCAAAAATCTGAAGCCACTAGAGAAAATGCCTTTATTTTGCAATCTTTTCTTTTTAATACAAACGTTTTCATGACAAATCATATTATCATCATAACAATTTCAATGAAAAGTTGAGAAATGTACATGAATTTAAGAATTTCAAAAACTCCACATGTTCAATGATCACATTATTTAGCATGATGTGAGAATGTAGAGAGCATCTTGTGTACGTTAATTGTACGTCAATATTAGGTCTATTTAAATGATATAGATATTATTGTTTAAATTTTTTCAAAGTCTAAATGTTCGATTTTTGTCCAGGTTTAGATTGAAAAAACGATATTCAGTTTGGTCTCAGACTATTGAACTCCAAAGTATAAATGTGATGATCTGATGCACTACTTAAAACACTATTAAGATTTAAAACATTCCTATTCTTCTCCAGAGAAAAAGGAAGAGGGGGAAGTTGGAGCCACTGTGTCTGATGATGGTATGAAGTTCAAGCAATTATCCACCCCTTCTGAATCCAAAGTTTACTCACATGACTCCCACATGGTCTGATACATATCCTGTTCATTTCACAGATGAGGAGAAAGAACCAGAATACAGAGATGTGGTCATTAAGAAAGACTGTAGCGTTAAGGACTTCTATGATATAGAGGACCGCTTAGGAACGTAAGAGATGCATCTGTTATATCTATTTTAGATTTACCAGAGTTTTCTTCTCTTTTCTCCCTTTTCCAATTCTCATGGTCTTTATGTTGTCTCTACAAGGGGTAAATTTGGTCAAGTCTTCAAATTAGTGGAGAAGTCCTCCAAGAAGGTATGGGCAGGGAAGTTCATCAAGGCATTCTCACAAAAGGACAAGGAGAACGTGAGGCAGGAGATTGGTGTCATGAACAGCCTCCACCACCCCAAACTGGTGCAGTGTGTGGACGCCTTTGAGGGAAAGTCTGACTTGGTCATGGTCTTGGAGATGTGAGTCCCTAAACTATTGTTTGCCATCCAAGTAGGCTACCCTGCTGGTGGACCAGCTACACCAGCTCAGTTTTGCTTGAGAACAGCATGACTATACCTGGTCCACCAGTCATAGCAGCACTAAACCAGCTCTAACAAGCATAAACCAGCCTGGACCAACATGGAATTCAAGCTGGTTTATGCTGGATTTTTCAGCAGGGTATCATAACACAGGTTGACTAAATAAAAACATGTTCCATGTTGGGGCCGGTGATTACATTAGGTCACTTTGGTGAACCTATGTGTTCCCTGGTGTCTTTGAACAAGCTGTGATGTTTGGTAGTTGTTTTTTAAATTCCACCACTTTAGCTTTTTATGGAGAAGGTGGAATGTAAAATCCAGCACCCCGTGATTGAAGAAGTGTGTGTCATATGTCCTTATATAGTGAGATGGAGAAACAGCGAGGTGGGGAGGATAAAGCATGGATGCTCTCTTTCTTAGCTTGGCAGCCATGATGGAAAATAGGCCAGATTTAAATCTCCCTGTAAGAGAACTATTTAGCACCGCAGGCTCAGACACTGTTCATATGGTTGTTAAATGGAATGTGCATAAACAGTTCTAATGCAGTGAGTCTGCAGTCCGACAGTGATTGGTTATAGCGTCACTAAACGATGTTGTCATTGTGGTCCCCCATTGGCTGCAGGATCTCTGGAGGTGAGTTGTTTGAGCGAATCGTCGATGAGGATTTCGAGCTGACTGAGCGAGAGGTGATCAAGTACATGCTGCAGATCATTGATGGAGTGCAGTTTATCCACAAGCAGGGCATTGTCCACCTGGATCTCAAACCTGAGAACATCATGTGCATCAACAAGACGGGAAGCAAGATCAAACTTATTGACTTTGGACTCGCTCGAAGGCTAGGTAAACAAGTGTAAACAACTGCAGATACAAGCACAGAGTCTGTTTTTGTTTGACAGAGTTGAGATTTTGTCGTTGTTTTCAGAGAATTCTGGCTCTCTGAAGGTACTGTTTGGAACTCCTGAGTTTGTAGCTCCTGAGGTGATCAACTATGAGGCTATCAGCTACCCAACAGACATGTGGAGTATTGGCGTCATCTGTTACATTCTGTGAGTGACAAATCTCAGCTCATCCAACCATCGCTAACAACCGTGCATGGCACGTAAAGACAAAGTAATCAGTGCTGAAGACTGGAAACATTTCCTTTTAAGGCCATTATACGTTTTTTTGGACAACTCGCTTTCCAAGTTTGCTTTTTCAATTGATCATATAAACACAATTTTAATACTTTGGAGCTAGAGTATAAATATTTAAACTGACTTGTGTCAGTTACTTTTATCAGGGCTAATGGCCCCGGTCGTAAAAGGCAGTTTTTGATAAAAAAATTCCAAAACACTAAATTGCAATAATTAAAGGCACACTATGCAGTTTCCGTTTTTCTCAAACAGCGACCCCTAGAGTCGCTGTGGAGTACTTGTATTTAACGTTACTGTTGTAAATACCACTCACACAGAGCCGTCTTTGCACTCTTCCAACCGCACTTTCTTCGTTTTCTTCGTCGACTCTGCCATGATTCACATCTGAAATGCGTGCTAGTGTCTTCCATAGAGGCTACTTCATAAGTTGTTGATGTAAGTGACATCGTGCCGTAAAGCAAGTCGTGATTCTCGCGAGATTTGGTGGGGCGCCACCTCTCAAACTTGCATTGCTGGTTTTGCCAGCTAAATGAGAATGCCTGAACCTATCAAATATTTTTAAGATAATAGTATGGACTTGTTTTTTGTCGATTTTCAGTTTTATTGAAGGTGATTAAATCATTTTTCAATACAGTTGAAAAAGTGAAAAGAAGTCCCCACCTATGAAATATTGCCTCTATATCTATAAATATTGCTTAGAAACTATATCACTATATTATTGGCTCTAAACTATATGACTTTGGCATTTCTTTTTACAAAATACACACTTCATTGAATATGTTACACCATAGTCATAAAAAGGAATATACCATTCAACAATTTGGTCTTGGTCTGATGTTTTTAAAATAAGTCTCATATGCTCACCAAGGCTGCATTTATCTGATCAAAAATACAGTAAAATATGATTACGATTTAAAAGAACTGTTTTCTATTTTAATATATTTAAAAATGTAATTTCATCCTGTGATGGCAAAGCTGACATTTCTGCATCATTCAGTGTCACATGATCTTTCAGAAAATGCTTTTAGTCCTCTTGTACCTTATATCACATTTTGGTTGAAAATGCTGTAACAGAATCAAAGATTATTGCCTGATATACCCTTCCTCTTGTTTACCCTCAGTGTCAGTGGTCTCTCACCATTCATGGGAGATAATGACAATGAAACCCTTGCCAATGTCACCTCAGCCACCTGGGATTTTGAGGATGAGGCATTTGATGAGATTTCAGATCAGGCCAAAGACTTCATCAGCAGTCTCCTAAAAAAGGACATGAGGTAAGATGAAAGCTTAACAGAAGACACTGTTGAAGAAAGATCACTTTTATTGAAATACCAACATTGTTCCAAGTTAATCAAATGCCTTTTTAGAGCACTCCTTGAATGACACATCTTGAGCTCTTGGCAAAGACCCAGTAAAATCTACATTGTTGTATATGATTGGTGTAATTGTCAAAGTTAATTATCACTCAAATTTATTAGTACACGCTGAATGTTGAGAAGAGCATTTTGAGCATTTGATCTGAATTCTGAGACCCGTTAAATGCCACACTGTAGGGCCAGGCTGACCTGCGCTCAGTGTTTTGAGCACTCCTGGCTCAAACAGGACACCAGAAATATGGAGGCTAAACAGCTGTCCAAAGAGAGGATGAAAAAGTACATCCTGAGACGCCGCTGGCAGGTGAGAGCACTGCATTTTATTTTGATTTATTCGTTGAAAGGAAAGGCTTGGTGGAAGTGGCAGAGTTTAGATATTGTGTTTGTGTGTGTCTGTGCAGAAAACAGGGAATGCAGTGCGAGCTATCTCTAGGTTCAGCTCTATGGGAATGTTAGGAGGCATCGGACCAAAGAAAAGCTCTCCGACTGACGGTACTGGCTCAGCAACCAATTTTCACATTGTTGCAGCATATAGGCTTGAGTGCAACAGTGACCGCCCACTTTTTCAGCAGCGCTTGTTCCGGAAGTATTTTTTCCATTCATTTCTGCCATAGGGATTTCAAAAGAGTCTTCGTTATAAGCCATGCACCAAGCCAACCAGCCACAAGGTGAATCATAACATTCTAAACTTTGATTTGAAGCAAAAAAGTATTTGAAAATCAGATTAAAAAAACTAAGGTATAACTGTATACTGAAATTCTTTAGTGATAGAAAGAACTACAATCCCATGAAGCACTGCAAACAGCATAATCAAATTAAAAACAATGGAGTAATATAAAACTACTCATTTAAAAATGTTGATTATATATAAAATATGTACTGTATATATTCAAATATTTAAGTATTTTGAGAGCATAGGGAGACTGACTTGATTGCATGGGTGCTTCATGGAAGTGGGCGGAGCTAACAAGATCTTTCAGCACATTTTGCTTGTTTCAATCACTGATTTATATATATATATAAATATATATGTCATTATACAGATGTTTCAACTGTCTATTTGGTGGAATTTTCTTTACAGCATCATGAGTAATGTAGTTTTCCACTACAAATTCTGCTGCTAAACACAGTATTATAAAACTAAGCTGAAATAATGTGGGCTGACATCTTTAACAGAAGCAAATACCATCGATTCACAACCTCGTAACTCACAGTAAGGTTGTCTTTAAAAGTTTTACAAGTAATCGTTAAAAATCTATATCTCTCTGGAGAAACCGAATGGAGTTTTTACTTCCGGAACCCGACTGTTGCGCTCTATTGCATATTAAGTGTCATACATGTAAAAAATATTGTTTGCATATAAATGTAATAAAAACCTGTGTGTTTAGAAGAGCCTCCTGCACCATTCTTTGAGAGTGTGGAGGATGAAAACCGCACACCAGAGGCTCCCACCTTCTCCTCTGTCATTCAGGATGTGGAAGTGGTGGAAGGCAGTGCCGCCCGCTTTGACTGCAAGATTGAGGGTAATGACCTTTGACCTCAAATGCTATTGTGCTTTTAGTGCTGAGTTATAATTATTTTGCCCTTCACCCTTAATATTGTCAAATATTATTAAAATTTAAAATAACTGTTTTCTATTATATATTTTAAAATGAAATTTATTCCTGTGATGGCAAAGCTGAATTTTCAGCATCATTACTCCAGTCTTCAGTGTCACATGATCCTTCTGAAATCGTCCTAATATGCGTTATGATTTGGTCCTTAGAGATATCCATATAAGGTAAATCTTAATGTTTTGGTCAAATGCCGAAGAAGAAGAAATGCCTTTCCAGTGTCTAAACATTTTAGGGGCTACAGCAATTTGTTTATTTTGTGCTAACTTTTTTTGTATGTGCTAACATTATCAGTTATGATCATTAGTCTCTATTACATTTAAATTCCAAAGGAATATTAACCATTTGGTTTGAGCAGGGTTTTTTAAGTCTTTTATTCACTATTTTGTATATTTTTTTATATTTTAATCTGTTTTAGGGTCTCTAAAATGAAAATAGTTATATATATAATAGTCATATCCCTTTCTCTACCTTACCACTTCCTAATCATCAATATTGTCAGGATTCTTTTTACCTTCTGCTCTCCCTTTAATATGACGAAGTTCAAAAGAAAACAAACAATGAGAAAGCTTGTAGATGTGGGTGGAGATATGATCATCATCAGTCAGAAAATTAACAAATCAGAGTTGGGTATGATTCATAGCGTTTACACCACTCCATATATTGATATTTAAATGCTCCATTACAAGCATTTGCTATGTTTCACTTAAAACGGGCCTTGGCCTCATCTTGTGCGTGAAAAAGAGCCTTAAATTCTTGAGAGTACATAAATTCTTGTTTTTAATATTTATAAAGAATATAGCTAGTTCAGCAATATCATATAAGCAAGAGTGCTGTTTTCCCGGATATCAGTACGTTTGCAAATGTACTGATACATATAGATTTTATAGACCGTAGCCACGCCCCTTTTCAGCGCTGCGCTCGTTGTCTTTTGACTTCCGGTCTGTATTTTCACAGCGATTCTGCGTGTTTATTAATGAACGGCTCGTTTTAAAATATTCCCGGTCGACTGACATTTGTTAAGACATCTGCTTTAAACATTACAGTCCTCATAATAACTTTCGTTAACTTTACATTAAGTAAATCCACTTCAAAAGCGAATTACTCCTGAACAGCAATGCCATAGAAATATACAGAGCGACCGCAAAAACGGAAGTTAAAAGACAATATTCTAAAGATGGCGGCGCCCTCGTTTCTCTGGTGCATAAGGTCTATACAACAGTTCAGTAAACAAGAAGCTAATATTAGATGACTTACATTTTAGACTCAGAATATTGTTTTTGCTCTATTTCGCCTATGAGAATAATTCCAGACAAATCCACAACAGAGCCATTGAGCGTCTCCGAGCGACACAGTGGTGTTTCCTTACTGAACGAATCCGCGGTTTTCAACTAATCGTTTGAATGAATGATTCAATGACTCACTAAGACAATAAGTTGCCGCCACCTACTGGCGGTTTAGTTTCATATTTTTTAAAAGTTTCATTTCATTATGGTAAAAAAGATAGAATGCGTAGATAGTGGTTGACAGAATGCATTTATAAGAAGACTATTACGAGTGAAATATGTGACCCTGGATCACAAAACCAGTCACATGTCGCACAGGTATATTTGTGGCAATAGCCAACAATACATTGTATGGGTCAAAATTATCTATTTTTCTTTTATGCCAAAAATCATTAGGCTATTAATAAAGATCATGTTCCATGAAGATATTTTGTACATTTCCTACCGTAAATATATAAAACATTTATTTTTGTGAGTGAATGCAGCACAATCGCAAACATAATTTGACAACTTTAAAGGAGATTTTCTCAATTTTTAGATTTTTTTGCACCCTCAGATTCCAGATTTTCAAATAGTTGTATCTCTATTTATACCCAAATATTGTATGAATCAATTATATAAATCAATGGAAAGCTTATTTATTCAGCTTTCATATGATGTATAAATCTCAATTTAGGAAAATTGACCCATTGACTGGTTTTGTGGTCCAGGGTCACATATAAGATAGCATTGTTGAATATAATAATAGATAATAAAGTAATTGCAGTTGCACTGCATGACATGCTTGTCTGTCTTTTTTTCTCATATGGGGCCTTCAACTGTTTCATTAAAACGGGCCTCCGAATTTTAAAGGCCACCTATGCCATTGGTAGGCCAAAGGCTTTGATAGCATTTTTATGATTTTAATGTTGATTTACTGTATTTTCTGAACTCAAAGGGTACCCAGACCCCGAGATAGTGTGGTACAAGGATGACCAGCCTATTAAGGAGACGCGTCACTTCCAGATCGACTATGAAGAGGACGGCCACTGTAGCCTGGTGATCTCAGAGGTTTGCCCCGATGACGATGCCAAGTACACCTGCAAAGCCGTCAACAGCCTGGGAGAAGCTACCTGCACCGCTGAACTGTTGGTGGAGTTTATGCAGGAGGAGGAAGGAGACGGAGACGGTGAAGGAGAGGAGGATTGAATAAACATGGAAACAGAAGTGTATAATGATGGACGGTGTGAGAAAGAGGAGGAGAGTGGCTTAATACCCCAGAAACTATGAATATCTTAAACATTTATACAATTTCAATTCTTCTTTTTTACACCATCTTCATGTTTCTTCTTACTGCCTAGAATAGTTTGAAAAAAGCGAAACTGTTTTTGAGTAAAACTGTTTGCCGAGATCAAAGACATTCCTGCTTGTGCCTTTCTGTCCAGAAAATTATCCCAACTGTTTTACCAAAAGGGACTGCAAAATTAGATATGACAACCATTAGCAACCCTTTGATGTTGGGACACCTGGACAAAAAAACCCGCTTGTTTTATCAGACTGATCACATTACATTGATATCTTCTATGTCAGTAATTTTTTGTGAGTCAGTATACAACTGTGTGCACATTTTAAGTCTGCACTGCAGTGCAATCTAGTGGCAAAAACACAACTGTGCTTTTAAAATAACACTTATCTAGTCTATATGGTGTCAATATCAATATGAAGACAATTTAAATCCTGTTGGAGACCTTACTGTATGAAGATATTAACTTTTTTATTTTTGCCATTTTTCTTTGTTTTATTTAATAGTTATAAGAATTATTGTTTCTAAATGGTTTAATGTAGTCAATCATTTAGAAACTGTAGTTGATAGAAGGAAATGACTAGCATTAGACTCCTCAAATACAAAGGACTGTCTGTGCTGTTTCCACTTTGAGTTCATTAAGCATTTTTTAGCTAATTCACTTGCATGACAGAACAATGAGGTGAATTTTGTGCTGCAACCTGCAATACAAAGCTTCATTACATATTTATGACCCTGTACAGGCTTCTGCTGCCTTTGAGTGTCTGCACTATGCTCTGAGAATGAATTAATCATAGAATTAAGACTCTCCTTTTTCTATTTTCACTTAACATATAATGCTTTAAATTTCCCATCACATCAGAAGTAGCATATCATAACTTGAAACAAATCAACAAATCTAAGTGGCCCTGTATGTTAGTTTAGGTTTATTCAGCATAACTGGCAGTGATTATCTGAACACTGGTCATAATAAAGTGTTTCCCCTCTGTGCTTTTGTGACATTCATATTTGTTTGTTTGTCAGAATTAGTTATATAAAACTGGTTTAAAGGACAACTCCGGTGAAAAATGAACCTGGGGTTAATTAACACATGGTTACTGAGTCGATTGTTCCCTGGAATGCGTTTTCATGATTATAGAATGTAAAGAGTTTTATCTTTAAAAACAGATGATCTTGTAACGCTAGTATATGGGGCACAGAGTAAGTAAAAGTAAATCGCTAGTTAATACCACTAACAAGGCTCAAAATAGCCTCACACTAACACGGTAGCATAATGAGGGTCCCTACATGCAAACCGAAGCATTGAGAACTTTGTAAGTGTACAGACAGTTTAATAAGAAGATACTTTATAAAGACAGTACATTACGCGTTTACAGACAGGATCCATCTTGGAAAACAGTCTCGACTAATCGAGCCACGAACGCCATGCTACGTTAGATTTCACAAACGTAATTCCTATCGACCAACTCACTTAGCACGGCGTTCGTGACTCGATTAGTCGAGACTGTTTTCCAAGATGGATCCTGTCTGTAAATGCGTAATGTACTGTCTTTATAAAGTATCTTCTTATTAAACTGTCTGTACAGTTACAAAGTTCTCAATGCTTCGGTTTGCATGTAGGGACCCTCATTATGCTACCGTGTTAGTGTGAGGCTATTTTGAGCCTTGTTAGTGGTATTAACTAGCGATTTACTTTTACTTACTCTGTGCCCCATATACTAGCGTTATAAGCTACTCTGTTTTTAGAGATAAAACTCTTAACATTCTATAATCATGAAAACGCATTCCAGGGAACAATCGACTCAGTAACCATGTGTTAATTAACCCCAGGTTCATTTTTCACCGGAGTTGTCCTTTAAACCAGTTGTCCTTTAATGACATGGAATGCTGCAATTTCTATTCAGGCTGTTCAAAGCACGGCACAAGTATTTGAAGGTACACTATGTAAATGTTTTTGTTCAAAAATAACTAAATTTTAATACATCATTAATCCTTCTTCCAAATTGTATTTTTGTCTTACCCTGATTCACTATGGTAAACCTATTATAAGTGTTTATATTTGAGATCTGTCAGGGTGGTTTTCGCAGGACGTTGCGTACATACGTCACTGGCCCGTGCATGTCTCGTCATATCAATAGAGAAAAGGCTTGTTCGACTTCATGCAGCTCTGCGCAGACCGATCGGCGGCTGACTTGAAGCAGTGCATGCCGGTTAGAAATTTTGTCCGACTTGATCATAGACAGTAAAAGAAATGGACACAGCGACCCCATTGGAACTCAATTGAGACAAGTGAAGCCCATTTTCAGCGATTTCTTAGCACTTCCTTTCCTGACGCGCAGACTCAAACCGAGCAAAGCGTTACACGGACCACGTGAGCAACCCGTCTGTCTTCTAGTAGCTGTGCCAAGAGAAATCTGAATCATTCCCTTCCGAATCTTGCAGAGACGGAGAGTGTGAGTAGGAGCTGTCCATAAGCTTGGAGCAGGAGAAACTTTTGCTAGGTATTCTGATTAATTATATTGTCATTTTGCCTCCACGTCCCCCCGATTGCCCGCGAGCTTCTCCTCCCGTCTATACGGTAATCTCTCTAGTGTGCGACAGAGAGTCGCGTGGTTATGACGCAATCGTTAGCCTACTTTTACAAAAACTGCTTCTACGGGTCCATAACATAAGCTACAAGGTAATGGATCATTTTATACATTGTCGTGTATCTTTAGAAATAAATAATGGACAAATGGAGTCTTTAAACGCCTCAGATGTAAAGTTATTCGCTGTCAAAGTGACGCCAAAATGAATGGGAGTCAATGGGATGCTAACGCAAGTGAAGTTCTGCTACAAGATGTCGGCACCCGGCCGACTTCAACTTCCGGTCGACTTCCTTCCCGCCTGGACTTGATACAGCGCCGACGCCACGTGACTGTGACGTATGCCATCAAAGTACCGCGAGAGCAATTCGAGAGTAGCCGGAGAACTCAGCCAGCGCAGCTTCTCGAGAGCGGCTGCACTGGGCTGCAGGAGGGCTGATGACGACACAGCTGTTCCACGATTGGCCGGATTCACCGCATGACAACGATCACGTGTGTTTCGTGTTTATTCGAACACCTTTAGTTCCTCTAAAGCTCTCAAATCAGTTTATTATAACAGTGAAAACTCTTTTCGTGTCGTTGTCATGTTATATTGTGTCATGTTTATCAAATTAAAACTGCTTAAAAAACGTAGACTCCACTTCATTGATAGTAGCTTATGTTGAACTTTATTCTTGTTCAAACAGACGCTGTGTGAAGCAGTACATAAAAGTATTGAATGAAAATGTCTCTGAAACATCTGTGTATTATTTGGCAAATATTGCATTTATTTCACTGCAGTAAAGTATGCAAAGTATGGTAAAGTATGCAAACACCACGTGAGCGGTCACTACGAGAACCAGAAAGTGTCCGACTTCACGTCTCCGTTTGCAGCTCCTCCCCGCCTGCACGCGGCTACTCTCGCCGATCGGTTGCATCCAGCCGCAGCCGATGTCGAACACACCTAAAAGTTGCTCTGGCTACTTTGACGTGTGTATGGAGTGAGAGTGACATTGGTTTGTTGTTACAACGTGCGAGAATGACATGGAGCACGCTAAATCTCCAACATCCGGGTAATCACCTTTTCTTTTTTCTTTTTAAAAATGCCGAACAGAGGAGAGTCTGCTGGCAGAAAGAGAATGCGACAGAGCTCGTACTAAAACAAGAATCAACATAGGCATTATCTATATTGTGAAGGGTCATATTCATCCGCACAGTCCACAAAAAGCATCCAGTTTAATTTTTCAACCGCTAGAGGGCCAGAAGTTTCATAGTGTACCTTAAGTTAGACACTGGTTGTCACATGAACTTTTTTTTTTTGCATATTTATTTATAGCAATTTGCTGGAGTTTTGCTATTTATTTTCCAAGGTGGTATATTATCTGTATAAGTAGTTTCTTGATCAAGTTCTAGGACAATCTTGGCTCAAATCATAGTCCAGGTCATCTACTGTATCATCAGCTTGTAAATGAAGGGTCAGCATGGTCCAGCAATAAACCATGTAAAACTTGCTACCGTTAAAAGACTAATATGTTAGCTAAAACATGATAATCTTATGTTTGTGCTTTAGAGCAACTAAAGGCCTGGTTTTACAGACAGGGCTTAGATTAAGCCAGGATTAGGCCTTAGTTCAATAAGGGCATTTAAGTAGCTTTTATAAACGTTCCTTTGAAAAGAAACATTACTGGTGTGCATCTTGAGACAAAACAATGGCACTGACATATTTTAAGATATCATTTTAAGATAACAGCTCAAACATGCATTTTAGTCTGGGACTAGCTTAAAGCTACACTGTGTAATTTTTTAAGTTGATTCTTAGCAAAAAAACACTTTGTTCTTTCAAAATGATATGTGCTCATTAATGTGTAATTACTTCTACTAACTAATCAAGTATTCTCGTAAGCGTAGAATCTGCCATTTAGAATACATACGAGCGAGTCGCTCGAATGGCGGCAGCCATAGATATCATATATAAACGCTAGATGTCTTATGGTGCAGTCACTTCCGACATCACCGTTCGGCCATCTTCCCACAGGGAAGCTGTGAATTAAGGTGACTGATCAGCACGCACACAAATCCTCTTATCTCGCTGAAATCTTGACGGATTTACAAACGGTTTGGTTTCTTACAAACGTTATTAACGTGGCTATAATTCCGAATGCTTGAACATGTATGTTATAATTATTCATATGTATGCAGTGTCATAACTACATCTCAGACGTTTATAACAAACCAAACCGTTTGAAAATCGGTAGAAAATTGAGCAAGTTATGGTTATTTAAAAGTACATGCACCATTAAACGAGTGAGCGAGCACCCTGTGGTAAGATGGCCGCCCTGTGCGGACGTCGACCTCCATTGGCCAGCAGCGCGCACGAGACATCTAAGCTGTGTCTGAAACCGCTCACTCGTTCACTAATCCCTGCATAGTGAATGGCAGTTGAGTGCACTACATCAGCAAAGAGTGAACGAAAATGAGTGAGCGAATTCGGACGCTGACATAATTATCACGCGCCAGAGAGCTCGGACAATTTCGTCATAAACATTACCTACCCATCTTTAATATTTCCTTTTTTGGCTGTATGAATTGTATGTAACAATTGTATGTATGTATTTTTCACGTTTATTGCGTTATTTGATAAAAAAAAAAAGATAATAAAAACACTTATCATATTTATTTACTTTTTACATTTATATGTGAAAATAAAAGAGATCAAAACACTACACAGCACATTTGTTTATTCAAATATAGATATAACGGTATATATATAAATAAATAACCAGGCATCTGGTCTTATAAATGATTGTTTTCTATCTCGCGTGCGCCGTTGCCATGGTGACATTTTTGTTTATTTTTCATTCGCGCTCTATCGCCTTATCGTGTTGGATTGTGGGAAATAGTGTCTCAGCAAGTGTACATCGGATGTACACTCAAATTCAGAGAGGATTGTGGGTAAAAGTAGTGAACGAATGTAGGGAATGATGTCGTTCACTCAGAATTCGGACACCACTACAAAATGGCCGACACCCTAAATAGTGCACTATATAGTGGATAGGGAGCGATTTCAGACACAGCTCTAGCCTTTATTATATGATATCTATGGCGGCAGCCATGTTGCGCCTCCATCTTGAAAATACATTAGCCAAAGAGGGACATACCTAATTCAAGCTTCGCCTTTCGCGTTTTTACACTCAGTGGCACCGTGGCGAATGCGAGGGGGGGATTTACTCGCGACTGCCGGCAGATTTGAAATAATACGGCCACCGTAGGAGTTAAAATGCCCTCCGAATGGGAGGGGCTAGAAAGTAATATCAGAGAATGTCTAATATGGCGAGAAGTTTCACTCTCAGTAAACTTCCGGCTTTTGAACTGGTTGCAGTTCCACTCTGATTCCATATGAGGGCGCTCACAGGACGAGTGCAGAATGAATGGAGGTCTATGGCGCTATACCAATAAAAATCCACTTTTCTCAGGATATAATTTTTTTTCTAGTAATTTGAATGTTGTATTCGAAAGGAGATGCAAATAAATTACACATTGCTGGGTGTTAGATTTTTTTGAGTCACTTATTTGCTTTAAAAAGTCTTTTAAAGTGTCAATGACGTCATACACATGTACGACCAGAGATACTGCTTCACGGCAATCCTTCAGTCACTCTGGTGCGTTCGCGCTCTGCACTTTCTTTTCACTCGAGGCATCGACAACACAGCTGACACAGGTAAACACACGTGCTAGAAGAGTTTTTGTTTTGTTTGTTTCTGGTCCCGCTGCGGATGACACTATGCCATCAAGCGGTATCTCTGGTCGTAATCAGTCCTTCACTGACCAATCAGCGTTCATTAGCAGAATGCTAGCGTGTTATGGGCAACAACAACTCAACCTGTAAGAAATCAAAAGGACATACGTACTCGTTTATTCAACTTTCGACCTAAAACCCATGTTGAACTTGCAAAATCTACAATCAGATCTGAGATTTCTCAACGACAATCGGGTGAGAGAGACAAATTTAGCCGTCTAGCCCCATTGACTCCCATTCATTTTGCACTCATGGCGATCGCCCCCAGTGGAACTCTGGTGGAACTACAACCAAAATTCGGCACAATAGGACTTAATAGGGAGTGGGCAGGCTCTCCGTAGACGGGCTCTGGTAATATTCAGTTGGTAGTCATAAACAATTTCACCGCTAGATGGGAGAAAATCCTACACAGTGTAGCTTTTAAGCTTTTAAGTTTGTTAGGAAATATCCGTCGTATTACACATCCCACAATTCCCTCCCAAAATTGTTGCCACAATTTGTCTTCACTGGAATTTTTAATGTTAAACCCATTAATTACGAGGGGGTGTCCATACTTCTGTTTTTTAATGAACATAATTATTGGAGAGGAATCAGGATTCTTTCAGGACTGAAAAAACAGATGACGACAGAGGCAATTTACTTCAATAAATGGTATATTATATATATAAATATACCAAATTATTTAAGCTATTAAAATCAGTTTGTTACCATAAAATCACATAGGTGATACAATGGAAGGTCATATGGTGATTAAAATAACACCACATTAAAATAATGGTGTAAACTTTAACATAAGTAGGCTACATGACTGATAACAAAAATAGAAAACTAATTTTTTTTAATAAAATTCAAACAAATATATGTGATTTTGTACACTTATAAAAGCATACCATATTTACCTGTTTACATATTGAAACATATTGAAACATACTTATAAAACACACACACACAAAAAAAAACATATTAGTAATTAATCAGTAAGTAGTTAATAATAAATAAAAAACATCAGTAATTAAAAGGCAAATTCATACTATAAAATAATTGTTTCATTCTTTACCATTACTTACAGGATGTGAAAATCTGTTTCTGGAAATTGAGGCTATTTTGAAGAATCTAAAATGTAAAATAAAAATAGGTTACACTTTATTTTAAGGTGCTATTCTTAAACAAATATGCACTGAGTAATATTACTCTGTTAACAACATTTATTAGTTAACAGCTTTAACAGCATTTACTTACTGTACTATAGTTAGGGCTTGGTTTGTTAATTGCTTGTAATGATGCATAATTTGTTACTAGTGTATGCCTATAGTATAGCCTATATGTAAGATATGTGTAACAGGGACTTTAAACATATATATATATATATATATATATATATATATATATTAAGTTTTACCTAAAAATAGTAGGCTAATAAAATAAAATGGAAAATAAATGGAAAAAAATGCACAGGATCATAACATAATAAAAACACGTGTAGTTTCTGAGTCGTATTTTAGAGCTTTACAACAAATCCATAATATCACAGCTGTACATACATGGCATTTCAAACGCTGTCCAAAACTACAACTACCAGCATGCAACAGAACAAAACATTGCCTCCCCCTCGACTCCTCAGCATGGCTTTTTGGCACTCCCCAGCGGGGGATTGGTGCTGAAAGGCTTCATTGTGTCGGGGATTGAATGGGGGAGTTTGCGTTTTGTCGAAGTCCGTCTGTTATCATCCACACAGCGCGGATTAACTGGCCTGCCCGAGTCCGAGCCATGCGCGTTATCATGCCGCAAACCTCCAGCGGTGCATTTATTGTGCATGATACAGATAAATGCGCCCAGCTTCAGACCCGCTGCCGTTGAGTGAACGATGCTCAACAGCTCCAAAAAAATGAGCAGAGGGCCCGACAAATACGGATTAACAATGTAGGGATGCTATTGTCGAAGTCTCTCATCTGATACTGAGCTCTGCGTGTTTACATCGATGGAGAGTGTGCCTAGTCACCTATAAAAGCCTGCTTATCTTTTTGGTTGCTTTATTACATTTTGGAGCTGAATACGTTTTTCGAACGGGTTTACCGTCGCTGGGCATCAGACAAAAAAAAACAAAAAAACATGGGGAACGCTGAAAGTATGGATGCTCAGCTCACAGATTTCAGGGCGAGGGGCAACAAACCCCCTAAACTGCCCATGCCGGACCCGGCCGAACTGGAGGAGAGATTTGCAATCGCACTGGTAATATTCTTTCCTATCCTGAAATTGAGAAAAGGCATATCGATGTAATTGTGTCATGTGCACAACTAGTATGGAAGCTGGCAGCTCACGCCAGCACACACGCCTCTATTGTGTGCGGTTGGCAGTGTGCAATGCTTTGATGCTGTTTGCGCGTGCATGATAGCTACTAATTGCAGGCGCGCGCGGCCCTTTATTGTGGAATCCTTTGGGTTTTTGGTCTGTTTTAGCGTCATCAGAATTGTGAGCTTGGACTCATTCTTTCATATTGCTGTGATTATGCTTAAAGGAGTCTGCCCTTAATCCAGTCATCGCAGCGTGCTCTGTAGGCCACCGTATTCCCTGCATTTGCTTTTAAATAGGATTGCTTTTAGGTGCTGGACTTAACAGGACCAAGAACCCGAGTGGAATGAAAAGTGGCCTACTCGCACTTATTTAGATACAGATAGAACTACAGTGTTTACATGGTATTTTATCCATTGGCACAACTGTCTGATTGTTGTCTGTGGTGGGGTTTGAAATACATCAGTTTGTCATGAATGGCTCTTCAAGATAATGTCTCCAGGGACATAGCCTACGCGATCTAATATGTGATATAATTCTCTCATCAGAATCCAGCTTGCAGTCTATTAAAATAACATTTGGAGTGGTACAAATTTCCCCTCAGAGACCCCTACATTTCCCCTCTGAGATCAATAAAGTGTAGGCTATCTTTGACTTTGATCATTACCCATTTTCCCATATTAGCTGGTCGTGTTCATGTCTGTAACTACAGTGATTGGATTAATGTGACTACTCAAAACCGCATTCTTTTGACAAGCCTTACATGTGAGGTTCTCAAGGGTCTTTAATCAATGCACTTAGAATTGGTCATCTGTTACTTATCTCCCTGATTTGATTTACTCATTGTCTTCCAAACAGACACATGTCATTTGCTTACATTAGAGACCTTCCCTCAGAACAGAACAGAACAGTCCAGATCTAATCAAGGCAAAAGTCTGCAAATCAGCATAACTGCTTCTTGCTATGTGTGCATCGTGCATGTGTGTAGGCGTGTCTGTGAGAGGAGAAATGGAGCGGGGGGGAGTGAATGCAAATCGGTTAATGCTGCCTCGTTTTCACAGATTTGCATCTCAAATTCTGTCCCAATAGAGTTGACTTTTGCCGCCCAAGTCTCTTCACCCTCTTCCATTGCTCTTGTGTTTTCATTTGATGCTCAGACTCTTTGATTTCCACTGGAATCAGAGCTATTCTCTCATAATCATCTAGTCGAACTTTAGCTATTTTTCCCCAAATAGAAGAACAGAATGTAAAAAGAAAAAAAGACACAATGAGCTTACAGTATGTTCCAGTTGGTTATCTTTGATGGACTCAATTCAATTAATTTAAATGTAATTTAAGTTCATGCAATTAATTAAACTGATGCTATCAATCCATTACATTACTTAATATTTGTACAAAATAAGTGTATGGTCCAAGTGTGTAACATACATGTATAATCCACTAAGGAGACATGTTATGGTGGATAGAAAATATAGGGGTGTTTATAGTTCCTATAACTATTGCAGATGTACCAGCTATTTGGAGTGTTTGGCAGGAACTGGGAATGATTTTAGTTATAGGAATGTCTTTTAGGGAGACTAAATTAGCTCCTACTCGAGAGTATATCCCAGCACAATAGGAACTGCCAGTGATGTAAGTGTACGTTTGTGGTCCAAACGCGTGCCATACAATTTTAAAAGCCGTGTAAACACTTAGTTTACATATGCTTACTCCACAAACATGGAAATCAGCGATAGTTGAACCAACCCCAAAGTCCAGGCACATCTCAACTGATCCACTGTCCACCAGATGTTGACGTTGTTGAATGCCGCGCTTAAATAACGTCACTGTCTGGCGGTTTACATCACTTCAGAGATTCTACTGGCGGTGCAAATGCAACCGGGAAAATTTAGTTCTCGGGGGACTGACCTAGTGGCTAGTTTCTATAACTGAGCTCCTATGACTACCTAGTGTGAAAGACCCTCTCATACTGGGTGTCCTTTTCAAAAATCATGTTTGAAGGAGGCACTGGCTTTTTGATTAAATTCTTTCCTTTTTTATGCTCATGATATTCTGTATGAAGTTGCAGGGAAGAATGTTGCTGTTCTGGAGATATTAACTGTTTAGACGGATTGGACAAAATTGTAAATGAGTTATCCACTGATTTTGAACAACTTGTAAAGAACATCACTTGTGTTTTTGATGAACATGGTATGCAAAGAATAACTTTCCATGCATGATAAAGAAGAATGTTAACTCTTCTCTCTTTCTTCCTCAGAACTCTATGAACCTTCCTCCGGATAAAGTGAGGCTTCTTAGACAGTATGACAATGAAAAAAAATGGGAGCTGATATGTGATCAGGTGAGAGCGTCTGCTTCCATGCATTCTGCATAATGAGTCTTTAAAAAGCCAGAATCTTACACATCTTAATAGTAGTAACGGATCACAAAACACACAATTCGGATCATTACAGTTTTTGAGTTAAAAATCGGATCAGGAAAAAATGAAATGGGGGTCGGGGGGCAATGTAACTTTGCTTTTCATCCAAGCACACTTCAAGTACTTCGATACCACAGCCAAAACTAACAGATTAACTAAAGTTCAAACATTACTAAAGACAAGTGAACAGTCAGTAAAAACACTACACTAATTACAAGCATAGATAGATACAATATAACTAAGTTACAAATAAAGGATCTAACAGTAGTATTCAGTTTCAGGAATGTAATAATTAAATGTAAAATAACACTATAGTGTTCACTGTGTAAATTAAATATAGATAAATATTTGTTTAGCTGTTTTGTTGTGTGATTAACATTACAGACATAACCGACTGTGTTTACGGGGATACTTGCCGAGATGGGTATTGTGACATCATTTTGTGTGTATGTCCGTTTAAGCGCAAGGAGATCAGGGCGAAAGAGGAATCAATTTTGCATAAAAAAGCGCAAGTACCGAATTGAGTTCTCTTTCGCTTCTTCTTGTACTGGAACGTTTTAAAATCGCTTGAATGTGTAAACTGGCAAGACAAAACCTCTGCAAATGATAAACTTTCACTCTATGATAGTTAAACTTTGCAATTAATTTGCGAATCGCATGCCATCTGAACCGTGGGGCCTGGTCCGGACGGATCAAGTACAATCCGTTACTCCCCTACTTAAAATAGTCAGAGCTTGTTGCAACCTTCTTTTTTTATTTTTACAGAAAATTGTATTATTGAGTATACCCAATATTAACCATATAAAGCCTGCCTTATATTTGATACGTAACTTTGTATGGCTTCTAAATTATCAACATGTTTGCAAAACTGCAAAACGTGTTACACACCTACCACACGCCTTCTGTCGTCTGATTGATGGGTTGTTGTTTTTTAACAAGTAAAAGGTTTTTTGGTATAATTCTAAAAAATGTCATCTGTCAGGTTGTGGTACTTTTTTTTTTTGCTGTGAAATATTTACTGATTTCTTAAAAAGTTAAGAATAAGTTTTATATTGTTAGTAATATTTCAAGATGAACACTTAATGGACTGAATCAACTTGGGTTTACTTGATTATCCATACTTTTGTTTTTTATGTGAGTATCAAAAATATGATACATCAGGCTCTTGGGGAACTACAGAGCTTTGATAATAAAAACTAAAAACTAACATTATTTGGAGATACAGAGTGAAAACTTATATTTATATGCATTTCATGAAAATAGCCCCCCCCCCCCCCCCCCCCCTCCTCTGAGCTTCATATTTTCTTATATCATACTATATGAGCCATCAAAGCCTGATGTATGCCAAATATAATACTAAACAAAAGAAAACATATATTTTTTTAAATTTTGGCTATGTTCCCCTAAACCCCCTTTGACTTGAAAAGTTCAAAATATTATAATATAATGTCTATAACAAAATTCCAGTTACCATGTGTATACAATGTTCAGTGTAATACTGTATTTTTAATGTGATCTTGATATCACAAGAACCCTTTGTGGCAAGAGCTTTTAAGTGCTCTGTTGTGGTTTCTTGGGTTTTTAGTCAATGGAAAAAAGACAAGAGACACTTGTGATCTGGTCAACCGATTATATAAACAACCACTGGAATATACTTGAGATCTCTTGTTTCTCTCCCCAAGAGGAGACCCCTCATTTTCTTTAGTTCTGATTCCTGTTAGCATACTTTACTGCAAGAATGATTCCAATCAACCAAATATCTTATTTTATTATATGTCACTAAATAACAGAAAGCATATTTAATTGTCTGTCAGTGTTTGTAAAGTTGGTTAAATGTCATTTTTGTTGCATTTCCTGTAAGTCTGTAACACTTTAAATTGATCCAAGCTAAAAATGAGTGCAGATATATAATCATCCTGAAGTGTATTATACACAGTGGAAAGTTCCTTTATCATAACAGCTCCACTAAGTAAACAGATTCTTTATTAATATATTCTCTCTACATCCACCCTATCATGTCACCATGGCTACACTGACGTAAGAGAAGGAGAGTATGGCTGACTCTGGAAATGTTTGTTGAGGTGAAAGAGTGTGAAATGCCTGCTGTCTAAATAATGAATGATGATGATCATATCTCAGTAATTGCCATGATGATTTCAAGGCTGAAATGTGGTTCAGAAGTGATTGGATGAAAGTGAGACTCCGTGAAGAGTTGAATGATTTGGAATTGGATCAGAAGATAACGGAAGAGGAGGTTTGCTTAGTAAATGTTTTATGTTGAAGTTCGGTAGGGGTTTGAACTTGCTTCAAGAGGAGTGTTAAATATAAATAATATAAATATAGCATCATTTGTGTCTTAATAGGAGCGCTTCCAAGTGAAGAATCCTCCCCATACATACATTCAGAAGCTCAGAAGCTTTTTGGACCCTGCTGTTACCAGGAAGGTGAGTTCCTTCATGTTACACACGCTACCTCCATAACTTCTCTTCTGCCTTGTTAATAGACCACTAAGATTTAAAGATCTAGGTCTGGTATCCAAAACCCTGCAAGGGGGGATCATCATTGTACCCTTAAGCAAGGCACTTCAAGTTTTTGAGTAAACTGCAGATAGCATGTATATGAAGTGTGTGTAAAGACGCCTTGAATTAATAATGTATGCAAATAAGTCTGAGTGTGTGCATAGGGACAATAGCTGCAAAGAGAAATGTCTCCTGCATATTTTACAGCAGCATCTAAGTAATAGAAGAAAGTAACCCCAAACTCTTAATTTTAATGTCCCATCCAGAAGTCCTTATTGAATTTAAAAGGGCACATACACACTGCAGCTAAAATATATATATAATACTATATATTACATTTTCAGTTCACATATTACATCAGATTACACAATGAATAACAATCATGTAGAACACAGCAAACATTTTTCCTCACTCCACCTTTTTAAAAATGCAGGTAGTGACAAACGCATATACAAAATTTCAATGCAGTGTGTACGGAACCGAACTGGACGACTAGTTGTTAATGATCAGAGATATGTCTCTTCTGTATATGCAGTGCAAAAAATCACAGGGAAAGAGGTATGAGCCTTGACTCATTCGTGATGCCACTATTGCGTAATGCATTGCATAATTACACTGCAATGTTGAATGACGATAATTAATGTTTTTTTTTTTTTTTACATTCATCGAGACATCAGTAGCTGTATTAATATCAGTGATACTGGCCTTCATTCATAAAAAGATGCCATTAAACAAGTATATAAAACATACTGTCTTCATGTTGTTTCTACATTACCGGTAATTTGGAGATTAACTGTGAAATTATTACATTACAAAACATATTAAAAACTTGTGTTTTTAATCACGTGTAATCTAGTTATTTTTTAATCGACTGACAGCACTAGAATAAATGTAAAAAAAATTAATAAATAATAATAAAAATTCCAAAAAATGGATACGTATTCTTTTGAGTCTATAAGTGTAAAAGTACTCTTGGGTGGGTTAAAAAGATAATTTAAATATCATCAAGCTCAAGAAATTTTTTATAAATAAATATAGCGGTTTTTAAAAAAAAATTTATAAATGTAAAATATTTACTTCCTAATAAGTTGACATAACCCATTAGAAAATGAATAATTTATAATGCAGTTTAACATGGTTGTTTACACCGCGCTTTCTAGTTTCTTATTAACTCGTTTTGGTGCATTCATCTTTTTAATTACTTAAAATTCAACTGCAATTCGCACTCAGAATTCAGCGTTTTTTATTTAATTTGTTTATTTTACAAAAGCAGGAAAGTACAAAGTTTCGTCTCTAATAAATAATAATTTTGAGTGAATCACAGTTGTTGTTTTTTTTGTTTTGTTTTTTACGTAAATAATTTACACGCAATTAAATATATTTAACTTTTTTTCACATTACAAATGAGTCTTACACATGAAAATATGTACCTGCTTTGATATTTTCGGAAGGGGTTGCCTCACAAAGAGGTTTATCATATTTGGGGGAAATTTAGCATCAAAAGTCCAGAAGGGTCACATTTAAACTTGTATGCAATTGGTTTCACACTGCGACTGGCTTTTGCAACTGTCCACCTAAGTTAAGAACATTTTTGCTCAGAAATGGACATCTCTTCCTATTTCTTCACAGAAATTTAGGAGGCGAGTTCAGGAGTCAACTCAGGTGCTCAGAGAGCTGGAGATATCTCTTAGGACCAATCACATCGGGTGAGCCCAGTGAATTAAGTTCATTTTCAGGCTTTTGAGGTATTCAGTTAGGAAAAGGTTATTAAATGTTTTGTTCTTTACAGGTGGGTGAGAGAGTTTCTCAATGAGGAGAATAAAGGCCTTGATGTACTGGTGGAGTACCTGTCTTTTGCCCAGTATGCTGTAACGTAAGTAGTTTCTCTTTCTTGTCAATCTTAATTTGAGTCAGTTTTTTGTCTTTACTGCTGTTTTTTGTTTTCTTTTAACTTTTTATATTTGATTTAAGCTTACTGCTCACTTACCATCTCAGTACACCTTGAAATTGGTAGGGGCTGTCACAACAGTCGACTGTTGTTGCTGAAATCTTGTCACCTCACTGCTGGATCACAGTTGCTTCTGACAAATGAATGCGAGTAATGAATGAAATAAGTGCACCTTTTAGCAGTGACGGAGGGTTTGATGGATGGGAATGTGTAAGGTGTATTTTGAGATCAGTGTGAAAGCAAGATAGAATACAAGATAGAATAATTTCAGCATCTTGTGATATGATTAGTTTTAAGATGCCATGTCAGCTTAAAAATATATAAACGTTAATTTTGCCACATAGTATTTTCCATAATATTTGCCAGTTAATTAGTAGTTAAATGTAATATTGCTCAAGTTCAAGTGTGGGTTGATGCTGAGCCAGGGCTCAATCCAGGAATGACAAGGTCTACTGAAACTTGGCATGGGTGTCCACAAACTCTAGACCTAAAACTCATCTGTTTAGCCAGGCTTATATTTAAATCCCCATAGTCCGCTACTAATCCTGCTACATTTATTCTTTAGGCTGGGAACTATTGATCCATTCTTTATTAGAAGCACTAACATTACTTTCATTGTTTCTCAACTCTAGTCCTCAGAAGCCACCTCCCAGAATGTTTTAGATGTCTCCTTATATTCAACACACTAAGAAACTGATGAATTGAATCAGGTGTTTTAATTAGTGAGACATCAAAAACACTAGCTATGTTTACATGAACAGCTTTTGTTTCATTCAGAGATTGTGAAATCATTCCGATTAATGAATCTGAACATAGTGTTTAAATGGACGTTAAAAAAAGAGATCAGGTTGATGTGCACGTGTATATATGCGACAAGCTTCAAATCGGATTTGATCTTTTGACATTCACACACTGCACAAATATATAGTTTTCTGCTGTTTTTTCCCTATTTATCAAGCAGTAAAAACTCTCATTCCTCCACACAGAGGCGTCTGTGGACGAGTGTGTGACAAGGTTGTCCTGCACCATTTCACAGATGATCAGTGGAAGGAGAATTTTAGATTGACACTTCAGTCGTTTATGACACTATATTCAACTACAACAGCAGCTTGTTCCGTGTGTCATATGTCATAACGCCATTTCTGTGCGCAGAACTTTCCAGTTTTCTGTTTTCAATCTGATTATATGTTTAAATGTCCTTGAAAAGATTAGATATGGTTTAAACCAGCTTTTACAATCCGAACAATTTACAAATGTTGTGGTTATATATGACTTTTTTTATTACGACTGCGCTACTAGTCTGATCACAAATGGGGTCTATGTAAACACAGCTACTGTGGTAGGTAGGTTTCCAGGACTGGAGCTGAGAAACACTGTCCTAAGGTGTAGGAAAAGGAATTGAAGTAATGCTAGTGCCGCTCTAAGGGCCATTTGCATAAACATAGTCACTATATTAAGACATTTGATACTATAGAACCACTCTTTTGAACGGCCTTAAGTATCCTGTTGGCATTCATAGACAGGCCTGGTTTAGTTTAGTTCTTACCTGTCAGATTGAGTGTGCGTGTACGTAAAAGAACGACTGCCAAAACAATTGTAAAGTATGGTATGCTTCAAGGTTCTATTTTAGGCCCTTTGTTGTTTTCCTTGTATATGCCCCCTTCAAGTGATTTTAGCAATGAAAACCTTCAAATTTCAAAGACCAAAGTCATTTGTTACCTCGACAGGTAACAAATAATTCCTTTAACTAAGCATACTTTCTCAACGAGAAGTTGGGAGGACATAATGTTTTGTAGAACTTTTGGAAACCAAAATGACACGTAGTTTGTGTATTGTTTATGCTTTAAACAACACTCTTATTCTCTCTCAGGTTTGATGGAGATATAACGGAGAGCACCACAGGTGAGATTTCCGTAGATACCCCCTGGAGCAGGTCTATAGAAGATCTCCATGGTGACAGTAATCTACCATCACCGATTAGCGGCAGCAGCATACCACGATCCACACGGCACTCCTTAAGGTAGACGCTCACAAACACATTTGTGTTCATTCTGAAAATTGGAAAAGATTTTTTACAAGACAGCCCTTAACTTTTTATTGCTATCTCAGGTCTAATACTTTGCCCAGTCGCAGAACTCTGAAGAACTCCCGTTTGGTGTGTAAAAAAGATGACGTTCATGTCTGCATCATGTGTCTCAGAGCTATTATGAACTACCAGGTAAGCAGATTATGAAGGTATTTAATTTTGTTCAGCTGGTTTTTCAAATTTATTTGAATCTCTTTTTGTTTTCCCCTTGTCTATATCACACACTCTTTGTCTGAAGTATGGATTCAACATGGTCATGTCCCACCCCCATGCTGTCAATGAAATTGCTCTGAGCCTTAACAACAAAAATCCCAGGTAACACCACACACACACACACCAGTACATACTGGTTTCTATTAACCAGTATATATTTGAAGACTTAATCATTGCCCTCAAACGTTTCTCCAGTTTCTGTGTTTAAACCTCTCAAATGGTGGATGAGAACCCTCTTATCTGTTAAGGCTTTCATCCAATGCCGTTAAGCCATTACATCTGATCAAAGACCTTTTTTGGAAGGGGTGTTCTTTGGAAACTTAAGCTATAAATAGATGAATTGTCTGTCATTTGTGCTGATTAAGGTCAATAGGAGATAACAGTTTGTAACTGAGACTATTCTCAAAGACTGTGATACACAATCCTTCAATGCCGTTAAATAAAACGTCTATGAATAGTCCCTTGTATAGGTGGGATAATTCCAATGTAATTTGCCATCCGTAAAACCAATAGGATCACTTGACCTGCCCCTTAGATATTTCTTGATTGGTTGTATTTGGAATCGTTCATTTTTCCTTGGAATGTTTTAATCACAGTTTGTAGCACAAAGTATTTTGTGCAGGTTTGGTTTCTTTAAGTATAATTTTGTCTCCATTGTGCAGGACCAAAGCCCTGGTTCTGGAGCTTCTAGCTGCTGTGTGTTTGGTCAGAGGTGGACATGAGATCATCCTTGCTGCTTTTGATCATTTCAAAGAGGTAAAAAAAAGGATATTTTACCATAATTTAGACATTTTATTTACTTCAATCTGATGCACATTCAAAAAAATTTTTTTTATTTTTTTATGATAACTGTTAGCCATCATGTTTTTATGCTTAGTAATACTGATATTGCATTAAATAATTCCTTTACATCTCAAAACTGGATGTAAATCAAAACTGGCTGTAAAATATTGAATCAATTAATCTGATACATTTTATGTAGTTAATGCATTCCATTTATTTTAAAGTAAAGAAAACAAAATTATTGGATTTGACAGCATCAAAAATAAACAGATTCACAAACAGCACAGGAAATATAATGCAATAATAAAAATCTGCAATAATCAATAAAATAGTCCCCACACTTTATGGATCTAATCTTACATATGATTTTGCTGTTGGTTTGCAGTCCTCGGTTGGAGTTTGCGTTAATGTATGAATGAAAGTGTTTCATTCTTGGGTGATATTTCAGTTGTTGAGCTTCAATAAATGCATTTCACAATAAAAAAAGAATGGAAATGACTATCTATTCATTATAAAATTATTGGTATTTAATTAATCGAATGTTTTAAGATGGAACTTCTACAAAACTATTTAAAACAAAAAGCTAGCAAACTGTCAGAATTTAAAATGCACAATGTTGTTTCCTGTGTGTTATTAAAATATAACTTGTGTTTTGTGTTTCTCAGGTCTGCTCGGAATCCCAAAGGTTTGAGAAATTGATGGAACACTTCAAAAATGAAGACAACAATATTGATTTCATGGTGGGTCTATATTACAGAGTCCTTCCTCTGTCCTCTGGAGTGCCTTTTAAACTGTCATGCTCTCTCCACTACTGATGTCATATCTCATCATCATTCCCTGTTCGTGACTCAGGTGGCGTGCATGCAGTTCATCAATATTGTGGTGCACTCAGTAGAGGACATGAACTTCAGAGTTCACCTCCAGTACGACTTCACCAAGCTTGCTTTGGATGACTATCTAGAGGTATGAAACTAATCAAAGTGCTGAAAGTGTGTTTTCTTTACGCTCACTCAGAAACTGATGGTGTTTTTGTGCACAGAGGCTGAAGCACACTGAAAGTGATAAACTCAAAGTGCAGATCCAGGCATACTTGGATAACCTGTTTGATGTGGGGACGCTTCTAGAAGACGCAGAGACCAAAAACGCTGCCCTTGAACGTGTGGAGGAACTGGAGGAGAATCTCTCACATGTGAGCGAAAGCATAAACGCCACCACCCTTTTCTCTGTGTCTTTTCCAGAACCGATTCCTCATTCACACAATTTGAGTCCTTTTTGGTGTTTAAGTCTTCTAACTTTAGTCTGGATGCTGCAGCATCTTTCCTCTATCTCATTCTGTCTCTTTTTCATGATGGCAGATGGCCGACAAACTCTTAGAAACAGAGAATGAGGCCATGTCTAAAATCGTGGAGCTTGAGAAGCAGTTGATGCAGAAGAACAAAGAATTGGATGCCGTCCGGGTCAGTATCACAACACCAGTTTGGATCTCATCAAATGGTTTATAACAACCTGTCAATATGATACTACATTTTACTTTTGCATAAAATAAGTAAATTGAATAATATGAAACAATTAGAAAAACAGGGCTGTTAATTTAACCCATTCATTTAGTGCAAGTCAGTGTTAGATTAGTATTATTTATGTATTATTATAATATTGGTAACACTTTACAATAAGGTTCATTAGTTAACATTAATTAACTACCTTAGTTAACATGAACTAAGAATGAACAATACTTCTTCAGCATTTATTCATATTAATTAATATGAATTTCAACATTTACTAATATGTTATTAAAATGAAGGTTGAATTTGTTAACATTAATTAGATTAATTAGAACATTAGAACATTTTTATTAACTAAAATGAACAAAGATGAATAAATACTGTAACAAATGTATTGTTCATTGTTAGTTCATGTTAGTTAATACATTAACTAATGTTAACTAATGAACCTTATTGTAAAGTATTACCCTAGTATTTATTAATATTTTGAATTACCTTTTATTTTTTCAGTTTTCAAGTGTTAGTAAATTAGTTATTTTGACATTTTTATTGTTTTTTTAAATATTCTATTTAGTTTTACTTTTTTATTTTAGGTTTAGTAATTCAGTACTTACATTTTTTTGTTTCAGCAAGTTGTCAAGGCAATACTTCAATTTTTTTTCAAGTTTGTCATCTAATATTTATATTCTATTTTATTTCAGCTTTATTTTGTGTAAAACATACAAATTTTAATAGTTTTAGTTTTAGTTACCAATAACGTAACAACACAGCAGCCAAACTCATCTATGTAGTCATGTTTGTATATTTAAATGTCATAAATATAGATATCTGTATTAGTTAATTTGATCAATTGGACGTAATTAGATTTTAACGTATAATGGATTGACACTTCATGAACTTCTATAAATAATATGACTATGGTAACTTAGTAATTTGTTTAATAACATTGGATGTTTTAATGCTTTTTTTTGTCATGCTTAATTTCTCTGTTTGTGTGTCTGTGTGCACAGACTGTGTACCGGGACGCCAGCTCACAAGTTCACACGCTCCGGCGGATCGTTCGTGAGAAGGACGAGACCATTCAGAGGCAGTCCACGCTGGAGAAGAAAATCAATGAGCTAGAGCGCCGAGGCAGTCTCCAGATCCAGGTGAGGGGTGAGGGAGATGGGGAAGGAGACGTGTCTCCGCTGCCTTCACCTCCTCAACCCATGGCTCTTTCTCCCTGCCCTGATGCCATGGCCCTGGCCGGAGCCTGTGCAGCGTACAGCTCTGGCAGCACTTCCCAGACAGGCACCCTTCGAGCAATGGCTACACCTCCTCCTCCTCCCCCTCCACCACCTCCAATGGCATGTTCCTCTGGTGAGTAATAGTTCAGAGCACATCTTTCTACAACTAAAGATAATGAGTTTTGCCCAATGTGAATGCCATAATTGCCTTTCAATGGGATAGTGTAGCCTAAAGGCTGAGACACACCAAGCCGACAGTCGGACGTCGGACACACATTTTTTTGTGTTCTGCACCATTGGCTCTAGTCAGATGGCGAGTTTTTTTTTAGGCCCTCGTCGGGCCCTCGGTGAGAGAGAGAACTCTAATTGGCTGTTCAGCTTAGCAAATGATTCAGTGCATGAGAATTAAAGCGAAAGTGATGAAAGCGAGCAAAGTCAAGAGGATCATCATACCTGAGCATTTGAATGTACAATATATAATAACATGAGAGGACTAGAATGAAGAAAGTGATCAGCGTGATTGATATTCAAAATGGTAAGTTTGTTTACCGTTTGTATATCTGAAGTCCTAGTTTTGGTTTGCCTTTTTGAATGACGAAAATACGTCATTGATACCTGCTGATATAGACAGATATTTACTTGCTCGCAGACGCAGAATGCACGTGCTAGTTTACAATCGTCTTTAGTCCTTTTGGTGTGTTCAGGCGCAGCTTTTTGGCCGAGACGCAGCCGATGTGAAGTGACAACACAGTTGGCTTTTATCACCGCTAGTTCCTCTTGGGTTCAAACAGTGGCGTTGCTTAAATTTACAGGGCCTGAGAACTAAATGTTTAAATGACCAGTAAACAGAGATCGACCAACTTTTGTCGTGATTGATTGAGGTGTCCAATAACTGAAATGCAATTTCTGAATGCTTTTTTGATCACACTTTAGATTAGGGTCCAATTCTCACTATTAACTAACTATTAACTGTGACTTTTGCCTCAATAAACTCTTAACTACCTTATTAACTATTAATAAGCAATACTTAAGTTTAGGTATAGGGTACGATTAAGGATGTAGAATATGATCCTGCAGGCATTAATATGTGCTTTATAAGAACTAATAAACAGCCAATATCCTAGTAATATGCATCCTAATAAGCAACTAGTTAATAGTGAGAAATGGACCCTAAAGTGTTACCGCTTTTTTTTTTTTAACAAATGATTGTTACAACCATATAAACAAAGCTCTGGAAAAAAACCAGACCACTGCAAAATGGTCAGTTTCTTCGGACTTACTATTTATAGGTGTGTGTTTGAATAAATTAAATATATTTGATTTATTCAATAAACTACTGATGACATTTCTTCCAAATTTAAAAAAAATATTGTCATTTAGAGCATTTGCAGAAAATGTAAATTGGTCAAAATAAAAAAAGATGCAATGTTTTTAGTTCTCGAGTAATGCAAAGAAAAGTTCACTTTCATTTTTAAACAAATACAGTACTAGTGTTTTAATTTCAGAAGAGTTAATAAAACAATATTTGGTGGAATTATGTTTAATGTCACTTTTGGTCAGTTTAATGCATCCATGCTATATAAAAGTAACAATTTAAACAAAAAACTTTCTTAGGCCAATTTTTGGATGAATTGTTCATGGACAAGTGTGCCACGTCCTGTGGAGTATGGACACATCATCCATAAGACACATCATCCATCTTTTTTACAGTCTATGTTTATGAACAATTAATGTGTTTCTGATCCTACGTTACATGACCGCTGCCTAACTTATAACTTACTTATACCTAACATACCACTATTTTCAGTGCTTGAAGTGGAGTGGAGGGGGAGGTTGCGTCCCCCTCAGTTGAAATCCATCCCACTTCGAGCACTGACTATATTACCCTGCTTTTACTATGAGCAATGTGTTTGCAGCCAGTGATTCAACAGAGCTGCATAATGACTGTGCCAACAAACATTGTTAGTTTGTGGGCGCAATTGTATAAAGACACGTTGAGTAGAAACGTGTAAATATCCAAACCGGTTATTATTCAATCTCTTCTAATTAGTAATTCTTTGTTACAGAAGCGTGCTCAAGCTTGTTGTCTTCAGTTAATTATTTTAGTGTTAGTGGCCAAAACTGTCTCTTCTTTTCCTGTAGTTTCTAACGAGTCATCGGCAGCTCTCGCACCGCCACCGCCTCCTCCTCCTCCTCCACCACCTCCTCCTCCACCACCTCCACCTCCTGGGCATTCGATCGAGATCTCTGCTCCCTTACCTCCACCTCCCCCTCCTTGTGCTCCTCCTCTCCCAGGCTGCGGCACTCCCACTGTCATATTCAACTCTGGCTTGACAGGTATGTGTGTATGTGTACGTGAGTGTTTCAGTGTGGAGGTCATTGCAGATTTAGTTTTTTTTTATTTATTTTTTTTATCATATTTTTTCGGTAACACTTTACAATAATGTTCCATTCATTAACATTAGTTAATGCTTTAACAATGAGCAATACATATGTTACAGTATGTATTAATTTTTGTTAAGGTAAAAATACAACTGTTCATTATTAGTTTGTCAGCTCAGGTTCATTTAATAATTTTAACAGATAAAACTTATGATTTTAATAATGTATTAGTAAATGTTAAAATAACAGTAACTGAGATAAATAAATGATTTACAAGTCTTTTTCATTGTTAGTACATGTTAAATAATGTAGTTTATGAATGTTAACAAATGGACCTTATTGTAAAGTGTGTTTTTTGTTTTTTTTTCTTAAATGCACCACCGGTCAAAATTTTGTGCTCATAATTAATAGAGCGCCAATAAAAATTGAGCACTAATCAGCATGTTAAAATGATTTCTGAAGGATCATGTGACATTAAAGACTGGAGCAATGATGCTGAAAATTCAGCTTTACCGTCACAGGAATAAATTACATTTTAAAATAGAACACTGTTATTTTAAATAGTATTAATATTTCACAGTTACTTATTACTTTTACTGTATTTTTGATCAAATAAATGAGACTTGGTGAGCATTAGAGACTTTCAAAAATACTTAATTATTCTAAACTTTTGACTGGTAGTGTAATTGTCCGATCTTTTGTGGAATTTTGTTTAGCACTTCTTAGCGCTTACAAGCATTTTCTGCTTTCTCTTTCTAGACTTTTGTCCTTTACAACTCTCTAAACATTTGTTTTTATCTACTCTCTTTTTCTCCTGCCCTCAAAGATGGACCAATCAAGCTCTTCTGTAGGTTTCCTGAAATTTGTCATAGCCACCATTTGCTGTCATGATCTAGTCATATTTAGGGATGCACCGAAAATTATCGGCCGAAAATAGCATTTTCATTTTTTGAAAAAAGGCCGAAAATATGCCGCCAATTATATTTTGATAATTGGTAAAAAATCTGTTAAATCTGATTCTGTTGCATAGAACTGAATGAAGAATAATATATTAATATTAATATTAATATATTGATATTTAATATTATTTTAATATTGGGCTATTTTCTGTCAATTTTGTGTCACTTTAAATAAATTATTTTATTTTATTGGCTTTTTATTTTATTTTTTAGATTCAGTAAAATGATTGCATTTAATTTCAAAGTCTAACAATAATACAATTATATAAAAAATATATCGGCCAAGTGCATCCAGAATTTTCGGTTTCGGCCCAGAATTTTCATTTCGCTGCATCCCCAGTCATATTGTGTGTTGTGTGTCTTTGCTTAACATGTTATCATCCATTCTTGTGATTGCGTTCATTTTAATCTTGAGAAAATTGAGTAGTTAGTAGATACTTGGGTAGTCACAGGCCTCTTTTCTTCCTTGGCAGCTGTGAAAATTAAAAAGCCAATCAAAACCAAGTTCCGCTTGCCAGTGTTCAATTGGGTGGCTCTGAAACCAAATCAGATCAACGGCACTGTCTTCAATGAAATCGATGATGAGAGGATCCTGGAGGTATTTGTCTACAGCACTACACGTGTAAAAAGTGTGATCTCTATCAACTCTGCATGTGTTATACCACCATGCTGGTCTACTTCATTATCATGTTTCTGTTTGAGTTACTTCTAAATAATAGGTAGATGCTCAGTTTAGTTTCAACTCGTTTTTAAAAGTACATTCTTTAACTATTGCCACTGAAATGGCAAACAACGACATACTAAAATGCCTTTCGCAACTTGTTGTACTTCAATAATCTGATGAATTTCCATCAATGAGGAAAAAATGTAGGGCGGGATTTTATTTTGTAAAGCGAGAATTACAAACCAGAAAGAGCCAGGTGCTTGGAGGGGTGGAGTGAAAGTCATTTTAGAGGCAGAGCAAGTACATTTTGATAAAAGACTGAAACATTTTTATTTAAAAATAACTGGCACAGTGAATCAGGGAACGTACTTACAGTAAATGTCTTTTTTCTGTGTTGACTTTCATGAGGTTTGCATTTTTGGTGGGTCCATCCACGTTTTTGAACACAAAACTGTTGAGTTCAAGGAGTGCTGTGGATAGCTCTTTAATAGAATGCTTTGGTTTGTAGGATTTGAACGTGGATGAGTTTGAGGAAATGTTTAAGACCAAAGCCCAGGGCCCTGCTGTTGACATGACGATGCAAAAGCAGAAGGCTCCTCAAAAGGGCCCCAATAAAGTATCTCTTCTGGAGGCTAACAGAGCCAAAAACCTCGCCATCACACTCCGCAAGGCAGGGAAGAGCCCGGAGGAGATCTGCAAAGCAATCCAGACGTAAGTTCCCCTCAAATCTCAAGATAAAGATGAACCATATTCCCGGTGAGATGGTGTTTACAACTGCGGGATTGTTCTTGTTTATGTGCTTAAAGGGTTAGTTCACCCAAAAATTAACATTCTGTCAGTAATTACTCACCCTCATGTTGTTCCAACCCCGTAAGACATTCGTTCATCTTTGGAACACAAATTAAGATATTTTTGATGAAATCTGAGAGCTGGCTCACTCCTTTATAGGCTTCTATGTAATTTCATTCTGCCAGCCCAGAAAAGTTAGTAAAGACATTGTTAAAATAGTCCAAGTGACTACAGTGGCTCAACCTTAAGTTTATCAAGCAACGAGAATACTTTTTGTGCGCAAAACCCCCCGAAAAGAACAACTTTATTCAACTATTTGTTTTCTTCTGTGTGGGCCTTTGAGTGAGTTCATGTAATGTAACAGCGCAGCGCTTCTGTGTTGTACTTCAGAACGTAGGCTCACTATTGGCTAGCATCACACACATGACCAGCATCAGCCAATAGTCAAGTCAAGTCAAGTTTATTTATATAGCGCTTTTCACAATACAGATTGTATCAAAGCAGCTTCACAGTATTAAATTAAAATAATACATCAATGCTTGTTTCTAGTGGAAAATGTCCACGTTTGGTAATGCTGATCAATAGTATTGTTGATTGATTAATTAAATTAAAGGGGACATATCATGCTAAATCCACTTTTTTAGCCCTTAAATACATTTTGTTGTATATTTGGAGTGTTTAGAAGTACAGAAAAGTTGAAATTATTCTCTTTAGGTGCTTCGTTGATATCTTTATATTCTGTTTTGGTCATATTTTTCAACCTGTTCCGATTTTTCTGTTATCTATGACGTTTTTTGAACTATTACGTCACAGTATTTGCAGCGGAACTGCCAAATAAGGACATTGACTTCCGGCAATCCGCCATTTTTATTTCTCGCTGCAATTTTGTAGTCCAAGCTAAAGGATGCAGAAGTTACGAGAGGGTAAGTTAAAATGTTCGGTTGTTGGATGTAGTAACCCACACGCTTAATTACACCGTGTAATGTAGATGAACTGCCGTGCTTGTGACAGGCCGCATGTCTAACTGAAAGAACGAGCAGAGAGAGAGACCCGGTCACGCGCGCGCTTACTCTCTCTCTTCGGAGCCAGGCGAAAGTGTAAACAAGACTTCACCGTCTCCAAACTAGACGCTGTCTTGCCCTCTTTCCCTCGCACATATTAATCAAAATAAATCGACACGGTGGTAAAACGTCGGAAGACCAAAGTTTCATGTGTAAATACAGTAACACACCATTGCGATACATCCATATGAAGACGTTGTTCTGCAGGTTCGTCGTCTTCATTTTCATCTCGCTCTGGCTCGAACATGTAAGGCTGGCTGGACAAGTCTTCCGTTGTTGACATTTTGTTAATAAAAACGTTTCTGTGCCGCTAGATAATCGTATCTCTGCTATCAAACTACAAAAATGGCCGAACGGGTTGGAGTTGAACCGAGTGTCACCGCTACAACCTGGAGAGGGGGCGGGGTATGAAGTGTCTCAATTGTATTTAAAGAGACCGCACCAAAACGAGTTGCTCTCAGACGCATATCAGAAAGGGGGTAGAAAAGGGGCCTGTGGAGCTATAATAATGAGGAATTCAGACCCAAGCATTGCAGTTCCGCTTTATATAGACTACAAATGTATGATTTATATGTAAAAAGGAACGATTTAAAAGCATGATATGTCTCCTTTAAATATCCCAAATATCCCCAACTGAGCAAGCCAAAGGTAACAGTGGCAAGGAACCGAAAAACTCCATCAGGTGACCTAATGGAGAAAAAAAAACCTTGGGAGAACCCAGGCTCAGTCGGGGGCCAGTTCTCCTCTGGCGTTTATGAACTAGAGGTTGGATTTAACTGTAAGATTAAAAGTATTATATGAATGCCTGGCTGAAAAGATGCGTCTTTAATCTAGTTTTAAACTGGGAGAGCGAGTCTGAGCAACGAACAGTATCAGGAAGACTATTCCAGAGTTTTGGAGCTAAATGTGAAAATGCTCTCCCTCCTTTGGTGGATCTGGATATCCTAGGTATGACCAAAAGCCTCAAATTTAGTGATCTTAAAGAGCGCGATGGATTATAGGGCGATAGAAGATCCGTTAAATAGACTGGAGCTAAACAGTTTAGGGCTTTATAAGTCAGTAGCAATACCTTGTAATTAATACGGAACTTTATAGGTAACCAATGTAGTGATGATAAAATTGGTGTTATATGATCATATTTTCTTGATCTAGTAAGAACTCTAGCGGCGGCATTTTGGACTAACTGTAGCTTGTTTATTGAGGATGCAGGACAACCGGCTAATAAAGCATCTAGTCTCGAGGTCATGAATGCATTAACTAATTTTTCTGCATCAGAAACTGATAGCATGTTACGTAGCTTAGCAATGTTTCTAAGGTGGAAAAAGGCTGTTCTTGTAACATATGAAATATGATTTTCAAAAGACAGGTTGCAGTCTAGTATAACACCTAGGTCTTTTACTGTAGAGGATAAAGTAACAGGACATCCTACTATGTTAAAGTTGTAGTGTGAGAGGTTTTGTGGGTGGTTTTTTTAAACCGATGATTAGTACCTCTGTCTTGTCTGGATTTAATAAAAGAAAATTGTGCGTCATCCAATCTTTTATATCTTTAACACACTCTGTCAAATTGGATAATTTAGCGTTTTCATCTGGCCGTGATGAAATATAGATTTGAGTGTCATCAGCATAACAATGGAAACTAATTCCATGTTTCCTTATAATATTTCCAAGTGGCAGCATATATATTGAGAATAACAGAGGGCCTAACACAGATCCCTGCGGCACTCCATAGTTTACTGGAGTTATGATCGATTTTTCTCCATTTAAATAGACAAAATGGTAGCGGTCAGATAAGTATGATCTGAACCAACTTAATGCTTGTCCTTGAACACCAGTATAATTTTGTAGTCGATCTAAGAGTATTGTGTGATCTATAGTATCGAACGCAGCACTAAGATCAAGTAAAACTAGTATTGAGATACAGCCTTGGTCAGATGCTAAAAGTAAGTCATTTGTAATTTTAACGAGCGCAGTTTCAGTGCTATGGTGCGGTCTGAATCCAGACTGAAACTTTTCATAATGTCATTTTCTTGCAAGAAAGAGCCCAGTTGAGCGGACACCACTTTTTCTAGTATTTTAGACATAAAAGGAAGATTTGAAATGGGTCTATAATTTGCTAGATTATGCGGGTCTAATTGTGGTTTCTTAATGAGAGGTTTTATAACTGCCAGTTTAAATGTTCTTGGAACATGACCTAAAGATAAAGATGAGTTAATAATATTGAGGAGAGGCTCTTCCACTATAGGTAACACTTCTTTCAGTAGTTTAGTTGGTATAGGATCTAATAAACATGTTGTTGTTTTAGATGAAATGATAAGTTTATTTAACTCTTTTTGTTCTATAGTTGTAAATCACTGTAATTGTTCTTGCGTCGTGATAATTGAGGCTGAATTATAAGGCGCGATTGAGGATTGAACATTTACAATTGTGGTTCTGATGTTTTCTATTTTCTCAGTGAAGAACTTCATGAAATCATTACTACTAAACTGTAACGGAATATTTTGTTCAGGTGACATCTGCTTATTTGTTAGTCTAGCCACGGTGCTAAATAAAAACCTAGGATTGTTTTGGTTGTTTTCTATTAGTTTGCGGAGGTGCTCAGCCCTGGCCGCTTTAAGGGCCTTTTTATAACGTGACATACTGTCTTTCCATGCGATTCTAAAGACATCTAAATTAGTTTGCTTCCATTTACGCTCTAAATTACGGGTTTCTCTCTTTAGAACATGCGTAGTATTGTTGTACCATGGTGCTTTACTTTTCTCTCTGACCTTTTTAATGAAATTTAAAAAAAATCTAATGGGTGCAACAATATCCAATGTTCCAGAGAGAATGGTGCTCATAGTGCTAGTTAATTCCTCTAGTTCATCTGTTTGTTTGGGTTCACTGAGCAGCTGAGACAGATCAGATAAGCAATTTGAGAAATTATCTAAGGTTGATGGAAGGATTGTTCTGCCTGATCGATAACGCGGCGCAGCATGATATATTACAGGAGTACGTAATATGCAAGTTACCATGTAATGGTCAGTGACATCATCACTTTGTGGAATGATATCTATATCGGTTGGATCGGTTCCATGTGATATAATTAAATCGAGTGTATGATTAAAACGATGAGTTGGTCCGGTAACATTTTGCTTGACCCCAAAGGAGTTTAATAAATCTGTAAACGCAGCCCCTAACGCATCATTTGGATTATCTACGTGTATGTTAAAATCTCCAACAATTAATGCTTTATCGACATTGACTAATAGGTCTAAGAGAAAATCTGCAAACTCTTTTAGGAAATCAGCGTAAGGCCCAGGCGGTCTATATACGGTAGCCAAGGCTAGAGATAATAGGGAAGTTTTTCTAATATCTAAGAGCGTAACATTTAGTACAAGTACTTCAAACGAAATAAACTTATAACCCGTTTTCTGACTAACATTGAGAATATCTCTATAGATTGTTGCAACACCGCCGCCACGACCAATCAGACGGGGCTTATGCTTATAGGAGTATCCTGCTGGGGTAGACTCATTTAGACCGAAATAATCATTTGGTTTAAGCCATGTTTCAGTCAGGCAAAGTACATCGAAGCTATTATCTGTGACTATTTCATTTACAATAACTGCCTTAGGTGTGAGTGATCTAATGTTTAGAAGACCTAGCTTTAGAAATTGTTTTTGTTTACTAATAGCAACATTTTCTGTTTTAATAACAATTAGATTTTTCCTAGATCCTGCAGTAAATTTATTATTTGATCTCACTAAACGAGGAATAGACACAGTTTCTATGCAATGTTCTACACTAGAATTTATATCAGTTAAATTGGTGCAGCAAAGACTATGATTTGGACTTTTGGTTACTAGTCAAAAGGTATTTAACATTTTGGAGATGTTATCCGACAGAAGATCCGCTCCGAATCTGCTTGGGTGTAAGCCATCAGCACGGAAAAGCCTAGGACGCTCCCAAAACAGATTCCAATTATTTACAAAGAGCAGTTTGTGCTCATTGCACCATGACATTAACCATTCATTTAGCGCAAATAATCTACTAAACTTTTCTTGTCCTAGTCGGTACGTGGGAAGCGGTCCTGACACAATAATCGTTGTTTCAGGCGATGTGCTGCGTACCGTATCGATCAGATTCCTGAAGTCTTTCTTCAGAATCTCCGTCTGGCGCAGCCTGATGTCGTTCACTCCCGCGTGCAGGACCACAGTTCCGACGCGCTTGTCACCATTCAGAATCTCGGGAACGCGAGCAGCAATTTCAGAAACACGAGCAGCAGGAAAGCAGTGACTGTGCACCTTCCTTTTACCTAACGTGGCGTGTACGTGCCGAACGATGGAATCGCCGATGAGCCTACATTCTGATGTATTTGGGTGGGGATTTGTTTTTTTGAATACTACTCTGATCAGTTTCTCTCATCCGCTCAGGTTTGACCTACGTACATTGCCTGTGGATTTCGTGGAGTGTATGATGCGGTTCATGCCCACTGAAACTGAGGTGAAGGTGCTCCGCCAGTATGAGCGGGAGCGACGGCCAATGGACGGGCTCACTGATGAGGACCGGTTCATGATGCTCTTCAGCAAGATCGAAAGGCTGCCGCAGCGAATGACCATCATGGCCTTCATGGGCAACTACAGTGATAGCCTGCAAATGCTCACACCGGTAAAGTGGATAGAGAAATAGAGGAACAAAAAATGGTGAAACTGAATGATGTGACACTGTTTTGAATATCTAAAATGATTCTGAAAATCTGAAATGCATTTATAAATTTGTCTTTTGCTGTCGCTGTTTTTCCTACAGCAACTTCATGCTATCATAGCAGCATCCGTATCCATAAAATCATCACAGAAGTTAAAGAAAATCCTTGAGGTAAGCCACTAAAACTTTAACATCACAGAGTCTCTTGCCATTTTACAGTCTCACTTGTAATTAAGTACGTGATCTCTCTCATCTCAGATCATTTTGGCCCTGGGGAATTATATGAACAGTAGTAAGAGAGGAGCTGTTTATGGCTTTAAACTTCAGAGCTTGGATCTGGTAACTTATTACATCTCATAACCCTTTTTTTCTGAAAAAAATTGTTTAGTTTAATTATAATACTGTACTATATCTTGCCTTCAGCTGTTGGAGACTAAGTCCACAGACAGGAAGCTGACGCTTTTGCACTACATAGCCAATGTGGTGAAGGAGAAATATCCTATTGTGAGCATTTTCTACAATGAGCTGCACTACATTGAGAAAGCTGCTGCAGGTAAGCGTCAATCGCCCCTTCAAAATATATTTGAAATGTACTAATTACAAAGAGTAATTATACTTCTAAATCAGCCTGGTTGTTAATTAAAACAATGCTTTAAAACAATGAAAGAAATTAATAAAAATGAAGTTTATTCAGCCAGCGCTCATACCTGTATTTACATCCTGTTTTCGGTCGAAGTCCATAGTAATCGATTGTCGAGTTCACGCGCGTGATCATAGGTACTAAACCTATGCGCGTGAACTCGACAATCGATTACTATGGACTTCGACCGAAAACAGGATGTAAATACAGGTATGTGCGCTGGCTGAAATAACATCATTTTTATTCATATCTTTCACATCTACTGCAGTCAGATTCACCGTGTTCACTCTGAAGGAATCACTCACATTGGCTGTGCACTTGTAATGACACATCAAGGATGTTAAGAGGCTAAAAGCAGGTTTAAAACTTGCCCCATTGAAGTCAACAGGGTGCAAATTTTAAAAAGAGGATAACACCGATTTTTGTCATTGTCCTCTGTACTGACAGCACTCCAAATTTACAAAAAAATTAGCTCAATGTTAAAATTGACCGGAGTTCTCCTTTAATCCCATGTTGCAGTCTCTCTGGAGAATGTTCTCTTGGATGTGAAGGAGCTACAGAGAGGTTTGGATCTGACCAGAAGAGAGTTCAGCATGCATGGCCACAACTCCCTGCTCAAAGATTTCATCCATCACAACGAGGCCAGGCTTAAGAAGCTTCTGGATGATGCTAGAATTGCACAGGTAGAAAAAAAGAACCTTTCTATAAGGAGTTGTGGTTAAAAAAAAAACCTCTGCACTGGGTAAGGTTGTTGGTTTGAATCCCACAAGGGACACGATCCATATGATTATGTGACTTGGATGTTTTTACAGGATGCTTATGACGATGTTGTCAAGTTCTTTGGGGAGAGTGCCAAGACCATGCCACCCTCTGTGTTCTTCCCTGTGTTCGTTCGCTTTATCAAGTCCTATAGGGTGAGCTTTTATACTATCAGTGCACCAACTTCCTTCTGGTTCACACAGGGTCCAGATCTAATTTGTCTTTTTTTTCAGCAAGCGAATGAAGAGAATGAGCAAAGGAAGAGGCAGGAGCAGCTGATGATGGAGAAACTTCTGGAACAGGAGGCCTTGATGGAGGAGCAAGATCATCAACAGGTATCATGTTGAAGTCATAAATGAGAGCCATTAGCCCAAAGTGGACATGCACTGTTGTACCCATAGCCTTTAACTTTGACACGTACGTATACTGTATGTACACAGGCAGTTATCGCATATGCATTACGACAACTTGCACTCTGTCAACAGAAGGTTTTGTATCTCTCGCCACAAGTTCTAACCCATACGCACATCTTTATGATCTTTTAAGCTTGAGTTGAATTCAATCCATGAATTGTTGTTGTAGCTTGCACGCGTTTCTGCCTTTTCCGTTTATTCAGTTTTTTCTTCGACTACCTTGTGAATACCCCGGGGCACTGTTGCCACCTTGTGGACAAAGAAATTAGCGCAAAAAAAAAATCAGGCTATACGAATACTGTGCTGATGACCTAGCGTATGCGTAAAAAAATAACTTTGGGCTTTACTAGTGAGCCATAAAGTATACATTAAAGGAGTATTGTTAAGTGGGAAGATTACAGTAAAACCGTGCGCAATGACTGCATATTCTTTCCCTTATTAACTCACTCCATCACCAGTCACCATCTCACAAGGGCAAGCGGCAACAGCAGGAGCTGATCACAGAGTTAAGGAAGAGGCAAGGCAAAGATAGCCGCCTCGTCTACGAAGGCAAAGACGGAGCCATTGAGGACATCATTACGGGTAAGACCGCTACTGGATGCAAAACTCCGATTCATTTGATTTGTACGTATGATGAATGAATCCGTTTCCCTTAGTGTGTATTGGTCTTTCTCCTTTTGATAGTAACAGTAGACGTACTGTAGCAGTAGACGCCAAGCTGTTTAGCTTTAGGCTTGAAGTTTCTGTCTGATTCTGTGCTTTTCTAGAGCTTCTTGCTTTTGGTGTTTCTATGTTGTGATTGGCTATTATTTTGCTGCAGTGCTGAAGACCGTCCCCTTTACCGCACGATCAGCCAAACGTGGCTCGCGGTTCTTCTGTGATCCCGCCCTCTCCGAGGACTTCCATTACTAAACTAAATTCTCTCCCCTCAGCAAGGTGCCCTTAAATCCGTCTCTTATTCGCTCATCTCCTAGCCATCCTTCTTTCTGTCTATTTCTTCATTTGTTTACTATTCATCTGGGTGTGTTTGGGTATTGAATTCAGTATGAATTCTCAGCATAAAAATGCTGGTCACACTTTATATTAGGTGTCTTTAACTACTATGTACTTGCATCTAAAAAATATTGTTGGGTACAATGCAATTTTTGTTCATACTGTATTGCAAAATTTTACTGTAATTTACTGTACAGCAAAAATATTGCTGCTATTGAGGTTATGGACAGGTTTGGTGGTACGGTTAGGTTTAAGGGTCAGTTAACGTGGTGAAAGGGCCAGGTCAAATGTGTAATTATAGATTGATTACAGAAATTAATTGCAGCTGCAATTACATTTTTTTTTTTTTTTTTAAATAAGTAAAATGTTAAAACATGTATGTACACAATAAGTGCATTGTATCAAGTGATTAATTTTAATGTTAGTACATAGTAGTAGGACCAAAATGCCTGCTTGCCTGCCTTTAATACTTTCACCATTTGGCATTTTGTTTCCTGTACACTATTTAAGTTGTCACAGATTTAAAAAATGTCATGACGTTTCCCCTCCCATTGAGTAGTTGTAATACAATTTTAAACAACATTTGTCTTGGTAACTTCCTGGAACATATCATGACTTATCAGAAAGATCTAAATTGTAGGGATGCACCAATATTACAATTCTGGCTGAAGGCTGATATTAACCATAGATATTTCTATGTTTTTGTTGTTTTTGCTGAAAACTATGGAAGCTTGTTTCCGCCACAGAATAAAAAATAAAAAAAGCTAATTGCGACTTTTTATCTCGCAATTCTGACTTTTTAACTTGCGTGATATAAACTCGCAATTGTGTTATAAAGTCAGAATTGTGTGATAAAAAGTCGAAATTGCAATATCAGTCATTTTAAGTGCTCCAAGTCAATTTAGGCATCATATTATAATGAACCGTATGAAGAATGAATATTATTATTTTTTTGTTTTTTTTTTGGTAAAGATTACATTTAACAGTGTTGTTAAATTATGTTTTGCATAACCTTCATGTTAAAATAGTAAAATGAGTATGCAATTAAATATTCAATATTGGCTGTTATATCCAATAGTAACTGATACCAATAAATGGTGGAGACCGATAAATGGCCAATATTAAAATAATATATTCTATTTTGTTTAAATAAATGTAAAAAATAATGAATCAAAAACTAAAATCTGTCATTTTTAGGCATCACAACATTAAAATGTACAGTATGAAGAATGAATATTATTTTAATTTGTTTAGATAGCATTAAACTATATTAATACATTCGTAAAGATTAACAGTAACACTTTATAATAAGGTTTCATTAGTAAGCTACTTTAGTTAACATGAACTAAGAAAGAACAATACTTCTACAACATTTATTAATGTTAATTTCAACATTTACTAATACATTGATTAACATGAAAAATTGGATTTGTAAACATTATTGCATTGTGAACAAAAAATGAATGACTATTTTTATTAAATAACATTACCAAAGATTAATAGATGTATTGCTCATAGTTAGTTCATGTTATTTAATACATAAGCTAATGTTAACAAATGAGACCTTATTGTAAAGTTTTACGAGATTAACTAGCTATCATGTAAAATTAGGGGAAATGAGTATGAACAATTAAATATTCAATATTGGCCATTATATCTAATATCAACTGATTCTAATAAATGGCCAATATTAGAATATTCCGTCCCATTTTTGTCTAAATAAATTTAGAATTTAGGTATAAAATTGTCTGTAAATGTAAAAATAATACAAGTATGCTCAATATGTTTCGATATCAGCCATTCTATCCAATATCAATCAATACCAATAATTAAAAAAAACTCGGAAAATAACCGTTATGGTACCGGAATATTGTGCATTCCTACTAAATTGATCTAAAACTAACCAAACATCCACATACCTGTCTGTTTTGCACCCATCTTTGGCCCCGTCCCATCCATATCTGCAGGCCTAGACTGTAATTGTGTTCAGTGTATAACGGTTTACCTGTTTGTCTTCAGACCTGCGCAGTCAACCCTTCCGACGGGCCGATGCCCTGAGGAAGAGTGGGAGAAGGAACTTGGAGGTTCAGCACCTTCAGCTACGCAACATGGAGATCACCACCTGCTAGCCAGCTTTTGAGGACAGAGGGTGGGCCAATGACACTACTGAAAAAAGAACAAAAAATAGCACACTTAAGACAATGGAAGGATGTGACATTGAATACTTCTGCTTACCTGGAACCTGGAATCTCTTTTAAAGAAAGTAAGGTTGGATGCCATATGTCAGACCTATACAGTCAAATGTCGTGGATTCTACAAATGGACATTGTGAAGGAAGATGAGGTAGTGTGGTATTTTATGTTTCGCTCTGTTTAACTTTGAGACGTTGTGTATTACACACAAGGAGCAGCAGAAACGGCGAAAAGACTTTCGGCCCACTTGTGTCATTTTTACCTCTTGTTTTAAAAACTCCAAGCTAAGCAGCTTTTTCTGAGGGGAAGATTTACAAGATGCACTTTTATTTTTATTTTTATTTTTTAGCATTGAACCTGGATCATCTTAAAACTGAACTTTTGATTTAAAAAAAAAAAGAACTTCTAACTGCTATTGAGGAAGGCGCTTCTTTACCGACTAAAAACCCATCAAACATTGAGAAAATGTTTACTACCAAACATCCACAACCAGTTTGACATTTTATGTACAATACATCTCATTTTTAATCACAGACCTGCTCTCCTACTGGTTTTATCTCATGTGGCATTTGTGAGCTGTGAAAAAAAAAAAAAAAAAAAGTTTGCTGTTTTTTTTTTAAAAAAAAAGAAAAGACATTTCATTGGACAAAAAGTCTTTTTTTTAAATGTACAGATATTTTGCTACAAAATTGAGCCTCTTATTTTTTACATTGTTCATCCATTGTGGTGCTGTACATATTGTTGAAACAAACCAACTTGTCCTGCAATATCACTGGAATGGTATTCACTTTTTATGTTGTTTAGTATGACAGTATTATTTAATTTGATGGTAAAGACGGTGAATCAACTTACTCTGTGACCTGAATTGCTCTCTCATCACTATTGTTGCATATGGTAAATGTCTGTGGTTGCACGTAACACTTGAAAGCTTGAACTGACACTAGTGGCACATATAACGTTTTTTTCTACTTTGATCTCTTTAACTGGAATCAGTGGTTGTGTGCAAATAAAGCAAAGACACCAGCACCGTTAAAAACAGTGATTCTTTTGTGTGGTCGACGTGAAATGTTCACATGAATTCTTGCGGTTTTTATTTTTACTGAAGATCTGGATTGACATGAGAATGCTCGAGGATACATGTGATTATTGGAGCTACTTGAAAATAAAATGTGGTGTGGGCAGTGGTAACCTAATTCTGCCACAAGGTGGTAGCAACCCCTTGTGTGCCAGGATCTTAGCGGTCCCTTGTGGCGCCTGGTCTGTGGAACAGGCTTTTGTACAATTAAACATGGACAGATTACAGTTACTGATTTATATAAATAATGTTTAGCTCTCTGTCGAAAAAGTCATAAAAATTATAGTACATTCATGTGGAGTAAATTTAGGTTTTATACTAAAATTAACCTTTGCTGTGGTCCTCAATAATTAAAATGCAAATAATACACAAAATGTCAGTACCATTTCGTTATATACACTGCCCGACCAAAAAAAAAAGAAAAAAAATAAGAGTGGCTGTTTGGATTTAAATTGGCAAATGCTTAAGAGTTTATGATTGGATCATTATTGCAGATTATGTTTCTAGCATGTTATGTTTGCCAACAGTTCTTCTAACCCTAATTGATGGCGTGTGTAGCTTTTCATTTCTTAAACAACCATGTAGGAAGACGCATCGTGGCCATATTCCAGGATGAAATTGTCAAGATTCATCAGGCTTAGATTGTGAAATAATGGTTGGGAGGGAGCATGAAGAATCATTTTCACACATGAATTGGCACATCTGAGTCCAGACCTTAAAGTCCACATGAAATCAAAATTGACCATATTTACTTTGTTTGCCTAAATTGATCGTTTTGTGGTGAACAATTCATCCATGCAAGTCAATCCACACAAAAAAATGTTTTGGCTTCATAATCTTTAATCAAAATCTGAAAATGCCCCTCCCCTCTGCATTGGAGGACCTTCCCTGATGACGTAGGTTTGAGGACTTGGGTTGGGAAACGCTTAACCACTCCCCTCAAACCGTTAGTCTGTTATGAAAAAACCCTGCCCTCTGTTCAATATTCCTTTTCACTGGGAAATACGTCACAACACTGGAGAAAAGTCGTTTGCAACTTCCGGTTCACGCGGACTTTAAATTCATTGAAAGTCTTTGGGATGTGCTGGAGGAGACTTTACAGAGTGCTGGACTCTTGCATTGTCAATACAAGAGCTTGACCAATATTTGATGCACCTCTTGATGGAAATAATAACATCACAACATTTATTTACATCAAGAGGTGCATTAATTTTTGGTCAAGATCTTGTATTGACGATGCAAGAGTCTAGCACTCTGTAAAGTCTCCTCCGGCACATCCCAAAGACTTTCAAAGAATTCAAAATAAAAGTGTAGCCAGTAATGAAATTCTTCAAAATACTTTAACACTGAAACTTAGACCCTTATTTTCAAATATGTGATAATGCTTTCCTTTTCTATATTTAAAAATGAATGTACATAAAGAACATTAGATAATGCAATATGTCTCATCTTCAGTTCAACAGTTCCACCAGGTCACAGTGGGATACCTACTGTCTTCTGGTTAATGGACATCACAAAATGTTGGGGACCAGTCTATGATGCAGAAGTAAAGAGGAGAAAGATCAAAGTTGGCAGCTCCTCACGCTACGGAGAACGGGTGTGGGCAGACCTCTCAACTGTCAGAAGCTTTAAGAGTGCTGAAGAAGTGTTCCATGAAAGAACCAAAAAACAAGAAATGATGAAAACAAAAGATAGTTGCTTAGAGACACTGTCTAAAAGAGCAGTCAAGTTGTACGTAATTTAGCACAGGGGTTTTCAATCTTTAATATGCCACGACCCCCAAAATAATATTATGATCATCGTTGTGCAAGAGGCCACTATCCTAAAATTTTAAAAGCATCTATTTAGTTTCTTGTGTAAAGGCCTAATTTATATTGTGAAAAGTTATAATTATGTCAATATTATTTGGGAAAATATTTTGTTAGTAAATTGTTGCATAGATGCATGCATTATTTGTTAATTTATATTGTTATATTTGCATATTTTGCCCCTTGCAGCCCCACTTTGAAACCCCTGATTTAACATGTTTATCCAAAATGAACAGGCTATACTTTTTATAGCACAATATTACTGAAAGAAAAATGTCTAGATGACTGTTAACTTGAAATATAAATAGCTGTTTCCTGCAGTTATTTTTCTGTAAGAAAAAAAATTATACAAGTATAGTCAAACGAGCCAAGAATTTCATCTATTCGTGAAAGTAATATTTCAGTAACAAAAATCTTCCTCGTTATCTCTTCAGATAAAGACCTCATTATGCCTTCAGGTGTGTTGAGTTAGTGTGTTTAATCTTTAAGATTATTTTGGGCTGTACAATATTGACAGCAGTTACAGCTTCGCCTGCTGTCAACTTTTTTGCTGTCTTTTTGCAATAGCTGTCAATTATTACACTTTTCTTTCAAATAAAACACAACACAGACGTTTTAAACATCATAGTCAAGCAGACCAGGATTAACACCTATCCGTCTGAATTAAAATAGTTATCTTTGCTAAAGTTTTACAATGTATGAGCTGGGTAATTTTCTTGAATGACGTTCATTGCATCCAATCGTATGGTCGTATTGCATGGATTGTCAATTACGATTGGACAACACGACAATAAAGGCGGTGCTTCACAATACGGAAGCACAAACCGCGATGTTTTGAAACTCTTTACCATTTGATAATTTTGACATTAATACACATTGTCTTAATCGAAATCCCCTTTAAAGCAATTGTATTTGTCGTTGAACTGTATAAAACGCACGTAACATGCATGCATTGTACAAATCGAGTGTGATAATAATATGAAAAGTGGGTACATGTAGCGCGCTAATTTATAAACCAGTTTTCCGTGTTGTCTAGGAAACGGAAACGCGCAAACAAAGGGGGCAGGATGTGACTCACTCACGAACCAACAATTTCAACTTTAGAAACTTTTCTCCTGGCGACCATGCTGCGGTCTTCCAGAGATAAAGATGTCCCGTCTTTAGACATTTATTCTGAAGATGAAGATAATACTGCATTAACAGGAAGAAGGACCCCTTTGGGGGAAGTAAATGAAGCTTCACCTGAGAGCAGCGTGAACGGCAGGGCAACTCCTGGGCGGCTCCCCGTACGCCCTCGGTACTGGAAAGATACACACCTGTGGCCCGCTCGTATATTCTCTGTGCTATGCTGCATAGTCATCGTCTCGTTTATCGCTGTGCTGATCTCATTCTTGTACATCGTATTAAAAGGTAAACACTTTCATATCTGTTTCTTGGAATTCTTCTCTTGAAGTTCCAGTATGTGCAATACCAAATGGCATATATGGATAATATAATTAATAATACTCTGATCTGTAGATTTAAGAGCAGAGAGGATAACCAGTGAAGATGGATCAGAAGTAAGACTCCTGGGTAGGTCCAAATTGCATCTGTATTACATAATATGAATAAACCGATATTAGCTGCGTGTTGTATGCTTTGGTAACATACTTTTTTCCCCTGCAGGTTTTTGGAGTATTTTGGTCCTGTCTTCTGTGGCTGGAGTTCTGTGTTGCAGTTTCTCCTGGACCCTAACCTACTTTGACTCCTTAGAGCCAGGAATGTTTCCTCCAACTCCTCTTTCTTCAGCCAAATTCAAGTGAGTCTGTTTATCATAATAACTGTGCAATTAAATCACCAAACCATATTCTCTAAAGCACAATCATATTACACAGTGTTTTCTTTGTGTATGCTTCCGTTCCCAATATATGGATATAAAATAATACCTTGGGTGTTTTGTTTTTTGTTTTGTTTTTCAAAAATAAAATTATATATATATAAAAAAAATTATATTAATATGACTATATGTTACATTTTAGGCACTTTTTCCTTATTTCTCCATTTTTAAATCAAATTATTTTATATTAATATTAGATGTTATATAGTTAGACAAGTTTTAGAGGATAAATCTAAAAAAGATTTAGTAGTTTAAAATAGTTTCAGAAAATTTTACACCTCAGGAAACTGCTCCATGATTTTGCTTTAAACCCATTAAGTTGCAACCGACTTTACTTCATTGCTGTGACTTTATTTTCAATTATAAAATGGTTAGTTCCAGTCCTTGATTCTGATTGGTCAATAGCTGTGCTTTATTCACGATAAAACACGGCTATGACCGCTTCACCCAACTGTTCTATCAACTTCTATGTATCATTACACAACACCCCTAGCAACCACTCTTTGTAACTTAATACTTAAACACATGTTTGATCTCATTGATATTGTTCATTGAAGCTATAGTCGAGTATTGTGAGAGATAGAGTAAGCGAGTGTAACTTACCTGCATTTACAGTAACTTGGCATTTTCTTTCAGGTCAGTCATATTCAAAATAAAAAAATCCGTTTGAATGTCCGCTGCGATATCTTGTCCTTTTAACAGTTAAGGGGTTTTTCCGTGCCCATAGTCATCTGTCAGTTGCGTCTTCCTTCTCTGTGTTCGCAAGTTTGATTCCTTTCCATGTAAAAGTCTTCTCTACTGACTGACTCACTCATAAAGACGGTTTTTGCCGCCATCTATTGGCGAAATAATGTATGTAACTTTTGTTGCTGTTTACGGTCAGGGACTATTTTTTTCCAGCGGAAGGAAGGCTTTTAGTGATTTTACTTCATAAAAGTTGCATAGATACATGTTTTTCGGCTTTAATAGTTGTATTGTGTGGTAACCGTTTTATAAAAGCAATAAGGTAGAAAACTGACGTCATCAGAGAAGGAACGTCATTCCAGAGCGGAAACAAATTTTCAGATTTTTTTTTTTTTACCACGACAAACAATATTTGTTTCCTGTGTATTAACCTGCACATATTAATTGTTCTCAAGACTAGTAATGTGCACTAACAAAGTAAATAGGGTCAATTTTGATTTTGTGACGACTTTAATAGACTATGCCATTGTATTGAAAAGTTGGCCAAAATAAAGAGGCTCAGCCTGAAACCTGAAAGTTAAGGCATATCTGAATTTAATGTTTGGCTTAGTTCCTGTCTAAGATATCCCCATGTGGTTCATTTTTGATGGCACCATAGATTTATTCCATAGATTGCATCTGATGGACCAATAGTAATCATTAGATATTTGATATGGATTCTGATTGGCTGTCAATGTTGTTATCGTGATTCCAACAATGTAGTTCCTCTGTGCCATTATCGCTATAGTTTTGGTGTGGATTGCTATTCTTTTATATTTTGAATGATTTTTAGAACTATATCTTTATCGTTATCTTTATAGTTATCGTACTTTGTGTGAAATGGCCTTTATATGAAAACAGTGTTATTGACCGTCTGGGTGGCAAACCGGCAGTTTCAGGAAACGCATAACTTCCCTTTTCCAAATAATTCAAACTTACATTTCGTAAGTGGTGCTAAGTTTGTTACTGTTCAAGAGCAACCAAAAGTATTAAAGGGGGAGGGGGATTGGTGTATTTTTTGTGGGGCTTGTAAGAAAAAAAATGATGAGGATGTTGAAGATCTCGATGAAGAAGTTTATTGCAACATAGCAAATGACAAAGTACACAAAGCACCTTGGGTTCAATGGAGTTGGAATGAACCCTGAACAATACAGGCTCAAACATTTTATGCTGTTTCTACACTAGTCATCCCTCTCATCTTGTAAACGAGGTTTCGTTTTAAATGTAAATTAAGGACAACAATTGAAGTGGTTACCTTCCGTTCCCACATCACTGATGTTGCTACAGGTGTGATCACCAAAGGGGTCGGGTGAAAGAATTATACTCAGAGACATCTGTCTTCATGACTGGTAATCACAAACAAACTCTTTGTCACAGGATGGTTCTTGATGTCGTTCTGCTGCTCTCGCTATATAACTGATTTAAAACCATTCCGGTGGTAATATTCTAATATTACTGAGACCAGAGCAAACTGTCTCTATGATAATTAAGCCATTTTGGGGATGAGCTCTTTCTAACATATATTTTGGAGTGGAATCTGGGTCGAGGCAGACTATAATTTCTTACAGGATCCACACTAATGAAATCAGAAGAAACTTCTTGGAAATCAAAAGTTCACATTCAACAAGAGATACTCCAATTCCAAGTAGAAGTGATCATTTTAGGCTAGTGAGTTAATTTACTGCCGCAGCATCTGCAACAGTCATCCTACTGATCCTGTGAGCAGTGAGCACTATTCATTTATTTCAGACAGCCTGATGACTGATTGTCTCTACAAGTATCTGTTTTTTCATGGCCAGTTCTGTTCAGTAGTGTAATACTCTAAGAGAGTAGTTATAAGAACATGTTATCGAGGCTGTTCCTCCGGTCTGAGGTTATTCACCCATTTTTCCTATTTTGTTTTTAGCTGTCAGTGCCTGAGAAGCTTGTCAGCTGGTAAAATAGAAAATGGTTCCTATCACTTTGTGCTGGTTCGACTGAGAGCACAGACTCAGAGGAGAACAGAAAAGCAATTTTCCTGTAATTGCTTTCCATCTTCAGACCTGAATACTTGCACCAAGCGGAACATTCAAAAACTGTCCCAGAATTGCTCTGCAGGGATTTCGTGTGGCTCAAAGCCCCATCAAATGTCTAAATGTCCTTTACCCCAACTTCTAATGCTCTTAGAGAATAGAGGAGGAGGGGAATTTGCCTGAACTTTTTAGTATTGCTCTTTCCAAAGTCATTGACTTTAAATTTGCTTGCTTTCTGAAGCGGTAAAACCTTTATTATTCTTAAAGGTGACATATTATGCCCCTTTTCACAAGATGTAATATAAATCTATGGTGTCTCCAGAATGCATCTGTGACATTTCAGATCAAAATACCACCTAGATCATTTATTATAGCTTGTCAAATTTGCTCCTTTTTGGGTGGGAGCAAAAACACGTTGTTTTTGTGTATGCCCCTTTAAATGCAAATGATCTGCTGCTCCCCGCCCCCGTTCAGAAGACGGACGATACTTTACACAAGCTTCGGGTACTCCGGCAATAACAAAACACACGAATAATCTTACTCATCCAAAATCTCCAGTAGCGGAGTGCAGCCTTCAGTTTTCACTGGCCCCACCACAAATTTAATAAATGAATAAAATAATTTTTTTGACCAATGTATCCTTGTATTGGATTAAATAATGTTATGACACCCAAAATTGTAGACACCAGTGAAATTTAACTATTCTCAATTACAATTTCGATACCACAGCTAAAACTACTTGTATATGTTTCAAAGATTATTAAAAACAAGTAAACGGTCATTAATAATAAAAGAACAAATAATTAAACTACAAGCAATAACACAAATAAATAAATACAACTGAACAAAGTTGTTCTTTTTAATGTTTTTTTCTGGTAGGCCTATTAGTAGTTTTGAAATCAAATGTAAAATAACACTGCATATAATCTTCACTGTACACATTATATAAAGGTCAACGATTATTAAAGTTACAAATACATTATTCAGTGAAGAGCAGGGAGTGATTTCTTTGTCTTTTGTAGTTTTAATTAACATTAATGACAGATATCAGCAGGAATATTAGGCTGCTGTCACTTTTAAGACGAATGCACGGATCCAAAATAATGATACACATGAGTCCTTTCTCTATTGTTTATTTAAGCCATAACCGACTATGTTTACTTGGATACTCGCGATGGCAGGCATTTTGAGATAAATTTGTGTGAATTTTCCGTTTAAGCACAGGGAGACGTGAAAGAGAATGGACTTTCAGTGGAGGGACTGAAACCTCTTAGGTTTCGTTAAAAATATCTTCATTTGTGTTTCAAAGATAAACGAAAGTCTAGTGGATTTCGAACGATATGAGGGTGAGTAAATGATGACAGAATTTTCAATTTGGGTGAACTTATCCAACTCCAAACCTCTGTTTTGTAGATTAATTCAGATTCCTAGTAATGGTTAGGCAAACCTTCGTGACTATGTCCCCTCTTGTAACTTATATCTGAGCTGGTAACAGGAAGTGTTAACCACAGAAAGAATGCCCCACCAACTCAGTAAGACCTACATATCAGAGCACCAAAGCAAGCTTTCTCACTCATCAAGGCTTATGGAGGCTTTTTTCCCCTAGTATGGGCACATCAAATGTGAATTTTCCATCTAAATCCATCTAAATAAATCTAAATCTTGCTTGAATCTACACATCGAAATATTTGTTTTGCTGGAATATATCCATTTTTTTTTATATTGTATACGATATAATGTTGTGAATTCACTTTTGACATTAAAATGATCTTAGTTTTTATTTATTTTTATTTAGAGAACTGTATATAATTTTAATTTTATTAGTTATTACCATTTATTAGTTATCTGCCATGCCATGAAAATAATCATCAGCTTTTAATATTGATGCGTCCCTAGATAGGATGTTATTTTCCTGTTGAGTAATTAGCTACAAGGCAATTATGGCTCCCGAACTGAGTGTGCTTGAGAAAAGAAATAGCATCATGCAGTTTGTGTACTGCCAGTGTTAATGAGATGATTTTGAGATGAATGAGAATGCTATCATACTGCACTTTCTTGATATTTTAGACCTTTTTGGAGTTAACAGATCTATCAGATCTAACAGAAGATGCACATTTCAGTGATGCAATGTAATTTGACCCTACTGAACAGGGAACTCTGCTCTCTGGGGCTCAAAGACATTAACAGAAATTTTGTGATTTAATGCAGTCACAGGGGACTGGGTCGGGGGGGGGGGGGGGGGGGGAGCCATTAGTGGTGAGGTGTTGGAGAAAAACCTTTAAAGGAACCAGGCTCATCTAGAGCCAATCATGACATGAAAATAATATATTGCTCTAAAGGTGTGGTCACATTTACCATTGTTCTGCATGTTTTCGTGGTCAAAATGGTCATTTCAGTGGGTTTCCGCGATCTGGAATTTTGCTAGCGAGTCGACCAACACAATGCTGCTTGGTTTGAAAATGACTTCTGTGTGAGCTGTGATTTATACATCGCTACACCATTGAGAATGTACAGTGGACCTTGGCCGAAGTTTTGGTAATGTGACCGCCGCTTAAAGGCACAATATGTACGATTTTTGGATTAAAATATGAAAAAATGTTATCTATTTTGTTGACTTGTGTACTTGCATTATCCCGAATGTTTAAAAACTATGTTTAATTCCCGAGAAATCAGCAATTTTATCCAGTGCAACGGCCTGTGTCATTGCATCGCCTGTCAATTATGTTCTTTGCGTTACCCTCGATTTCCGGTTTTACTTGTGTAGAAACCATTGAAACTCCAAAGACGCTTTAATATATTATGTGTTTTATTAGACAGGCGAGCAACCTTTATCATTAGCTCATCCATGAACATGATTTCTTCAATATAATTAACAAAGCAGTTTACACTGTGATGAATCTTTTAACTATTCCTCAATGATCATTTATGTTAATGTTTAATAATGGTTTATTGAGAATCCTATCGGA